>NC_063271.1:18305333-20705333 GCF_910591885.1 Bombus terrestris | reverse complement strand
ACGTTATATAGTAATAGTATATAACGTTATACGTTATATAGTAATAGTATATAACGTTATACGTTATATAGTAATAGTATATAACGTTATACGTTATATAGTAATAGTATATAACGTTATACGTTATATAGTAATAGTATATAACGTTATACGTTATATAGTAATAGTATATAACGTTATACGTTATATAGTAATAGTATATAACGTTATACGTTATATAGTAATAGTATATAACGTTATGCGTTATATAGTAATAGTATATAACGTTATACGTTATATAGTAATATTATATAACGTTATGCGTTATATAGTAATAGTATATAACGTTATACGTTATATAGTAATATTATATAACGTTATGCGTTATATAGTAATAGTATATAACGTTATACGTTATTACGTAATAGTATATAACGTTATACGTTATTACGTAATACTATACAACGTTGTACGTGATATGGTAATACTATATAACGTTATACGTTAGTACGTAATAATATACAACGTTATGCGTGATATGGTAATGCTATATAACGTTATACGCTATTACGTAATAGTATATAACGTTATACGTTAACACGTAATAGTATATATCGTTATACGTTATATAGTAATAGTATATAACGTTATACGTTATATAGTAATAGTATATAACGTTATACGTTATATAGTAATAGTATATAACGTTATACGTTATATAGTATAAGTATATAACGTTATACGTTATATAGTAATAGTATATAACGTTATACGTTATGTAGTAATATTATATAACGTTATGCGTTATATAGTAATAGTATATAACGTTATACGATAGTACGTAATAGTATATAACGTTATACGTGATATGGTAATACTATATAACGTATAACGTTATATAGTAATAGTATATAACGTTATACGTTATATAGTAATAGTATATAACGTTATACGATAGTACGGAATAGTATATATCGTTATACGTTATATAGTAATAGTATATAACGTTATACGTTATATAGTAATAGTATATAACGTTATACGTTATATAGTAATAGTATATAACGTTATGCGTTATATAGTAATAGTATATAACGTTATACGTTATATAGTAATAGTATATAACGTTGTACGTTAGTACGTAATAATATACAACGTTATACGTGATATGGCAATACTATATAACGTTATACGTTATATAGTAATAGTATATAACGTTATACGTTATATAGTAATAGTATATAACGTTATACGTTATATAGTAATAGTATATAACGTTATACGTTATATAGTAATATTATATAACGTTATGCGTTATATAGTAATAGTATATAACGTTATACGTTATATAGTAATATTATATAACGTTATGCGTTATATAGTAATAGTATATAACGTTATACGTTATATAGTAATATTATATAACGTTATGCGTTATATAGTAATAGTATATAACGTTATACGTTATTACGTAATAGTATATAACGTTATACGTTATTACGTAATACTATACAACGTTATACGTGATATGGTAATACTATATAACGTTATACGTTAGTACGTAATAATATACAACGTTATGCGTGATATGGTAATGCTATATAACGTTATACGCTATTACGTAATTAGTATATAACGTTATACGTTAATACGTAATAGTATATATCGTTATACGTTATATAGTAATAGTATATAACGTTATACGTTATATAGTAATAGTATATAACGTTATACGTTATATAGTAATAGTATATAACGTTATACGTTATATAGTATAAGTATATAACGTTATACGTTATATAGTAATAGTATATAACGTTATACGTTATGTAGTAATATTATATAACGTTATGCGTTATATAGTAATAGTATATAACGTTATACGATAGTACGTAATAGTATATAACGTTATACGTGATATGGTAATACTATATAACGTATAACGTTATATAGTAATAGTATATAACGTTATACGATAGTACGGAATAGTATATATCGTTATACGTTATATAGTAATAGTATATAACGTTATACGTTATATAGTAATAGTATATAACGTTATACGTTATATAGTAATAGTATATAACGTTATACGTTATATAGTAATAGTGTATAACGTTATACGTTATATAGTAATAGTATATAACGTTATACGTTATATAGTAATAGTGTATAACGTTATACGTTATATAGTAATAGTGTATAACGTTATACGTTATATAGTAATAGTATATAACGTTATACGTTAGTACGTAATAATATACAACGTTATACGTGATATGGCAATACTATATAACGTTATACGTTATTACGTAATAGTATATAACGTTATACGTTATATAGTAATAGTATATAACGTTATACGTTATATAGTAATAGTATATAACGTTATATACTATTACGTAATAATATACAACGTTATACGTGATATGGTAATACTATATAACGTTATACGCTATTACGTAATAGTATATAACGTTATACGTTATATAGTAATATTATATAACGTTATGCGTTATATAGTAATAGTATATAACGTTATACGTTATATAGTAATAGTATATAACGTTATACGTTAGTACGTAATAATATACAACGTTATACGTGATATGGCAATACTATATAACGTTATACGTTATATAGTAATAGTATATAACGTTATACGTTATATAGTAATAGTATATAACGTTATACGTTATATAGTAATAGTATATAACGTTATACGTTATATAGTAATAGTATATAACGTTATACGTTATATAGTAATAGTATATAACGTTATACGTTATATACTATTACTATATAACGTTATGCGTTATATAGTAATAGTATATAACGTTATACGATAGTACGGAATAGTATATATCGTTATACGTTATATAGTAATAGTATATAACGTTATACGTTATATAGTAATAGTATATAACGTTATACGTTATATAGTAATAGTATATAACGTTATACGTTATATAGTAATAGTATATAACGTTATACGTTATATAGTAATAGTATATAACGTTATACGTTATATAGTAATAGTATATAACGTTATACGTTATATAGTAATAGTATATAACGTTATACGTTATATAGTAATAGTATATAACGTTATACGTTATATAGTAATAGTATATAACGTTATGCGTTATATAGTAATAGTATATAACGTTATACGTTATATAGTAATATTATATAACGTTATGCGTTATATAGTAATAGTATATAACGTTATACGTTATATAGTAATATTATATAACGTTATGCGTTATATAGTAATAGTATATAACGTTATACGTTATTACGTAATAGTATATAACGTTATACGTTACTACGTAATAATATACAACGTTGTACGTGATATGGCAATACTATATAACGTTATACGTTAGTACGTAATAATATACAACGTTATGCGTGATATGGTAATGCTATATAACGTTATACGCTATTACGTAATAGTATATAACGTTATACGTTAACACGTAATAGTATATATCGTTATACGTTATATAGTAATAGTATATAACGTTATACGTTATATAGTAATAGTATATAACGTTATACGTTATATAGTAATAGTATATAACGTTATACGTTATATAGTATAAGTATATAACGTTATACGTTATATAGTAATAGTATATAACGTTATACGTTATGTAGTAATATTATATAACGTTATGCGTTATATAGTAATAGTATATAACGTTATACGATAGTACGTAATAGTATATAACGTTATACGTGATATGGTATTACTATATAACGTATAACGTTATATAGTAATAGTATATAACGTTATACGTTATATAGTAATAGTATATAACGTTATACGATAGTACGGAATAGTATATATCGTTATACGTTATATAGTAATAGTATATAACGTTATACGTTATATAGTAATAGTATATAACGTTATACGTTATATAGTAATAGTATATAACGTTATACGTTATATAGTAATAGTATATAACGTTATACGTTATATAGTAATAGTATATAACGTTATACGTTATATACTATTACTATATAACGTTATGCGTTATATAGTAATAGTATATAACGTTATACGATAGTACGGAATAGTATATATCGTTATACGTTATATAGTAATAGTATATAACGTTATACGTTATATAGTAATAGTATATAACGTTATACGTTATATAGTAATAGTATATAACGTTATACGTTATATAGTAATAGTATATAACGTTATACGTTATATAGTAATAGTATATAACGTTATACGTTATATAGTAATAGTATATAACGTTATACGTTATATAGTAATAGTATATAACGTTATACGTTATATAGTAATAGTATATAACGTTATACGTTATATAGTAATAGTATATAACGTTATACGTTATATAGTAATAGTATATAACGTTATACGTTATATAGTAATAGTATATAACGTTATACGTTATATAGTAATAGTATATAACGTTATACGTTATATAGTAATAGTATATAACGTTATACGTTATATAGTAATAGTATATAACGTTATACGTTATATAGTAATAGTATATAACGTTATACGTTATATAGTAATAGTATATAACGTTATGCGTTATATAGTAATAGTATATAACGTTATACGTTATATAGTAATATTATATAACGTTATGCGTTATATAGTAATAGTATATAACGTTATACGTTATATAGTAATATTATATAACGTTATGCGTTATATAGTAATAGTATATAACGTTATACGTTATTACGTAATAGTATATAACGTTATACGTTATTACGTAATACTATACAACGTTGTACGTGATATGGTAATACTATATAACGTTATACGTTAGTACGTAATAATATACAACGTTATGCGTGATATGGTAATGCTATATAACGTTATACGCTATTACGTAATAGTATATAACGTTATACGTTAACACGTAATAGTATATATCGTTATACGTTATATAGTAATAGTATATAACGTTATACGTTATATAGTAATAGTATATAACGTTATACGTTATATAGTAATAGTATATAACGTTATACGTTATATAGTATAAGTATATAACGTTATACGTTATATAGTAATAGTATATAACGTTATACGTTATGTAGTAATATTATATAACGTTATGCGTTATATAGTAATAGTATATAACGTTATACGATAGTACGTAATAGTATATAACGTTATACGTGATATGGTAATACTATATAACGTTATACGTTATATAGTAATAGTATATAACGTTATACGTTATATAGTAATAGTATATAACGTTATACGATAGTACGGAATAGTATATATCGTTATACGTTATATAGTAATAGTATATAACGTTATACGTTATATAGTAATAGTATATAACGTTATACGTTATATAGTAATAGTATATAACGTTATACGTTATATAGTAATAGTGTATAACGTTATACGTTAACACGTAATAGTATATATCGTTATACGTTATATAGTAATAGTATATAACGTTATACGTTATATAGTAATAGTATATAACGTTATACGTTATATAGTAATAGTATATAACGTTATACGTTATATAGTATAAGTATATAACGTTATACGTTATATAGTAATAGTATATAACGTTATACGTTATGTAGTAATATTATATAACGTTATGCGTTATATAGTAATAGTATATAACGTTATACGATAGTACGTAATAGTATATAACGTTATACGTGATATGGTAATACTATATAACGTTATACGTTATATAGTAATAGTATATAACGTTATACGTTATATAGTAATAGTATATAACGTTATACGATAGTACGGAATAGTATATATCGTTATACGTTATATAGTAATAGTATATAACGTTATACGTTATATAGTAATAGTATATAACGTTATACGTTATATAGTAATAGTATATAACGTTATGCGTTATATAGTAATAGTATATAACGTTATACGTTATATAGTAATAGTATATAACGTTGTACGTTAGTACGTAATAATATACAACGTTATACGTGATATGGCAATACTATATAACGTTATACGTTATATAGTAATAGTATATAACGTTATACGTTATATAGTAATAGTATATAACGTTATACGTTATATAGCAATAGTATATAACGTTATACGTTATATAGTAATATTATATAACGTTATGCGTTATATAGTAATAGTATATAACGTTATACGTTATATAGTAATATTATATAACGTTATGCGTTATATAGTAATAGTATATAACGTTATACGTTATATAGTAATATTATATAACGTTATGCGTTATATAGTAATAGTATATAACGTTATACGTTATTACGTAATAGTATATAACGTTATACGTTATTACGTAATACTATACAACGTTATACGTGATATGGTAATACTATATAACGTTATACGTTAGTACGTAATAATATACAACGTTATGCGTGATATGGTAATGCTATATAACGTTATACGCTATTACGTAATTAGTATATAACGTTATACGTTAATACGTAATAGTATATATCGTTATACGTTATATAGTAATAGTATATAACGTTATACGTTATATAGTAATAGTATATAACGTTATACGTTATATAGTAATAGTATATAACGTTATACGTTATATAGTATAAGTATATAACGTTATACGTTATATAGTAATAGTATATAACGTTATACGTTATGTAGTAATATTATATAACGTTATGCGTTATATAGTAATAGTATATAACGTTATACGATAGTACGTAATAGTATATAACGTTATACGTGATATGGTAATACTATATAACGTATAACGTTATATAGTAATAGTATATAACGTTATACGATAGTACGGAATAGTATATATCGTTATACGTTATATAGTAATAGTATATAACGTTATACGTTATATAGTAATAGTATATAACGTTATACGTTATATAGTAATAGTATATAACGTTATACGTTATATAGTAATAGTGTATAACGTTATACGTTATATAGTAATAGTATATAACGTTATACGTTATATAGTAATAGTGTATAACGTTATACGTTATATAGTAATAGTGTATAACGTTATACGTTATATAGTAATAGTATATAACGTTATACGTTAGTACGTAATAATATACAACGTTATACGTGATATGGCAATACTATATAACGTTATACGTTATTACGTAATAGTATATAACGTTATACGTTATATAGTAATAGTATATAACGTTATACGTTATATAGTAATAGTATATAACGTTATACATTAGTACGTAATAATATACAACGTTATACGTGATATGGTAATACTATATAACGTTATACGCTATTACGTAATAGTATATAACGTTATACGTTATATAGTAATATTATATAACGTTATGCGTTATATAGTAATAGTATATAACGTTATACGTTATATAGTAATAGTATATAACGTTATACGTTAGTACGTAATAATATACAACGTTATACGTGATATGGCAATACTATATAACGTTATACGTTATATAGTAATAGTATATAACGTTATACGTTATATAGTAATAGTATATAACGTTATACGTTATATAGTAATAGTATATAACGTTATACGTTATATAGTAATAGTATATAACGTTATACGTTATATAGTAATAGTATATAACGTTATACGTTATATACTATTACTATATAACGTTATGCGTTATATAGTAATAGTATATAACGTTATACGATAGTACGGAATAGTATATATCGTTATACGTTATATAGTAATAGTATATAACGTTATACGTTATATAGTAATAGTATATAACGTTATACGTTATATAGTAATAGTATATAACGTTATACGTTATATAGTAATAGTATATAACGTTATACGTTATATAGTAATAGTATATAACGTTATACGTTATATAGTAATAGTATATAACGTTATACGTTATATAGTAATAGTATATAACGTTATACGTTATATAGTAATAGTATATAACGTTATACGTTATATAGTAATAGTATATAACGTTATGCGTTATATAGTAATAGTATATAACGTTATACGTTATATAGTAATATTATATAACGTTATGCGTTATATAGTAATAGTATATAACGTTATACGTTATATAGTAATATTATATAACGTTATGCGTTATATAGTAATAGTATATAACGTTATACGTTATTACGTAATAGTATATAACGTTATACGTTATTACGTAATACTATACAACGTTGTACGTGATATGGTAATACTATATAACGTTATACGTTAGTACGTAATAATATACAACGTTATGCGTGATATGGTAATGCTATATAACGTTATACGCTATTACGTAATAGTATATAACGTTATACGTTAACACGTAATAGTATATATCGTTATACGTTATATAGTAATAGTATATAACGTTATACGTTATATAGTAATAGTATATAACGTTATACGTTATATAGTAATAGTATATAACGTTATACGTTATATAGTATAAGTATATAACGTTATACGTTATATAGTAATAGTATATAACGTTATACGTTATGTAGTAATATTATATAACGTTATGCGTTATATAGTAATAGTATATAACGTTATACGATAGTACGTAATAGTATATAACGTTATACGTGATATGGTAATACTATATAACGTATAACGTTATATAGTAATAGTATATAACGTTATACGTTATATAGTAATAGTATATAACGTTATACGATAGTACGGAATAGTATATATCGTTATACGTTATATAGTAATAGTATATAACGTTATACGTTATATAGTAATAGTATATAACGTTATACGTTATATAGTAATAGTATATAACGTTATACGTTATATAGTAATAGTATATAACGTTATACGTTATATAGTAATAGTATATAACGTTATACGTTATATACTATTACTATATAACGTTATGCGTTATATAGTAATAGTATATAACGTTATACGATAGTACGGAATAGTATATATCGTTATACGTTATATAGTAATAGTATATAACGTTATACGTTATATAGTAATAGTATATAACGTTATACGTTATATAGTAATAGTATATAACGTTATACGTTATATAGTAATAGTATATAACGTTATACGTTATATAGTAATAGTATATAACGTTATACGTTATATAGTAATAGTATATAACGTTATACGTTATATAGTAATAGTATATAACGTTATACGTTATATAGTAATAGTATATAACGTTATACGTTATATAGTAATAGTATATAACGTTATACGTTATATAGTAATAGTATATAACGTTATACGTTATATAGTAATAGTATATAACGTTATACGTTATATAGTAATAGTATATAACGTTATACGTTATATAGTAATAGTATATAACGTTATACGTTATATAGTAATAGTATATAACGTTATACGTTATATAGTAATAGTATATAACGTTATGCGTTATATAGTAATAGTATATAACGTTATACGTTATATAGTAATATTATATAACGTTATGCGTTATATAGTAATAGTATATAACGTTATACGTTATATAGTAATATTATATAACGTTATGCGTTATATAGTAATAGTATATAACGTTATACGTTATTACGTAATAGTATATAACGTTATACGTTATTACGTAATACTATACAACGTTGTACGTGATATGGTAATACTATATAACGTTATACGTTAGTACGTAATAATATACAACGTTATGCGTGATATGGTAATGCTATATAACGTTATACGCTATTACGTAATAGTATATAACGTTATACGTTAACACGTAATAGTATATATCGTTATACGTTATATAGTAATAGTATATAACGTTATACGTTATATAGTAATAGTATATAACGTTATACGTTATATAGTAATAGTATATAACGTTATACGTTATATAGTATAAGTATATAACGTTATACGTTATATAGTAATAGTATATAACGTTATACGTTATGTAGTAATATTATATAACGTTATGCGTTATATAGTAATAGTATATAACGTTATACGATAGTACGTAATAGTATATAACGTTATACGTGATATGGTAATACTATATAACGTTATACGTTATATAGTAATAGTATATAACGTTATACGTTATATAGTAATAGTATATAACGTTATACGATAGTACGGAATAGTATATATCGTTATACGTTATATAGTAATAGTATATAACGTTATACGTTATATAGTAATAGTATATAACGTTATACGTTATATAGTAATAGTATATAACGTTATACGTTATATAGTAATAGTGTATAACGTTATACGTTATATAGTAATAGTATATAACGTTATACGTTATATAGTAATAGTGTATAACGTTATACGTTATATAGTAATAGTGTATAACGTTATACGTTATATAGTAATAGTATATAACGTTATACGTTAGTACGTAATAATATACAACGTTATACGTGATATGGTAATACTATATAACGTTATACGCTATTACGTAATAGTATATAACGTTATACGTTATATAGTAATATTATATAACGTTATGCGTTATATAGTAATAGTATATAACGTTATACGTTATATAGTAATAGTATATAACGTTATACGTTAGTACGTAAAAATATACAACGTTATACGTGATATGGCAATACTATATAACGTTATACGTTATATAGTAATAGTATATAACGTTATACGTTATATAGTAATAGTATATAACGTTATACGTTATATAGTAATAGTATATAACGTTATACGTTATATAGTAATAGTATATAACGTTATACGTTATATAGTAATAGTATATAACGTTATACGTTATATAGTAATAGTATATAACGTTATACGTTATATAGTAATAGTACATAACGTTATACGTTATATAGTAATAGTATATAACGTTATACGTTATATAGTAATATTATATAACGTTATGCATTATATAGTAATTGTATATAACGTTATACGTTATATAGTAATAGTATATAACGTTATACGTTATATAGTAATAGTGTATAACGTTATACGTTATATAGTAATAGTATATAACGTTATACGTTATATAGTAATAGTGTATAACGTTATACGTTATATAGTAATAGTATATAACGTTATACGTTAGTACGTAATAATATACAACGTTATACGTGATATGGCAATACTATATAACGTTATACGTTATTACGTAATAGTATATAACGTTATACGTTATATAGTAATAGTATATAACGTTATACGTTATATAGTAATAGTATATAACGTTATACGTTAGTACGTAATAATATACAACGTTATACGTGATATGGTAATACTATATAACGTTATACGCTATTACGTAATAGTATATAACGTTATACGTTAATACGTAACAGTATATATCGTTATACGTTATATAGTAATAGTATATAGCGATATACGTTATATAGTAATTATATATAACGTTATACGTTATATAGTAATAGTATATAACGTTATACGTTATATAGTAATATTATATAACGTTATGCGTTATATAGTAATAGTATATAACGTTATACGTTATATAGTAATATTATATAACGTTATGCGTTATATAGTAATAGTATATAACGTTATACGTTATTACGTAATAGTATATAACGTTATACGTTATTACGTAATACTATACAACGTTGTACGTGATATGGTAATACTATATAACGTTATACGTTAGTACGTAATAATATACAACGTTATGCGTGATATGGTAATGCTATATAACGTTATACGCTATTACGTAATAGTATATAACGTTATACGTTAACACGTAATAGTATATATCGTTATACGTTATATAGTAATAGTATATAACGTTATACGTTATATAGTAATAGTATATAACGTTATACGTTATATAGTAATAGTATATAACGTTATACGTTATATAGTATAAGTATATAACGTTATACGTTATATAGTAATAGTATATAACGTTATACGTTATGTAGTAATATTATATAACGTTATGCGTTATATAGTAATAGTATATAACGTTATACGATAGTACGTAATAGTATATAACGTTATACGTGATATGGTAATACTATATAACGTATAACGTTATATAGTAATAGTATATAACGTTATACGTTATATAGTAATAGTATATAACGTTATACGATAGTACGGAATAGTATATATCGTTATACGTTATATAGTAATAGTATATAACGTTATACGTTATATAGTAATAGTATATAACGTTATACGTTATATAGTAATAGTATATAACGTTATACGTTATATAGTAATAGTGTATAACGTTATACGTTATATAGTAATAGTATATAACGTTATACGTTATATAGTAATAGTGTATAACGTTATACGTTATATAGTAATAGTGTATAACGTTATACGTTATATAGTAATAGTATATAACGTTATACGTTAGTACGTAATAATATACAACGTTATACGTGATATGGTAATACTATATAACGTTATACGCTATTACGTAATAGTATATAACGTTATACGTTATATAGTAATATTATATAACGTTATGCGTTATATAGTAATAGTATATAACGTTATACGTTATATAGTAATAGTATATAACGTTATACGTTAGTACGTAAAAATATACAACGTTATACGTGATATGGCAATACTATATAACGTTATACGTTATATAGTAATAGTATATAACGTTATACGTTATATAGTAATAGTATATAACGTTATACGTTATATAGTAATAGTATATAACGTTATACGTTATATAGTAATAGTATATAACGTTATACGTTATATAGTAATACTATATAACGTTATACGTTATATAGTAATAGTATATAACGTTATACGTTATATAGTAATAGTACATAACGTTATACGTTATATAGTAATAGTATATAACGTTATACGTTATATAGTAATATTATATAACGTTATGCATTATATAGTAATTGTATATAACGTTATACGTTATATAGTAATAGTATATAACGTTATACGTTATATAGTAATAGTGTATAACGTTATACGTTATATAGTAATAGTATATAACGTTATACGTTATATAGTAATAGTGTATAACGTTATACGTTATATAGTAATAGTATATAACGTTATACGTTAGTACGTAATAATATACAACGTTATACGTGATATGGCAATACTATATAACGTTATACGTTATTACGTAATAGTATATAACGTTATACGTTATATAGTAATAGTATATAACGTTATACGTTATATAGTAATAGTATATAACGTTATACGTTAGTACGTAATAATATACAACGTTATACGTGATATGGTAATACTATATAACGTTATACGCTATTACGTAATAGTATATAACGTTATACGTTAATACGTAACAGTATATATCGTTATACGTTATATAGTAATAGTATATAGCGATATACGTTATATAGTAATTATATATAACGTTATACGTTATATAGTAATAGTATATAACGTTATACGTTATATAGTAATATTATATAACGTTATGCGTTATATAGTAATAGTATATAACGTTATACGTTATATAGTAATAGTATATAACGTTGTACGTTAGTACGTAATAATATACAACGTTATACGTGATATGGCAATACTATATAACGTTATACGTTATATAGTAATAGTATATAACGTTATACGTTATATAGTAATAGTATATAACGTTATACGTTATATAGTAATAGTATATAACGTTATACGTTATATAGTAATAGTATATAACGTTATACGTTATATAGTATTATTATATAACGTTATGCGTTATATAGTAATAGTATATAACGTTATACGATAGTACGGAATAGTATATATCGTTATACGTTATATAGTAATAGTATATAACGTTATACGTTATATAGTAATAGTATATAACGTTATACGTTATATAGTAATAGTATATAACGTTATACGTTATATAGTAATAGTATATAACGTTATACGTTATATAGTAATAGTATATAACGTTATACGTTATATAGTAATAGTATATAACGTTATACGTTATATAGTAATATTATATAACGTTATGCGTTATATAGTAATAGTATATAACGTTATACGTTATATAGTAATAGTATATAACGTTATACGTTATATAGTAATAGTATATAACGTTATACGTTATATAGTAATAGTATATAACGTTATACGTTATATAGTAATAGTATATAACGTTATACGTTATATAGTAATAGTATATAACGTTATACGTTATATAGTAATAGTATATAACGTTATACGTTATATAGTAATAGTATATAACGTTATACGTTATATAGTAATAGTATATAACGTTATACGTTATATAGTAATAGTATATAACGTTATACGTTATATAGTAATATTATATAACGTTATGCGTTATATAGTAATAGTATATAACGTTATACGTTATATAGTAATATTATATAACGTTATGCGTTATATAGTAATAGTATATAACGTTATACGTTATATAGTAATATTATATAACGTTATGCGTTATATAGTAATAGTATATAACGTTATACGTTATTACGTAATAGTATATAACGTTATACGTTATTACGTAATACTATACAACGTTATACGTGATATGGTAATATTATATAACGTTATGCGTTATATAGTAATAGTATATAACGTTATACGTTATTACGTAATAGTATATAACGTTATACGTTATTACGTAATACTATACAACGTTATACGTGATATGGTAATACTATATAACGTTATACGTTAGTACGTAATAATATACAACGTTATGCGTGATATGGTAATGCTATATAACGTTATACGCTATTACGTAATAGTATATAACGTTATACGTTAATACGTAATAGTATATATCGTTATACGTTATATAGTAATAGTATATAACGTTATACGTTATATAGTAATAGTATATAACGTTATACGTTATATAGTATAAGTATATAACGTTATACGTTATATAGTAATAGTATATAACGTTATACGTTATATAGTAATATTATATAACGTTATGCGTTATATAGTAATAGTATATAACGTTATACGATAGTACGTAATAGTATATAACGTTATACGTGATATGGTAATACTATATAACGTTATACGTTATATAGTAATAGTATATAACGTTATACGTGATATGGTAATACTATATAACGTTATACGTTATATAGTAATAGTATATAACGTTATACGTTATATAGTAATAGTATATAACGTTATACGTTATATAGTAATAGTATATAACGTTATACGTTATATAGTAATAGTATATAACGTTATACGTTATATAGTAATATTATATAACGTTATGCGTTATATAGTAATAGTATATAACGTTATACGTTATATAGTAATAGTATATAACGTTATACGTTATATAGTAATAGTATATAACGTTATACGTTATATAGTAATAGTATATAACGTTATACGTTATATAGTAATAGTATATAACGTTATACGTTATATAGTAATAGTATATAACGTTATACGTTATATAGTAATAGTATATAACGTTATACGTTATATAGTAATAGTATATAACGTTATACGTTATATAGTAATAGTATATAACGTTATACGTTATATAGTAATAGTATATAACGTTATACGTTATATAGTAATATTATATAACGTTATGCGTTATATAGTAATAGTATATAACGTTATACGTTATATAGTAATATTATATAACGTTATGCGTTATATAGTAATAGTATATAACGTTATACGTTATATAGTAATATTATATAACGTTATGCGTTATATAGTAATAGTATATAACGTTATACGTTATTACGTAATAGTATATAACGTTATACGTTATTACGTAATACTATACAACGTTATACGTGATATGGTAATACTATATAACGTTATACGTTAGTACGTAATAATATACAACGTTATGCGTGATATGGTAATGCTATATAACGTTATACGCTATTACGTAATAGTATATAACGTTATACGTTAATACGTAATAGTATATATCGTTATACGTTATATAGTAATAGTATATAACGTTATACGTTATATAGTAATAGTATATAACGTTATACGTTATATAGTAATAGTATATAACGTTATACGTTATATAGTAATATTATATAACGTTATGCGTTATATAGTAATAGTATATAACGTTATACGTTATATAGTAATAGTATATAACGTTATACGTTATATAGTAATAGTATATAACGTTATACGTTAGTACGTAATAATATACAACGTTATACGTGATATGGCAATACTATATAACGTTATACGTTATTACGTAATAGTATATAACGTTATACGTTATATAGTAATAGTATATAACGTTATACGTTATATAGTAATAGTATATAACGTTATACGTTATATAGTAGTAGTATATAACGTTATACGTTATATAGTAATAGTATATAACGTTATACGTTATATAGTAATAGTATATAACGTTATACGTTAGTACGTAATAATATATATCGTTATACGTTATATAGTAATAGTATATAACGTTATACGATAGTACGTAATAGTATATATCGTTATACGTTATATAGTAATAGTATATAACGTTATACGTTATATAGTAATAGTATATAACGTTATACGTTAGTACGTAATAATATACAACGTTATACGTGATATGGTAATACTATATAACGTTATGCGCTATTACGTAATAGTATATAACGTTATACGTTAATACGGAATAGT
This sequence comes from Bombus terrestris, assembly GCF_910591885.1. Classification (NCBI taxonomy): domain Eukaryota; kingdom Metazoa; phylum Arthropoda; class Insecta; order Hymenoptera; family Apidae; genus Bombus; species Bombus terrestris. The sequence continues at coordinate 20,688,753 of NC_063271.1, read as the reverse complement.
ATATATCGTTATACGTTATATAGTAATAGTATATAACGTTATACGTTATATAGTAATAGTATATAACGTTATACGTTATATAGTAATAGTATATAACGTTATACGTTATATAGTATAAGTATATAACGTTATACGTTATATAGTAATAGTATATAACGTTATACGTTATATAGTAATATTATATAACGTTATGCGTTATATAGTAATAGTATATAACGTTATACGATAGTACGTAATAGTATATAACGTTATACGTGATATGGTAATACTATATAACGTTATACGCTATTACGTAATAGTATATAACGTTATACGTTAATACGTAATAGTATATATCGTTATACGTTATATAGTAATAGTATATAGCGATATACGTTATATAGTAATAGTATATAACGTTATACGTTATATAGTAATATTATATAACGTTATGCGTTATATAGTAATAGTATATAACGTTATACGATAGTACGTAATAGTATATAACGTTATACGTGATATGGTAATACTATATAACGTTATACGTTATTACGTAATAGTATATAACGTTATACGTTATATAGTAATAGTATATAACGTTATACGTTATATAGTAATAGTATATAACGTTATACGTTAGTACGTAATAATATATAACGTTATACGTTATATAGTAATAGTATATAACGTTATACGTTAGTACGTAATAATATACAACGTTATACGTGATATTTTAATACTATATAACGTTATACGCTATTACGTAATAGTATATAACGTTATACGTTAATACGGAATAGTATATATCGTTATACGTTATATAGTAATAGTATATAACGTTATACGTTATATAGTAATAGTATATAACGTTATACGATATATAGTATAAGTATACAACGTTGTACGTTATATAGTAATAGTATATAACGTTATACGTTATATAGTAATAGTATATAACGTTATACGTTATATAGTAATAGTATATAACGTTATACGTTAATACGTAATAGTATATATCGTTATACGTTAATAGTAATAGTATATAACGTTATACGTTATATAGTAATAGTATATAACGTTATACGTTAATACGTAATAGTATATAACGTTATACGTTATATAGTAATAGTATATAACGTTATACGTTATATAGTAATAGTATATAACGTTATACGTTATATAGTAATATTATATAACGTTATGCGTTATATAGTAATAGTATAGAACGTTATACGTTATATAGTAATACTATATAACGGTATACGTTATATAGTAATAGTATATAACGTTATACGTTAGTACGTAATAATATACAACGTTATACGTGATATGGCAATAGTATATAACGTTATACGTTATTACGTAATAGTATACAACGTTATACGTGATATGGTAGTACTATATAACGTTATACGTTAGTACGTAATAATATACAACGTTATACGTGATATGGTAATACTATATAACGTTATACGCTATTACGTAATAGTATATAACGTTATACGTTAATATGTAATAGTATATATCGTTAGCCGTTATATAGTAATAGTATATAACGTTATACGTTATATAGTAATAGTATATAACGTTATACGTTATATAGTAATAGTATATAACGTTATACGTTATATAGTAATATTATATAACGTTATGCGTTATATAGTAATAGTATATAACGTTATACGTTATATAGTAATAGTATATAACGTTATACGTTATATAGTAATAGTATATAACGTTATACGTTATATAGTAATAGTATATAACGTTATACGTTAGTACGCAATAATATACAACGTTATACGTGATATGGCAATACTATATAACGTTATACGTTATTACGTAATAGTATATAACGTTATACGTTATATAGTAATAGTATATAACGTTATACGTTATATAGTAATAGTATATAACGTTCTACGTTATATAGTAGTAGTATATAACGTTATACGTTATATAGTAATAGTATATAACGTTATACGTTATATAGTAATAGTATATAACGTTATACGTTATATAGTAATAGTATATAACGTTATACGTTAGTACGTAATAATATATATCGTTATACGTTATATAGTAATAGTATATAACGTTATACGATAGTACGTAATAGTATATATCGTTATACGTTATATAGTAATAGTATATAACGTTATACGTTATATAGTAATAGTATATAACGTTATACGTTAGTACGTAATAATATACAACGTTATACGTGATATGGTAATACTATATAACGTTATGCGCTATTACGTAATAGTATATAACGTTATACGTTAATACGGAATAGTATATATCGTTATACGTTATATAGTAATAGTATATAACGTTATACGTTATATAGTAATAGTATATAACGTTATACGTTATATACTAATAGTATATAACGTTATACGTTATATAGTATAAGTATATATCGTTATACGTTATATAGTAATAGTATATAACGTTATACGTTATATAGTAATATTATATAACGTTATGCGTTATATAGTAATAGTATATAACGTTATACGATAGTACGTAATAGTATATAACGTTATACGTGATATGGTAATACTATATAACGTTATACGCTATTACGTAATAGTATATAACGTTATACGTTAATACGTAATAGTATATATCGTTATACGTTATATAGTAATAGTATATAGCGATATACGTTATATAGTTATAGTATATAACGTTATACGTTATATAGTAAAATTATATAACGTTATGCGTTATATAGTAATAGTATATAACGTTATACGATAGTACGTAATAGTATATAACGTTATACGTGATATGGTAATACTATATAACGTTATACGTTATTACGTAATAGTATATAACGTTATACGTTATATAGTAATAGTATATAACGTTATACGTTATATAGTAATAGTATATAACGTTATACGTTAGTACGTAATAATATATAACGTTATACGTTATATAGTAATAGTATATAACGTTACACGTTAGTACGTAATAATATACAACGTTATACGTGATATTTTAATACTATATAACGTTATACGCTATTACGTAATAGTATATAACGTTATACGTTAATACGGAATAGTATATATCGTTATACGTTATATAGTAATAGTATATAACGTTATACGTTAGTACGTAATAATATACAGCGTTATACGTGATATTTTAATACTATATAACGTTATACGCTATTACGTAATAGTATATAACGTTATACGTTAATACGTAATAGTATATATCGTTATACGTGATATATAGTAATAGTATATAGCGATACACGTTATATAGTAATAGTATATAACGTTATACGTTAGTACGTAATAGTATATAACGTTATACGTTATATAGTAATAGTATATAACGTTATACGTTATATAGTAATATTATATAACGTTATGCGTTATATAGTAATAGTATATAACGTTATACGTTAATACGTAATAGTATATATCGTTATACGTTATATAGTATTAGTATATAACGTTATACGTTATATAGTAATAGTATATAACGTTATACGTTATATAGTAATATTATATAACGTTATGCGTTATATAGTAATAGTATAGAACGTTATACGTTATATAGTAATACTATATAACGGTATACGTTATATAGTAATAGTATATAACGTTATACGTTAGTATGTAATAATATACAACGTTATACGTGATATGGCAATACTATATAACATTATACGTTATTACGTAATAGTATATAACGTTATACGTTATTACGTAATAGTATACAACGTTATACGTGATATGGTAGTACTATATAACGTTATACGTTAGTACGTAATAATATACAACGTTATACGTGATATGGTAATACTATATAACGTTATACGCTATTACGTAATAGTATATAACGTTATACGTTAATATGTAATACTATATATCGTTATACGTTATATAGTAATAGTATATAACGTTATACGTTATATAGTAATAGTATATAACGTTATACGTTATATAGTAATAGTATATAACGTTATACGTTATATAGTAATAGTATATAACGTTATACGTTATATAGTAATATTATATAACGTTATGCGTTATATAGTAATAGTATATAACGTTATACGTTATATAGTAATAGTATATAACGTTATACGTTATATAGTAATAGTATATAACGTTATACGTTATATAGTAATAGTATATAACGTTATACGTTAATACGTAATAGTATATATCGTTATACGTTAATAGTAATAGTATATAACGTTATACGTTATATAGTAATAGTATATAACGTTATACATTAGTACGTAATAATATATATCGTTATACGTTATATAGTAATAGTATATAACGTTATACGTTATATAGTAATAGTATATAACGTTATACGTTATATAGTAATAGTATATAACGTTATACGTTATATAGTAATAGTATATAACGTTATACGTTATATAGTAGTAGTATATAACGTTATACGTTATATAGTAATAGTATATAACGTTATACGTTATATAGTAATAGTATATAACGTTATACGTTATATAGTAATAGTGTATAACGTTATACGTTATATAGTAATAGTATATAACGTTATACGTTATATAGTAATAGTGTATAACGTTATACGTTATATAGTAATAGTATATAACGTTATACGTTAGTACGTAATAATATACAACGTTATACGTGATATGGCAATACTATATAACGTTATACGTTATTACGTAATAGTATATAACGTTATACGTTATATAGTAATAGTATATAACGTTATACGTTATATAGTAATAGTATATAACGTTATACGTTAGTACGTAATAATATACAACGTTATACGTGATATGGTAATACTATATAACGTTATACGCTATTACGTAATAGTATATAACGTTATACGTTAATACGTAACAGTATATATCGTTATACGTTATATAGTAATAGTATATAGCGATATACGTTATATAGTAATAGTATATAACGTTATACGTTATATAGTAATAGTATATAACGTTATACGTTATATAGTAATATTATATAACGTTATGCGTTATATAGTAATAGTATATAACGTTATACGTTATATAGTAATAGTATATAACGTTGTACGTTAGTACGTAATAATATACAACGTTATACGTGATATGGCAATACTATATAACGTTATACGTTATATAGTAATAGTATATAACGTTATACGTTATATAGTAATAGTATATAACGTTATACGTTATATAGTAATAGTATATAACGTTATATAGTATTATTATATAACGTTATGCGTTATATAGTAATAGTATATAACGTTATACGATAGTACGGAATAGTATATATCGTTATACGTTATATAGTAATAGTATACAACGTTATACGTTATATAGTAATAGTATATAACGTTATACGTTATATAGTAATAGTGTATAACGTTATACGTTATATAGTAATAGTATATAACGTTATACGTTATATAGTAATAGTGTATAACGTTATACGTTATATAGTAATAGTATATAACGTTATACGTTAGTACGTAATAATATACAACGTTATACGTGATATGGCAATACTATATAACGTTATACGTTATTACGTAATAGTATATAACGTTATACGTTATATAGTAATAGTATATAACGTTATACGTTATATAGTAATAGTATATAACGTTATACGTTAGTACGTAATAATATACAACGTTATACGTGATATGGTAATACTATATAACGTTATACGCTATTACGTAATAGTATATAACGTTATACGTTAATACGTAACAGTATATATCGTTATACGTTATATAGTAATAGTATATAGCGATATACGTTATATAGTAATAGTATATAACGTTATACGTTATATAGTAATAGTATATAACGTTATACGTTATATAGTAATATTATATAACGTTATGCGTTATATAGTAATAGTATATAACGTTATACGTTATATAGTAATAGTATATAACGTTGTACGTTAGTACGTAATAATATACAACGTTATACGTGATATGGCAATACTATATAACGTTATACGTTATATAGTAATAGTATATAACGTTATACGTTATATAGTAATAGTATATAACGTTATACGTTATATAGTAATAGTATATAACGTTATACGTTATACAGTAATAGTATATAACGTTATACGTTATATAGTATTATTATATAACGTTATGCGTTATATAGTAATAGTATATAACGTTATACGATAGTACGGAATAGTATATATCGTTATACGTTATATAGTAATAGTATATAACGTTATACGTTATATAGTAATAGTATATAACGTTATACGTTATATAGTAATAGTATATAACGTTATACGTTATATAGTAATATTATATAACGTTATGCGTTATATAGTAATAGTATATAACGTTATACGATAGTACGTAATAGTATATAACGTTATACGTGATATGGTAATACTATATAACGTTATACGTTATATAGTAATAGTATATAACGTTATGCGTTATATAGTAATAGTATATAACGTTATACGTTATATAGTAATAGTATATAACGTTATACGTTATATAGTAATAGTATATAACGTTATACGTTATATAGTAATAGTATATAACGTTATACGTTATATAGTAATAGTATATAACGTTATACGTTATATAGTAATAGTATATAACGTTATACGTTATATAGTAATAGTATATAACGTTATACGTTATATAGTAATAGTATATAACGTTATACGTTATATAGTAATAGTATATAACGTTATACGTTAGTACGTAATAATATATATCGTTATACGTTATATAGTAATAGTATATAACGTTATACGATAGTACGTAATAGTATATATCGTTATACGTTATATAGTAATAGTATATAACGTTATACGTTATATAGTAATAGTATATAACGTTATACGTTAGTACGTAATAATATACAACGTTATACGTGATATGGTAATACTATATAACGTTATGCGCTATTACGTAATAGTATATAACGTTATACGTTATATAGTAATATTATATAACGTTATGCGTTATATAGTAATAGTATATAACGTTATACGATAGTACGTAATAGTATATAACGTTATACGTGATATGGTAATACTATATAACGTTATACGTTATTACGTAATAGTATATAACGTTATACGTTATATAGTAATAGTATATAACGTTATACGTTATATAGTAATAGTATATAACGTTATACGTTAGTACGTAATAATATATAACGTTATACGTTATATAGTAATAGTATATAACGTTATACGTTAGTACGTAATAATATACAACGTTATACGTGATATTTTAATACTATATAACGTTATACGCTATTACGTAATAGTATATAACGTTATACGTTAATACGGAATAGTATATATCGTTATACGTTATATAGTAATAGTATATAACGTTATACGTTATATAGTAATAGTATATAACGTTATACGATATATAGTATAAGTATATAACGTTGTACGTTATATAGTAATAGTATATAACGTTATACGTTATATAGTAATAGTATATAACGTTATACGTTATATAGTAATAGTATATAACGTTATACGTTAATACGTAATAGTATATATCGTTATACGTTAATAGTAATAGTATATAACGTTATACGTTATATAGTAATAGTATATAACGTTATACGTTAATACGTAATAGTATATAACGTTATACGTTATATAGTAATAGTATATAACGTTATACGTTATATAGTAATAGTATATAACGTTATACGTTATATAGTAATATTATATAACGTTATGCGTTATATAGTAATAGTATAGAACGTTATACGTTATATAGTAATACTATATAACGGTATACGTTATATAGTAATAGTATATAACGTTATACGTTAGTACGTAATAATATACAACGTTATACGTGATATGGCAATAGTATATAACGTTATACGTTATTACGTAATAGTATACAACGTTATACGTGATATGGTAGTACTATATAACGTTATACGTTAGTACGTAATAATATACAACGTTATACGTGATATGGTAATACTATATAACGTTATACGCTATTACGTAATAGTATATAACGTTATACGTTAATATGTAATAGTATATATCGTTAGCCGTTATATAGTAATAGTATATAACGTTATACGTTATATAGTAATAGTATATAACGTTATACGTTATATAGTAATAGTATATAACGTTATACGTTATATAGTAATATTATATAACGTTATGCGTTATATAGTAATAGTATATAACGTTATACGTTATATAGTAATAGTATATAACGTTATACGTTATATAGTAATAGTATATAACGTTATACGTTATATAGTAATAGTATATAACGTTATACGTTAGTACGCAATAATATACAACGTTATACGTGATATGGCAATACTATATAACGTTATACGTTATTACGTAATAGTATATAACGTTATACGTTATATAGTAATAGTATATAACGTTATACGTTATATAGTAATAGTATATAACGTTCTACGCTATATAGTAGTAGTATATAACGTTATACGTTATATAGTAATAGTATATAACGTTATACGTTATATAGTAATAGTATATAACGTTATACGTTATATAGTAATAGTATATAACGTTATACGTTAGTACGTAATAATATATATCGTTATACGTTATATAGTAATAGTATATAACGTTATACGATAGTACGTAATAGTATATATCGTTATACGTTATATAGTAATAGTATATAACGTTATACGTTATATAGTAATAGTATATAACGTTATACGTTAGTACGTAATAATATACAACGTTATACGTGATATGGTAATACTATATAACGTTATGCGCTATTACGTAATAGTATATAACGTTATACGTTAATACGGAATAGTATATATCGTTATACGTTATATAGTAATAGTATATAACGTTATACGTTATATAGTAATAGTATATAACGTTATACGTTATATAGTAATAGTATATAACGTTATACGTTATATAGTATAAGTATATATCGTTATACGTTATATAGGAATAGTATATAACGTTATACGTTATATAGTAATATTATATAACGTTATGCGTTATATAGTAATAGTATATAACGTTATGCGATAGTACGTAATAGTATATAACGTTATACGTGATATGGTAATACTATATAACGTTATACGCTATTACGTAATAGTATATAACGTTATACGTTAATACGTAATAGTATATATCGTTATACGTTATATAGTAATAGTATATAGCGATATACGTTATATAGTTATAGTATATAACGTTATACGTTATATAGTAAAATTATATAACGTTATGCGTTATATAGTAATAGTATATAACGTTATACGATAGTACGTAATAGTATATAACGTTATACGTGATATGGTAATACTATATAACGTTATACGTTATTACGTAATAGTATATAACGTTATACGTTATATAGTAATAGTATATAACGTTATACGTTATATAGTAATAGTATATAACGTTATACGTTAGTACGTAATAATATATAACGTTATACGTTATATAGTAATAGTATATAACGTTATACGTTAGTACGTAATAATATACAACGTTATACGTGATATTTTAATACTATATAACGTTATACGCTATTACGTAATAGTATATAACGTTATACGTTAATACGGAATAGTATATATCGTTATACGTTATATAGTAATAGTATATAACGTTATACGTTAGTACGTAATAATATACAGCGTTATACGTGATATTTTAATACTATATAACGTTATACGCTATTACGTAATAGTATATAACGTTATACGTTAATACGTAATAGTATATATCGTTATACGTGATATATAGTAATAGTATATAGCGATACACGTTATATAGTAATAGTATATAACGTTATACGTTAGTACGTAATAGTATATAACGTTATACGTTATATAGTAATAGTATATAACGTTAGACGTTATATAGTAATATTATATAACGTTATGCGTTATATAGTAATAGTATATAACGTTATACGTTAATACGTAATAGTATATATCGTTATACGTTATATAGTAATAGTATATAACGTTATACGTTATATAGTAATAGTATATAACGTTATACGTTAATACGTAATAGTATATAACGTTATACGTTATATAGTAATAGTATATAACGTTATACGTTATATAGTAATAGTATATAACGTTATACGTTATATAGTAATATTATATAACGTTATGCGTTATATAGTAATAGTATAGAACGTTATACGTTATATAGTAATACTATATAACGGTATACGTTATATAGTAATAGTATATAACGTTATACGTTAGTATGTAATAATATACAACGTTATACGTGATATGGCAATACTATATAACATTATACGTTATTACGTAATAGTATATAACGTTATACGTTATTACGTAATAGTATACAACGTTATACGTGATATGGTAGTACTATATAACGTTATACGTTAGTACGTAATAATATACAACGTTATACGTGATATGGTAATACTATATAACGTTATACGCTATTACGTAATAGTATATAACGTTATACGTTAATATGTAATAGTATATATCGTTATACGTTATATAGTAATAGTATATAACGTTATACGTTATATGGTAATAGTATATAACGTTATACGTTATATAGTAATAGTATATAACGTTATACGTTATATAGTAATAGTATATAACGTTATACGTTATATAGTAATATTATATAACGTTATGCGTTGTATAGTAATAGTATATAACGTTATACGTTATATAGTAATAGTATATAACGTTATACGTTATATAGTAATAGTATATAACGTTATACGTTATATAGTAATAGTATATAACGTTATACGTTAATACGTAATAGTATATATCGTTATACGTTAATAGTAATAGTATATAACGTTATACGTTATATAGTAATAGTATATAACGTTATACGTTAATACGTAACAGTATATAACGTTATACGTTATATAGTAATAGTATATAACGTTATACGTTATATAGTAATAGTATATAACGTTATACGTTATATAGTAATATTATATAACGTTATGCGTTATATAGTAATAGTATAGAACGTTATACGTTATATAGTAATACTATATAACGGTATACGTTATATAGTAATAGTATATAACGTTATACGTTAGTACGTAATAATATACAACGTTATACGTGATATGGCAATAGTATATAACGTTATACGTTATTACGTAATAGTATACAACGTTATACGTGATATGGTAGTACTATATAACGTTATACGTTAGTACGTAATAATATACAACGTTATACGTGATATGGTAATACTATATAACGTTATACGCTATTACGTAATAGTATATAACGTTATACGTTAATATGTAATAGTATATATCGTTATACGTTATATAGTAATAGTATATAACGTTATACGTTATATAGTAATAGTATATAACGTTATACGTTATATAGTAATAGTATATAACGTTATACGTTATATAGTAATATTATATAACGTTATGCGTTATATAGTAATAGTATATAACGTTATACGCTATATAGTAATAGTATATAACGTTATACGTTATATAGTAATAGTATATAACGTTATACGTTATATAGCAATAGTATATAACGTTATACGTTAGTACGTAATAATATACAACGTTATACGTGATATGGCAATACTATATAACGTTATACGTTATTACGTAATAGTATATAACGTTATACGTTATATAGTAATAGTATATAACGTTATACGTTATATAGTAATAGTATATAACGTTATACGTTATATAGTAGTAGTATATAACGTTATACGTTATATAGTAATAGTATATAACGTTATACGTTATATAGTAATAGTATATAACGTTATACGTTATATAGTAATAGTATATAACGTTATACGTTAGTACGTAATAATATATATCGTTATACGTTATATAGTAATAGTATATAACGTTATACGTTATATAGTAATAGTATATAACGTTATACGTTAGTACGTAATAATATACAACGTTATACGTGATATGGTAATACTATATAACGTTATGCGCTATTACGTAATAGTATATAACGTTATACGTTAATACGGAATAGTATATATCGTTATACGTTATATAGTAATAGTATATAACGTTATACGTTATATCGTAATAGTATATAACGTTATACGTTATATAGTAATAGTATATAACGTTATACGTTATATAGTAATAGTATATAACGTTATACGTTATATAGTAATAGTATATAGCGATATACGTTATATAGTTATAGTATATAACGTTATACGTTATATAGTAAAATTATATAACGTTATGCGTTATATAGTAATAGTATATAACGTTATACGATAGTACGTAATAGTATATAACGTTATACGTGATATGGTAATACTATATAACGTTATACGTTATTACGTTATAGTATATAACGTTATACGTTAATACGTAATAGTATATAACGTTATACGTTAATACGTAATAGTATATAACGTTATACGTTATATAGTAATAGTATATAACGTTATACGTTATATAGTAATAGTATATAACGTTATACGTTATATAGTAATATTATATAACGTTATGCGTTATATAGTAATAGTATAGAACGTTATACGTTATATAGTAATACTATATAACGGTATACGTTATATAGTAATAGTATATAACGTTATACGTTAGTATGTAATAATATACAACGTTATACGTGATATGGCAATACTATATAACGTTATACGTTATTACGTAATAGTATATAACGTTATACGTTATTACGTAATAGTATACAACGTTATACGTGATATGGTAGTACTATATAACGTTATACGTTAGTACGTAATAATATACAACGTTATACGTGATATGGTAGTACTATATAACGTTATACGCTATTACGTAATAGTATATAACGTTATACGCTATTACGTAATAGTATATAACGTTATACGTTAATATGTAATAGTATATATCGTTATACGTTATATAGTAATAGTATATAACGTTATACGTTATGTAGTAATAGTATATAACGTTATACGTTATATAGTAATAGTATATAACGTTATACGTTATATAGTAATAGTATATAACCTTATACGTTATATAGTAATATTATATAACGTTATGCGTTATATAGTAATAGTATATAACGTTATACGTTATATAGTAATAGTATATAACGTTATACGTTATATAGTAATAGTATATAACGTTATAGGTTATATAGTAATAGTATATAACGTTATACGTTATATAGTAATAGTATATAACGTTATACGTTATATAGTAATATTATATAACGTTATACGTTATATAGTAATAGTATATAACGTTATACGTTAGTACGTAATAATATACAACGTTAGACGTGATACGGCAATACTATATAACGTTATACGTTATTACGTAATAGTATATAACGTTATACGTTATATAGTAATAGTATATAACGTTATACGTTAATACGTAATAGTATATATCGTTATACGTTATATTGTAATAGTATATAACGTTATACGTTATATAGTAATAGTATATAACGTTATACGTTATATAGTAATAGTATGTAACGTTATACGTTATATAGTAATAGTATATAACGTTATACGTTATATAGTAATATTATATAACGTTATACGCTATTACGTAATAGTATATAACGTTATACGTTAATACGTAATAGTATATATCGTTATACGTTATATAGTAATAGTATATAACGTTATACGTTATATAGTATTATTATATAACGTTATGCGTTATGTAGTAATAGTATATAACGGTATACGATAGTACGGAATAGTATATATCGTTATACGTTATATAGTAATAATATATAACGTTATACGTTATATCGTAGTAGTATATAACGTTATACGTTATATAGTAATAGTATATAACGTTATACGTTATATAGTAATAGTATATAACGTTATACGTTATATAGTAATAGTATATAACGTTATACGTTATATAGTAATAGTATATAACGTTATACGTTAGTACGTAATAATATATATCGTTTTACGTTATATAGTAATAGTATATAACGTTATACGATAGTACGTAATAGTATATATCGTTATACGTTATATAGTAATAGTATATAACGTTATAAGTTATATAGTAATAGTATATAACGTTATACGTTAGTACGTAATAATATACAACGTTATACGTGATATGGTAATACTATATAACGTTATGCGCTATTACGTAATAGTATATAACGTTATACGTTAATACGGAATAGTATATATCGTTATACGTTATATAGTAATAGTATATAACGTTATACGTTATATAGTAATAGTATATAACGTTATACGTTATATAGTAATAGTATATAACGTTATACGTTATATAGTAATAGTATATAACGTTATACGTTATATAGTATAAGTATATAACGTTATACGTTATATAGTAATAGTATATAACGTTATACGTTATATAGTAATATTATATAACGTTATGCGTTATATAGTAATAGTATATAACGTTATACGATAGTACGTAATAGTATATAACGTTATACGTGATATGGTAATACTATATAACGTTATACGCTATTACGTAATAGTATATAACGTTATACGTTAATACGTAATAGTATATATCGTTATACGTTAATAGTAATAGTATATAACGTTATACGTTATATAGTAATAGTATATAACGTTATACGTTAATACGTAATAGTATATAACGTTATACGTTATATAGTAATAGTATATAACGTTATACGTTATATAGTAATAGTATATAACGTTATACGTTATATAGTAATATTATATAACGTTATGCGTTATATAGTAATAGTATAGAACGTTATACGTTATATAGTAATACTATATAACGGTATACGTTATATAGTAATAGTATATAACGTTATACGTTAGTACGTAATAATATACAACGTTATACGTGATATGGCAATAGTATATAACGTTATACGTTATTACGTAATAGTATACAACGTTATACGTGATATGGTAGTACTATATAACGTTATACGTTAGTACGTAATAATATACAACGTTATACGTGATATGGTAATACTATATAACGTTATACGCTATTACGTAATAGTATATAACGTTATACGTTAATATGTAATAGTATATATCGTTAGCCGTTATATAGTAATAGTATATAACGTTATACGTTATATAGTAATAGTATATAACGTTATACGTTATATAGTAATAGTATATAACGTTATACGTTATATAGTAATATTATATAACGTTATGCGTTATATAGTAATAGTATATAACGTTATACGTTATATAGTAATAGTATATAACGTTATACGTTATATAGTAATAGTATATAACGTTATACGTTATATAGTAATAGTATATAACCTTATACGTTATATAGTAATATTATATAACGTTATGCGTTATATAGTAATAGTATATAACGTTATACGTTATATAGTAATAGTATATAACGTTATACGTTATATAGTAATAGTATATAACGTTATACGTTATATAGTAATAGTATATAACGTTATACGTTATATAGTAATAGTATATAACGTTATACGTTATATAGTAATATTATATAACGTTATACGTTATATAGTAATAGTATATAACGTTATACGTTAGTACGTAATAATATACAACGTTAGACGTGATACGGCAATACTATATAACGTTATACGTTATTACGTAATAGTATATAACGTTATACGTTATATAGTAATAGTATATAACGTTATACGTTAATACGTAATAGTATATATCGTTATACGTTATATTGTAATAGTATATAACGTTATACGTTATATAGTAATAGTATATAACGTTATACGTTATATAGTAATAGTATGTAACGTTATACGTTATATAGTAATAGTATATAACGTTATACGTTATATAGTAATATTATATAACGTTATACGCTATTACGTAATAGTATATAACGTTATACGTTAATACGTAATAGTATATATCGTTATACGATAGTACGTAACAGTATATAACGTTATACGTGATATGGTAATACTATATAACGTTATACGTTATTACGTAATAGTATATAACGTTATACGTTATATAGTAATATTATATAACGTTATGCGTTATATAGTAATAGTATATAACGTTATACGTTATATAGTAATAGTATATAACGTTATACGTTATATAGTAATAGTATATAACGTTATACGTTATATAGTAGTAGTATATAACGTTATACGTTATATAGTAATAGTATATAACGTTATACGTTATATAGTAATAGTATATAACGTTATACGTTATATAGTAATAGTATATAACGTTATACGTTATATAGTAATAGTATATAACGTTATACGTTATATAGTAATAGTATATAACGTTATACGTTATATAGTATTATTATATAACGTTATGCGTTATATAGTAGTAGTATATAACGTTATACGATAGTACGGAATAGTATATATCGTTATACGTTATATAGTAATAGTATATAACGTTATACGTTATATAGTAATAGTATATAACGTTATACGTTATATAGTAATAGTATATAACGTTATACGTTATTACGTAATAGTATATAACGTTATACGTTATTACGTAATACTATACAACGTTATACGTGATATGGTAATACTATATAACGTTATACGTTAGTACGTAATAATATACAACGTTATGCGTGATATGGTAATGCTATATAACGTTATACGCTATTACGTAATAGTATATAACGTTATACGTTAATACGTAATAGTATATATCGTTATACGTTATATAGTAATAGTATATAACGTTATACGTTATATAGTAATAGTATATAACGTTATACGTTATATAGTAATAGTATATAACGTTATACGTTATATAGTAATATTATATAACGTTATGCGTTATATAGTAATAGTATATAACGTTATACGTTATATAGTAATAGTATATAACGTTATACGTTATATAGTAATATTATATAACGTTATGCGTTATATAGTAATAGTATATAACGTTATACGATAGTACGTAATAGTATATAACGTTATACGTGATATGGTAATACTATATAACGTTATACGCTATTACGTAATAGTATATAACGTTATACGTTAATACGTAATAGTATATATCGTTATACGTTATATAGTAATAGTATATAGCGATATACGTTATATAGTAATAGTATATAACGTTATACGTTATATAGTAATATTATATAACGTTATGCGTTATATAGTAATAGTATATAACGTTATACGATAGTACGTAATAGTATATAACGTTATACGTGATATGGTAATACTATATAACGTTATACGTTATTACGTAATAGTATATAACGTTATACGTTATATAGTAATAGTATATAACGTTATACGTTATATAGTAATAGTATATAACGTTATACGTTAGTACGTAATAATATATAACGTTATACGTTATATAGTAATAGTATATAACGTCATACGTTAGTACGTAATAATATACAACGTTATACGTGATATTTTAATACTATATAACGTTATACGCTATTACGTAATAGTATATAACGTTATACGTTAATACGGAATAGTATATATCGTTATACGTTATATAGTAATAGTATATAACGTTATACGTTATATAGTAATAGTATATAACGTTTAACGATATATAGTATAAGTATATAACGTTGTACGTTATATAGTAATAGTATATAACGTTATACGTTATATAGTAATAGTATATAACGTTATACGTTATATAGTAATAGTATATAACGTTATACGTTAATACGTAATAGTATATATCGTTATACGTTAATAGTAATAGTATATAACGTTATGCGTTATATAGTAATAGTATAGAACGTTATACGTTATATAGTAATACTATATAACGGTATACGTTATATAGTAATAGTATATAACGTTATACGTTAGTACGTAATAATATACAACGTTATACGTGATATGGCAATAGTATATAACGTTATACGTTATTACGTAATAGTATACAACGTTATACGTGATATGGTAGTACTATATAACGTTATACGTTAGTACGTAATAATATACAACGTTATACGTGATATGGTAATACTATATAACGTTATACGCTATTACGTAATAGTATATAACGTTATACGTTAGTACGTAATAACATATATCGTTATACGTTATATAGTAATAGTATATAACGTTATACGATAGTACGTAATAGTATATATCGTTATACGTTATATAGTAATAGTATATAACGTTATACGTTATATAGTAATAGTATATAACGTTATACGTTATATAGTAATAGTATATAACGTTATACGTTATATAGTAATAGTATATAACGTTATACGTTATATAGTAATAGTATATAACGTTATACGTTATATAGTAATAGTATATAACGTTATACGTTAGTACGTAATAATATACAACGTTATACGTGATATGGCAATAGTATATAACGTTATACGTTATTACGTAATAGTATACAACGTTATACGTGATATGGTAGTACTATATAACGTTATACGTTAGTACGTAATAATATACAACGTTATACGTGATATGGTAATACTATATAACGTTATACGCTATTACGTAATAGTATATAACGTTATACGTTAGTACGTAATAACATATATCGTTATACGTTATATAGTAATAGTATATAACGTTATACGATAGTACGTAATAGTATATATCGTTATACGTTATATAGTAATAGTATATAACGTTATACGTTATATAGTAATAGTATATAACGTTATACGTTATATAGTAATAGTATATAACGTTATACGTTATTACGTAATAGTATATAACGTTATACGTTATTACGTAATACTATACAACGTTATACGTGATATGGTAATACTATATAACGTTATACGTTAGTGCGTAATAATATACAACGTTATGCGTGATATGGTAATGCTATATAACGTTATACGCTATTACGTAATAGTATATAACGTTATACGTTAATACGTAATAGTATATATCGTTATACGTTATATAGTAATAGTATATAACGTTATACGTTATATAGTAATAGTATATAACGTTATACGTTATATAGTAATAGTATATAACGTTATACGTTATATAGTAATATTATATAACGTTATGCGTTATATAGTAATAGTATATAACGTTATACGTTATATAGTAATAGTATATAACGTTATACGTTATATAGTAATATTATATAACGTTATGCGTTGTATAGTAATAGTATATAACGTTATACGATAGTACGTAATAGTATATAACGTTATACGTGATATGGTAATACTATATAACGTTATACGCTATTACGTAATAGTATATAACGTTATACGTTAATACGTAATAGTATATATCGTTATACGTTATATAGTAATAGTATATAGCGATATACGTTATATAGTAATAGTATATAACGTTATACGTTATATAGTAATATTATATAACGTTATGCGTTATATAGTAATAGTATATAACGTTATACGATAGTACGTAATAGTATATAACGTTATACGTGATATGGTAATACTATATAACGTTATACGTTATTACGTAATAGTATATAACGTTATACGTTATATAGTAATAGTATATAACGTTATACGTTATATAGTAATAGTATATAACGTTATACGTTAGTACGTAATAATATATAACGTTATACGTTATATAGTAATAGTATATAACGTCATACGTTAGTACGTAATAATATACAACGTTATACGTGATATTTTAATACTATATAACGTTATACGCTATTACGTAATAGTATATAACGTTATACGTTAATACGGAATAGTATATATCGTTATACGTTATATAGTAATAGTATATAACGTATAACGTTATATACTATTACTATATAACGTTTAACGATATATAGTATAAGTATATAACGTTGTACGTTATATAGTAATAGTATATAACGTTATACGTTATATAGTAATAGTATATAACGTTATACGTTATATAGTAATAGTATATAACGTTATACGTTAATACGTAATAGTATATATCGTTATACGTTAATAGTAATAGTATATAACGTTATGCGTTATATAGTAATAGTATAGAACGTTATACGTTATATAGTAATACTATATAACGGTATACGTTATATAGTAATAGTATATAACGTTATACGTTAGTACGTAATAATATACAACGTTATACGTGATATGGCAATAGTATATAACGTTATACGTTATTACGTAATAGTATACAACGTTATACGTGATATGGTAGTACTATATAACGTTATACGTTAGTACGTAATAATATACAACGTTATACGTGATATGGTAATACTATATAACGTTATACGCTATTACGTAATAGTATATAACGTTATACGTTAGTACGTAATAACATATATCGTTATACGTTATATAGTAATAGTATATAACGTTATACGATAGTACGTAATAGTATATATCGTTATACGTTATATAGTAATAGTATATAACGTTATACGTTATATAGTAATAGTATATAACGTTATACGTTATATAGTAATAGTATATAACGTTATACGTTATATAGTAATAGTATATAACGTTATACGTTATATAGTAATAGTATATAACGTTATACGTTAGTACGTAATAATATACAACGTTATACGTGATATGGCAATAGTATATAACGTTATACGTTATTACGTAATAGTATACAACGTTATACGTGATATGGTAGTACTATATAACGTTATACGTTAGTACGTAATAATATACAACGTTATACGTGATATGGTAATACTATATAACGTTATACGCTATTACGTAATAGTATATAACGTTATACGTTAGTACGTAATAACATATATCGTTATACGTTATATAGTAATAGTATATAACGTTATACGATAGTACGTAATAGTATATATCGTTATACGTTATATAGTAATAGTATATAACGTTATACGTTATATAGTAATAGTATATAACGTTATACGTTATATAGTAATAGTATATAACGTTATACGTTATATAGTAATAGTATATAACGTTATACGTTATATAGTAATATTATATAACGTTATGCGTTATATAGTAATAGTATAGAACGTTATACGTTATATAGTAATACTATATAACGGTATACGTTATATAGTAATAGTATATAACGTTATACGTTAGTACGTAATAATATACAACGTTATACGTGATATGGCAATAGTATATAACGTTATACGTTATTACGTAATAGTATACAACGTTATACGTGATATGGTAGTACTATATAACGTTATACGTTAGTACGTAATAATATACAACGTTATACGTGATATGGTAATACTATATAACGTTATACGCTATTACGTAATAGTATATAACGTTATACGTTAATATGTAATAGTATATATCGTTAGCCGTTATATAGTAATAGTATATAACGTTATACGTTATATAGTAATAGTATATAACGTTATACGTTATATAGTAATAGTATATAACGTTATACGTTATATAGTAATATTATATAACGTTATGCGTTATATAGTAATAGTATATAACGTTATACGTTATATAGTAATAGTATATAACGTTATACGTTATATAGTAATAGTATATAACGTTATACGTTATATAGTAATAGTATATAACCTTATACGTTATATAGTAATATTATATAACGTTATGCGTTATATAGTAATAGTATATAACGTTATACGTTATATAGTAATAGTATATAACGTTATACGTTATATAGTAATAGTATATAACGTTATACGTTATATAGTAATAGTATATAACGTTATACGTTATATAGTAATAGTATATAACGTTATACGTTATATAGTAATATTATATAACGTTATACGTTATATAGTAATAGTATATAACGTTATACGTTAGTACGTAATAATATACAACGTTAGACGTGATACGGCAATACTATATAACGTTATACGTTATTACGTAATAGTATATAACGTTATACGTTATATAGTAATAGTATATAACGTTATACGTTAATACGTAATAGTATATATCGTTATACGTTATATTGTAATAGTATATAACGTTATACGTTATATAGTAATAGTATATAACGTTATACGTTATATAGTAATAGTATGTAACGTTATACGTTATATAGTAATAGTATATAACGTTATACGTTATATAGTAATATTATATAACGTTATACGCTATTACGTAATAGTATATAACGTTATACGTTAATACGTAATAGTATATATCGTTATACGATAGTACGTAACAGTATATAACGTTATACGTGATATGGTAATACTATATAACGTTATACGTTATTACGTAATAGTATATAACGTTATACGTTATATAGTAATATTATATAACGTTATGCGTTATATAGTAATAGTATATAACGTTATACGTTATATAGTAATAGTATATAACGTTATACGTTATATAGTAATAGTATATAACGTTATACGTTATATAGTAGTAGTATATAACGTTATACGTTATATAGTAATAGTATATAACGTTATACGTTATATAGTAATAGTATATAACGTTATACGTTATATAGTAATAGTATATAACGTTATACGTTATATAGTAATAGTATATAACGTTATACGTTATATAGTAATAGTATATAACGTTATACGTTATATAGTATTATTATATAACGTTATGCGTTATATAGTAGTAGTATATAACGTTATACGATAGTACGGAATAGTATATATCGTTATACGTTATATAGTAATAGTATATAACGTTATACGTTATATAGTAATAGTATATAACGTTATACGTTATATAGTAATAGTATATAACGTTATACGTTATTACGTAATAGTATATAACGTTATACGTTATTACGTAATACTATACAACGTTATACGTGATATGGTAATACTATATAACGTTATACGTTAGTACGTAATAATATACAACGTTATGCGTGATATGGTAATGCTATATAACGTTATACGCTATTACGTAATAGTATATAACGTTATACGTTAATACGTAATAGTATATATCGTTATACGTTATATAGTAATAGTATATAACGTTATACGTTATATAGTAATAGTATATAACGTTATACGTTATATAGTAATAGTATATAACGTTATACGTTATATAGTAATATTATATAACGTTATGCGTTTTATAGTAATAGTATATAACGTTATACGTTATATAGTAATAGTATATAACGTTATACGTTATATAGTAATATTATATAACGTTATGCGTTATATAGTAATAGTATATAACGTTATACGATAGTACGTAATAGTATATAACGTTATACGTGATATGGTAATACTATATAACGTTATACGCTATTACGTAATAGTATATAACGTTATACGTTAATACGTAATAGTATATATCGTTATACGTTATATAGTAATAGTATATAGCGATATACGTTATATAGTAATAGTATATAACGTTATACGTTATATAGTAATATTATATAACGTTATGCGTTATATAGTAATAGTATATAACGTTATACGATAGTACGTAATAGTATATAACGTTATACGTGATATGGTAATACTATATAACGTTATACGTTATTACGTAATAGTATATAACGTTATACGTTATATAGTAATAGTATATAACGTTATACGTTATATAGTAATAGTATATAACGTTATACGTTAGTACGTAATAATATATAACGTTATACGTTATATAGTAATAGTATATAACGTCATACGTTAGTACGTAATAATATACAACGTTATACGTGATATTTTAATACTATATAACGTTATACGCTATTACGTAATAGTATATAACGTTATACGTTAATACGGAATAGTATATATCGTTATACGTTATATAGTAATAGTATATAACGTTATACGTTATATAGTAATAGTATATAACGTTATACGATATATAGTATAAGTATATAACGTTGTACGTTATATAGTAATAGTATATAACGTTATACGTTATATAGTAATAGTATATAACGTTATACGTTATATAGTAATAGTATATAACGTTATACGTTAATACGTAATAGTATATATCGTTATACGTTAATAGTAATAGTATATAACGTTATGCGTTATATAGTAATAGTATAGAACGTTATACGTTATATAGTAATACTATATAACGGTATACGTTATATAGTAATAGTATATAACGTTATACGTTAGTACGTAATAATATACAACGTTATACGTGATATGGCAATAGTATATAACGTTATACGTTATTACGTAATAGTATACAACGTTATACGTGATATGGTAGTACTATATAACGTTATACGTTAGTACGTAATAATATACAACGTTATACGTGATATGGTAATACTATATAACGTTATACGCTATTACGTAATAGTATATAACGTTATACGTTAGTACGTAATAACATATATCGTTATACGTTATATAGTAATAGTATATAACGTTATACGATAGTACGTAATAGTATATATCGTTATACGTTATATAGTAATAGTATATAACGTTATACGTTATATAGTAATAGTATATAACGTTATACGTTATATAGTAATAGTATATAACGTTATACGTTATATAGTAATAGTATATAACGTTATACGTTATATAGTAATAGTATATAACGTTATACGTTATATAGTAATATTATATAACGTTATGCGTTATATAGTAATAGTATATAACGTTATACGTTATATAGTAATAGTATATAACGTTATACGTTATATAGTAATATTATATAACGTTATGCGTTATATAGTAATAGTATATAACGTTATACGATAGTACGTAATAGTATATAACGTTATACGTGATATGGTAATACTATATAACGTTATACGCTATTACGTAATAGTATATAACGTTATACGTTAATACGTAATAGTATATATCGTTATACGTTATATAGTAATAGTATATAGCGATATACGTTATATAGTAATAGTATATAACGTTATACGTTATATAGTAATATTATATAACGTTATGCGTTATATAGTAATAGTATATAACGTTATACGATAGTACGTAATAGTATATAACGTTATACGTGATATGGTAATACTATATAACGTTATACGTTATTACGTAATAGTATATAACGTTATACGTTATATAGTAATAGTATATAACGTTATACGTTATATAGTAATAGTATATAACGTTATACGTTAGTACGTAATAATATATAACGTTATACGTTATATAGTAATAGTATATAACGTTATACGTTAGTACGTAATAATATACAACGTTATACGTGATATTTTAATACTATATAACGTTATACGCTATTACGTAATAGTATATAACGTTATACGTTAATACGGAATAGTATATATCGTTATACGTTATATAGTAATAGTATATAACGTTATACGTTATATAGTAATAGTATATAACGTTATACGATATATAGTATAAGTATATAACGTTGTACGTTATATAGTAATAGTATATAACGTTATACGTTATATAGTAATAGTATATAACGTTATACGTTATATAGTAATAGTATATAACGTTATACGTTATATAGTAATAGTATATAACGTTATACGTTAATACGTAATAGTATATATCGTTATACGTTAATAGTAATAGTATATAACGTTATACGTTATATAGTAATAGTATATAACGTTATACGTTAATACGTAATAGTATATAACGTTATACGTTATATAGTAATAGTATATAACGTTATACGTTATATAGTAATAGTATATAACGTTATACGTTATATAGTAATATTATATAACGTTATGCGTTATATAGTAATAGTATAGAACGTTATACGTTATATAGTAATACTATATAACGGTATACGTTATATAGTAATAGTATATAACGTTATACGTTAGTACGTAATAATATACAACGTTATACGTGATATGGCAATAGTATATAACGTTATACGTTATTACGTAATAGTATACAACGTTATACGTGATATGGTAGTACTATATAACGTTATACGTTAGTACGTAATAATATACAACGTTATACGTGATATGGTAATACTATATAACGTTATACGCTATTACGTAATAGTATATAACGTTATACGTTAATATGTAATAGTATATATCGTTAGCCGTTATATAGTAATAGTATATAACGTTATACGTTATATAGTAATAGTATATAACGTTATACGTTATATAGTAATAGTATATAACGTTATACGTTATATAGTAATATTATATAACGTTATGCGTTATATAGTAATAGTATATAACGTTATACGTTATATAGTAATAGTATATAACGTTATACGTTATATAGTAATAGTATATAACGTTATACGTTATATAGTAATAGTATATAACGTTATACGTTAGTACGCAATAATATACAACGCTATACGTGATATGGCAATACTATATAACGTTATACGTTATTACGTAATAGTATATAACGTTATACGTTATATAGTAATAGTATATAACGTTATACGTTATATAGTAATAGTATATAACGTTCTACGTTATATAGTAGTAGTATATAACGTTATACGTTATATAGTAATAGTATATAACGTTATACGTTATATAGTAATAGTATATAACGTTATACGTTATATAGTAATAGTATATAACGTTATACGTTAGTACGTAATAATATATATCGTTATACGTTATATAGTAATAGTATATAACGTTATACGATAGTACGTAATAGTATATATCGTTATACGTTATATAGTAATAGTATATAACGTTATACGTTATATAGTAATAGTATATAACGTTATACGTTATATAGTAGTAGTATATAACGTTATACGTTATATAGTAATAGTATATAACGTTATACGTTATATAGTAATAGTATATAACGTTATACGTTATATAGTAATAGTATATAACGTTATACGTTATATAGTAATAGTATATAACGTTATACGTTATATAGTAATATTATATAACGTTATGCGCTATATAGTAATAGTATATAACGTTATACGTTATATAGTAATATTATATAACGTTATGCGTTATATAGTAATAGTATATAACGTTATACGTTATATAGTAATATTATATAACGTTATGCGTTATATAGTAATAGTATATAACGTTATACGTTATTACGTAATAGTATATAACGTTATACGTTATTACGTAATACTATACAACGTTATACGTGATATGGTAATACTATATAACGTTATACGTTAGTACGTAATAATATACAACGTTATGCGTGATATGGTAATGCTATATAACGTTATACGCTATTACGTAATAGTATATAACGTTATACGTTAATACGTAATAGTATATATCGTTATACGTTATATAGTAATAGTATATAACGTTATACGTTATATAGTAATAGTATATAACGTTATACGTTATATAGTAATAGTATATAACGTTATACGTTATATAGTAATATTATATAACGTTATGCGTTATATAGTAATAGTATATAACGTTATACGTTATATAGTAATAGTATATAACGTTATACGTTATATAGTAATAGTATATAACGTTATACGTTAGTACGTAATAATATACAACGTTATACGTGATATGGCAATACTATATAACGTTATACGTTATTACGTAATAGTATATAACGTTATACGTTATATAGTAATAGTATATAACGTTATACGTTATATAGTAATAGTATATAACGTTATACGTTATATAGTAGTAGTATATAACGTTATACGTTATATAGTAATAGCATATAACGTTATACGTTATATAGTAATAGTATATAACGTTATACGTTAGTACGTAATAATATATATCGTTATACGTTATATAGTAATAGTATATAACGTTATACGATAGTACGTAATAGTATATATCGTTATACGTTATATAGTAATAGTATATAACGTTATACGTTATATAGTAATAGTATATAACGTTATACGTTAGTACGTAATAATATACAACGTTATACGTGATATGGTAATACTATATAACGTTATGCGCTATTACGTAATAGTATATAACGTTATACGTTAATACGGAATTGTATATATCGTTATACGTTATATAGTAATAGTATATAACGTTATACGTTATATAGTAATAGTATATAACGTTATACGTTATATAGTAATAGTATATAACGTTATACGTTATATAGTATAAGTATATAACGTTATACGTTATATAGTAATAGTATATAACGTTATACGTTATATAGTAATATTATATAACGTTATGCGTTATATAGTAATAGTATATAACGTTATACGATAGTACGTAATAGTATATAACGTTATACGTGATATGGTAATACTATATAACGTTATACGCTATTACGTAATAGTATATAACGTTATACGTTAATACGTAATAGTATATATCGTTATACGTTATATAGTAATAGTATATAGCGATATACGTTATATAGTAATAGTATATAACGTTATACGTTATATAGTAATATTATATAACGTTATGCGTTATATAGTAATAGTATATAACGTTATACGTTATTACGTAATAGTATATAACGTTATACGTTATTACGTAATACTATACAACGTTATACGTGATATGGTAATACTATATAACGTTATACGTTAGTACGTAATAATATACAACGTTATGCGTGATATGGTAATGCTATATAACGTTATACGCTATTACGTAATAGTATATAACGTTATACGTTAATACGTAATAGTATATATCGTTATACGTTATATAGTAATAGTATATAACGTTATACGTTATATAGTAATAGTATATAACGTTATACGTTATATAGTAATAGTATATAACGTTATACGTTATATAGTAATATTATATAACGTTATGCGTTATATAGTAATAGTATATAACGTTATACGTTATATAGTAATAGTATATAACGTTATACGTTAGTACGTAATAATATATAACGTTATACGTTATATAGTAATAGTATATAACGTTATACGTTAGTACGTAATAATATACAACGTTATACGTGATATTTTAATACTATATAACGTTATACGCTATTACGTAATAGTATATAACGTTATACGTTAATACGGAATAGTATATATCGTTATACGTTATATAGTAATAGTATATAACGTTATACGTTAGTACGTAATAATATATAACGTTATACGTTATATAGTAATAGTATATAACGTTATACGTTAGTACGTAATAATATACAACGTTATACGTGATATTTTAATACTATATAACGTTATACGCTATTACGTAATAGTATATAACGTTATACGTTAATACGGAATATTATATATCGTTATACGTTATATAGTAATAGTATATAACGTTATACGTTATATAGTAATAGTATATAACGTTATACGATATATAGTATAAGTATATAACGTTGTACGTTATATAGTAATAGTATATAACGTTATACGTTATATAGTAATAGTATATAACGTTATACGTTATATAGTAATAGTATATAACGTTATACGTTAATACGTAATAGTATATATCGTTATACGTTAATAGTAATAGTATATAACGTTATACGTTATATAGTAATAGTATATAACGTTATACGTTAATACGTAATAGTATATAACGTTATACGTTATATAGTAATATTATATAACGTTATACGTTATATAGTAATAGTATATAACGTTATACGTTATATAGTAATATTATATAACGTTATGCGTTATATAGTAATAGTATAGAACGTTATACGTTATATACTATTACTATATAACGGTATACGTTATATAGTAATAGTATATAACGTTATACGTTAGTACGTAATAATATACAACGTTATACGTGATATGGCAATAGTATATAACGTTATACGTTATTACGTAATAGTATACAACGTTATACGTGATATGGTAGTACTATATAACGTTATACGTTAGTACGTAATAATATACAACGTTATACGTGATATGGTAATACTATATAACGTTATACGCTATTACGTAATAGTATATAACGTTATACGTTAATATGTAATAGTATATATCGTTAGCCGTTATATAGTAATAGTATATAACGTTATACGTTATATAGTAATAGTATATAACGTTATACGTTATATAGTAATAGTATATAACGTTATACGTTATATAGTAATATTATATAACGTTATGCGTTATATAGTAATAGTATATAACGTTATACGTTATATAGTAATAGTATATAACGTTATACGTTATATAGTAATAGTATATAACGTTATACGTTAATACGGAATAGTATATATCGTTATACGTTATATAGTAATAGTATATAACGTTATACGTTATATAGTAATAGTATATAACGTTATACGTTATATAGTAATAGTATATAACGTTATACGTTATATAGTATAAGTATATAACGTTATACGTTATATAGTAATAGTATATAACGTTATACGTTATATAGTAATATTATATAACGTTATGCGTTATATAGTAATAGTATATAACGTTATACGATAGTACGTAATAGTATATAACGTTATACGTGATATGGTAATACTATATAACGTTATACGCTATTACGTATTAGTATATAACGTTATACGTTAATACGTAATAGTATATATCGTTATACGTTATATAGTAATAGTATATAGCGATATACGTTATATAGTAATAGTATATAACGTTATACGTTATATAGTAATATTATATAACGTTATGCGTTATATAGTAATAGTATATAACGTTATACGTTAATACGTAATAGTATATAACGTTATACGTTATTACGTAATACTATACAACGTTATACGTGATATGGTAATACTATATAACGTTATACGTTAGTACGTAATAATATACAACGTTATGCGTGATATGGTAATGCTATATAACGTTATACGCTATTACGTAATAGTATATAACGTTATACGTTAATACGTAATAGTATATATCGTTATACGTTATATAGTAATAGTATATAACGTTATACGTTATATAGTAATAGTATATAACGTTATACGTTATATAGTAATAGTATATAACGTTATACGTTATATAGTAATATTATATAACGTTATGCGTTATATAGTAATAGTATATAACGTTATACGTTATATAGTAATAGTATATAACGTTATACGTTATATAGTAATAGTATATAACGTTATACGTTAGTACGTAATAATATACAACGTTATACGTGATATGGCAATACTATATAACGTTATACGTTATTACGTAATAGTATATAACGTTATACGTTATATAGTAATAGTATATAACGTTATACGTTATATAGTAATAGTATATAACGTTATACGTTATATAGTAGTAGTATATAACGTTATACGTTATATAGTAATAGTATATAACGTTATACGTTATATAGTAATAGTATATAACGTTATACGTTAGTACGTAATAATATATATCGTTATACGTTATATAGTAATAGTATATAACGTTATACGATAGTACGTAATAGTATATATCGTTATACGTTATATAGTAATAGTATATAACGTTATACGTTATATAGTAATAGTATATAACGTTATACGTTAGTACGTAATAATATACAACGTTATACGTGATATGGTAATACTATATAACGTTATGCGCTATTACGTAATAGTATATAACGTTATACGTTAATACGGAATAGTATATATCGTTATACGTTATATAGTAATAGTATATAACGTTATACGTTATATAGTAATAGTATATAACGTTATACGTTATATAGTAATAGTATATAACGTTATACGTTATATAGTAATAGTATATAGCGATATACGTTATATAGTAATAGTATATAACGTTATACGTTATATAGTAATATTATATAACGTTATGCGTTATATAGTAATAGTATATAACGTTATACGATAGTACGTAATAGTATATAACGTTATACGTGATATGGTAATACTATATAACGTTATACGTTATTACGTAATAGTATATAACGTTATACGTTATATAGTAATAGTATATAACGTTATACGTTATATAGTAATAGTATATAACGTTATACGTTAGTACGTAATAATATATAACGTTATACGTTATATAGTAATAGTATATAACGTTATACGTTAGTACGTAATAATATACAACGTTATACGTGATATTTTAATACTATATAACGTTATACGCTATTACGTAATAGTATATAACGTTATACGTTAATACGGAATAGTATATATCGTTATACGTTATATAGTAATAGTATATAACGTTATACGTTAGTACGTAATAATATACAACGTTATACGTGATATGGCAATACTATATAACGTTATACGTTATTACGTAATAGTATATAACGTTATACGTTATATAGTAATAGTATATAACGTTATACGTTATATAGTAATAGTATATAACGTTATACGTTATATAGTAGTAGTATATAACGTTATACGTTATATAGTAATAGCATATAACGTTATACGTTATATAGTAATAGTATATAACGTTATACGTTAGTACGTAATAATATATATCGTTATACGTTATATAGTAATAGTATATAACGTTATACGATAGTACGTAATAGTATATATCGTTATACGTTATATAGTAATAGTATATAACGTTATACGTTATATAGTAATAGTATATAACGTTATACGTTAGTACGTAATAATATACAACGTTATACGTGATATGGTAATACTATATAACGTTATGCGCTATTACGTAATAGTATATAACGTTATACGTTAATACGGAATAGTATATATCGTTATACGTTATATAGTAATAGTATATAACGTTATACGTTATATAGTAATAGTATATAACGTTATACGTTATATAGTAATAGTATATAACGTTATACGTTATATAGTATAAGTATATAACGTTATACGTTATATAGTAATAGTATATAACGTTATACGTTATATAGTAATATTATATAACGTTATGCGTTATATAGTAATAGTATATAACGTTATACGATAGTACGTAATAGTATATAACGTTATACGTGATATGGTAATACTATATAACGTTATACGCTATTACGTAATAGTATATAACGTTATACGTTAATACGTAATAGTATATATCGTTATACGTTATATAGTAATAGTATATAGCGATATACGTTATATAGTAATAGTATATAACGTTATACGTTATATAGTAATATTATATAACGTTATGCGTTATATAGTAATAGTATATAACGTTATACGTTATTACGTAATAGTATATAACGTTATACGTTATTACGTAATACTATACAACGTTATACGTGATATGGTAATACTATATAACGTTATACGTTAGTACGTAATAATATACAACGTTATGCGTGATATGGTAATGCTATATAACGTTATACGCTATTACGTAATAGTATATAACGTTATACGTTAATACGTAATAGTATATATCGTTATACGTTATATAGTAATAGTATATAACGTTATACGTTATATAGTAATAGTATATAACGTTATACGTTATATAGTAATAGTATATAACGTTATACGTTATATAGTAATATTATATAACGTTATGCGTTATATAGTAATAGTATATAACGTTATACGTTATATAGTAATAGTATATAACGTTATACGTTAGTACGTAATAATATATAACGTTATACGTTATATAGTAATAGTATATAACGTTATACGTTAGTACGTAATAATATACAACGTTATACGTGATATTTTAATACTATATAACGTTATACGCTATTACGTAATAGTATATAACGTTATACGTTAATACGGAATAGTATATATCGTTATACGTTATATAGTAATAGTATATAACGTTATACGTTAGTACGTAATAATATATAACGTTATACGTTATATAGTAATAGTATATAACGTTATACGTTAGTACGTAATAATATACAACGTTATACGTGATATTTTAATACTATATAACGTTATACGCTATTACGTAATAGTATATAACGTTATACGTTAATACGGAATATTATATATCGTTATACGTTATATAGTAATAGTATATAACGTTATACGTTATATAGTAATAGTATATAACGTTATACGATATATAGTATAAGTATATAACGTTGTACGTTATATAGTAATAGTATATAACGTTATACGTTATATAGTAATAGTATATAACGTTATACGTTATATAGTAATAGTATATAACGTTATACGTTAATACGTAATAGTATATATCGTTATACGTTAATAGTAATAGTATATAACGTTATACGTTATATAGTAATAGTATATAACGTTATACGTTAATACGTAATAGTATATAACGTTATACGTTATATAGTAATATTATATAACGTTATACGTTATATAGTAATAGTATATAACGTTATACGTTATATAGTAATATTATATAACGTTATGCGTTATATAGTAATAGTATATAACGTTATACGTTATATAATATTACTATATAACGGTATAACGTTATATAGTAATAGTATATAACGTTATACGTTAGTACGTAATAATATACAACGTTATACGTGATATGGCAATAGTATATAACGTTATACGTTATTACGTAATAGTATACAACGTTATACGTGATATGGTAGTACTATATAACGTTATACGTTAGTACGTAATAATATACAACGTTATACGTGATATGGTAATACTATATAACGTTATACGCTATTACGTAATAGTATATAACGTTATACGTTAATA
The DNA here is from genome assembly GCF_910591885.1 of Bombus terrestris. Classification (NCBI taxonomy): domain Eukaryota; kingdom Metazoa; phylum Arthropoda; class Insecta; order Hymenoptera; family Apidae; genus Bombus; species Bombus terrestris. The sequence continues at coordinate 20,654,305 of NC_063271.1, read as the reverse complement.
TGTAATAGTATATATCGTTAGCCGTTATATAGTAATAGTATATAACGTTATACGTTATATAGTAATAGTATATAACGTTATACGTTATATAGTAATAGTATATAACGTTATACGTTATATAGTAATATTATATAACGTTATGCGTTATATAGTAATAGTATATAACGTTATACGTTATATAGTAATAGTATATAACGTTATACGTTATATAGTAATAGTATATAACGTTATACGTTAATACGGAATAGTATATATCGTTATACGTTATATAGTAATAGTATATAACGTTATACGTTATATAGTAATAGTATATAACGTTATACGTTATATAGTAATAGTATATAACGTTATACGTTATATAGTATAAGTATATAACGTTATACGTTATATAGTAATAGTATATAACGTTATACGTTATATAGTAATATTATATAACGTTATGCGTTATATAGTAATAGTATATAACGTTATACGATAGTACGTAATAGTATATAACGTTATACGTGATATGGTAATACTATATAACGTTATACGCTATTACGTATTAGTATATAACGTTATACGTTAATACGTAATAGTATATATCGTTATACGTTATATAGTAATAGTATATAGCGATATACGTTATATAGTAATAGTATATAACGTTATACGTTATATAGTAATATTATATAACGTTATGCGTTATATAGTAATAGTATATAACGTTATACGTTATTACGTAATAGTATATAACGTTATACGTTATTACGTAATACTATACAACGTTATACGTGATATGGTAATACTATATAACGTTATACGTTAGTACGTAATAATATACAACGTTATGCGTGATATGGTAATGCTATATAACGTTATACGCTATTACGTAATAGTATATAACGTTATACGTTAATACGTAATAGTATATATCGTTATACGTTATATAGTAATAGTATATAACGTTATACGTTATATAGTAATAGTATATAACGTTATACGTTATATAGTAATAGTATATAACGTTATACGTTATATAGTAATATTATATAACGTTATGCGTTATATAGTAATAGTATATAACGTTATACGTTATATAGTAATAGTATATAACGTTATACGTTATATAGTAATAGTATATAACGTTATACGTTAGTACGTAATAATATACAACGTTATACGTGATATGGCAATACTATATAACGTTATACGTTATTACGTAATAGTATATAACGTTATACGTTATATAGTAATAGTATATAACGTTATACGTTATATAGTAATAGTATATAACGTTATACGTTATATAGTAGTAGTATATAACGTTATACGTTATATAGTAATAGTATATAACGTTATACGTTATATAGTAATAGTATATAACGTTATACGTTAGTACGTAATAATATATATCGTTATACGTTATATAGTAATAGTATATAACGTTATACGATAGTACGTAATAGTATATATCGTTATACGTTATATAGTAATAGTATATAACGTTATACGTTATATAGTAATAGTATATAACGTTATACGTTAGTACGTAATAATATACAACGTTATACGTGATATGGTAATACTATATAACGTTATGCGCTATTACGTAATAGTATATAACGTTATACGTTAATACGGAATAGTATATATCGTTATACGTTATATAGTAATAGTATATAACGTTATACGTTATATAGTAATAGTATATAACGTTATACGTTATATAGTAATAGTATATAACGTTATACGTTATATAGTAATAGTATATAGCGATATACGTTATATAGTAATAGTATATAACGTTATACGTTATATAGTAATATTATATAACGTTATGCGTTATATAGTAATAGTATATAACGTTATACGATAGTACGTAATAGTATATAACGTTATACGTGATATGGTAATACTATATAACGTTATACGTTATTACGTAATAGTATATAACGTTATACGTTATATAGTAATAGTATATAACGTTATACGTTATATAGTAATAGTATATAACGTTATACGTTAGTACGTAATAATATATAACGTTATACGTTATATAGTAATAGTATATAACGTTATACGTTAGTACGTAATAATATACAACGTTATACGTGATATTTTAATACTATATAACGTTATACGCTATTACGTAATAGTATATAACGTTATACGTTAATACGGAATAGTATATATCGTTATACGTTATATAGTAATAGTATATAACGTTATACGTTAGTACGTAATAATATATAACGTTATACCTTATATAGTAATAGTATATAACGTTATACGTTAGTACGTAATAATATACAACGTTATACGTGATATTTTAATACTATATAACGTTATACGCTATTACGTAATAGTATATAACGTTATACGTTAATACGGAATAGTATATATCGTTATACGTTATATAGTAATAGTATATAACGTTATACGTTATATAGTAATAGTATATAACGTTATACGATATATAGTATAAGTATATAACGTTGTACGTTATATAGTAATAGTATATAACGTTATACGTTATAGAGTAATAGTATATAACGTTATACGTTATATAGTAATAGTATATAACGTTATACGTTAATACGTAATAGTATATATCGTTATACGTTAATAGTAATAGTATATAACGTTATACTTTATATAGTAATAGTATATAACGTTATACGTTAATACGTAATAGTATATAACGTTATACGTTATATAGTAATAGTATATAACGTTATACGTTATATAGTAATAGTATATAACGTTATACGTTATATAGTAATATTATATAACGTTATGCGTTATATAGTAATAGTATAGAACGTTATACGTTATATAGTAATACTATATAACGGTATACGTTATATAGTAATAGTATATAACGTTATACGTTAGTACGTAATAATATACAACGTTATACGTGATATGGCAATAGAATATAACGTTATACGTTATTACGTAATAGTATACAACGTTATACGTGATATGGTAGTACTATATAACGTTATACGTTAGTACGTAATAATATACAACGTTATACGTGATATGGTAATACTATATAACGTTATACGCTATTACGTAATAGTATATAACGTTATACGTTAATATGTAATAGTATATATCGTTAGCCGTTATATAGTAATAGTATATAACGTTATACGTTATATAGTAATAGTATATAACGTTATACGTTATATAGTAATAGTATATAACGTTATACGTTATATAGTAATATTATATAACGTTATGCGTTATATAGTAATAGTATATAACGTTATACGTTATATAGTAATAGTATATAACGTTATACGTTATATAGTAATAGTATATAACGTTATACGTTATATAGTAATAGTATATAACGTTATACGTTATATAGTATAAGTATATATCGTTATACGTTATATAGTAATAGTATATAACGTTATACGTTATATAGTAATATTATATAACGTTATGCGTTATATAGTAATAGTATATAACGTTATACGATAGTACGTAATAGTATATAACGTTATACGTGATATGGTAATACTATATAACGTTATACGCTATTACGTAATAGTATATAACGTTATACGTTAATACGTAATAGTATATATCGTTATACGTTATATAGTAATAGTATATAGCGATATACGTTATATAGTTATAGTATATAACGTTATACGTTATATAGTAAAATTATATAACGTTATGCGTTATATAGTAATAGTATATAACGTTATACGATAGTACGTAATAGTATATAACGTTATACGTGATATGGTAATACTATATAACGTTATACGTTATTACGTAATAGTATATAACGTTATACGTTATATAGTAATAGTATATAACGTTATACGTTATATAGTAATAGTATATAACGTTATACGTTAGTACGTAATAATATATAACGTTATACGTTATATAGTAATAGTATATAACGTTATACGTTAGTACGTAATAATATACAACGTTATACGTGATATTTTAATACTATATAACGTTATACGCTATTACGTAATAGTATATAACGTTATACGTTAATACGGAATAGTATATATCGTTATACGTTATATAGTAATAGTATATAACGTTATACGTTAGTACGTAATAATATACAGCGTTATACGTGATATTTTAATACTATATAACGTTATACGCTATTACGTAATAGTATATAACGTTATACGTTAATACGTAATAGTATATATCGTTATACGTGATATATAGTAATAGTATATAGCGATACACGTTATATAGTAATAGTATATAACGTTATACGTTAGTACGTAATAGTATATAACGTTATACGTTATATAGTAATAGTATATAACGTTATACGTTATATAGTAATATTATATAACGTTATGCGTTATATAGTAATAGTATATAACGTTATACGTTAATACGTAATAGTATATATCGTTATACGTTATATAGTAATAGTATATAACGTTATACGTTATATAGTAATAGTATATAACGTTATACGTTAATACGTAATAGTATATAACGTTATACGTTATATAGTAATAGTATATAACGTTATACGTTATATAGTAATAGTATATAACGTTATACGTTATATAGTAATAGTATATAACGTTATACGTTATATAGTAATATTATATAACGTTATGCGTTATATAGTAATAGTATAGAACGTTATACGTTATATAGTAATAGTATATAACGTTATACGTTATATAGTAATAGTATATAACGTTATACGTTAGTACGTAATAATATATAACGTTATACGTTATATAGTAATAGTATATAACGTTATACGTTAGTACGTAATAATATACAACGTTATACGTGATATTTTAATACTATATAACGTTATACGCTATTACGTAATAGTATATAACGTTATACGTTAATACGGAATAGTATATATCGTTATACGTTATATAGTAATAGTATATAACGTTATACGTTAGTACGTAATAATATACAGCGTTATACGTGATATTTTAATACTATATAACGTTATACGCTATTACGTAATAGTATATAACGTTATACGTTAATACGTAATAGTATATATCGTTATACGTGATATATAGTAATAGTATATAGCGATACACGTTATATAGTAATAGTATATAACGTTATACGTTAGTACGTAATAGTATATAACGTTATACGTTATATAGTAATAGTATATAACGTTATACGTTATATAGTAATATTATATAACGTTATGCGTTATATAGTAATAGTATATAACGTTATACGTTAATACGTAATAGTATATATCGTTATACGTTATATAGTAATAGTATATAACGTTATACGTTATATAGTAATAGTATATAACGTTATACGTTAATACGTAATAGTATATAACGTTATACGTTATATAGTAATAGTATATAACGTTATACGTTATATAGTAATAGTATATAACGTTATACGTTATATAGTAATAGTATATAACGTTATACGTTATATAGTAATATTATATAACGTTATGCGTTATATAGTAATAGTATAGAACGTTATACGTTATATAGTAATACTATATAACGGTATACGTTATATAGTAATAGTATATAACGTTATACGTTAGTATGTAATAATATACAACGTTATACGTGATATGGCAATACTATATAACATTATACGTTATTACGTAATAGTATATAACGTTATACGTTATTACGTAATAGTATACAACGTTATACGTGATATGGTAGTACTATATAACGTTATACGTTAGTACGTAATAATATACAACGTTATACGTGATATGGTAATACTATATAACGTTATACGCTATTACGTAATAGTATATAACGTTATACGTTAATATGTAATAGTATATATCGTTATACGTTATATAGTAATAGTATATAACGTTATACGTTATATAGTAATAGTATATAACGTTAAACGTTAATACGTAATAGTATATATCGTTATACGTTATATAGTAATGGTATATAACGTTATACGTTATATAGTAATAGTATATAACGTTATACGTTAATACGTAATAGTATATAACGTTATACGTTATATAGTAATAGTATATAACGTTATACGTTATATAGTAATAGTATATAACGTTATACGTTATATAGTAATATTATATAACGTTATGCGTTATATAGTAATAGTATATAACGTTAAACGTTAATACGTAATAGTATATATCGTTATACGTTATATAGTAATGGTATATAACGGTATACGTTATATAGTAATAGTATATAACGTTATACGTTAGTATGTAATAATATACAACGTTATACGTGATATGGCAATACTATATAACGTTATACGTTATTACGTAATAGTATATAACGTTATACGTTATTACGTAATAGTATACAACGTTATACGTGATATGGTAGTACTATATAACGTTATACGTTAGTACGTAATAATATACAACGTTATACGTGATATGGTAATACTATATAACGTTATACGCTATTACGTAATAGTATATAACGTTATACGTTAATATGTAATAGTATATATCGTTATACGTTATATAGTAATAGTATATAACGTTATACGTTATATAGTAATAGTATATAACGTTATACGTTATATAGTAATAGTATATAACGTTATACGTTATATAGTAATAGTATATAACCTTATACGTTATATAGTAATATTATATAACGTTATGCGTTATATAGTAATAGTATATAACGTCATACGTTATATAGTAATAGTATATAACGTTATACGTTATATAGTAATAGTATATAACGTTATACGTTATATAGTAATAGTATATAACGTTATACGTTATATAGTAATAGTATATAACGTTATACGTTATATAGTAATATTATATAACGTTATACGTTATATAGTAATAGTATATAACGTTATACGTTAGTACGTAATAATATACAACGTTAGACGTGATACGGCAATACTATATAACGTTATACGTTATTACGTAATAGTATATAACGTTATACGTTATATAGTAATAGTATATAACGTTATACGTTAATACGTAATAGTATATATCGTTATACGTTATATTGTAATAGCATATAACGTTATACGTTATATAGTAATAGTATATAACGTTATACGTTATATAGTAATAGTATGTAACGTTATACGTTATATAGTAATAGTATATAACGTTATACGTTATATAGTAATATTATATAACGTTATACGCTATTACGTAATAGTATATAACGTTATACGTTAATACGTAATAGTATATATCGTTATACGTTATATAGTAATAGTATATAACGTTGTACGTTATATAGTATTATTATATAACGTTATGCGTTATATAGTAATAGTATATAACGGTATACGATAGTACGGAATAGTATATATCGTTATACGTTATATAGTAATAGTATATAACGTTATACGTTATATAGTAGTAGTATATAACGTTATACGTTATATAGTAATAGTATATAACGTTATACGTTATATAGTAATAGTATATAACGTTATACGTTATATAGTAATAGTATATAACGTTATACGTTATATAGTAATAGTACATAACGTTATACGTTAGTACGTAATAATATATATCGTTTTACGTTATATAGTAATAGTATATAACGTTATACGATAGTACGTAATAGTATATATCGTTATACGTTATATAGTAATAGTATATAACGTTATAAGTTATATAGTAATAGTATATAACGTTATACGTTAGTACGTAATAATATACAACGTTATACGTGATATGGTAATACTATATAACGTTATGCGCTATTACGTAATAGTATATAACGTTATACGTTAATACGGAATAGTATATATCGTTATACGTTATATAGTAATAGTATATAACGTTATACGTTATATAGTAATAGTATATAACGTTATACGTTATATAGTAATAGTATATAACGTTATACGTTATATAGTAATAGTATATAACGTTATACGTTATATAGTAATATTATATAACGTTATGCGTTATATAGTAATAGTATATAACGTTATACGATAGTACGTAATAGTATATAACGTTATACGTGATATGGTAATACTATATAACGTTATACGCTATTACGTAATAGTATATAACGTTATACGTTAATACGTAATAGTATATATCGTTATACGTTATATAGTAATAGTATATAGCGATATACGTTATATAGTAATAGTATATAACGTTATACTTTATATAGTAATATTATATAACGTTATGCGTTATATAGTAATAGTATATAACGTTATACGATAGTACGTAACAGTATATAACGTTATACGTGATATGGTAATACTATATAACGTTATACGTTATTACGTAATAGTATATAACGTTATACGTTATATAGTAATATTATATAACGTTATGCGTTATATAGTAATAGTATATAACGTTATACGTTATATAGTAATAGTATATAACGTTATACGTTATATAGTAATAGTATATAACGTTATACGTTATATAGCAATAGTATATAACGTTATACGTTATATAGTAATATTATATAACGTTATGCGTTATATAGTAATAGTATAGAACGTTATACGTTATATAGTAATACTATATAACGGTATACGTTATATAGTAATAGTATATAACGTTATACGTTAGTATGTAATAATATACAACGTTATACGTGATATGGCAATACTATATAACATTATACGTTATTACGTAATAGTATATAACGTTATACGTTATTACGTAATAGTATACAACGTTATACGTGATATGGTAGTACTATATAACGTTATACGTTAGTACGTAATAATATACAACGTTATACGTGATATGGTAATACTATATAACGTTATACGCTATTACGTAATAGTATATAACGTTATACGTTAATATGTAATAGTATATATCGTTATACGTTATATAGTAATAGTATATAACGTTATACGTTATATAGTAATAGTATATAACGTTATACGTTATATAGTAATAGTATATAACGTTATACGTTATATAGTAATAGTATATAACGTTATACGTTATATAGTAATATTATATAACGTTATGCGTTATATAGTAATAGTATATAACGTTATACGTTATATAGTAATAGTATATAACGTTATACGTTATATAGTAATAGTATATAACGTTATACGTTATATAGCAATAGTATATAACGTTATACGTTATATAGTAATACTATATAACGGTATACGTTATATAGTAATAGTATATAACGTTATACGTTAGTACGTAATAATATACAACGTTATACGTGATATGGCAATAGTATATAACGTTATACGTTATTACGTAATAGTATACAACGTTATACGTGATATGGTAGTACTATATAACGTTATACGTTAGTACGTAATAATATACAACGTTATACGTGATATGGTAATACTATATAACGTTATACGCTATTACGTAATAGTATATAACGTTATACGTTAATATGTAATAGTATATATCGTTATACGTGATATGGTAATACTATATAACGTTATACGCTATTACGTAATAGTATATAACGTTATACGTTAATACGTAATAGTATATATCGTTATACGTTATATAGTAATAGTATATAGCGATATACGTTATATAGTTATAGTATATAACGTTATACGTTATATAGTAAAATTATATAACGTTATGCGTTATATAGTAATAGTATATAACGTTATACGATAGTACGTAATAGTATATAACGTTATACGTGATATGGTAATACTATATAACGTTATACGTTATTACGTAATAGTATATAACGTTATACGTTATATAGTAATAGTATATAACGTTATACGTTATATAGTAATTGTATATAACGTTATACGTTAGTACGTAATAATATATAACGTTATACGTTATATAGTAATAGTATATAACGTTATACGTTAGTACGTAATAATATACAGCGTTATACGTGATATTTTAATACTATATAACGTTATACGCTATTACGTAATAGTATATAACGTTATACGTTAATACGTAATAGTATATATCGTTATACGTGATATATAGTAATAGTATATAGCGATACACGTTATATAGTAATAGTATATAACGTTATACGTTAGTACGTAATAGTATATAACGTTATACGTTATATAGTAATAGTATATAACGTTATACGTTATATAGTAATATTATATAACGTTATGCGTTATATAGTAATAGTATATAACGTTAAACGTTAATACGTAATAGTATATATCGTTATACGTTATATAGTAATGGTATATAACGTTATACGTTATATAGTAATAGTATATAACGTTATACGTTAATACGTAATAGTATATAACGTTATACGTTATATAGTAATAGTATATAACGTTATACGTTATATAGTAATAGTATATAACGTTATACGTTATATAGTAATATTATATAACGTTATGCGTTATATAGTAATAGTATAGAACGTTATACGTTATATAGTAATACTATATAACGGTATACGTTATATAGTAATAGTATATAACGTTATACGTTAGTATGTAATAATATACAACGTTATACGTGATATGGCAATACTATATAACGTTATACGTTATTACGTAATAGTATATAACGTTATACGTTATTACGTAATAGTATACAACGTTATACGTGATATGGTAGTACTATATAACGTTATACGTTAGTACGTAATAATATACAACGTTATACGTGATATGGTAATACTATATAACGTTATATACTATTACGTAATAGTATATAACGTTATACGTTAATATGTAATAGTATATATCGTTATACGTTATATAGTAATAGTATATAACGTTATACGTTATATAGTAATAGTATATAACGTTATACGTTATATAGTAATAGTATATAACGTTATACGTTATATAGTAATAGTATATAACCTTATACGTTATATAGTAATATTATATAACGTTATGCGTTATATAGTAATAGTATATAACGTTATACGTTATATAGTAATAGTATATAACGTTATACGTTATATAGTAATAGTATATAACGTTATACGTTATATAGTAATAGTATATAACGTTATACGTTATATAGTAATAGTATATAACGTTATACGTTATATAGTAATATTATATAACGTTATACGTTATATAGTAATAGTATATAACGTTATACGTTAGTACGTAATAATATACAACGTTAGACGTGATACGGCAATACTATATAACGTTATACGTTATTACGTAATAGTATATAACGTTATACGTTATATAGTAATAGTATATAACGTTATACGTTAATACGTAATAGTATATATCGTTATACGTTATATTGTAATAGCATATAACGTTATACGTTATATAGTAATAGTATATAACGTTATACGTTATATAGTAATAGTATGTAACGTTATACGTTATATAGTAATAGTATATAACGTTATACGTTATATAGTAATATTATATAACGTTATACGCTATTACGTAATAGTATATAACGTTATACGTTAATACGTAATAGTATATATCGTTATACGTTATATAGTAATAGTATATAACGTTATACGTTATATAGTATTATTATATAACGTTATGCGTTATATAGTAATAGTATATAACGGTATACGATAGTACGGAATAGTATATATCGTTATACGTTATATAGTAATAGTATATAACGTTGTACGTTATATAGTAGTAGTATATAACGTTATACGTTATATAGTAATAGTATATAACGTTATACGTTATATAGTAATAGTATATAACGTTATACGTTATATAGTAATAGTATATAACGTTATACGTTATATAGTAATAGTATATAACGTTATACGTTATATAGTAATAGTATATAACGTTATACGTTAGTACGTAATAATATATATCGTTTTACGTTATATAGTAATAGTATATAACGTTATACGATAGTACGTAATAGTATATATCGTTATACGTTATATAGTAATAGTATATAACGTTATAAGTTATATAGTAATAGTATATAACGTTATACGTTAGTACGTAATAATATACAACGTTATACGTGATATGGTAATACTATATAACGTTATGCGCTATTACGTAATAGTATATAACGTTATACGTTAATACGGAATAGTATATATCGTTATACGTTATATAGTAATAGTATATAACGTTATACGTTATATAGTAATAGTATATAACGTTATACGTTATATAGTAATAGTATATAACGTTATACGTTATATAGTAATAGTATATAACGTTATACGTTATATAGTATAAGTATATAACGTTATACGTTATATAGTAATAGTATATAACGTTATACGTTATATAGTAATATTATATAACGTTATGCGTTATATAGTAATAGTATATAACGTTATACGATAGTACGTAATAGTATATAACGTTATACGTGATATGGTAATACTATATAACGTTATACGCTATTACGTAATAGTATATAACGTTATACGTTAATACGTAATAGTATATATCGTTATACGTTATATAGTAATAGTATATAGCGATATACGTTATATAGTAATAGTATATAACGTTATACTTTATATAGTAATATTATATAACGTTATGCGTTATATAGTAATAGTATATAACGTTATACGATAGTACGTAACAGTATATAACGTTATACGTGATATGGTAATACTATATAACGTTATACGTTATTACGTAATAGTATATAACGTTATACGTTATATAGTAATATTATATAACGTTATGCGTTATATAGTAATAGTATATAACGTTATACGTTATATAGTAATAGTATATAACGTTATACGTTATATAGTAATAGTATATAACGTTATACGTTATATAGTATTATTATATAACGTTATGCGTTATATAGTAATAGTATATAACGGTATACGATAGTACGGAATAGTATATATCGTTATACGTTATATAGTAATAGTATATAACGTTATACGTTATATAGTAGTAGTATATAACGTTATACGTTATATAGTAATAGTATATAACGTTATACGTTATATAGTAATAGTATATAACGTTATACGTTATATAGTAATAGTATATAACGTTATACGTTAGTACGTAATAATATATATCGTTTTACGTTATATGGTAATAGTATATAACGTTATACGATAGTACGTAATAGTATATATCGTTATACGTTATATAGTAATAGTATATAACGTTATAAGTTATATAGTAATAGTATATAACGTTATACGTTAGTACGTAATAATATACAACGTTATACGTGATATGGTAATACTATATAACGTTATGCGCTATTACGTAATAGTATATAACGTTATACGTTAATACGGAATAGTATATATCGTTATACGTTATATAGTAATAGTATATAACGTTATACGTTATATAGTAATAGTATATAACGTTATACGTTATATAGTAATAGTATATAACGTTATACGTTATATAGTAATAGTATATAACGTTATACGTTATATAGTATAAGTATATAACGTTATACGTTATATAGTAATAGTATATAACGTTATACGTTATATAGTAATATTATATAACGTTATGCGTTATATAGTAATAGTATATAACGTTATACGATAGTACGTAATAGTATATAACGTTATACGTGATATGGTAATACTATATAACGTTATACGCTATTACGTAATAGTATATAACGTTATACGTTAATACGTAATAGTATATATCGTTATACGTTATATAGTAATAGTATATTGCGATATACGTTATATAGTAATAGTATATAACGTTATACGTTATATAGTAATATTATATAACGTTATGCGTTATATAGTAATAGTATATAACGTTATACGATAGTACGTAACAGTATATAACGTTAGACGTGATATGGTAATACTATATAACGTTATACGTTATTACGTAATAGTATATAACGTTATACGTTATATAGTAATAGTATATAACGTTATACGTTAGTACGTAATAATATATAACGTTATACGTTATATAGTAATAGTATATAACGTTATACGTTAGTACGTAATAATATACAACGTTATACGTGATATTTTAATACTATATAACGTTATACGCTATTACGTAATAGTATATAACGTTATACGTTAATACGTAATAGTATATATCGTTATACGTTATATAGTAATAGTATATAGCGATACACGTTATATAGTAATAGTATATAACGTTATACGTTAGTACGTAATAGTATATAACGTTATACGTTATATAGTAATAGTATATAACGTTATACGTTATATAGTAATATTATATAACGTTATGCGTTATATAGTAATAGTATATAACGTTATACGTTAATACGTAATAGTATATATCGTTATACGTTATATAGTAATAGTATATAGCGATACACGTTATATAGTAATAGTATATAACGTTATACGTTAGTACGTAATAGTATATAACGTTATACGTTATATAGTAATAGTATATAACGTTATACGTTATATAGTAATATTATATAACGTTATGCGTTATATAGTAATAGTATATAACGTTATACGTTAATACGTAATAGTATATATCGTTATACGTTATATAGTAATAGTATATAACGTTATACGTTATATAGTAATAGTATATAACGTTATACGTTATATAGTAATAGTATATAACGTTATACGTTATATAGTTATAGTATATAACGTTATACGTTATATAGTAATATTATATAACGTTATGCGTTATATAGTAATAGTATATAACGTTATACGTTATATAGTAATAGTATATAACGTTATACGATATATAGTAATAGTATATAACGTTATACGTTAGTACGTAATAATATACAACGTTATACGTGATATGGGAATACTATATAACGTTATACGTTATTACGTAATAGTATATAACGTTATACGTTATATAGTAATAGTATATAACGTTATACGTTATATAGTAATAGTATATAACGTTATACGTTATATAGTAGTAGTATATAACGTTATACGTTATATAGTAATAGTATATAACGTTATACGTTATATAGTAATAGTATATAACGTTATACGTTATATAGTAATAGTATATAACGTTATACGTTAGTACGTAATAATATACAACGTTATACGTGATATGGTAATACTATATAACGTTATGCGCTATTACGTAATAGTATATAACGTTATACGTTAATACGGAATAGTATATATCGTTATACGTTATATAGTAATAGTATATAACGTTATACGTTATATAGTAATAGTATATAACGTTATACGTTATATAGTAATAGTATATAACGTTATACGTTATATAGTATAAGTATATAACGTTATACGTTATATAGTAATAGTATATAACGTTATACGTTATATAGTAATATTATATAACGTTATGCGTTATATAGTAATAGTATATAACGTTATACGATAGTACGTAATAGTATATAACGTTATACGTGATATGGTAATACTATATAACGTTATACGCTATTACGTAATAGTATATAACGTTATACGTTAATACGTAATAGTATATATCGTTATACGTTATATAGTAATAGTATATAGCGATATACGTTATATAGTTATAGTATATAACGTTATACGTTATATAGTAAAATTATATAACGTTATGCGTTATATAGTAATAGTATATAACGTTATACGATAGTACGTAATAGTATATAACGTTATACGTGATATGGTAATACTATATAACGTTATACGTTATTACGTAATAGTATATAACGTTATACGTTATATAGTAATAGTATATAACGTTATACGTTATATAGTAATTGTATATAACGTTATACGTTAGTACGTAATAATATATAACGTTATACGTTATATAGTAATAGTATATAACGTTATACGTTAGTACGTAATAATATACAACGTTATACGTGATATTTTAATACTATATAACGTTATACGCTATTACGTAATAGTATATAACGTTATACGTTAATACGGAATAGTATATATCGTTATACGTTATATAGTAATAGTATATAACGTTATACGTTATATAGTAATAGTATATAACGTTATACGATATATAGTATAAGTATATAACGTTATACGTTATATAGTAATAGTATGTAACGTTATACGTTATATAGTAATAGTATATAACGTTATACGTTAGTACGTAATAATATATAACGTTATACGTTATATAGTAATAGTATATAACGTTATACGTTAGTACGTAATAATATACAGCGTTATACGTGATATTTTAATACTATATAACGTTATACGCTATTACGTAATAGTATATAACGTTATACGTTAATACGTAATAGTATATATCGTTATACGTGATATATAGTAATAGTATATAGCGATACACGTTATATAGTAATAGTATATAACGTTATACGTTAGTACGTAATAGTATATAACGTTATACGTTATATAGTAATAGTATATAACGTTATACGTTATATAGTAATATTATATAACGTTATGCGTTATATACTATTACTATATAACGTATAACGTTAATACGTAATAGTATATATCGTTATACGTTATATAGTAATAGTATATAACGTTATACGTTATATAGTAATAGTATATAACGTTATACGTTAATACGTAATAGTATATAACGTTATACGTTATATAGTAATAGTATATAACGTTATACGTTATATAGTAATAGTATATAACGTTATACGTTATATAGTAATATTATATAACGTTATGCGTTATATAGTAATAGTATAGAACGTTATACGTTATATAGTAATACTATATAACGGTATACGTTATATAGTAATAGTATATAACGTTATACGTTAGTATGTAATAATATACAACGTTATACGTGATATGGCAATACTATATAACGTTATACGTTATTACGTAATAGTATATAACGTTATACGTTATTACGTAATAGTATACAACGTTATACGTGATATGGTAGTACTATATAACGTTATACGTTAGTACGTAATAATATACAACGTTATACGTGATATGGTAATACTATATAACGTTATACGCTATTACGTAATAGTATATAACGTTATACGTTAATATGTAATAGTATATATCGTTATACGTTATATAGTAATAGTATATAACGTTATACGTTATATAGTAATAGTATATAACGTTATACGTTATATAGTAATAGTATATAACGTTATACGTTATATAGTAATAGTATGTAACGTTATACGTTATATAGTAATAGTATATAACGTTATACGTTATATAGTAATATTATATAACGTTATGCGTTATATAGTAATAGTATATAACGTTATACGTTATATAGTAATAGTATATAACGTTATACGTTATATAGTAATAGTATATAACGTTATACGTTATATAGTAATAGTATATAACGTTATACGTTATATAGTATTATTATATAACGTTATGCGTTATATAGTAATAGTATATAACGGTATACGATAGTACGGAATAGTATATATCGTTATACGTTATATAGTAATAGTATATAACGTTATACGTTATATAGTAGTAGTATACAACGTTATACGTTATATAGTAATAGTATATAACGTTATACGTTATATAGTAATAGTATATAACGTTATACGTTATATAGTAATAGTATATAACGTTATACGTTATATAGTAATAGTATATAACGTTATACGTTAGTACGTAATAATATATATCGTTTTACCTTATATAGTAATAGTATATAACGTTATACGATAGTACGTAATAGTATATATCGTTATACGTTATATAGTAATAGTATATAACGTTATAAGTTATATAGTAATAGTATATAACGTTATACGTTAGTACGTAATAATATACAACGTTATACGTGATATGGTAATACTATATAACGTTATGCGCTATTACGTAATAGTATATAACGTTATACGTTAATACGGAATAGTATATATCGTTATACGTTATATAGTAATAGTATATAACGTTATACGTTATATAGTAATAGTATATAACGTTATACGTTATATAGCAATAGTATATAACGTTATACGTTATATAGTAATAGTATATAACGTTATACGTTATATAGTATAAGTATATAACGTTATACGTTATATAGTAATAGTATATAACGTTATACGTTATATAGTAATATTATATAACGTTATGCGTTATATAGTAATAGTATATAACGTTATACGATAGTACGTAATAGTATATAACGTTATACGTGATATGGTAATACTATATAACGTTATACGCTATTACGTAATAGTATATAACGTTATACGTTAATACGTAATAGTATATATCGTTATACGTTATATAGTAATAGTATATAGCGATATACGTTATATAGTAATAGTATATAACGTTATACGTTATATAGTAATATTATATAACGTTATGCGTTATATAGTAATAGTATATAACGTTATACGATAGTACGTAACAGTATATAACGTTATACGTGATATGGTAATACTATATAACGTTATACGTTATTACGTAATAGTATATAACGTTATACGTTATATAGTAATAGTATATAACGTTATACGTTATATAGTAATAGTATATAACGTTATACGTTAGTACGTAATAATATATAACGTTATACGTTATATAGTAATAGTATATAACGTTATACGTTAGTACGTAATAATATACAACGTTATACGTGATATTTTAATACTATATAACGTTATACGCTATTACGTAATAGTATATAACGTTATACGTTAATACGTAATAGTATATATCGTTATACGTTATATAGTAATAGTATATAGCGATACACGTTATATAGTAATAGTATATAACGTTATACGTTAGTACGTAATAGTATATAACGTTATACGTTATATAGTAATAGTATATAACGTTATACGTTATATAGTAATATTATATAACGTTATGCGTTATATAGTAATAGTATATAACGTTATACGTTAATACGTAATAGTATATATCGTTATACGTTATATAGTAATAGTATATAACGTTATACGTTATATAGTAATAGTATATAACGTTATACGTTATATAGTAATAGTATATAACGTTATACGTTATATAGTAATAGTATATAACGTTATACGTTATATAGTAATATTATATAACGTTATGCGTTATATAGTAATAGTATAGAACGTTATACGTTATATACTATTACTATATAACGTATAACGTTATATAGTAATAGTATATAACGTTATACGTTAGTACGTAATAATATACAACGTTATACGTGATATGGCAATACTATATAACGTTATACGTTATTACGTAATAGTATATAACGTTATACGTTATTACGTAATAGTATACAACGTTATACGTGATATGGTAGTACTATATAACGTTATACGTTAGTACGTAATAATATACAACGTTATACGTGATATGGTAATACTATATAACGTTATACGCTATTACGTAATAGTATATAACGTTATACGTTAATATGTAATAGTATATATCGTTATACGTTATATAGTAATAGTATATAACGTTATACGTTATATAGTAATAGTATATAACGTTATACGTTATATAGTAATAGTATATAACGTTATACGTTATATAGTAATAGTATATAACGTTATACGTTATATAGTAATATTATATAACGTTATGCGTTATATAGTAATAGTATATAACGTTATACGTTATATTGTAATAGTATATAACGTTATACGTTATATAGTAATAGTATATAACGTTATACGTTATATAGTAATAGTATATAACGTTATACGTTATATAGTAATAGTATATAACGTTAGACGTTATATAGTAATATTGTATAACGTTATACGTTATATAGTAATAGTATATAACGTTATACGTTATATAGTAATAGTATATAACGTTATACGTTAGTACGTAATAGTATATATCGTTATACGTTATATAGTAATAGTATATAACGTTATAAGTTATATGGTAATAGTATATAACGTTATACGTTAGTACGTAATAATATACAACGTTATACGTGATATGGTAATACTATATAACGTTATGCGCTATTACGTAATAGTATATAACGTTATACGTTAATACGGAATAGTATATATCGTTATACGTTATATAGTAATAGTATATAACGTTATACGTTATATAGTAATAGTATATAACGTTATACGTTAGTACGTAATAATATATATCGTATAACGTTATATACTATTACTATATAACGTTATACGATAGTACGTAATAGTATATATCGTTATACGTTATATAGTAATAGTATATAACGTTATAAGTTATATAGTAATAGTATATAACGTTATACGTTAGTACGTAATAATATACAACGTTATACGTGATATGGCAATACTATATAACGTTATACGTTATTACGTAATAGTATATAACGTTATACGTTATTACGTAATAGTATACAACGTTATACGTGATATGGTAGTACTATATAACGTTATACGTTAGTACGTAATAATATACAACGTTATACGTGATATGGTAATACTATATAACGTTATACGCTATTACGTAATAGTATATAACGTTATACGTTAATATGTAATAGTATATATCGTTATACGTGATATGGTAATACTATATAACGTTATACGTTAGTACGTAATAATATACAACGTTACACGTGATATGGTAATACTATATAACGTTATACGTTAGTGCGTAATAATATACAACGTTATACGTGATATGGTAATACTATATAACGTTATACGCTATTACGTAATAGTATATAACGTTATACGTTAATACGTAATAGTATATATATTTATACGTTATATAGTAATAGTATATAGCGATATACGTTATATAGTAATAGTATATAACGTTATACGTTATATAGTAATAGTATATAACGTTATACGCTGGTACGTAATAATATACAACGTTATACGTGATATGGCAATACTATATAACGTTATACGTTATTACGTAATAGTATATAACGTTATACGTTATTACGTATTAGTATACAACGTTATACGTGATATGGTAATACTATATAACGTTATACGTTAGTACGTAATAATATACAACGTTACACGTGATATGGTAATACTATATAACGTTATACGCTGTTACGTAATAGTATATAACGTTATACGTTAATACGGAATAGTATATATCGTTATACGTTATATAGTAATAGTATATAACGTTATACGTTATATAGTAATAGTATATAACGTTATACGTTATATAGTAGTAGTATATAACGTTATACGTTATATAGTAATAGTATATAACGTTATACGTTATATAGTAATAGTATATAACGTTATACGTTATATAGTAATAGTATATAACGTTATACGTTATATAGTAATAGTATATAACGTTATACGTTAGTACGTAATAATATATATCGTTTTACGTTATATAGTAATAGTATATAACGTTATACGATAGTACGTAATAGTATATATCGTTATACGTTATATAGTAACAGTATATAACGTTATACGTGATATGGTAATACTATATAACGTTATACGTTATTACGTAATAGTATATAACGTTATACGTTATATAGTAATATTATATAACGTTATGCGTTATATAGTAATAGTATATAACGTTATACGTTATATAGTAATAGTATATAACGTTATACGTTATATAGTAATAGTATATAACGTTATACGTTATATAGTATTATTATATAACGTTATGCGTTATATAGTAATAGTATATAACGGTATACGATAGTACGGAATAGTATATATCGTTATACGTTATATAGTAATAGTATATAACGTTATACGTTATATAGTAGTAGTATATAACGTTATACGTTATATAGTAATAGTATATAACGTTATACGTTATATAGTAATAGTATATAACGTTATACGTTAGTACGTAATAATATATATCGTTTTACGTTATATGGTAATAGTATATAACGTTATACGATAGTACGTAATAGTATATATCGTTATACGTTATATAGTAATAGTATATAACGTTATAAGTTATATAGTAATAGTATATAACGTTATACGTTAGTACGTAATAATATACAACGTTATACGTGATATGGTAATACTATATAACGTTATGCGCTATTACGTAATAGTATATAACGTTATACGTTAATACGGAATAGTATATATCGTTATACGTTATATAGAAATAGTATATAACGTTATACGTTATATAGTAATAGTATATAACGTTATACGTTATATAGTAATAGTATATAACGTTATACGTTATATAGTAATAGTATATAACGTTATACGTTATATAGTATAAGTATATAACGTTATACGTTATATAGTAATAGTATATAACGTTATACGTTATATAGTAATATTATATAACGTTATGCGTTATATAGTAATAGTATATAACGTTATACGATAGTACGTAATAGTATATAACGTTATACGTGATATGGTAATACTATATAACGTTATACGCTATTACGTAATAGTATATAACGTTATACGTTAATACGTAATAGTATATATCGTTATACGTTATATAGTAATAGTATATAGCGATATACGTTATATAGTAATAGTATATAACGTTATACGTTATATAGTAATATTATATAACGTTATGCGTTATATAGTAATAGTATATAACGTTATACGATAGTACGTAACAGTATATAACGTTAGACGTGATATGGTAATACTATATAACGTTATACGTTATTACGTAATAGTATATAACGTTATACGTTATATAGTAATAGTATATAACGTTATACGTTAGTACGTAATAATATATAACGTTATACGTTATATAGTAATAGTATATAACGTTATACGTTAGTACGTAATAATATACAACGTTATACGTGATATTTTAATACTATATAACGTTATACGCTATTACGTAATAGTATATAACGTTATACGTTAATACGTAATAGTATATATCGTTATACGTTATATAGTAATAGTATATAGCGATACACGTTATATAGTAATAGTATATAACGTTATACGTTAGTACGTAATAGTATATAACGTTATACGTTATATAGTAATAGTATATAACGTTATACGTTATATAGTAATATTATATAACGTTATGCGTTATATAGTAATAGTATATAACGTTATACGTTAATACGTAATAGTATATATCGTTATACGTTATATAGTAATAGTATATAGCGATACACGTTATATAGTAATAGTATATAACGTTATACGTTAGTACGTAATAGTATATAACGTTATACGTTATATAGTAATAGTATATAACGTTATACGTTAGTACGTAATAATATACAACGTTATACGTGATATGGTAATACTATATAACGTTATGCGCTATTACGTAATAGTATATAACGTTATACGTTAATACGGAATAGTATATATCGTTATACGTTATATAGTAATAGTATATAACGTTATACGTTATATAGTAATAGTATATAACGTTATACGTTATATAGTAATAGTATATAACGTTATACGTTATATAGTATAAGTATATAACGTTATACGTTATATAGTAATAGTATATAACGTTATACGTTATATAGTAATATTATATAACGTTATGCGTTATATAGTAATAGTATATAACGTTATACGATAGTACGTAATAGTATATAACGTTATACGTGATATGGTAATACTATATAACGTTATACGCTATTACGTAATAGTATATAACGTTATACGTTAATACGTAATAGTATATATCGTTATACGTTATATAGTAATAGTATATAGCGATATACGTTATATAGTTATAGTATATAACGTTATACGTTATATAGTAAAATTATATAACGTTATGCGTTATATAGTAATAGTATATAACGTTATACGATAGTACGTAATAGTATATAACGTTATACGTGATATGGTAATACTATATAACGTTATACGTTATTACGTAATAGTATATAACGTTATACGTTATATAGTAATAGTATATAACGTTATACGTTATATAGTAATTGTATATAACGTTATACGTTAGTACGTAATAATATATAACGTTATACGTTATATAGTAATAGTATATAACGTTATACGTTAGTACGTAATAATATACAACGTTATACGTGATATTTTAATACTATATAACGTTATACGCTATTACGTAATAGTATATAACGTTATACGTTAATACGGAATAGTATATATCGTTATACGTTATATAGTAATAGTATATAACGTTATACGTTATATAGTAATAGTATATAACGTTATACGATATATAGTATAAGTATATAACGTTATACGTTATATAGTAATAGTATGTAACGTTATACGTTATATAGTAATAGTATATAACGTTATACGTTAGTACGTAATAATATATAACGTTATACGTTATATAGTAATAGTATATAACGTTATACGTTAGTACGTAATAATATACAGCGTTATACGTGATATTTTAATACTATATAACGTTATACGCTATTACGTAATAGTATATAACGTTATACGTTAATACGTAATAGTATATATCGTTATACGTGATATATAGTAATAGTATATAGCGATACACGTTATATAGTAATAGTATATAACGTTATACGTTAGTACGTAATAGTATATAACGTTATACGTTATATAGTAATAGTATATAACGTTATACGTTATATAGTAATATTATATAACGTTATGCGTTATATACTATTACTATATAACGTATAACGTTAATACGTAATAGTATATATCGTTATACGTTATATAGTAATAGTATATAACGTTATACGTTATATAGTAATAGTATATAACGTTATACGTTAATACGTAATAGTATATAACGTTATACGTTATATAGTAATAGTATATAACGTTATACGTTATATAGTAATAGTATATAACGTTATACGTTATATAGTAATATTATATAACGTTATACGTTATTACGTAATAGTATACAACGTTATACGTGATATGGTAGTACTATATAACGTTATACGTTAGTACGTAATAATATACAACGTTATACGTGATATGGTAATACTATATAACGTTATACGCTATTACGTAATAGTATATAACGTTATACGTTAATATGTAATAGTATATATCGTTATACGTTATATAGTAATAGTATATAACGTTATACGTTATATAGTAATAGTATATAACGTTATACGTTATATAGTAATAGTATATAACGTTATACGTTATATAGTAATAGTATATAACGTTATACGTTATATAGTAATATTATATAACGTTATACGTTATATAGTAATAGTATATAACGTTATACGTTAGTACGTAATAATATACAACGTTAGACGTGATACGGCAATACTATATAACGTTATACGTTATTACGTAATAGTATATAACGTTATACGTTATATAGTGATAGTATATAACGTTATACGTTAATACGTAATAGTATATATCGTTATACGTTATATTGTAATAGTATATAACGTTATACGTTATATAGTAATAGTATATAACGTTATACGTTATATAGTAATAGTATGTAACGTTATACGTTATATAGTAATAGTATATAACGTTATACGTTATATAGTAATATTATATAACGTTATGCGTTATATAGTAATAGTATATAACGTTATACGTTATATAGTAATAGTATATAACGTTATACGTTATATAGTAATAGTATATAACGTTATACGTTATATAGTAATAGTATATAACGTTATACGTTATATAGTATTATTATATAACGTTATGCGTTATATAGTAATAGTATATAACGGTATACGATAGAACGGAATAGTATATATCGTTATACGTTATATAGTAATAGTATATAACGTTATACGTTATATAGTAGTAGTATATAACGTTATACGTTATATAGTAATAGTATATAACGTTATACGTTATATAGTAATAGTATATAACGTTATACGTTATATAGTAATAGTATATAACGTTATACGTTATATAGTAATAGTATATAACGTTATACGTTAGTACGTAATAATATATATCGTTTTACCTTATATAGTAATAGTATATAACGTTATACGATAGTACGTAATAGTATATATCGTTATACGTTATATAGTAATAGTATATAACGTTATAAGTTATATAGTAATAGTATATAACGTTATACGTTAGTACGTAATAATATACAACGTTATACGTGATATGGTAATACTATATAACGTTATACGCTATTACGTAATAGTATATAACGTTATACGTTAATACGGAATAGTATATATCGTTATACGTTATATAGTAATAGTATATAACGTTATACGTTATATAGTAATAGTATATAACGTTATACGTTATATAGTAATAGTATATAACGTTATACGTTATATAGTAATAGTATATAACGTTATACGTTATATAGTATAAGTATATAACGTTATACGTTATATAGTAATAGTATATAACGTTATACGTTATATAGTAATATTATATAACGTTATGCGTTATATAGTAATAGTATATAACGTTATACGATAGTACGTAATAGTATATAACGTTATACGTGATATGGTAATACTATATAACGTTATACGCTATTACGTAATAGTATATAACGTTATACGTTAATACGTAATAGTATATATCGTTATACGTTATATAGTAATAGTATATAGCGATATACGTTATATAGTAATAGTATATAACGTTATACGTTATATAGTAATATTATATAACGTTATGCGTTATATAGTAATAGTATATAACGTTATACGATAGTACGTAACAGTATATAACGTTATACGTGATATGGTAATACTATATAACGTTATACGTTATTACGTAATAGTATATAACGTTATACGTTATATAGTAATAGTATATAACGTTATACGTTATATAGTAATAGTATATAACGTTATACGTTAGTACGTAATAATATATAACGTTATACGTTATATAGTAATAGTATATAACGTTATACGTTAGTACGTAATAATATACAACGTTATACGTGATATTTTAATACTATATAACGTTATACGCTATTACGTAATAGTATATAACGTTATACGTTAATACGTAATAGTATATATCGTTATACGTTATATAGTAATAGTATATAGCGATACACGTTATATAGTAATAGTATATAACGTTATACGTTAGTACGTAATAGTATATAACGTTATACGTTATATAGTAATAGTATATAACGTTATACGTTATATAGTAATATTATATAACGTTATGCGTTATATAGTAATAGTATATAACGTTATACGTTAATACGTAATAGTATATATCGTTATACGTTATATAGTAATAGTATATAACGTTATACGTTATATAGTAATAGTATATAACGTTATACGTTATATAGTAATAGTATATAACGTTATACGTTATATAGTAATAGTATATAACGTTATACGTTATATAGTAATATTATATAACGTTATGCGTTATATACTATTACTATATAACGTATAACGTTATATACTATTACTATATAACGGTATACGTTATATAGTAATAGTATATAACGTTATACGTTAGTACGTAATAATATACAACGTTATACGTGATATGGCAATACTATATAACGTTATACGTTATTACGTAATAGTATATAACGTTATACGTTATTACGTAATAGTATACAACGTTATACGTGATATGGTAGTACTATATAACGTTATACGTTAGTACGTAATAATATACAACGTTATACGTGATATGGTAATACTATATAACGTTATACGCTATTACGTAATAGTATATAACGTTATACGTTAATATGTAATAGTATATATCGTTATACGTTATATAGTAATAGTATATAACGTTATACGTTATATAGTAATAGTATATAACGTTATACGTTATATAGTAATAGTATATAACGTTATACGTTATATAGTAATAGTATATAACGTTATACGTTATATAGTAATATTATATAACGTTATGCGTTATATAGTAATAGTATATAACGTTATACGTTATATTGTAATAGTATATAACGTTATACGTTATATAGTAATAGTATATAACGTTATACGTTATATAGTAATAGTATATAACGTTATACGTTATATAGTAATAGTATATAACGTTAGACGTTATATAGTAATATTGTATAACGTTATACGTTATATAGTAATAGTATATAACGTTATACGTTATATAGTAATAGTATATAACGTTATACGTTAGTACGTAATAGTATATATCGTTATACGTTATATAGTAATAGTATATAACGTTATAAGTTATATGGTAATAGTATATAACGTTATACGTTAGTACGTAATAATATACAACGTTATACGTGATATGGTAATACTATATAACGTTATGCGCTATTACGTAATAGTATATAACGTTATACGTTAATACGGAATAGTATATATCGTTATACGTTATATAGTAATAGTATATAACGTTATACGTTATATAGTAATAGTATATAACGTTATACGTTAGTACGTAATAATATATATCGTTTTACGTTATATAGTAATAGTATATAACGTTATACGATAGTACGTAATAGTATATATCGTTATACGTTATATAGTAATAGTATATAACGTTATAAGTTATATAGTAATAGTATATAACGTTATACGTTAGTACGTAATAATATACAACGTTATACGTGATATGGCAATACTATATAACGTTATACGTTATTACGTAATAGTATATAACGTTATACGTTATTACGTAATAGTATACAACGTTATACGTGATATGGTAGTACTATATAACGTTATACGTTAGTACGTAATAATATACAACGTTATACGTGATATGGTAATACTATATAACGTTATACGCTATTACGTAATAGTATATAACGTTATACGTTAATATGTAATAGTATATATCGTTATACGTGATATGGTAATACTATATAACGTTATACGTTAGTACGTAATAATATACAACGTTACACGTGATATGGTAATACTATATAACGTTATACGTTAGTGCGTAATAATATACAACGTTATACGTGATATGGTAATACTATATAACGTTATACGCTATTACGTAATAGTATATAACGTTATACGTTAATACGTAATAGTATATATATTTATACGTTATATAGTAATAGTATATAGCGATATACGTTATATAGTAATAGTATATAACGTTATACGTTATATAGTAATACTATATAACGTTATACGCTGGTACGTAATAATATACAACGTTATACGTGATATGGCAATACTATATAACGTTATACGTTATTACGTAATAGTATATAACGTTATACGTTATTACGTATTAGTATACAACGTTATACGTGATATGGTAATACTATATAACGTTATACGTTAGTACGTAATAATATACAACGTTACACGTGATATGGTAATACTATATAACGTTATACGCTGTTACGTAATAGTATATAACGTTATACGTTAATACGGAATAGTATATATCGTTATACGTTATATAGTAATAGTATATAACGTTATACGTTATATAGTAATAGTATATAACGTTATACGTTATATAGTAATAGTATATAACGTTATACGTTATATAGTAATATTATATAACGTTATGCGTTATATAGTAATAGTATATAACGTTATACGTTAATACGTAATAGTATATATCGTTATACGTTACATAGTAATAGTATATAACGTTATACGTTATATAGTAATAGTATATAACGTTATACGTTATATAGTAATAGTATATAACGTTATACGTTATATAGTAATAGTATATAACGTTATACGTTATATAGTAATATTATATAACGTTATGAGTTATATAGTAATAGTATATAACGTTATACGTTATATAGTAATAGTATATAACGTTATACGTTATATAGTAATAGTATATAACGTTATACGTTATATAGTAATAGTATATAACGTTATACGTTATATAGTATTATTATATAACGTTATGCGTTATATAGTAATAGTATATAACGTTATACGATAGTACGTAACAGTATATAACGTTAGACGTGATATGGTAATACTATATAACGTTATACGTTATTACGTAATAGTATATAACGTTATACGTTATATAGTAATAGTATATAACGTTATACGTTAGTACGTAATAATATATAACGTTATACGTTATATAGTAATAGTATATAACGTTATACGTTAGTACGTAATAATATACAACGTTATACGTGATATTTTAATACTATATAACGTTATACGCTATTACGTAATAGTATATAACGTTATACGTTAATACGTAATAGTATATATCGTTATACGTTATATAGTAATAGTATATAGCGATACACGTTATATAGTAATAGTATATAACGTTATACGTTAGTACGTAATAGTATATAACGTTATACGTTATATAGTAATAGTATATAACGTTATACGTTATATAGTAATATTATATAACGTTATGCGTTATATAGTAATAGTATATAACGTTATACGTTAATACGTAATAGTATATATCGTTATACGTTATATAGTAATAGTATATAGCGATACACGTTATATAGTAATAGTATATAACGTTATACGTTAGTACGTAATAGTATATAACGTTATACGTTATATAGTAATAGTATATAACGTTATACGTTATATAGTAATATTATATAACGTTATGCGTTATATAGTAATAGTATATAACGTTATACGTTAATACGTAATAGTATATATCGTTATACGTTATATAGTAATAGTATATAACGTTATACGTTATATAGTAATAGTATATAACGTTATACGTTATATAGTAATAGTATATAACGTTATACGTTATATAGTAATAGTATATAACGTTATACGTTATATAGTAATATTATATAACGTTATGCGTTATATAGTAATAGTATATAACGTTATACGTTATATAGTAATAGTATATAACGTTATACGATATATAGTAATAGTATATAACGTTATACGTTAGTACGTAATAATATACAACGTTATACGTGATATGGCAATACTATATAACGTTATACGTTATTACGTAATAGTATATAACGTTATACGTTATATAGTAATAGTATATAACGTTATACGTTATATAGTAATAGTATATAACATTATACGTTATATAGTAGTAGTATATAACGTTATACGTTATATAGTAATAGTATATAACGTTATACGTTATATAGTAATAGTATATAACGTTATACGTTAGTACGTAATAATATACAACGTTATACGTGATATGGTAATACTATATAACGTTATGCGCTATTACGTAATAGTATATAACGTTATACGTTAATACGGAATAGTATATATCGTTATACGTTATATAGTAATAGTATATAACGTTATACGTTATATAGTAATAGTATATAACGTTATACGTTATATAGTAATAGTATATAACGTTATACGTTATATAGTATAAGTATATAACGTTATACGTTATATAGTAATAGTATATAACGTTATACGTTATATAGTAATATTATATAACGTTATGCGTTATATAGTAATAGTATATAACGTTATACGATAGTACGTAATAGTATATAACGTTATACGTGATATGGTAATACTATATAACGTTATACGCTATTACGTAATAGTATATAACGTTATAGGTTAATACGTAATAGTATATATCGTTATACGTTATATAGTAATAGTATATAGCGATATACGTTATATAGTTATAGTATATAACGTTATACGTTATATAGTAAAATTATATAACGTTATGCGTTATATAGTAATAGTATATAACGTTATACGATAGTACGTAATAGTATATAACGTTATACGTGATATGGTAATACTATATAACGTTATACGTTATTACGTAATAGTATATAACGTTATACGTTATATAGTAATAGTATATAACGTTATACGTTATATAGTAATTGTATATAACGTTATACGTTAGTACGTAATAATATATAACGTTATACGTTATATAGTAATAGTATATAACGTTATACGTTAGTACGTAATAATATACAACGTTATACGTGATATTTTAATACTATATAACGTTATACGCTATTACGTAATAGTATATAACGTTATACGTTAATACGGAATAGTATATATCGTTATACGTTATATAGTAATAGTATATAACGTTATACGTTATATAGTAATAGTATATAACGTTATACGATATATAGTATAAGTATATAACGTTATACGTTATATAGTAATAGTATGTAACGTTATACGTTATATAGTAATAGTATATAACGTTATACGTTAGTACGTAATAATATATAACGTTATACGTTATATAGTAATAGTATATAACGTTATACGTTAGTACGTAATAATATACAGCGTTATACGTGATATTTTAATACTATATAACGTTATACGCTATTACGTAATAGTATATAACGTTATACGTTAATACGTAATAGTATATATCGTTATACGTGATATATAGTAATAGTATATAGCGATACACGTTATATAGTAATAGTATATAACGTTATACGTTAGTACGTAATAGTATATAACGTTATACGTTATATAGTAATAGTATATAACGTTATACGTTATATAGTAATATTATATAACGTTATGCGTTATATACTATTACTATATAACGTATAACGTTAATACGTAATAGTATATATCGTTATACGTTATATAGTAATAGTATATAACGTTATACGTTATATAGTAATAGTATATAACGTTATACGTTAATACGTAATAGTATATAACGTTATACGTTATATAGTAATAGTATATAACGTTATACGTTATATAGTAATAGTATATAACGTTATACGTTATATAGTAATATTATATAACGTTATACGTTATTACGTAATAGTATACAACGTTATACGTGATATGGTAGTACTATATAACGTTATACGTTAGTACGTAATAATATACAACGTTATACGTGATATGGTAATACTATATAACGTTATACGCTATTACGTAATAGTATATAACGTTATACGTTAATATGTAATAGTATATATCGTTATACGTTATATAGTAATAGTATATAACGTTATACGTTATATAGTAATAGTATATAACGTTATACGTTATATAGTAATAGTATATAACGTTATACGTTATATAGTAATAGTATATAACGTTATACGTTATATAGTAATATTATATAACGTTATACGTTATATAGTAATAGTATATAACGTTATACGTTAGTACGTAATAATATACAACGTTAGACGTGATACGGCAATACTATATAACGTTATACGTTATTACGTAATAGTATATAACGTTATACGTTATATAGTGATAGTATATAACGTTATACGTTAATACGTAATAGTATATATCGTTATACGTTATATTGTAATAGTATATAACGTTATACGTTATATAGTAATAGTATATAACGTTATACGTTATATAGTAATAGTATGTAACGTTATACGTTATATAGTAATAGTATATAACGTTATACGTTATATAGTAATATTATATAACGTTATGCGTTATATAGTAATAGTATATAACGTTATACGTTATATAGTAATAGTATATAACGTTATACGTTATATAGTAATAGTATATAACGTTATACGTTATATAGTAATAGTATATAACGTTATACGTTATATAGTATTATTATATAACGTTATGCGTTATATAGTAATAGTATATAACGGTATACGATAGTACGGAATAGTATATATCGTTATACGTTATATAGTAATAGTATATAACGTTATACGTTATATAGTAGTAGTATATAACGTTATACGTTATATAGTAATAGTATATAACGTTATACGTTATATAGTAATATTATATAACGTTATGCGTTATATAGTAATAGTATATAACGTTATACGTTATATAGTAATAGTATATAACGTTATACGTTATATAGTAATAGTATATAACGTTATACGTTATATAGTAATAGTATATAACGTTATACGTTATATAGTATTATTATATAACGTTATGCGTTATATAGTAATAGTATATAACGGTATACGATAGTACGGAATAGTATATATCGTTATACGTTATATAGTAATATTATATAACGTTATGCGTTATATGGTAATAGTATATAACGTTATACGATAGTACGTAACAGTATATAACGTTATACGTGATATGGTAATACTATATAACGTTATACGTTATTACGTAATAGTATATAACGTTATACGTTATATAGTAATAGTATATAACGTTATACGTTATATAGTAATAGTATATAACGTTATACGTTAGTACGTAATAATATATAACGTTATACGTTATATAGTAATAGTATATAACGTTATACGTTAGTACGTAATAATATACAACGTTATACGTGATATTTTAATACTATATAACGTTATACGCTATTACGTAATAGTATATAACGTTATACGTTAATACGTAATAGTATATATCGTTATACGTTATATAGTAATAGTATATAGCGATACACGTTATATAGTAATAGTATATAACGTTATACGTTAGTACGTAATAGTATATAACGTTATACGTTATATAGTAATAGTATATAACGTTATACGTTATATAGTAATATTATATAACGTTATGCGTTATATAGTAATAGTATATAACGTTATACGTTAATACGTAATAGTATATATCGTTATACGTTATATAGTAATAGTATATAACGTTATACGTTATATAGTAATAGTATATAACGTTATACGTTATATAGTAATAGTATATAACGTTATACGTTATATAGTAATAGTATATAACGTTATACGTTATATAGTAATAGTATATAACGTTATACGTTATATAGTAATATTATATAACGTTATGCGTTATATAGTAATAGTATATAACGTTATACGTTATATTGTAATAGTATATAACGTTATACGTTATATAGTAATAGTATATAACGTTATACGTTATATAGTAATAGTATATAACGTTATACGTTATATAGTAATAGTATATAACGTTAGACGTTATATAGTAATATTGTATAACGTTATACGTTATATAGTAATAGTATATAACGTTATACGTTATATAGTAATAGTATATAACGTTATACGTTAGTACGTAATAGTATATATCGTTATACGTTATATAGTAATAGTATATAACGTTATAAGTTATATGGTAATAGTATATAACGTTATACGTTAGTACGTAATAATATACAACGTTATACGTGATATGGTAATACTATATAACGTTATGCGCTATTACGTAATAGTATATAACGTTATACGTTAATACGGAATAGTATATATCGTTATACGTTATATAGTAATAGTATATAACGTTATACGTTATATAGTAATAGTATATAACGTTATACGTTAGTACGTAATAATATATATCGTTTTACGTTATATAGTAATAGTATATAACGTTATACGATAGTACGTAATAGTATATATCGTTATACGTTATATAGTAATGGTATATAACGTTATAAGTTATATAGTAATAGTATATAACGTTATACGTTAGTACGTAATAATATACAACGTTATACGTGATATGGCAATACTATATAACGTTATACGTTATTACGTAATAGTATATAACGTTATACGTTATTACGTAATAGTATACAACGTTATACGTGATATGGTAGTACTATATAACGTTATACGTTAGTACGTAATAATATACAACGTTATACGTGATATGGTAATACTATATAACGTTATACGCTATTACGTAATAGTATATAACGTTATACGTTAATATGTAATAGTATATATCGTTATACGTGATATGGTAATACTATATAACGTTATACGTTAGTACGTAATAATATACAACGTTACACGTGATATGGTAATACTATATAACGTTATACGTTAGTGCGTAATAATATACAACGTTATACGTGATATGGTAATACTATATAACGTTATACGCTATTACGTAATAGTATATAACGTTATACGTTAATACGTAATAGTATATATATTTATACGTTATATAGTAATAGTATATAGCGATATACGTTATATAGTAATAGTATATAACGTTATACGTTATATAGTAATAGTATATAACGTTATACGCTGGTACGTAATAATATACAACGTTATACGTGATATGGCAATACTATATAACGTTATACGTTATTACGTAATAGTATATAACGTTATACGTTATTACGTATTAGTATACAACGTTATACGTGATATGGTAATACTATATAACGTTATACGTTAGTACGTAATAATATACAACGTTACACGTGATATGGTAATACTATATAACGTTATACGCTGTTACGTAATAGTATATAACGTTATACGTTAATACGGAATAGTATATATCGTTATACGTTATATAGTAATAGTATATAACGTTATACGTTATATAGTAATAGTATATAACGTTATACGTTATATAGTAATAGTATATAACGTTATACGTTA
The DNA here is from genome assembly GCF_910591885.1 of Bombus terrestris. Lineage (NCBI taxonomy): Eukaryota > Metazoa > Arthropoda > Insecta > Hymenoptera > Apidae > Bombus > Bombus terrestris. The sequence goes on along the minus strand of NC_063271.1, from coordinate 20,618,267 downwards.
TATAGTAATATTATATAACGTTATGCGTTATATAGTAATAGTATATAACGTTATACGTTAATACGTAATAGTATATATCGTTATACGTTACATAGTAATAGTATATAACGTTATACGTTATATAGTAATAGTATATAACGTTATACGTTATATAGTAATAGTATATAACGTTATACGTTATATAGTAATAGTATATAACGTTATACGTTATATAGTAATATTATATAACGTTATGAGTTATATAGTAATAGTATATAACGTTATACGTTATATAGTAATAGTATATAACGTTATACGTTATATAGTAATAGTATATAACGTTATACGTTATATAGTAATAGTATATAACGTTATACGTTATATAGTATTATTATATAACGTTATGCGTTATATAGTAATAGTATATAACGGCATACGATAGTACGGAATAGTATATATCGTTATACGTTATATAGTAATAGTATATAACGTTATACGTTATATAGTAGTAGTATATAACGTTATACGTTATATAGTAATAGTATATAACGTTATACGTTATATAGTAATAGTATATAACGTTATACGTTATATAGTAATAGTATATAACGTTATACGTTATATAGTAATAGTATATAACGTTATACGTTAGTACGTAATAATATATATCGTTTTACGTTATATAGTAATAGTATATAACGTTATACGATAGTACGTAATAGTATATATCGTTATACGTTATATAGTAATAGTATATAACGTTATAAGTTATATAGTAATAGTATATAACGTTATACGTTAGTACGTAATAATATACAACGTTATACGTGATATGGTAATACTATATAACGTTATGCGCTATTACGTAATAGTATATAACGTTATACGTTAATACGGAATAGTATATATCGTTATACGTTATATAGTAATAGTATATAACGTTATACGTTATATAGTAATAGTATATAACGTTATACGTTATATAGTAATAGTATATAACGTTATACGTTATATAGTATAAGTATATAACGTTATACGTTATATAGTAATAGTATATAACGTTATACGTTATATAGTAATATTGTATAACGTTATGCGTTATATAGTAATAGTATATAACGTTATGCGATAGTACGTAATAGTATATAACGTTGTACGTGATATGGTAATACTATATAACGTTATACGCTATTACGTAATAGTATATAACGTTATACGTTAATACGTAATAGTATATATCGTTATACGTTATATAGTAATAGTATATAGCGATATACGTTATATAGTAATAGTATATAACGTTATACGTTATATAGTAATATTATATAACGTTATGCGTTATATAGTAATAGTATATAACGTTATACGATAGTACGTAATAGTATATAACGTTATACGTGATATGGTAATACTATATAACGTTATACGCTATTACGTAATAGTATATAACGTTATACGTTAATACGTAATAGTATATATCGTTATACGTTATATAGTAATAGTATATAGCGATATACGTTATATAGTTATAGTATATAACGTTATACGTTATATAGTAAAATTATATAACGTTATGCGTTATATAGTAATAGTATATAACGTTATACGATAGTACGTAATAGTATATAACGTTATACGTGATATGGTAATACTATATAACGTTATACGTTATTACGTAATAGTATATAACGTTATACGTTATATAGTAATAGTATATAACGTTATACGTTATATAGTAATTGTATATAACGTTATACGTTAGTACGTAATAATATATAACGTTATACGTTATATAGTAATAGTATATAACGTTATACGTTAGTACGTAATAATATACAACGTTATACGTGATATTTTAATACTATATAACGTTATATACTATTACGTAATAGTATATAACGTTATACGTTAATACGGAATAGTATATATCGTTATACGTTATATAGTAATAGTATATAACGTTATACGTTATATAGTAATAGTATATAACGTTATACGATATATAGTATAAGTATATAACGTTATACGTTATATAGTAATAGTATGTAACGTTATACGTTATATAGTAATAGTATATAACGTTATACGTTAGTACGTAATAATATATAACGTTATACGTTATATAGTAATAGTATATAACGTTATACGTTAGTACGTAATAATATACAGCGTTATACGTGATATTTTAATACTATATAACGTTATACGCTATTACGTAATAGTATATAACGTTATACGTTAATACGTAATAGTATATATCGTTATACGTGATATATAGTAATAGTATATAGCGATACACGTTATATAGTAATAGTATATAACGTTATACGTTAGTACGTAATAGTATATAACGTTATACGTTATATAGTAATAGTATATAACGTTATACGTTATATAGTAATATTATATAACGTTATGCGTTATATACTATTACTATATAACGTATAACGTTAATACGTAATAGTATATATCGTTATACGTTATATAGTAATAGTATATAACGTTATACGTTATATAGTAATAGTATATAACGTTATACGTTAATACGTAATAGTATATAACGTTATACGTTATATAGTAATAGTATATAACGTTATACGTTATATAGTAATAGTATATAACGTTATACGTTATATAGTAATATTATATAACGTTATGCGTTATATAGTAATAGTATATAACGTTATACGTTATATAGTAATACTATATAACGGTATACGTTATATAGTAATAGTATATAACGTTATACGTTAGTATGTAATAATATACAACGTTATACGTGATATGGCAATACTATATAACGTTATACGTTATTACGTAATAGTATATAACGTTATACGTTATTACGTAATAGTATACAACGTTATACGTGATATGGTAGTACTATATAACGTTATACGTTAGTACGTAATAATATACAACGTTATACGTGATATGGTAATACTATATAACGTTATACGCTATTACGTAATAGTATATAACGTTATACGTTAATATGTAATAGTATATATCGTTATACGTTATATAGTAATAGTATATAACGTTATACGTTATATAGTAATAGTATATAACGTTATACGTTATATAGTAATAGTATATAACGTTATACGTTATATAGTAATAGTATATAACGTTATACGTTATATAGTAATATTATATAACGTTATACGTTATATAGTAATAGTATATAACGTTATACGTTAGTACGTAATAATATACAACGTTAGACGTGATACGGCAATACTATATAACGTTATACGTTATTACGTAATAGTATATAACGTTATACGTTATATAGTGATAGTATATAACGTTATACGTTAATACGTAATAGTATATATCGTTATACGTTATATTGTAATAGTATATAACGTTATACGTTATATAGTAATAGTATATAACGTTATACGTTATATAGTAATAGTATGTAACGTTATACGTTATATAGTAATAGTATATAACGTTATACGTTATATAGTAATATTATATAACGTTATGCGTTATATAGTAATAGTATATAACGTTATACGTTATATAGTAATAGTATATAACGTTATACGTTATATAGTAATAGTATATAACGTTATACGTTATATAGTAATAGTATATAACGTTATACGTTATATAGTATTATTATATAACGTTATGCGTTATATAGTAATAGTATATAACGGTATACGATAGTACGGAATAGTATATATCGTTATACGTTATATAGTAATAGTATATAACGTTATACGTTATATAGTAGTAGTATATAACGTTATACGTTATATAGTAATAGTATATAACGTTATACGTTATATAGTAATATTATATAACGTTATACGTTATATAGTAATAGTATATAACGTTATACGTTATATAGTAATAGTATATAACGTTATACGTTAGTACGTAATAATATATATCGTTTTACCTTATATAGTAATAGTATATAACGTTATACGATAGTACGTAATAGTATATATCGTTATACGTTATATAGTAATAGTATATAACGTTATAAGTTATATAGTAATAGTATATAACGTTATACGTTAGTACGTAATAATATACAACGTTATACGTGATATGGTAATACTATATAACGTTATGCGCTATTACGTAATAGTATATAACGTTATACGTTAATACGGAATAGTATATATCGTTATACGTTATATAGTAATAGTATATAACGTTATACGTTATATAGTAATAGTATATAACGTTATACGTTATATAGTAATAGTATATAACGTTATACGTTATATAGTAATAGTATATAACGTTATACGTTATATAGTATAAGTATATAACGTTATACGTTATATAGTAATAGTATATAACGTTATACGTTATATAGTAATATTATATAACGTTATGCGTTATATAGTAATAGTATATAACGTTATACGATAGTACGTAATAGTATATAACGTTATACGTGATATGGTAATACTATATAACGTTATACGCTATTACGTAATAGTATATAACGTTATACGTTAATACGTAATAGTATATATCGTTATACGTTATATAGTAATAGTATATAGCGATATACGTTATATAGTAATAGTATATAACGTTATACGTTATATAGTAATATTATATAACGTTATGCGTTATATAGTAATAGTATATAACGTTATACGATAGTACGTAACAGTATATAACGTTATACGTGATATGGTAATACTATATAACGTTATACGTTATTACGTAATAGTATATAACGTTATACGTTATATAGTAATAGTATACAACGTTATACGTTATATAGTAATAGTATATAACGTTATACGTTAGTACGTAATAATATATAACGTTATACGTTATATAGTAATAGTATATAACGTTATACGTTAGTACGTAATAATATACAACGTTATACGTGATATTTTAATACTATATAACGTTATACGCTATTACGTAATAGTATATAACGTTATACGTTAATACGTAATAGTATATATCGTTATACGTTATATAGTAATAGTATATAGCGATACACGTTATATAGTAATAGTATATAACGTTATACGTTAGTACGTAATAGTATATAACGTTATACGTTATATAGTAATAGTATATAACGTTATACGTTATATAGTAATATTATATAACGTTATGCGTTATATAGTAATAGTATATAACGTTATACGTTAATACGTAATAGTATATATCGTTATACGTTATATAGTAATAGTATATAACGTTATACGTTATATAGTAATAGTATATAACGTTATACGTTATATAGTAATAGTATATAACGTTATACGTTATATAGTAATAGTATATAACGTTATACGTTATATAGTAATATTATATAACGTTATGCGTTATATAGTAATAGTATAGAACGTTATACGTTATATAGTAATACTATATAACGGTATACGTTATATAGTAATAGTATATAACGTTATACGTTAGTACGTAATAATATACAACGTTATACGTGATATGGCAATACTATATAACGTTATACGTTATTACGTAATAGTATATAACGTTATACGTTATTACGTAATAGTATACAACGTTATACGTGATATGGTAGTACTATATAACGTTATACGTTAGTACGTAATAATATACAACGTTATACGTGATATGGTAATACTATATAACGTTATACGCTATTACGTAATAGTATATAACGTTATACGTTAATATGTAATAGTATATATCGTTATACGTTATATAGTAATAGTATATAACGTTATACGTTATATAGTAATAGTATATAACGTTATACGTTATATAGTAATAGTATATAACGTTATACGTTATATAGTAATAGTATATAACGTTATACGTTATATAGTAATATTATATAACGTTATGCGTTATATAGTAATAGTATATAACGTTATACGTTATATTGTAATAGTATATAACGTTATACGTTATATAGTAATAGTATATAACGTTATACGTTATATAGTAATAGTATATAACGTTATACGTTATATAGTAATAGTATATAACGTTAGACGTTATATAGTAATATTGTATAACGTTATACGTTATATAGTAATAGTATATAACGTTATACGTTATATAGTAATAGTATATAACGTTATACGTTAGTACGTAATAGTATATATCGTTATACGTTATATAGTAATACTATATAACGTTATAAGTTATATAGTAATAGTATATAACGTTATACGTTAGTACGTAATAATATATATCGTTTTACGTTATATAGTAATAGTATATAACGTTATACGATAGTACGTAATAGTATATATCGTTATACGTTATATAGTAATAGTATATAACGTTATAAGTTATATAGTAATAGTATATAACGTTATACGTTATATACTATTACTATATAACGTATAACGTTATATAGTAATAGTATATAACGTTATACGATAGTACGTAATAGTATATATCGTTATACGTTATATAGTAATAGTATATAACGTTATAAGTTATATAGTAATAGTATATAACGTTATACGTTAGTACGTAATAATATACAACGTTATACGTGATATGGCAATACTATATAACGTTATACGTTATTACGTAATAGTATATAACGTTATACGTTATTACGTAATAGTATACAACGTTATACGTGATATGGTAGTACTATATAACGTTATACGTTAGTACGTAATAATATACAACGTTATACGTGATATGGTAATACTATATAACGTTATACGCTATTACGTAATAGTATATAACGTTATACGTTAATATGTAATAGTATATATCGTTATACGTGATATGGTAATACTATATAACGTTATACGTTAGTACGTAATAATATACAACGTTACACGTGATATGGTAATACTATATAACGTTATACGTTAGTGCGTAATAATATACAACGTTATACGTGATATGGTAATACTATATAACGTTATACGCTATTACGTAATAGTATATAACGTTATACGTTAATACGTAATAGTATATATATTTATACGTTATATAGTAATAGTATATAGCGATATACGTTATATAGTAATAGTATATAACGTTATACGTTATATAGTAATAGTATATAACGTTATACGTTAGTACGTAATAATATACAACGTTATACGTGATATGGCAATACTATATAACGTTATACGTTATTACGTAATAGTATATAACGTTATACGTTATTACGTATTAGTATACAACGTTATACGTGATATGGTAATACTATATAACGTTATACGTTAGTACGTAATAATATACAACGTTACACGTGATATGGTAATACTATATAACGTTATACGCTGTTACGTAATAGTATATAACGTTATACGTTAATACGGAATAGTATATATCGTTATACGTTATATAGTAATAGTATATAACGTTATACGTTATATAGTAATAGTATATAACGTTATACGTTATATAGTAATAGTATATAACGTTATACGTTATATAGTAATATTATATAACGTTATGCGTTATATAGTAATAGTATATAACGTTATACGTTAATACGTAATAGTATATATCGTTATACGTTACATAGTAATAGTATATAACGTTATACGTTATATAGTAATAGTATATAACGTTATACGTTATATAGTAATAGTATATAACGTTATACGTTATATAGTAATAGTATATAACGTTATACGTTATATAGTAATATTATATAACGTTATGAGTTATATAGTAATAGTATATAACGTTATACGTTATATAGTAATAGTATATAACGTTATACGTTATATAGTAATAGTATATAACGTTATACGTTATATACTATTACTATATAACGTTATACGTTATATAGTATTATTATATAACGTTATGCGTTATATAGTAATAGTATATAACGGCATACGATAGTACGGAATAGTATATATCGTTATACGTTATATAGTAATAGTATATAACGTTATACGTTATATAGTAGTAGTATATAACGTTATACGTTATATAGTAATAGTATATAACGTTATACGTTATATAGTATTACTATATAACGTATAACGTTATATAGTAATAGTATATAACGTTATACGATAGTACGTAATAGTATATATCGTTATACGTTATATAGTAATAGTATATAACGTTATAAGTTATATAGTAATAGTATATAACGTTATACGTTAGTACGTAATAATATACAACGTTATACGTGATATGGTAATACTATATAACGTTATGCGCTATTACGTAATAGTATATAACGTTATACGTTAATACGGAATAGTATATATCGTTATACGTTATATAGTAATAGTATATAACGTTATACGTTATATAGTAGTAGTATATAACGTTATACGTTATATAGTAATAGTATATAACGTTATACGTTATATAGTATTACTATATAACGTATAACGTTATATAGTAATAGTATATAACGTTATACGATAGTACGTAATAGTATATATCGTTATACGTTATATAGTAATAGTATATAACGTTATACGTTATATAGTAATAGTATATAACGTTATGCGATAGTACGTAATAGTATATAACGTTATACGTGATATGGTAATACTATATAACGTTATACGCTATTACGTAATAGTATATAACGTTATACGTTAATACGTAATAGTATATATCGTTATACGTTATATAGTAATAGTATATAGCGATATACGTTATATAGTAATAGTATATAACGTTATACGTTATATAGTAATATTATATAACGTTATGCGTTATATAGTAATAGTATATAACGTTATACGATAGTACGTAACAGTATATAACGTTATACGTGATATGGTAATACTATATAACGTTATACGTTATTACGTAATAGTATATAACGTTATACGTTATATAGTAATAGTATATAACGTCATACGTTATATAGTAATAGTATATAACGTTATACGTTAGTACGTAATAATATATAACGTTATACGTTATATAGTAATAGTATATAACGTTATACGTTAGTACGTAATAATATACAACGTTATACGTGATATTTTAATACTATATAACGTTATACGCTATTACGTAATAGTATATAACGTTATACGTTAATACGTAATAGTATATATCGTTATACGTTATATAGTAATAGTATATAGCGATACACGTTATATAGTAATAGTATATAACGTTATACGTTAGTACGTAATAGTATATAACGTTATACGTTATATAGTAATAGTATATAACGTTATACGTTATATAGTAATATTATATAACGTTATGCGTTATATAGTAATAGTATATAACGTTATACGTTAATACGTAATAGTATATATCGTTATACGTTATATAGTAATAGTATATAACGTTATACGTTATATAGTAATAGTATATAACGTTATACGTTATATAGTAATAGTATATAACGTTATGCGTTATATAGTAATAGTATATAACGTTATACGTTATATAGTAATATTATATAACGTTATGCGTTATATAATATTACTATATAACGTATAACGTTATATACTATTACTATATAACGGTATACGTTATATAGTAATAGTATATAACGTTATACGTTAGTACGTAATAATATACAACGTTATACGTGATATGGCAATACTATATAACGTTATACGTTATTACGTAATAGTATATAACGTTATACGTTATTACGTAATAGTATACAACGTTATACGTGATATGGTAGTACTATATAACGTTATACGTTATATAGTAATAGTATATAACGTTATACGTTATATAGTAATAGTATATAACGTTATACGTTATATAGTAATAGTATATAACGTTATACGTTATATAGTAATATTATATAACGTTATGCGTTATATAGTAATAGTATATAACGTTATACGTTATATTGTAATAGTATATAACGTTATACGTTATATAGTAATAGTATATAACGTTATACGTTATATAGTAATAGTATATAACGTTATACGTTATATAGTAATAGTATATAACGTTATACGTTAGTACGTAATAATATATATCGTTTTACCTTATATAGTAATAGTATATAACGTTATACGATAGTACGTAATAGTATATATCGTTATACGTTATATAGTAATAGTATATAACGTTATAAGTTATATAGTAATAGTATATAACGTTATACGTTAGTACGTAATAATATACAACGTTATACGTGATATGGTAATACTATATAACGTTATGCGCTATTACGTAATAGTATATAACGTTATACGTTAATACGGAATAGTATATATCGTTATACGTTATATAGTAATAGTATATAACGTTATACGTTATATAGTAATAGTATATAACGTTATACGTTATATAGTAATAGTATATAACGTTATACGTTATATAGTAATAGTATATAACGTTATACGTTATATAGTATAAGTATATAACGTTATACGTTATATAGTAATAGTATATAACGTTATACGTTATATAGTAATATTATATAACGTTATGCGTTATATAGTAATAGTATATAACGTTATACGTTATTACGTATTAGTATACAACGTTATACGTGATATGGTAATACTATATAACGTTATACGTTAGTACGTAATAATATACAACGTTACACGTGATATGGTAATACTATATAACGTTATACGCTGTTACGTAATAGTATATAACGTTATACGTTAATACGGAATAGTATATATCGTTATACGTTATATAGTAATAGTATATAACGTTATACGTTATATAGTAATAGTATATAACGTTATACGTTATATAGTAATAGTATATAACGTTATACGTTATATAGTAATATTATATAACGTTATGCGTTATATAGTAATAGTATATAACGTTATACGTTAATACGTAATAGTATATATCGTTATACGTTACATAGTAATAGTATATAACGTTATACGTTATATAGTAATAGTATATAACGTTATACGTTATATAGTAATAGTATATAACGTTATACGTTATATAGTAATAGTATATAACGTTATACGTTATATAGTAATATTATATAACGTTATGAGTTATATAGTAATAGTATATAACGTTATACGTTATATAGTAATAGTATATAACGTTATACGTTATATAGTAATAGTATATAACGTTATACGTTATATAGTAATAGTATATAACGTTATACGTTATATAGTATTATTATATAACGTTATGCGTTATATAGTAATAGTATATAACGGCATACGATAGTACGGAATAGTATATATCGTTATACGTTATATAGTAATAGTATATAACGTTATACGTTATATAGTAGTAGTATATAACGTTATACGTTATATAGTAATAGTATATAACGTTATACGTTATATAGTATTACTATATAACGTATAACGTTATATAGTAATAGTATATAACGTTATACGATAGTACGTAATAGTATATATCGTTATACGTTATATAGTAATAGTATATAACGTTATAAGTTATATAGTAATAGTATATAACGTTATACGTTAGTACGTAATAATATACAACGTTATACGTGATATGGTAATACTATATAACGTTATGCGCTATTACGTAATAGTATATAACGTTATACGTTAATACGGAATAGTATATATCGTTATACGTTATATAGTAATAGTATATAACGTTATACGTTATATAGTAGTAGTATATAACGTTATACGTTATATAGTAATAGTATATAACGTTATACGTTATATAGTATTACTATATAACGTATAACGTTATATAGTAATAGTATATAACGTTATACGATAGTACGTAATAGTATATATCGTTATACGTTATATAGTAATAGTATATAACGTTATAAGTTATATAGTAATAGTATATAACGTTATGCGATAGTACGTAATAGTATATAACGTTATACGTGATATGGTAATACTATATAACGTTATACGCTATTACGTAATAGTATATAACGTTATACGTTAATACGTAATAGTATATATCGTTATACGTTATATAGTAATAGTATATAGCGATATACGTTATATAGTAATAGTATATAACGTTATACGTTATATAGTAATATTATATAACGTTATGCGTTATATAGTAATAGTATATAACGTTATACGATAGTACGTAACAGTATATAACGTTATACGTGATATGGTAATACTATATAACGTTATACGTTATTACGTAATAGTATATAACGTTATACGTTATATAGTAATATTATATAACGTTATACGTTATATAGTAATAGTATATAACGTTATACGTTAGTACGTAATAATATATAACGTTATACGTTATATAGTAATAGTATATAACGTTATACGTTAGTACGTAATAATATACAACGTTATACGTGATATTTTAATACTATATAACGTTATACGCTATTACGTAATAGTATATAACGTTATACGTTAATACGTAATAGTATATATCGTTATACGTTATATAGTAATAGTATATAGCGATACACGTTATATAGTAATAGTATATAACGTTATACGTTAGTACGTAATAGTATATAACGTTATACGTTATATAGTAATAGTATATAACGTTATACGTTATATAGTAATATTATATAACGTTATGCGTTATATAGTAATAGTATATAACGTTATACGTTAATACGTAATAGTATATATCGTTATACGTTATATAGTAATAGTATATAACGTTATACGTTATATAGTAATAGTATATAACGTTATACGTTATATAGTAATAGTATATAACGTTATGCGTTATATAGTAATAGTATATAACGTTATACGTTATATAGTAATATTATATAACGTTATGCGTTATATAGTAATAGTATATAACGTATAACGTTATATACTATTACTATATAACGGTATACGTTATATAGTAATAGTATATAACGTTATACGTTAGTACGTAATAATATACAACGTTATACGTGATATGGCAATACTATATAACGTTATACGTTATTACGTAATAGTATATAACGTTATACGTTATTACGTAATAGTATACAACGTTATACGTGATATGGTAGTACTATATAACGCATAACGTTATATAGTAATAGTATATAACGTTATACGTTATATAGTAATAGTATATAACGTTATACGTTATATAGTAATAGTATATAACGTTATACGTTATATAGTAATATTATATAACGTTATGCGTTATATAGTAATAGTATATAACGTTATACGTTATATTGTAATAGTATATAACGTTATACGTTATATAGTAATAGTATATAACGTTATACGTTATATAGTAATAGTATATAACGTTATACGTTATATAGTAATAGTATATAACGTTATACGTTAGTACGTAATAATATATATCGTTTTACCTTATATAGTAATAGTATATAACGTTATACGATAGTACGTAATAGTATATATCGTTATACGTTATATAGTAATAGTATATAACGTTATAAGTTATATAGTAATAGTATATAACGTTATACGTTAGTACGTAATAATATACAACGTTATACGTGATATGGTAATACTATATAACGTTATACGCTATTACGTAATAGTATATAACGTTATACGTTAATACGGAATAGTATATATCGTTATACGTTATATAGTAATAGTATATAACGTTATACGTTATATAGTAATAGTATATAACGTTATACGTTATATAGTAATAGTATATAACGTTATACGTTATATAGTAATAGTATATAACGTTATACGTTATATAGTATAAGTATATAACGTTATACGTTATATAGTAATAGTATATAACGTTATACGTTATATAGTAATATTATATAACGTTATGCGTTATATAGTAATAGTATATAACGTTATACGATAGTACGTAATAGTATATAACGTTATACGTGATATGGTAATACTATATAACGTTATACGCTATTACGTAATAGTATATAACGTTATACGTTAATACGTAATAGTATATATCGTTATACGTTATATAGTAATAGTATATAGCGATATACGTTATATAGTAATAGTATATAACGTTATACGTTATATAGTAATATTATATAACGTTATGCGTTATATAGTAATAGTATATAACGTTATACGATAGTACGTAACAGTATATAACGTTATACGTGATATGGTAATACTATATAACGTTATACGTTATTACGTAATAGTATATAACGTTATACGTTATATAGTAATAGTATACAACGTTATACGTTATATAGTAATAGTATATAACGTTATACGTTAGTACGTAATAATATATAACGTTATACGTTATATAGTAATAGTATATAACGTTATACGTTAGTACGTAATAATATACAACGTTATACGTGATATTTTAATACTATATAACGTTATACGCTATTACGTAATAGTGTATAACGTTATACGTTAATACGTAATAGTATATATCGTTATACGTTATATAGTAATAGTATATAGCGATACACGTTATATAGTAATAGTATATAACGTTATACGTTAGTACGTAATAGTATATAACGTTATACGTTATATAGTAATAGTATATAACGTTATACGTTATATAGTAATATTATATAACGTTATGCGTTATATAGTAATAGTATATAACGTTATACGTTAATACGTAATAGTATATATCGTTATACGTTATATAGTAATAGTATATAACGTTATACGTTATATAGTAATAGTATATAACGTTATACGTTATATAGTAATAGTATATAACGTTATACGTTATATAGTAATAGTATATAACGTTATACGTTATATAGTAATATTATATAACGTTATGCGTTATATAGTAATAGTATAGAACGTTATACGTTATATAGTAATACTATATAACGGTATACGTTATATAGTAATAGTATATAACGTTATACGTTAGTACGTAATAATATACAACGTTATACGTGATATGGCAATACTATATAACGTTATACGTTATTACGTAATAGTATATAACGTTATACGTTATTACGTAATAGTATACAACGTTATACGTGATATGGTAGTACTATATAACGTTATACGTTAGTACGTAATAATATACAACGTTATACGGGATATGGTAATACTATATAACGTTATACGCTATTACGTAATAGTATATAACGTTATACGTTAATATGTAATAGTATATATCGTTATACTTTATATAGTAATAGTATATAACGTTATACGTTATATAGTAATAGTATATAACGTTATACGTTATATAGTAATAGTATATAACGTTATACGTTATATAGTAATAGTATATAACGTTATACGTTATATAGTAATATTATATAACGTTATGCGTTATATAGTAATAGTATATAACGTTATACGTTATATAGTAATAGTATATAACGTTATACGTTATATAGTAATAGTATATAACGTTATACGTTATATAGTAATAGTATATAACGTTATACGTTATATAGTAATAGTATATAACGTTAGACGTTATATAGTAATATTGTATAACGTTATACGTTATATAGTAATAGTATATAACGTTATACGTTATATAGTAATAGTATATAACGTTATACGTTAGTACGTAATAGTATATATCGTTATACGTTATATAGTAATACTATATAACGTTATAAGTTATATAGTAATAGTATATAACGTTATACGTTAGTACGTAATAATATATATCGTTTTACGTTATATAGTAATAGTATATAACGTTATACGATAGTACGTAATAGTATATATCGTTATACGTTATATAGTAATAGTATATAACGTTATAAGTTATATAGTAATAGTATATAACGTTATACGTTATATAGTATTACTATATAACGTATAACGTTATATAGTAATAGTATATAACGTTATACGATAGTACGTAATAGTATATATCGTTATACGTTATATAGTAATAGTATATAACGTTATAAGTTATATAGTAATAGTATATAACGTTATACGTTAGTACGTAATAATATACAACGTTATACGTGATATGGCAATACTATATAACGTTATACGTTATTACGTAATAGTATATAACGTTATACGTTATTACGTAATAGTATACAACGTTATACGTGATATGGTAGTACTATATAACGTTATACGTTAGTACGTAATAATATACAACGTTATACGTGATATGGTAATACTATATAACGTTATACGCTATTACGTAATAGTATATAACGTTATACGTTAATATGTAATAGTATATATCGTTATACGTGATATGGTAATACTATATAACGTTATACGTTAGTACGTAATAATATACAACGTTACACGTGATATGGTAATACTATATAACGTTATACGTTAGTGCGTAATAATATACAACGTTATACGTGATATGGTAATACTATATAACGTTATACGCTATTACGTAATAGTATATAACGTTATACGTTAATACGTAATAGTATATATATTTATACGTTATATAGTAATAGTATATAGCGATATACGTTATATAGTAATAGTATATAACGTTATACGTTATATAGTAATAGTATATAACGTTATACGCTGGTACGTAATAATATACAACGTTATACGTGATATGGCAATACTATATAACGTTATACGTTATTACGTAATAGTATATAACGTTATACGTTATTACGTATTAGTATACAACGTTATACGTGATATGGTAATACTATATAACGTTATACGTTAGTACGTAATAATATACAACGTTACACGTGATATGGTAATACTATATAACGTTATACGCTGTTACGTAATAGTATATAACGTTATACGTTAATACGGAATAGTATATATCGTTATACGTTATATAGTAATAGTATATAACGTTATACGTTATATAGTAATAGTATATAACGTTATACGTTATATAGTAATAGTATATAACGTTATACGTTATATAGTAATATTATATAACGTTATGCGTTATATAGTAATAGTATATAACGTTATACGTTAATACGTAATAGTATATATCGTTATACGTTACATAGTAATAGTATATAACGTTATACGTTATATAGTAATAGTATATAACGTTATACGTTATATAGTAATAGTATATAACGTTATACGTTATATAGTAATAGTATATAACGTTATACGTTATATAGTAATATTATATAACGTTATGAGTTATATAGTAATAGTATATAACGTTATACGTTATATAGTAATAGTATATAACGTTATACGTTATATAGTAATAGTATATAACGTTATACGTTATATAGTAATAGTATATAACGTTATACGTTATATAGTATTATTATATAACGTTATGCGTTATATAGTAATAGTATATAACGGCATACGATAGTACGGAATAGTATATATCGTTATACGTTATATAGTAATAGTATATAACGTTATACGTTATATAGTAGTAGTATATAACGTTATACGTTATATAGTAATAGTATATAACGTTATACGTTATATAGTATTATTATATAACGTTTTACGTTATATAGTAATAGTATATAACGTTATACGATAGTACGTAATAGTATATATCGTTATACGTTATATAGTAATAGTATATAACGTTATAAGTTATATAGTAATAGTATATAACGTTATACGTTAGTACGTAATAATATACAACGTTATACGTGATATGGTAATACTATATAACGTTATGCGCTATTACGTAATAGTATATAACGTTATACGTTAATACGGAATAGTATATATCGTTATACGTTATATAGTAATAGTATATAACGTTATACGTTATATAGTAATATTATATAACGTTATACGTTATATAGTAATAGTATATAACGTTATACGTTATATAGTATAAGTATATAACGTTATACGTTATATAGTAATAGTATATAACTTTATACGTTATATAGTAATATTGTATAACGTTATGCGTTATATAGTAATAGTATATAACGTTATGCGATAGTACGTAATAGTATATAACGTTATACGTGATATGGTAATACTATATAACGTTATACGCTATTACGTAATAGTATATAACGTTATACGTTAATACGTAATAGTATATATCGTTATACGTTATATAGTAATAGTATATAGCGATATACGTTATATAGTAATAGTATATAACGTTATACGTTATATAGTAATATTATATAACGTTATGCGTTATATAGTAATAGTATATAACGTTATACGATAGTACGTAACAGTATATAACGTTATACGTGATATGGTAATACTATATAACGTTATACGTTATTACGTAATAGTATATAACGTTATACGTTATATAGTAATAGTATATAACGTTATACGTTATATAGTAATAGTATATAACGTTATACGTTAGTACGTAATAATATATAACGTTATACGTTATATAGTAATAGTATATAACGTTATACGTTAGTACGTAATAATATACAACGTTATACGTGATATTTTAATACTATATAACGTTATACGCTATTACGTAATAGTATATAACGTTATACGTTAATACGTAATAGTATATATCGTTATACGTTATATAGTAATAGTATATAGCGATACACGTTATATAGTAATAGTATATAACGTTATACGTTAGTACGTAATAGTATATAACGTTATACGTTATATAGTAATAGTATATAACGTTATACGTTATATAGTAATATTATATAACGTTATGCGTTATATAGTAATAGTATATAACGTTATACGTTAATACGTAATAGTATATATCGTTATACGTTATATAGTAATAGTATATAACGTTATACGTTATATAGTAATAGTATATAACGTTATACGTTATATAGTAATAGTATATAACGTTATGCGTTATATAGTAATAGTATATAACGTTATACGTTATATAGTAATATTATATAACGTTATGCGTTATATAGTAATAGTATATAACGTATAACGTTATATACTATTACTATATAACGGTATACGTTATATAGTAATAGTATATAACGTTATACGTTAGTACGTAATAATATACAACGTTATACGTGATATGGCAATACTATATAACGTTATACGTTATTACGTAATAGTATATAACGTTATACGTTATTACGTAATAGTATACAACGTTATACGTGATATGGTAGTACTATATAACGTTATACGTTATATAGTAATAGTATATAACGTTATACGTTATATAGTAATAGTATATAACGTTATACGTTATATAGTAATAGTATATAACGTTATACGTTATATAGTAATATTATATAACGTTATGCGTTATATAGTAATAGTATATAACGTTATACGTTATATTGTAATAGTATATAACGTTATACGTTATATAGTAATAGTATATAACGTTATACGTTATATAGTAATAGTATATAACGTTATACGTTATATACTAATAGTATATAACGTTATACGTTATATAGTAATATTATATAACGTTATACGTTATATAGTAATAGTATATAACGTTATACGTTAGTACGTAATAATATACAACGTTATACGTGATACGGCAATACTATATAACGTTATACGTTATTACGTAATAGTATATAACGTTATACGTTATATAGTAATAGTATATAACGTTATACGTTAATACGTAATAGTATATATCGTTATACGTTATATAGTAATAGTATATAACGTTATACGTTATATAGTAATAGTATATAACGTTATACGTTATATAGTAATATTATATAACGTTATACGTTATATAGTAATATTATATAACGTTATACGTTAGTACGTAATAATATACAACGTTATACGTGATACGGCAATACTATATAACGTTATACGTTATTACGTAATAGTATATAACGTTATACGTTATATAGTAATAGTATATAACGTTATACGTTAATACGTAATAGTATATATCGTTATACGTTATATAGTAATAGTATATAACGGTATACGATAGTACGGAATAGTATATATCGTTATACGTTATATAGTAATAGTATATAACGTTATACGTTATATAGTAATAGTATATAACGTTATACGTTATATAGTAATAGTATATAACGTTATACGTTATATAGTAATAGTATATAACGTTATACGTTATATAGTAATAGTATATAACGTTATACGTTATATAGTAATATTATATAACGTTATGCGTTATATAGTAATAGTATATAACGTTATACGTTAATACGTAATAGTATATATCGTTATACGTTATATAGTAATAGTATATAACGTTATACGTTATATAGTAATAGTATATAACGTTATACGTTATATAGTAATAGTATATAACGTTATACGTTATATAGTAATAGTATATAACGTTATACGTTATATAGTAATAGTATATAACGTTATACGTTATATAGTAATAGTATATAACGTTATACGTTATATAGTAATATTATATAACGTTATGCGTTATATAGTAATAGTATATAACGTTATACGTTATATAGTAATAGTATATAACGTTATACGTTATATAGTAATAGTATATAACGTTATACGTTATATAGTAATAGTACATAACGTTATACGTTATATAGTAATAGTATATAACGTTATACGTTATATAGTAATATTATATAACGTTATACGTTATATAGTAATAGTATATAACGTTATACGTTAGTACGTAATAATATACGACGTTAGACGTGATACGGCAATACTATATAACGTTATACGTTATTACGTAATAGTATATAACGTTATACGTTATATAGTAATAGTATATAACGTTATACGTTATATAGTAATAGTATATAACGTTACACGTTATATAGTAATATTATATAACGTTATGCGTTATATAGTAATAGTACATAACGTTATACGTTATATAGTAATAGTATATAACGTTATACGTTATATAGTAATAGTATATAACGTTATACGTTATATAATAATAGTATATAACGTTATACGTTATATAGTAATAGTATATAACGTTATACGTTATATAGTAATATTATATAACGTTATACGTTATATAGTAATAGTATATAACGTTATACGTTAGTACGTAATAATATACAACGTTATACGTGATACGGCAATACTATATAACGTTATACGTTATTACGTAATAGTATATAACGTTATACGTTATATAGTTATAGTATATAACGTTATACGTTATATAGTAATAGTATATAACGTTATACGTTAATACGTAATAGTATATATCGTTATACGTTATATAGTAATAGTATATAACGTTATACGTTATATAGTAATAGTATATAACGTTATACGTTATATAGTAATAGTATGTAACGTTATACGTTGTATAGTAATAGTATATAACGTTATACGTTATATAGTAATAGTATATAACGTTATACGTTATATAGTAATAGTATATAACGTTATACGTTAGTACGTAATAATATATATCGTTTTACGTTATATAGTAATAGTATATAACGTTATACGATAGTACGTAATAGTATATATCGTTATACGTTATATAGTAATAGTATATAACGTTATAAGTTATATAGTAATAGTATATAACGTTATACGTTAGTACGTAATAATATACAACGTTATACGTGATATGGTAATACTATATAACGTTATGCGCTATTACGTAATAGTATATAACGTTATACGTTAATACGGAATAGTATATATCGTTATACGTTATATAGTAATAGTATATAACGTTATACGTTATATAGTAATAGTATATAACGTTATACGTTATATAGTAATATTATATAACGTTATGCGTTATATAGTAATAGTATATAACGTTATACGATAGTACGTAACAGTATACAACGTTATACGTGATATGGTAATACTATATAACGTTATACGTTATTACGTAATAGTATATAACGTTATACGTTATATAGTAATAGTATATAACGTTATACGTTATATAGTAATAGTATATAACGTTATACGATAGTACGTAATAGTATATAACGTTATACGTTATATAGTAATATTATATAACGTTATGCGTTATATAGTAATAGTATATAACGTTATACGTTAATACGTAATAGTATATATCGTTATACGTTATATAGTAATAGTATATAATGTTATACGTTATATAGTAATAGTATATAACGTTATACGTTATATAGTAATAGTATATAACGTTATACGTTATATAGTAATAGTATATAACGTTATACGTTATATAGTAATATTATATAACGTTATGCGTTATATAGTAATAGTATAGAACGTTATACGTTATATACTATTACTATATAACGGTATAACGTTATATAGTAATAGTATATAACGTTATACGTTAGTACGTAATAATATACAACGTTATACGTGATATGGCAATACTATATAACGTTATACGTTATTACGTAATAGTATATAACGTTATACGTTATTACGTAATAGTATACAACGTTATACGTGATATGGTAGTACTATATAACGTTATACGTTAGTACGTAATAATATACAACGTTATACGTGATATGGTAATACTATATAACGTTATACGCTATTACGTAATAGTATATAACGTTATACGTTAATATGTAATAGTATATATCGTTATACGTTATAGAGTAATAGTATATAACGTTATACGTTATATAGTAATAGTATATAACGTTATACGTTATATAGTAATAGTATATAACGTTATACGTTATATAGTAATAGTATATAACGTTATACGTTATCTAGTAATATTATATAACGTTATGCGTTATATAGTAATAGTATATAACGTTATACGTTATATAGTAATATTATATAACGTTATGCGTTATATAGTAATAGTATATAACGTTATACGTTATATAGTAATATTATATAACGTTATGCGTTATATAGTAATAGCATATAACGTTATACGTTATTACGTAATAGTATAGAACGTTATACGTTATTACGTAATACTATACAACGTTATACGTGATATGGTAATACTATATAACGTTATACGTTAGCACGTAATAATATACAACGTTATACGTGATATGGTAATGCTATATGACGTTATACGCTATTACGTAATAGTATATAACGTTATACGTTAATACGTAATAGTATATATCGTTATACGTTATATAGTAATAGTATGTAACGTTATACGTTATATAGTAATAGTATATAACGTTATACGTTATATAGTAATAGTATATAACGTTATACGTTATATAGTAATATTATATAACGTTATGCGTTATATAGTAATAGTATATAACGTTATACGTTATATAGTAATAGTATATAACGTTATACGTTATATAGTAATAGTATATAACGTTATACGTTATATAGTAATAGTATATAACGTTATACGTTAGTACGTAATAATATACAACGTTATACGTGATATGGCAATACTATATAACGTTATACGTTATTACGTAATAGTATATAACGTTATACGTTATATAGTAATAGTATATAACTTTATACGTTATATAGTAATAGTATATAACGTTATACGTTATATAGTAGTAGTATATAACGTTATACGTTATATAGTAATAGTATATAACGTTATACGTTATATAGTAATAGTATATAACGTTATACGTTATATAGTAATATTATATAACGTCATACGTTATATAGTAATAGTATATAACGTTATACGTTAGTACGTAATAATATACAACGTTATACGTGATATGGCAATACTATATAACGTTATACGTTATTACGTAATAGTATATAACGTTATACGTTATATAGTAATAGTATATAACTTTATACGTTATATAGTAATAGTATATAACGTTATACGTTATATAGTAGTAGTATATAACGTTATACGTTGTATAGTAATAGTATATAACGTTATACGTTATATAGTAATAGTATATAACGTTATACGTTATATAGTAATAGTATATAACGTTATACGTTAGTACGTAATAATATATATCGTTTTACGTTATATAGTAATAGTATATAACGTTATACGATAGTACGTAATAGTATATATCGTTATACGTTATATAGTAATAGTATATAACGTTATAAGTTATATAGTAATAGTATATAACGTTATACGTTAGTACGTAATAATATACAACGTTATACGTGATATGGTAATACTATATAACGTTATGCGCTATTACGTAATAGTATATAACGTTATACGTTAATACGGAATAGTATATATCGTTATACGTTATATAGTAATAGTATATAACGTTATACGTTATATAGTAATAGTATATAACGTTATACGTTATATAGTAATATTATATAACGTTATGCGTTATATAGTAATAGTATATAACGTTATACGATAGTACGTAACAGTATACAACGTTATACGTGATATGGTAATACTATATAACGTTATACGTTATTACGTAATAGTATATAACGTTATACGTTATATAGTAATAGTATATAACGTTATACGTTATATAGTAATAGTATATAACGTTATACGATAGTACGTAATAGTATATAACGTTATACGTTATATAGTAATATTATATAACGTTATGCGTTATATAGTAATAGTATATAACGTTATACGTTAATACGTAATAGTATATATCGTTATACGTTATATAGTAATAGTATATAATGTTATACGTTATATAGTAATAGTATATAACGTTATACGTTATATAGTAATAGTATATAACGTTATACGTTATATAGTAATAGTATATAACGTTATACGTTATATAGTAATATTATATAACGTTATGCGTTATATAGTAATAGTATAGAACGTTATACGTTATATAGTAATACTATATAACGGTATACGTTATATAGTAATAGTATATAACGTTATACGTTAGTACGTAATAATATACAACGTTATACGTGATATGGCAATACTATATAACGTTATACGTTATTACGTAATAGTATATAACGTTATACGTTATTACGTAATAGTATACAACGTTATACGTGATATGGTAGTACTATATAACGTTATACGTTAGTACGTAATAATATACAACGTTATACGTGATATGGTAATACTATATAACGTTATACGCTATTACGTAATAGTATATAACGTTATACGTTAATATGTAATAGTATATATCGTTATACGTTATATAGTAATAGTATATAACGTTATACGTTATATAGTAATAGTATATAACGTTATACGTTATATAGTAATAGTATATAACGTTATACGTTATATAGTAATAGTATATAACGTTATACGTTATCTAGTAATATTATATAACGTTATGCGTTATATAGTAATAGTATATAACGTTATACGTTATATAGTAATATTATATAACGTTATGCGTTATATAGTAATAGTATATAACGTTATACGTTATATAGTAATATTATATAACGTTATGCGTTATATAGTAATAGCATATAACGTTATACGTTATTACGTAATAGTATAGAACGTTATACGTTATTACGTAATACTATACAACGTTATACGTGATATGGTAATACTATATAACGTTATACGTTAGCACGTAATAATATACAACGTTATACGTGATATGGTAATGCTATATGACGTTATACGCTATTACGTAATAGTATATAACGTTATACGTTAATACGTAATAGTATATATCGTTATACGTTATATAGTAATAGTATGTAACGTTATACGTTATATAGTAATAGTATATAACGTTATACGTTATATAGTAATAGTATATAACGTTATACGTTATATAGTAATATTATATAACGTTATGCGTTATATAGTAATAGTATATAACGTTATACGTTATATAGTAATAGTATATAACGTTATACGTTATATAGTAATAGTATATAACGTTATACGTTATATAGTAATAGTATATAACGTTATACGTTAGTACGTAATAATATACAACGTTATACGTGATATGGCAATACTATATAACGTTATACGTTATTACGTAATAGTATATAACGTTATACGTTATATAGTAATAGTATATAACTTTATACGTTATATAGTAATAGTATATAACGTTATACGTTATATAGTAGTAGTATATAACGTTATACGTTATATAGTAATAGTATATAACGTTATACGTTATATAGTAATAGTATATAACGTTATACGTTATATAGTAACATTATATAACGTCATACGTTATATAGTAATAGTATATAACGTTATACGTTAGTACGTAATAATATACAACGTTATACGTGATACGGCAATACTATATAACGTTATACGTTATTACGTAATAGTATATAACGTTATACGTTATATAGTAATAGTATATAACGTTATACGTTAATACGTAATAGTATATATCGTTATACGTTATATAGTAATAGTATATAACGTTATACGTTATATAGTAATAGTATATAACGTTATACGTTATATAGTAATAGTATATAACGTTATACGTTATATAGTAATAGTATATAACGTTATACGTTATATAGTAATATTATATAACGTTATGCGTTGTATAGTAATAGTATATAACGTTATACGTTATATAGTAATAGTATATAACGTTATACGTTATATAGTATTATTATATAACGTTATGCGTTATATAGTAATAGTATATAACGGTATACGATAGTACGGAATAGTATATATCGTTATACGTTATATAGTAATAGTATATAACGTTATACGTTATATAGTAATAGTATATAACGTTATACGTTATATAGTAATAGTATATAACGTTATACGTTATATAGTAATAGTATATAACGTTATACGTTATATAGTAATAGTATATAACGTTATACGTTATATAGTAATAGTATATAACGTTATACGTTATATAGTAATATTATATAACGTTATGCGTTATATAGTAATAGTATATAACGTTATAAGTTATATAGTAATATTATATAACGTTATGCGTTATATAGTAATAGTATATAACGTTATCCGTTATATAGTAATATTATATAACGTTATACGATAGTACGTAATAGTATATAACGTTATACGTGATATGGTAATACTATATAACGTTATACGCTATTACGTAATAGTATATAACGTTATACGTTAATATGTAATAGTATATATCGTTATACGTTATATAGTAATAGTATATAACGTTATACGTTATATAGTAATAGTATATAACGTTATACGTTATATAGTAACAGTATATAACGTTATACGTTAGTACGTAATAATATACAACGTTATACGTGATATGGCAATACTATACAACGTTGTACGTTATATAGTAATAGTATATAACGTTATACGTTATATAGTAATAGTATATAACGTTATACGTTATATAGTAATATTATATAACGTTATGCGTTATATAGTAATAGTATATAACGTTATACGTTAATACGTAATAGTATATATCGTTATACGTTATATAGTAATAGTATATAACGTTATACGATAGTACGTAATAGTATATAACGTTATACGTGATATGGTAATACTATATAACGTTATACGCTATTACGTAATAGTATATAACGTTATACGTTAATATGTAATAGTATATATCGTTATACGTTATATAGTAATAGTATATAACGTTATACGTTATATAGTAATAGTATATAACGTTATACGTTATATAGTAATAGTATATAACGTTATACGTTATATAGTAATATTATATAACGTTATGCGTTATATAGTAATAGTATATAACGTTATACGTTATATAGTAATATTATATAACGTTATGCGTTATATAGTAATAGTATATAACGTTATACGTTAATACGTAATAGTATATATCGTTATACGTTATATAGTAATAGTATATAGCGATATACGTTATATAGTAATAGTATATAACGTTATACGTTATATGGTAATACTATACAACGTTATACGTTAAATAGTAATAGTATATAACGTTATACGTTATATAGTAATAGTATATAACGTTATACGTTATATAGTAATATTATATAACGTTATGCGTTATATAGTAATAGTATATAACGTTATACGTTAATACGTAATAGTATATATCGTTATACGTTATATAGTAATAGTATATAACGTTATACGTTATATAGTTATAGTATATAACGTTATACGTTAATACGTAATAGTATATAACGTTATACGTTATATAGTAATAGTATATAACGTTATACGTTATATAGTAATAGTATATAACGTTATACGTTATATAGTAATAGTATATAACGTTATACGTTATATAGTAATATTATATAACGTTATGCGTTATATAGTAATAGTATGGAACGTTATACGTTATATAGTAATACTATATAACGGTATACGTTATATAGTAATAGTATATAACGTTATACGTTAGTACGTAATAATATACAACGTTATACGTGATATGGCAATACTATATAACGTTATACGTTATTACGTAATAGTATATAACGTTATACGTTATTACGTAATAGTATACAACGTTATACGTGATATGGTAGTACTATATAACGTTATACGTTAGTACGTAATAATATACAACGTTATACGTGATATGGTAATACTATATAACGTTATACGCTATTACGTAATAGTATACAACGTTATACGTGATATGGCAATACTATATAACGTTATACGTTATTACGTAATAGTATATAACGTTATACGTTATTACGTAATAGTATACAACGTTATACGTGATATGGTAGTACTATATAACGTTATACGTTAGTACGTAATAATATACAACGTTATACGTGATATGGTAATACTATATAACGTTATACGCTATTACGTAATAGTATATAACGTTATACGTTAATATGTAATAGTATATACCGTTATACGTTATATAGTAATAGTATATATCGTTATACGTTATTAAGTAATAGTATATAACGTTATACGTTATATAGTAATAGTATATAACGTTATACGTTATATAGTAATACTATATAACGTTATACGTTATATAGTAATAGTATATAACGTTATGCGTTATATAGTAATAGTATATAACGTTATACGTTATTACGTAATACTATACAACGTTATACGTGATATGGTAATACTATATAACGTTATACGTTAGTACGTAATAATATACAACGTTATACGTGATATGGCAATACTATATAACGTTATACGTTATTACGTAATAGTATATAACGTTATACGTTATTACGTAATACTATACAACGTTATACGTGATATGGTAATACTATATAACGTTATACGTTAGTACGTAATAATATACAACGTTACACGTGATATGGTAATACTATATAACGTTATACGTTAGTGCGTAATAATATACAACGTTATACGTGATATGGTAATACTATATAACGTTATACGCTATTACGTAATAGTATATAACGTTATACGTTAATACGTAATAGTATATATATTTATACGTTATATAGTATTAGTATATAGCGATATACGTTATATAGTAATAGTATATAACGTTATACGTTATATAGTAATAGTATATAACGTTATACGCTGGTACGTAATAATATACAACGTTACACGTGATATGGTAATACTATATAACGTTATACGCTATTACGTAATAGTATATAACGTTATACGTTAATACGGAATAGTATATATCGTTATACGTTATATAGTAATAGTATATAACGTTATACGTTATATAGTAACAGTATATAACGTTATACGTTATATAGTAATAGTATATAACGTTATACGTTATATAGTAATATTATATAACGTTATGCGTTATATAGTAATAGTATATAACGTTATACGTTAATACGTAATAGTATATATCGTTATACGTTATATAGTAATAGTATATAGCGATATACGTTATATAGTAATAGTATATAACGTTATACGTTAGTACGTAATAGTATATAACGTTATACGTTATATGGTAATACTATACAACGTTATACGTTATATAGTAATAGTATATAACGTTATACGTTATATAGTAATAGTATATAACGTTATACGTTATATAGTAATATTATATAACGTTATGCGTTATATAGTAATATTATATAACGTTATGCGTTATATAGTAATAGTATAGAACGTTATACGTTATATACTATTACTATATAACGGTATACGTTAGTACGTAATAATATACAACGTTATACGTGATATGGCAATACTATATAACGTTATACGTTATTACGTAATAGTATATAACGTTATACGTTATATAGTAATAGTATATAACGTTATACGTTAATACGTAATAGTATATATCGTTATACGTTATATAGTAATAGTATATAACGTTATACGTTAATACGTAATAGTATATATCGTTATACGTTATATAGTAATAGTATATAGCGATATACGTTATATAGTAATAGTATATAACGTTATACGTTAGTACGTAATAGTATATAACGTTATACGTTATATGGTAATACTATATAACGTTATACGTTATATAGTAATAGTATATAACGTTATACGTTATATAGTAATAGTATATAACGTTATACGTTATATAGTAATAGTATATAACGTTATACGTTATATAGTAATATTATATAACGTTATGCGTTATATAGTAATAGTATAGAACGTTATACGTGATATGGCAATACTATATAACGTTATACGTTATTACGTAATAGTATATAACGTTATACGTTATTACGTAATAGTATACAACGTTATACGTGATATGGTAGTACTATATAACGTTATACGTTAGTACGTAATAATATACAACGTTATACGTGATATGGTAATACTATATAACGTTATACGCTATTACGTAATAGTATATAACGTTATACGTTAATATGTAATAGTATATACCGTTATACGTTATATAGTAATAGTATATATCGTTATACGTTATATAGTAATAG
Organism: Bombus terrestris; assembly: GCF_910591885.1. Classification (NCBI taxonomy): domain Eukaryota; kingdom Metazoa; phylum Arthropoda; class Insecta; order Hymenoptera; family Apidae; genus Bombus; species Bombus terrestris. The sequence continues at coordinate 20,587,863 of NC_063271.1, read as the reverse complement.
TATATAACGTTATACGTTATATAGTAATAGTATATAACGTTATACGTTATATAGTAATACTATATAACGTTATACGTTATATAGTAATAGTATATAACGTTATGCGTTATATAGTAATAGTATATAACGTTATACGTTATTACGTAATACTATACAACGTTATACGTGATATGGTAATACTATATAACGTTATACGTTAGTACGTAATAATATACAACGTTATACGTGATATGGCAATACTATATAACGTTATACGTTATTACGTAATAGTATATAACGTTATACGTTATTACGTAATACTATACAACGTTATACGTGATATGGTAATACTATATAACGTTATACGTTAGTACGTAATAATATACAACGTTATACGTGATATGGCAATACTATATAACGTTATACGTTATTACGTAATAGTATATAACGTTATACGTTATTACGTAATACTATACAACGTTATACGTGATATGGTAATACTATATAACGTTATACGTTAGTACGTAATAATATACAACGTTACACGTGATATGGTAATACTATATAACGTTATACGTTAGTGCGTAATAATATACAACGTTATACGTGATATGGTAATACTATATAACGTTATACGCTATTACGTAATAGTATATAACGTTATACGTTAATACGTAATAGTATATATATTTATACGTTATATAGTAATTGTATATAGCGATATACGTTATATAGTAATAGTATATAACGTTATACGTTATATAGTAATAGTATATAACGTTATACGCTGGTACGTAATAATATACAACGTTACACGTGATATGGTAATACTATATAACGTTATACGCTATTACGTAATAGTATATAACGTTATACGTTAATACGGAATAGTATATATCGTTATACGTTATATAGTAATAGTATATAACGTTATACGTTATATAGTAATAGTATATAACGTTATACGTTATATAGTAATAGTATATAACGTTATACGTTATATAGTAATATTATATAACGTTATGCGTTATATAGTAATAGTATATAACGTTATACGTTAATACGTAATAGTATATATCGTTATACGTTATATAGTAATAGTATATAGCGATATACGTTATATAGTAATAGTATATAACGTTATACGTTAGTACGTAATAGTATATAACGTTATACGTTATATGGTAATACTATACAACGTTATACGTTATATAGTAATAGTATATAACGTTATACGTTATATAGTAATAGTATATAACGTTATACGTTATATAGTAATATTATATAACGTTATGCGTTATATAGTAATATTATATAACGTTATGCGTTATATAGTAATAGTATAGAACGTTATACGTTATATACTATTACTATATAACGTATACGTTAGTACGTAATAATATACAACGTTATACGTGATATGGCAATACTATATAACGTTATACGTTATTACGTAATAGTATATAACGTTATACGTTATATAGTAATAGTATATAACGTTATACGTTAATACGTAATAGTATATATCGTTATACGTTATATAGTAATAGTATATAACGTTATACGTTAATACGTAATAGTATATATCGTTATACGTTATATAGTAATAGTATATAGCGATATACGTTATATAGTAATAGTATATAACGTTATACGTTAGTACGTAATAGTATATAACGTTATACGTTATATGGTAATACTATATAACGTTATACGTTATATAGTAATAGTATATAACGTTATACGTTATATAGTAATAGTATATAACGTTATACGTTATATAGTAATAGTATATAACGTTATACGTTATATAGTAATATTATATAACGTTATGCGTTATATAGTAATAGTATAGAACGTTATACGTTATATAGTAATACTATATAACGGTATACGTTATATAGTAATAGTATATAACGTTATACGTTAGTACGTAATAATATACAACGTTATACGTGATATGGCAATACTATATAACGTTATACGTTATTACGTAATAGTATATAACGTTATACGTTAGTACGTATAATATACAACGTTATACGTGATATGGCAATACTATATAACGTTATACGTTATTACGTAATAGTATATAACGTTATACGTTATATAGTAATAGTATATAACGTTATACGTTAATACGTAATAGTATATATCGTTATACGTTATATAGTAATAGTATATAACGTTATACGTTATATAGTAATAGTATATAACGTTATACGTTATATAGTAATAGTATATAACGTTATACGTTATATAGTAATAGTATATAACGTTATACGTTAGTACGTAATAATATACAACGTTATACGTGATATGGCAATACTATATAACGTTATACGTTATTACGTAATAGTATATAACGTTATACGTAATAGTATATATCGTTATACGTTATATAGTAATAGTATATAGCGATATACGTTATATAGTAGTAGTATATAACGTTATACGTTATATAGTAATAGTATATACCGTTATACGCTGGTACGTAACAATATACAACGTTATACGTGATATGGCAATACTATATAACGTTATACGTTATTACGTAATAGTATATAACGTTATACGTTATTACGTATTAGTATACAACGTTATACGTGATATGGTAATACTATATAACGTTATACGTTAGTACGTAATAATATACAACGTTACACGTGATATGGTAATACTATATAACGTTATACGCTATTACGTAATAGTATATAACGTTATACGTTAATACGGAATAGTATATATCGTTATACGTTATATAGTAATAGTATATAACGTTATACATTATATAGTAATAGTATATAACGTTATACGTTATATAGTAATAGTATATAACGTTATACGTTATATAGTAATATTATATAACGTTATGCGTTATATAGTAATAGTATATAACGTTATACGTTAATACGTAATAGTATATATCGTTATACGTTACATAGTAATAGTATATAACGTTATACGTTATATAGTAATAGTATATAACGTTATACGTTATATAGTAATAGTATATAACGTTATACGTTATATAGTAATAGTATATAACGTTATACGTTATATAGTAATAGTATATAACGTTATACGTTATATAGTAATATTATATAACGTTATGCGTTATATAGTAATAGTATAACGTTATATACTATTACTATATAACGTATACGTTATATAGTAATAGTATATAACGTTATACGTTAGTACGTAATAATATACAACGTTATACGTGATATGGCAATACTATATAACGTTATACGTTATTACGTAATAGTATATAACGTTATACGTTAGTACGTATAATATACAACGTTATACGTGATATGGCAATACTATATAACGTTATACGTTATTACGTAATAGTATATAACGTTATACGTTATATAGTAATAGTATATAACGTTATACGTTAATACGTAATAGTATATATCGTTATACGTTATATAGTAATAGTATATAACGTTATACGTTATATAGTAATAGTATATAACGTTATACGTTATATAGTAATAGTATATAACGTTATACGTTAGTACGTAATAATATACAACGTTATACGTGATATGGCAATACTATATAACGTTATACGTTATTACGTAATAGTATATAACGTTATACGTTATTACGTAATACTATACAACGTTATACGTGATATGGTAATACTATATAACGTTATACGTTCGTACGTAATAATATACAACGTTACACGTGATATGGTAATACTATATAACGTTATACGTTAGTACGTAATAATATACAACGTTATACGTGATATGGTAATACTATATAACGTTATACGCTATTACGTAATAGTATATAACGTTATACGTTAATACGGAATAGTATATATCGTTATACGTTATATAGTAATAGTATATAACGTTATACGTTATATAGTAATAGTATATAACGTTATACGTTATATAGTATTACTATATAACGTTATACGTTATATAGTAATATTATATATCGTTATGCGTTATATAGTAATAGTATATAACGTTATACGTTAATACGTAATAGTATATATCGTTATACGTTACATAGTAATAGTATATAACGTTATACGTTATATACTATTACTATATAACGTTATACGCTATTACGTAATAGTATATAACGTTATACGTTAATACGTAATAGTATATATCGTTATACGTTATATAGTAATAGTATATAGCGATATACGTTATATAGTAATAGTATATAACGTTATACGTTATATAGTAATAGTATATAACGTTATACGCTGGTACGTAATAATATACAACGTTATACGTGATATGGCAATACTATATAACGTTATACGTTATATAGTAATAGTATATAACGTTATACGTTATATAGTAATATTATATAACGTTATGCGTTATATAGTAATAGTATATAACGTTATACGTTAATACGTAATAGTATATATCGTTATACGTTATATAGTAAAAGTATATAGCGATATACGTTATATAGTAATAGTATATAACGTTATACGTTAGTACGTAATAGTATATAACGTTATACGTTATATGGTAATACTATACAACGTTATACGTTATATAGTAATAGTATATAACGTTATACGTTAGTACGTAATAATATACAACGTTATACGTGATATGGCAATACTATATAACGTTATACGTTATTACGTAATAGTATATAACGTTATACGTTATTACGTAATACTATACAACGTTATAAGTGATATGGTAATACTATATAACGTTATACGTTAGTACGTAATAATATACAACGTTACACGTGATATGGTAATACTATATAACGTTATACGTTAGTACGTAATAATATACAACGTTATACGTGATATGGTAATACTATATAACGTATACGCTATTACGTAATAGTATATAACGTTATACGTTAATACGTAATAGTATATATCGTTATACGTTATATAGTAATAGTATATAGCGATATACGTTATATAGTAATAGTATATAACGTTATACGTTATATACTATTACTATATAACGTTATACGCTGGTACGTAATAATATACAACGTTATACGTGATATGGCAATACTATATAACGTTATACGTTATTACGTAATAGTATATAACGTTATACGTTATTACGTATTAGTATACAACGTTACACGTGATATGGTAATACTATATAACGTTATACGTTAGTACGTAATAATATACAACGTTACACGTGATATGGTAATACTATATAACGTTATACGCTATTACGTAATAGTATATAACGTTATACGTTAATACGGAATAGTATATATCGTTATACGTTATATAGTAATAGTATATAACGTTATACGTTATATAGTAATAGTATATAACGTTATACGTTATATAGTAATAGTATATAACGTTATACGTTATATAGTAATATTATATAACGTTATGCGTTATATAGTAATAGTATATAACGTTATACGTTAATACGTAATAGTATATATCGTTATACGTTATATAGTAATAGTATATAGCGATATACGTTATATAGTAATAGTATATAACGTTATACGTTAGTACGTAATAGTATATAACGTTATACGTTATATGGTAATACTATACAACGTTATACGTTATATAGTAATAGTATATAACGTTATACGTTATATAGTAATAGTATATAACGTTATACGTTATATAGTAATATTATATAACGTTATGCGTTATATAGTAATAGTATAGAACGTTATACGTTATATAGTAATACTATATAACGGTATACGTTATATAGTAATAGTATATAACGTTATACGTTATATAGTAATATTATATAACGTTATGCGTTATATAGTAATAGTATATAACGTTATACGTTAATACGTAATAGTATATATCGTTATACGTTACATAGTAATAGTATATAACGTTATACGTTATATAGTAATAGTATATAACGTTATACGTTATATAGTAATAGTATATAACGTTATACGTTATATAGTAATAGTATATAACGTTATACGTTATATAGTAATAGTATATAACGTTATACGTTAGTACGTAATAATATACAACGTTATACGTGATATGGCAATACTATATAACGTTATACGTTATTACGTAATAGTATATAACGTTATACGTAATAGTATATATCGTTATACGTTATATAGTAATAGTATATAGCGATATACGTTATATAGTAGTAGTATATAACGTTATACGTTATATAGTAATAGTATATACCGTTATACGCTGGTACGTAACAATATACAACGTTATACGTGATATGGCAATACTATATAACGTTATACGTTATTACGTAATAGTATATAACGTTATACGTTATTACGTATTAGTATACAACGTTATACGTGATATGGTAATACTATATAACGTTATACGTTAGTACGTAATAATATACAACGTTACACGTGATATGGTAATACTATATAACGTTATACGCTATTACGTAATAGTATATAACGTTATACGTTAATACGGAATAGTATATATCGTTATACGTTATATAGTAATAGTATATAACGTTATACATTATATAGTAATAGTATATAACGTTATACGTTATATAGTAATAGTATATAACGTTATACGTTATATAGTAATATTATATAACGTTATGCGTTATATAGTAATAGTATATAACGTTATACGTTAATACGTAATAGTATATATCGTTATACGTTACATAGTAATAGTATATAACGTTATACGTTATATAGTAATAGTATATAACGTTATACGTTATATAGTAATAGTATATAACGTTATACGTTATATAGTAATAGTATATAACGTTATACGTTATATAGTAATAGTATATAACGTTATACGTTATATAGTAATATTATATAACGTTATGCGTTATATAGTAATAGTATAGAACGTTATACGTTATATAGTAATACTATATAACGTATACGTTATATAGTAATAGTATATAACGTTATACGTTAGTACGTAATAATATACAACGTTATACGTGATATGGCAATACTATATAACGTTATACGTTATTACGTAATAGTATATAACGTTATACGTTAGTACGTATAATATACAACGTTATACGTGATATGGCAATACTATATAACGTTATACGTTATTACGTAATAGTATATAACGTTATACGTTATATAGTAATAGTATATAACGTTATACGTTAATACGTAATAGTATATATCGTTATACGTTATATAGTAATAGTATATAACGTTATACGTTATATAGTAATAGTATATAACGTTATACGTTATATAGTAATAGTATATAACGTTATACGTTAGTACGTAATAATATACAACGTTATACGTGATATGGCAATACTATATAACGTTATACGTTATTACGTAATAGTATATAACGTTATACGTTATTACGTAATACTATACAACGTTATACGTGATATGGTAATACTATATAACGTTATACGTTCGTACGTAATAATATACAACGTTACACGTGATATGGTAATACTATATAACGTTATACGTTAGTACGTAATAATATACAACGTTATACGTGATATGGTAATACTATATAACGTTATACGCTATTACGTAATAGTATATAACGTTATACGTTAATACGGAATAGTATATATCGTTATACGTTATATAGTAATAGTATATAACGTTATACGTTATATAGTAATAGTATATAACGTTATACGTTATATAGTATTAGTATATAACGTTATACGTTATATAGTAATATTATATATCGTTATGCGTTATATAGTAATAGTATATAACGTTATACGTTAATACGTAATAGTATATATCGTTATACGTTACATAGTAATAGTATATAACGTTATACGTTATATAGTAATACTATATAACGTTATACGCTATTACGTAATAGTATATAACGTTATACGTTAATACGTAATAGTATATATCGTTATACGTTATATAGTAATAGTATATAGCGATATACGTTATATAGTAATAGTATATAACGTTATACGTTATATAGTAATAGTATATAACGTTATACGCTGGTACGTAATAATATACAACGTTATACGTGATATGGCAATACTATATAACGTTATACGTTATATAGTAATAGTATATAACGTTATACGTTATATAGTAATATTATATAACGTTATGCGTTATATAGTAATAGTATATAACGTTATACGTTAATACGTAATAGTATATATCGTTATACGTTATATAGTAAAAGTATATAGCGATATACGTTATATAGTAATAGTATATAACGTTATACGTTAGTACGTAATAGTATATAACGTTATACGTTATATGGTAATACTATACAACGTTATACGTTATATAGTAATAGTATATAACGTTATACGTTAGTACGTAATAATATACAACGTTATACGTGATATGGCAATACTATATAACGTTATACGTTATTACGTAATAGTATATAACGTTATACGTTATTACGTAATACTATACAACGTTATAAGTGATATGGTAATACTATATAACGTTATACGTTAGTACGTAATAATATACAACGTTACACGTGATATGGTAATACTATATAACGTTATACGTTAGTACGTAATAATATACAACGTTATACGTGATATGGTAATACTATATAACGTATACGCTATTACGTAATAGTATATAACGTTATACGTTAATACGTAATAGTATATATCGTTATACGTTATATAGTAATAGTATATAGCGATATACGTTATATAGTAATAGTATATAACGTTATACGTTATATACTATTACTATATAACGTTATACGCTGGTACGTAATAATATACAACGTTATACGTGATATGGCAATACTATATAACGTTATACGTTATTACGTAATAGTATATAACGTTATACGTTATTACGTATTAGTATACAACGTTACACGTGATATGGTAATACTATATAACGTTATACGTTAGTACGTAATAATATACAACGTTACACGTGATATGGTAATACTATATAACGTTATACGCTATTACGTAATAGTATATAACGTTATACGTTAATACGGAATAGTATATATCGTTATACGTTATATAGTAATAGTATATAACGTTATACGTTATATAGTAATAGTATATAACGTTATACGTTATATAGTAATAGTATATAACGTTATACGTTATATAGTAATATTATATAACGTTATGCGTTATATAGTAATAGTATATAACGTTATACGTTAATACGTAATAGTATATATCGTTATACGTTATATAGTAATAGTATATAGCGATATACGTTATATAGTAATAGTATATAACGTTATACGTTAGTACGTAATAGTATATAACGTTATACGTTATATGGTAATACTATACAACGTTATACGTTATATAGTAATAGTATATAACGTTATACGTTATATAGTAATAGTATATAACGTTATACGTTATATAGTAATATTATATAACGTTATGCGTTATATAGTAATAGTATAGAACGTTATACGTTATATAGTAATACTATATAACGGTATACGTTATATAGTAATAGTATATAACGTTATACGTTAGTACGTAATAATATACAACGTTATACGTGATATGGCAATACTATATAACGTTATACGTTATTACGTAATAGTATATAACGTTATACGTTAGTACGTATAATATACAACGTTATACGTGATATGGCAATACTATATAACGTTATACGTTATTACGTAATAGTATATAACGTTATACGTTATATAGTAATAGTATATAACGTTATACGTTATATAGTAATAGTATATAACGTTATACGTTAATACGTAATAGTATATATCGTTATACGTTATATAGTAATAGTATATAGCGATATACGTTATATAGTAATAGTATATAACGTTATACGTTATATAGTAATAGTATATAACGTTATACGCTGGTACGTAATAATATACAACGTTATACGTGATATGGCAATACTATATAACGTTATACGTTATTACGTAATAGTATATAACGTTATACGTTATTACGTAATACTATACAACGTTATACGTGATATGGTAATACTATATAACGTTATACGTTAGTACGTAATAATATACAACGTTACACGTGATATGGTAATACTATATAACGTTATACGCTATTACGTAATAGTATATAACGTTATACGTTAATACGGAATAGTATATATCGTTATACGTTATATAGTAATAGTATATAACGTTATACATTATATAGTAATAGTATATAACGTTATACGTTATATAGTAATAGTATATAACGTTATACGTTATATAGTAATATTATATAACGTTATGCGTTATATAGTAATAGTATATAACGTTATACGTTAATACGTAATAGTATATATCGTTATACGTTACATAGTAATAGTATATAACGTTATACGTTATATAGTAATAGTATATAACGTTATACGTTATATAGTAATAGTATATAACGTTATACGTTATATAGTAATAGTATATAACGTTATACGTTATATAGTAATAGTATATAACGTTATACGTTATATAGTAATATTATATAACGTTATGCGTTATATAGTAATAGTATAGAACGTTATACGTTATATAGTAATACTATATAACGGTATACGTTATATAGTAATAGTATATAACGTTATACGTTAGTACGTAATAATATACAACGTTATACGTGATATGGCAATACTATATAACGTTATACGTTATTACGTAATAGTATATAACGTTATACGTTAGTACGTATAATATACAACGTTATACGTGATATGGCAATACTATATAACGTTATACGTTATTACGTAATAGTATATAACGTTATACGTTATATAGTAATAGTATATAACGTTATACGTTAATACGTAATAGTATATATCGTTATACGTTATATAGTAATAGTATATAACGTTATACGTTATATAGTAATAGTATATAACGTTATACGTTATATAGTAATAGTATATAACGTTATACGTTAGTACGTAATAATATACAACGTTATACGTGATATGGCAATACTATATAACGTTATACGTTATTACGTAATAGTATATAACGTTATACGTTATTACGTAATACTATACAACGTTATACGTGATATGGTAATACTATATGACGTTATACGTTCGTACGTAATAATATACAACGTTACACGTGATATGGTAATACTATATAACGTTATACGTTAGTACGTAATAATATACAACGTTATACGTGATATGGTAATACTATATAACGTTATACGCTATTACGTAATAGTATATAACGTTATACGTTAATACGGAATAGTATATATCGTTATACGTTACATAGTAATAGTATATAACGTTATACGTTATATAGTAATAGTATATAACGTTATACGTTATATAGTAATAGTATATAACGTTATACGTTATATAGTAATAGTATATAACGTTATACGTTATATAGTAATAGTATATAACGTTATACGTTATATAGTAATATTATATAACGTTATGCGTTATATAGTAATAGTATAGAACGTTATACGTTATATAGTAATACTATATAACGGTATACGTTATATAGTAATAGTATATAACGTTATACGTTAGTACGTAATAATATACAACGTTATACGTGATATGGCAATACTATATAACGTTATACGTTATTACGTAATAGTATATAACGTTATACGTTAGTACGTATAATATACAACGTTATACGTGATATGGCAATACTATATAACGTTATACGTTATTACGTAATAGTATATAACGTTATACGTTATATAGTAATAGTATATAACGTTATACGTTAATACGTAATAGTATATATCGTTATACGTTATATAGTAATAGTATATAACGTTATACGTTATATAGTAATAGTATATAACGTTATACGTTATATAGTAATAGTATATAACGTTATACGTTAGTACGTAATAATATACAACGTTATACGTGATATGGCAATACTATATAACGTTATACGTTATTACGTAATAGTATATAACGTTATACGTTATTACGTAATACTATACAACGTTATACGTGATATGGTAATACTATATAACGTTATACGTTCGTACGTAATAATATACAACGTTACACGTGATATGGTAATACTATATAACGTTATACGTTAGTACGTAATAATATACAACGTTATACGTGATATGGTAATACTATATAACGTTATACGCTATTACGTAATAGTATATAACGTTATACGTTAATACGGAATAGTATATATCGCTATACGTTATATAGTAATAGTATATAACGTTATACGTTATATAGTAATAGTATATAACGTTATACGTTATATAGTATTAGTATATAACGTTATACGTTATATAGTAATATTATATATCGTTATGCGTTATATAGTAATAGTATAGCGTTATACGTTAATACGTAATAGTATATATCGTTATACGTTACATAGTAATAGTATATAACGTTATACGTTATATAGTAATAGTATATAACGTTATACGTTATATAGTAATAGTATATAACGTTATACGTTATATAGTAATAGTATATAACGTTATACGTTATATAGTAATATTATATAACGTTATGCGATATATAGTAATAGTATAGAACGTTATACGTTATATAGTAATACTATATAACGGTATACGTTATATAGTAATAGTATATAACGTTATACGTTAGTACGTAATAATATACAACGTTATACGTGATATGGCAATACTATATAACGTTATACGTTATTACGTAATAGTATATAACGTTATACGTTAGTACGTATAATATACAACGTTATACGTGATATGGCAATACTATATAACGTTATACGTTATTACGTAATAGTATATAACGTTATACGTTATATAGTAATAGTATATAACGTTATACGTTAATACGTAATAGTATATATCGTTATACGTTATATAGTAATAGTATATAACGTTATACGTTATATAGTAATAGTATATAACGTTATACGTTATATAGTAATAGTATATAACGTTATACGTTAGTACGTAATAATATACAACGTTATACGTGATATGGCAATACTATATAACGTTATACGTTATTACGTAATAGTATATAACGTTATACGTTATTACGTAATACTATACAACGTTATACGTGATATGGTAATACTATATAACGTTATACGTTCGTACGTAATAATATACAACGTTACACGTGATATGGTAATACTATATAACGTTATACGTTAGTACGTAATAATATACAACGTTATACGTGATATGGTAATACTATATAACGTTATACGCTATTACGTAATAGTATATAACGTTATACGTTAATACGGAATAGTATATATCGCTATACGTTATATAGTAATAGTATATAACGTTATACGTTATATAGTAATAGTATATAACGTTATACGTTATATAGTATTAGTATATAACGTTATACGTTATATAGTAATATTATATATCGTTATGCGTTATATAGTAATAGTATAGCGTTATACGTTAATACGTAATAGTATATATCGTTATACGTTACATAGTAATAGTATATAACGTTATACGTTATATAGTAATAGTATATAACGTTATACGTTATATAGTAATAGTATATAACGTTATACGTTATATAGTAATAGTATATAACGTTATACGTTATATAGTAATATTATATAACGTTATGCGTTATATAGTAATAGTATAGAACGTTATACGTTATATAGTAATACTATATAACGGTATACGTTATATAGTAATAGTATATAACGTTATACGTTAGTACGTAATAATATACAACGTTATACGTGATATGGCAATACTATATAACGTTATACGTTATTACGTAATAGTATATAACGTTATACGTTAGTACGTATAATATACAACGTTATACGTGATATGGCAATACTATATAACGTTATACGTTATTACGTAATAGTATATAACGTTATACGTTATATAGTAATAGTATATAACGTTATACGTTAATACGTAATAGTATATATCGTTATACGTTATATAGTAATAGTATATAACGTTATACGTTATATAGTAATAGTATATAACGTTATACGTTATATAGTAATAGTATATAACGTTATACGTTATATAGTAATAGTATATAACGTTATACGTTAGTACGTAATAATATACAACGTTATACGTGATATGGCAATACTATATAACGTTATACGTTATTACGTAATAGTATATAACGTTATACGTTATTACGTAATACTATACAACGTTATACGTGATATGGTAATACTATATAACGTTATACGTTCGTACGTAATAATATACAACGTTACACGTGATATGGTAATACTATATAACGTTATACGTTAGTACGTAATAATATACAACGTTATACGTGATATGGTAATACTATATAACGTTATACGCTATTACGTAATAGTATATAACGTTATACGTTAATACGGAATAGTATATATCGTTATACGTTACATAGTAATAGTATATAACGTTATACGTTATATAGTAATAGTATATAACGTTATACGTTATATAGTAATAGTATATAACGTTATACGTTATATAGTAATAGTATATAACGTTATACGTTATATAGTAATAGTATATAACGTTATACGTTATATAGTAATATTATATAACGTTATGCGTTATATAGTAATAGTATAGAACGTTATACGTTATATAGTAATACTATATAACGGTATACGTTATATAGTAATAGTATATAACGTTATACGTTAGTACGTAATAATATACAACGTTATACGTGATATGGCAATACTATATAACGTTATACGTTATTACGTAATAGTATATAACGTTATACGTTAGTACGTATAATATACAACGTTATACGTGATATGGCAATACTATATAACGTTATACGTTATTACGTAATAGTATATAACGTTATACGTTATATAGTAATAGTATATAACGTTATACGTTAATACGTAATAGTATATATCGTTATACGTTATATAGTAATAGTATATAACGTTATACGTTATATAGTAATAGTATATAACGTTATACGTTATATAGTAATAGTATATAACGTTATACGTTAGTACGTAATAATATACAACGTTATACGTGATATGGCAATACTATATAACGTTATACGTTATTACGTAATAGTATATAACGTTATACGTTATTACGTAATACTATACAACGTTATACGTGATATGGTAATACTATATAACGTTATACGTTCGTACGTAATAATATACAACGTTACACGTGATATGGTAATACTATATAACGTTATACGTTAGTACGTAATAATATACAACGTTATACGTGATATGGTAATACTATATAACGTTATACGCTATTACGTAATAGTATATAACGTTATACGTTAATACGGAATAGTATATATCGCTATACGTTATATAGTAATAGTATATAACGTTATACGTTATATAGTAATAGTATATAACGTTATACGTTATATAGTATTAGTATATAACGTTATACGTTATATAGTAATATTATATATCGTTATGCGTTATATAGTAATAGTATAGCGTTATACGTTAATACGTAATAGTATATATCGTTATACGTTACATAGTAATAGTATATAACGTTATACGTTATATAGTAATAGTATATAACGTTATACGTTATATAGTAATAGTATATAACGTTATACGTTATATAGTAATAGTATATAACGTTATACGTTATATAGTAATATTATATAACGTTATGCGTTATATAGTAATAGTATAGAACGTTATACGTTATATAGTATTACTATATAACGGTATACGTTATATAGTAATAGTATATAACGTTATACGTTAGTACGTAATAATATACAACGTTATACGTGATATGGCAATACTATATAACGTTATACGTTATTACGTAATAGTATATAACGTTATACGTTAGTACGTATAATATACAACGTTATACGTGATATGGCAATACTATATAACGTTATACGTTATTACGTAATAGTATATAACGTTATACGTTATATAGTAATAGTATATAACGTTATACGTTAATACGTAATAGTATATATCGTTATACGTTATATAGTAATAGTATATAACGTTATACGTTATATAGTAATAGTATATAACGTTATACGTTATATAGTAATAGTATATAACGTTATACGTTAGTACGTAATAATATACAACGTTATACGTGATATGGCAATACTATATAACGTTATACGTTATTACGTAATAGTATATAACGTTATACGTTATATAGTAATAGTATATAACGTTATACGTTATATAGTAATAGTATATAACGTTATACGTTAATACGTAATAGTATATATCGTTATACGTTATATAGTAATAGTATATATCGTTATACGTTATATAGTAATAGTATATAGCGATATACGTTATATAGTAATAGTATATAACGTTATACGTTAGTACGTAATAGTATATAACGTTATACGTTATATGGTAATACTATACAACGTTATACGTTATATAGTAATAGTATATAACGTTATACGTTAGTACGTAATAATATACAACGTTATACGTGATATGGCAATACTATATAACGTTATACGTTATTACGTAATAGTATATAACGTTATACGTTATTACGTAATACTATACAACGTTATAAGTGATATGGTAATACTATATAACGTTATACGTTAGTACGTAATAATATACAACGTTACACGTGATATGGTAATACTATATAACGTTATACGTTAGTACGTAATAATATACAACGTTATACGTGATATGGTAATACTATATAACGTATACGCTATTACGTAATAGTATATAACGTTATACGTTAATACGTAATAGTATATATCGTTATACGTTATATAGTAATAGTATATAGCGATATACGTTATATAGTAATAGTATATAACGTTATACGTTATATACTATTACTATATAACGTTACACGCTGGTACGTAATAATATACAACGTTATACGTGATATGGCAATACTATATAACGTTATACGTTATTACGTAATAGTATATAACGTTATACGTTATTACGTATTAGTATACAACGTTACACGTGATATGGTAATACTATATAACGTTATACGTTAGTACGTAATAATATACAACGTTACACGTGATATGGTAATACTATATAACGTTATACGCTATTACGTAATAGTATATAACGTTATACGTTAATACGGAATAGTATATATCGTTATACGTTATATAGTAATAGTATATAACGTTATACGTTATATAGTAATAGTATATAACGTTATACGTTATATAGTAATAGTATATAACGTTATACGTTAGTACGTAATAGTATATAACGTTATACGTTATATGGTAATACTATACAACGTTATACGTTATATAGTAATAGTATATAACGTTATACGTTATATAGTAATAGTATATAACGTTATACGTTATATAGTAATATTATATAACGTTATGCGTTATATAGTAATAGTATATAACGTTATACGTTAATACGTAATAGTATATATCGTTATACGTTACATAGTAATAGTATATAACGTTATACGTTATTACGTAATAGTATATAACGTTATACGTTATTACGTAATACTATACAACGTTATACGTGATATGGTAATACTATATAACGTTATACGTTAGTACGTAATAATATACAACGTTACACGTGATATGGTAATACTATATAACGTTATACGTTAGTGCGTAATAATATACAACGTTATACGTGATATGGTAATACTATATAACGTTATACGCTATTACGTAATAGTATATAACGTTATACGTTAATACGTAATAGTATATATATTTATACGTTATATAGTAATAGTATATAGCGATATACGTTATATAGTAATAGTATATAACGTTATACGTTATATAGTCATAGTATATAACGTTATACGCTGGTACGTAATAATATACAACGTTATACGTGATATGGCAATACTATATAACGTTATACGTTATTACGTAATAGTATATAACGTTATACGTTATTACGTATTAGTATACAACGTTATACGTGATATGGTAATACTATATAACGTTATACGTTAGTACGTAATAATATACAACGTTACACGTGATATGGTAATACTATATAACGTTATACGCTATTACGTAATAGTATATAACGTTATACGTTAATACGTAATAGTATATATCGTTATACGTTATATAGTAATAGTATATAGCGATATACGTTATATAGTAATAGTATATAACGTTATACGTTATATAGTAATAGTATATAACGTTATACGTTATATAGTAATATTATATAACGTTATGCGTTATATAGTAATAGTATATAACGTTATACGTTAATACGTAATAGTATATATCGTTATACGTTATATAGTAATAGTATATAGCGATATACGTTATATAGTAATAGTATATAACGTTATACGTTAGTACGTAATAGTATATAACGTTATACGTTATATGGTAATACTATACAACGTTATACGTTATATAGTAATAGTATATAACGTTATACGTTATATAGTAATAGTATATAACGTTATACGTTATATAGTAATATTATATAACGTTATGCGTTATATAGTAATAGTATAGAACGTTATACGTTATATAGTAATACTATATAACGGTATACGTTATATAGTTATAGTATATAACGTTATACGTTAGTACGTAATAATATACAACGTTATACGTGATATGGCAATACTATATAACGTTATACGTTATTACGTAATAGTATATAACGTTATACGTTAGTACGTATAATATACAACGTTATACGTGATATGGCAATACTATATAACGTTATACGTTATTACGTAATAGTATATAACGTTATACGTTATATAGTAATAGTATATAACGTTATACGTTAATACGTAATAGTATATATCGTTATACGTTATATAGTAATAGTATATAACGTTATACGTTATATAGTAATAGTATATAACGTTATACGTTATATAGTAATAGTATATAACGTTATACGTTAGTACGTAATAATATACAACGTTATACGTGATATGGCAATACTATATAACGTTATACGTTATTACGTAATAGTATATAACGTTATACGTTATTACGTAATACTATACAACGTTATAAGTGATATGGTAATACTATATAACGTTATACGTTAGTACGTAATAATATACAACGTTACACGTGATATGGTAATACTATATAACGTTATACGTTAGTACGTAATAATATACAACGTTATACGTGATATGGTAATACTATATAACGTTATACGCTATTACGTAATAGTATATAACGTTATACGTTAATACGTAATAGTATATATCGTTATACGTTATATAGTAATAGTATATAGCGATATACGTTGTATAGTAATAGTATATAACGTTATACGTTATATAGTAATAGTATATAACGTTATACGCTGGTACGTAATAATATACAACGTTATACGTGATATGGCAATACTATATAACGTTATACGTTATTACGTAATAGTATATAACGTTATACGTTATTACGTATTAGTATACAACGTTACACGTGATATGGTAATACTATATAACGTTATACGTTAGTACGTAATAATATACAACGTTACACGTGATATGGTAATACTATATAACGTTATACGCTATTACGTAATAGTATATAATGTTATACGTTAATACGGAATAGTATATATCGTTATACGTTATATAGTAATAGTATATAACGTTATACGTTATATAGTAATAGTATATAACGTTATACGTTATATAGTAATAGTATATAACGTTATACGTTATATAGTAATATTATATAACGTTATGCGTTATATAGTAATAGTATATAACGTTATACGTTAATACGTAATAGTATATATCGTTATACGTTATATAGTAATAGTATATAGCGATATACGTTATATAGTAATAGTATATAACGTTATACGTTAGTACGTAATAGTATATAACGTTATACGTTATATGGTAATACTATACAACGTTATACGTTATATAGTAATAGTATATAACGTTATACGTTATATAGTAATAGTATATAACGTTATACGTTATATAGTAATATTATATAACGTTATGCGTTATATAGTAATAGTATATAACGTTATACGTTAATACGTAATAGTATATATCGTTATACGTTACATAGTAATAGTATATAACGTTATACGTTATATAGTAATAGTATATAACGTTATACGTTATATAGTAATAGTATATAACGTTATACGTTATATAGTAATAGTATATAACGTTATACGTTATATAGTAATATTATATAACGTTATGCGTTATATAGTAATAGTATAGAACGTTATACGTTATATAGTAATACTATATAACGGTATATGTTATATAGTAATAGTATATAACGTTATACGTTAGTACGTAATAATATACAACGTTATACGTGATATGGCAATACTATATAACGTTATACGTTATTACGTAATAGTATATAACGTTATACGTTAGTACGTATAATATACAACGTTATACGTGATATGGCAATACTATATAACGTTATACGTTATTACGTAATAGTATATAACGTTATACGTTATATAGTAATAGTATATAACGTTATACGTTAATACGTAATAGTATATATCGTTATACGTTATATAGTAATAGTATATAACGTTATACGTTATATAGTAATAGTATATAACGTTATACGTTATATAGTAATAGTATATAACGTTATACGTTATATAGTAATATTATATAACGTTATGCGTTATATAGTAATAGTATATAACGTTATACGTTATTACGTAATAGTATATAACGTTATACGTTATATAGTAATAGTATATAACGTTATACGTTATATAGTAATAGTATATAACGTTATGCGTTATATAGTAATAGTATGTCGGAGATGCAGAGGCATCGAGCCTTTCTTTTGGAAGATTTCTCAATACTTGGGCTCGGGGTGGCATAACTGGTCGCCGAACGTAGCCACGGTCACTGGATGAACGAAATGTTTTACAAAGGAGGTTCCAGTGTTAAGGGATACGCTGTATAAACAATCAAGTCTTGATCAGGAGCAATGCTGGTTTATGTGGAAATGCCTAGTTACGGCGCTTGGGAATTTGTTGATATTCCCGATCGATATGTATTTGATATATGTAACTGTATCTGTCTTTTATTTTGCAATCTCCTTGGAGAGTTTACTGTCATCGTCTTGGAGTCAGTCTTAGAGAAACCCTGTGCCAGAGTGAACGTGTCAGTGTGCTATCAAAAATATATTAAAACGTACAGAAAGTTTCCCGTTGACCGTGGATTCGTTACAGAACCCAAGAATATTATTTAAAGCATTTGTTTACTTATTGTTTGTTATCTTAGTTAACCGATAAACTAATTATTTATCAAACTTTGTAAAGAAATATAATTTTATGTAAATACAACCTTTATTGAACATCATGATGGCAAATGCTAACGAAGAATCGTCTCGCGCTCGAAATCCAAACGACAATTCGACATATATAATAATTCGACATATATTCGACATATATTCGTTATACGTTATATAGTAATAGTATATAACGTTATGCGTTATATAGTAATAGTATATAACGTTATACGTTATATAGTAATAGTATATAACGTTATACGTTATATAGTAATGGTATATAATGTTATACGTTATATAGTAATAGTATATAACGTTATACGTTAATACGTAATAGTATATAACGTTATACGTTATATAGTAATAGTATATAGCGTTACACGTTAGTACGTAATAATATACAACGTTATACGTGATATGGCAATACTACATAACGTTATACGTTATTACGTAATAGTATATAACGTTATACGTTATATAGTAATAGTATATAACGTTATACGTTATATAGTAATAGTATATAACGTTATACGTTATATAGTAATAGTATATAACGTTATACGTTATATAGTAATAGTATATAACGTTATACGTTATATAGTAATAGTATATAACGTTATATGTTATATCGTAATAGTATATAACGTTATACGTTATATAGTAATAGTATATAACGTTATACGTTAGTACGTAATAATATACAACGTTATACGTGATATGGCAATACTATATAACGTTATACGTTATTACGTAATAGTATATAACGTTATACGTTATTACGTAATACTATACAACGTTATACGTGATATGGTAATACTATATAACGTTATACGTTAGTACGTAATAATATAAAACGTTACACGTGATATGGTAATACTATATAACGTTATACGTTAGTACGTAATAATATACAACGTTATACGTGATATGGTAATACTATATAACGTTATACGCTATTACGTAATAGTATATAACGTTATACGTTAATACGTAATAGTATATATCGTTATACGTTATATAGTAATAGTATATAGCGATATACGTTATATAGTAATAGTATATAACGTTATACGTTATATAGTAATAGTATATAACGTTATACGCTGGTACGTAATAATATACAACGTTATACGTGATATGGCAATACTATATAACGTTATACGTTATTACGTAATAGTATATAACGTTATACGTTATTACGTATTAGTATACAACGTTATACGTGATATGGTAATACTATATAACGTTATACGTTAGTACGTAATAATATACAACGTTACACGTGATATGGTAATACTATATAACGTTATATACTATTACGTAATAGTGTATAACGTTATACGTTAATATGTAATAGTATATATCGTTATACGTTATATAGTAATAGTATATAACGTTATACGTTATATAGTAATAGTATATAACGTTATACGTTATATAGTAATAGTATATAACGTTATACGTTATATAGTAATATTATATAACGTTATGCGTTATATAGTAATAGTATATAACGTTATACGTGATATGGCAATACTATATAACGTTATACGTTTTTACGTAATAGTATATAACGTTATACGTTATTACGTAATAGTATATAACGTTATACGTTATATAGTAATAGTATATAACGTTATACGGTATATAGTAATATTATATAACGTTATGCGTTATATAGTAATAGTATATAACGTTATACGTTATATAGTAATAGTATATAACGTTATGCGTTCTATAGTAATAGTATATAACGTTATACGATAGTACGGAATAGTATATATCGTTATACGTTATATAGTAATAGTATATAACGTTATACGTTATTACGTAATAGTATATAACGTTATACGTTATATAGTAATAGTATATAACGTTATACGTTATATAGTAATAGTATATAACGTTATACGTTATATAGTAATAGTATATAACGTTATACGTTATATAGTAATAGTATATAACGTTATACGTTATATAGTAATAGTATATAACGTTATACGTTATATAGTAATATTATATAACGTTATGCGTTATATAGTAATAGTATATAACGTTATACGTTATTACGTAATAGTATATAACGTTATACGTTATATAGTAATAGTATATAACGTTATACGTTATATAGTAATAGTATATAACGTTATGCGTTATATAGTAATAGTATATAACGTTATACGTTATATAGTAATAGTATATAACGTTATGCGTTCTATAGTAATAGTATATAACGTTATACGATAGTACGGAATAGTATATATCGTTATACGTTATATAGTAATAGTATATAACGTTATACGTTATTACGTAATAGTATATAACGTTATACGTTATATAGTAATAGTATATAACGTTATACGGTATATAGTAATATTATATAACGTTATGCGTTATATAGTAATAGTATATAACGTTATACGTTATATAGTAATAGTATATAACGTTATGCGTTCTATAGTAATAGTATATAACGTTATACGATAGTACGGAATAGTATATATCGTTATACGTTATATAGTAATAGTATATAACGTTATACGTTATATAGTAATAGTATATAACGTTATACGTTATATAGTAATAGTATATAACGTTATACGTTATATAGTAATATTATATAACGTTATGCGTTATATAGTAATAGTATATAACGTTATACGTTATATAGTAATAGTATATAACGTTATGCGTTCTATAGTAATAGTATATAACGTTATACGATAGTACGGAATAGTATATATCGTTATACGTTATATAGTAATAGTATATAACGTTATACGTTATTACGTAATAGTATATAACGTTATACGTTATATAGTAATAGTATATAACGTTATACGTTATATAGTAATAGTATATAACGTTATACGTTATATAGTAATAGTATATAACGTTATACGTTATTACGTAATACTATACAACGTTATACGTGATATGGTAATACTATATAACGTTATACGTTCGTACGTAATAATATACAACGTTACACGTGATATGGTAATACTATATAACGTTATACGTTAGTACGTAATAATATACAACGTTATACGTGATATGGTAATACTATATAACGTTATACGCTATTACGTAATAGTATATAACGTTATACGTTAATACGGAATAGTATATATCGTTATACGTTACATAGTAATAGTATATAACGTTATACGTTATATAGTAATAGTATATAACGTTATACGTTATATAGTAATAGTATATAACGTTATACGTTATATAGTAATAGTATATAACGTTATACGTTATATAGTAATAGTATATAACGTTATACGTTATATAGTAATATTATATAACGTTATGCGTTATATAGTAATAGTATAACGTTATATACTATTACTATATAACGGTATACGTTATATAGTAATAGTATATAACGTTATACGTTAGTACGTAATAATATACAACGTTATACGTGATATGGCAATACTATATAACGTTATACGTTATTACGTAATAGTATATAACGTTATACGTTAGTACGTATAATATACAACGTTATACGTGATATGGCAATACTATATAACGTTATACGTTATTACGTAATAGTATATAACGTTATACGTTATATAGTAATAGTATATAACGTTATACGTTAATACGTAATAGTATATATCGTTATACGTTATATAGTAATAGTATATAACGTTATACGTTATATAGTAATAGTATATAACGTTATACGTTATATAGTAATAGTATATAACGTTATACGTTAGTACGTAATAATATACAACGTTATACGTGATATGGCAATACTATATAACGTTATACGTTATTACGTAATAGTATATAACGTTATACGTTATTACGTAATACTATACAACGTTATACGTGATATGGTAATACTATATAACGTTATACGTTCGTACGTAATAATATACAACGTTACACGTGATATGGTAATACTATATAACGTTATACGTTAGTACGTAATAATATACAACGTTATACGTGATATGGTAATACTATATAACGTTATACGCTATTAC
Source organism: Bombus terrestris (assembly GCF_910591885.1). Lineage (NCBI taxonomy): Eukaryota > Metazoa > Arthropoda > Insecta > Hymenoptera > Apidae > Bombus > Bombus terrestris. Next base: position 20,562,718 of record NC_063271.1, on the reverse strand, counting down.
GTAATAGTATATAACGTTATACGTTAATACGGAATAGTATATATCGCTATACGTTATATAGTAATAGTATATAACGTTATACGTTATATAGTAATAGTATATAACGTTATACGTTATATAGTATTAGTATATAACGTTATACGTTATATAGTAATATTATATATCGTTATGCGTTATATAGTAATAGTATAGCGTTATACGTTAATACGTAATAGTATATATCGTTATACGTTACATAGTAATAGTATATAACGTTATACGTTATATAGTAATAGTATATAACGTTATACGTTATATAGTAATAGTATATAACGTTATACGTTATATAGTAATAGTATATAACGTTATACGTTATATAGTAATATTATATAACGTTATGCGTTATATAGTAATAGTATAGAACGTTATACGTTATATAGTAATACTATATAACGGTATACGTTATATAGTAATAGTATATAACGTTATACGTTAGTACGTAATAATATACAACGTTATACGTGATATGGCAATACTATATAACGTTATACGTTATTACGTAATAGTATATAACGTTATACGTTAGTACGTATAATATACAACGTTATACGTGATATGGCAATACTATATAACGTTATACGTTATTACGTAATAGTATATAACGTTATACGTTATATAGTAATAGTATATAACGTTATACGTTAATACGTAATAGTATATATCGTTATACGTTATATAGTAATAGTATATAACGTATAACGTTATATAGTAATAGTATATAACGTTATACGTTATATAGTAATAGTATATAACGTTATACGTTAGTACGTAATAATATACAACGTTATACGTGATATGGCAATACTATATAACGTTATACGTTATTACGTAATAGTATATAACGTTATACGTTATATAGTAATAGTATATAACGTTATACGTTATATAGTAATAGTATATAACGTTATACGTTAATACGTAATAGTATATATCGTTATACGTTATATAGTAATAGTATATATCGTTATACGTTATATAGTAATAGTATATAGCGATATACGTTATATAGTAATAGTATATAACGTTATACGTTAGTACGTAATAGTATATAACGTTATACGTTATATGGTAATACTATACAACGTTATACGTTATATAGTAATAGTATATAACGTTATACGTTAGTACGTAATAATATACAACGTTATACGTGATATGGCAATACTATATAACGTTATACGTTATTACGTAATAGTATATAACGTTATACGTTATTACGTAATACTATACAACGTTATAAGTGATATGGTAATACTATATAACGTTATACGTTAGTACGTAATAATATACAACGTTACACGTGATATGGTAATACTATATAACGTTATACGTTAGTACGTAATAATATACAACGTTATACGTGATATGGTAATACTATATAACGTATACGCTATTACGTAATAGTATATAACGTTATACGTTAATACGTAATAGTATATATCGTTATACGTTATATAGTAATAGTATATAGCGATATACGTTATATAGTAATAGTATATAACGTATAACGTTATATACTATTACTATATAACGTTATACGCTGGTACGTAATAATATACAACGTTATACGTGATATGGCAATACTATATAACGTTATACGTTATTACGTAATAGTATATAACGTTATACGTTATTACGTATTAGTATACAACGTTACACGTGATATGGTAATACTATATAACGTTATACGTTAGTACGTAATAATATACAACGTTACACGTGATATGGTAATACTATATAACGTTATACGCTATTACGTAATAGTATATAACGTTATACGTTAATACGGAATAGTATATATCGTTATACGTTATATAGTAATAGTATATAACGTTATACGTTATATAGTAATAGTATATAACGTTATACGTTATATAGTAATAGTATATAACGTTATACGTTAGTACGTAATAGTATATAACGTTATACGTTATATGGTAATACTATACAACGTTATACGTTATATAGTAATAGTATATAACGTTATACGTTATATAGTAATAGTATATAACGTTATACGTTATATAGTAATATTATATAACGTTATGCGTTATATAGTAATAGTATATAACGTTATACGTTAATACGTAATAGTATATATCGTTATACGTTACATAGTAATAGTATATAACGTTATACGTTATTACGTAATAGTATATAACGTTATACGTTATTACGTAATACTATACAACGTTATACGTGATATGGTAATACTATATAACGTTATACGTTAGTACGTAATAATATACAACGTTACACGTGATATGGTAATACTATATAACGTTATACGTTAGTGCGTAATAATATACAACGTTATACGTGATATGGTAATACTATATAACGTTATACGCTATTACGTAATAGTATATAACGTTATACGTTAATACGTAATAGTATATATATTTATACGTTATATAGTAATAGTATATAGCGATATACGTTATATAGTAATAGTATATAACGTTATACGTTATATAGTCATAGTATATAACGTTATACGCTGGTACGTAATAATATACAACGTTATACGTGATATGGCAATACTATATAACGTTATACGTTATTACGTAATAGTATATAACGTTATACGTTATTACGTATTAGTATACAACGTTATACGTGATATGGTAATACTATATAACGTTATACGTTAGTACGTAATAATATACAACGTTACACGTGATATGGTAATACTATATAACGTTATACGCTATTACGTAATAGTATATAACGTTATACGTTAATACGTAATAGTATATATCGTTATACGTTATATAGTAATAGTATATAGCGATATACGTTATATAGTAATAGTATATAACGTTATACGTTATATAGTAATAGTATATAACGTTATACGTTATATAGTAATATTATATAACGTTATGCGTTATATAGTAATAGTATATAACGTTATACGTTAATACGTAATAGTATATATCGTTATACGTTATATAGTAATAGTATATAGCGATATACGTTATATAGTAATAGTATATAACGTTATACGTTAGTACGTAATAGTATATAACGTTATACGTTATATGGTAATACTATACAACGTTATACGTTATATAGTAATAGTATATAACGTTATACGTTATATAGTAATAGTATATAACGTTATACGTTATATAGTAATATTATATAACGTTATGCGTTATATAGTAATAGTATAGAACGTTATACGTTATATAGTAATACTATATAACGGTATACGTTATATAGTTATAGTATATAACGTTATACGTTAGTACGTAATAATATACAACGTTATACGTGATATGGCAATACTATATAACGTTATACGTTATTACGTAATAGTATATAACGTTATACGTTAGTACGTATAATATACAACGTTATACGTGATATGGCAATACTATATAACGTTATACGTTATTACGTAATAGTATATAACGTTATACGTTATATAGTAATAGTATATAACGTTATACGTTAATACGTAATAGTATATATCGTTATACGTTATATAGTAATAGTATATAACGTTATACGTTATATAGTAATAGTATATAACGTTATACGTTATATAGTAATAGTATATAACGTTATACGTTAGTACGTAATAATATACAACGTTATACGTGATATGGCAATACTATATAACGTTATACGTTATTACGTAATAGTATATAACGTTATACGTTATTACGTAATACTATACAACGTTATAAGTGATATGGTAATACTATATAACGTTATACGTTAGTACGTAATAATATACAACGTTACACGTGATATGGTAATACTATATAACGTTATACGTTAGTACGTAATAATATACAACGTTATACGTGATATGGTAATACTATATAACGTTATACGCTATTACGTAATAGTATATAACGTTATACGTTAATACGTAATAGTATATATCGTTATACGTTATATAGTAATAGTATATAGCGATATACGTTGTATAGTAATAGTATATAACGTTATACGTTATATAGTAATAGTATATAACGTTATACGCTGGTACGTAATAATATACAACGTTATACGTGATATGGCAATACTATATAACGTTATACGTTATTACGTAATAGTATATAACGTTATACGTTATTACGTATTAGTATACAACGTTACACGTGATATGGTAATACTATATAACGTTATACGTTAGTACGTAATAATATACAACGTTACACGTGATATGGTAATACTATATAACGTTATACGCTATTACGTAATAGTATATAATGTTATACGTTAATACGGAATAGTATATATCGTTATACGTTATATAGTAATAGTATATAACGTTATACGTTATATAGTAATAGTATATAACGTTATACGTTATATAGTAATAGTATATAACGTTATACGTTATATAGTAATATTATATAACGTTATGCGTTATATAGTAATAGTATATAACGTTATACGTTAATACGTAATAGTATATATCGTTATACGTTATATAGTAATAGTATATAGCGATATACGTTATATAGTAATAGTATATAACGTTATACGTTAGTACGTAATAGTATATAACGTTATACGTTATATGGTAATACTATACAACGTTATACGTTATATAGTAATAGTATATAACGTTATACGTTATATAGTAATAGTATATAACGTTATACGTTATATAGTAATATTATATAACGTTATGCGTTATATAGTAATAGTATATAACGTTATACGTTAATACGTAATAGTATATATCGTTATACGTTACATAGTAATAGTATATAACGTTATACGTTATATAGTAATAGTATATAACGTTATACGTTATATAGTAATAGTATATAACGTTATACGTTATATAGTAATAGTATATAACGTTATACGTTATATAGTAATATTATATAACGTTATGCGTTATATAGTAATAGTATAGAACGTTATACGTTATATAGTAATACTATATAACGGTATATGTTATATAGTAATAGTATATAACGTTATACGTTAGTACGTAATAATATACAACGTTATACGTGATATGGCAATACTATATAACGTTATACGTTATTACGTAATAGTATATAACGTTATACGTTAGTACGTATAATATACAACGTTATACGTGATATGGCAATACTATATAACGTTATACGTTATTACGTAATAGTATATAACGTTATACGTTATATAGTAATAGTATATAACGTTATACGTTAATACGTAATAGTATATATCGTTATACGTTATATAGTAATAGTATATAACGTTATACGTTATATAGTAATAGTATATAACGTTATACGTTATATAGTAATAGTATATAACGTTATACGTTATATAGTAATAGTATATAACGTTATACGTTATATAGTAATATTATATAACGTTATGCGTTATATAGTAATAGTATATAACGTTATACGTTATTACGTAATAGTATATAACGTTATACGTTATATAGTAATAGTATATAACGTTATACGTTATATAGTAATAGTATATAACGTTATGCGTTATATAGTAATAGTATGTCGGAGATGCAGAGGCATCGAGCCTTTCTTTTGGAAGATTTCTCAATACTTGGGCTCGGGGTGGCATAACTGGTCGCCGAACGTAGCCACGGTCACTGGATGAACGAAATGTTTTACAAAGGAGGTTCCAGTGTTAAGGGATACGCTGTATAAACAATCAAGTCTTGATCAGGAGCAATGCTGGTTTATGTGGAAATGCCTAGTTACGGCGCTTGGGAATTTGTTGATATTCCCGATCGATATGTATTTGATATATGTAACTGTATCTGTCTTTTATTTTGCAATCTCCTTGGAGAGTTTACTGTCATCGTCTTGGAGTCAGTCTTAGAGAAACCCTGTGCCAGAGTGAACGTGTCAGTGTGCTATCAAAAATATATTAAAACGTACAGAAAGTTTCCCGTTGACCGTGGATTCGTTACAGAACCCAAGAATATTATTTAAAGCATTTGTTTACTTATTGTTTGTTATCTTAGTTAACCGATAAACTAATTATTTATCAAACTTTGTAAAGAAATATAATTTTATGTAAATACAACCTTTATTGAACATCATGATGGCAAATGCTAACGAAGAATCGTCTCGCGCTCGAAATCCAAACGACAATTCGACATATATAATAATTCGACATATATAATAATTCGACATATATTCGACATATATTCGTTATACGTTATATAGTAATAGTATATAACGTTATGCGTTATATAGTAATAGTATATAACGTTATACGTTATATAGTAATAGTATATAACGTTATACGTTATATAGTAATGGTATATAATGTTATACGTTATATAGTAATAGTATATAACGTTATACGTTAATACGTAATAGTATATAACGTTATACGTTATATAGTAATAGTATATAGCGTTACACGTTAGTACGTAATAATATACAACGTTATACGTGATATGGCAATACTACATAACGTTATACGTTATTACGTAATAGTATATAACGTTATACGTTATATAGTAATAGTATATAACGTTATACGTTATATAGTAATAGTATATAACGTTATACGTTATATAGTAATAGTATATAACGTTATACGTTATATAGTAATAGTATATAACGTTATACGTTATATAGTAATAGTATATAACGTTATATGTTATATCGTAATAGTATATAACGTTATACGTTATATAGTAATAGTATATAACGTTATACGTTAGTACGTAATAATATACAACGTTATACGTGATATGGCAATACTATATAACGTTATACGTTATTACGTAATAGTATATAACGTTATACGTTATTACGTAATACTATACAACGTTATACGTGATATGGTAATACTATATAACGTTATACGTTAGTACGTAATAATATAAAACGTTACACGTGATATGGTAATACTATATAACGTTATACGTTAGTACGTAATAATATACAACGTTATACGTGATATGGTAATACTATATAACGTTATACGCTATTACGTAATAGTATATAACGTTATACGTTAATACGTAATAGTATATATCGTTATACGTTATATAGTAATAGTATATAGCGATATACGTTATATAGTAATAGTATATAACGTTATACGTTATATAGTAATAGTATATAACGTTATACGCTGGTACGTAATAATATACAACGTTATACGTGATATGGCAATACTATATAACGTTATACGTTATTACGTAATAGTATATAACGTTATACGTTATTACGTATTAGTATACAACGTTATACGTGATATGGTAATACTATATAACGTTATACGTTAGTACGTAATAATATACAACGTTACACGTGATATGGTAATACTATATAACGTTATACGCTATTACGTAATAGTATATAACGTTATACGTTAATATGTAATAGTATATATCGTTATACGTTATATAGTAATAGTATATAACGTTATACGTTATATAGTAATAGTATATAACGTTATACGTTATATAGTAATAGTATATAACGTTATACGTTATATAGTAATATTATATAACGTTATGCGTTATATAGTAATAGTATATAACGTTATACGTGATATGGCAATACTATATAACGTTATACGTTTTTACGTAATAGTATATAACGTTATACGTTATTACGTAATAGTATATAACGTTATACGTTATATAGTAATAGTATATAACGTTATACGGTATATAGAAATATTATATAACGTTATGCGTTATATAGTAATAGTATATAACGTTATACGTTATATAGTAATAGTATATAACGTTATGCGTTCTATAGTAATAGTATATAACGTTATACGATAGTACGGAATAGTATATATCGTTATACGTTATATAGTAATAGTATATAACGTTATACGTTATTACGTAATAGTATATAACGTTATACGTTATATAGTAATAGTATATAACGTTATACGTTATATAGTAATAGTATATAACGTTATACGTTATATAGTAATAGTATATAACGTTATACGTTATATAGTAATAGTATATAACGTTATACGTTATATAGTAATAGTATATAACGTTATACGTTATATAGTAATATTATATAACGTTATGCGTTATATAGTAATAGTATATAACGTTATACGTTATTACGTAATAGTATATAACGTTATACGTTATATAGTAATAGTATATAACGTTATACGTTATATAGTAATAGTATATAACGTTATGCGTTATATAGTAATAGTATGTCGGAGATGCAGAGGCATCGAGCCTTTCTTTTGGAAGATTTCTCAATACTTGGGCTCGGGGTGGCATAACTGGTCGCCGAACGTAGCCACGGTCACTGGATGAACGAAATGTTTTACAAAGGAGGTTCCAGTGTTAAGGGATACGCTGTATAAACAATCAAGTCTTGATCAGGAGCAATGCTGGTTTATGTGGAAATGCCTAGTTACGGCGCTTGGGAATTTGTTGATATTCCCGATCGATATGTATTTGATATATGTAACTGTATCTGTCTTTTATTTTGCAATCTCCTTGGAGAGTTTACTGTCATCGTCTTGGAGTCAGTCTTAGAGAAACCCTGTGCCAGAGTGAACGTGTCAGTGTGCTATCAAAAATATATTAAAACGTACAGAAAGTTTCCCGTTGACCGTGGATTCGTTACAGAACCCAAGAATATTATTTAAAGCATTTGTTTACTTATTGTTTGTTATCTTAGATAACCGATAAACTAATTATTTATCAAACTTTGTAAAGAAATATAATTTTATGTAAATACAACCTTTATTGAACATCATGATGGCAAATGCTAACGAAGAATCGTCTCGCGCTCGAAATCCAAACGACAATTCGACATATATAATAATTCGACATATATTCGACATATATTCGTTATACGTTATATAGTAATAGTATATAACGTTATGCGTTATATAGTAATAGTATATAACGTTATACGTTATATAGTAATAGTATATAACGTTATGCGTTATATAGTAATGGTATATAATGTTATACGTTATATAGTAATAGTATATAACGTTATACGTTAATACGTAATAGTATATAACGTTATACGTTATATAGTAATAGTATATAGCGTTATACGTTAGTACGTAATAATATACAACGTTATACGTGATATGGCAATACTACATAACGTTATACGTTATTACGTAATAGTATATAACGTTATACGTTATATAGTAATAGTATATAACGTTATACGCTATATAGTAATAGTATATAACGTTATACGTTATATAGTAATAGTATATAACGTTATACGTTATATAGTAATAGTATATAACGTTATACGTTATATAGTAATAGTATATAACGTTATACGTTATATAGTAATAGTATATAACGTTATACGCTGGTACGTAATAATATACAACGTTATACGTGATATGGCAATACTATATAACGTTATACGTTATTACGTAATAATATACAACGTTACACGTGATATGGTAATACTATATAACGTTATACGTTAGTACGTAATAATATACAACGTTATACGTGATATGGTAATACTATATAACGTTATACGCTATTACGTAATAGTATATAACGTTATACGTTAATACGTAATAGTATATATCGTTATACGTTATATAGTAATAGTATATAGCGATATACGTTATATAGTAATAGTATATAACGTTATACGTTATATAGTAATAGTATATAACGTTATACGCTGGTACGTAATAATATACAACGTTATACGTGATATGGCAATACTATATAACGTTATACGTTATTACGTAATAGTATATAACGTTATACGTTATTACGTATTAGTATACAACGTTATACGTGATATGGTAATACTATATAACGTTATACGTTAGTACGTAATAATATACAACGTTACACGTGATATGGTAATACTATATAACGTTATACGCTATTACGTAATAGTATATAACGTTATACGTTAATATGTAATAGTATATATCGTTATACGTTATATAGTAATAGTATATAACGTTATACGTTATATAGTAATAGTATATAACGTTATACGTTATATAGTAATATTATATAACGTTATGCGTTATATAGTAATAGTATATAACGATATACGTTATATAGTAATAGTATATAACGTTATGCGTTATATAGTAATAGTATATAACGTTATACGTTAATACGGAATAGTATATATCGTTATACGTTATATAGTAATAGTATATAACGTTATACGTTATATAGTAATAGTATATAACGTTATACGTTATATAGTAATAGTATATAACGTTATATGTTATATCGTAATAGTATATAACGTTATACGTTATATAGTAATAGAATATAACGTTATACGTTAGTACGTAATAATATACAACGTTATACGTGATATGGCAATACTACATAACGTTATACGTTATTACGTAATAGTATATAACGTTATACGTTATATAGTAATAGTATATAACGTTATACGTTATATAGTAATAGTATATAACGTTATACGTTATATAGTAATAGTATATAACGTTATACGTTATATAGTAATAGTATATAACGTTATACGTTATATAGTAATAGTATATAACGTTATACGTTATATAGTAATAGTATATAGCGTTATACGTTAGTACGTAATAATATACAACGTTATACGTGATATGGCAATACTACATAACGTTATACGTTATTACGTAATAGTATATAACGTTATACGTTATATAGTAATAGTATATAACGTTATACGTTATATAGTAATAGTATATAACGTTATACGTTATATAGTAATAGTATATAACGTTATACGTTATATAGTAATAGTATATAACGTTATACGTTATATAGTAATAGTATATAACGTTATACGCTGGTACGTAATAATATACAACGTTATACGTGATATGGCAATACTATATAACGTTATACGTTATTACGTAATAGTATATAACGTTATACGTTATTACGTATTAGTATACAACGTTATACGTGATATGGTAATACTATATAACGTTATACGTTAGTACGTAATAATATACAACGTTACACGTGATATGGTAATACTATATAACGTTATACGCTATTACGTAATAGTATATAACGTTATACGTTAATATGTAATAGTATATATCGTTATACGTTATATAGTAATAGTATATAACGTTATACGTTATATAGTAATAGTATATAACGTTATACGTTATATAGTAATAGTATATAACGTTATACGTTATATAGTAATATTATATAACGTTATGCGTTATATAGTAATAGTATATAACGATATACGATATATAGTAATAGTATATAACGTTATGCGTTATATAGTAATAGTATATAACGTTATACGTTAATACGGAATAGTATATATCGTTATACGTTATATAGTAATAGTATATAACGTTATACGTTATATAGTAATAGTATATAACGTTATACGTTATATAGTAATAGTATATAACGTTATATGTTATATCGTAATAGTATATAACGTTATACGTTATATAGTAATAGAATATAACGTTATACGTTAGTACGTAATAATATACAACGTTATACGTGATATGGCAATACTATATAACGTTATACGTTATTATGTAATAGTATATAACGTTATACGTTATTACGTAATACTATACAACGTTATACGTGATATGGTAATACTATATAACGTTATACGTTAGTACGTAATAATATACAACGTTACACGTGATACGGTAATACTATATAACGTTATACGTTAGTACGTAATAATATACAACGTTATACGTGATATGGTAATACTATATAACGTTATACGCTATTACGTAATAGTATATAACGTTATACGTTAATACGTAATAGTATATATCGTTATATGTTATATAGTAATAGTATATAGCGATATACGTTATATAGTAATAGTATATAACGTTATACGTTAGTACGTAATAGTATATAACGTTATACGTTATATGGTAATACTATACAACGTTGTACGTTATGTAGTATAAGTATATAACGTTATACGTTATATAGTAATAGTATATAACGTTCTACGTTATATAGTAATATTATATAGCGTTATGCGTTATATAGTAATAGTATATAACGTTATACAATAGTACGTAGTAATATACAACGTTATACGTGATATGGTAATGCTATATGACGTTATACGCTATTACGTAATAGTATATAACGTTATACGTTAATACGTAATAGTATATATCGTTATACGTTATATAGTAATAGTATGTAACGTTATACGTTATATAGTAATAGTATATAACGTTATACGTTATATAGTAATAGTATATAACGTTATACGTTATATAGTAATATTATATAACGTTATGCGTTATATAGTAATAGTATATAACGTTATACGTTATATAGTAATAGTATATAACGTTATACGTTATATAGTAATAGTATATAACGTTATACGTTATATAGTAATAGTATATAACGTTATACGTTAGTACGTAATAATATACAACGTTATACGTGATATGGCAATACTATACAACGTTGTACGTTATATAGTAATAGTATATAACGTTATACGTTATATAGTAATAGTATATAACGTTATACGTTATATAGTAATATTATATAACGTTATGCGTTATATAGTAATAGTATATAACGTTATACGTTAATACGTAATAGTATATATCGTTATACGTGATATGGTAATACTATATAACGTTATACGCTATTACGTAATAGTATATAACGTTATACGTTAATATGTAATAGTATATATCGTTATACGTTATATAGTAATAGTATATAACGTTATACGTTATATAGTAATAGTATATAACGTTATACGTTATATAGTAATAGTATATAACGTTATACGTTATATAGTAATATTATATAACGTTATGCGTTATATAGTAATAGTATATAACGTTATACGTTATATAGTAATATTATATAACGTTATGCGTTATATAGTAATAGTATATAACGTTATACGTTAATACGTAATAGTATATATCGTTATACGTTATATAGTAATAGTATATAGCGATATACGTTATATAGTAATAGTATATAACGTTATACGTTATATGGTAATACTATACAACGTTATACGTTAAATAGTAATAGTATATAACGTTATACGTTATATAGTAGTAGTATATAACGTTATACGTTATATAGTAATATTATATAACGTTATGCGTTATATAGTAATAGTATATAACGTTATACGTTAATACGTAATAGTATATATCGTTATACGTTATATAGTAATAGTATATAACGTTATACGTTATATAGTAATAGTATATAACGTTATACGTTAATACGTTATATAGTAATAGTATATAACGTTATACGTTATATAGTAATAGTATATAACGTTATACGTTATATAGTAATAGTATATAACGTTATACGTTATATAGTAATATTATATAACGTTATGCGTTATATAGTAATAGTATGGAACGTTATACGTTATATAGTAATACTATATAACGGTATACGTTATATAGTAATAGTATATAACGTTATACGTTAGTACGTAATAATATACAACGTTATACGTGATATGGCAATACTATATAACGTTATACGCTATTACGTAATAGTATATATCGTTATACGTTATATAGTAATAGTATATATCGTTATACGTTATATAGTAATAGTATATAACGTTATACGCTATATAGTAATACTATATAACGGTATACGTTATATAGTAATAGTATATAACGTTATACGTTAGTACGTAATAATATACAACGTTATACGTGATATGGCAATACTATATAACGTTATACGTTATTACGTAATAGTATATAACGTTATACGTTATTACGTAATAGTATACAACGTTATACGTGATATGGTAGTACTATATAACGTTATACGTTAGTACGTAATAATATACAACGTTATACGTGATATGGTAATACTATATAACGTTATACGCTATTACGTAATAGTATATATCGTTATACGTTATATAGTAATAGTATATATCGTTATACGTTATATAGTAATAGTATATAACGTTATACGCTATATAGTAATAGTATATAACGTTATACGTTATATAGTAATAGTATATAACGTTATACGTTATATAGTAATAGTATATAACGTTATGCGTTATATAGTAATAGTATATAACGTTATACGTTATATAGTAATAGTATATAACGTTATACGTTATATAGTAATGGTATATAATGTTATACGTTATATAGTAATAGTATATAACGTTATACGTTAATACGTAATAGTATATAACGTTATACGTTATATAGTAATAGTATATAACGTTATACGTTATATAGTAATAGTATGTAACGTTATATGTTATATCGTAATAGTATATAACGTTATACGTTATATAGTAATAGTATATAACGTTATACGTTAGTACGTAATAATATACAACGTTATACGTGATATGGCAATACTATATAACGTTATACGTTATTACGTAATAGTATATAACGTTATACGTTATTACGTAATACTATACAACGTTATACGTGATATGGTAATACTATATAACGTTATACGTTAGTACGTAATAATATACAACGTTACACGTGATATGGTAATACTATATAACGTTATACGTTAGTGCGTAATAATATACAACGTTATACGTGATATGGTAATACTATATAACGTTATACGCTATTACGTAATAGTATATAACGTTATACGTTAATACGTAATAGTATATATATTTATACGTTATATAGTAATAGTATATAGCGATATACGTTATATAGTAATAGTATATAACGTTATACGTTATGTAGTAATAGTATATAACGTTATACGCTGGTACGTAATAATATACAACGTTATACGTGATATGGCAATACTATATAACGTTATACGTTATTACGTAATAGTATATAACGTTAGACGTTATTACGTATTAGTATACAACGTTATACGTGATATGGTAATACTATATAACGTTATACGTTAGTACGTAATAATATACAACGTTACACGTGATATGGTAATACTATATAACGTTATACGCTATTACGTAATAGTATATAACGTTATACGTTAATACGGAATAGTATATATCGTTATACGTTATATAGTAATAGTATATAACGTTATACGTTATATAGTAATAGTATATAACGTTATACGTTATATAGTAATAGTATATAACGTTATACGTTAATACGTAATAGTATATATCGTTATACGTTATATAGTAATAGTATATAGCGATATACGTTATATAGTAATAGTATATAACGTTATACGTTAGTACGTAATAGTATATAACGTTATACGTTATATGGTAATACTATACAACGTTATACGTTATATAGTAATAGTATATAACGTTATACGTTATATAGTAATAGTATATAACGTTATACGTTATATAGTAATATTATATAACGTTATGCGTTATATAGTAATAGTATATAACGTTATACGTTAATACGTAATAGTATATATCGTTATACGTTATATAGTAATAGTATATAACGTTATACGTTATATAGTAATAGTATATAGCGATATACGTTATATAGTAATAGTATATAACGTTATACGTTATATAGTAATAGTATATAACGTTATACGTTATATAGTAATAGTATATAACGTTATACGTTATATAGTAATATTATATAACGTTATGCGTTATATAGTAATAGTATATAACGTTATACGTTAATACGTAATAGTATATATCGTTATACGTGATATGGTAATACTATATAACGTTATACGCTATTACGTAATAGTATATAACGTTATACGTTAATATGTAATAGTATATATCGTTATACGTTATATAGTAATAGTATATAACGTTATACGTTATATAGTAATAGTATATAACGTTATACGTTATATAGTAATAGTATATAACGTTATACGTTATATAGTAATATTATATAACGTTATGCGTTATATAGTAATAGTATATAACGTTATACGTTATATAGTAATATTATATAACGTTATGCGTTATATAGTAATAGTATATAACGTTATACGTTAATACGTAATAGTATATATCGTTATACGTTATATAGTAATAGTATATAGCGATATACGTTATATAGTAATAGTATATAACGTTATACGTTATATGGTAATACTATACAACGTTATACGTTAAATAGTAATAGTATATAACGTTATACGTTATATAGTAGTAGTATATAACGTTATACGTTATATAGTAATATTATATAACGTTATGCGTTATATAGTAATAGTATATAACGTTATACGTTAATACGTAATAGTATATATCGTTATACGTTATATAGTAATAGTATATAACGTTATACGTTATATAGTAATAGTATATAACGTTATACGTTAATACGTTATATAGTAATAGTATATAACGTTATACGTTATATAGTAATAGTATATAACGTTATACGTTATATAGTAATAGTATATAACGTTATACGTTATATAGTAATATTATATAACGTTATGCGTTATATAGTAATAGTATGGAACGTTATACGTTATATAGTAATACTATATAACGGTATACGTTATATAGTAATAGTATATAACGTTATACGTTAGTACGTAATAATATACAACGTTATACGTGATATGGCAATACTATATAACGTTATACGCTATTACGTAATAGTATATATCGTTATACGTTATATAGTAATAGTATATATCGTTATACGTTATATAGTAATAGTATATAACGTTATACGCTATATAGTAATACTATATAACGGTATACGTTATATAGTAATAGTATATAACGTTATACGTTAGTACGTAATAATATACAACGTTATACGTGATATGGCAATACTATATAACGTTATACGTTATTACGTAATAGTATATAACGTTATACGTTATTACGTAATAGTATACAACGTTATACGTGATATGGTAGTACTATATAACGTTATACGTTAGTACGTAATAATATACAACGTTATACGTGATATGGTAATACTATATAACGTTATACGCTATTACGTAATAGTATATATCGTTATACGTTATATAGTAATAGTATATATCGTTATACGTTATATAGTAATAGTATATAACGTTATACGCTATATAGTAATAGTATATAACGTTATACGTTATATAGTAATAGTATATAACGTTATACGTTATATAGTAATAGTATATAACGTTATGCGTTATATAGTAATAGTATATAACGTTATACGTTATATAGTAATAGTATATAACGTTATACGTTATATAGTAATGGTATATAATGTTATACGTTATATAGTAATAGTATATAACGTTATACGTTAATACGTAATAGTATATAACGTTATACGTTATATAGTAATAGTATATAACGTTATACGTTATATAGTAATAGTATGTAACGTTATATGTTATATCGTAATAGTATATAACGTTATACGTTATATAGTAATAGTATATAACGTTATACGTTAGTACGTAATAATATACAACGTTATACGTGATATGGCAATACTATATAACGTTATACGTTATTACGTAATAGTATATAACGTTATACGTTATTACGTAATACTATACAACGTTATACGTGATATGGTAATACTATATAACGTTATACGTTAGTACGTAATAATATACAACGTTACACGTGATATGGTAATACTATATAACGTTATACGTTAGTGCGTAATAATATACAACGTTATACGTGATATGGTAATACTATATAACGTTATACGCTATTACGTAATAGTATATAACGTTATACGTTAATACGTAATAGTATATATATTTATACGTTATATAGTAATAGTATATAGCGATATACGTTATATAGTAATAGTATATAACGTTATACGTTATGTAGTAATAGTATATAACGTTATACGCTGGTACGTAATAATATACAACGTTATACGTGATATGGCAATACTATATAACGTTATACGTTATTACGTAATAGTATATAACGTTAGACGTTATTACGTATTAGTATACAACGTTATACGTGATATGGTAATACTATATAACGTTATACGTTAGTACGTAATAATATACAACGTTACACGTGATATGGTAATACTATATAACGTTATACGCTATTACGTAATAGTATATAACGTTATACGTTAATACGGAATAGTATATATCGTTATACGTTATATAGTAATAGTATATAACGTTATACGTTATATAGTAATAGTATATAACGTTATACGTTATATAGTAATAGTATATAACGTTATACGTTATATAGTAATAGTATATAACGTTATACGTTAATACGTAATAGTATATATCGTTATACGTTATATAGTAATAGTATATAGCGATATACGTTATATAGTAATAGTATATAACGTTATACGTTAGTACGTAATAGTATATAACGTTATACGTTATATGGTAATACTATACAACGTTATACGTTATATAGTAATAGTATATAACGTTATACGTTATATAGTAATAGTATATAACGTTATACGTTATATAGTAATATTATATAACGTTATGCGTTATATAGTAATAGTATATAACGTTATACGTTAATACGTAATAGTATATATCGTTATACGTTATATAGTAATAGTATATAACGTTATACGTTATATAGTAATAGTATATAGCGATATACGTTATATAGTAATAGTATATAACGTTATACGTTATATGGTAATACTATACAACGTTATACGTTAAATAGTAATAGTATATAACGTTATACGTTATATAGTAATAGTATATAACGTTATACGTTATATAGTAATATTATATAACGTTATGCGTTATATAGTAATAGTATATAACGTTATACGTTAATACGTAATAGTATATATCGTTATACGTTATATAGTAATAGTATATAACGTTATACGTTATATAGTAATAGTATATAACGTTATACGTTAATACGTTATATAGTAATAGTATATAACGTTATACGTTATATAGTAATAGTATATAACGTTATACGTTATATAGTAATAGTATATAACGTTATACGTTATATAGTAATATTATATAACGTTATGCGTTATATAGTAATAGTATGGAACGTTATACGTTATATAGTAATACTATATAACGGTGTACGTTATATAGTAATAGTATATAACGTTATACGTTAGTACGTAATAATATACAACGTTATACGTGATATGGCAATACTATATAACGTTATACGCTATTACGTAATAGTATATATCGTTATACGTTATATAGTAATAGTATATATCGTTATACGTTATATAGTAATAGTATATAACGTTATACGCTATATAGTAATACTATATAACGGTATACGTTATATAGTAATAGTATATAACGTTATACGTTAGTACGTAATAATATACAACGTTATACGTGATATGGCAATACTATATAACGTTATACGTTATTACGTAATAGTATATAACGTTATACGTTATTACGTAATAGTATACAACGTTATACGTGATATGGTAGTACTATATAACGTTATACGTTAGTACGTAATAATATACAACGTTATACGTGATATGGTAATACTATATAACGTTATACGCTATTACGTAATAGTATATATCGTTATACGTTATATAGTAATAGTATATATCGTTATACGTTATATAGTAATAGTATATAACGTTATACGCTATATAGTAATAGTATATAACGTTATACGTTATATAGTAATAGTATATAACGTTATACGTTATATAGTAATAGTATATAACGTTATGCGTTATATAGTAATAGTATATAACGTTATACGTTATATAGTAATAGTATATAACGTTATACGTTATATAGTAATGGTATATAATGTTATACGTTATATAGTAATAGTATATAACGTTATACGTTAATACGTAATAGTATATAACGTTATACGTTATATAGTAATAGTATATAACGTTATACGTTATATAGTAATAGTATGTAACGTTATATGTTATATCGTAATAGTATATAACGTTATACGTTATATAGTAATAGTATATAACGTTATACGTTAGTACGTAATAATATACAACGTTATACGTGATATGGCAATACTATATAACGTTATACGTTATTACGTAATAGTATATAACGTTATACGTTATTACGTAATACTATACAACGTTATACGTGATATGGTAATACTATATAACGTTATACGTTAGTACGTAATAATATACAACGTTACACGTGATATGGTAATACTATATAACGTTATACGTTAGTGCGTAATAATATACGACGTTATACGTGATATGGTAATACTATATAACGTTATACGCTATTACGTAATAGTATATAACGTTATACGTTAATACGTAATAGTATATATATTTATACGTTATATAGTAATAGTATATAGCGATATACGTTATATAGTAATAGTATATAACGTTATACGTTATGTAGTAATAGTATATAACGTTATACGCTGGTACGTAATAATATACAACGTTATACGTGATATGGCAATACTATATAACGTTATACGTTATTACGTAATAGTATATAACGTTAGACGTTATTACGTATTAGTATACAACGTTATACGTGATATGGTAATACTATATAACGTTATACGTTAGTACGTAATAATATACAACGTTACACGTGATATGGTAATACTATATAACGTTATACGCTATTACGTAATAGTATATAACGTTATACGTTAATACGGAATAGTATATATCGTTATACGTTATATAGTAATAGTATATAACGTTATACGTTATATAGTAATAGTATATAACGTTATACGTTATATAGTAATAGTATATAACGTTATACGTTATATAGTAATATTATATAACGTTATGCGTTATATAGTAATAGTATATAACGTTATACGTTAATACGTAATAGTATATATCGTTATACGTTATATAGTAATAGTATATAGCGATATACGTTATATAGTAATAGTATATAACGTTATACGTTAGTACGTAATAGTATATAACGTTATACGTTATATGGTAATACTATACAACGTTATACGTTATATAGTAATAGTATATAACGTTATACGTTATATAGTAATAGTATATAACGTTATACGTTATATAGTAATATTATATAACGTTATGCGTTATATAGTAATAGTATATAACGTTATACGTTATATAGTAATATTACATAACGTTATGCGTTATATAGTAATAGTATATAACGTTATACGTTAATACGTAATAGTATATATCGTTATACGTTATATAGTAATAGTATATAGCGATATACGTTATATAGTAATAGTATATAACGTTATACGTTATATGGTAATACTATACAACGTTATACGTTAAATAGTAATAGTATATAACGTTATACGTTATATAGTAATAGTATATAACGTTATACGTTATATAGTAATATTATATAACGTTATGCGTTATATAGTAATAGTATATAACGTTACACGTTAATACGTAATAGTATATATCGTTATACGTTATATAGTAATAGTATATAACGTTATACGTTATATAGTAATAGTATATAACGTTATACGTTAATACGTTATATAGTAATAGTATATAACGTTATACGTTATATAGTAATAGTATATAACGTTATACGTTATATAGTAATAGTATATAACGTTATACGTTATATAGTAATATTATATAACGTTATGCGTTATATAGTAATAGTATGGAACGTTATACGTTATATAGTAATACTATATAACGGTATACGTTATATAGTAATAGTATATAACGTTATACGTTAGTACGTAATAATATACAACGTTATACGTGATATGGCAATACTATATAACGTTATACGCTATTACGTAATAGTATATATCGTTATACGTTATATAGTAATAGTATATATCGTTATACGTTATATAGTAATAGTATATAACGTTATACTCTATATAGTAATACTATATAACGGTATACGTTATATAGTAATAGTATATAACGTTATACGTTAGTACGTAATAATATACAACGTTATACGTGATATGGCAATACTATATAACGTTATACGTTATTACGTAATAGTATATAACGTTATACGTGATATGGTAATACTATATAACGTTATACGCTATTACGTAATAGTATATATCGTTATACGTTATATAGTAATAGTATATATCGTTATACGTTATATAGTAATAGTATATAACGTTATACGCTATATAGTAATAGTATATAACGTTATACGTTATATAGTAATAGTATATAACGTTATACGTTATATAGTAATAGTATATAACGTTATGCGTTATATAGTAATAGTATATAACGTTATACGTTATATAGTAATAGTATATAACGTTATACGTTATATAGTAATGGTATATAATGTTATACGTTATATAGTAATAGTATATAACGTTATACGTTAATACGTAATAGTATATAACGTTATACGTTATATAGTAATAGTATATAACGTTATACGTTATATAGTAATAGTATGTAACGTTATATGTTATATCGTAATAGTATATAACGTTATACGTTATATAGTAATAGTATATAACGTTATACGTTAGTACGTAATAATATACAACGTTATACGTGATATGGCAATACTATATAACGTTATACGTTATTACGTAATAGTATATAACGTTATACGTTATTACGTAATACTATACAACGTTATACGTGATATGGTAATACTATATAACGTTATACGTTAGTACGTAATAATATACAACGTTACACGTGATATGGTAATACTATATAACGTTATACGTTAGTGCGTAATAATATACAACGTTATACGTGATATGGTAATACTATATAACGTTATACGCTATTACGTAATAGTATATAACGTTATACGTTAATACGTAATAGTATATATATTTATACGTTATATAGTAATAGTATATAACGTTATACGTTATATAGTAATAGTATATAACGTTATACGTTATATAGTAATAGTATATAACGTTATACGTTATATAGTAATATTATATAACGTTATGCGTTATATAGTAATAGTATATAACGTTATACGTTAATACGTAATAGTATATATCGTTATACGTTATATAGTAATAGTATATAGCGATATACGTTATATAGTAATAGTATATAACGTTATACGTTAGTACGTAATAGTATATAACGTTATACGTTATATGGTAATACTATACAACGTTATACGTTATATAGTAATAGTATATAACGTTATACGTTATATAGTAATAGTATATAACGTTATACGTTATATAGTAATATTATATAACGTTATGCGTTATATAGTAATAGTATATAACGTTATACGTTATATAGTAATATTACATAACGTTATGCGTTATATAGTAATAGTATATAACGTTATACGTTAATACGTAATAGTATATATCGTTATACGTTATATAGTAATAGTATATAGCGATATACGTTATATAGTAATAGTATATAACGTTATACGTTATATGGTAATACTATACAACGTTATACGTTAAATAGTAATAGTATATAACGTTATACGTTATATAGTAATAGTATATAACGTTATACGTTATATAGTAATATTATATAACGTTATGCGTTATATAGTAATAGTATATAACGTTATACGTTAATACGTAATAGTATATATCGTTATACGTTATATAGTAATAGTATATAACGTTATACGTTATATAGTAATAGTATATAACGTTATACGTTAATACGTTATATAGTAATAGTATATAACGTTATACGTTATATAGTAATAGTATATAACGTTATACGTTATATAGTAATAGTATATAACGTTATACGTTATATAGTAATATTATATAACGTTATGCGTTATATAGTAATAGTATGGAACGTTATACGTTATATAGTAATACTATATAACGGTATACGTTATATAGTAATAGTATATAACGTTATACGTTAGTACGTAATAATATACAACGTTATACGTGATATGGCAATACTATATAACGTTATACGCTATTACGTAATAGTATATATCGTTATACGTTATATAGTAATAGTATATATCGTTATACGTTATATAGTAATAGTATATAACGTTATACGCTATATAGTAATACTATATAACGGTATACGTTATATAGTAATAGTATATAACGTTATACGTTAGTACGTAATAATATACAACGTTATACGTGATATGGCAATACTATATAACGTTATACGTTATTACGTAATAGTATATAACGTTATACGTTATTACGTAATAGTATACAACGTTATACGTGATATGGTAGTACTATATAACGTTATACGTTAGTACGTAATAATATACAACGTTATACGTGATATGGTAATACTATATAACGTTATACGCTATTACGTAATAGTATATAACGTTATACGTTATTACGTAATACTATACAACGTTATACGTGATATGGTAATACTATATAACGTTATACGTTAGTACGTAATAATATACAACGTTATACGTGATATGGCAATACTATATAACGTTATACGTTATTACGTAATAGTATATAACGTTATACGTTATTACGTAATACTATACAACGTTATACGTGATATGGTAATACTATATAACGTTATACGTTAGTACGTAATAATATACAACGTTACACGTGATATGGTAATACTATATAACGTTATACGTTAGTGCGTAATAATATACAACGTTATACGTGATATGGTAATACTATATAACGTTATACGCTATTACGTAATAGTATATAACGTTATACGTTAATACGTAATAGTATATATATTTATACGTTATATAGTAATAGTATATAGCGATATACGTTATATAGTAATAGTATATAACGTTATACGTTATGTAGTAATAGTATATAACGTTATACGCTGGTACGTAATAATATACAACGTTATACGTGATATGGCAATACTATATAACGTTATACGTTATTACGTAATAGTATATAACGTTAGACGTTATTACGTATTAGTATACAACGTTATACGTGATATGGTAATACTATATAACGTTATACGTTAGTACGTAATAATATACAACGTTACACGTGATATGGTAATACTATATAACGTTATACGCTATTACGTAATAGTATATAACGTTATACGTTAATACGGAATAGTATATATCGTTATACGTTATATAGTAATAGTATATAACGTTATACGTTATATAGTAATAGTATATAACGTTATACGTTATATAGTAATAGTATATAACGTTATACGTTATATAGTAATATTATATAACGTTATGCGTTATATAGTAATAGTATATAACGTTATACGTTAATGCGTAATAGTATATATCGTTATACGTTATATAGTAATAGTATATAGCGATATACGTTATATAGTAATAGTATATAACGTTATACGTTAGTACGTAATAGTATATAACGTTATACGTTATATGGTAATACTATACAACGTTATACGTTATATAGTAATAGTATATAACGTTATACGTTATATAGTAATAGTATATAACGTTATACGTTATATAGTAATATTATATAACGTTATGCGTTATATAGTAATAGTATATAACGTTATACGTTATATAGTAATATTACATAACGTTATGCGTTATATAGTAATAGCATATAACGTTATACGTTAATACGTAATAGTATATATCGTTATACGTTATATAGTAATAGTATATAGCGATATACGTTATATAGTAATAGTATATAACGTTATACGTTATATGGTAATACTATACAACGTTATACGTTAAATAGTAATAGTATATAACGTTATACGTTATATAGTAATAGTATATAACGTTATACGTTATATAGTAATATTATATAACGTTATGCGTTATATAGTAATAGTATATAACGTTATACGTTAATACGTAATAGTATATATCGTTATACGTTATATAGTAATAGTATATAACGTTATACGTTATATAGTAATAGTATATAACGTTATACGTTAATACGTTATATAGTAATAGTATATAACGTTATACGTTATATAGTAATAGTATATAACGTTATACGTTATATAGTAATAGTATATAACGTTATACGTTATATAGTAATATTATATAACGTTATGCGTTATATAGTAATAGTATGGAACGTTATACGTTATATAGTAATACTATGTAACGGTATACGTTATATAGTAATAGTATATAACGTTATACGTTAGTACGTAATAATATACAACGTTATACGTGATATGGCAATACTATATAACGTTATACGCTATTACGTAATAGTATATATCGTTATACGTTATATAGTAATAGTATATATCGTTATACGTTATATAGTAATAGTATATAACGTTATACTCTATATAGTAATACTATATAACGGTATACGTTATATAGTAATAGTATATAACGTTATACGTTAGTACGTAATAATATACAACGTTATACGTGATATGGCAATACTATATAACGTTATACGTTATTACGTAATAGTATATAACGTTATACGTTATTACGTAATAGTATACAACGTTATACGTGATATGGTAGTACTATATAACGTTATACGTTAGTACGTAATAATATACAACGTTATACGTGATATGGTAATACTATATAACGTTATACGCTATTACGTAATAGTATATATCGTTATACGTTATATAGTAATAGTATATATCGTTATACGTTATATAGTAATAGTATATAACGTTATACGCTATATAGTAATAGTATATAACGTTATACGTTATATAGTAATAGTATATAACGTTATACGTTATATAGTAATAGTATATAACGTTATGCGTTATATAGTAATAGTATATAACGTTATACGTTATATAGTAATAGTATATAACGTTATACGTTATATAGTAATGGTATATAATGTTATACGTTATATAGTAATAGTATATAACGTTATACGTTAATACGTAATAGTATATAACGTTATACGTTATATAGTAATAGTATATAACGTTATACGTTATATAGTAATAGTATGTAACGTTATATGTTATATCGTAATAGTATATAACGTTATACGTTATATAGTAATAGTATATAACGTTATACGTTAGTACGTAATAATATACAACGTTATACGTGATATGGCAATACTATATAACGTTATACGTTATTACGTAATAGTATATAACGTTATACGTTATTACGTAATACTATACAACGTTATACGTGATATGGTAATACTATATAACGTTATACGTTAGTACGTAATAATATACAACGTTACACGTGATATGGTAATACTATATAACGTTATACGTTAGTGCGTAATAATATACAACGTTATACGTGATATGGTAATACTATATAACGTTATACGCTATTACGTAATAGTATATAACGTTATACGTTAATACGTAATAGTATATATATTTATACGTTATATAGTAATAGTATATAGCGATATACGTTATATAGTAATAGTATATAACGTTATACGTTATGTAGTAATAGTATATAACGTTATACGCTGGTACGTAATAATATACAACGTTATACGTGATATGGCAATACTATATAACGTTATACGTTATTACGTAATAGTATATAACGTTATACGTTATTACGTAATACTATACAACGTTATACGTGATATGGTAATACTATATAACGTTATACGTTAGTACGTAATAATATACAACGTTACACGTGATATGGTAATACTATATAACGTTATACGTTAGTGCGTAATAATATACAACGTTATACGTGATATGGTAATACTATATAACGTTATACGCTATTACGTAATAGTATATAACGTTATACGTTAATACGTAATAGTATATATATTTATACGTTATATAGTAATAGTATATAGCGATATACGTTATATAGTAATAGTATATAACGTTATACGTTATGTAGTAATAGTATATAACGTTATACGCTGGTACGTAATAATATACAACGTTATACGTGATATGGCAATACTATATAACGTTATACGTTATTACGTAATAGTATATAACGTTAGACGTTATTACGTATTAGTATACAACGTTATACGTGATATGGTAATACTATATAACGTTATACGTTAGTACGTAATAATATACAACGTTACACGTGATATGGTAATACTATATAACGTTATACGCTATTACGTAATAGTATATAACGTTATACGTTAATACGGAATAGTATATATCGTTATACGTTATATAGTAATAGTATATAACGTTATACGTTATATAGTAATAGTATATAACGTTATACGTTATATAGTAATAGTATATAACGTTATACGTTATATAGTAATATTATATAACGTTATGCGTTATATAGTAATAGTATATAACGTTATACGTTAATACGTAATAGTATATATCGTTATACGTTATATAGTAATAGTATATAGCGATATACGTTATATAGTAATAGTATATAACGTTATACGTTAGTACGTAATAGTATATAACGTTATACGTTATATGGTAATACTATACAACGTTATACGTAATATAGTAATAGTATATAACGTTATACGTTATATAGTAATAGTATATAACGTTATACGTTATATAGTAATATTATATAACGTTATGCGTTATATAGTAATAGTATATAACGTTATACGTTATATAGTAATATTACATAACGTTATGCGTTATATAGTAATAGTATATAACGTTATACGTTAATACGTAATAGTATATATCGTTATACGTTATATAGTAATAGTATATAGCGATATACGTTATATAGTAATAGTATATAACGTTATACGTTATATGGTAATACTATACAACGTTATACGTTAAATAGTAATAGTATATAACGTTATACGTTATATAGTAATAGTATATAACGTTATACGTTATATAGTAATATTATATAACGTTATGCGTTATATAGTAATAGTATATAACGTTATACGTTAATACGTAATAGTATATATCGTTATACGTTATATAGTAATACTATATAACGTTATACGTTATATAGTAATAGTATATAACGTTATACGTTAATACGTTATATAGTAATAGTATATAACGTTATACGTTATATAGTAATAGTATATAACGTTATACGTTATATAGTAATAGTATATAACGTTATACGTTATATAGTAATATTATATAACGTTATGCGTTATATAGTAATAGTATGGAACGTTATACGTTATATAGTAATACTATATAACGGTATACGTTATATAGTAATAGTATATAACGTTATACGTTAGTACGTAATAATATACAACGTTATACGTGATATGGCAATACTATATAACGTTATACGCTATTACGTAATAGTATATATCGTTATACGTTATATAGTAATAGTATATATCGTTATACGTTATATAGTAATAGTATATAACGTTATACGCTATATAGTAATACTATATAACGGTATACGTTATATAGTAATAGTATATAACGTTATACGTTAGTACGTAATAATATACAACGTTATACGTGATATGGCAATACTATATAACGTTATACGTTATTACGTAATAGTATATAACGTTATACGTTATTACGTAATAGTATACAACGTTATACGTGATATGGTAGTACTATATAACGTTATACGTTAGTACGTAATAATATACAACGTTATACGTGATATGGTAATACTATATAACGTTATACGCTATTACGTAATAGTATATAACGTTATACGTTATTACGTAATACTATACAACGTTATACGTGATATGGTAATACTATATAACGTTATACGTTAGTACGTAATAATATACAACGTTATACGTGATATGGCAATACTATATAACGTTATACGTTATTACGTAATAGTATATAACGTTATACGTTATTACGTAATACTATACAACGTTATACGTGATATGGTAATACTATATAACGTTATACGTTAGTACGTAATAATATACAGCGTTACACGTGATATGGTAATACTATATAACGTTATACGTTAGTGCGTAATAATATACAACGTTATACGTGATATGGTAATACTATATAACGTTATACGCTATTACGTAATAGTATATAACGTTATACGTTAATACGTAATAGTATATATATTTATACGTTATATAGTAATAGTATATAGCGATATACGTTATATAGTAATAGTATATAACGTTATACGTTATGTAGTAATAGTATATAACGTTATACGCTGGTACGTAATAATATACAACGTTATACGTGATATGGCAATACTATATAACGTTATACGTTATTACGTAATAGTATATAACGTTAGACGTTATTACGTATTAGTATACAACGTTATACGTGATATGGTAATACTATATAACGTTATACGTTAGTACGTAATAATATACAACGTTACACGTGATATGGTAATACTATATAACGTTATACGCTATTACGTAATAGTATATAACGTTATACGTTAATACGGAATAGTATATATCGTTATACGTTATATAGTAATAGTATATAACGTTATACGTTATATAGTAATAGTATATAACGTTATACGTTATATAGTAATAGTATATAACGTTATACGTTATATAGTAATATTATATAACGTTATGCGTTATATAGTAATAGTATATAACGTTATACGTTAATGCGTAATAGTATATATCGTTATACGTTATATAGTAATAGTATATAGCGATATACGTTATATAGTAATAGTATATAACGTTATACGTTAGTACGTAATAGTATATAACGTTATACGTTATATGGTAATACTATACAACGTTATACGTTATATAGTAATAGTATATAACGTTATACGTTATATAGTAATAGTATATAACGTTATACGTTATATAGTAATATTATATAACGTTATGCGTTATATAGTAATAGTATATAACGTTATACGTTATATAGTAATATTACATAACGTTATGCGTTATATAGTAATAGTATATAACGTTATACGTTAATACGTAATAGTATATATCGTTATACGTTATATAGTAATAGTATATAGCGATATACGTTATATAGTAATAGTATATAACGTTATACGTTATATGGTAATACTATACAACGTTATACGTTAAATAGTAATAGTATATAACGTTATACGTTATATAGTAATAGTATATAACGTTATACGTTATATAGTAATATTATATAACGTTATGCGTTATATAGTAATAGTATATAACGTTATACGTTAATACGTAATAGTATATATCGTTATACGTTATATAGTAATAGTATATAACGTTATACGTTATATAGTAATAGTATATAACGTTATACGTTAATACGTTATATAGTAATAGTATATAACGTTATACGTTATATAGTAATAGTATATAACGTTATACGTTATATAGTAATAGTATATAACGTTATACGTTATATAGTAATATTATATAACGTTATGCGTTATATAGTAATAGTATGGAACGTTATACGTTATATAGTAATACTATGTAACGGTATACGTTATATAGTAATAGTATATAACGTTATACGTTAGTACGTAATAATATACAACGTTATACGTGATATGGCAATACTATATAACGTTATACGCTATTACGTAATAGTATATATCGTTATACGTTATATAGTAATAGTATATATCGTTATACGTTATATAGTAATAGTATATAACGTTATACTCTATATAGTAATACTATATAACGGTATACGTTATATAGTAATAGTATATAACGTTATACGTTAGTACGTAATAATATACAACGTTATACGTGATATGGCAATACTATATAACGTTATACGTTATTACGTAATAGTATATAACGTTATACGTTATTACGTAATAGTATACAACGTTATACGTGATATGGTAGTACTATATAACGTTATACGTTAGTACGTAATAATATACAACGTTATACGTGATATGGTAATACTATATAACGTTATACGCTATTACGTAATAGTATATATCGTTATACGTTATATAGTAATAGTATATATCGTTATACGTTATATAGTAATAGTATATAACGTTATACGCTATATAGTAATAGTATATAACGTTATACGTTATATAGTAATAGTATATAACGTTATACGTTATATAGTAATAGTATATAACGTTATGCGTTATATAGTAATAGTATATAACGTTATACGTTATATAGTAATAGTATATAACGTTATACGTTATATAGTAATGGTATATAATGTTATACGTTATATAGTAATAGTATATAACGTTATACGTTAATACGTAATAGTATATAACGTTATACGTTATATAGTAATAGTATATAACGTTATACGTTATATAGTAATAGTATGTAACGTTATATGTTATATCGTAATAGTATATAACGTTATACGTTATATAGTAATAGTATATAACGTTATACGTTAGTACGTAATAATATACAACGTTATACGTGATATGGCAATACTATATAACGTTATACGTTATTACGTAATAGTATATAACGTTATACGTTATTACGTAATACTATACAACGTTATACGTGATATGGTAATACTATATAACGTTATACGTTAGTACGTAATAATATACAACGTTACACGTGATATGGTAATACTATATAACGTTATACGTTAGTGCGTAATAATATACAACGTTATACGTGATATGGTAATACTATATAACGTTATACGCTATTACGTAATAGTATATAACGTTATACGTTAATACGTAATAGTATATATATTTATACGTTATATAGTAATAGTATATAGCGATATACGTTATATAGTAATAGTATATAACGTTATACGTTATGTAGTAATAGTATATAACGTTATACGCTGGTACGTAATAATATACAACGTTATACGTGATATGGCAATACTATATAACGTTATACGTTATTACGTAATAGTATATAACGTTAGACGTTATTACGTATTAGTATACAACGTTATACGTGATATGGTAATACTATATAACGTTATACGTTAGTACGTAATAATATACAACGTTACACGTGATATGGTAATACTATATAACGTTATACGCTATTACGTAATAGTATATAACGTTATACGTTAATACGGAATAGTATATATCGTTATACGTTATATAGTAATAGTATATAACGTTATACGTTATATAGTAATAGTATATAACGTTATACGTTATATAGTAATAGTATATAACGTTATACGTTATATAGTAATATTATATAACGTTATGCGTTATATAGTAATAGTATATAACGTTATACGTTAATACGTAATAGTATATATCGTTATACGTTATATAGTAATAGTATATAGCGATATACGTTATATAGTAATAGTATATAACGTTATACGTTAGTACGTAATAGTATATAACGTTATACGTTATATGGTAATACTATACAACGTTATACGTTATATAGTAATAGTATATAACGTTATACGTTATATAGTAATAGTATATAACGTTATACGTTATATAGTAATATTATATAACGTTATGCGTTATATAGTAATAGTATATAACGTTATACGTTATATAGTAATATTATATAACGTTATGCGTTATATAGTAATAGTATATAACGTTATACGTTAATACGTAATAATATATATCGTTATACGTTATATAGTAATAGTATATAGCGATATACGTTATATAGTAATAGTATATAACGTTATACGTTATATGGTAATACTATACAACGTTATACGTTAAATAGTAATAGTATATAACGTTATACGTTATATAGTAATAGTATATAACGTTATACGTTATATAGTAATATTATATAACGTTATGCGTTATATAGTAATAGTATATAACGTTATACGTTAATACGTAATAGTATATATCGTTATACGTTATATAGTAATAGTATATAACGTTATACGTTATATAGTAATAGTATATAACGTTATACGTTAATACGTTATATAGTAATAGTATATAACGTTATACGTTATATAGTAATAGTATATAACGTTATACGTTATATAGTAATAGTATATAACGTTATACGTTATATAGTAATATTATATAACGTTATGCGTTATATAGTAATAGTATGGAACGTTATACGTTATATAGTAATACTATATAACGGTATACGTTATATAGTAATAGTATATAACGTTATACGTTAGTACGTAATAATATACAACGTTATACGTGATATGGCAATACTATATAACGTTATATACTATTACGTAATAGTATATATCGTTATACGTTATATAGTAATAGTATATATCGTTATACGTTATATAGTAATAGTATATAACGTTATACGCTATATAGTAATACTATATAACGGTATACGTTATATAGTAATAGTATATAACGTTATACGTTAGTACGTAATAATATACAACGTTATACGTGATATGGCAATACTATATAACGTTATACGTTATTACGTAATAGTATATAACGTTATACGTTATTACGTAATAGTATACAACGTTATACGTGATATGGTAGTACTATATAACGTTATACGTTAGTACGTAATAATATACAACGTTATACGTGATATGGTAATACTATATAACGTTATACGCTATTACGTAATAGTATATATCGTTATACGTTATATACTAATACTATATATCGTTATACGTTATATAGTAATAGTATATAACGTTATACGCTATATAGTAATAGTATATAACGTTATACGTTATATAGTAATAGTATATAACGTTATACGTTATATAGTAATAGTATATAACGTTATGCGTTATATAGTAATAGTATATAACGTTATACGTTATATAGTAATAGTATATAACGTTATACGTTATATAGTAATGGTATATAATGTTATACGTTATATAGTAATAGTATATAACGTTATACGTTAATACGTAATAGTATATAACGTTATACGTTATATAGTAATAGTATATAACGTTATACGTTATATAGTAATAGTATGTAACGTTATATGTTATATCGTAATAGTATATAACGTTATACGTTATATAGTAATAGTATATAACGTTATACGTTAGTACGTAATAATATACAACGTTATACGTGATATGGCAATACTATATAACGTTATACGTTATTACGTAATAGTATATAACGTTATACGTTATTACGTAATACTATACAACGTTATACGTGATATGGTAATACTATATAACGTTATACGTTAGTACGTAATAATATACAACGTTACACGTGATATGGTAATACTATATAACGTTATACGTTAGTGCGTAATAATATACAACGTTATACGTGATATGGTAATACTATATAACGTTATACGCTATTACGTAATAGTATATAACGTTATACGTTAATACGTAATAGTATATATATTTATACGTTATATAGTAATAGTATATAGCGATATACGTTATATAGTAATAGTATATAACGTTATACGTTATGTAGTAATAGTATATAACGTTATACGCTGGTACGTAATAATATACAACGTTATACGTGATATGGCAATACTATATAACGTTATACGTTATTACGTAATAGTATATAACGTTAGACGTTATTACGTATTAGTATACAACGTTATACGTGATATGGTAATACTATATAACGTTATACGTTAGTACGTAATAATATACAACGTTACACGTGATATGGTAATACTATATAACGTTATACGCTATTACGTAATAGTATATAACGTTATACGTTAATACGGAATAGTATATATCGTTATACGTTATATAGTAATAGTATATAACGTTATACGTTATATAGTAATAGTATATAACGTTATACGTTATATAGTAATAGTATATAACGTTATACGTTATATAGTAATATTATATAACGTTATGCGTTATATAGTAATAGTATATAACGTTATACGTTAATACGTAATAGTATATATCGTTATACGTTATATAGTAATAGTATATAGCGATATACGTTATATAGTAATAGTATATAACGTTATACGTTAGTACGTAATAGTATATAACGTTATACGTTATATGGTAATACTATACAACGTTATACGTTATATAGTAATAGTATATAACGTTATACGTTATATAGTAATAGTATATAACGTTATACGTTATATAGTAATATTATATAACGTTATGCGTTATATAGTAATAGTATATAACGTTATACGTTAATACGTAATAGTATATATCGTTATACGTTACATAGTAATAGTATATAACGTTATACGTTATATAGTAATAGTATATAACGTTATACGTTATATAGTAATAGTATATAACGTTATACGTTATATAGTAATAGTATATAACGTTATACGTTATATAGTAATATTATATAACGTTATGCGTTATATAGTAATAGTATAGAACGTTATACGTTATATAGTAATACTATATAACGGTATATGTTATATAGTAATAGTATATAACGTTATACGTTAGTACGTAATAATATACAACGTTATACGTGATATGGCAATACTATATAACGTTATACGTTATTACGTAATAGTATATAACGTTATACGTTAGTACGTATAATATACAACGTTAGACGTGATATGGCAATACTATATAACGTTATACGTTATTACGTAATAGTATATAACGTTATACGTTATATAGTAATAGTATATAACGTTATACGTTAATACGTAATAGTATATATCGTTATACGTTATATAGTAATAGTATATAACGTTATACGTTATATAGTAATAGTATATAACGTTATACGTTATATAGTAATAGTATATAACGTTATACGTTATATAGTAATATTATATAACGTTATGCGTTATATAGTAATAGTATATAACGTTATACGTTATTACGTAATAGTATATAACGTTATACGTTATATAGTAATAGTATATAACGTTATACGTTATATAGTAATAGTATATAACGTTATGCGTTATATAGTAATAGTATGTCGGAGATGCAGAGGCATCGAGCCTTTCTTTTGGAAGATTTCTCAATACTTGGGCTCGGGGTGGCATAACTGGTCGCCGAACGTAGCCACGGTCACTGGATGAACGAAATGTTTTACAAAGGAGGTTCCAGTGTTAAGGGATACGCTGTATAAACAATCAAGTCTTGATCAGGAGCAATGCTGGTTTATGTGGAAATGCCTAGTTACGGCGCTTGGGAATTTGTTGATATTCCCGATCGATATGTATTTGATATATGTAACTGTATCTGTCTTTTATTTTGCAATCTCCTTGGAGAGTTTACTGTCATCGTCTTGGAGTCAGTCTTAGAGAAACCCTGTGCCAGAGTGAACGTGTCAGTGTGCTATCAAAAATATATTAAAACGTACAGAAAGTTTCCCGTTGACCGTGGATTCGTTACAGAACCCAAGAATATTATTTAAAGCATTTGTTTACTTATTGTTTGTTATCTTAGTTAACCGATAAACTAATTATTTATCAAACTTTGTAAAGAAATATAATTTTATGTAAATACAACCTTTATTGAACATCATGATGGCAAATGCTAACGAAGAATCGTCTCGCGCTCGAAATCCAAACGACAATTCGACATATATAATAATTCGACATATATTCGACATATATTCGTTATACGTTATATAGTAATAGTATATAACGTTATGCGTTATATAGTAATAGTATATAACGTTATACGTTATATAGTAATAGTATATAACGTTATACGTTATATAGTAATGGTATATAATGTTATACGTTATATAGTAATAGTATATAACGTTATACGTTAATACGTAATAGTATATAACGTTATACGTTATATAGTAATAGTATATAGCGTTACACGTTAGTACGTAATAATATACAACGTTATACGTGATATGGCAATACTACATAACGTTATACGTTATTACGTAATAGTATATAACGTTATACGTTATATAGTAATAGTATATAACGTTATACGTTATATAGTAATAGTATATAACGTTATACGTTATATAGTAATAGTATATAACGTTATACGTTATATAGTAATAGTATATAACGTTATACGTTATATAGTAATAGTATATAACGTTATATGTTATATCGTAATAGTATATAACGTTATACGTTATATAGTAATAGTATATAACGTTATACGTTAGTACGTAATAATATACAACGTTATACGTGATATGGCAATACTATATAACGTTATACGTTATTACGTAATAGTATATAACGTTATACGTTATTACGTAATACTATACAACGTTATACGTGATATGGTAATACTATATAACGTTATACGTTAGTACGTAATAATATAAAACGTTACACGTGATATGGTAATACTATATTACGTTATACGTTAGTACGTAATAATATACAACGTTATACGTGATATGGTAATACTATATAACGTTATACGCTATTACGTAATAGTATATAACGTTATACGTTAATACGTAATAGTATATATCGTTATACGTTATATAGTAATAGTATATAGCGATATACGTTATATAGTAATAGTATATAACGTTATACGTTATATAGTAATAGTATATAACGTTATACGCTGGTACGTAATAATATACAACGTTATACGTGATATGGCAATACTATATAACGTTATACGTTATTACGTAATAGTATATAACGTTATACGTTATTACGTATTAGTATACAACGTTATACGTGATATGGTAATACTATATAACGTTATACGTTAGTACGTAATAATATACAACGTTACACGTGATATGGTAATACTATATAACGTTATACGCTATTACGTAATAGTATATAACGTTATACGTTAATATGTAATAGTATATATCGTTATACGTTATATAGTAATAGTATATAACGTTATACGTTATATAGTAATAGTATATAACGTTATACGTTATATAGTAATAGTATATAACGTTATACGTTATATAGTAATATTATATAACGTTATGCGTTATATAGTAATAGTATATAACGTTATACGTGATATGGCAATACTATATAACGTTATACGTTTTTACGTAATAGTATATAACGTTATACGTTATTACGTAATAGTATATAACGTTATACGTTATATAGTAATAGTATATAACGTTATACGGTATATAGTAATATTATATAACGTTATGCGTTATATAGTAATAGTATATAACGTTATACGTTATATAGTAATAGTATATAACGTTATGCGTTCTATAGTAATAGTATATAACGTTATACGATAGTACGGAATAGTATATATCGTTATACGTTATATAGTAATAGTATATAACGTTATACGTTATTACGTAATAGTATATAACGTTATACGTTATATAGTAATAGTATATAACGTTATACGTTATATAGTAATAGTATATAACGTTATACGTTATATAGTAATAGTATATAACGTTATACGTTATATAGTAATAGTATATAACGTTATACGTTATATAGTAATAGTATATAACGTTATACGTTATATAGTAATATTATATAACGTTATGCGTTATATAGTAATAGTATATAACGTTATACGTTATTACGTAATAGTATATAACGTTATACGTTATATAGTAATAGTATATAACGTTATACGTTATATAGTAATAGTATATAACGTTATGCGTTATATAGTAATAGTATATAACGTTATACGTTATATAGTAATAGTATATAACGTTATGCGTTCTATAGTAATAGTATATAACGTTATACGATAGTACGGAATAGTATATATCGTTATACGTTATATAGTAATAGTATATAACGTTATACGTTATTACGTAATAGTATATAACGTTATACGTTATATAGTAATAGTATATAACGTTATGCGTTCTATAGTAATAGTATATAACGTTATACGATAGTACGGAATAGTATATATCGTTATACGTTATATAGTAATAGTATATAACGTTATACGTTATATAGTAATAGTATATAACGTTATACGTTATATAGTAATAGTATATAACGTTATACGTTATATAGTAATATTATATAACGTTATGCGTTATATAGTAATAGTATATAACGTTATACGTTATATAGTAATAGTATATAACGTTATGCGTTCTATAGTAATAGTATATAACGTTATACGATAGTACGGAATAGTATATATCGTTATACGTTATATAGTAATAGTATATAACGTTATACGTTATTACGTAATAGTATATAACGTTATACGTTATATAGTAATAGTATATAACGTTATACGTTATATAGTAATAGTATATAACGTTATACGTTATATAGTAATAGTATATAACGTTATACGTTATTACGTAATACTATACAACGTTATACGTGATATGGTAATACTATATAACGTTATACGTTCGTACGTAATAATATACAACGTTACACGTGATATGGTAATACTATATAACGTTATACGTTAGTACGTAATAATATACAACGTTATACGTGATATGGTAATACTATATAACGTTATACGCTATTACGTAATAGTATATAACGTTATACGTTAATACGGAATAGTATATATCGTTATACGTTACATAGTAATAGTATATAACGTTATACGTTATATAGTAATAGTATATAACGTTATACGTTATATAGTAATAGTATATAACGTTATACGTTATATAGTAATAGTATATAACGTTATACGTTATATAGTAATAGTATATAACGTTATACGTTATATAGTAATATTATATAACGTTATGCGTTATATAGTAATAGTATAGAACGTTATACGTTATATACTATTACTATATAACGTATAACGTTATATAGTAATAGTATATAACGTTATACGTTAGTACGTAATAATATACAACGTTATACGTGATATGGCAATACTATATAACGTTATACGTTATTACGTAATAGTATATAACGTTATACGTTAGTACGTATAATATACAACGTTATACGTGATATGGCAATACTATATAACGTTATACGTTATTACGTAATAGTATATAACGTTATACGTTATATAGTAATAGTATATAACGTTATACGTTAATACGTAATAGTATATATCGTTATACGTTATATAGTAATAGTATATAACGTTATACGTTATATAGTAATAGTATATAACGTTATACGTTATATAGTAATAGTATATAACGTTATACGTTAGTACGTAATAATATACAACGTTATACGTGATATGGCAATACTATATAACGTTATACGTTATTACGTAATAGTATATAACGTTATACGTTATTACGTAATACTATACAACGTTATACGTGATATGGTAATACTATATAACGTTATACGTTCGTACGTAATAATATACAACGTTACACGTGATATGGTAATACTATATAACGTTATACGTTAGTACGTAATAATATACAACGTTATACGTGATATGGTAATACTATATAACGTTATACGCTATTACGTAATAGTATATAACGTTATACGTTAATACGGAATAGTATATATCGCTATACGTTATATAGTAATAGTATATAACGTTATACGTTATATAGTAATAGTATATAACGTTATACGTTATATAGTATTAGTATATAACGTTATACGTTATATAGTAATATTATATATCGTTATGCGTTATATAGT
Organism: Bombus terrestris; assembly: GCF_910591885.1. NCBI lineage: Eukaryota > Metazoa > Arthropoda > Insecta > Hymenoptera > Apidae > Bombus > Bombus terrestris. Next base: position 20,521,592 of record NC_063271.1, on the reverse strand, counting down.
AATAGTATAGCGTTATACGTTAATACGTAATAGTATATATCGTTATACGTTACATAGTAATAGTATATAACGTTATACGTTATATAGTAATAGTATATAACGTTATACGTTATATAGTAATAGTATATAACGTTATACGTTATATAGTAATAGTATATAACGTTATACGTTATATAGTAATATTATATAACGTTATGCGTTATATAGTAATAGTATAGAACGTTATACGTTATATAGTAATACTATATAACGGTATACGTTATATAGTAATAGTATATAACGTTATACGTTAGTACGTAATAATATACAACGTTATACGTGATATGGCAATACTATATAACGTTATACGTTATTACGTAATAGTATATAACGTTATACGTTAGTACGTATAATATACAACGTTATACGTGATATGGCAATACTATATAACGTTATACGTTATTACGTAATAGTATATAACGTTATACGTTATATAGTAATAGTATATAACGTTATACGTTAATACGTAATAGTATATATCGTTATACGTTATATAGTAATAGTATATAACGTTATACGTTATATAGTAATAGTATATAACGTTATACGTTATATAGTAATAGTATATAACGTTATACGTTAGTACGTAATAATATACAACGTTATACGTGATATGGCAATACTATATAACGTTATACGTTATTACGTAATAGTATATAACGTTATACGTTATATAGTAATAGTATATAACGTTATACGTTATATAGTAATAGTATATAACGTTATACGTTAATACGTAATAGTATATATCGTTATACGTTATATAGTAATAGTATATATCGTTATACGTTATATAGTAATAGTATATAGCGATATACGTTATATAGTAATAGTATATAACGTTATACGTTAGTACGTAATAGTATATAACGTTATACGTTATATGGTAATACTATACAACGTTATACGTTAGTAATAGTATATAACGTTATACGTTAGTACGTAATAGTATATGACGTTATACGTGATATGGTAATACTATATAACGTTATACGCTATTACGTAATAGTATATAACGTTATACGTTATTACGTAATACTATACAACGTTATAAGTGATATGGTAATACTATATAACGTTATACGTTAGTACGTAATAATATACAACGTTACACGTGATATGGTAATACTATATAACGTTATACGTTAGTACGTAATAATATACAACGTTATACGTGATATGGTAATACTATATAACGTATACGCTATTACGTAATAGTATATAACGTTATACGTTAATACGTAATAGTATATATCGTTATACGTTATATAGTAATAGTATATAGCGATATACGTTATATAGTAATAGTATATAACGTTATACGTTATATACTATTACTATATAACGTTATACGCTGGTACGTAATAATATACAACGTTATACGTGATATGGCAATACTATATAACGTTATACGTTATTACGTAATAGTATATAACGTTATACGTTATTACGTATTAGTATACAACGTTACACGTGATATGGTAATACTATATAACGTTATACGTTAGTACGTAATAATATACAACGTTACACGTGATATGGTAATACTATATAACGTTATACGCTATTACGTAATAGTATATAACGTTATACGTTAATACGGAATAGTATATATCGTTATACGTTATATAGTAATACTATATAACGGTATACGTTATTACGTAATCGTATATAACGTTATACGTTACTATGTAATAGTATATAACGTTATACGATAGTACGTAATAGTATGTAACGTTATACGTTATATGGTAATACTATACAACGGTGTACGTTATATAGTAATAGTATATAACGTTATACGTTATATAGTAATAGTATATAACGTTATACGTTATATAGTAATATTATATAACGTTATGCGTTATATAGTAATAGTATATAACGTTATACGTTAATACGTAATAGTATATATCGTTATACGTTACATAGTAATAGTATATAACGTTATACGTTATTACGTAATAGTATATAACGTTATACGTTATTACGTAATACTATACAACGTTATACGTGATATGGTAATACTATATAACGTTATACGTTAGTACGTAATAATATACAACGTTACACGTGATATGGTAATACTATATAACGTTATACGTTAGTGCGTAATAATATACAACGTTATACGTGATATGGTAATACTATATAACGTTATACGCTATTACGTAATAGTATATAACGTTATACGTTAATACGTAATAGTATATATATTTATACGTTATATAGTAATAGTATATAGCGATATACGTTATATAGTAATAGTATATAACGTTATACGTTATATAGTCATAGTATATAACGTTATACGCTGGTACGTAATAATATACAACGTTATACGTGATATGGCAATACTATATAACGTTATACGTTATTACGTAATAGTATATAACGTTATACGTTATTACGTATTAGTATACAACGTTATACGTGATATGGTAATACTATATAACGTTATACGTTAGTACGTAATAATATACAACGTTACACGTGATATGGTAATACTATATAACGTTATACGCTATTACGTAATAGTATATAACGTTATACGTTAATACGTAATAGTATATATCGTTATACGTTATATAGTAATAGTATATAGCGATATACGTTATATAGTAATAGTATATAACGTTATACGTTATATAGTAATAGTATATAACGTTATACGTTATATAGTAATATTATATAACGTTATGCGTTATATAGTAATAGTATATAACGTTATACGTTAATACGTAATAGTATATATCGTTATACGTTATATAGTAATAGTATATAGCGATATACGTTATATAGTAATAGTATATAACGTTATACGTTAGTACGTAATAGTATATAACGTTATACGTTATATGGTAATACTATACAACGTTATACGTTATATAGTAATAGTATATAACGTTATACGTTATATAGTAATAGTATATAACGTTATACGTTATATAGTAATATTATATAACGTTATGCGTTATATAGTAATAGTATAGAACGTTATACGTTATATAGTAATACTATATAACGGTATACGTTATATAGTTATAGTATATAACGTTATACGTTAGTACGTAATAATATACAACGTTATACGTGATATGGCAATACTATATAACGTTATACGTTATTACGTAATAGTATATAACGTTATACGTTAGTACGTATAATATACAACGTTATACGTGATATGGCAATACTATATAACGTTATACGTTATTACGTAATAGTATATAACGTTATACGTTATATAGTAATAGTATATAACGTTATACGTTAATACGTAATAGTATATATCGTTATACGTTATATAGTAATAGTATATAACGTTATACGTTATATAGTAATAGTATATAACGTTATACGTTATATAGTAATAGTATATAACGTTATACGTTAGTACGTAATAATATACAACGTTATACGTGATATGGCAATACTATATAACGTTATACGTTATTACGTAATAGTATATAACGTTATACGTTATTACGTAATACTATACAACGTTATAAGTGATATGGTAATACTATATAACGTTATACGTTAGTACGTAATAATATACAACGTTACACGTGATATGGTAATACTATATAACGTTATACGTTAGTACGTAATAATATACAACGTTATACGTGATATGGTAATACTATATAACGTTATACGCTATTACGTAATAGTATATAACGTTATACGTTAATACGTAATAGTATATATCGTTATACGTTATATAGTAATAGTATATAGCGATATACGTTGTATAGTAATAGTATATAACGTTATACGTTATATAGTAATAGTATATAACGTTATACGCTGGTACGTAATAATATACAACGTTATACGTGATATGGCAATACTATATAACGTTATACGTTATTACGTAATAGTATATAACGTTATACGTTATTACGTATTAGTATACAACGTTACACGTGATATGGTAATACTATATAACGTTATACGTTAGTACGTAATAATATACAACGTTACACGTGATATGGTAATACTATATAACGTTATACGCTATTACGTAATAGTATATAATGTTATACGTTAATACGGAATAGTATATATCGTTATACGTTATATAGTAATAGTATATAACGTTATACGTTATATAGTAATAGTATATAACGTTATACGTTATATAGTAATAGTATATAACGTTATACGTTATATAGTAATATTATATAACGTTATGCGTTATATAGTAATAGTATATAACGTTATACGTTAATACGTAATAGTATATATCGTTATACGTTATATAGTAATAGTATATAGCGATATACGTTATATAGTAATAGTATATAACGTTATACGTTAGTACGTAATAGTATATAACGTTATACGTTATATGGTAATACTATACAACGTTATACGTTATATAGTAATAGTATATAACGTTATACGTTATATAGTAATAGTATATAACGTTATACGTTATATAGTAATATTATATAACGTTATGCGTTATATAGTAATAGTATATAACGTTATACGTTAATACGTAATAGTATATATCGTTATACGTTACATAGTAATAGTATATAACGTTATACGTTATATAGTAATAGTATATAACGTTATACGTTATATAGTAATAGTATATAACGTTATACGTTATATAGTAATAGTATATAACGTTATACGTTATATAGTAATATTATATAACGTTATGCGTTATATAGCAATAGTATAGAACGTTATACGTTATATAGTAATACTATATAACGGTATATGTTATATAGTAATAGTATATAACGTTATACGTTAGTACGTAATAATATACAACGTTATACGTGATATGGCAATACTATATAACGTTATACGTTATTACGTAATAGTATATAACGTTATACGTTAGTACGTATAATATACAACGTTATACGTGATATGGCAATACTATATAACGTTATACGTTATTACGTAATAGTATATAACGTTATACGTTATATAGTAATAGTATATAACGTTATACGTTAATACGTAATAGTATATATCGTTATACGTTATATAGTAATATTATATAACGTTATGCGTTATATAGTAATAGTATATAACGTTATACGTTATATAGTAATAGTATATAACGTTATACGTTATATAGTAATATTATATAACGTTATGCGTTATATAGTAATAGTATATAACGTTATACGTTATTACGTAATAGTATATAACGTTATACGTTATATAGTAATAGTATATAACGTTATACGTTATATAGTAATAGTATATAACGTTATGCGTTATATAGTAATAGTATGTCGGAGATGCAGAGGCATCGAGCCTTTCTTTTGGAAGATTTCTCAATACTTGGGCTCGGGGTGGCATAACTGGTCGCCGAACGTAGCCACGGTCACTGGATGAACGAAATGTTTTACAAAGGAGGTTCCAGTGTTAAGGGATACGCTGTATAAACAATCAAGTCTTGATCAGGAGCAATGCTGGTTTATGTGGAAATGCCTAGTTACGGCGCTTGGGAATTTGTTGATATTCCCGATCGATATGTATTTGATATATGTAACTGTATCTGTCTTTTATTTTGCAATCTCCTTGGAGAGTTTACTGTCATCGTCTTGGAGTCAGTCTTAGAGAAACCCTGTGCCAGAGTGAACGTGTCAGTGTGCTATCAAAAATATATTAAAACGTACAGAAAGTTTCCCGTTGACCGTGGATTCGTTACAGAACCCAAGAATATTATTTAAAGCATTTGTTTACTTATTGTTTGTTATCTTAGTTAACCGATAAACTAATTATTTATCAAACTTTGTAAAGAAATATAATTTTATGTAAATACAACCTTTATTGAACATCATGATGGCAAATGCTAACGAAGAATCGTCTCGCGCTCGAAATCCAAACGACAATTCGACATATATAATAATTCGACATATATTCGACATATATTCGTTATACGTTATATAGTAATAGTATATAACGTTATGCGTTATATAGTAATAGTATATAACGTTATACGTTATATAGTAATAGTATATAACGTTATACGTTATATAGTAATGGTATATAATGTTATACGTTATATAGTAATAGTATATAACGTTATACGTTAATACGTAATAGTATATAACGTTATACGTTATATAGTAATAGTATATAGCGTTACACGTTAGTACGTAATAATATACATCGTTATACGTGATATGGCAATACTACATAACGTTATACGTTATTACGTAATAGTATATAACGTTATACGTTATATAGTAATAGTATATAACGTTATACGTTATATAGTAATAGTATATAACGTTATACGTTATATAGTAATAGTATATAACGTTATACGTTATATAGTAATAGTATATAACGTTATACGTTATATAGTAATAGTATATAACGTTATATGTTATATCGTAATAGTATATAACGTTATACGTTATATAGTAATAGTATATAACGTTATACGTTAGTACGTAATAATATACAACGTTATACGTGATATGGCAATACTATATAACGTTATACGTTATTACGTAATAGTATATAACGTTATACGTTATTACGTAATACTATACAACGTTATACGTGATATGGTAATACTATATAACGTTATACGTTAGTACGTAATAATATAAAACGTTACACGTGATATGGTAATACTATATAACGTTATACGTTAGTACGTAATAATATACAACGTTATACGTGATATGGTAATACTATATAACGTTATACGCTATTACGTAATAGTATATAACGTTATACGTTAATACGTAATAGTATATATCGTTATACGTTATATAGTAATAGTATATAGCGATATACGTTATATAGTAATAGTATATAACGTTATACGTTATATAGTAATAGTATATAACGTTATACGCTGGTACGTAATAATATACAACGTTATACGTGATATGGCAATACTATATAACGTTATACGTTATTACGTAATAGTATATAACGTTATACGTTATTACGTATTAGTATACAACGTTATACGTGATATGGTAATACTATATAACGTTATACGTTAGTACGTAATAATATACAACGTTACACGTGATATGGTAATACTATATAACGTTATACGCTATTACGTAATAGTATATAACGTTATACGTTAATATGTAATAGTATATATCGTTATACGTTATATAGTAATAGTATATAACGTTATACGTTATATAGTAATAGTATATAACGTTATACGTTATATAGTAATAGTATATAACGTTATACGTTATATAGTAATATTATATAACGTTATGCGTTATATAGTAATAGTATATAACGTTATACGTGATATGGCAATACTATATAACGTTATACGTTTTTACGTAATAGTATATAACGTTATACGTTATTACGTAATAGTATATAACGTTATACGTTATATAGTAATAGTATATAACGTTATACGGTATATAGTAATATTATATAACGTTATGCGTTATATAGTAATAGTATATAACGTTATACGTTATATAGTAATAGTATATAACGTTATGCGTTCTATAGTAATAGTATATAACGTTATACGATAGTACGGAATAGTATATATCGTTATACGTTATATAGTAATAGTATATAACGTTATACGTTATTACGTAATAGTATATAACGTTATACGTTATATAGTAATAGTATATAACGTTATACGTTATATAGTAATAGTATATAACGTTATACGTTATATAGTAATAGTATATAACGTTATACGTTATATAGTAATAGTATATAACGTTATACGTTATATAGTAATAGTATATAACGTTATACGTTATATAGTAATATTATATAACGTTATGCGTTATATAGTAATAGTATATAACGTTATACGTTATTACGTAATAGTATATAACGTTATACGTTATATAGTAATAGTATATAACGTTATACGTTATATAGTAATAGTATATAACGTTATGCGTTATATAGTAATAGTATGTCGGAGATGCAGAGGCATCGAGCCTTTCTTTTGGAAGATTTCTCAATACTTGGGCTCGGGGTGGCATAACTGGTCGCCGAACGTAGCCACGGTCACTGGATGAACGAAATGTTTTACAAAGGAGGTTCCAGTGTTAAGGGATACGCTGTATAAACAATCAAGTCTTGATCAGGAGCAATGCTGGTTTATGTGGAAATGCCTAGTTACGGCGCTTGGGAATTTGTTGATATTCCCGATCGATATGTATTTGATATATGTAACTGTATCTGTCTTTTATTTTGCAATCTCCTTGGAGAGTTTACTGTCATCGTCTTGGAGTCAGTCTTAGAGAAACCCTGTGCCAGAGTGAACGTGTCAGTGTGCTATCAAAAATATATTAAAACGTACAGAAAGTTTCCCGTTGACCGTGGATTCGTTACAGAACCCAAGAATATTATTTAAAGCATTTGTTTACTTATTGTTTGTTATCTTAGTTAACCGATAAACTAATTATTTATCAAACTTTGTAAAGAAATATAATTTTATGTAAATACAACCTTTATTGAACATCATGATGGCAAATGCTAACGAAGAATCGTCTCGCGCTCGAAATCCAAACGACAATTCGACATATATAATAATTCGACATATATTCGACATATATTCGTTATACGTTATATAGTAATAGTATATAACGTTATGCGTTATATAGTAATAGTATATAACGTTATACGTTATATAGTAATAGTATATAACGTTATGCGTTATATAGTAATGGTATATAATGTTATACGTTATATAGTAATAGTATATAACGTTATACGTTAATACGTAATAGTATATAACGTTATACGTTATATAGTAATAGTATATAGCGTTATACGTTAGTACGTAATAATATACAACGTTATACGTGATATGGCAATACTACATAACGTTATACGTTATTACGTAATAGTATATAACGTTATACGTTATATAGTAATAGTATATAACGTTATACGCTATATAGTAATAGTATATAACGTTATACGTTATATAGTAATAGTATATAACGTTATACGTTATATAGTAATAGTATATAACGTTATACGTTATATAGTAATAGTATATAACGTTATACGTTATATAGTAATAGTATATAACGTTATACGTTATATAGTAATAGTATATAACGTTATACGCTGGTACGTAATAATATACAACGTTATACGTGATATGGCAATACTATATAACGTTATACGTTATTACGTAATAATATACAACGTTACACGTGATATGGTAATACTATATAACGTTATACGTTAGTACGTAATAATATACAACGTTATACGTGATATGGTAATACTATATAACGTTATACGCTATTACGTAATAGTATATAACGTTATACGTTAATACGTAATAGTATATATCGTTATACGTTATATAGTAATAGTATATAGCGATATACGTTATATAGTAATAGTATATAACGTTATACGTTATATAGTAATAGTATATAACGTTATACGCTGGTACGTAATAATATACAACGTTATACGTGATATGGCAATACTATATAACGTTATACGTTATTACGTAATAGTATATAACGTTATACGTTATTACGTATTAGTATACAACGTTATACGTGATATGGTAATACTATATAACGTTATACGTTAGTACGTAATAATATACAACGTTACACGTGATATGGTAATACTATATAACGTTATACGCTATTACGTAATAGTATATAACGTTATACGTTAATATGTAATAGTATATATCGTTATACGTTATATAGTAATAGTATATAACGTTATACGTTATATAGTAATAGTATATAACGTTATACGTTATATAGTAATATTATATAACGTTATGCGTTATATAGTAATAGTATATAACGATATACGTTATATAGTAATAGTATATAACGTTATGCGTTATATAGTAATAGTATATAACGTTATACGTTAATACGGAATAGTATATATCGTTATACGTTATATAGTAATAGTATATAACGTTATACGTTATATAGTAATAGTATATAACGTTATACGTTATATAGTAATAGTATATAACGTTATATGTTATATCGTAATAGTATATAACGTTATACGTTATATAGTAATAGAATATAACGTTATACGTTAGTACGTAATAATATACAACGTTATACGTGATATGGCAATACTACATAACGTTATACGTTATTACGTAATAGTATATAACGTTATACGTTATATAGTAATAGTATATAACGTTATACGTTATATAGTAATAGTATATAACGTTATACGTTATATAGTAATAGTATATAACGTTATACGTTATATAGTAATAGTATATAACGTTATACGTTATATAGTAATAGTATATAACGTTATACGTTATATAGTAATAGTATATAGCGTTATACGTTAGTACGTAATAATATACAACGTTATACGTGATATGGCAATACTACATAACGTTATACGTTATTACGTAATAGTATATAACGTTATACGTTATATAGTAATAGTATATAACGTTATACGTTATATAGTAATAGTATATAACGTTATACGTTATATAGTAATAGTATATAACGTTATACGTTATATAGTAATAGTATATAACGTTATACGTTATATAGTAATAGTATATAACGTTATACGCTGGTACGTAATAATATACAACGTTATACGTGATATGGCAATACTATATAACGTTATACGTTATTACGTAATAGTATATAACGTTATACGTTATTACGTATTAGTATACAACGTTATACGTGATATGGTAATACTATATAACGTTATACGTTAGTACGTAATAATATACAACGTTACACGTGATATGGTAATACTATATAACGTTATACGCTATTACGTAATAGTATATAACGTTATACGTTAATATGTAATAGTATATATCGTTATACGTTATATAGTAATAGTATATAACATTATACGTTATATAGTAATAGTATATAACGTTATACGTTATATAGTAATAGTATATAACGTTATACGTTATATAGTAATATTATATAGCGTTATGCGTTATATAGTAATAGTATATAACGATATACGATATATAGTAATAGTATATAACGTTATGCGTTATATAGTAATAGTATATAACGTTATACGTTAATACGGAATAGTATATATCGTTATACGTTATATAGTAATAGTATATAACGTTATACGTTATATAGTAATAGTATATAACGTTATACGTTATATAGTAATAGTATATAACGTTATATGTTATATCGTAATAGTATATAACGTTATACGTTATATAGTAATAGAATATAACGTTATACGTTAGTACGTAATAATATACAACGTTATACGTGATATGGCAATACTATATAACGTTATACGTTATTATGTAATAGTATATAACGTTATACGTTATTACGTAATACTATACAACGTTATACGTGATATGGTAATACTATATAACGTTATACGTTAGTACGTAATAATATACAACGTTACACGTGATACGGTAATACTATATAACGTTATACGTTAGTACGTAATAATATACAACGTTATACGTGATATGGTAATACTATATAACGTTATACGCTATTACGTAATAGTATATAACGTTATACGTTAATACGTAATAGTATATATCGTTATATGTTATATAGTAATAGTATATAGCGATATACGTTATATAGTAATAGTATATAACGTTATACGTTAGTACGTAATAGTATATAACGTTATACGTTATATGGTAATACTATACAACGTTGTACGTTATGTAGTATAAGTATATAACGTTATACGTTATATAGTAATAGTATATAACGTTCTACGTTATATAGTAATATTATATAGCGTTATGCGTTATATAGTAATAGTATATAACGTTATACAATAGTACGTAGTAATATACAACGTTATACGTGATATGGTAATGCTATATGACGTTATACGCTATTACGTAATAGTATATAACGTTATACGTTAATACGTAATAGTATATATCGTTATACGTTATATAGTAATAGTATGTAACGTTATACGTTATATAGTAATAGTATATAACGTTATACGTTATATAGTAATAGTATATAACGTTATACGTTATATAGTAATATTATATAACGTTATGCGTTATATAGTAATAGTATATAACGTTATACGTTATATAGTAATAGTATATAACGTTATACGTTATATAGTAATAGTATATAACGTTATACGTTATATAGTAATAGTATATAACGTTATACGTTAGTACGTAATAATATACAACGTTATACGTGATATGGCAATACTATACAACGTTGTACGTTATATAGTAATAGTATATAACGTTATACGTTATATAGTAATAGTATATAACGTTATACGTTATATAGTAATATTATATAACGTTATGCGTTATATAGTAATAGTATATAACGTTATACGTTAATACGTAATAGTATATATCGTTATACGTGATATGGTAATACTATATAACGTTATACGCTATTACGTAATAGTATATAACGTTATACGTTAATATGTAATAGTATATATCGTTATACGTTATATAGTAATAGTATATAACGTTATACGTTATATAGTAATAGTATATAACGTTATACGTTATATAGTAATAGTATATAACGTTATACGTTATATAGTAATATTATATAACGTTATGCGTTATATAGTAATAGTATATAACGTTATACGTTATATAGTAATATTATATAACGTTATGCGTTATATAGTAATAGTATATAACGTTATACGTTAATACGTAATAGTATATATCGTTATACGTTATATAGTAATAGTATATAGCGATATACGTTATATAGTAATAGTATATAACGTTATACGTTATATGGTAATACTATACAACGTTATACGTTAAATAGTAATAGTATATAACGTTATACGTTATATAGTAGTAGTATATAACGTTATACGTTATATAGTAATATTATATAACGTTATGCGTTATATAGTAATAGTATATAACGTTATACGTTAATACGTAATAGTATATATCGTTATACGTTATATAGTAATAGTATATAACGTTATACGTTATATAGTAATAGTATATAACGTTATACGTTAATACGTTATATAGTAATAGTATATAACGTTATACGTTATATAGTAATAGTATATAACGTTATACGTTATATAGTAATAGTATATAACGTTATACGTTATATAGTAATATTATATAACGTTATGCGTTATATAGTAATAGTATGGAACGTTATACGTTATATAGTAATACTATATAACGGTATACGTTATATAGTAATAGTATATAACGTTATACGTTAGTACGTAATAATATACAACGTTATACGTGATATGGCAATACTATATAACGTTATACGCTATTACGTAATAGTATATATCGTTATACGTTATATAGTAATAGTATATATCGTTATACGTTATATAGTAATAGTATATAACGTTATACGCTATATACTATTACTATATAACGTATACGTTATATAGTAATAGTATATAACGTTATACGTTAGTACGTAATAATATACAACGTTATACGTGATATGGCAATACTATATAACGTTATACGTTATTACGTAATAGTATATAACGTTATACGTTATTACGTAATAGTATACAACGTTATACGTGATATGGTAGTACTATATAACGTTATACGTTAGTACGTAATAATATACAACGTTATACGTGATATGGTAATACTATATAACGTTATACGCTATTACGTAATAGTATATATCGTTATACGTTATATAGTAATAGTATATATCGTTATACGTTATATAGTAATAGTATATAACGTTATACGCTATATAGTAATAGTATATAACGTTATACGTTATATAGTAATAGTATATAACGTTATACGTTATATAGTAATAGTATATAACGTTATGCGTTATATAGTAATAGTATATAACGTTATACGTTATATAGTAATAGTATATAACGTTATACGTTATATAGTAATGGTATATAATGTTATACGTTATATAGTAATAGTATATAACGTTATACGTTAATACGTAATAGTATATAACGTTATACGTTATATAGTAATAGTATATAACGTTATACGTTATATAGTAATAGTATGTAACGTTATATGTTATATCGTAATAGTATATAACGTTATACGTTATATAGTAATAGTATATAACGTTATACGTTAGTACGTAATAATATACAACGTTATACGTGATATGGCAATACTATATAACGTTATACGTTATTACGTAATAGTATATAACGTTATACGTTAATACGTAATAGTATATATATTTATACGTTATATAGTAATAGTATATAGCGATATACGTTATATAGTAATAGTATATAACGTTATACGCTATATAGTAATAGTATATAACGTTATACGTTATATAGTAATAGTATATAACGTTATACGTTATATAGTAATAGTATATAACGTTATGCGTTATATAGTAATAGTATATAACGTTATACGTTATATAGTAATAGTATATAACGTTATACGTTATATAGTAATGGTATATAATGTTATACGTTATATAGTAATAGTATATAACGTTATACGTTAATACGTAATAGTATATAACGTTATACGTTATATAGTAATAGTATATAACGTTATACGTTATATAGTAATAGTATGTAACGTTATATGTTATATCGTAATAGTATATAACGTTATACGTTATATAGTAATAGTATATAACGTTATACGTTAGTACGTAATAATATACAACGTTATACGTGATATGGCAATACTATATAACGTTATACGTTATTACGTAATACTATACAACGTTATACGTGATATGGTAATACTATATAACGTTATACGTTAGTACGTAATAATATACAACGTTACACGTGATATGGTAATACTATATAACGTTATACGTTAGTGCGTAATAATATACAACGTTATACGTGATATGGTAATACTATATAACGTTATACGCTATTACGTAATAGTATATAACGTTATACGTTAATACGTAATAGTATATATATTTATACGTTATATAGTAATAGTATATAGCGATATACGTTATATAGTAATAGTATATAACGTTATACGTTATGTAGTAATAGTATATAACGTTATACGCTGGTACGTAATAATATACAACGTTATACGTGATATGGCAATACTATATAACGTTATACGTTATTACGTAATAGTATATAACGTTAGACGTTATTACGTATTAGTATACAACGTTATACGTGATATGGTAATACTATATAACGTTATACGTTAGTACGTAATAATATACAACGTTACACGTGATATGGTAATACTATATAACGTTATACGCTATTACGTAATAGTATATAACGTTATACGTTAATACGGAATAGTATATATCGTTATACGTTATATAGTAATAGTATATAACGTTATACGTTATATAGTAATAGTATATAACGTTATACGTTATATAGTAATAGTATATAACGTTATACGTTAATACGTAATAGTATATATCGTTATACGTTATATAGTAATAGTATATAGCGATATACGTTATATAGTAATAGTATATAACGTTATACGTTAGTACGTAATAGTATATAACGTTATACGTTATATGGTAATACTATACAACGTTATACGTTATATAGTAATAGTATATAACGTTATACGTTATATAGTAATAGTATATAACGTTATACGTTATATAGTAATATTATATAACGTTATGCGTTATATAGTAATAGTATATAACGTTATACGTTAATACGTAATAGTATATATCGTTATACGTTATATAGTAATAGTATATAACGTTATACGTTATATAGTAATAGTATATAGCGATATACGTTATATAGTAATAGTATATAACGTTATACGTTATATGGTAATACTATACAACGTTATACGTTAAATAGTAATAGTATATAACGTTATACGTTATATAGTAATAGTATATAACGTTATACGTTATATAGTAATATTATATAACGTTATGCGTTATATAGTAATAGTATATAACGTTATACGTTAATACGTAATAGTATATATCGTTATACGTTATATAGTAATAGTATATAACGTTATACGTTATATAGTAATAGTATATAACGTTATACGTTAATACGTTATATAGTAATAGTATATAACGTTATACGTTATATAGTAATAGTATATAACGTTATACGTTATATAGTAATAGTATATAACGTTATACGTTATATAGTAATATTATATAACGTTATGCGTTATATAGTAATAGTATGGAACGTTATACGTTATATAGTAATACTATATAACGGTGTACGTTATATAGTAATAGTATATAACGTTATACGTTAGTACGTAATAATATACAACGTTATACGTGATATGGCAATACTATATAACGTTATACGCTATTACGTAATAGTATATATCGTTATACGTTATATAGTAATAGTATATATCGTTATACGTTATATAGTAATAGTATATAACGTTATACGCTATATAGTAATACTATATAACGGTATACGTTATATAGTAATAGTATATAACGTTATACGTTAGTACGTAATAATATACAACGTTATACGTGATATGGCAATACTATATAACGTTATACGTTATTACGTAATAGTATATAACGTTATACGTTATTACGTAATAGTATACAACGTTATACGTGATATGGTAGTACTATATAACGTTATACGTTAGTACGTAATAATATACAACGTTATACGTGATATGGTAATACTATATAACGTTATACGCTATTACGTAATAGTATATATCGTTATACGTTATATAGTAATAGTATATATCGTTATACGTTATATAGTAATAGTATATAACGTTATACGCTATATAGTAATAGTATATAACGTTATACGTTATATAGTAATAGTATATAACGTTATACGTTATATAGTAATAGTATATAACGTTATGCGTTATATAGTAATAGTATATAACGTTATACGTTATATAGTAATAGTATATAACGTTATACGTTATATAGTAATGGTATATAATGTTATACGTTATATAGTAATAGTATATAACGTTATACGTTAATACGTAATAGTATATAACGTTATACGTTATATAGTAATAGTATATAACGTTATACGTTATATAGTAATAGTATGTAACGTTATATGTTATATCGTAATAGTATATAACGTTATACGTTATATAGTAATAGTATATAACGTTATACGTTAGTACGTAATAATATACAACGTTATACGTGATATGGCAATACTATATAACGTTATACGTTATTACGTAATAGTATATAACGTTATACGGTATTACGTAATACTATACAACGTTATACGTGATATGGTAATACTATATAACGTTATACGTTAGTACGTAATAATATACAACGTTACACGTGATATGGTAATACTATATAACGTTATACGTTAGTGCGTAATAATATACAACGTTATACGTGATATGGTAATACTATATAACGTTATACGCTATTACGTAATAGTATATAACGTTATACGTTAATACGTAATAGTATATATATTTATACGTTATATAGTAATAGTATATAGCGATATACGTTATATAGTAATAGTATATAACGTTATACGTTATGTAGTAATAGTATATAACGTTATACGCTGCTACGTAATAATATACAACGTTATACGTGATATGGCAATACTATATAACGTTATACGTTATTACGTAATAGTATATAACGTTAGACGTTATTACGTATTAGTATACAACGTTATACGTGATATGGTAATACTATATAACGTTATACGTTAGTACGTAATAATATACAACGTTACACGTGATATGGTAATACTATATAACGTTATACGCTATTACGTAATAGTATATAACGTTATACGTTAATACGGAATAGTATATATCGTTATACGTTATATAGTAATAGTATATAACGTTATACGTTATATAGTAATAGTATATAACGTTATACGTTATATAGTAATAGTATATAACGTTATACGTTATATAGTAATATTATATAACGTTATGCGTTATATAGTAATAGTATATAACGTTATACGTTAATACGTAATAGTATATATCGTTATACGTTATATAGTAATAGTATATAGCGATATACGTTATATAGTAATAGTATATAACGTTATACGTTAGTACGTAATAGTATATAACGTTATACGTTATATGGTAATACTATACAACGTTATACGTTATATAGTAATAGTATATAACGTTATACGTTATATAGTAATAGTATATAACGTTATACGTTATATAGTAATATTATATAACGTTATGCGTTATATAGTAATAGTATATAACGTTATACGTTATATAGTAATATTACATAACGTTATGCGTTATATAGTAATGGTATATAACGTTATACGTTAATACGTAATAGTATATATCGTTATACGTTATATAGTAATAGTATATAGCGATATACGTTATATAGTAATAGTATATAACGTTATACGTTATATGGTAATACTATACAACGTTATACGTTAAATAGTAATAGTATATAACGTTATACGTTATATAGTAATAGTATATAACGTTATACGTTATATAGTAATATTATATAACGTTATGCGTTATATAGTAATAGTATATAACGTTATACGTTAATACGTAATAGTATATATCGTTATACGTTATATAGTAATAGTATATAACGTTATACGTTATATAGTAATAGTATATAACGTTATACGTTAATACGTTATATAGTAATAGTATATAACGTTATACGTTATATAGTAATAGTATATAACGTTATACGTTATATAGTAATAGTATATAACGTTATACGTTATATAGTAATATTATATAACGTTATGCGTTATATAGTAATAGTATGGAACGTTATACGTTATATAGTAATACTATATAACGGTATACGTTATATAGTAATAGTATATAACGTTATACGTTAGTACGTAATAATATACAACGTTATACGTGATATGGCAATACTATATAACGTTATACGCTATTACGTAATAGTATATATCGTTATACGTTATATAGTAATAGTATATATCGTTATACGTTATATAGTAATAGTATATAACGTTATACTCTATATAGTAATACTATATAACGGTATACGTTATATAGTAATAGTATATAATGTTATACGTTAGTACGTAATAATATACAACGTTATACGTGATATGGCAATACTATATAACGTTATACGTTATTACGTAATAGTATATAACGTTATACGTTATTACGTAATAGTATATAACGTTATACGTGATATGGTAGTACTATATAACGTTATACGTTAGTACGTAATAATATACAACGTTATACGTGATATGGTAATACTATATAACGTTATACGCTATTACGTAATAGTATATATCGTTATACGTTATATAGTAATAGTATATATCGTTATACGTTATATAGTAATAGTATATAACGTTATACGCTATATAGTAATAGTATATAACGTTATACGTTATATAGTAATAGTATATAACGTTATACGTTATATAGTAATAGTATATAACGTTATGCGTTATATAGTAATAGTATATAACGTTATACGTTATATAGTAATAGTATATAACGTTATACGTTATATAGTAATGGTATATAATGTTATACGTTATATAGTAATAGTATATAACGTTATACGTTAATACGTAATAGTATATAACGTTATACGTTATATAGTAATAGTATATAACGTTATACGTTATATAGTAATAGTATGTAACGTTATATGTTATATCGTAATAGTATATAACGTTATACGTTATATAGTAATAGTATATAACGTTATACGTTAGTACGTAATAATATACAACGTTATACGTGATATGGCAATACTATATAACGTTATACGTTATTACGTAATAGTATATAACGTTATACGTTATTACGTAATACTATACAACGTTATACGTGATATGGTAATACTATATAACGTTATACGTTAGTACGTAATAATATACAACGTTACACGTGATATGGTAATACTATATAACGTTATACGTTAGTGCGTAATAATATACAACGTTATACGTGATATGGTAATACTATATAACGTTATACGCTATTACGTAATAGTATATAACGTTATACGTTAATACGTAATAGTATATATATTTATACGTTATATAGTAATAGTATATAGCGATATACGTTATATAGTAATAGTATATAACGTTATACGTTATGTAGTAATAGTATATAACGTTATACGCTGGTACGTAATAATATACAACGTTATACGTGATATGGCAATACTATATAACGTTATACGTTATTACGTAATAGTATATAACGTTAGACGTTATTACGTATTAGTATACAACGTTATACGTGATATGGTAATACTATATAACGTTATACGTTAGTACGTAATAATATACAACGTTACACGTGATATGGTAATACTATATAACGTTATACGCTATTACGTAATAGTATATAACGTTATACGTTAATACGGAATAGTATATATCGTTATACGTTATATAGTAATAGTATATAACGTTATACGTTATATAGTAATAGTATATAACGTTATACGTTATATAGTAATAGTATATAACGTTATACGTTATATAGTAATATTATATAACGTTATGCGTTATATAGTAATAGTATATAACGTTATATGTTAATACGTCATAGTATATATCGTTATACGTTATATAGTAATAGTATATAGCGATATACGTTATATAGTAATAGTATATAACGTTATACGTTAGTACGTAATAGTATATAACGTTATACGTTATATGGTAATACTATACAACGTTATACGTTATATAGTAATAGTATATAACGTTATACGTTATATAGTAATAGTATATAACGTTATACGTTATATAGTAATATTATATAACGTTATGCGTTATATAGTAATAGTATATAACGTTATACGTTATATAGTAATATTATATAACGTTATGCGTTATATAGTAATAGTATATAACGTTATACGTTAATACGTAATAGTATATATCGTTATACGTTATATAGTAATAGTATATAGCGATATACGTTATATAGTAATAGTATATAACGTTATACGTTATATGGTAATACTATACAACGTTATACGTTAAATAGTAATAGTATATAACGTTATACGTTATATAGTAATAGTATATAACGTTATACGTTATATAGTAATATTATATAACGTTATGCGTTATATAGTAATAGTATATAACGTTATACGTTAATACGTAATAGTATATATCGTTATACGTTATATAGTAATAGTATATAACGTTATACGTTATATAGTAATAGTATATAACGTTATACGTTAATACGTTATATAGTAATAGTATATAACGTTATACGTTATATAGTAATAGTATATAACGTTATACGTTATATAGTAATAGTATATAACGTTATACGTTATATAGTAATATTATATAACGTTATGCGTTATATAGTAATAGTATGGAACGTTATACGTTATATAGTAATACTATATAACGGTATACGTTATATAGTAATAGTATATAACGTTATACGTTAGTACGTAATAATATACAACGTTATACGTGATATGGCAATACTATATAACGTTATACGCTATTACGTAATAGTATATATCGTTATACGTTATATAGTAATAGTATATATCGTTATACGTTATATAGTAATAGTATATAACGTTATACGCTATATAGTATTACTATATAACGTATACGTTATATAGTAATAGTATATAACGTTATACGTTAGTACGTAATAATATACAACGTTATACGTGATATGGCAATACTATATAACGTTATACGTTATTACGTAATAGTATATAACGTTATACGTTATTACGTAATAGTATACAACGTTATACGTGATATGGTAGTACTATATAACGTTATACGTTAGTACGTAATAATATACAACGTTATACGTGATATGGTAATACTATATAACGTTATACGCTATTACGTAATAGTATATATCGTTATACGTTATATAGTAATAGTATATATCGTTATACGTTATATAGTAATAGTATATAACGTTATACGCTATATAGTAATAGTATATAACGTTATACGTTATATAGTAATAGTATATAACGTTATACGTTATATAGTAATAGTATATAACGTTATGCGTTATATAGTAATAGTATATAACGTTATACGTTATATAGTAATAGTATATAACGTTATACGTTATATAGTAATGGTATATAATGTTATACGTTATATAGTAATAGTATATAACGTTATACGTTAATACGTAATAGTATATAACGTTATACGTTATATAGTAATAGTATATAACGTTATACGTTATATAGTAATAGTATGTAACGTTATATGTTATATCGTAATAGTATATAACGTTATACGTTATATAGTAATAGTATATAACGTTATACGTTAGTACGTAATAATATACAACGTTATACGTGATATGGCAATACTATATAACGTTATACGTTATTACGTAATAGTATATAACGTTATACGTTATTACGTAATACTATACAACGTTATACGTGATATGGTAATACTATATAACGTTATACGTTAGTACGTAATAATATACAACGTTACACGTGATATGGTAATACTATATAACGTTATACGTTAGTGCGTAATAATATACAACGTTATACGTGATATGGTAATACTATATAACGTTATACGCTATTACGTAATAGTATATAACGTTATACGTTAATACGTAATAGTATATATATTTATACGTTATATAGTAATAGTATATAGCGATATACGTTATATAGTAATAGTATATAACGTTATACGTTATGTAGTAATAGTATATAACGTTATACGCTGGTACGTAATAATATACAACGTTATACGTGATATGGCAATACTATATAACGTTATACGTTATTACGTAATAGTATATAACGTTAGACGTTATTACGTATTAGTATACAACGTTATACGTGATATGGTAATACTATATAACGTTATACGTTAGTACGTAATAATATACAACGTTACACGTGATATGGTAATACTATATAACGTTATACGCTATTACGTAATAGTATATAACGTTATACGTTAATACGGAATAGTATATATCGTTATACGTTATATAGTAATAGTATATAACGTTATACGTTATATAGTAATAGTATATAACGTTATACGTTATATAGTAATAGTATATAACGTTATACGTTATATAGTAATATTATATAACGTTATGCGTTATATAATATTACTATATAACGTTATACGTTAATACGTAATAGTATATATCGTTATACGTTATATAGTAATAGTATATAGCGATATACGTTATATAGTAATAGTATATAACGTTATACGTTAGTACGTAATAGTATATAACGTTATACGTTATATGGTAATACTATACAACGTTATACGTTATATAGTAATAGTATATAACGTTATACGTTATATAGTAATAGTATATAACGTTATACGTTATATAGTAATATTATATAACGTTATGCGTTATATAGTAACAGTATATAACGTTATACGTTAATACGTAATAGTATATATCATTATACGTTACATAGTAATAGTATATAACGTTATACGTTATATAGTAATAGTATATAACGTTATACGTTATATAGTAATAGTATATAACGTTATACGTTATATAGTAATAGTATATAACGTTATACGTTATATAGTAATATTATATAACGTTATGCGTTATATAGTAATAGTATAGAACGTTATACGTTATATACTATTACTATATAACGGTATACGTTATATAGTAATAGTATATAACGTTATACGTTAGTACGTAATAATATACAACGTTATACGTGATATGGCAATACTATATAACGTTATACGTTATTACGTAATAGTATATAACGTTATACGTTAGTACGTATAATATACAACGTTATACGTGATATGGCAATACTATATAACGTTATACGTTATTACGTAATAGTATATAACGTTATACGTTATATAGTAATAGTATATAACGTTATACGTTAATACGTAATAGTATATATCGTTATACGTTATATAGTAATAGTATATAACGTTATACGTTATATAGTAATAGTATATAACGTTATACGTTATATAGTAATAGTATATAACGTTATACGTTAGTACGTAATAATATACAACGTTATACGTGATATGGCAATACTATATAACGTTATACGTTATTACGTAATAGTATATAACGTTATACGTTATATAGTAATAGTATATAACGTTATACGTTAATACGTAATAGTATATATCGTTATACGTTATATAGTAATAGTATATAACGTTATACGTTATATAGTAATAGTATATAACGTTATACGTTATATAGTAATAGTATATAACGTTATACGTTATATAGTAATATTATATAACGTTATGCGTTATATAGTAATAGTATATAACGTTATACGTTAATACGTAATAGTATATATCGTTATACGTTATATAGTAATAGTATATAGCGATATACGTTATATAGTAATAGTATATAACGTTATACGTTAGTACGTAATAGTATATAACGTTATACGTTATATGGTAATACTATACAACGTTATACGTTATATAGTAATAGTATATAACGTTATACGTTATATAGTAATAGTATATAACGTTATACGTTATATAGTAATATTATATAACGTTATGCGTTATATAGTAACAGTATATAACGTTATACGTTAATACGTAATAGTATATATCATTATACGTTACATAGTAATAGTATATAACGTTATACGTTATATAGTAATAGTATATAACGTTATACGTTATATAGTAATAGTATATAACGTTATACGTTATATAGTAATAGTATATAACGTTATACGTTATATAGTAATATTATATAACGTTATGCGTTATATAGTAATAGTATAGAACGTTATACGTTATATAGTAATACTATATAACGGTATACGTTATATAGTAATAGTATATAACGTTATACGTTAGTACGTAATAATATACAACGTCATACGTGATATGGCAATACTATATAACGTTATACGTTATTACGTAATAGTATATAACGTTATACGTTAGTACGTATAATATACAACGTTATACGTGATATGGCAATACTATATAACGTTATACGTTATTACGTAATAGTATATAACGTTATACGTTATATAGTAATAGTATATAACGTTATACGTTAATACGTAATAGTATATATCGTTATACGTTATATAGTAATAGTATATAACGTTATACGTTATATAGTAATAGTATATAACGTTATACGTTATATAGTAATAGTATATAACGTTATACGTTAGTACGTAATAATATACAACGTTATACGTGATATGGCAATACTATATAACGTTATACGTTATTACGTAATAGTATATAACGTTATACGTTATTACGTAATACTATACAACGTTATACGTGATATGGTAATACTATATAACGTTATACGTTAGTAAGTAATAATATACAACGTTACACGTGATATGGTAATACTATATAACGTTATACGTTAGTACGTAATAATATACAACGTTATACGTGATATGGTAATACTATATAACGTTATACGCTATTACGTAATAGTATATAACGTTATACGTTAATACGTAATAGTATATATCGTTATACGTTATATAGTAATAGTATATAGCGATATACGTTATATAGTAATAGTATATAACGTTATACGTTATATAGTAATAGTATATAACGTTATACGCTGGTACGTAATAATATACAACGTTATACGTGATATGGCAATACTATATAACGTTATACGTTATTACGTAATAGTATATAACGTTATACGTTATTACGTATTAGTATACAACGTTATACGTGATATGGTAATACTATATAACGTTATACGTTAGTACGTAATAATATACAACGTTACACGTGATATGGTAATACTATATAACGTTATACGCTATTACGTAATAGTATATAACGTTATACGTTAATACGGAATAGTATATATCGTTATACGTTATATAGTAATAGTATATAACGTTATACGTTATATAGTAATAGTATATAACGTTATACGTTATATAGTAATAGTATATAACGTTATACGTTATATAGTAATATTATATAACGTTATGCGTTATATAGTAATAGTATATAACGTTATACGTTAATACGTAATAGTATATATCGTTATACGTTACATAGTAATAGTATATAACTTTATACGTTATATAGTAATAGTATATAACGTTATACGTTATATAGTAATAGTATATAACGTTATACGTTATATAGTAATACTATATAACGGTATACGTTATATAGTAATAGTATATAACGTTATACGTTAGTACGTAATAATATACAACGTTATACGTGATATGGCAATACTATATAACGTTATACGTTATTACGTAATAGTATATAACGTTATACGTTAGTACGTATAATATACAACGTTATACGTGATATGGCAATACGATATAACGTTATACGTTATTACGTAATAGTATATAACGTTATACGTTATATAGTAATAGTATATAACGTCATACGTTAATACGTAATAGTATATATCGTTATACGTTATATAGTAATAGTATATAACGTTATACGTTATATAGTAATAGTATATAACGTTATACGTTATATAGTAATAGTATATAACGTTATACGTTAGTACGTAATAATATACAACGTTATACGTGATATGGCAATACTATATAACGTTATACGTTATTACGTAATAGTATATAACGTTATACGTTATTACGTAATACTATACAACGTTATACGTGATATGGTAATACTATATAACGTTATACGTTAGTACGTAATAATATACAACGTTACACGTGATATGGTAATACTATATAACGTTATACGTTAGTACGTAATAATATACAACGTTATACGTGATATGGTAATACTATATAACGTTATACGCTATTACGTAATAGTATATAACGTTATACGTTAATACGTAATAGTATATATCGTTATACGTTATATAGTAATAGTATATAGCGATATACGTTATATAGTAATAGTATATAACGTTATACGTTATATAGTAATAGTATATAACGTTATACGCTGGTACGTAATAATATACAACGTTATACGTGATATGGCAATACTATATAACGTTATACGTTATTACGTAATAGTATATAACGTTATACGTTATTACGTATTAGTATACAACGTTATACGTGATATGGTAATACTATATAACGTTATACGTAAGTACGTAATAATATACAACGTTACACGTGATATGGTAATACTATATAACGTTATACGCTATTACGTAATAGTATATAACGTTATACGTTAATACGGAATAGTATATATCGTTATACGTTATATAGTAATAGTATATAACGTTATACGTTATATAGTAATAGTATATAACGTTATACGTTATATAGTAATAGTATATAACGTTATACGTTATATAGTAATATTATATAACGTTATGCGCTATATAGTAATAGTATATAACGTTATACGTTAATACGTAATAGTATATATCGTTATACGTTATATAGTAATAGTATATAGCGATATACGTTATATAGTAATAGTATATAACGTTATACGTTAGTACGTAATAGTATATAACGTTATACGTTATATGGTAATACTATACAACGTTATACGTTATATAGTAATAGTATATAACGTTATACGTTATATAGTAATAGTATATAACGTTATACGTTATATAGTAATATTATATAACGTTATGCGTTATATAGTAATAGTATATAACGTTATACGTTAATACGTAATAGTATATATCGTTATACGTTACATAGTAATAGTATATAACGTTATACGTTATATAGTAATAGTATATAACGTTATACGTTATATAGTAATAGTATATAACGTTATACGTTATATAGTAATAGTATATAACGTTATACGTTATATAGTAATAGTATATAACGTTATACGTTATATAGTAATAGTATAGAACGTTATACGTTATATAGTAATACTACATAACGGTATATGTTATATAGTAATAGTATATAACGTTATACGTTAGTACGTAATAATATACAACGTTATACGTGATATGGCAATACTATATAACGTTATACGTTATTACGTAATAGTATATAACGTTATACGTTAGTACGTATAATATACAACGTTATACGTGATATGGCAATACTATATAACGTTATACGTTATTACGTAATAGTATATAACGTTATACGTTAATACGTAATAGTATATATCGTTATACGTTAAATAGTAATAGTATATATCGTTATACGTTATATAGTAATAGTATATAGCGATATACGTTATATAGTAATAGTATATAACGTTATACGTTATATGGTAATACTATACAACGTTATACGTTAAATAGTAATAGTATATAACGTTATACGTTATATAGTAATAGTATATAACGTTATACGTTATATAGTAATAGTACATAACGTTATACGTTATATAGTAATAGTATATAACGTTATACGTTATATAGTAATATTATATAACGTTATGCGTTATATAGTAATAGTATATAACGTTATGCGTTATATAGTAATAGTATATAGCGATATACGTTATATAGTAATAGTATATAACGTTATACGTTATATGGTAATACTATACAACGTTATACGTTAAATAGTAATAGTATATAACGTTATACGTTATATAGTAATAGTATATAACGTTATACGTTATATAGTAATAGTACATAACGTTATACGTTATATAGTAACAGTATATAACGTTATACGTTATATCGTAATAGTATATAACGTTATACGTTATATAGTAATAGTATATAACGTTATACGTTAGTACGTAATAATATACAACGTTATACGTGATATGGCAATACTATATAACGCTATACGTTATTACGTAATAGTATATAACGTTATACGTTATTACGTAATAGTATACAACGTTATACGTGATATGGTAGTACTATATAACGTTATACGTTAGTACGTAATAATATACAACGTTATACGTGATACGGTAATACTATATAACGTTATACGCTATTACGTAATAGTATATAACGTTATACGTTAATATGTAATAGTATATATCGTTATACGTTATATAGTAATAGTATATATCGTTATACGTTATATAGTAATAGTATATAACGTTATACGTTATATAGTAATAGTATATAACGTTATACGTTATATAGTAATAGTATATAACGTTATACGTTATATAGTAACAGTATATAACGTTATACGTTATATAGTAATAGTATATAACGTTATACGTTATATAGTAATAGTATATAACGTTATACGTTATATAGTAATAGTATATAACGTTATATGTTATATCGTAATAGTATATAACGTTATACGTTATATAGTAATAGTATATAACGTTATACGTTAGTACGTAATAATATACAACGTTATACGTGATATGGCAATACTATATAACGTTATACGTTGTTATGTAATAGTATATAACGTTATACGTTATTACGTAATACTATACAACGTTATACGTGATATGGTAATACTATATAACGTTATACGTTAGTACGTAATAATATACAACGTTACACGTGATATGGTAATACTATATAACGTTATACGTTAGTACGTAATAATATACAACGTTATACGTGATATGGTAATACTATATAACGTTATACGCTATTACGTAATAGTATATAACGTTATACGTTATTACGTAATAGTATATAACGTTATACGTTATTACGTATTAGTATACAACGTTATACGTGATATGGTAATACTATATAACGTTATACGTTAGTACGTAATAATATACAACGTTACACGTGATATGGTAATACTATATAACGTTATACGCTATTACGTAATAGTATATAACGTTATACGTTAATACGTAATAGTATATATCGTTATACGTTATATAGTAATAGTATATATCGCTATACGTTATATAGTAATAGTATATAACGTTATACGTTATATAGTAATAGTATATAACGTTATACGTTATATAGTATTAGTATATAACGTTATACGTTATATAGTAATATTATATATCGTTATGCGTTATATAGTAATAGTATAGCGTTATACGTTAATACGTAATAGTATATATCGTTATACGTTACATAGTAATAGTATATAACGTTATACGTTATATAGTAATAGTATATAACGTTATACGTTATATAGTAATAGTATATAACGTTATACGTTATATAGTAATAGTATATAACGTTATACGTTATATAGTAATATTATATAACGTTATGCGTTATATAGTAATAGTATAGAACGTTATACGTTATATAGTAATACTATATAACGGTATACGTTATATAGTAATAGTATATAACGTTATACGTTAGTACGTAATAATATACAACGTTATACGTGATATGGCAATACTATATAACGTTATACGTTATTACGTAATAGTATATAACGTTATACGTTAGTACGTATAATATACAACGTTATACGTGATATGGCAATACTATATAACGTTATACGTTATTACGTAATAGTATATAACGTTATACGTTATATAGTAATAGTATATAACGTTATACGTTAATACGTAATAGTATATATCGTTATACGTTATATAGTAATAGTATATAACGTTATACGTTATATAGTAATAGTATATAACGTTATACGTTATATAGTAATAGTATATAACGTTATACGTTAGTACGTAATAATATACAACGTTATACGTGATATGGCAATACTATATAACGTTATACGTTATTACGTAATAGTATATAACGTTATACGTTATATAGTAATAGTATATAACGTTATACGTTATATAGTAATAGTATATAACGTTATACGTTAATACGTAATAGTATATATCGTTATACGTTATATAGTAATAGTATATATCGTTATACGTTATATAGTAATAGTATATAGCGATATACGTTATATAGTAATAGTATATAACGTTATACGTTAGTACGTAATAGTATATAACGTTATACGTTATATGGTAATACTATACAACGTTATACGTTATATAGTAATAGTATATAACGTTATACGTTAGTACGTAATAATATACAACGTTATACGTGATATGGCAATACTATATAACGTTATACGTTATTACGTAATAGTATATAACGTTATACGTTATTACGTAATACTATACAACGTTATAAGTGATATGGTAATACTATATAACGTTATACGTTAGTACGTAATAATATACAACGTTATACGTGATATGGTAATACTATATAACGTTATACGTTAGTACGTAATAATATACAACGTTATACGTGATATGGTAATACTATATAACGTATACGCTATTACGTAATAGTATATAACGTTATACGTTAATACGTAATAGTATATATCGTTATACGTTATATAGTAATAGTATATAGCGATATACGTTATATAGTAATAGTATATAACGTTATACGTTATATACTATTACTATATAACGTTATACGCTGGTACGTAATAATATACAACGTTATACGTGATATGGCAATACTATATAACGTTATACGTTATTACGTAATAGTATATAACGTTATACGTTATTACGTATTAGTATACAACGTTACACGTGATATGGTAATACTATATAACGTTATACGTTAGTACGTAATAATATACAACGTTACACGTGATATGGTAATACTATATAACGTTATACGCTATTACGTAATAGTATATAACGTTATACGTTAATACGGAATAGTATATATCGTTATACGTTATATAGTAATAGTATATAACGTTATACGTTATATAGTAATAGTATATAACGTTATACGTTATATAGTAATAGTATATAACGTTATACGTTAGTACGTAATAGTATATAACGTTATACGTTATATGGTAATAGTATATAACGTTATACGTTATATAGTAATAGTATATAACGTTATACGTTATATAGTAATAGTATATAACGTTATACGTTATATAGTAATATTATATAACGTTATGCGTTATATAGTAATAGTATATAACGTTATACGTTAATACGTAATAGTATATATCGTTATACGTTACATAGTAATAGTATATAACGTTATACGTTATTACGTAATAGTATATAACGTTATACGTTATTACGTAATACTATACAACGTTATACGTGATATGGTAATACTATATAACGTTATACGTTAGTACGTAATAATATACAACGTTACACGTGATATGGTAATACTATATAACGTTATACGTTAGTGCGTAATAATATACAACGTTATACGTGATATGGTAATACTATATAACGTTATACGCTATTACGTAATAGTATATAACGTTATACGTTAATACGTAATAGTATATATATTTATACGTTATATAGTAATAGTATATAGCGATATACGTTATATAGTAATAGTATATAACGTTATACGTTATATAGTCATAGTATATAACGTTATACGCTGGTACGTAATAATATACAACGTTATACGTGATATGGCAATACTATATAACGTTATACGTTATTACGTAATAGTATATAACGTTATACGTTATTACGTATTAGTATACAACGTTATACGTGATATGGTAATACTATATAACGTTATACGTTAGTACGTAATAATATACAACGTTACACGTGATATGGTAATACTATATAACGTTATACGCTATTACGTAATAGTATATAACGTTATACGTTAATACGTAATAGTATATATCGTTATACGTTATATAGTAATAGTATATAGCGATATACGTTATATAGTAATAGTATATAACGTTATACGTTATATAGTAATAGTATATAACGTTATACGTTATATAGTAATATTATATAACGTTATGCGTTATATAGTAATAGTATATAACGTTATACGTTAATACGTAATAGTATATATCGTTATACGTTATATAGTAATAGTATATAGCGATATACGTTATATAGTAATAGTATATAACGTTATACGTTAGTACGTATAATATACAACGTTATACGTGATATGGCAATACTATATAACGTTATACGTTATTACGTAATAGTATATAACGTTATACGTTATATGGTAATACTATACAACGTTATACGTTATATAGTAATAGTATATAACGTTATACGTTATATAGTAATAGTATATAACGTTATACGTTATATAGTAATATTATATAACGTTATGCGTTATATAGTAATAGTATAGAACGTTATACGTTATATAGTAATACTATATAACGGTATACGTTATATAGTTATAGTATATAACGTTATACGTTAGTACGTAATAATATACAACGTTATACGTGATATGGCAATACTATATAACGTTATACGTTATTACGTAATAGTATATAACGTTATACGTTAGTACGTATAATATACAACGTTATACGTGATATGGCAATACTATATAACGTTATACGTTATTACGTAATAGTATATAACGTTATACGTTATATAGTAATAGTATATAACGTTATACGTTAATACGTAATAGTATATATCGTTATACGTTATATAGTAATAGTATATAACGTTATACGTTATATAGTAATAGTATATAACGTTATACGTTATATAGTAATAGTATATAACGTTATACGTTAGTACGTAATAATATACAACGTTATACGTGATATGGCAATACTATATAACGTTATACGTTATTACGTAATAGTATATAACGTTATACGTTATTACGTAATACTATACAACGTTATAAGTGATATGGTAATACTATATAACGTTATACGTTAGTACGTAATAATATACAACGTTACACGTGATATGGTAATACTATATAACGTTATACGTTAGTACGTAATAATATACAACGTTATACGTGATATGGTAATACTATATAACGTTATACGCTATTACGTAATAGTATATAACGTTATACGTTAATACGTAATAGTATATATCGTTATACGTTATATAGTAATAGTATATAGCGATATACGTTGTATAGTAATAGTATATAACGTTATACGTTATATAGTAATAGTATATAACGTTATACGCTGGTACGTAATAATATACAACGTTATACGTGATATGGCAATACTATATAACGTTATACGTTATTACGTAATAGTATATAACGTTATACGTTATTACGTATTAGTATACAACGTTACACGTGATATGGTAATACTATATAACGTTATACGTTAGTACGTAATAATATACAACGTTATACGTGATATGGTAATACTATATAACGTTATACGCTATTACGTAATAGTATATAATGTTATACGTTAATACGGAATAGTATATATCGTTATACGTTATGTAGTAATAGTATATAACGTTATACGTTATATAGTAATAGTATATAACGTTATACGTTATATAGTAATAGTATATAACGTTATACGTTATATAGTAATATTATATAACGTTATGCGTTATATAGTAATAGTATATAACGTTATACGTTAATACGTAATAGTATATATCGTTATACGTTATATAGTAATAGTATATAGCGATATACGTTATATAGTAATAGTATATAACGTTATACGTTAGTACGTAATAGTATATAACGTTATACGTTATATGGTAATACTATACAACGTTATACGTTATATAGTAATAGTATATAACGTTATACGTTATATAGTAATAGTATATAACGTTATACGTTATATAGTAATATTATATAACGTTATGCGTTATATAGTAATAGTATATAACGTTATACGTTAATACGTAATAGTATATATCGTTATACGTTACATAGTAATAGTATATAACGTTATACGTTATATAGTAATAGTATATAACGTTATACGTTATATAGTAATAGTATATAACGTTATACGTTATATAGTAATAGTATATAACGTTATACGTTATATAGTAATATTATATAACGTTATGCGTTATATAGTAATAGTATAGAACGTTATACGTTATATAGTAATACTATATAACGGTATATGTTATATAGTAATAGTATATAACGTTATACGTTAGTACGTAATAATATACAACGTTATACGTGATATGGCAATACTATATAACGTTATACGTTATTACGTAATAGTATATAACGTTATACGTTAGTACGTATAATATACAACGTTATACGTGATATGGCAATACTATATAACGTTATACGTTATTACGTAATAGTATATAACGTTATACGTTATATAGTAATAGTATATAACGTTATACGTTAATACGTAATAGTATATATCGTTATACGTTATATAGTAATAGTATATAACGTTATACGTTATATAGTAATAGTATATAACGTTATACGTTATATAGTAATAGTATATAACGTTATACGTTATATAGTAATATTATATAACGTTATGCGTTATATAGTAATAGTATATAACGTTATACGTTATTAAGTAATAGTATATAACGTTATACGTTATATAGTAATAGTATATAACGTTATACGTTATATAGTAATAGTATATAACGTTATGCGTTATATAGTAATAGTATGTCGGAGATGCAGAGGCATCGAGCCTTTCTTTTGGAAGATTTCTCAATACTTGGGCTCGGGGTGGCATAACTGGTCGCCGAACGTAGCCACGGTCACTGGATGAACGAAATGTTTTACAAAGGAGGTTCCAGTGTTAAGGGATACGCTGTATAAACAATCAAGTCTTGATCAGGAGCAATGCTGGTTTATGTGGAAATGCCTAGTTACGGCGCTTGGGAATTTGTTGATATTCCCGATCGATATGTATTTGATATATGTAACTGTATCTGTCTTCTATTTTGCAATCTCCTTGGAGAGTTTACTGTCATCGTCTTGGAGTCAGTCTTAGAGAAACCCTGTGCCAGAGTGAACGTGTCAGTGTGCTATCAAAAATATATTAAAACGTACAGAAAGTTTCCCGTTGACCGTGGATTCGTTACAGAACCCAAGAATATTATTTAAAGCATTTGTTTACTTATTGTTTGTTATCTTAGTTAACCGATAAACTAATTATTTATCAAACTTTGTAAAGAAATATAATTTTATGTAAATACAACCTTTATTGAACATCATGATGGCAAATGCTAACGAAGAATCGTCTCGCGCTCGAAATCCAAACGACAATTCGACATATATAATAATTCGACATATATTCGACATATATTCGTTATACGTTATATAGTAATAGTATATAACGTTATGCGTTATATAGTAATAGTATATAACGTTATACGTTATATAGTAATAGTATATAACGTTATACGTTATATAGTAATGGTATATAATGTTATACGTTATATAGTAATAGTATATAACGTTATACGTTAATACGTAATAGTATATAACGTTATACGTTATATAGTAATAGTATATAGCGTTACACGTTAGTACGTAATAATATACATCGTTATACGTGATATGGCAATACTACATAACGTTATACGTTATTACGTAATAGTATATAACGTTATACGTTATATAGTAATAGTATATAACGTTATACGTTATATAGTAATAGTATATAACGTTATACGTTATATAGTAATAGTATATAACGTTATACGTTATATAGTAATAGTATATAACGTTATACGTTATATAGTAATAGTATATAACGTTATATGTTATATCGTAATAGTATATAACGTTATACGTTATATAGTAATAGTATATAACGTTATACGTTAGTACGTAATAATATACAACGTTATACGTGATATGGCAATACTATATAACGTTATACGTTATTACGTAATAGTATATAACGTTATACGTTATTACGTAATACTATACAACGTTATACGTGATATGGTAATACTATATAACGTTATACGTTAGTACGTAATAATATAAAACGTTACACGTGATATGGTAATACTATATAACGTTATACGTTAGTACGTAATAATATACAACGTTATACGTGATATGGTAATACTATATAACGTTATACGCTATTACGTAATAGTATATAACGTTATACGTTAATACGTAATAGTATATATCGTTATACGTTATATAGTAATAGTATATAGCGATATACGTTATATAGTAATAGTATATAACGTTATACGTTATATAGTAATAGTATATAACGTTATACGCTGGTACGTAATAATATACAACGTTATACGTGATATGGCAATACTATATAACGTTATACGTTATTACGTAATAGTATATAACGTTATACGTTATTACGTATTAGTATACAACGTTATACGTGATATGGTAATACTATATAACGTTATACGTTAGTACGTAATAATATACAACGTTACACGTGATATGGTAATACTATATAACGTTATACGCTATTACGTAATAGTATATAACGTTATACGTTAATATGTAATAGTATATATCGTTATACGTTATATAGTAATAGTATATAACGTTATACGTTATATAGTAATAGTATATAACGTTATACGTTATATAGTAATAGTATATAACGTTATACGTTATATAGTAATATTATATAACGTTATGCGTTATATAGTAATAGTATATAACGTTATACGTGATATGGCAATACTATATAACGTTATACGTTTTTACGTAATAGTATATAACGTTATACGTTATTACGTAATAGTATATAACGTTATACGTTATATAGTAATAGTATATAACGTTATACGGTATATAGTAATATTATATAACGTTATGCGTTATATAGTAATAGTATATAACGTTATACGTTATATAGTAATAGTATATAACGTTATGCGTTCTATAGTAATAGTATATAACGTTATACGATAGTACGGAATAGTATATATCGTTATACGTTATATAGTAATAGTATATAACGTTATACGTTATTACGTAATAGTATATAACGTTATACGTTATATAGTAATAGTATATAACGTTATACGTTATATAGTAATAGTATATAACGTTATACGTTATATAGTAATAGTATATAACGTATAACGTTATATAGTAATAGTATATAACGTTATACGTTATATAGTAATAGTATATAACGTTATACGTTATATAGTAATATTATATAACGTTATGCGTTATATAGTAATAGTATATAACGTTATACGTTATTACGTAATAGTATATAACGTTATACGTTATATAGTAATAGTATATAACGTTATACGTTATATAGTAATAGTATATAACGTTATGCGTTATATAGTAATAGTATGTCGGAGATGCAGAGGCATCGAGCCTTTCTTTTGGAAGATTTCTCAATACTTGGGCTCGGGGTGGCATAACTGGTCGCCGAACGTAGCCACGGTCACTGGATGAACGAAATGTTTTACAAAGGAGGTTCCAGTGTTAAGGGATACGCTGTATAAACAATCAAGTCTTGATCAGGAGCAATGCTGGTTTATGTGGAAATGCCTAGTTACGGCGCTTGGGAATTTGTTGATATTCCCGATCGATATGTATTTGATATATGTAACTGTATCTGTCTTTTATTTTGCAATCTCCTTGGAGAGTTTACTGTCATCGTCTTGGAGTCAGTCTTAGAGAAACCCTGTGCCAGAGTGAACGTGTCAGTGTGCTATCAAAAATATATTAAAACGTACAGAAAGTTTCCCGTTGACCGTGGATTCGTTACAGAACCCAAGAATATTATTTAAAGCATTTGTTTACTTATTGTTTGTTATCTTAGATAACCGATAAACTAATTATTTATCAAACTTTGTAAAGAAATATAATTTTATGTAAATACAACCTTTATTGAACATCATGATGGCAAATGCTAACGAAGAATCGTCTCGCGCTCGAAATCCAAACGACAATTCGACATATATAATAATTCGACATATATTCGACATATATTCGTTATACGTTATATAGTAATAGTATATAACGTTATGCGTTATATAGTAATAGTATATAACGTTATACGTTATATAGTAATAGTATATAACGTTATGCGTTATATAGTAATGGTATATAATGTTATACGTTATATAGTAATAGTATATAACGTTATACGTTAATACGTAATAGTATATAACGTTATACGTTATATAGTAATAGTATATAGCGTTATACGTTAGTACGTAATAATATACAACGTTATACGTGATATGGCAATACTACATAACGTTATACGTTATTACGTAATAGTATATAACGTTATACGTTATATAGTAATAGTATATAACGTTATACGCTATATAGTAATAGTATATAACGTTATACGTTATATAGTAATAGTATATAACGTTATACGTTATATAGTAATAGTATATAACGTTATACGTTATATAGTAATAGTATATAACGTTATACGTTATATAGTAATAGTATATAACGTTATACGCTGGTACGTAATAATATACAACGTTATACGTGATATGGCAATACTATATAACGTTATACGTTATTACGTAATAATATACAACGTTACACGTGATATGGTAATACTATATAACGTTATACGTTAGTACGTAATAATATACAACGTTATACGTGATATGGTAATACTATATAACGTTATACGCTATTACGTAATAGTATATAACGTTATACGTTAATACGTAATAGTATATATCGTTATACGTTATATAGTAATAGTATATAGCGATATACGTTATATAGTAATAGTATATAACGTTATACGTTATATAGTAATAGTATATAACGTTATACGCTGGTACGTAATAATATACAACGTTATACGTGATATGGCAATACTATATAACGTTATACGTTATTACGTAATAGTATATAACGTTATACGTTATTACGTATTAGTATACAACGTTATACGTGATATGGTAATACTATATAACGTTATACGTTAGTACGTAATAATATACAACGTTACACGTGATATGGTAATACTATATAACGTTATACGCTATTACGTAATAGTATATAACGTTATACGTTAATATGTAATAGTATATATCGTTATACGTTATATAGTAATAGTATATAACGTTATACGTTATATAGTAATAGTATATAACGTTATACGTTATATAGTAATATTATATAACGTTATGCGTTATATAGTAATAGTATATAACGATATACGTTATATAGTAATAGTATATAACGTTATGCGTTATATAGTAATAGTATATAACGTTATACGTTAATACGGAATAGTATATATCGTTATACGTTATATAGTAATAGTATATAACGTTATACGTTATATAGTAATAGTATATAACGTTATACGTTATATAGTAATAGTATATAACGTTATATGTTATATCGTAATAGTATATAACGTTATACGTTATATAGTAATAGAATATAACGTTATACGTTAGTACGTAATAATATACAACGTTATACGTGATATGGCAATACTACATAACGTTATACGTTATTACGTAATAGTATATAACGTTATACGTTATATAGTAATAGTATATAACGTTATACGTTATATAGTAATAGTATATAACGTTATACGTTATATAGTAATAGTATATAACGTTATACGTTATATAGTAATAGTATATAACGTTATACGTTATATAGTAATAGTATATAACGTTATACGTTATATAGTAATAGTATATAGCGTTATACGTTAGTACGTAATAATATACAACGTTATACGTGATATGGCAATACTACATAACGTTATACGTTATTACGTAATAGTATATAACGTTATACGTTATATAGTAATAGTATATAACGTTATACGTTATATAGTAATAGTATATAACGTTATACGTTATATAGTAATAGTATATAACGTTATACGTTATATAGTAATAGTATATAACGTTATACGTTATATAGTAATAGTATATAACGTTATACGCTGGTACGTAATAATATACAACGTTATACGTGATATGGCAATACTATATAACGTTATACGTTATTACGTAATAGTATATAACGTTATACGTTATTACGTATTAGTATACAACGTTATACGTGATATGGTAATACTATATAACGTTATACGTTAGTACGTAATAATATACAACGTTACACGTGATATGGTAATACTATATAACGTTATACGCTATTACGTAATAGTATATAACGTTATACGTTAATATGTAATAGTATATATCGTTATACGTTATATAGTAATAGTATATAACGTTATACGTTATATAGTAATAGTATATAACGTTATACGTTATATAGTAATAGTATATAACGTTATACGTTATATAGTAATATTATATAACGTTATGCGTTATATAGTAATAGTATATAACGATATACGATATATAGTAATAGTATATAACGTTATGCGTTATATAGTAATAGTATATAACGTTATACGTTAATACGGAATAGTATATATCGTTATACGTTATATAGTAATAGTATATAACGTTATACGTTATATAGTAATAGTATATAACGTTATACGTTATATAGTAATAGTATATAACGTTATATGTTATATCGTAATAGTATATAACGTTATACGTTATATAGTAATAGAATATAACGTTATACGTTAGTACGTAATAATATACAACGTTATACGTGATATGGCAATACTATATAACGTTATACGTTATTATGTAATAGTATATAACGTTATACGTTATTACGTAATACTATACAACGTTATACGTGATATGGTAATACTATATAACGTTATACGTTAGTACGTAATAATATACAACGTTACACGTGATACGGTAATACTATATAACGTTATACGTTAGTACGTAATAATATACAACGTTATACGTGATATGGTAATACTATATAACGTTATACGCTATTACGTAATAGTATATAACGTTATACGTTAATACGTAATAGTATATATCGTTATATGTTATATAGTAATAGTATATAGCGATATACGTTATATAGTAATAGTATATAACGTTATACGTTAGTACGTAATAGTATATAACGTTATACGTTATATGGTAATACTATACAACGTTGTACGTTATGTAGTATAAGTATATAACGTTATACGTTATATAGTAATAGTATATAACGTTCTACGTTATATAGTAATATTATATAGCGTTATGCGTTATATAGTAATAGTATATAACGTTATACAATAGTACGTAGTAATATACAACGTTATACGTGATATGGTAATGCTATATGACGTTATACGCTATTACGTAATAGTATATAACGTTATACGTTAATACGTAATAGTATATATCGTTATACGTTATATAGTAATAGTATGTAACGTTATACGTTATATAGTAATAGTATATAACGTTATACGTTATATAGTAATAGTATATAACGTTATACGTTATATAGTAATATTATATAACGTTATGCGTTATATAGTAATAGTATATAACGTTATACGTTATATAGTAATAGTATATAACGTTATACGTTATATAGTAATAGTATATAACGTTATACGTTATATAGTAATAGTATATAACGTTATACGTTAGTACGTAATAATATACAACGTTATACGTGATATGGCAATACTATACAACGTTGTACGTTATATAGTAATAGTATATAACGTTATACGTTATATAGTAATAGTATATAACGTTATACGTTATATAGTAATATTATATAACGTTATGCGTTATATAGTAATAGTATATAACGTTATACGTTAATACGTAATAGTATATATCGTTATACGTGATATGGTAATACTATATAACGTTATACGCTATTACGTAATAGTATATAACGTTATACGTTAATATGTAATAGTATATATCGTTATACGTTATATAGTAATAGTATATAACGTTATACGTTATATAGTAATAGTATATAACGTTATACGTTATATAGTAATAGTATATAACGTTATACGTTATATAGTAATATTATATAACGTTATGCGTTATATAGTAATAGTATATAACGTTATACGTTATATAGTAATATTATATAACGTTATGCGTTATATAGTAATAGTATATAACGTTATACGTTAATACGTAATAGTATATATCGTTATACGTTATATAGTAATAGTATATAGCGATATACGTTATATAGTAATAGTATATAACGTTATACGTTATATGGTAATACTATACAACGTTATACGTTAAATAGTAATAGTATATAACGTTATACGTTATATAGTAGTAGTATATAACGTTATACGTTATATAGTAATATTATATAACGTTATGCGTTATATAGTAATAGTATATAACGTTATACGTTAATACGTAATAGTATATATCGTTATACGTTATATAGTAATAGTATATAACGTTATACGTTATATAGTAATAGTATATAACGTTATACGTTAATACGTTATATAGTAATAGTATATAACGTTATACGTTATATAGTAATAGTATATAACGTTATACGTTATATAGTAATAGTATATAACGTTATACGTTATATAGTAATATTATATAACGTTATGCGTTATATAGTAATAGTATGGAACGTTATACGTTATATAGTAATACTATATAACGGTATACGTTATATAGTAATAGTATATAACGTTATACGTTAGTACGTAATAATATACAACGTTATACGTGATATGGCAATACTATATAACGTTATACGCTATTACGTAATAGTATATATCGTTATACGTTATATAGTAATAGTATATATCGTTATACGTTATATAGTAATAGTATATAACGTTATACGCTATATAGTAATACTATATAACGGTATACGTTATATAGTAATAGTATATAACGTTATACGTTAGTACGTAATAATATACAACGTTATACGTGATATGGCAATACTATATAACGTTATACGTTATTACGTAATAGTATATAACGTTATACGTTATTACGTAATAGTATACAACGTTATACGTGATATGGTAGTACTATATAACGTTATACGTTAGTACGTAATAATATACAACGTTATACGTGATATGGTAATACTATATAACGTTATACGCTATTACGTAATAGTATATATCGTTATACGTTATATAGTAATAGTATATATCGTTATACGTTATATAGTAATAGTATATAACGTTATACGCTATATAGTAATAGTATATAACGTTATACGTTATATAGTAATAGTATATAACGTTATACGTTATATAGTAATAGTATATAACGTTATGCGTTATATAGTAATAGTATATAACGTTATACGTTATATAGTAATAGTATATAACGTTATACGTTATATAGTAATGGTATATAATGTTATACGTTATATAGTAATAGTATATAACGTTATACGTTAATACGTAATAGTATATAACGTTATACGTTATATAGTAATAGTATATAACGTTATACGTTATATAGTAATAGTATGTAACGTTATATGTTATATCGTAATAGTATATAACGTTATACGTTATATAGTAATAGTATATAACGTTATACGTTAGTACGTAATAATATACAACGTTATACGTGATATGGCAATACTATATAACGTTATACGTTATTACGTAATAGTATATAACGTTATACGTTATTACGTAATACTATACAACGTTATACGTGATATGGTAATACTATATAACGTTATACGTTAGTACGTAATAATATACAACGTTACACGTGATATGGTAATACTATATAACGT
Organism: Bombus terrestris; assembly: GCF_910591885.1. Classification (NCBI taxonomy): domain Eukaryota; kingdom Metazoa; phylum Arthropoda; class Insecta; order Hymenoptera; family Apidae; genus Bombus; species Bombus terrestris. Next base: position 20,477,326 of record NC_063271.1, on the reverse strand, counting down.
TATACGTTAGTGCGTAATAATATACAACGTTATACGTGATATGGTAATACTATATAACGTTATACGCTATTACGTAATAGTATATAACGTTATACGTTAATACGTAATAGTATATATATTTATACGTTATATAGTAATAGTATATAGCGATATACGTTATATAGTAATAGTATATAACGTTATACGTTATGTAGTAATAGTATATAACGTTATACGCTGGTACGTAATAATATACAACGTTATACGTGATATGGCAATACTATATAACGTTATACGTTATTACGTAATAGTATATAACGTTAGACGTTATTACGTATTAGTATACAACGTTATACGTGATATGGTAATACTATATAACGTTATACGTTAGTACGTAATAATATACAACGTTACATGTGATATGGTAATACTATATAACGTTATACGCTATTACGTAATAGTATATAACGTTATACGTTAATACGGAATAGTATATATCGTTATACGTTATATAGTAATAGTATATAACGTTATACGTTATATAGTAATAGTATATAACGTTATACGTTATATAGTAATAGTATATAACGTTATACGTTAATACGTAATAGTATATATCGTTATACGTTATATAGTAATAGTATATAGCGATATACGTTATATAGTAATAGTATATAACGTTATACGTTAGTACGTAATAGTATATAACGTTATACGTTATATGGTAATACTATACAACGTTATACGTTATATAGTAATAGTATATAACGTTATACGTTATATAGTAATAGTATATAACGTTATACGTTATATAGTAATATTATATAACGTTATGCGTTATATAGTAATAGTATATAACGTTATACGTTAATACGTAATAGTATATATCGTTATACGTTATATAGTAATAGTATATAACGTTATACGTTATATAGTAATAGTATATAGCGATATACGTTATATAGTAATAGTATATAACGTTATACGTTATATGGTAATACTATACAACGTTATACGTTATATAGTAATAGTATATAACGTTATACGTTATATAGTAATAGTATATAACGTTATACGTTATATAGTAATAGTATATAACGTTATACGTTATATAGTAATATTATATAACGTTATGCGTTATATAGTAATAGTATATAACGTTATACGTTAATACGTAATAGTATATATCGTTATACGTTATATAGTAATAGTATATAACGTTATACGTTATATAGTAATAGTATATAACGTTATACGTTAATACGTTATATAGTAATAGTATATAACGTTATACGTTATATAGTAATAGTATATAACGTTATACGTTATATAGTAATAGTATATAACGTTATACGTTATATAGTAATATTATATAACGTTATGCGTTATATAGTAATAGTATGGAACGTTATACGTTATATAGTAATACTATATAACGGTGTACGTTATATAGTAATAGTATATAACGTTATACGTTAGTACGTAATAATATACAACGTTATACGTGATATGGCAATACTATATAACGTTATACGCTATTACGTAATAGTATATATCGTTATACGTTATATAGTAATAGTATATATCGTTATACGTTATATAGTAATAGTATATAACGTTATACGCTATATAGTAATACTATATAACGGTATACGTTATATAGTAATAGTATATAACGTTATACGTTAGTACGTAATAATATACAACGTTATACGTGATATGGCAATACTATATAACGTTATACGTTATTACGTAATAGTATATAACGTTATACGTTATTACGTAATAGTATACAACGTTATACGTGATATGGTAGTACTATATAACGTTATACGTTAGTACGTAATAATATACAACGTTATACGTGATATGGTAATACTATATAACGTTATACGCTATTACGTAATAGTATATATCGTTATACGTTATATAGTAATAGTATATATCGTTATACGTTATATAGTAATAGTATATAACGTTATACGCTATATAGTAATAGTATATAACGTTATACGTTATATAGTAATAGTATATAACGTTATACGTTATATAGTAATAGTATATAACGTTATGCGTTATATAGTAATAGTATATAACGTTATACGTTATATAGTAATAGTATATAACGTTATACGTTATATAGTAATGGTATATAATGTTATACGTTATATAGTAATAGTATATAACGTTATACGTTAATACGTAATAGTATATAACGTTATACGTTATATAGTAATAGTATATAACGTTATACGTTATATAGTAATAGTATATAACGTTATATGTTATATCGTAATAGTATATAACGTTATACGTTATATAGTAATAGTATATAACGTTATACGTTAGTACGTAATAATATACAACGTTATACGTGATATGGCAATACTATATAACGTTATACGTTATTACGTAATAGTATATAACGTTATACGTTATTACGTAATACTATACAACGTTATACGTGATATGGTAATACTATATAACGTTATACGTTAGTACGTAATAATATACAACGTTACACGTGATATGGTAATACTATATAACGTTATACGTTAGTGCGTAATAATATACAACGTTATACGTGATATGGTAATACTATATAACGTTATACGCTATTACGTAATAGTATATAACGTTATACGTTAATACGTAATAGTATATATATTTATACGTTATATAGTAATAGTATATAGCGATATACGTTATATAGTAATAGTATATAACGTTATACGTTATGTAGTAATAGTATATAACGTTATACGCTGGTACGTAATAATATACAACGTTATACGTGATATGGCAATACTATATAACGTTATACGTTATTACGTAATAGTATATAACGTTAGACGTTATTACGTATTAGTATACAACGTTATACGTGATATGGTAATACTATATAACGTTATACGTTAGTACGTAATAATATACAACGTTACACGTGATATGGTAATACTATATAACGTTATACGCTATTACGTAATAGTATATAACGTTATACGTTAATACGGAATAGTATATATCGTTATACGTTATATAGTAATAGTATATAACGTTATACGTTATATAGTAATAGTATATAACGTTATACGTTATATAGTAATAGTATATAACGTTATACGTTATATAGTAATATTATATAACGTTATGCGTTATATAGTAATAGTATATAACGTTATACGTTAATACGTAATAGTATATATCGTTATACGTTATATAGTAATAGTATATAGCGATATACGTTATATAGTAATAGTATATAACGTTATACGTTAGTACGTAATAGTATATAACGTTATACGTTATATGGTAATACTATACAACGTTATACGTTATATAGTAATAGTATATAACGTTATACGTTATATAGTAATAGTATATAACGTTATACGTTATATAGTAATATTATATAACGTTATGCGTTATATAGTAATAGTATATAACGTTATACGTTATATAGTAATATTACATAACGTTATGCGTTATATAGTAATAGTATATAACGTTATACGTTAATACGTAATAGTATATATCGTTATACGTTATATAGTAATAGTATATAGCGATATACGTTATATAGTAATAGTATATAACGTTATACGTTATATGGTAATACTATACAACGTTATACGTTAAATAGTAATAGTATATAACGTTATACGTTATATAGTAATAGTATATAACGTTATACGTTATATAGTAATAGTATATAACGTTATACGTTAATACGTTATATAGTAATAGTATATAACGTTATACGTTATATAGTAATAGTATATAACGTTATACGTTATATAGTAATAGTATATAACGTTATACGTTATATAGTAATATTATATAACGTTATGCGTTATATAGTAATAGTATGGAACGTTATACGTTATATAGTAATACTATATAACGGTATACGTTATATAGTAATAGTATATAACGTTATACGTTAGTACGTAATAATATACAACGTTATACGTGATATGGCAATACTATATAACGTTATACGCTATTACGTAATAGTATATATCGTTATACGTTATATAGTAATAGTATATATCGTTATACGTTATATAGTAATAGTATATAACGTTATACTCTATATAGTAATACTATATAACGGTATACGTTATATAGTAATAGTATATAATGTTATACGTTAGTACGTAATAATATACAACGTTATACGTGATATGGCAATACTATATAACGTTATACGTTATTACGTAATAGTATATAACGTTATACGTTATTACGTAATAGTATACAACGTTATACGTGATATGGTAGTACTATATAACGTTATACGTTAGTACGTAATAATATACAACGTTATACGTGATATGGTAATACTATATAACGTTATACGCTATTACGTAATAGTATATATCGTTATACGTTATATAGTAATAGTATATATCGTTATACGTTATATAGTAATAGTATATAACGTTATACGCTATATAGTAATAGTATATAACGTTATACGTTATATAGTAATAGTATATAACGTTATACGTTATATAGTAATAGTATATAACGTTATGCGTTATATAGTAATAGTATATAACGTTATACGTTATATAGTAATAGTATATAACGTTATACGTTATATAGTAATGGTATATAATGTTATACGTTATATAGTAATAGTATATAACGTTATACGTTAATACGTAATAGTATATAACGTTATACGTTATATAGTAATAGTATATAACGTTATACGTTATATAGTAATAGTATGTAACGTTATATGTTATATCGTAATAGTATATAACGTTATACGTTATATAGTAATAGTATATAACGTTATACGTTAGTACGTAATAATATACAACGTTATACGTGATATGGCAATACTATATAACGTTATACGTTATTACGTAATAGTATATAACGTTATACGTTATTACGTAATACTATACAACGTTATACGTGATATGGTAATACTATATAACGTTATACGTTAGTACGTAATAATATACAACGTTACACGTGATATGGTAATACTATATAACGTTATACGTTAGTGCGTAATAATATACAACGTTATACGTGATATGGTAATACTATATAACGTTATACGCTATTACGTAATAGTATATAACGTTATACGTTAATACGTAATAGTATATCTATTTATACGTTATATAGTAATAGTATATAGCGATATACGTTATATAGTAATAGTATATAACGTTATACGTTATGTAGTAATAGTATATAACGTTATACGCTGGTACGTAATAATATACAACGTTATACGTGATATGGCAATACTATATAACGTTATACGTTATTACGTAATAGTATATAACGTTAGACGTTATTACGTATTAGTATACAACGTTATACGTGATATGGTAATACTATATAACGTTATACGTTAGTACGTAATAATATACAACGTTACACGTGATATGGTAATACTATATAACGTTATACGCTATTACGTAATAGTATATAACGTTATACGTTAATACGGAATAGTATATATCGTTATACGTTATATAGTAATAGTATATAACGTTATACGTTATATAGTAATAGTATATAACGTTATACGTTATATAGTAATAGTATATAACGTTATACGTTATATAGTAATATTATATAACGTTATGCGTTATATAGTAATAGTATATAACGTTATACGTTAATACGTAATAGTATATATCGTTATACGTTATATAGTAATAGTATATAGCGATATACGTTATATAGTAATAGTATATAACGTTATACGTTAGTACGTAATAGTATATAACGTTATACGTTATATGGTAATACTATATAACGTTATACGTTATATAGTAATAGTATATAACGTTATACGTTATATAGTAATAGTATATAACGTTATACGTTATATAGTAATATTATATAACGTTATGCGTTATATAGTAATAGTATATAACGTTATACGTTATATAGTAATATTATATAACGTTATGCGTTATATAGTAATAGTATATAACGTTATACGTTAATACGTAATAGTATATATCGTTATACGTTATATAGTAATAGTATATAGCGATATACGTTATATAGTAATAGTATATAACGTTATACGTTATATGGTAATACTATACAACGTTATACGTTAAATAGTAATAGTATATAACGTTATACGTTATATAGTAATAGTATATAACGTTATACGTTATATAGTAATATTATATAACGTTATGCGTTATATAGTAATAGTATATAACGTTATACGTTAATACGTAATAGTATATATCGTTATACGTTATATAGTAATAGTATATAACGTTATACGTTATATAGTAATAGTATATAACGTTATACGTTAATACGTTATATAGTAATAGTATATAACGTTATACGTTATATAGTAATAGTATATAACGTTATACGTTATATAGTAATAGTATATAACGTTATACGTTATATAGTAATATTATATAACGTTATGCGTTATATAGTAATAGTATGGAACGTTATACGTTATATAGTAATACTATATAACGGTATACGTTATATAGTAATAGTATATAACGTTATACGTTAGTACGTAATAATATACAACGTTATACGTGATATGGCAATACTATATAACGTTATACGCTATTACGTAATAGTATATATCGTTATACGTTATATAGTAATAGTATATATCGTTATACGTTATATAGTAATAGTATATAACGTTATACGCTATATAGTAATACTATATAACGGTATACGTTATATAGTAATAGTATATAACGTTATACGTTAGTACGTAATAATATACAACGTTATACGTGATATGGCAATACTATATAACGTTATACGTTATTACGTAATAGTATATAACGTTATACGTTATTACGTAATAGTATACAACGTTATACGTGATATGGTAGTACTATATAACGTTATACGTTAGTACGTAATAATATACAACGTTATACGTGATATGGTAATACTATATAACGTTATACGCTATTACGTAATAGTATATATCGTTATACGTTATATAGTAATAGTATATATCGTTATACGTTATATAGTAATAGTATATAACGTTATACGCTATATAGTAATAGTATATAACGTTATACGTTATATAGTAATAGTATATAACGTTATACGTTATATAGTAATAGTATATAACGTTATGCGTTATATAGTAATAGTATATAACGTTATACGTTATATAGTAATAGTATATAACGTTATACGTTATATAGTAATGGTATATAATGTTATACGTTATATAGTAATAGTATATAACGTTATACGTTAATACGTAATAGTATATAACGTTATACGTTATATAGTAATAGTATATAACGTTATACGTTATATAGTAATAGTATGTAACGTTATATGTTATATCTTAATAGTATATAACGTTATACGTTATATAGTAATAGTATATAACGTTATACGTTAGTACGTAATAATATACAACGTTATACGTGATATGGCAATACTATATAACGTTATACGTTATTACGTAATAGTATATAACGTTATACGTTATTACGTAATACTATACAACGTTATACGTGATATGGTAATACTATATAACGTTATACGTTAGTACGTAATAATATACAACGTTACACGTGATATGGTAATACTATATAACGTTATACGTTAGTGCGTAATAATATACAACGTTATACGTGATATGGTAATACTATATAACGTTATACGCTATTACGTAATAGTATATAACGTTATACGTTAATACGTAATAGTATATATATTTATACGTTATATAGTAATAGTATATAGCGATATACGTTATATAGTAATAGTATATAACGTTATACGTTATGTAGTAATAGTATATAACGTTATACGCTGGTACGTAATAATATACAACGTTATACGTGATATGGCAATACTATATAACGTTATACGTTATTACGTAATAGTATATAACGTTAGACGTTATTACGTATTAGTATACAACGTTATACGTGATATGGTAATACTATATAACGTTATACGTTAGTACGTAATAATATACAACGTTACACGTGATATGGTAATACTATATAACGTTATACGCTATTACGTAATAGTATATAACGTTATACGTTAATACGGAATAGTATATATCGTTATACGTTATATAGTAATAGTATATAACGTTATACGTTATATAGTAATAGTATATAACGTTATACGTTATATAGTAATAGTATATAACGTTATACGTTATATAGTAATATTATATAACGTTATGCGTTATATAATAATAGTATATAACGTTATACGTTAATACGTAATAGTATATATCGTTATACGTTATATAGTAATAGTATATAGCGATATACGTTATATAGTAATAGTATATAACGTTATACGTTAGTACGTAATAGTATATAACGTTATACGTTATATGGTAATACTATACAACGTTATACGTTATATAGTAATAGTATATAACGTTATACGTTATATAGTAATAGTATATAACGTTATACGTTATATAGTAATATTATATAACGTTATGCGTTATATAGTAATAGTATATAACGTTATACGTTAATACGTAATAGTATATATCATTATACGTTACATAGTAATAGTATATAACGTTATACGTTATATAGTAATAGTATATAACGTTATACGTTATATAGTAATAGTATATAACGTTATACGTTATATAGTAATAGTATATAACGTTATACGTTATATAGTAATATTATATAACGTTATGCGTTATATAGTAATAGTATAGAACGTTATACGTTATATAGTAATACTATATAACGGTATACGTTATATAGTAATAGTATATAACGTTATACGTTAGTACGTAATAATATACAACGTTATACGTGATATGGCAATACTATATAACGTTATACGTTATTACGTAATAGTATATAACGTTATACGTTAGTACGTATAATATACAACGTTATACGTGATATGGCAATACTATATAACGTTATACGTTATTACGTAATAGTATATAACGTTATACGTTATATAGTAATAGTATATAACGTTATACGTTAATACGTAATAGTATATATCGTTATACGTTATATAGTAATAGTATATAACGTTATACGTTATATAGTAATAGTATATAACGTTATACGTTATATAGTAATAGTATATAACGTTATACGTTAGTACGTAATAATATACAACGTTATACGTGATATGGCAATACTATATAACGTTATACGTTATTACGTAATAGTATATAACGTTATACGTTATTACGTAATACTATACAACGTTATACGTGATATGGTAATACTATATAACGTTATACGTTAGTAAGTAATAATATACAACGTTACACGTGATATGGTAATACTATATAACGTTATACGTTAGTACGTAATAATATACAACGTTATACGTGATATGGTAATACTATATAACGTTATACGCTATTACGTAATAGTATATAACGTTATACGTTAATACGTAATAGTATATATCGTTATACGTTATATAGTAATAGTATATAGCGATATACGTTATATAGTAATAGTATATAACGTTATACGTTATATAGTAATAGTATATAACGTTATACGCTGGTACGTAATAATATACAACGTTATACGTGATATGGCAATACTATATAACGTTATACGTTATTACGTAATAGTATATAACGTTATACGTTATTACGTATTAGTATACAACGTTATACGTGATATGGTAATTCTATATAACGTTATACGTTAGTACGTAATAATATACAACGTTACACGTGATATGGTAATACTATATAACGTTATACGCTATTACGTAATAGTATATAACGTTATACGTTAATACGGAATAGTATATATCGTTATACGTTATATAGTAATAGTATATAACGTTATACGTTATATAGTAATAGTATATAACGTTATACGTTATATAGTAATAGTATATAACGTTATACGTTATATAGTAATATTATATAACGTTATGCGTTATATAGTAATAGTATATAACGTTATACGTTAATACGTAATAGTATATATCGTTATACGTTACATAGTAATAGTATATAACTTTATACGTTATATAGTAATAGTATATAACGTTATACGTTATATAGTAATAGTATATAACGTTATACGTTATATAGTAATACTATATAACGGTATACGTTATATAGTAATAGTATATAACGTTATACGTTAGTACGTAATAATATACAACGTTATACGTGATATGGCAATACTATATAACGTTATACGTTATTACGTAATAGTATATAACGTTATACGTTAGTACGTATAATATACAACGTTATACGTGATATGGCAATACGATATAACGTTATACGTTATTACGTAATAGTATATAACGTTATACGTTATATAGTAATAGTATATAACGTTATACGTTAATACGTAATAGTATATATCGTTATACGTTATATAGTAATAGTATATAACGTTATACGTTATATAGTAATAGTATATAACGTTATACGTTATATAGTAATAGTATATAACGTTATACGTTAGTACGTAATAATATACAACGTTATACGTGATATGGCAATACTATATAACGTTATACGTTATTACGTAATAGTATATAACGTTATACGTTATTACGTAATACTATACAACGTTATACGTGATATGGTAATACTATATAACGTTATACGTTAGTACGTAATAATATACAACGTTACACGTGATATGGTAATACTATATAACGTTATACGTCAGTACGTAATAATATACAACGTTATACGTGATATGGTAATACTATATAACGTTATACGCTATTACGTAATAGTATATAACGTTATACGTTAATACGTAATAGTATATATCGTTATACGTTATATAGTAATAGTATATAGCGATATACGTTATATAGTAATAGTATATAACGTTATACGTTATATAGTAATAGTATATAACGTTATACGCTGGTACGTAATAATATACAACGTTATACGTGATATGGCAATACTATATAACGTTATACGTTATTACGTAATAGTATATAACGTTATACGTTATTACGTATTAGTATACAACGTTATACGTGATATGGTAATACTATATAACGTTATACGTAAGTACGTAATAATATACAACGTTACACGTGATATGGTAATACTATATAACGTTATACGCTATTACGTAATAGTATATAACGTTATACGTTAATACGGAATAGTATATATCGTTATACGTTATATAGTAATAGTATATAACGTTATACGTTATATAGTAATAGTATATAACGTTATACGTTATATAGTAATAGTATATAACGTTATACGTTATATAGTAATATTATATAACGTTATGCGCTATATACTATTACTATATAACGTTATACGTTAATACGTAATAGTATATATCGTTATACGTTATATAGTAATAGTATATAGCGATATACGTTATATAGTAATAGTATATAACGTTATACGTTAGTACGTAATAGTATATAACGTTATACGTTATATGGTAATACTATACAACGTTATACGTTATATAGTAATAGTATATAACGTTATACGTTATATAGTAATAGTATATAACGTTATACGTTATATAGTAATATTATATAACGTTATGCGTTATATAGTAATAGTATATAACGTTATACGTTAATACGTAATAGTATATATCGTTATACGTTACATAGTAATAGTATATAACGTTATACGTTATATAGTAATAGTATATAACGTTATACGTTATATAGTAATAGTATATAACGTTATACGTTATATAGTAATAGTATATAACGTTATACGTTATATAGTAATAGTATATAACGTTATACGTTATATAGTAATAGTATAGAACGTTATACGTTATATAGTAATACTACATAACGGTATATGTTATATAGTAATAGTATATAACGTTATACGTTAGTACGTAATAATATACAACGTTATACGTGATATGGCAATACTATATAACGTTATACGTTATTACGTAATAGTATATAACGTTATACGTTAGTACGTATAATATACAACGTTATACGTGATATGGCAATACTATATAACGTTATACGTTATTACGTAATAGTATATAACGTTATACGTTAATACGTAATAGTATATATCGTTATACGTTAAATAGTAATAGTATATATCGTTATACGTTATATAGTAATAGTATATAGCGATATACGTTATATAGTAATAGTATATAACGTTATACGTTATATGGTAATACTATACAACGTTATACGTTAAATAGTAATAGTATATAACGTTATACGTTATATAGTAATAGTATATAACGTTATACGTTATATAGTAATAGTACATAACGTTATACGTTATATAGTAATAGTATATAACGTTATACGTTATATAGTAATATTATATAACGTTATGCGTTATATAGTAATAGTATATAACGTTATGCGTTATATAGTAATAGTATATAGCGATATACGTTATATAGTAATAGTATATAACGTTATACGTTATATGGTAATACTATACAACGTTATACGTTAAATAGTAATAGTATATAACGTTATACGTTATATAGTAATAGTATATAACGTTATACGTTATATAGTAATAGTACATAACGTTATACGTTATATAGTAACAGTATATAACGTTATACGTTATATCGTAATAGTATATAACGTTATACGTTATATAGTAATAGTATATAACGTTATACGTTAGTACGTAATAATATACAACGTTATACGTGATATGGCAATACTATATAACGCTATACGTTATTACGTAATAGTATATAACGTTATACGTTATTACGTAATAGTATACAACGTTATACGTGATATGGTAGTACTATATAACGTTATACGTTAGTACGTAATAATATACAACGTTATACGTGATACGGTAATACTATATAACGTTATACGCTATTACGTAATAGTATATAACGTTATACGTTAATATGTAATAGTATATATCGTTATACGTTATATAGTAATAGTATATATCGTTATACGTTATATAGTAATAGTATATAACGTTATACGTTATATAGTAATAGTATATAACGTTATACGTTATATAGTAATAGTATATAACGTTATACGTTATATAGTAACAGTATATAACGTTATACGTTATATAGTAATAGTATATAACGTTATACGTTATATAGTAATAGTATATAACGTTATACGTTATATAGTAATATTATATAACGTTATGCGTTATATAGTAATAGTATATAACGTTATACGTTATATAGTAATAGTATATAACGTTATACGTTATATAGTAATAGTATATAACGTTATATGTTATATCGTAATAGTATATAACGTTATACGTTATATAGTAATAGTATATAACGTTATACGTTAGTACGTAATAATATACAACGTTATACGTGATATGGCAATACTATATAACGTTATACGTTGTTATGTAATAGTATATAACGTTATACGTTATTACGTAATACTATACAACGTTATACGTGATATGGTAATACTATATAACGTTATACGTTAGTACGTAATAATATACAACGTTACACGTGATATGGTAATACTATATAACGTTATACGTTAGTACGTAATAATATACAACGTTATACGTGATATGGTAATACTATATAACGTTATACGCTATTACGTAATAGTATATAACGTTATACGTTACTACGTAATAGTATATATCGTTATACGTTATATAGTAATAGTATATAACGATATACGTTATATAGTAATAGTACATAACGTTATACGTTATATAGTAATAGTATATAACGTTATACGTTATATAGTAATATTATATAACGTTATGCGTTATATAGTAATAGTATATAACGTTATACGTTATGTAGCAATAGTATATAGCGTTATACGTTATATAGTAATAGTGTATAACGTTATACGTTATATAGTAATAGTCTATAACGTTATACGTTATATAGTAATAGTGTATAACGTTATACGTTATATAGTAATAGTATATAACGTTATACGTTAGTACGTAATAATATACAACGTTATACGTGATATGGCAATACTATATAACGTTATACGTTATTACGTAATAGTATATAACGTTATACGTTATATAGTAATAGTATATAACGTTATACGTTATATAGTAATAGTATATAACGTTATACGTTAGTACGTAATAATATACAACGTTATACGTGATATGGTAATACTATATAACGTTATACGCTATTACGTAATAGTATATAACGTTATACGTTAATACGTAGTAGTATATATCGTTATACGTTATATAGTAATAGTATATAGCGATATACGTTATATAGTAATAGTATATAACGTTATACGTTATATAGTAATAGTATATAACGTTATACGTTATATAGTAATATTATATAACGTTATGCGTTATATAGTAATAGTATATAACGTTATACGTTATATAGTAATAGTATATAACGTTATACGTTAGTACGTAATAATATACAACGTTATACGTGATATGGCAATACTATATAACGTTATACGTTATATAGTAATAGTATATAACGTTATACGTTATATAGTAATAGTATATAACGTTATACGTTATATAGTAATAGTATATAACGTTATACGTTATATAGTAATAGTATATAACGTTATACGTTATATAGTAATAGTATATAACGTTATACGTTATATAGTAATAGTATATAACGTTATACGTTATATAGTAGTATTATATAACGTTATGCGTTATATAGTAATAGTATATAACGTTATACGTTAGTACGTAATAATATACAACGTTATACGTGATATTTTAATACTATATAACGTTATACGCTATTACGTAATAGTATATAACGTTATACGTTAATACGGAATAGTATATATCGTTATACGCTATATAGTAATAGTATATAACGTTATACGTTATATAGTTATAGTATATAACGTTATACGTTATATAGTAATATTATATAACGTTATGCGTCATATAGTAATAGTATATAACGTTATACGTTAATACGTAATAGTATATATCGTTATACGTTATATAGTAATAGTATATAGCGATATACGTTATATCGTAATAGTATATAACGTTATACGTTATATGGTAATACTATACAACGTTATACGTTAAATAGTAATAGTATATAACGTTATACGTTATATAGTAATTGTATATAACGTTATACGTTATATAGTAATATTATATAACGTTATGCGTTATATAGTAATAGTATATAACGTTATACGTTAATACGTAATAGTATATATCGTTATACGTTATATAGTAATAGTATATAACGTTATACGTTATATAGTAATATTATATAACGTTATGCGTTATATAGTAATAGTATATAACGTTATACGTTATATAGTAATAGTATATAACGTTATACGTTATATAGTAATAGTATATAACGTTATATGTTATATCGTAATAGTATATAACGTTATACGTTATATAGTAATAGTATATAACGTTATACGTTAGTACGTAATAATATACAACGTTATACGTGATATGGCAATACTATATAACGTTATACGTTGTTATGTAATAGTATATAACGTTATACGTTATTACGTAATACTATACAACGTTATACGTGATATGGTAATACTATATAACGTTATACGTTAGTACGTAATAATATACAACGTTACACGTGATATGGTAATACTATATAACGTTATACGTTAGTACGTAATAATATACAACGTTATACGTGATATGGTAATACTATATAACGTTATACGCTATTACGTAATAGTATATAACGTTATACGTTAATACGTAATAGTATATATCGTTATACGTTATATAGTAATAGTATATAACGATATACGTTATATAGTAATAGTACATAACGTTATACGTTATATAGTAATAGTATATAACGTTATACGTTATATAGTAATAGTGTATAACGTTATACGTTATATAGTAATAGTATATAACGTTATACGTTATATAGTAATAGTGTATAACGTTATACGTTATATAGTAATAGTATATAACGTTATACGTTAGTACGTAATAATATACAACGTTATACGTGATATGGCAATACTATATAACGTTATACGTTATTACGTAATAGTATATAACGTTATACGTTATATAGTAATAGTATATAACGTTATACGTTATATAGTAATAGTATATAACGTTATACGTTAGTACGTAATAATATACAACGTTATACGTGATATGGTAATACTATATAACGTTATACGCTATTACGTAATAGTATATAACGTTATACGTTAATACGTAGTAGTATATATCGTTATACGTTATATAGTAATAGTATATAGCGATATACGTTATATAGTAATAGTAGATAACGTTATACGATATATAGTAATAGTATATAACGTTATACGTTATATAGTAATAGTAGATAACGTTATACGTTATATAGTAATATTATATAACGTTATGCGTTATATAGTAATAGTATATAACGTTATACGTTAGTACGTAATAATATACAACGTTATACGTGATATTTTAATACTATATAACGTTATACGCTATTACGTAATAGTATATAACGTTATACGTTAATACGGAATAGTATATATCGTTATACGCTATATAGTAATAGTATATAACGTTATACGTTATATAGTTATAGTATATAACGTTATACGTTATATAGTAATATTATATAACGTTATGCGTCATATAGTAATAGTATATAACGTTATACGTTAATACGTAATAGTATATATCGTTATACGTTATATAGTAATAGTATATAGCGATATACGTTATATAGTAATAGTATATAACGTTATACGTTATATGGTAATACTATACAACGTTATACGTTAAATAGTAATAGTATATAACGTTATACGTTATATAGTAATTGTATATAACGTTATACGTTATATAGTAATATTATATAACGTTATGCGTTATATAGTAATAGTATATAACGTTATACGTTAATACGTAATAGTATATATCGTTATACGTTATATAGTAATAGTATATAACGTTATACGTTATATAGTAATAGTATATAACGTTATACGTTAATACGTAATAGTATATAACGTTATACGTTATATAGTAATAGTATATAACGTTATACGTTATATAGTAATAGTATATAACGTTATACGTTATATAGTAATAGTATATAACGTTATACGTTATATAGTAATAGTATATAACGTTATACGTTATATAGTAATATTATATAACGTTATGCGTTATATAGTAATAGTATAGAACGTTATACGTTATATAGTAATACTATATAACGGTATACGTTATATAGTAATAGTATATAACGTTATACGTTAGTACGTAATAATATACAACGTTATACGTGATATGGCAATACTATATAACGTTATACGTTATTACGGAATAGTATATAACGTTATACGTTATTACGTAATAGTATACAACGTTATACGTGATATGGTAGTACTATATAACGTTATACGTTAGTACGTAATAATATACAACGTTATACGTGATACGGTAATACTATATAACGTTATACGCTATTACGTAATAGTATATAACGTTATACGTTAATATGTAATAGTATATATCGTTATACGTTATATAGTAATAGTATATATCGTTATACGTTATATAGTAATAGTATATAACGTTATACGTTATATAGTAATAGTATATAACGTTATACGTTATATAGTAATAGTATATAACGTTATACGTTATATAGTAATAGTATATAACGTTATACGTTATATAGTAATAGTATATAACGTTATACGTTATATAGTAATAGTATATAACGTTATACGTTATATAGTAATATTATATAACGTTATGCGTTATATAGTAATAGTATATAACGTTATACGTTATATAGTAATAGTATATAACGTTATACGTTATATAGTAATAGTATATAACGTTATATGTTATATCGTAATAGTATATAACGTTATACGTTATAGAGTAATAGTATATAACGTTATACGTTAGTACGTAATAATATACAACGTTATACGTGATATGGCAATACTATATAACGTTATACGTTGTTATGTAATAGTATATAACGTTATACGTTATTACGTAATACTATACAACGTTATACGTGATATGGTAATACTATATAACGTTATACGTTAGTACGTAATAATATACAACGTTACACGTGATATGGTAATACTATATAACGTTATACGTTAGTACGTAATAATATACAACGTTATACGTGACATGGTAATACTATATAACGTTATACGCTATTACGTAATAGTATATAACGTTATACGTTAATACGTAATAGTATATATCGTTATACGTTATATAGTAATAGTATATAACGTTATACGTTATATAGTAATAGTATATAACGTTATGCGTTATATAGTAATAGTATATAACGTTATGCGTTATATAGTAATAGTATATAACGTTATACGTTAATACGGAATAGTATATATCGTTATACGTTATATAGTAATAGTATATAACGTTATACGTTATATAGTAATAGTATATAACGTTATACGTTATATAGTAATAGTATATAACGTTATACGTTAATACGTAATAGTATATATCGTTATACGTTATATAGTAATAGTATATAGCGATATACGTTATATAGTAATAGTATATAACGTTATACGTTATATGGTAATACTATACAACGTTATACGTTATATAGTAATAGTATATAACGTTATACATTATATAGTAATAGTATATAACGTTATACGTTATATAGTAATATTATATAACGTTATGCGTTATATAGTAATAGTATATAACGTTATACGTTATATAGTATTATTATATAACGTTATGCGTTATATAGTAATAGTATATAACGTTATACGATAGTACGGAATAGTATATATCGTTATACGTTATATAGAAATAGTATATAACGTTATACGTTATGTAGTAATAGTATATAACGTTATACGTTATATAGTAATAGTATATAACGTTATACGTTATATAGTAATAGTATATAACGTTATACGTTATATAGTAATATTATATAACGTTATGCGTTATATAGTAATAGTATATAACGCTATACGTTATATAGTAATAGTATATAACGTTATACGTTATATAGTAATATTATATAACGTTATGCGTTATATAGTAGTAGTATATAACGTTATACGTTATATAGTAATAGTATATAACGTTATACGTTATATAGTAATAGTATATAACGTTATACGTTATATAGTAATAGTATTTAACGTTATACGTTATATAGTAATAGTATATAACGTTATCCGTTATATAGTATTATTATATAACGTTATGCGTTATATAGTAATAGTATATAACGTTATACGATAGTACGGAATAGTATATATCGTTATACGTTATATAGTAATAGTATATAACGTTATACGTTATATAGTAATAGTATATAACGTTATACGTTATATAGTAATAGTATATAACGTTATACGTTATATAGTAATAGTATATAACGTTATACGTTATATAGTAATAGTATATAACGTTATACGTTATTACGTAATACTATACAACGTTATACGTGATATGGTAATACTATATAACGTTATACGTTAGTACGTAATAATATACAACGTTACACGTGATATGGTAATACTATATAACGTTATACGTTAGTACGTAATAATATACAACGTTATACGTGATATGGTAATACTATATAACGTTATACGCTATTACGTAATAGTATATAACGTTATACGTTAATACGTAATAGTATATATCGTTATACGTTATATAGTAATAGTATATAACGTTATACGTTATATAGTAATAGTATATAACGTTATACGTTATATAGTAATAGTATATAACGTTATACGTTATATAGTAATAGTATATAACGTTATACGTTATATAGTAATAGTATATAACGTTATACGTTAGTACGTAATAATATACAACGTTATACGTGATATGGTAATACTATATAACGTTATACGCTATTACGTAATAGTATATAACGTTATACGTTAATACGTAATAGTATATATCGTTATACGTTATATAGTAATAGTATATAGCGATATACGTTATATAGTAATAGTATATAACGTTATACGTTATACAGTAATAGTATATAACGTTATACGTTATATAGTAATATTATATAACGTTATGCGTTATATAGTAATAGTATATAACGTTATACGTTATATAGTAATAGTATATAACGTTATACGTTAGTACGTAATAATATACAACGTTATACGTGATATGGCAATACTATATAACGTTATACGTTATATAGTAATAGTATATAACGTTATACGTTATATAGTAATAGTATATAACGTTATACGTTATATAGTAATAGTATATAACGTTATACGTTATATAGTAATAGTATATAACGTTATACGTTATATAGTAATAGTATATAACGTTATACGTTATATAGTATTATTATATAACGTTATGCGTTATATAGTAATAGTATATAACGTTATACGATAGTACGGAATAGTATATATCGTTATACGTTATATAGTAATAGTATATAACGTTATACGTTATATAGTAATAGTATATAACGTTATACGTTATATAGTAATAGTATATAACGTTATACGTTATATAGTAATAGTATATATCGTTATACGTTATATAGTAATAGTATATAACGTTATACGTTATATAGTAATAGTATATAACGTTATACGTTATATAGTAATAGTATACAACGTTATACGTTATATAGTAATAGTATATAACGTTATACGTTATATAGTAATATTATATAACGTTATGCTTTATATAGTAATAGTATATAACGTTATACGTTATATAGTAATATTATATAACGTTATGCGTTATATAGTAATATTATATAACGTTATACGTTATATAGTAATATTATATAACGTTATGCGTTATATAGTAATAGTATATAACGTTATACGTTATTACGTAATAGTATATAACGTTATACGTTATTACGTAATACTATACAACGTTATACGTGATATGGTAATACTATATAACGTTATACGTTAGTACGTAATAATATACAACGTTATACGTGATATGGTAATGCTATATAACGTTATACGCTATTACGTAATAGTATATAACGTTATACGTTAATACGTAATAGTATATATCGTTATACGTTATATAGTAATAGTATATAGCGATATACGTTATATAGTAATAGTATATAACGTTATACGTTATATAGTAATAGTATATAACGTTATACGTTATATAGTAATATTATATAACGTTATGCGTTATATAGTAATAGTATATAACGTTATACGTTATATAGTAATAGTATATAACGTTATACGTTAGTACGTAATAATATACAACGTTATACGTGATATGGCAATACTATATAACGTTATACGTTATATAGTAATAGTATATAACGTTATACGTTATATAGTAATAGTATATAACGTTATACGTTATATAGTAATAGTATATAACGTTATACGTTATATAGTAATAGTATATAACGTTATACGTTATATAGTAATAGTATATAACGTTATACGTTATATAGTAATAGTATATAACGTTATACGTTATATAGTAATAGTATATAACGTTATACGTTATATAGTATTATTATATAACGTTATGCGTTATATAGTAATAGTATATAACGTTATACGATAGTACGGAATAGTATATATCGTTATACGTTATATAGTAATAGTATATAACGTTATACGTTATATAGTAATAGTATATAACGTTATACGTTATATAGTAATAGTATATAACGTTATACGTTATATAGTAATAGTATATATCGTTATACGTTATATAGTAATAGTATATAACGTTATACGTTATATAGTAATAGTATATAACGTTATACGTTATATAGTAATAGTATACAACGTTATACGTTATATAGTAATAGTATATAACGTTATACGTTATATAGTAATATTATATAACGTTATGCTTTATATAGTAATAGTATATAACGTTATACGTTATATAGTAATATTATATAACGTTATACGTTATATAGTAATAGTATATAACGTTATACGTTATATAGTAATATTATATAACGTTATGCGTTATATAGTAATAGTATATAACGTTATACGTTATTACGTAATAGTATATAACGTTATACGTTATTACGTAATACTATACAACGTTATACGTGATATGGTAATACTATATAACGTTATACGTTAGTACGTAATAATATACAACGTTATACGTGATATGGTAATGCTATATAACGTTATACGCTATTACGTAATAGTATATAACGTTATACGTTAATACGTAATAGTATATATCGTTATACGTTATATAGTAATAGTATATAACGTTATACGTTATATAGTAATAGTATATAACGTTATACGTTATATAGTAATAGTATATAACGTTATACGTTATATAGTAATATTATATAACGTTATGCGTTATATAGTAATAGTATATAACGTTATACGTTATATAGTAATATTATATAACGTTATGCGTTATATAGTAATAGTATATAACGTTATACGTTATATAGTAATAGTATATAACGTTATACGTTATATAGTAATATTATATAACGTTATGCGTTATATAGTAATTGTATATAACGTTATACGTTATATAGTAATAGTATATAACGTTATACGTTATATAGTAATATTATATAACGTTATGCGTTATATAGTAATAGTATATAACGTTATACGTTATATAGTAATAGTATATAACGTTATACGTTATATAGTAATAGTATATAACGTTATACGTTATATAGTAATAGTATATAACGTTATACGTTATATAGTATTATTATATAACGTTATGCGTTATATAGTAATAGTATATAACGTTATACGATAGTACGGAATAGTATATATCGTTATACGTTATATAGAAATAGTATATAACGTTATACGTTATGTAGTAATAGTATATAACGTTATACGTTATATAGTAATAGTATATAACGTTATACGTTATATAGTAATAGTATATAACGTTATACGTTATATAGTAATAGTATATAACGTTATACGTTATATAGTAATAGTATATAACGTTATACGTTATATAGTAATAGTATATAACGTTATACGTTATATAGTAATAGTATATAACGTTATACGTTATATAGTAATAGTATATAACGTTATACGTTATATAGTAATAGTATATAACGTTATACGTTATATAGTAATAGTATATAACGTTATACGTTATATAGTAATAGTATATAACGTTATACGTTATATAGTAATAGTATATAACGTTATACGTTATATAGTAATATTATATAACGTTATGCGTTATATAGTAATAGTATATAACGTTATACGTTATATAGTAATATTATATAACGTTATGCGTTATATAGTAATAGTATATAACGTTATACGTTATATAGTAATATTATATAACGTTATGCGTTATATAGTAATAGTATATAACGTTATACGTTATTACGTAATAGTATATAACGTTATACGTTATTACGTAATACTATACAACGTTATACGTGATATGGTAATACTATATAACGTTATACGTTAGTACGTATTAATATACAACGTTATACGTGATATGGTAATGCTATATAACGTTATACGCTATTACGTAATAGTATATAACGTTATACGTTAATACGTAATAGTATATATCGTTATACGTTATATAGTAATAGTATATAACGTTATACGTTATATAGTAATAGTATATAACGTTATACGTTATATAGTAATAGTATATAACGTTATACGTTATATAGTAATATTATATAACGTTATGCGTTATATAGTAATAGTATATAACGTTATACGTTATATAGTAATAGTATATAACGTTATACGTTATATAGTAATATTATATAACGTTATGCGTTATATAGTAATAGTATATAACGTTATACGTTATATAGTAATAGTATATAACGTTATACGTTATATAGTAATAGTATATAACGTTATACGTTATATAGTAATAGTATATAACGTTATACGTTATATACTATTACTATATAACGTTATGCGTTATATAGTAATAGTATATAACGTTATACGATAGTACGGAATAGTATATATCGTTATACGTTATATAGAAATAGTATATAACGTTATACGTTATGTAGTAATAGTATATAACGTTATACGTTATATAGTAATAGTATATAACGTTATACGTTATATAGTAATAGTATATAACGTTATACGTTATATAGTAATAGTATATAACGTTATACGTTATATAGCATAAGTATATAACGTTATACGTTATATAGTAATAGTATATAACGTTATACGTTATATAGCATAAGTATATACCGTTATACGTTATATAGTAATAGTATATAACGTTATACGTTATATAGTAATATTATATAACGTTATGCGTTATATAGTAATAGTATATAACGTTATACGATAGTACGTAATAGTATATAACGTTATACGTGATATGGTAATACTATATAACGTTATACGCTATTACGTAATAGTATATAACGTTATACGTTAATACGTAATAGTATATATCGTTATACGTTATATAGTAATAGTATATAGCGATATACGTTATATAGTAATAGTATATAACGTTATACGTTATATAGTAATATTATATAACGTTATGCGTTATATAGTAATAGTATATAACGTTATACGATAGTACGTAATAGTATATAACGTTATACGTGATATGGTAATACTATATAACGTTATACGTTATTACGTAATAGTATATAACGTTATACGTTATATAGTAATAGTATATAACGTTATACGTTAGTACGTAATAATATATAACGTTATACGTTATATAGTAATAGTATATAACGTTATACGTTATATAGTAATAGTATATAACGTTATACGTTATATAGTAATATTATATAACGTTATGCGTTATATAGTAATTGTATATAACGTTATACGTTATATAGTAATAGTATATAACGTTATACGTTATATAGTAATATTATATAACGTTATGCGTTATATAGTAATAGTATATAACGTTATACGTTATATAGTAATAGTATATAACGTTATACGTTATATAGTAATAGTATATAACGTTATACGTTATATAGTAATAGTATATAACGTTATACGTTATATAGTATTATTATATAACGTTATGCGTTATATAGTAATAGTATATAACGTTATACGATAGTACGGAATAGTATATATCGTTATACGGTATATAGAAATAGTATATAACGTTATACGTTAGTACGTAATAATATACAACGTTATACGTGCTATTTTAATACTATATAACGTTATACGCTATTACGTAATAGTATATAACGTTATACGTTAATACGTAATAGTATATATCGTTATACGTTATATAGTAATAGTATATAGCGATACACGTTATATAGTAATAGTATATAACGTTATACGTTAGTACGTAATAGTATATAACGTTATACGTTATATGGTAATACTATACAACGTTATACGTTATATAGTAATAGTATATAACGTTATACGTTATATAGTAATAGTATATAACGTTATACGTTATATAGTAATATTATATAACGTTATGCGTTATATAGTAATAGTATATAACGTTATACGTTAATACGTAATAGTATATATCGTTATACGTTATATAGTAATAGTATATAACGTTATACGTTAATACGTAATAGTATATAACGTTATACGTTATATAGTAATAGTATATAACGTTATACGTTAGTACGTAATAATATACAACGTTATACGTGATATGGCAATACTATATAACGTTATACGTTATATAGTAATAGTATATAACGTTATACGTTATATAGTAATAGTATATAACGTTATACGTTATATAGTAATAGTATATAACGTTATACGTTATATACTATTACTATATAACGTTATGCGTTATATAGTAATAGTATATAACGTTATACGATAGTACGGAATAGTATATATCGTTATACGTTATATAGAAATAGTATATAACGTTATACGTTATGTAGTAATAGTATATAACGTTATACGTTATATAGTAATAGTATATAACGTTATACGTTATATAGTAATAGTATATAACGTTATACGTTATATAGTAATAGTATATAACGTTATACGTTATATAGCATAAGTATATAACGTTATACGTTATATAGTAATAGTATATAACGTTATACGTTATATAGCATAAGTATATAACGTTATACGTTATATAGTAATAGTATATAACGTTATACGTTATATAGTAATATTATATAACGTTATGCGTTATATAGTAATAGTATATAACGTTATACGATAGTACGTAATAGTATATAACGTTATACGTGATATGGTAATACTATATAACGTTATATACTATTACGTAATAGTATATAACGTTATACGTTAATACGTAATAGTATATATCGTTATACGTTATATAGTAATAGTATATAGCGATATACGTTATATAGTAATAGTATATAACGTTATACGTTATATAGTAATATTATATAACGTTATGCGTTATATAGTAATAGTATATAACGTTATACGATAGTACGTAATAGTATATAACGTTATACGTGATATGGTAATACTATATAACGTTATACGTTATTACGTAATAGTATATAACGTTATACGTTATATAGTAATAGTATATAACGTTATACGTTAGTTCGTAATAATATATAACGTTATACGTTATATAGTAATAGTATATAACGTTATACGTTATATAGTAATAGTATATAACGTTATACGTTATATAGTAATATTATATAACGTTATGCGTTATATAGTAATTGTATATAACGTTATACGTTATATAGTAATAGTATATAACGTTATACGTTATATAGTAATATTATATAACGTTATGCGTTATATAGTAATAGTATATAACGTTATACGTTATATAGTAATAGTATATAACGTTATACGTTATATAGTAATAGTATATAACGTTATACGTTATATAGTAATAGTATATAACGTTATACGTTATATAGTATTATTATATAACGTTATGCGTTATATAGTAATAGTATATAACGTTATACGATAGTACGGAATAGTATATATCGTTATACGGTATATAGAAATAGTATATAACGTTATACGTTAGTACGTAATAATATACAACGTTATACGTGCTATTTTAATACTATATAACGTTATACGCTATTACGTAATAGTATATAACGTTATACGTTAATACGTAATAGTATATATCGTTATACGTTATATAGTAATAGTATATAGCGATACACGTTATATAGTAATAGTATATAACGTTATACGTTAGTACGTAATAGTATATAACGTTATACGTTATATGGTAATACTATACAACGTTATACGTTATATAGTAATAGTATATAACGTTATACGTTATATAGTAATAGTATATAACGTTATACGTTATATAGTAATATTATATAACGTTATGCGTTATATAGTAATAGTATATAACGTTATACGTTAATACGTAATAGTATATATCGTTATACGTTATATAGTAATAGTATATAACGTTATACGTTAATACGTAATAGTATATAACGTTATACGTTATATAGTAATAGTATATAACGTTATACGTTAGTACGTAATAATATACAACGTTATACGTGATATGGCAATACTATATAACGTTATACGTTATATAGTAATAGTATATAACGTTATACGTTATATAGTAATAGTATATAACGTTATACGTTATATAGTAATAGTATATAACGTTATACGTTATATAGTATTACTATATAACGTTATGCGTTATATAGTAATAGTATATAACGTTATACGATAGTACGGAATAGTATATATCGTTATACGTTATATAGAAATAGTATATAACGTTATACGTTATGTAGTAATAGTATATAACGTTATACGTTATATAGTAATAGTATATAACGTTATACGTTATATAGTAATAGTATATAACGTTATACGTTATATAGTAATAGTATATAATGTTATACGTTATATAGCATAAGTATATAACGTTATACGTTATATAGTAATAGTATATAACGTTATACGTTATATAGCATAAGTATATAACGTTATACGTTATATAGTAATAGTATATAACGTTATACGTTATATAGTAATATTATATAACGTTATGCGTTATATAGTAATAGTATATAACGTTATACGATAGTACGTAATAGTATATAACGTTATACGTGATATGGTAATACTATATAACGTTATACGCTATTACGTAATAGTATATAACGTTATACGTTAATACGTAATAGTATATATCGTTATACGTTATATAGTAATAGTATATA
Organism: Bombus terrestris; assembly: GCF_910591885.1. Classification (NCBI taxonomy): domain Eukaryota; kingdom Metazoa; phylum Arthropoda; class Insecta; order Hymenoptera; family Apidae; genus Bombus; species Bombus terrestris. The sequence goes on along the minus strand of NC_063271.1, from coordinate 20,449,199 downwards.
GCGATATACGTTATATAGTAATAGTATATAACGTTATACGTTATATAGTAATATTATATAACGTTATGCGTTATATAGTAATAGTATATAACGTTATACGATAGTACGTAATAGTATATAACGTTATACGTGATATGGTAATACTATATAACGTTATACGTTATTACGTAATAGTATATAACGTTATACGTTATATAGTAATAGTATATAACGTTATACGTTAGTACGTAATAATATATAACGTTATACGTTATATAGTAATAGTATATAACGTTATACGTTATATAGTAATAGTATATAACGTTATACGTTATATAGTAATATTATATAACGTTATGCGTTATATAGTAATTGTATATAACGTTATACGTTATATAGTAATAGTATATAACGTTATACGTTATATAGTAATATTATATAACGTTATGCGTTATATAGTAATAGTATATAACGTTATACGTTATATAGTAATAGTATATAACGTTATACGTTATATAGTAATAGTATATAACGTTATACGTTATATAGTAATAGTATATAACGTTATACGTTATATACTATTATTATATAACGTTATGCGTTATATAGTAATAGTATATAACGTTATACGATAGTACGGAATAGTATATATCGTTATACGGTATATAGAAATAGTATATAACGTTATACGTTAGTACGTAATAATATACAACGTTATACGTGCTATTTTAATACTATATAACGTTATACGCTATTACGTAATAGTATATAACGTTATACGTTAATACGTAATAGTATATATCGTTATACGTTATATAGTAATAGTATATAGCGATACACGTTATATAGTAATAGTATATAACGTTATACGTTAGTACGTAATAGTATATAACGTTATACGTTATATGGTAATACTATACAACGTTATACGTTATATAGTAATAGTATATAACGTTATACGTTATATAGTAATAGTATATAACGTTATACGTTATATAGTAATATTATATAACGTTATGCGTTATATAGTAATAGTATATAACGTTATACGTTAATACGTAATAGTATATATCGTTATACGTTATATAGTAATAGTATATAGCGATATACGTTATATAGTAATAGTATATAACGTTATACGTTATATAGTAATAGTATATAACGTTATACGTTATATAGTAATATTATATAACGTTATGCGTTATATAGTAATAGTATATAACGTTATACGTTATATAGTAATAGTATATAACGTTATACGTTAGTACGTAATAATATACAACGTTATACGTGATATGGCAATACTATATAACGTTATACGTTATATAGTAATAGTATATAACGTTATACGTTATATAGTAATAGTATATAACGTTATACGTTATATAGTAATAGTATATAACGTTATACGTTATATAGTAATAGTATATAACGTTATACGTTATATAGTAATAGTATATAACGTTATACGTTATATAGTAATAGTATATAACGTTATACGTTATATAGTAGTATTATATAACGTTATGCGTTATATAGTAATAGTATATAACGTTATACGTTAGTACGTAATAATATACAACGTTATACGTGATATTTTAATACTATATAACGTTATACGCTATTACGTAATAGTATATAACGTTATACGTTAATACGGAATAGTATATATCGTTATACGCTATATAGTAATAGTATATAACGTTATACGTTATATAGTTATAGTATATAACGTTATACGTTATATAGTAATATTATATAACGTTATGCGTCATATAGTAATAGTATATAACGTTATACGTTAATACGTAATAGTATATATCGTTATACGTTATATAGTAATAGTATATAGCGATATACGTTATATCGTAATAGTATATAACGTTATACGTTATATGGTAATACTATACAACGTTATACGTTAAATAGTAATAGTATATAACGTTATACGTTATATAGTAATTGTATATAACGTTATACGTTATATAGTAATATTATATAACGTTATGCGTTATATAGTAATAGTATATAACGTTATACGTTAATACGTAATAGTATATATCGTTATACGTTATATAGTAATAGTATATAACGTTATACGTTATATAGTAATATTATATAACGTTATGCGTTATATAGTAATAGTATATAACGTTATACGTTATATAGTAATAGTATATAACGTTATACGTTATATAGTAATAGTATATAACGTTATATGTTATATCGTAATAGTATATAACGTTATACGTTATATAGTAATAGTATATAACGTTATACGTTAGTACGTAATAATATACAACGTTATACGTGATATGGCAATACTATATAACGTTATACGTTGTTATGTAATAGTATATAACGTTATACGTTATTACGTAATACTATACAACGTTATACGTGATATGGTAATACTATATAACGTTATACGTTAGTACGTAATAATATACAACGTTACACGTGATATGGTAATACTATATAACGTTATACGTTAGTACGTAATAATATACAACGTTATACGTGATATGGTAATACTATATAACGTTATACGCTATTACGTAATAGTATATAACGTTATACGTTAATACGTAATAGTATATATCGTTATACGTTATATAGTAATAGTATATAACGATATACGTTATATAGTAATAGTACATAACGTTATACGTTATATAGTAATAGTATATAACGTTATACGTTATATAGTAATAGTGTATAACGTTATACGTTATATAGTAATAGTATATAACGTTATACGTTATATAGTAATAGTGTATAACGTTATACGTTATATAGTAATAGTATATAACGTTATACGTTAGTACGTAATAATATACAACGTTATACGTGATATGGCAATACTATATAACGTTATACGTTATTACGTAATAGTATATAACGTTATACGTTATATAGTAATAGTATATAACGTTATACGTTATATAGTAATAGTATATAACGTTATACGTTAGTACGTAATAATATACAACGTTATACGTGATATGGTAATACTATATAACGTTATACGCTATTACGTAATAGTATATAACGTTATACGTTAATACGTAGTAGTATATATCGTTATACGTTATATAGTAATAGTATATAGCGATATACGTTATATAGTAATAGTAGATAACGTTATACGTTATATAGTAATAGTATATAACGTTATACGTTATATAGTAATAGTAGATAACGTTATACGTTATATAGTAATATTATATAACGTTATGCGTTATATAGTAATAGTATATAACGTTATACGTTAGTACGTAATAATATACAACGTTATACGTGATATTTTAATACTATATAACGTTATACGCTATTACGTAATAGTATATAACGTTATACGTTAATACGGAATAGTATATATCGTTATACGCTATATAGTAATAGTATATAACGTTATACGTTATATAGTTATAGTATATAACGTTATACGTTATATAGTAATATTATATAACGTTATGCGTCATATAGTAATAGTATATAACGTTATACGTTAATACGTAATAGTATATATCGTTATACGTTATATAGTAATAGTATATAGCGATATACGTTATATAGTAATAGTATATAACGTTATACGTTATATGGTAATACTATACAACGTTATACGTTAAATAGTAATAGTATATAACGTTATACGTTATATAGTAATTGTATATAACGTTATACGTTATATAGTAATATTATATAACGTTATGCGTTATATAGTAATAGTATATAACGTTATACGTTAATACGTAATAGTATATATCGTTATACGTTATATAGTAATAGTATATAACGTTATACGTTATATAGTAATAGTATATAACGTTATACGTTAATACGTAATAGTATATAACGTTATACGTTATATAGTAATAGTATATAACGTTATACGTTATATAGTAATAGTATATAACGTTATACGTTATATAGTAATAGTATATAACGTTATACGTTATATAGTAATATTATATAACGTTATGCGTTATATAGTAATAGTATAGAACGTTATACGTTATATAGTGTTACTATATAACGGTATACGTTATATAGTAATAGTATATAACGTTATACGTTAGTACGTAATAATATACAACGTTATACGTGATATGGCAATACTATATAACGTTATACGTTATTACGGAATAGTATATAACGTTATACGTTATTACGTAATAGTATACAACGTTATACGTGATATGGTAGTACTATATAACGTTATACGTTAGTACGTAATAATATACAACGTTATACGTGATACGGTAATACTATATAACGTTATACGCTATTACGTAATAGTATATAACGTTATACGTTAATATGTAATAGTATATATCGTTATACGTTATATAGTAATAGTATATATCGTTATACGTTATATAGTAATAGTATATAACGTTATACGTTATATAGTAATAGTATATAACGTTATACGTTATATAGTAATAGTATATAACGTTATACGTTATATAGTAATAGTATATAACGTTATACGTTATATAGTAATAGTATATAACGTTATACGTTATATAGTAATAGTATATAACGTTATACGTTATATAGTAATATTATATAACGTTATGCGTTATATAGTAATAGTATATAACGTTATACGTTATATAGTAATAGTATATAACGTTATACGTTATATAGTAATAGTATATAACGTTATATGTTATATCGTAATAGTATATAACGTTATACGTTATAGAGTAATAGTATATAACGTTATACGTTAGTACGTAATAATATACAACGTTATACGTGATATGGCAATACTATATAACGTTATACGTTGTTATGTAATAGTATATAACGTTATACGTTATTACGTAATACTATACAACGTTATACGTGATATGGTAATACTATATAACGTTATACGTTAGTACGTAATAATATACAACGTTACACGTGATATGGTAATACTATATAACGTTATACGTTAGTACGTAATAATATACAACGTTATACGTGACATGGTAATACTATATAACGTTATACGCTATTACGTAATAGTATATAACGTTATACGTTAATACGTAATAGTATATATCGTTATACGTTATATAGTAATAGTATATAACGTTATACGTTATATAGTAATAGTACATAACGTTATACGTTATATAGTAATAGTATATAACGTTATACGTTATATAGTAATATTATATAACGTTATGCGTTATATAGTAATAGTATATAACGTTATGCGTTATATAATAATAGTATATAACGTTATACGTTAATACGGAATAGTATATATCGTTATACGTTATATAGTAATAGTATATAACGTTATACGTTATATAGTAATAGTATATAACGTTATACGTTATATAGTAATAGTATATAACGTTATACGTTAATACGTAATAGTATATATCGTTATACGTTATATAGTAATAGTATATAGCGATATACGTTATATAGTAATAGTATATAACGTTATACGTTATATGGTAATACTATACAACGTTATACGTTATATAGTAATAGTATATAACGTTATACATTATATAGTAATAGTATATAACGTTATACGTTATATAGTAATATTATATAACGTTATGCGTTATATAGTAATAGTATATAACGATATACGTTATATAGTAATAGTATATAACGTTATACGTTATATAGTAATAGTATATAACGTTATACGTTAATACGTAATAGTATATATCGTTATACGTTATATAGTAATAGTATATAGCGATATACGTTATATAGTAATAGTATATAACGTTATACGTTATATGGTAATACTATACAACGTTATACGTTAAATAGTAATAGTATATAACGTTATACGTTATATAGTAATAGTATATAACGTTATACGTTATATAGTAATAGTATATAACGTTATACGTTAGTACGTAATAATATATACCGTTATACGTTAGTACGTGATAATATATATCGTTATACGTTATATAGTAATAGTATATAACGTTATACGATAGTACGTAATAGTATATTTCGTTATACGTTATGTAGTAATAGTATATAACGTTATACTTTATATAGTAATAGTATATAACGTTATACGTTAGTACGTAATAATATACAACGTTATACGTGATATTTTAATACTATATAACGTTATACGCTATTACGTAATAGTATATAACGTTATACGTTAATACGGAATAGTATATATCGTTATACGCTATATAGTAATAGTATATAACGTTATACGTTATATAGTTATAGTATATAACGTTATACGTTATATAGTAATATTATATAACGTTATGCGTTATATAGTAATAGTATATAACGTTATACGTTAATACGTAATAGTATATATCGTTATACGTTATATAGTAATAGTATATAGCGATATACGTTATATAGAAATAGTATATAACGTTATACGTTATATGGTAATACTATATAACGTTATACGTTAAATAGTAATAGTATATAACGTTATACGTTATATAGTAATAGTATATAACGTTATACGTTATATAGTAATATTATATAACGTTATGCGTTATATAGTAATAGTATATAACGTTATACGTTAATACGTAATAGTATATATCGTTATACGTTATATAGTAATAGTATATAACGTTATACGTTATATAGTAATAGTATATAACGTTATACGTTAATACGTAATAGTATATAACGTTATACGTTATATAGTAATAGTATATAACGTTATACGTTATATAGTAATAGTATATAACGTTATACGTTATATAGTAATAGTATATAACGTTATACGTTATATAGTAATAGTATATAACGTTATACGTTATATAGTAATATTATATAACGTTATGCGTTATATAGTAATAGTATAGAACGTTATACGTTATATAGTAATACTATATAACGGTATACGTTATATAGTAATAGTATATAACGTTATACGTTAGTACGTAATAATATACAACGTTATACGTGATATGGCAATACTATATAACGTTATACGTTATTACGTAATAGTATATAACGTTATACGTTATTACGTAATAGTATACAACGTTATACGTGATATGGTAGTACTATATAACGTTATACGTTAGTACGTAATAATATACAACGTTATACGTGATACGGTAATACTATATAACGTTATACGCTATTACGTAATAGTATATAACGTTATACGTTAATATGTAATAGTATATATCGTTATACGTTATATAGTAATAGTATATATCGTTATACGTTATATAGTAATAGTATATAACGTTATACGTTATATAGTAATAGTATATAACGTTATACGTTATATAGTAATAGTATATAACGTTATACGTTATATAGTAATAGTATATAACGTTATACGTTATATAGTAATAGTATATAACGTTATACGTTATATAGTAATAGTATATAACGTTATACGTTATATAGTAATATTATATAACTTTATGCGTTATATAGTAATAGTATATAACGTTATACGTTATATAGTAATAGTATATAACGTTATACGTTATATAGTAATATTATATAACGTTATGCGTTATATAGTAATAGTATATAACGTTATACGTTATATAGTAATATTATATGACGTTATGCGTTATATAGTAATAGTATATAACGTTATACGTTATATAGTAATAGTATATAACGTTATACGTTAGTACGTAATAATATACAACGTTATACGTGATATGGCAATACTATATAACGTTATACGTTATTACGTAATAGTATATAACGTTATACGTTATATAGTAATAGCATATAACGTTATACGTTATATAGTAATAGTATATAACGTTATACGTTATATAGTAATAGTATATAACGTTATACGTTATATAGTAATATTATATAACGTTATACGTTATATAGTAATAGTATATAACGTTATACGTTATATAGTAATAGTATATAACGTTATACGGTAGTACGTAATAATATACAACGTTATACGTGATACGGCAATACTATATAACGTTATACGTTATTACGTAATAGTATATAACGTTATACGTTATATAGTAATAGTATATAACGTTATACGTTAATACGTAATAGTATATATCGTTATACGTTATATAGTAATAGTATATAACGTTATACGTTATATAGTAATAGTATATAACGTTATACGTTATATAGTAATAGTATATAACGTTATACGTTATATAGTAATAGTATATAACGTTATACGTTATATAGTAATATTATATAACGTTATGCGTTATATAGTAATAGTATATAACGCATAACGTTATATAATATTACTATATAACGTATAACGTTATATACTATTACTATATAACGTTATGCGTTATATAGTAGTAGTATATAACGTTATACGTTATATAGTAATAGTATATAACGTTATACGTTATATAGTAATAGTATATAACGTTATACGTTATATAGTAATAGTATTTAACGTTATACGTTATATAGTAATAGTATATAACGTTATCCGTTATATAGTATTATTATATAACGTTATGCGTTATATAGTAATAGTATATAACGTTATACGATAGTACGGAATAGTATATATCGTTATACGTTATATAGTAATAGTATATAACGTTATACGTTATATAGTAATAGTATATAACGTTATACGTTATATAGTAATAGTATATAACGTTATACGTTATATAGTAATAGTATATAACGTTATACGTTATATAGTAATAGTATATAACGTTATACGTTATTACGTAATACTATACAACGTTATACGTGATATGGTAATACTATATAACGTTATACGTTAGTACGTAATAATATACAACGTTACACGTGATATGGTAATACTATATAACGTTATACGTTAGTACGTAATAATATACAACGTTATACGTGATATGGTAATACTATATAACGTTATACGCTATTACGTAATAGTATATAACGTTATACGTTAATACGTAATAGTATATATCGTTATACGTTATATAGTAATAGTATATAACGTTATACGTTATATAGTAATAGTATATAACGTTATACGTTATATAGTAATAGTATATAACGTTATACGTTATATAGTAATATTATATAACGTTATGCGTTATATAGTAATAGTATATAACGTTATACGTTATATAGTAATATTATATAACGTTATGCGTTATATAGTAATAGTATATAACGTTATACGTTATATAGTAATAGTATATAACGTTATACGTTATATAGTAATATTATATAACGTTATGCGTTATATAGTAATTGTATATAACGTTATACGTTATATAGTAATAGTATATAACGTTATACGTTATATAGTAATATTATATAACGTTATGCGTTATATAGTAATAGTATATAACGTTATACGTTATATAGTAATAGTATATAACGTTATACGTTATATAGTAATAGTATATAACGTTATACGTTATATAGTAATAGTATATAACGTTATACGTTATATAGTATTATTATATAACGTTATGCGTTATATAGTAATAGTATATAACGTTATACGATAGTACGGAATAGTACATATCGTTATACGTTATATAGAAATAGTATATAACGTTATACGTTATGTAGTAATAGTATATAACGTTATACGTTATATAGTAATAGTATATAACGTTATACGTTATATAGTAATAGTATATAACGTTATACGTTATATAGTAATAGTATATAACGTTATACGTTATATAGTAATAGTATATAACGTTATACGTTATATAGTAATAGTATATAACGTTATACGTTATATAGTAATAGTATATAACGTTATACGTTATATAGTAATAGTATATAACGTTATACGTTATATAGTAATAGTATATAACGTTATACGTTATATAGTAATAGTATATAACGTTATACGTTATATAGTAATAGTATATAACGTTATACGTTATATAGTAATAGTATATAACGTTATACGTTATATAGTAATATTATATAACGTTATGCGTTATATAGTAATAGTATATAACGTTATACGTTATATAGTAATATTATATAACGTTATGCGTTATATAGTAATAGTATATAACGTTATACGTTATATAGTAATATTATATAACGTTATGCGTTATATAGTAATAGTATATAACGTTATACGTTATTACGTAATAGTATATAACGTTATACGTTATTACGTAATACTATACAACGTTATACGTGATATGGTAATACTATATAACGTTATACGTTAGTACGTAATAATATACAACGTTATACGTGATATGGTAATGCTATATAACGTTATACGCTATTACGTAATAGTATATAACGTTATACGTTAATACGTAATAGTATATATCGTTATACGTTATATAGTAATAGTATATAACGTTATACGTTATATAGTAATAGTATATAACGTTATACGTTATATAGTAATAGTATATAACGTTATACGTTATATAGTAATATTATATAACGTTATGCGTTATATAGTAATAGTATATAACGTTATACGTTATATAGTAATAGTATATAACGTTATACGTTATATAGTAATATTATATAACGTTATGCGTTATATAGTAATAGTATATAACGTTATACGTTATATAGTAATAGTATATAACGTTATACGTTATATAGTAATAGTATATAACGTTATACGTTATATAGTAATAGTATATAACGTATAACGTTATATACTATTATTATATAACGTTATGCGTTATATAGTAATAGTATATAACGTTATACGATAGTACGGAATAGTATATATCGTTATACGTTATATAGAAATAGTATATAACGTTATACGTTATGTAGTAATAGTATATAACGTTATACGTTATATAGTAATAGTATATAACGTTATACGTTATATAGTAATAGTATATAACGTTATACGTTATATAGTAATAGTATATAACGTTATACGTTATATAGCATAAGTATATAACGTTATACGTTATATAGTAATAGTATATAACGTTATACGTTATATAGCATAAGTATATAACGTTATACGTTATATAGTAATAGTATATAACGTTATACGTTATATAGTAATATTATATAACGTTATGCGTTATATAGTAATAGTATATAACGTTATACGATAGTACGTAATAGTATATAACGTTATACGTGATATGGTAATACTATATAACGTTATACGCTATTACGTAATAGTATATAACGTTATACGTTAATACGTAATAGTATATATCGTTATACGTTATATAGTAATAGTATATAGCGATATACGTTATATAGTAATAGTATATAACGTTATACGTTATATAGTAATATTATATAACGTTATGCGTTATATAGTAATAGTATATAACGTTATACGATAGTACGTAATAGTATATAACTTTATACGTGATATGGTAATACTATATAACGTTATACGTTATTACGTAATAGTATATAACGTTATACGTTATATAGTAATAGTATATAACGTTATACGTTAGTACGTAATAATATATAACGTTATACGTTATATAGTAATAGTATATAACGTTATACGTTATATAGTAATAGTATATAACGTTATACGTTATATAGTAATATTATATAACGTTATGCGTTATATAGTAATTGTATATAACGTTATACGTTATATAGTAATAGTATATAACGTTATACGTTATATAGTAATATTATATAACGTTATGCGTTATATAGTAATAGTATATAACGTTATACGTTATATAGTAATAGTATATAACGTTATACGTTATATAGTAATAGTATATAACGTTATACGTTATATAGTAATAGTATATAACGTTATACGTTATATAGTATTATTATATAACGTTATGCGTTATATAGTAATAGTATATAACGTTATACGATAGTACGGAATAGTATATATCGTTATACGGTATATAGAAATAGTATATAACGTTATACGTTAGTACGTAATAATATACAACGTTATACGTGCTATTTTAATACTATATAACGTTATACGCTATTACGTAATAGTATATAACGTTATACGTTAATACGTAATAGTATATATCGTTATACGTTATATAGTAATAGTATATAGCGATACACGTTATATAGTAATAGTATATAACGTTATACGTTAGTACGTAATAGTATATAACGTTATACGTTATATGGTAATACTATACAACGTTATACGTTATATAGTAATAGTATATAACGTTATACGTTATATAGTAATAGTATATAACGTTATACGTTATATAGTAATATTATATAACGTTATGCGTTATATAGTAATAGTATATAACGTTATACGTTAATACGTAATAGTATATATCGTTATACGTTATATAGTAATAGTATATAACGTTATACGTTAATACGTAATAGTATATAACGTTATACGTTATATAGTAATAGTATATAACGTTATACGTTAGTACGTAATAATATACAACGTTATACGTGATATGGCAATACTATATAACGTTATACGTTATATAGTAATAGTATATAACGTTATACGTTATATAGTAATAGTATATAACGTTATACGTTATATAGTAATAGTATATAACGTTATACGTTATATAGTAATAGTATATAACGTTATACGTTATATAGTAATAGTATATAACGTTATACGTTATATAGTAATAGTATATAACGTTATACGTTATATAGTAATAGTATATAACGTTATACGTTATATAGTATTATTATATAACGTTATGCGTTATATAGTAATAGTATATAACGTTATACGATAGTACGGAATAGTATATATCGTTATACGTTATATAGTAATAGTATATAACGTTATACGTTATATAGTAATAGTATATAACGTTATACGTTATATAGTAATAGTATATAACGTTATACGTTATATAGTGATAGTATATATCGTTATACGTTATATAGTAATAGTATATAACGTTATACGTTATATAGTAATAGTATATAACGTTACACGTTATATAGTAATAGTATACAACGTTATACGTTATATAGTAATAGTATATAACGTTATACGTTATATAGTAATATTATATAACGTTATGCTTTATATAGTAATAGTATATAACGTTATACGTTATATAGTAATATTATATAACGTTATACGTTATATAGTAATAGTATATAACGTTATACGTTATATAGTAATATTATATAACGTTATGCGTTATATAGTAATAGTATATAACGTTATACGTTATTACGTAATAGTATATAACGTTATACGTTATTACGTAATACTATACAACGTTATACGTGATATGGTAATACTATATAACGTTATACGTTAGTACGTAATAATATACAACGTTATACGTGATATGGTAATGCTATATAACGTTATACGCTATTACGTAATAGTATATAACGTTATACGTTAATACGTAATAGTATATATCGTTATACGTTATATAGTAATAGTATATAACGTTATACGTTATATAGTAATAGTATATAACGTTATACGTTATATAGTAATAGTATATAACGTTATACGTTATATAGTAACATTATATAACGTTATGCGTTATATAGTAATAGTATATAACGTTATACGTTATATAGTAATATTATATAACGTTATGCGTTATATAGTAATAGTATATAACGTTATACGTTATATAGTAATAGTATATAACGTTATACGTTATATAGTAATATTATATAACGTTATGCGTTATATAGTAATTGTATATAACGTTATACGTTATATAGTAATAGTATAAAACGTTATACGTTATATAGTAATATTATATAACGTTATGCGTTATATAGTAATAGTATATAACGTTATACGTTATATAGTAATAGTATATAACGTTATACGTTATATAGTAATAGTATATAACGTTATACGTTATATAGTAATAGTATATAACGTTATACGTTATATAGTATTATTATATAACGTTATGCGTTATATAGTAATAGTATATAACGTTATACGATAGTACGGAATAGTATATATCGTTATACGTTATATAGAAATAGTATATAACGTTATACGTTATGTAGTAATAGTATATAACGTTATACGTTATATAGTAATAGTATATAACGTTATACGTTATATAGTAATAGTATATAACGTTATACGTTATATAGTAATAGTATATAACGTTATACGTTATATAGTAATAGTATATAACGTTATACGTTATATAGTAATAGTATATAACGTTATACGTTATATAGTAATAGTATATAACGTTATACGTTATATAGTAATAGTATATAACGTTATACGTTATATAGTAATAGTATATAACGTTATACGTTATATAGTAATAATATATAACGTTATACGTTATATAGTAATAGTATATAACGTTATACGTTATATAGTAATAGTATATAACGTTATACGTTATATAGTAATAGTATATAACGTTATACGTTATATAGTAATAGTATATAACGTTATACGTTATATAGTAATATTATATAACGTTATGCGTTATATAGTAATAGTATATAACGTTATACGTTATATAGTAATATTATATAACGTTATGCGTTATATAGTAATAGTATATAACGTTATACGTTATATAGTAATATTATATAACGTTATGCGTTATATAGTAATAGTATATAACGTTATACGTTATTACGTAATAGTATATAACGTTATACGTTATTACGTAATACTATACAACGTTATACGTGATATGGTAATACTATATAACGTTATACGTTAGTACGTAATAATATACAACGTTATACGTGATATGGTAATGCTATATAACGTTATACGCTATTACGTAATAGTATATAACGTTATACGTTAATACGTAATAGTATATATCGTTATACGTTATATAGTAATAGTATATAACGTTATACGTTATATAGTAATAGTATATAACGTTATACGTTATATAGTAATAGTATATGACGTTATACGTTATATAGTAATATTATATAACGTTATGCGTTATATAGTAATAGTATATAACGTTATACGTTATATAGTAATAGTATATAACGTTATATGTTATATAGTAATAGTATATAACGTTATACGTTATATAGTAATAGTATATAACGTTATACGTTATATAGTAATAGTATATAACGTTATACGTTAGTACGTAATAATATACAACGTTATACGTGATATGGCAATACTATATAACGTTATACGTTATTACGTAATAGTATATAACGTTATACGTTATATAGTAATAGTATATAACGTTATACGTTATATAGTAATAGTATATAACGTTATACGTTATATAGTAGTAGTATATAACGTTATACGTTATATAGTAATAGTATATAACGTTATACGTTATATAGTAATAGTATATAACGTTATACGTTATATAGTAATAGTATATAACGTTATACGTTAGTACGTAATAATATATATTGTTATACGTTATATAGTAATAGTATATAACGTTATACGATAGTACGTAATAGTATATATCGTTATACGTTATATAGTAATAGTATATAACGTTATACGTTATATAGTAATAGTATATAACGTTATACGTTAGTACGTAATAATATACAACGTTATACGTGATATGGTAATACTATATAACGTTATGCGCTATTACGTAATAGTATATAACGTTATACGTTAATACGGAATAGTATATATCGTTATACGTTATATAGTAATAGTATATAACGTTATACGTTATATAGTAATAGTATATAACGTTATACGTTATATAGTAATAGTATATAACGTTATACGTTATATAGCATAAGTATATAACGTTATACGTTATATAGTAATAGTATATAACGTTATACGTTATATAGCATAAGTATATAACGTTATACGTTATATAGTAATAGTATATAACGTTATACGTTATATAGTAATATTATATAACGTTATGCGTTATATAGTAATAGTATATAACGTTATACGATAGTACGTAATAGTATATAACGTTATACGTGATATGGTAATACTATATAACGTTATACGCTATTACGTAATAGTATATAACGTTATACGTTAATACGTAATAGTATATATCGTTATACGTTATATAGTAATAGTATATAGCGATATACGTTATATAGTAATAGTATATAACGTTATACGTTATATAGTAATATTATATAACGTTATGCGTTATATAGTAATAGTATATAACGTTATACGATAGTACGTAATAGTATATAACGTTATACGTGATATGGTAATACTATATAACGTTATACGTTATTACGTAATAGTATATAACGTTATACGTTATATAGTAATAGTATATAACGTTATACGTTAGTACGTAATAATATATAACGTTATACGTTATATAGTAATAGTATATAACGTTATACGTTATATAGTAATAGTATATAACGTTATACGTTATATAGTAATAGTATATAACGTTATACGTTATATAGTAATATTATATAACGTTATGCGTTATATAGTAATTGTATATAACGTTATACGTTATATAGTAATAGTATATAACGTTATACGTTATATAGTAATATTATATAACGTTATGCGTTATATAGTAATAGTATATAACGTTATACGTTATATAGTAATAGTATATAACGTTATACGTTATATAGTAATAGTATATAACGTTATACGTTATATAGTAATAGTATATAACGTTATACGTTATATACTATTATTATATAACGTTATGCGTTATATAGTAATAGTATATAACGTTATACGATAGTACGGAATAGTATATATCGTTATACGTTATATAGAAATAGTATATAACGTTATACGTTAGTACGTAATAATATACAACGTTATACGTGCTATTTTAATACTATATAACGTTATACGCTATTACGTAATAGTATATAACGTTATACGTTAATACGTAATAGTATATATCGTTATACGTTATATAGTAATAGTATATAGCGATACACGTTATATAGTAATAGTATATAACGTTATACGTTAGTACGTAATAGTATATAACGTTATACGTTATATGGTAATACTATACAACGTTATACGTTATATAGTAATAGTATATAACGTTATACGTTATATAGTAATAGTATATAACGTTATACGTTATATAGTAATATTATATAACGTTATGCGTTATATAGTAATAGTATATAACGTTATACGTTAATACGTAATAGTATATATCGTTATACGTTATATAGTAATAGTATATAACGTTATACGTTAATACGTAATAGTATATATCGTTATACGTTATATAGTAATAGTATATAACGTTATACGTTATATAGTAATAGTATATAACGTTATACGTTATATAGTAATATTATATAACGTTATGCGTTATATAGTAATAGTATATAACGTTATACGTTATATAGTAATAGTATATAACGTTATACGTTATATAGTAATAGTATATAACGTTATACGTTATATAGCATAAGTATATAACGTTATACGTTATATAGTAATAGTATATAACGTTATACGTTATATAGTAATATTATATAACGTTATGCGTTATATAGTAATAGTATATAACGTTATACGATAGTACGTAATAGTATATAACGTTATACGTGATATGGTAATACTATATAACGTTATACGCTATTACGTAATAGTATATAACGTTATACGTTAATACGTAATAGTATATATCGTTATACGTTATATAGTAATAGTATATAGCGATATACGTTATATAGTAATAGTATATAACGTTATACGTTATATAGTAATATTATATAACGTTATGCGTTATATAGTAATAGTATATAACGTTATACGATAGTACGTAATAGTATATAACGTTATACGTGATATGGTAATACTATATAACGTTATACGTTATTACGTAATAGTATATAACGTTATGCGTTATATAGTAATAGTATATAACGTTATACGTTATATAGTAATAGTATATAACGTTATACGTTATATAGTAATAGTATATAACGTTATACGTTATATAGTAATAGTATATAACGTTATATGTTATATCGTAATAGTATATAACGTTATACGTTATATAGTAATAGTATATAACGTTATACGTTAGTACGTAATAATATACAACGTTATACGTGATATGGCAATACTATATAACGTTATACGTTGTTATGTAATAGTATATAACGTTATACGTTATTACGTAATACTATACAACGTTATACGTGATATGGTAATACTATATAACGTTATACGTTAGTACGTAATAATATACAACGTTACACGTGATATGGTAATACTATATAACGTTATACGTTAGTACGTAATAATATACAACGTTATACGTGATATGGTAATACTATATAACGTTATACGCTATTACGTAATAGTATATAACGTTATACGTTAATACGTAATAGTATATATCGTTATACGTTATATAGTAATAGTATATAACGATATACGTTATATAGTAATAGTACATAACGTTATACGTTATATAGTAATAGTATATAACGTTATACGTTATATAGTAATAGTGTATAACGTTATACGTTATATAGTAATAGTATATAACGTTATACGTTATATAGTAATAGTGTATAACGTTATACGTTATATAGTAATAGTATATAACGTTATACGTTAGTACGTAATAATATACAACGTTATACGTGATATGGCAATACTATATAACGTTATACGTTATTACGTAATAGTATATAACGTTATACGTTATATAGTAATAGTATATAACGTTATACGTTATATAGTAATAGTATATAACGTTATACGTTAGTACGTAATAATATACAACGTTATACGTGATATGGTAATACTATATAACGTTATACGCTATTACGTAATAGTATATAACGTTATACGTTAATACGTAGTAGTATATATCGTTATACGTTATATAGTAATAGTATATAGCGATATACGTTATATAGTAATAGTAGATAACGTTATACGTTATATAGTAATAGTATATAACGTTATACGTTATATAGTAATAGTAGATAACGTTATACGTTATATAGTAATATTATATAACGTTATGCGTTATATAGTAATAGTATATAACGTTATACGTTAGTACGTAATAATATACAACGTTATACGTGATATTTTAATACTATATAACGTTATACGCTATTACGTAATAGTATATAACGTTATACGTTAATACGGAATAGTATATATCGTTATACGCTATATAGTAATAGTATATAACGTTATACGTTATATAGTTATAGTATATAACGTTATACGTTATATAGTAATATTATATAACGTTATGCGTCATATAGTAATAGTATATAACGTTATACGTTAATACGTAATAGTATATATCGTTATACGTTATATAGTAATAGTATATAGCGATATACGTTATATAGTAATAGTATATAACGTTATACGTTATATGGTAATACTATACAACGTTATACGTTAAATAGTAATAGTATATAACGTTATACGTTATATAGTAATTGTATATAACGTTATACGTTATATAGTAATATTATATAACGTTATGCGTTATATAGTAATAGTATATAACGTTATACGTTAATACGTAATAGTATATATCGTTATACGTTATATAGTAATAGTATATAACGTTATACGTTATATAGTAATAGTATATAACGTTATACGTTAATACGTAATAGTATATAACGTTATACGTTATATAGTAATAGTATATAACGTTATACGTTATATAGTAATAGTATATAACGTTATACGTTATATAGTAAAAGTATATAACGTTATACGTTATATAGTAATATTATATAACGTTATGCGTTATATAGTAATAGTATAGAACGTTATACGTTATATAGTAATACTATATAACGGTATACGTTATATAGTAATAGTATATAACGTTATACGTTAGTACGTAATAATATACAACGTTATACGTGATATGGCAATACTATATAACGTTATACGTTATTACGGAATAGTATATAACGTTATACGTTATTACGTAATAGTATACAACGTTATACGTGATATGGTAGTACTATATAACGTTATACGTTAGTACGTAATAATATACAACGTTATACGTGATACGGTAATACTATATAACGTTATACGCTATTACGTAATAGTATATAACGTTATACGTTAATATGTAATAGTATATATCGTTATACGTTATATAGTAATAGTATATATCGTTATACGTTATATAGTAATAGTATATAACGTTATACGTTATATAGTAATAGTATATAACGTTATACGTTATATAGTAATAGTATATAACGTTATACGTTATATAGTAATAGTATATAACGTTATACGTTATATAGTAATAGTATATAACGTTATACGTTATATAGTAATAGTATATAACGTTATACGTTATATAGTAATATTATATAACGTTATGCGTTATATAGTAATAGTATATAACGTTATACGTTATATAGTAATAGTATATAACGTTATACGTTATATAGTAATAGTATATAACGTTATATGTTATATCGTAATAGTATATAACGTTATACGTTATAGAGTAATAGTATATAACGTTATACGTTAGTACGTAATAATATACAACGTTATACGTGATATGGCAATACTATATAACGTTATACGTTGTTATGTAATAGTATATAACGTTATACGTTATTACGTAATACTATACAACGTTATACGTGATATGGTAATACTATATAACGTTATACGTTAGTACGTAATAATATACAACGTTACACGTGATATGGTAATACTATATAACGTTATACGTTAGTACGTAATAATATACAACGTTATACGTGACATGGTAATACTATATAACGTTATACGCTATTACGTAATAGTATATAACGTTATACGTTAATACGTAATAGTATATATCGTTATACGTTATATAGTAATAGTATATAACGTTATACGTTATATAGTAATAGTACATAACGTTATACGTTATATAGTAATAGTATATAACGTTATACGTTATATAGTAATATTATATAACGTTATGCGTTATATAGTAATAGTATATAACGTTATGCGTTATATAGTAATAGTATATAACGTTATACGTTAATACGGAATAGTATATATCGTTATACGTTATATAGTAATAGTATATAACGTTATACGTTATATAGTAATAGTATATAACGTTATACGTTATATAGTAATAGTATATAACGTTATACGTTAATACGTAATAGTATATATCGTTATACGTTATATAGTAATAGTATATAGCGATATACGTTATATAGTAATAGTATATAACGTTATACGTTATATGGTAATACTATACAACGTTATACGTTATATAGTAATAGTATATAACGTTATACATTATATAGTAATAGTATATAACGTTATACGTTATATAGTAATATTATATAACGTTATGCGTTATATAGTAATAGTATATAACGATATACGTTATATAGTAATAGTATATAACGTTATACGTTATATAGTAATAGTATATAACGTTATACGTTAATACGTAATAGTATATATCGTTATACGTTATATAGTAATAGTATATAGCGATATACGTTATATAGTAATAGTATATAACGTTATACGTTATATGGTAATACTATACAACGTTATACGTTAAATAGTAATAGTATATAACGTTATACGTTATATAGTAATAGTATATAACGTTATACGTTATATAGTAATAGTATATAACGTTATACGTTAGTACGTAATAATATATACCGTTATACGTTAGTACGTGATAATATATATCGTTATACGTTATATAGTAATAGTATATAACGTTATACGATAGTACGTAATAGTATATTTCGTTATACGTTATGTAGTAATAGTATATAACGTTATACTTTATATAGTAATAGTATATAACGTTATACGTTAGTACGTAATAATATACAACGTTATACGTGATATTTTAATACTATATAACGTTATACGCTATTACGTAATAGTATATAACGTTATACGTTAATACGGAATAGTATATATCGTTATACGCTATATAGTAATAGTATATAACGTTATACGTTATATAGTTATAGTATATAACGTTATACGTTATATAGTAATATTATATAACGTTATGCGTTATATAGTAATAGTATATAACGTTATACGTTAATACGTAATAGTATATATCGTTATACGTTATATAGTAATAGTATATAGCGATATACGTTATATAGAAATAGTATATAACGTTATACGTTATATGGTAATACTATATAACGTTATACGTTAAATAGTAATAGTATATAACGTTATACGTTATATAGTAATAGTATATAACGTTATACGTTATATAGTAATATTATATAACGTTATGCGTTATATAGTAATAGTATATAACGTTATACGTTAATACGTAATAGTATATATCGTTATACGTTATATAGTAATAGTATATAACGTTATACGTTATATAGTAATAGTATATAACGTTATACGTTAATACGTAATAGTATATAACGTTATACGTTATATAGTAATAGTATATAACGTTATACGTTATATAGTAATAGTATATAACGTTATACGTTATATAGTAATAGTATATAACGTTATACGTTATATAGTAATAGTATATAACGTTATACGTTATATAGTAATATTATATAACGTTATGCGTTATATAGTAATAGTATAGAACGTTATACGTTATATAGTAATACTATATAACGGTATACGTTATATAGTAATAGTATATAACGTTATACGTTAGTACGTAATAATATACAACGTTATACGTGATATGGCAATACTATATAACGTTATACGTTATTACGTAATAGTATATAACGTTATACGTTATTACGTAATAGTATACAACGTTATACGTGATATGGTAGTACTATATAACGTTATACGTTAGTACGTAATAATATACAACGTTATACGTGATACGGTAATACTATATAACGTTATACGCTATTACGTAATAGTATATAACGTTATACGTTAATATGTAATAGTATATATCGTTATACGTTATATAGTAATAGTATATATCGTTATACGTTATATAGTAATAGTATATAACGTTATACGTTATATAGTAATAGTATATAACGTTATACGTTATATAGTAATAGTATATAACGTTATACGTTATATAGTAATAGTATATAACGTTATACGTTATATAGTAATAGTATATAACGTTATACGTTATATAGTAATAGTATATAACGTTATACGTTATATAGTAATATTATATAACTTTATGCGTTATATAGTAATAGTATATAACGTTATACGTTATATAGTAATAGTATATAACGTTATACGTTATATAGTAATATTATATAACGTTATGCGTTATATAGTAATAGTATATAACGTTATACGTTATATAGTAATATTATATGACGTTATGCGTTATATAGTAATAGTATATAACGTTATACGTTATATAGTAATAGTATATAACGTTATACGTTAGTACGTAATAATATACAACGTTATACGTGATATGGCAATACTATATAACGTTATACGTTATTACGTAATAGTATATAACGTTATACGTTATATAGTAATAGCATATAACGTTATACGTTATATAGTAATAGTATATAACGTTATACGTTATATAGTAATAGTATATAACGTTATACGTTATATAGTAATATTATATAACGTTATGCGTTATATAGTAATAGTATATAACGTTATACGTTATATAGTAATAGTATATAACGTTATACGGTAGTACGTAATAATATACAACGTTATACGTGATACGGCAATACTATATAACGTTATACGTTATTACGTAATAGTATATAACGTTATACGTTATATAGTAATAGTATATAACGTTATACGTTAATACGTAATAGTATATATCGTTATACGTTATATAGTAATAGTATATAACGTTATACGTTATATAGTAATAGTATATAACGTTATACGTTATATAGTAATAGTATATAACGTTATACGTTATATAGTAATAGTATATAACGTTATACGTTATATAGTAATATTATATAACGTTATGCGTTATATAGTAATAGTATATAACGCTATACGTTATATAGTAATAGTATATAACGTTATACGTTATATAGTAATATTATATAACGTTATGCGTTATATAGTAGTAGTATATAACGTTATACGTTATATAGTAATAGTATATAACGTTATACGTTATATAGTAATAGTATATAACGTTATACGTTA
Organism: Bombus terrestris; assembly: GCF_910591885.1. Taxonomy (NCBI): domain Eukaryota; kingdom Metazoa; phylum Arthropoda; class Insecta; order Hymenoptera; family Apidae; genus Bombus; species Bombus terrestris. The sequence continues at coordinate 20,425,246 of NC_063271.1, read as the reverse complement.
TATAGTAATAGTATTTAACGTTATACGTTATATAGTAATAGTATATAACGTTATCCGTTATATAGTATTATTATATAACGTTATGCGTTATATAGTAATAGTATATAACGTTATACGATAGTACGGAATAGTATATATCGTTATACGTTATATAGTAATAGTATATAACGTTATACGTTATATAGTAATAGTATATAACGTTATACGTTATATAGTAATAGTATATAACGTTATACGTTATATAGTAATAGTATATAACGTTATACGTTATATAGTAATAGTATATAACGTTATACGTTATTACGTAATACTATACAACGTTATACGTGATATGGTAATACTATATAACGTTATACGTTAGTACGTAATAATATACAACGTTACACGTGATATGGTAATACTATATAACGTTATACGTTAGTACGTAATAATATACAACGTTATACGTGATATGGTAATACTATATAACGTTATACGCTATTACGTAATAGTATATAACGTTATACGTTAATACGTAATAGTATATATCGTTATACGTTATATAGTAATAGTATATAACGTTATACGTTATATAGTAATAGTATATAACGTTATACGTTATATAGTAATAGTATATAACGTTATACGTTATATAGTAATAGTATATAACGTTATACGTTATATAGTAATAGTATATAACGTTATACGTTAGTACGTAATAATATACAACGTTATACGTGATATGGTAATACTATATAACGTTATACGCTATTACGTAATAGTATATAACGTTATACGTTAATACGTAATAGTATATATCGTTATACGTTATATAGTAATAGTATATAGCGATATACGTTATATAGTAATAGTATATAACGTTATACGTTATACAGTAATAGTATATAACGTTATACGTTATATAGTAATATTATATAACGTTATGCGTTATATAGTAATAGTATATAACGTTATACGTTATATAGTAATAGTATATAACGTTATACGTTAGTACGTAATAATATACAACGTTATACGTGATATGGCAATACTATATAACGTTATACGTTATATAGTAATAGTATATAACGTTATACGTTATATAGTAATAGTATATAACGTTATACGTTATATAGTAATAGTATATAACGTTATACGTTATATAGTAATAGTATATAACGTTATACGTTATATAGTAATAGTATATAACGTTATACGTTATATAGTATTATTATATAACGTTATGCGTTATATAGTAATAGTATATAACGTTATACGATAGTACGGAATAGTATATATCGTTATACGTTATATAGTAATAGTATATAACGTTATACGTTATATAGTAATAGTATATAACGTTATACGTTATATAGTAATAGTATATAACGTTATACGTTATATAGTAATAGTATATATCGTTATACGTTATATAGTAATAGTATATAACGTTATACGTTATATAGTAATAGTATATAACGTTATACGTTATATAGTAATAGTATACAACGTTATACGTTATATAGTAATAGTATATAACGTTATACGTTAGTACGTAATAATATACAACGTTATACGTGATATGGCAATACTATATAACGTTATACGTTATATAGTAATAGTATATAACGTTATACGTTATATAGTAATAGTATATAACGTTATACGTTATATAGTAATAGTATATAACGTTATACGTTATATAGTAATAGTATATAACGTTATACGTTATATAGTAATAGTATATAACGTTATACGTTATATAGTAATAGTATATAACGTTATACGTTATATAGTAATAGTATATAACGCATAACGTTATATACTATTACTATATAACGTTATGCGTTATATAGTAATAGTATATAACGTTATACGATAGTACGGAATAGTATATATCGTTATACGTTATATAGTAATAGTATATAACGTTATACGTTATATAGTAATAGTATATAACGTTATACGTTATATAGTAATAGTATATAACGTTATACGTTATATAGTAATAGTATATATCGTTATACGTTATATAGTAATAGTATATAACGTTATACGTTATATAGTAATAGTATATAACGTTATACGTTATATAGTAATAGTATACAACGTTATACGTTATATAGTAATAGTATATAACGTTATACGTTATATAGTAATATTATATAACGTTATGCTTTATATAGTAATAGTATATAACGTTATACGTTATATAGTAATATTATATAACGTTATACGTTATATAGTAATAGTATATAACGTTATACGTTATATAGTAATATTATATAACGTTATGCGTTATATAGTAATAGTATATAACGTTATACGTTATTACGTAATAGTATATAACGTTATACGTTATTACGTAATACTATACAACGTTATACGTGATATGGTAATACTATATAACGTTATACGTTAGTACGTAATAATATACAACGTTATACGTGATATGGTAATGCTATATAACGTTATACGCTATTACGTAATAGTATATAACGTTATACGTTAATACGTAATAGTATATATCGTTATACGTTATATAGTAATAGTATATAACGTTATACGTTATATAGTAATAGTATATAACGTTATACGTTATATAGTAATAGTATATAACGTTATACGTTATATAGTATTATTATATAACGTTATGCGTTATATAGTAATAGTATATAACGTTATACGATAGTACGGAATAGTACATATCGTTATACGTTATATAGAAATAGTATATAACGTTATACGTTATGTAGTAATAGTATATAACGTTATACGTTATATAGTAATAGTATATAACGTTATACGTTATATAGTAATAGTATATAACGTTATACGTTATATAGTAATAGTATATAACGTTATACGTTATATAGTAATAGTATATAACGTTATACGTTATATAGTAATAGTATATAACGTTATACGTTATATAGTAATAGTATATAACGTTATACGTTATATAGTAATAGTATATAACGTTATACGTTATATAGTAATAGTATATAACGTTATACGTTATATAGTAATAGTATATAACGTTATACGTTATATAGTAATAGTATATAACGTTATACGTTATATAGTAATAGTATATAACGTTATACGTTATATAGTAATATTATATAACGTTATGCGTTATATAGTAATAGTATATAACGTTATACGTTATATAGTAATATTATATAACGTTATGCGTTATATAGTAATAGTATATAACGTTATACGTTATATAGTAATATTATATAACGTTATGCGTTATATAGTAATAGTATATAACGTTATACGTTATTACGTAATAGTATATAACGTTATACGTTATTACGTAATACTATACAACGTTATACGTGATATGGTAATACTATATAACGTTATACGTTAGTACGTAATAATATACAACGTTATACGTGATATGGTAATGCTATATAACGTTATACGCTATTACGTAATAGTATATAACGTTATACGTTAATACGTAATAGTATATATCGTTATACGTTATATAGTAATAGTATATAACGTTATACGTTATATAGTAATAGTATATAACGTTATACGTTATATAGTAATAGTATATAACGTTATACGTTATATAGTAATATTATATAACGTTATGCGTTATATAGTAATAGTATATAACGTTATACGTTATATAGTAATAGTATATAACGTTATACGTTATATAGTAATATTATATAACGTTATGCGTTATATAGTAATAGTATATAACGTTATACGTTATATAGTAATAGTATATAACGTTATACGTTATATAGTAATAGTATATAACGTTATACGTTATATAGTAATAGTATATAACGTTATACGTTATATAGTATTACTATATAACGTTATGCGTTATATAGTAATAGTATATAACGTTATACGATAGTACGGAATAGTATATATCGTTATACGTTATATAGAAATAGTATATAACGTTATACGTTATGTAGTAATAGTATATAACGTTATACGTTATATAGTAATAGTATATAACGTTATACGTTATATAGTAATAGTATATAACGTTATACGTTATATAGTAATAGTATATAACGTTATACGTTATATAGCATAAGTATATAACGTTATACGTTATATAGCATAAGTATATAACGTTATACGTTATATAGCATAAGTATATAACGTTATACGTTATATAGCATAAGTATATAACGTTATACGTTATATAGTAATAGTATATAACGTTATACGTTATATAGTAATATTATATAACGTTATGCGTTATATAGTAATAGTATATAACGTTATACGATAGTACGTAATAGTATATAACGTTATACGTGATATGGTAATACTATATAACGTTATACGCTATTACGTAATAGTATATAACGTTATACGTTAATACGTAATAGTATATATCGTTATACGTTATATAGTAATAGTATATAGCGATATACGTTATATAGTAATAGTATATAACGTTATACGTTATATAGTAATATTATATAACGTTATGCGTTATATAGTAATAGTATATAACGTTATACGATAGTACGTAATAGTATATAACGTTATACGTGATATGGTAATACTATATAACGTTATACGTTATTACGTAATAGTATATAACGTTATACGTTATATAGTAATAGTATATAACGTTATACGTTAGTACGTAATAATATATAACGTTATACGTTATATAGTAATAGTATATAACGTTATACGTTATATAGTAATAGTATATAACGTTATACGTTATATAGTAATATTATATAACGTTATGCGTTATATAGTAATTGTATATAACGTTATACGTTATATAGTAATAGTATATAACGTTATACGTTATATAGTAATATTATATAACGTTATGCGTTATATAGTAATAGTATATAACGTTATACGTTATATAGTAATAGTATATAACGTTATACGTTATATAGTAATAGTATATAACGTTATACGTTATATAGTAATAGTATATAACGTTATACGTTATATAGTATTATTATATAACGTTATGCGTTATATAGTAATAGTATATAGCGTTATACGATAGTACGGAATAGTATATATCGTTATACGGTATATAGAAATAGTATATAACGTTATACGTTAGTACGTAATAATATACAACGTTATACGTGCTATTTTAATACTATATAACGTTATACGCTATTACGTAATAGTATATAACGTTATACGTTAATACGTAATAGTATATATCGTTATACGTTATATAGTAATAGTATATAGCGATACACGTTATATAGTAATAGTATATAACGTTATACGTTAGTACGTAATAGTATATAACGTTATACGTTATATGGTAATACTATACAACGTTATACGTTATATAGTAATAGTATATAACGTTATACGTTATATAGTAATAGTATATAACGTTATACGTTATATAGTAATATTATATAACGTTATGCGTTATATAGTAATAGTATATAACGTTATACGTTAATACGTAATAGTATATATCGTTATACGTTATATAGTAATAGTATATAACGTTATACGTTAATACGTAATAGTATATAACGTTATACGTTATATAGTAATAGTATATAACGTTATACGTTAGTACGTAATAATATACAACGTTATACGTGATATGGCATTACTATATAACGTATAACGTTATATAGTAATAGTATATAACGTTATACGTTATATAGTAATAGTATATAACGTTATACGTTATATAGTAATAGTATATAACGTTATACGTTATATAGTAATAGTATATAACGTTATACGTTATATAGTAATAGTATATAACGTTATACGTTATATAGTAATAGTATATAACGTTATACGTTATATAGTAATAGTATATAACGTTATACGTTATATACTATTACTATATAACGTTATGCGTTATATAGTAATAGTATATAACGTTATACGATAGTACGGAATAGTATATATCGTTATACGTTATATAGTAATAGTATATAACGTTATACGTTATATAGTAATAGTATATAACGTTATACGTTATATAGTAATAGTATATAACGTTATACGTTATATAGTAATAGTATATATCGTTATACGTTATATAGTAATAGTATATAACGTTATACGTTATATAGTAATAGTATATAACGTTATACGTTATATAGTAATAGTATACAACGTTATACGTTATATAGTAATAGTATATAACGTTATACGTTATATAGTAATATTATATAACGTTATGCTTTATATAGTAATAGTATATAACGTTATACGTTATATAGTAATATTATATAACGTTATACGTTATATAGTAATAGTATATAACGTTATACGTTATATAGTAATATTATATAACGTTATGCGTTATATAGTAATAGTATATAACGTTATACGTTATTACGTAATAGTATATAACGTTATACGTTATTACGTAATACTATACAACGTTATACGTGATATGGTAATACTATATAACGTTATACGTTAGTACGTAATAATATACAACGTTATACGTGATATGGTAATGCTATATAACGTTATACGCTATTACGTAATAGTATATAACGTTATACGTTAATACGTAATAGTATATATCGTTATACGTTATATAGTAATAGTATATAACGTTATACGTTATATAGTAATAGTATATAACGTTATACGTTATATAGTAATAGTATATAACGTTATACGTTATATAGTAACATTATATAACGTTATGCGTTATATAGTAATAGTATATAACGTTATACGTTATATAGTAATATTATATAACGTTATGCGTTATATAGTAATAGTATATAACGTTATACGTTATATAGTAATAGTATATAACGTTATACGTTATATAGTAATATTATATAACGTTATGCGTTATATAGTAATTGTATATAACGTTATACGTTATATAGTAATAGTATAAAACGTTATACGTTATATAGTAATATTATATAACGTTATGCGTTATATAGTAATAGTATATAACGTTATACGTTATATAGTAATAGTATATAACGTTATACGTTATATAGTAATAGTATATAACGTTATACGTTATATAGTAATAGTATATAACGTTATACGTTATATAGTATTATTATATAACGTTATGCGTTATATAGTAATAGTATATAACGTTATACGATAGTACGGAATAGTATATATCGTTATACGTTATATAGAAATAGTATATAACGTTATACGTTATGTAGTAATAGTATATAACGTTATACGTTATATAGTAATAGTATATAACGTTATACGTTATATAGTAATAGTATATAACGTTATACGTTATATAGTAATAGTATATAACGTTATACGTTATATAGTAATAGTATATAACGTTATACGTTATATAGTAATAGTATATAACGTTATACGTTATATAGTAATAGTATATAACGTTATACGTTATATAGTAATAGTATATAACGTTATACGTTATATAGTAATAGTATATAACGTTATACGTTATATAGTAATAGTATATAACGTTATACGTTATATAGTAATAGTATATAACGTTATACGTTATATAGTAATAGTATATAACGTTATACGTTATATAGTAATAGTATATAACGTTATACGTTATATAGTAATAGTATATAACGTTATACGTTATATAGTAATAGTATATAACGTTATGCGTTATATAGTAATAGTATATAACGTTATACGTTATATAGTAATATTATATAACGTTATGCGTTATATAGTAATAGTATATAACGTTATACGTTATATAGTAATATTATATAACGTTATGCGTTATATAGTAATAGTATATAACGTTATACGTTATTACGTAATAGTATATAACGTTATACGTTATTACGTAATACTATACAACGTTATACGTGATATGGTAATACTATATAACGTTATACGTTAGTACGTAATAATATACAACGTTATACGTGATATGGTAATGCTATATAACGTTATACGCTATTACGTAATAGTATATAACGTTATACGTTAATACGTAATAGTATATATCGTTATACGTTATATAGTAATAGTATATAACGTTATACGTTATATAGTAATAGTATATAACGTTATACGTTATATAGTAATAGTATATGACGTTATACGTTATATAGTAATATTATATAACGTTATGCGTTATATAGTAATAGTATATAACGTTATACGTTATATAGTAATAGTATATAACGTTATATGTTATATAGTAATAGTATATAACGTTATACGTTATATAGTAATAGTATATAACGTTATACGTTATATAGTAATAGTATATAACGTTATACGTTAGTACGTAATAATATACAACGTTATACGTGATATGGCAATACTATATAACGTTATACGTTATTACGTAATAGTATATAACGTTATACGTTATATAGTAATAGTATATAACGTTATACGTTATATAGTAATAGTATATAACGTTATACGTTATATAGTAGTAGTATATAACGTTATACGTTATATAGTAATAGTATATAACGTTATACGTTATATAGTAATAGTATATAACGTTATACGTTATATAGTAATAGTATATAACGTTATACGTTAGTACGTAATAATATATATTGTTATACGTTATATAGTAATAGTATATAACGTTATACGATAGTACGTAATAGTATATATCGTTATACGTTATATAGTAATAGTATATAACGTTATACGTTATATAGTAATAGTATATAACGTTATACGTTAGTACGTAATAATATACAACGTTATACGTGATATGGTAATACTATATAACGTTATGCGCTATTACGTAATAGTATATAACGTTATACGTTAATACGGAATAGTATATATCGTTATACGTTATATAGTAATAGTATATAACGTTATACGTTATATAGTAATAGTATATAACGTTATACGTTATATAGTAATAGTATATAACGTTATACGTTATATAGCATAAGTATATAACGTTATACGTTATATAGTAATAGTATATAACGTTATACGTTATATAGCATAAGTATATAACGTTATACGTTATATAGTAATAGTATATAACGTTATACGTTATATAGTAATATTATATAACGTTATGCGTTATATAGTAATAGTATATAACGTTATACGATAGTACGTAATAGTATATAACGTTATACGTGATATGGTAATACTATATAACGTTATACGCTATTACGTAATAGTATATAACGTTATACGTTAATACGTAATAGTATATATCGTTATACGTTATATAGTAATAGTATATAGCGATATACGTTATATAGTAATAGTATATAACGTTATACGTTATATAGTAATATTATATAACGTTATGCGTTATATAGTAATAGTATATAACGTTATACGATAGTACGTAATAGTATATAACGTTATACGTGATATGGTAATACTATATAACGTTATACGTTATTACGTAATAGTATATAACGTTATACGTTATATAGTAATAGTATATAACGTTATACGTTAGTACGTAATAATATATAACGTTATACGTTATATAGTAATAGTATATAACGTTATACGTTATATAGTAATAGTATATAACGTTATACGTTATATAGTAATAGTATATAACGTTATACGTTATATAGTAATATTATATAACGTTATGCGTTATATAGTAATTGTATATAACGTTATACGTTATATAGTAATAGTATATAACGTTATACGTTATATAGTAATATTATATAACGTTATGCGTTATATAGTAATAGTATATAACGTTATACGTTATATAGTAATAGTATATAACGTTATACGTTATATAGTAATAGTATATAACGTTATACGTTATATAGTAATAGTATATAACGTTATACGTTATATAGTATTATTATATAACGTTATGCGTTATATAGTAATAGTATATAACGTTATACGATAGTACGGAATAGTATATATCGTTATACGTTATATAGAAATAGTATATAACGTTATACGTTAGTACGTAATAATATACAACGTTATACGTGCTATTTTAATACTATATAACGTTATACGCTATTACGTAATAGTATATAACGTTATACGTTAATACGTAATAGTATATATCGTTATACGTTATATAGTAATAGTATATAGCGATACACGTTATATACTATTACTATATAACGTTATACGTTAGTACGTAATAGTATATAACGTTATACGTTATATGGTAATACTATACAACGTTATACGTTATATAGTAATAGTATATAACGTTATACGTTATATAGTAATAGTATATAACGTTATACGTTATATAGTAATATTATATAACGTTATGCGTTATATAGTAATAGTATATAACGTTATACGTTAATACGTAATAGTATATATCGTTATACGTTATATAGTAATAGTATATAACGTTATACGTTAATACGTAATAGTATATAACGTTATACGTTATATAGTAATAGTATATAACGTTATACGTTATATAGTAATAGTATATAACGTTATACGTTATATAGTAATATTATATAACGTTATGCGTTATATAGTAATAGTATATAACGTTATACGTTATATAGTAATAGTATATAACGTTATACGTTATATAGTAATAGTATATAACGTTATACGTTATATAGCATAAGTATATAACGTTATACGTTATATAGTAATAGTATATAACGTTATACGTTATATAGTAATATTATATAACGTTATGCGTTATATAGTAATAGTATATAACGTTATACGATAGTACGTAATAGTATATAACGTTATACGTGATATGGTAATACTATATAACGTTATACGCTATTACGTAATAGTATATAACGTTATACGTTAATACGTAATAGTATATATCGTTATACGTTATATAGTAATAGTATATAGCGATATACGTTATATAGTAATAGTATATAACGTTATACGTTATATAGTAATATTATATAACGTTATGCGTTATATAGTAATAGTATATAACGTTATACGATAGTACGTAATAGTATATAACGTTATACGTGATATGGTAATACTATATAACGTTATACGTTATTACGTAATAGTATATAACGTTATACGTTATATAGTAATAGTATATAACGTTATACGTTAGTACGTAATAATATATAACGTTATACGTTATATAGTAATAGTATATAACGTTATACGTTAGTACGTAATAATATACAACGTTATACGTGATATTTTAATACTATATAACGTTATACGCTATTACGTAATAGTATATAACGTTATACGTTAATACGGAATAGTATATATCGTTATACGTTATATAGTAATAGTATATAACGTTATACGTTATATAGAAATAGTATATAACGTTATACGATATATAGTATAAGTATATAGCGTTATACGTTATATAGTAATAGTATATAACGTTATACGTTATATAGTAATAGTATATAACGTTATACGTTATATAGTAATAGTATATAACGTTATACGTTAGTACGTAATAATATATAACGTTATACGTTATATAGTAATAGTATATAACGTTATACGTTAGTACGTAATAATATACAACGTTATACGTGCTATTTTAATACTATATAACGTTATACGCTATTACGTAATAGTATATAACGTTATACGTTAATACGTAATAGTATATATCGTTATACGTTATATAGTAATAGTATATAGCGATACACGTTATATAGTAATAGTATATAACGTTATATGTTAGTACGTAATAGTATATAACGTTATACGTTATATGGTAATACTATACAACGTTATACGTTATATAGTAATAGTATATAACGTTATACGTTATATAGTAATAGTATATAACGTTATACGTTATATAGTAATATTATATAACGTTATGCGTTATATAGTAATAGTATATAACGTTATACGTTAATACGTAATAGTATATATCGTTATACGTTATATAGTAATAGTATATAACGTTATACGTTAATACGTAATAGTATATAACGTTATACGTTATATAGTAATAGTATATAACGTTATACGTTATATAGTAATAGTATATAACGTTATACGTTATATAGTAATATTATATAACGTTATGCGTTATATAGTAATAGTATAGAACGTTATACGTTATATAGTAATACTATATAACGGTATACGTTATATAGTAATAGTATATAACGTTATACGTTAGTACGTAATAATATACAACGTTATACGTGATATGGCAATACTATATAACGTGATACGTTATTACGTAATAGTATATAACGTTATACGTTATTACGTAATAGTATACAACGTTATACGTGATATGGTAGTACTATATAACGTTATACGTTAGTACGTAATAATATACAACGTTATACGTGATATGGTAATACTATATAACGTTATACGCTATTACGTAATAGTATATAACGTTATACGTTAATATGTAATAGTATATATCGTTATACGTTATATAGTAATAGTATATAACGTTATACGTTATATAGTAATAGTATATAACGTTATACGTTATATAGTAATAGTATATAACGTTATACGTTATATAGTAATAGTATATAACGTTATACGTTATATAGTAATATTATATAACGTTATGCGTTATATAGTAATAGTATATAACGTTATACGTTATATAGTAATAGTATATAACGTTATACGTTATATAGTAATAGTATATAACGTTATACGTTAGTACGTAATAATATACAACGTTATACGTGATACGGCAATACTATATAACGTTATACGTTATTACGTAATAGTATATAACGTTATACGTTATATAGTAATAGTATATAACGTTATACGTTAATACGTAATAGTATATATCGTTATACGTTATATAGTAATAGTATATAACGTTATACGTTATATAGTATTATTATATAACGTTATGCGTTATATAGTAATAGTATATAACGTTATACGATAGTACGGAATAGTATATATCGTTATACGTTATATAGTAATAGTATATAACGTTATACGTTATATAGTAATAGTATATAACGTTATACGTTATATAGTAATAGTATATAACGTTATACGTTATATAGTAATAGTATATAACGTTATACGTTATATAGTAATAGTATATAACGTTATACGTTATTACGTAATACTATACAACGTTATACGTGATATGGTAATACTATATAACGTTATACGTTAGTACGTAATAATATACAACGTTACACGTGATATGGTAATACTATATAACGTTATACGTTAGTACGTAATAATATACAACGTTATACGTGATATGGTAATACTATATAACGTTATACGCTATTACGTAATAGTATATAACGTTATACGTTAATACGTAATAGTATATATCGTTATACGTTATATAGTAATAGTATATAACGTTATACGTTATATAGTAATACTATATAACGGTATACGTTATATAGTAATAGTATATAACGTTATACGTTAGTACGTAATAATATACAACGTTATACGTGATATGGCAATACTATATAACGTTATACGTTATTACGTAATAGTATATAACGTTATACGTTATTACGTAATAGTATACAACGTTATACGTGATATGGTAGTACTATATAACGTTATACGTTAGTACGTAATAATATACAACGTTATACGTGATATGGTAATACTATATAACGTTATACGCTATTACGTAATAGTATATAACGTTATACGTTAATATGTAATAGTATATATCGTTATACGTTATATAGTAATAGTATATAACGTTATACGTTATATAGTAATAGTATATAACGTTATACGTTATATAGTAATAGTATATAACGTTATACGTTATATAGTAATAGTATATAACGTTATACGTTATATAGTAATATTATATAACGTTATGCGTTATATAGTAATAGTATATAACGTTATACGTTATATAGTAATAGTATATAACGTTATACGTTATATAGTAATAGTATATAACGTTATACGTTAGTACGTAATAATATACAACGTTATACGTGATACGGCAATACTATATAACGTTATACGTTATTACGTAATAGTATATAACGTTATACGTTATATAGTAATAGTATATAACGTTATACGTTAATACGTAATAGTATATATCGTTATACGTTATATAGTAATAGTATATAACGTTATACGTTATATAGTAATAGTATATAACGTTATACGTTATATAGTAATAGTATATAACGTTATACGTTATATAGTAATAGTATATAACGTTATACGTTAATACGTAATAGTATATACCGTTATACGTTATATAGTAATAGTATATAACGTTATACGTTATATAGTAATAGTATATAACGTTATACGTTATATAGTAATAGTATATAACGTTATACGTTATATAGTATTACTATATAACGTTATGCGTTATATAGTAATAGTATATAACGTTATACGATAGTACGGAATAGTATATATCGTTATACGTTATATAGTAATAGTATATAACGTTATACGTTATATAGTAATAGTATATAACGTTATACGTTATATAGTAATAGTATATAACGTTATACGTTATATAGTAATAGTATATAACGTTATACGTTATTACGTAATACTATACAACGTTATACGTGATATGGTAATACTATATAACGTTATACGTTAGTACGTAATAATATACAACGTTACACGTGATATGGTAATACTATATAACGTTATACGTTAGTACGTAATAATATACAACGTTATACGTGATATGGTAATACTATATAACGTTATACGCTATTACGTAATAGTATATAACGTTATACGTTAATACGTAATAGTATATATCGTTATACGTTATATAGTAATAGTATATAACGTTATACGTTATATAGTAATAGTACATAACGTTATACGTTATATAGTAATAGTATATAACGTTATACGTTATATAGTAATATTATATAACGTTATGCATTATATAGTAATTGTATATAACGTTATACGTTATATAGTAATAGTATATAACGTTATACGTTATATAGTAATAGTATATAACGTTATACGTTATATAGTAATAGTATATAACGTTATACGTTATATAGTAATAGTATATAACGTTATACGTTATATAGTAATAGTATATAACGTTATACGTTATATAGTATTATTATATAACGTTATGCGTTATATAGTAATAGTATATAACGTTATACGATAGTACGGAATAGTATATATCGTTATACGTTATATAGTAATAGTATATAACGTTATACGTTATATAGTAATAGTATATAACGTTATACGTTATATAGTAATATTATATAACGTTATGCGTTATATAGTAATAGTATATAACGTTATACGTTATATAGTAATATTATATAACGTTATACGTTATATAGTAATAGTGTATAACGTTATACGTTATATAGTAATAGTATATAACGTTATACGTTATATAGTAATAGTATATAACGTTATACGTTATATAGTAATAGTATATAACGTTATACGTTATATAGTAATAGTACATAACGTTATACGTTATATAGTAATAGTATATAACGTTATACGTTATATAGTAATATTATATAACGTTATGCATTATATAGTAATTGTATATAACGTTATACGTTATATAGTAATAGTATATAACGTTATACGTTATATAGTAATAGTGTATAACGTTATACGTTATATAGTAATAGTATATAACGTTATACGTTATATAGTAATAGTGTATAACGTTATACGTTATATAGTAATAGTATATAACGTTATACGTTAGTACGTAATAATATACAACGTTATACGTGATATGGCAATACTATATAACGTTACACGTTATATAGTAATAGTATATAACGTTATACGTTATATAGTAATAGTATATAACGTTATACGTTATATAGTAATAGTATATAACGTTATACGTTATATAGTATTATTATATAACGTTATGCGTTATATAGTAATAGTATATAACGTTATACGATAGTACGGAATAGTATATATCGTTATACGTTATATAGTAATAGTATATAACGTTATGCGTTATATAGTAATAGTATATAACGTTATACGATAGTACGGAATAGTATATATCGTTATACGTTATATAGTAATAGTATATAACGTTATACGTTATATAGTAATAGTATATAACGTTATACGTTATATAGTAATATTATATAACGTTATGCGTTATATAGTAATAGTATATAACGTTATGCGTTATATAGTAATAGTATATAACGTTATACGTTATATAGTAATATTATATAACGTTATGCGTTATATAGTAATAGTATATAACGTTATACGTTATTACGTAATAGTATATAACGTTATACGTTATTACGTAATACTATACAACGTTATACGTGATATGGTAATACTATATAACGTTATACGTTAGTACGTAATAATATACAACGTTATACGTGATATGGTAATGCTATATAACGTTATACGCTATTACGTAATAGTATATAACGTTATACGTTAATACGTAATAGTATATATCGTTATACGTTATATAGTAATAGTATATAACGTTATACGTTATATAGTAATAGTATATAACGTTATACGTTATATAGTAATAGTATATAACGTTATACGTTATATAGTAATATTATATAACGTTATGCGTTATATAGTAATAGTATATAACGTTATACGTTATATAGTAATAGTATATAACGTTATATGTTATATAGTAATAGTATATAACGTTATACGTTATATAGTAATAGTATATAACGTTATACGTTATATAGTAATAGTATATAACGTTATACGTTAGTACGTAATAATATACAACGTTATACGTGATATGGCAATACTATATAACGTTATACGTTATTACGTAATAGTATATAACGTTATACGTTATATAGTAATAGTATATAACGTTATACGTTATATAGTAATAGTATATAACGTTATACGTTATATAGTAGTAGTATATAACGTTATACGTTATATAGTAATAGTATATAACGTTATACGTTATATAGTAATAGTATATAACGTTATACGTTATATAGTAATAGTATATAACGTTATACGTTAGTACGTAATAATATATATCGTTATACGTTATATAGTAATAGTATATAACGTTATACGATAGTACGTAATAGTATATATCGTTATACGTTATATAGTAATAGTATATAACGTTATACGTTATATAGTAATAGTATATAACGTTATACGTTAGTACGTAATAATATACAACGTTATACGTGATATGGTAATACTATATAACGTTATGCGCTATTACGTAATAGTATATAACGTTATACGTTAATACGGAATAGTATATATCGTTATACGTTATATAGTAATAGTATATAACGTTATACGTTATATAGTAATAGTATATAACGTTATACGTTATATAGTAATAGTATATAACGTTATACGTTATATAGCATAAGTATATAACGTTATACGTTATATAGTAATAGTATATAACGTTATACGTTATATAGCATAAGTATATAACGTTATACGTTATATAGTAATAGTATATAACGTTATACGTTATATAGTAATATTATATAACGTTATACGATAGTACGTAATAGTATATAACGTTATACGTGATATGGTAATACTATATAACGTTATACGTTATTACGTAATAGTATATAACGTTATACGTTATATAGTAATAGTATATAACGTTATACGTTAGTACGTAATAATATATAACGTTATACGTTATATAGTAATAGTATATAACGTTATACGTTATATAGTAATAGTATATAACGTTATACGTTATATAGTAATATTATATAACGTTATGCGTTATATAGTAATTGTATATAACGTTATACGTTATATAGTAATAGTATATAACGTTATACGTTATATAGTAATATTATATAACGTTATGCGTTATATAGTAATAGTATATAACGTTATACGTTATATAGTAATAGTATATAACGTTATACGTTATATAGTAATAGTATATAACGTTATACGTTATATAGTATTATTATATAACGTTATGCGTTATATAGTAATAGTATATAACGTTATACGATAGTACGGAATAGTATATATCGTTATACGTTATATAGAAATAGTATATAACGTTATACGTTAGTACGTAATAATATACAACGTTATACGTGCTATTTTAATACTATATAACGTTATACGCTATTACGTAATAGTATATAACGTTATACGTTAATACGTAATAGTATATATCGTTATACGTTATATAGTAATAGTATATAGCGATACACGTTATATAGTAATAGTATATAACGTTATACGTTAGTACGTAATAGTATATAACGTTATACGTTATATGGTAATACTATACAACGTTATACGTTATATAGTAATAGTATATAACGTTATACGTTATATAGTAATAGTATATAACGTTATACGTTATATAGTAATATTATATAACGTTATGCGTTATATAGTAATAGTATATAACGTTATACGTTAATACGTAATAGTATATATCGTTATACGTTATATAGTAATAGTATATAACGTTATACGTTAATACGTAATAGTATATATCGTTATACGTTATATAGTAATAGTATATAACGTTATACGTTATATAGTAATAGTATATAACGTTATACGTTATATAGTAATATTATATAACGTTATGCGTTATATAGTAATAGTATATAACGTTATACGTTATATAGTAATAGTATATAACGTTATACGTTATATAGTAATAGTATATAACGTTATACGTTATATAGCATAAGTATATAACGTTATACGTTATATAGTAATAGTATATAACGTTATACGTTATATAGTAATATTATATAACGTTATGCGTTATATAGTAATAGTATATAACGTTATACGATAGTACGTAATAGTATATAACGTTATACGTGATATGGTAATACTATATAACGTTATACGCTATTACGTAAGAGTATATAACGTTATACGTTAATACGTAATAGTATATATCGTTATACGTTATATAGTAATAGTATATAGCGATATACGTTATATAGTAATAGTATATAACGTTATACGTTATATAGTAATATTATATAACGTTATGCGTTATATAGTAATAGTATATAACGTTATACGATAGTACGTAATAGTATATAACGTTATACGTGATATGGTAATACTATATAACGTTATACGTTATTACGTAATAGTATATAACGTTATACGTTATATAGTAATAGTATATAACGTTATACGTTAGTACGTAATAATATATAACGTTATACGTTATATAGTAATAGTATATAACGTTATACGTTAGTACGTAATAATATACAACGTTATACGTGATATTTTAATACTATATAACGTTATACGCTATTACGTAATAGTATATAACGTTATACGTTAATACGGAATAGTATATATCGTTATACGTTATATAGTAATAGTATATAACGTTATACGTTATATAGAAATAGTATATAACGTTATACGATATATAGTATAAGTATATAGCGTTATACGTTATATAGTAATAGTATATAACGTTATACGTTATATAGTAATAGTATATAACGTTATACGTTATATAGTAATAGTATATAACGTTATACGTTAGTACGTAATAATATATAACGTTATACGTTATATAGTAATAGTATATAACGTTATACGTTAGTACGTAATAATATACAACGTTATACGTGCTATTTTAATACTATATAACGTTATACGCTATTACGTAATAGTATATAACGTTATACGTTAATACGTAATAGTATATATCGTTATACGTTATATAGTAATAGTATATAGCGATACACGTTATATAGTAATAGTATATAACGTTATACGCTAGTACGTAATAGTATATAACGTTATACGTTATATGGTAATACTATACAACGTTATACGTTATATAGTAATAGTATATAACGTTATACGTTATATAGTAATAGTATATAACGTTATACGTTATATAGTAATATTATATAACGTTATGCGTTATATAGTAATAGTATATAACGTTATACGTTAATACGTAATAGTATATATCGTTATACGTTATATAGTAATAGTATATAACGTTATACGTTAATACGTAATAGTATATAACGTTATACGTTATATAGTAATATTATATAACGTTATGCGTTATATAGTAATAGTATATAACGTTATACGTTAATACGTAATAGTATATATCGTTATACGTTATATAGTAATACTATATAACGGTATACGTTATATAGTAATAGTATATAACGTTATACGTTAGTACGTAATAATATACAACGTTATACGTGATATGGCAATACTATATAACGTTATACGTTATTACGTAATAGTATATAACGTTATACGTTATTACGTAATAGTATACAACGTTATACGTGATATGGTAGTACTATATAACGTTATACGTTAGTACGTAATAATATACAACGTTATACGTGATATGGTAATACTATATAACGTTATACGCTATTACGTAATAGTATATAACGTTATACGTTAATATGTAATAGTATATATCGTTATACGTTATATAGTAATAGTATATAACGTTATACGTTATATAGTAATAGTATATAACGTTATACGTTATATAGTAATAGTATATAACGTTATACGTTATATAGTAATAGTATATAACGTTATACGTTATATAGTAATATTATATAACGTTATGCGTTATATAGTAATAGTATATAACGTTATACGTTATATAGTAATAGTATATAACGTTATACGTTATATAGTAATAGTATATAACGTTATACGTTAGTACGTAATAATATACAACGTTATACGTGATACGGCAATACTATATAACGTTATACGTTATTACGTAATAGTATATAACGTTATACGTTATATAGTAATAGTATATAACGTTATACGTTAATACGTAATAGTATATATCGTTATACGTTATATAGTAATAGTATATAACGTTATACGTTATATAGTAATAGTATATAACGTTATACGTTATATAGTAATAGTATATAACGTTATACGTTATATAGTAATAGTATATAACGTTATACGTTAATACGTAATAGTATATACCGTTATACGTTATATAGTAATAGTATATAACGTTATACGTTATATAGTAATAGTATATAACGTTATACGTTATATAGTAATAGTATATAACGTTATACGTTATATACTATTACTATATAACGTTATGCGTTATATAGTAATAGTATATAACGTTATACGATAGTACGGAATAGTATATATCGTTATACGTTATATAGTAATAGTATATAACGTTATACGTTATATAGTAATAGTATATAACGTTATACGTTATATAGTAATAGTATATAACGTTATACGTTATATAGTAATAGTATATAACGTTATACGTTATATAGTAATAGTATATAACGTTATACGTTATTACGTAATACTATACAACGTTATACGTGATATGGTAATACTATATAACGTTATACGTTAGTACGTAATAATATACAACGTTACACGTGATATGGTAATACTATATAACGTTATACGTTAGTACGTAATAATATACAACGTTATACGTGATATGGTAATACTATATAACGTTATACGCTATTACGTAATAGTATATAACGTTATACGTTAATACTTAATAGTATATATCGTTATACGTTATATAGTAATAGTATATAACGTTATACGTTATATAGTAATAGTACATAACGTTATACGTTATATAGTAATAGTATATAACGTTATACGTTATATAGTAATATTATATAACGTTATGCATTATATAGTAATTGTATATAACGTTATACGTTATATAGTAATAGTATATAACGTTATACGTTATATAGTAATAGTATATAACGTTATACGTTATATAGTAATAGTATATAACGTTATACGTTATATAGTAATAGTATATAACGTTATACGTTATATAGTAATAGTATATAACGTTATACGTTATATAGTATTATTATATAACGTTATGCGTTATATAGTAATAGTATATAACGTTATACGATAGTACGGAATAGTATATATCGTTATACGTTATATAGTAATAGTATATAACGTTATACGTTATATAGTAATAGTATATAACGTTATACGTTATATAGTAATATTATATAACGTTATGCGTTATATAGTAATAGTATATAACCTTATACGTTATATAGTAATATTATATAACGTTATACGTTATATAGTAATAGTGTATAACGTTATACGTTATATAGTAATAGTATATAACGTTATACGTTATATAGTAATAGTATATAACGTTATACGTTATATAGTAATAGTATATAACGTTATACGTTATATAGTAATAGTACATAACGTTATACGTTATATAGTAATAGTATATAAGGTTATACGTTATATAGTAATATTATATAACGTTATGCATTATATAGTAATTGTATATAACGTTATACGTTATATAGTAATAGTATATAACGTTATACGTTATATAGTAATAGTGTATAACGTTATACGTTATATAGTAATAGTATATAACGTTATACGTTATATAGTAATAGTGTATAACGTTATACGTTATATAGTAATAGTATATAACGTTATACGTTATATAGTAATAGTATATAACGTTATACGTTAGTACGTAATAATATACAACGTTATACGTGATATGGCAATACTATATAACGTTACACGTTATATAGTAATAGTATATAACGTTATACGTTATATAGTAATAGTATATAACGTTATACGTTATATAGTAATAGTATATAACGTTATACGTTATATAGTAATAGTATATAACGTTATACGTTATATAGTATTATTATATAACGTTATGCGTTATATAGTAATAGTATATAACGTTATACGATAGTACGGAATAGTATATATCGTTATACGTTATATAGTAATAGTATATAACGTTATACGTTATATAGTAATAGTATATAACGTTATACGTTATATAGTAATAGTATATAACGTTATACGTTATATAGTAATAGTATATAACGTTATACGTTATATAGTAATAGTATATAACGTTATACGTTATATAGTAATATTATATAACGTTATGCATTATATAGTAATTGTATATAACGTTATACGTTATATAGTAATAGTATATAACGTTATACGTTATATAGTAATAGTGTATAACGTTATACGTTATATAGTAATAGTATATAACGTTATACGTTATATAGTAATAGTGTATAACGTTATACGTTATATAGTAATAGTATATAACGTTATACGTTAGTACGTAATAATATACAACGTTATACGTGATATGGCAATACTATATAACGTTATACGTTATTACGTAATAGTATATAACGTTATACGTTATATAGTAATAGTATATAACGTTATACGTTATATAGTAATAGTATATAACGTTATACGTTAGTACGTAATAATATACAGCGTTATACGTGATATGGTAATACTATATAACGTTATACGCTATTACGTAATAGTATATAACGTTATACGTTAATACGTAATAGTATATATCGTTATACGTTATATAGTAATAGTATATAGCGATATACGTTATATAGTAATAGTATATAACGTTATACGTTATATAGTAATAGTATATAACGTTATACGTTATATAGTAATATTATATAACGTTATGCGTTATATAGTAATAGTATATAACGTTATACGTTATATAGTAATAGTATATAACGTTATACGTTAGTACGTAATAATATACAACGTTATACGTGATATGGCAATACTATATAACGTTATACGTTATATAGTAATAGTATATAACGTTATACGTTATATAGTAATAGTATATAACGTTATACGTTATATAGTAATAGTATATAACGTTATACGTTATATAGTAATAGTATATAACGTTATACGTTATATAGTAATATTATATAACGTTATGCGTTATATAGTAATAGTATATAACGTTATACGTTATATAGTAATAGTATATAACGTTATACGTTATATAGTAATAGTATATAACGTTATACGTTATATAGTAATAGTATATAACGTTATACGTTAGTACGTAATAATATACAACGTTATACGTGATATGGCAATACTATATAACGTTATACGTTATTACGTAATAGTATATAACGTTATACGTTATATAGTAATAGAGTATAACGTTATACGTTATATAGTAATAGTATATAACGTTATACGTTATATAGTAGTAGTATATAACGTTATACGTTATATAGTAATAGTTTATAACGTTATACGTTATATAGTAATAGTATATAACGTTATACGTTATATAGTAATAGTATATAACGTTATACGTTATATAGTAATAGTATATAACGTTATACGTTAGTACGTAATAATATATATCGTTATACGTTATATAGTAATAGTATATAACGTTATACGATAGTACGTAATAGTATATATCGTTATACGTTATATAGTAATAGTATATAACGTTATACGTTATATAGTAATAGTATATAACGTTATACGTTAGTACGTAATAATATACAACGTTATACGTGATATGGTAATACTATATAACGTTATGCGCTATTACGTAATAGTATATAACGTTATACGTTAATACGGAATAGTATATATCGTTATACGTTATATAGTAATAGTATATAACGTTATACGTTATATAGTAATAGTATATAACGTTATACGTTATATAGTAATAGTATATAACGTTATACGTTATATAGTATAAGTATATAACGTTATACGTTATATAGTAATAGTATATAACGTTATACGTTATATAGTAATATTATATAACGTTATGCGTTATATAGTAATAGTATATAACGTTATACGTTATATAGTAATATTATATAACGTTATGCGTTATATAGTAATAGTATATAACGTTATACGATAGTACGTAATAGTATATAACGTTATACGTGATATGGTAATACTATATAACGTTATACGCTATTACGTAATAGTATATAACGTTATACGTTAATACGCAATAGTATATATCGTTATACGTTATATAGTAATAGTATATAGCGATATACGTTATATAGTTATAGTATATAACGTTATACGTTATATAGTAAAATTATATAACGTTATGCGTTATATAGTAATAGTATATAACGTTATACGATAGTACGTAATAGTATATAACGTTATACGTGATATGGTAATACTATATAACGTTATACGTTATTACGTAATAGTATATAACGTTATACGTTATTACGTAATAGTATATAACGTTATACGTTATATAGTAATAGTATATAACGTTATACGTTATATAGTAATAGTATATAACGTTATACGTTAGTACGTAATAATATATAACGTTATACGTTATATAGTAATAGTATATAACGTTATACGTTAGTACGTAATAATATACAACGTTATACGTGATATTTTAATACTATATAACGTTATACGCTATTACGTAATAGTATATAACGTTATACGTTAATACGGAATAGTATATATCGTTATACGTTATATAGTAATAGTATATAACGTTATACGTTATATAGTAATAGTATATAACGTTATACGATATATAGTATAAGTATATAACGTTATACGTTATATAGTAATAGTATATAACGTTATACGTTAGTACGTAATAATATATAACGTTATACGTTATATAGTAATAGTATATAACGTTATACGTTAGTACGTAATAATATACAGCGTTATACGTGATATTTTAATACTATATAACGTTATACGCTATTACGTAATAGTATATAACGTTATACGTTAATACGTAATAGTATATATCGTTATACGTGATATATAGTAATAGTATATAGCGATACACGTTATATAGTAATAGTATATAACGTTATACGTTAGTACGTAATAGTATATAACGTTATACGTTATATAGTAATAGTATATAACGTTATACGTTATATAGTAATATTATATAAGGTTATGCGTTATATAGTAATAGTATATAACGTTATACGTTAATACGTAATAGTATATATCGTTATACGTTATATAGTAATAGTATATAACGTTATACGTTATATAGTAATAGTATATAACGTTATACGTTAATACGTAATAGTATATAACGTTATACGTTATATAGTAATAGTATATAACGTTATACGTTATATAGTAATAGTATATAACGTTATACGTTATATAGTAATATTATATAACGTTATGCGTTATATAGTAATAGTATAGAACGTTATACGTTATATAGTAATACTATATAACGGTATACGTTATATAGTAATAGTATATAACGTTATACGTTAGTACGTAATAATATACAACGTTATACGTGATATGGCAATACTATATAACGTTATACGTTATTACGTAATAGTATATAACGTTATACGTTATTACGTAATAGTATACAACGTTATACGTGATATGGTAGTACTATATAACGTTATACGTTAGTACGTAATAATATACAACGTTATACGTGATATAGTAATACTATATAACGTTATACGCTATTACGTAATAGTATATAACGTTATACGTTAATATGTAATAGCATATATCGTTATACGTTATATAGTAATATTATATAACGTTATACGTTATATAGTAATAGTATATAACGTTATACGTTATATAGTAATAGTATATAACGTTATACGTTATATAGTAATAGTATATAACGTATAACGTTATATAGTAATATTATATAACGTTATACGTTATATAGTAATAGTATATAACGTTATACGTTAGTACGTAATAATATACAACGTTAGACGTGATACGGCAATACTATATAACGTTATACGTTATTACGTAATAGTATATAACGTTATACGTTATATAGTAATAGTATATAACGTTATACGCTATATAGTAATAGTATATAACGTTACACGTTATATAGTAATATTATATAACGTTATGCGTTATATAGTAATAGTATATAACGTTATACGTTATATAGTAATAGTATGTAACGTTATACGTTATATAGTAATAGTATATAACGTTATACGTTATATAGTAATATTATATAACGTTATGCGTTATATAGTAATAGTATATAACGTTATACGTTATATAGTAATAGTATATAACGTTATACGTTATATAGTAATAGTATATAACGTTATACGTTATATAGTAATAGTATATAACGTTATACGTTATATAGTAATAGTATATAACGTTATACGTTATATAGTAATAGTATATAACGTTATACGTTATATAGTAATAGTATATAACGTTATACGTTAGTACGTAATAATATACAACGTTAGACGTGATACGGCAATACTATATAACGTTATACGTTATTACGTAATAGTATATAACGTTATACGTTATATAGTAATAGTATATAACGTTATACGCTATATAGTAATAGTATATAACGTTACACGTTATATAGTAATATTATATAACGTTATGCGTTATATAGTAATAGTATATAACGTTATACGTTATATAGTAATAGTATGTAACGTTATACGTTATATAGTAATAGTATATAACGTTATACGTTATATAGTAATATTATATAACGTTATGCGTTATATAGTAATAGTATATAACGTTATACGTTATATAGTAATAGTATATAACGTTATACGTTATATAGTAATAGTATATAACGTTATACGTTATATAGTAATAGTATATAACGTTATACGTTATATAGTAATAGTATATAACGTTATACGTTATATAGTAATAGTATATAACGTTATACGTTATATAGTAATAGTATATAACGTTATACGTTATATAGTAATAGTATATAACGTTATACGTTATATAGTAATATTATATAACGTTATACGTTATATAGTAATAGTATATAACGTTATACGTTAGTACGTAATAATATACAACGTTATATGTGATACGGCAATACTATATAACGTTATACGTTATTACGTAATAGTATATAACGTTATACGTTATATAGTAATAGTATATAACGTTATACGTTAATACGTAATAGTATATATCGTTATACGTTATATAGTAATAGTATATAACGTTATACGTTATATAGTAATAGTATATAACGTTATACGTTATATAGTAATAGTATGTAACGTTATACGTTATATAGTAATAGTATATAACGTTATACGTTATATAGTAATATTATATAACGTTATGCGTTATATAGTAATAGTATATAACGTTATACGTTATATAGTAATAGTATATAACGTTATACGTTATATAGTAATAGTATATAACGTTATACGTTATATAGTAATAGTATATAACGTTATACGTTATATAGTATTATTATATAACGTTATGCGTTATATAGTAATAGTATATAACGGTATACGATAGTACGGAATAGTATATATCGTTATACGTTATATAGTAATAGTATATAACGTTATGCGCTATTACGTAATAGTATATAACGTTATACGTTAATACGGAATAGTATATATCGTTATACGTTATATAGTAATAGTATATAACGTTATACGTTATATAGTAATAGTATATAACGTTATACGTTAGTACGTAATAATATATATCGTTTTACGTTATATAGTAATAGTATATAACGTTATACGATAGTACGTAATAGTATATATCGTTATACGTTATATAGTAATAGTATATAACGTTATAAGTTATATAGTAATAGTATATAACGTTATACGTTAGTACGTAATAATATACAACGTTATACGTGATATGGTAATACTATATAACGTTATGCGCTATTACGTAATAGTATATAACGTTATACGTTAATACGGAATAGTATATATCGTTATACGTTATATAGTAATAGTATATAACGTTATACGTTATATATTAATAGTATATAACGTTATACGTTATATAGTAATAGTATATAACGTTATACGTTATATAATATAAGTATATAACGTTATACGTTATATAGTAATAGTATATAACGTTATACGTTATATAGTAATATTATATAACGTTATGCGTTATATAGTAATAGTATATAACGTTATACGATAGTACGTAATAGTATATAACGTTTTACGTGATATGGTAATACTATATAACGTTATACGCTATTACGTAATAGTATATAACGTTATACGTTAATACGTAATAGTATATATCGTTATACGTTATATAGTAATAGTATATAGCGATATACGTTATATAGTAATAGTATATAACGTTATACGTTATATAGTAATATTATATAACGTTATGCGTTATATAGTAATAGTATATAACGTTATACGATAGTACGTAACAGTATATAACGTTATACGTGATATGGTAATACTATATAACGTTATACGTTATTACGTAATAGTATATAACGTTATACGTTATATAGTAATAGTATATAACGTTATACGTTAGTACGTAATAATATATAACGTTATACGTTATATAGTAATAGTATATAACGTTATACGTTAGTACGTAATAATATACAACGTTATACGTGATATTTTAATACTATATAACGTTATACGCTATTACGTAATAGTATATAACGTCATACGTTAATACGTAATAGTATATATCGTTATACGTTATACAGTAATAGTATATAGCGATACACGTTATATAGTAATAGTATATAACGTTATACGTTAGTACGTAATAGTATATAACGTTATACGTTATATAGTAATAGTATATAACGTTATACGTTATATAGTAATATTATATAACGTTATGCGTTATATAGTAATAGTATATAACGTTATACGTTAATACGTAATAGTATATATCGTTATACGTTATATAGTAATAGTATATAACGTTATACGTTATATAGTAATAGTATATAACGTTATACGTTATATAGTAATAGTATATAACGTTATACGTTATATAGTAATAGTATATAACGTTATACGTTATATAGTAATATTATATAACGTTATGCGTTATATAGTAATAGTATAGAACGTTATACGATAGTACGGAATAGTATATATCGTTATACGTTATATAGTAATAGTATATAACGTTATACGTTATATAGTAATAGTATATAACGTTATACGTTATATAGTATTATTATATAACGTTATGCGTTATATAGTAATAGTGTATAACGTTATACGATAGTACGGAATAGTATATATCGTTATACGTTATATAGTAATAGTATATAACGTTATACGTTATATAGTAATAGTATATAACGTTATACGTTATATAGTAATAGTATATAACGTTATACGTTATATAGTAATAGTATATAACGTTATACGTTATTACGTAATACTATACAACGTTATACGTGATATGGTAATACTATATAACGTTATACGTTAGCACGTAATAATATACAACGTTACACGTGATATGGTAATACTATATAACGTTATACGTTAGTACGTAATAATATACAACGTTATACGTGATATGGTAATACTATATAACGTTATACGCTATTACGTAATAGTACATAACGTTATACGTTAATACGTAATAGTATATATCGTTATACGTTATATAGTAATAGTATATAACGTTATACGTTATATAGTAATAGTACATAACGTTATACGTTATATAGTAATAGTATATAACGTTATACGTTATATAGTAATAGTATATAACGTTATACGTTAGTACGTAATAATATATATCGTTTTACGTTATATAGTAATAGTATATAACGTTATACGATAGTACGTAATAGAATATATCGTTATACGTTATATAGTAATAGTATATAACGTTATAAGTTATATAGTAGTAGTATATAACGTTATACGTTAGTACGTAATAATATACAACGTTATACGTGATATGGTAATACTATATAACGTTATGCGCTATTACGTAATAGTATATAACGTTATACGTTAATACGGAATAGTATATATCGTTATACGTTATATAGTAATAGTATATAACGTTATACGTTATATAGTAATAGTATATAACGTTATACGTTATATAGTAATAGTATATAACGTTATACGTTATATAGTATAAGTATATAACGTTATACGTTATATAGTAATAGTATATAACGTTATACGTTATATAGTAATATTATATAACGTTATGCGTTATATAGTAATAGTATATAACGTTATACGATAGTACGTAATAGTATATAACGTTATACGTGATATGGTAATACTATATACCGTTATACGCTATTACGTAATAGTATATAACGTTATACGTTAATACGTAATAGTATATATCGTTATACGTTATATAGTAATAGTATATAGCGATATACGTTATATAGTAATAGTATATAACGTTATACGTTATATAGAAATATTATATAACGTTATGCGTTATATAGTAATAGTATATAACGTTATACGATAGTACGTAACAGTATATAACGTTATACGTGATATGGTAATACTATATAACGTTATACGTTATTACGTAATAGTATATAACGTTATACGTTATATAGTAATAGTATATAACGTTATACGTTATATAGTAACAGTATATAACGTTATACGTTAGTACGTAATAGTATATAACGTTATACGTTATATAGTAATAGTATATAACGTTATACGTTAGTACGTAATAATATACAACGTTATACGTGATATTTTAATACTATATAACGTTATACGCTATTACGTAATAGTATATAACGTTATACGTTAATACGTAATAGTATATATCGTTATACGTTATATAGTAATAGTATATAGCGATACACGTTATATAGTAATAGTATATAACGTTATACGTTAGTACGTAATAGTATATAACGTTATACGTTATATAGTAATAGTATATAACGTTATACGTTATATAGTAATATTATATAACGTTATGCGTTATATAGTAATAGTATATAACGTTATACGTTAATACGTAATAGTATATATCGTTATACGTTATATAGTAATAGTATATAACGTTATACGTTATATAGTAATAGTATATAACGTTATACGTTATATAGTAATAGTATATAACGTTATACGTTATATAGTAATAGTATATAACGTTATACGTTATATAGTAATATTATATAACGTTATGCGTTATATAGTAATAGTATAGAACGTTATACGTTATATAGTAATACTATATAACGGTATACGTTATATAGTAATAGTATATAACGTTATACGTTAGTACGTAATAATATACAACGTTATACGTGATATGGCAATACTATATAACGTTATACGTTATTACGTAATAGTATATAACGTTATACGTTATTACGTAATAGTATACAACGTTATACGTGATATGGTAGTACTATATAACGTTATACGTTAGTACGTAATAATATACAACGTTATACGTGATATGGTAATACTATATAACGTTATACGCTATTACGTAATAGTATATAACGTTATACGTTAATATGTAATAGTATATATCGTTATACGTTATATAGTAATAGTATATAACGTTATACGTTATATAGTAATAGTATATAACGTTATACGTTATATAGTAATAGTATATAACGTTATACGTTATATAGTAATAGTATATAACGTTATACGTTATATAGTAATATTATATAACGTTATGCGTTATATAGTAATAGTATATAACGTTATACGTTATATAGTAATAGTATATAACGTTATACGTTATATAGTAATAGTATATAACGTTATACGTTATATAGTAATAGTATATAACGTTATACGTTAGTACGTAATAATATACAACGTTATACGTGATATGGCAATACTATATAACGTTATACGTTATTACGTAATAGTATATAACGTTATACGTTATATAGTAATAGAGTATAACGTTATACGTTATATAGTAATAGTATATAACGTTATACGTTATATAGTAGTAGTATATAACGTTATACGTTATATAGTAATAGTATATAACGTTATACGTTATATAGTAATAGTATATAACGTTATACGTTATATAGTAATAGTATATAACGTTATACGTTAGTACGTAATAATATATATCGTTATACGTTATATAGTAATAGTATATAACGTTATACGATAGTACGTAATAGTATATATCGTTATACGTTATATAGTAATAGTACATAACGTTATACGTTATATAGTAATAGTATATAACGTTATACGATAGTACGTAATAGTATATATCGTTATACGTTATATAGTAATAGTATATAACGTTATACGTTATATAGTAATAGTATATAACGTTATACGTTAGTACGTAATAATATACAACGTTATACGTGATATGGCAATACTATACAACGTTATACGTTATTACGTAATAGTATATAACGTTATACGTTATATAGTAATAGAGTATAACGTTATACGTTATATAGTAATAGTATATAACGTTATACGTTATATAGTAATAGTATATAACGTTATACGTTATATAGTATAAGTATATAACGTTATACGTTATATAGTAATAGTATATAACGTTATACGTTATATAGTAATATTATATAACGTTATGCGTTATATAGTAATAGTATATAACGTTATACGATAGTACGTAATAGTATATAACGTTATACGTGATATGGTAATACTATATAACGTTATACGCTATTACGTAATAGTATATAACGTTATACGTTAATACGTAATAGTATATAACGTTATACGTTATATAGTAATAGAGTATAACGTTATACGTTATATAGTAATAGTATATAACGTTATACGTTATATAGTAAAATTATATAACGTTATGCGTTATATAGTAATAGTATATAACGTTATACGATAGTACGTAATAGTATATAACGTTATACGTGATATGGTAATACTATATAACGTTATACGTTATTACGTAATAGTATATAACGTTATACGTTATATAGTAATAGTATATAACGTTATACGTTATATAGTATAAGTATATAACGTTATACGTTATATAGTAATAGTATATAACGTTATACGTTATATAGTAATATTATATAACGTTATGCGTTATATAGTAATAGTATATAACGTTATACGATAGTACGTAATAGTATATAACGTTACACGTGATATGGTAATACTATATAACGTTATACGCTATTACGTAATAGTATATAACGTTATACGTTATATAGTAATAGCATATAACGTTATACGTTATATAGTAATAGTATATAACGTTATACGTTATATAGTAGTAGTATATAACGTTATACGTTATATAGTAATAGTATATAACGTTATACGTTATATAGTAATAGTATATAACGTTATACGTTATATAGTAATAGTATATAACGTTATACGTTAGTACGTAATAATATATATCGTTATACGTTATATAGTAATAGTATATAACGTTATACGATAGTACGTAATAGTATATATCGTTATACGTTATATAGTAATAGTATATAACGTTATACGTTATATAGTAATAGTATATAACGTTATACGTTAGTACGTAATAATATACAACGTTATACGTGATATGGTAATACTATATAACGTTATGCGCTATCACGTAATAGTATATAACGTTATACGTTAATACAGAATAGTATATATCGTTATACGTTATATAGTAATAGTATATAACGTTATACGTTATATAGTAATAGTATATAACGTTATACGTTACATAGTAATAGTATATAACGTTATACGTTATATAGTATAAGTATATAACGTTATACGTTATATAGTAATAGTATATATCGTTATACGTTATATAGTAATAGTATATAGCGATATACGTTATATAGTAATAGTATATAACGTTATACGTTATATAGTAATAGTATATAACGTTATACGTTAGTACGTAATAATATATATCGTTATACGTTATATAGTAATAGTATATAACGTTATACGATAGTACGTAATAGTACATATCGTTATACGTTATATAGTAATAGTATATAACGTTATACGTTATATAGTAATAGTATATAACGTTATACGTTAGTACGTAATAATATACAACGTTATACGTGATATGGTAATACTATATAACGTTATGCGCTATCACGTAATAGTATATAACGTTATACGTTAATACGGAATAGTATATATCGTTATACGTTATATAGTAATAGTATATAACGTTATACGTTATATAGTAATAGTATATAACGTTATACGTTACATAGTAATAGTATATAACGTTATACGTTATATAGTATAAGTATATAACGTTATACGTTATATAGTAATAGTATATATCGTTATACGTTATATAGTAATAGTATATAGCGATATACGTTATATAGTAATAGTATATAACGTTATACGTTATATAGTAATATTATATAACGTTATACGTTATATAGTAATATTATATAACGTTATGCGTTATATAGTAATAGTATAGAACGTTATACGTTATATAGTAATACTATATAACGGTATACGTTATATAGTAATAGTATATAACGTTATACGTTAGTACGTAATAATATACAACGTTATACGTGATATGGCAATAGTATATAACGTTATACGTTATTACGTAATAGTATACAACGTTATACGTGATATGGTAGTACTATATAACGTTATACGTTAGTACGTAATAATATACAACGTTATACGTGATATGGTAATACTATATAACGTTATACGCTATTACGTA
This sequence comes from Bombus terrestris, assembly GCF_910591885.1. Classification (NCBI taxonomy): domain Eukaryota; kingdom Metazoa; phylum Arthropoda; class Insecta; order Hymenoptera; family Apidae; genus Bombus; species Bombus terrestris. The sequence continues at coordinate 20,390,017 of NC_063271.1, read as the reverse complement.
ATAGTATATAACGTTATACGTTAATATGTAATAGTATATATCGTTATACGTTATATAGTAATAGTATATAACGTTATACGTTATATAGTAATAGTATATAACGTTATACGTTATATAGTAATAGTATATAACGTTATACGTTATATAGTAATAGTATATAACGTTATACGTTATATAGTAATATTATATAACGTTATGCGTTATATAGTAATAGTATATAACGTTATACGTTATATAGTAATAGTATATAACGTTATACGTTATATAGTAATAGTATATAACGTTATACGTTATATAGTAATAGTATATAACGTTATACGTTAGTACGTAATAATATACAACGTTATACGTGATATGGCAATACTATATAACGTTATACGTTATTACGTAATAGTATATAACGTTATACGTTATATAGTAATAGAGTATAACGTTATACGTTATATAGTAATAGTATATAACGTTATACGTTATATAGTGGTAGTATATAACGTTATACGTTATATAGTAATAGTATATAACGTTATACGTTATATAGTAATAGTATATAACGTTATACGTTATATAGTAATAGTATATAACGTTATACGTTAGTACGTAATAATATATATCGTTATACGTTATATAGTAATAGTATATAACGTTATACGATAGTACGTAATAGTATATATCGTTATACGTTGTATAGTAATAGTATATAACGTTATACGTTATATAGTAATAGTATATAACGTTATACGTTAGTACGTAATAATATACAACGTTATACGTGATATGGTAATACTATATAACGTTATGCGCTATTACGTAATAGTATATAACGTTATACGTTAATACGGAATAGTATATATCGTTATACGTTATTACGTAATAGTATATAACGTTATACGTTATATAGTAATAGTATATAACGTTATACGTTATATAGTATAAGTATATAACGTTATACGTTATATAGTAATAGTATATAACGTTATACGTTATATAGTAATATTATATAACGTTATGCGTTATATAGTAATAGTATATAACGTTATACGATAGTACGTAATAGTATATAACGTTACACGTGATATGGTAATACTATATAACGTTATACGCTATTACGTAATAGTATATAACGTTATACGTTATATAGTAATAGCATATAACGTTATACGTTATATAGTAATAGTATATAACGTTATACGTTATATAGTAGTAGTATATAACGTTATACGTTATATAGTAATAGTATATAACGTTATACGTTATATAGTAATAGTATATAACGTTATACGTTATATAGTAATAGTATATAACGTTATACGTTAGTACGTAATAATATATATCGTTATACGTTATATAGTAATAGTATATAACGTTATACGATAGTACGTAATAGTATATATCGTTATACGTTATATAGTAATAGTATATAACGTTATACGTTATATAGTAATAGTATATAACGTTATACGTTAGTACGTAATAATATACAACGTTATACGTGATATGGTAATACTATATAACGTTATGCGCTATCACGTAATAGTATATAACGTTATACGTTAATACGGAATAGTATATATCGTTATACGTTATATAGTAATAGTATATAACGTTATACGTTATATAGTAATAGTATATAACGTTATACGTTACATAGTAATAGTATATAACGTTATACGTTATATAGTATAAGTATATAACGTTATACGTTATATAGTAATAGTATATATCGTTATACGTTATATAGTAATAGTATATAGCGATATACGTTATATAGTAAGAGTATATAACGTTATACGTTATATAGTAATATTATATAACGTTATACGTTATATAGTAATATTATATAACGTTATGCGTTATATAGTAATAGTATAGAACGTTATACGTTATATAGTAATACTATATAACGGTATACATTATATAGTAATAGTATATAACGTTATACGTTAGTACGTAATAATATACAACGTTATACGTGATATGGCAATAGTATATAACGTTATACGTTATTACGTAATAGTATACAACGTTATACGTGATATTTTAGTACTATATAACGTTATACGTTAGTACGTAATAATATACAACGTTATACGTGATATGGTAATACTATATAACGTTATACGCTATTACGTAATAGTATATAACGTTATACGTTAATATGTAATAGTATATATCGTTATACGTTATATAGTAATAGTATATAACGTTATACGTTATATAGTAATAGTATATAACGTTATACGTTATATAGTAATAGTATATAACGTTATACGTTATATAGTAATAGTATATAACGTTATACGTTATATAGTAATATTATATAACGTTATGCGTTATATAGTAATAGTATATAACGTTATACGTTATATAGTAATAGTATATAACGTTATACGTTATATAGTAATAGTATATAACGTTATACGTTATATAGTAATAGTATATAACGTTATACGTTAGTACGTAATAATATACAACGTTATACGTGATATGGCAATACTATATAACGTTATACGTTATTACGTAATAGTATATAACGTTATACGTTATATAGTAATAGAGTATAACGTTATACGTTATATAGTAATAGTATATAACGTTATACGTTATATAGTGGTAGTATATAACGTTATACGTTATATAGTAATAGTATATAACGTTATACGTTATATAGTAATAGTATATAACGTTATACGTTATATAGTAATAGTATATAACGTTATACGTTAGTACGTAATAATATATATCGTTATACGTTATATAGTAATAGTATATAACGTTATACGATAGTACGTAATAGTATATATCGTTATACGTTATATAGTAATAGTATATAACGTTATACGTTATATAGTAATAGTATATAACGTTATACGTTAGTACGTAATAATATACAACGTTATACGTGATATGGTAATACTATATAACGTTATGCGCTATTACGTAATAGTATATAACGTTATACGTTAATACGGAATAGTATATATCGTTATACGTTATATAGTAATAGTATATAACGTTATACGTTATATAGTAATAGTATATAACGTTATACGTTATATAGTAATAGTATATAACGTTATACGTTATATAGTATAAGTATATAACGTTATACGTTATATAGTGATAGTATATAACGTTATACGTTATATAGTAATATTATATAACGTTATGCGTTATATAGTAATAGTATATAACGTTATACGATAGTACGTAATAGTATATAACGTTATACGTGATATGGTAATACTATATAACGTTATACGCTATTACGTAATAGTATATAACGTTATACGTTAATACGTAATAGTATATATCGTTATACGTTATATAGTAATAGTATATAGCGATATACGTTATATAGTTATAGTATATAACGTTATACGTTATATAGTAAAATTATATAACGTTATGCGTTATATAGTAATAGTATATAACGTTATACGATAGTACGTAATAGTATATAACGTTATACGTGATATGGTAATACTATATAACGTTATACGTTATTACGTAATAGTATATAACGTTATACGTTATATAGTAATAGTATATAACGTTATACGTTATATAGTAATAGTATATAACGTTATACGTTAGTACGTAATAATATATAACGTTATACGTTATATAGTAATAGTATATAACGTTATACGTTAGTACGTAATAATATACAACGTTATACGTGATATTTTAATACTATATAACGTTATACGCTATTACGTAATAGTATATAACGTTATACGTTAATACGGAATAGTATATATCGTTATACGTTATATAGTAATAGTATATAACGTTATACGTTATATAGTAATAGTATATAACGTTATACGTTAGTACGTAATAATATACAACGTTATACGTGATATGGTAATACTATATAACGTTATGCGCTATTACGTAATAGTATATAACGTTATACGTTAATACGGAATAGCATATATCGTTATACGTTATATAGTAATAGTATATAACGTTATACGTTATATAGTAATAGTATATAACGTTATACGTTATATAGTAATAGTATATAACGTTATACGTTATATAGTATAAGTATATAACGTTATACGTTATATAGTGATAGTATATAACGTTATACGTTATATAGTAATATTATATAACGTTATGCGTTATATAGTAATAGTATATAACGTTATACGATAGTACGTAATAGTATATAACGTTATACGTGATATGGTAATACTATATAACGTTATACGCTATTACGTAATAGTATATAACGTTATACGTTAATACGTAATAGTATATATCGTTATACGTTATATAGTAATAGTATATAGCGATATACGTTATATAGTTATAGTATATAACGTTATACGTTATATAGTAAAATTATATAACGTTATGCGTTATATAGTAATAGTATATAACGTTATACGATAGTACGTAATAGTATATAACGTTATACGTGATATGGTAATACTATATAACGTTATACGTTATTACGTAATAGTATATAACGTTATACGTTATATAGTAATAGTATATAACGTTATACGTTATATAGTAATAGTATATAACGTTATACGTTAGTACGTAATAATATATAACGTTATACGTTAGTACGTAATAATATACAACGTTATACGTGATATTTTAATACTATATAACGTTATACGCTATTACGTAATAGTATATAACGTTATACGTTAATACGGAATAGTATATATCGTTATACGTTATATAGTAATAGTATATAACGTTATACGTTATATAGTAATAGTATATAACGTTATACGATATATAGTATAAGTATATAACGTTATACGTTATATAGTAATAGTATATAACGTTATACGTTATATAGTAATAGTATATAACGTTATACGTTATATAGTAATAGTATATAACGTTATACGTTAGTACGTAATAATATATAACGTTATACGTTATATAGTAATAGTATATAACGTTATACGTTAGTACGTAATAATATACAGCGTTATACGTGATATTTTAATACTATATAACGTTATACGCTATTACGTAATAGTATATAACGTTATACGTTAGTACGTAATAGTATATAACGTTATACGTTATATAGTAATAGTATATAACGTTATACGTTATATAGTAATAGTATATAACGTTATACGTTATATAGTAATAGTATATAACGTTATACGTTAGTACGTAATAATATATAACGTTATACGTTATATAGTAATAGTATATAACGTTATACGTTAGTACGTAATAATATACAGCGTTATACGTGATATTTTAATACTATATAACGTTATACGCTATTACGTAATAGTATATAACGTTATACGTTAATACGTAATAGTATATATCGTTATACGTGATATATAGTAATAGTATATAGCGATACACGTTATATAGTAATAGTATATAACGTTATACGTTAGTACGTAATAGTATATAACGTTATACGTTATATAGTAATAGTATATAACGTTATACGTTATATAGTAATATTATATAACGTTATGCGTTATATAGTAATAGTATATAACGTTATACGTTAATACGTAATAGTATATATCGTTATACGTTATATAGTAATAGTATATAACGTTATACGTTATATAGTAATAGTATATAACGTTATACGTTAATACGTAATAGTATATAACGTTATACGTTATATAGTAATAGTATATAACGTTATACGTTATATAGTAATAGTATATAACGTTATACGTTATATAGTAATATTATATAACGTTATGCGTTATATAGTAATAGTATAGAACGTTATACGTTATATAGTAATACTATATAACGGTATACGTTATATAGTAATAGTATATAACGTTATACGTTAGTACGTAATAATATACAACCTTATACGTGATATGGCAATACTATATAACGTTATACGTTATTACGTAATAGTATATAACGTTATACGTTATTACGTAATAGTATACAACGTTATACGTGATATGGTAGTACTATATAACGTTATACGTTAGTACGTAATAATATACAACGTTATACGTGATATGGTAATACTATATAACGTTATACGCTATTACGTAATAGTATATAACGTTATACGTTAATATGTAATAGTATATATCGTTATACGTTATATAGTAATATTATATAACGTTATACGTTATATAGTAATAGTATATAACGTTATACGTTATATAGTAATAGTATATAACGTTATACGTTATATAGTAATATTATATAACGTTATGCGTTATATAGTAATAGTATATAACGTTATACGTTATATAGTAATAGTATATAACGTTATACGTTATATAGTAATAGTATATAACGTTATACGTTATATAGTAATAGTATATAACGTTATACGTTATATAGTAATAGTATATAACGTATAACGTTATATAGTAATATTATATAGCGTTATACGTTATATAGTAATAGTATATAACGTTATACGTTAGTACGTAATAATATACAACGTTAGACGTGATACGGCAATACTATATAACGTTATACGTTATTACGTAATAGTATATAACGTTATACGTTATATAGTAATAGTATATAACGTTATACGCTATATAGTAATAGTATATAACGTTACACGTTATATAGTAATATTATATAACGTTATGCGTTATATAGTAATAGTATATAACGTTATACGTTATATAGTAATAGTATATAACATTATACGTTATATAGTAATAGTATATGACGTTATACGTTATATAGTAATAGTATATAACGTTATACGTTATATAGTAATAGTATATAACGTTATACGTTATATAGTAATATTATATAACGTTATACGTTATATAGTAATAGTATATAACGTTATACGTTAGTACGTAATAATATACAACGTTATACGTGATACGGCAATACTATATAACGTTATACGTTATTACGTAATAGTATATAACGTTATACGTTATATAGTAATAGTATATAACGTTATACGTTAATACGTAATAGTATATATCGTTATACGTTATATAGTAATAGTATATAACGTTATACGTTATATAGTAATAGTATATAACGTTATACGTTATATAGTAATAGTATGTAACGTTATACGTTATATAGTAATAGTATATAACGTTATACGTTATATAGTAATATTATATAACGTTATGCGTTATATAGTAATAGTATATAACGTTATACGTTATATAGTAATAGTATATAACGTTATACGTTATATAGTAATAGTATATAACGTTATATGTTATATAGTAATAGTATATAACGTTATACGTTATATAGTATTATTATATAACGTTATGCGTTATATAGTAATAGTATATAACGGTATACGATAGTACGGAATAGTATATATCGTTATACGTTATATAGTAATAGTATATAACGTTATGCGCTATTACGTAATAGTATATAACGTTATACGTTAATACGGAATAGTATATATCGTTATACGTTATATAGTAATAGTATATAACGTTATACGTTATATAGTAATAGTATATAACGTTATACGTTATATAGTAATAGTATATAACGTTATACGTTAGTACGTAATAATATATATCGTTTTACGTTATATAGTAATAGTATATAACGTTATACGATAGTACGTAATAGTATATATCGTTATACGTTATATAGTAATAGTATATAACGTTATAAGTTATATAGTAATAGTATATAACGTTATACGTTAGTACGTAATAATATACAACGTTATACGTGATATGGTAATACTATATAACGTTATGCGCTATTACGTAATAGTATATAACGTTATACGTTAATACGGAATAGTATATATCGTTATACGTTATATAGTAATAGTATATAACGTTATACGTTATATAGTAATATTATATAACGCTATGCGTTATATAGTAATAGTATATAACGTTATACGATAGTACGTAATAGTATATAACGTTATACGTGATATGGTAATACTATATAACGTTATACGCTATTACGTAATAGTATATAACGTTATACGTTAATACGTAATAGTATATATCGTTATACGTTATATAGTAATAGTATATAGCGATATACGTTATATAGTAATAGTATATAACGTTATACGTTATATAGTAATATTATATAACGTTATGCGTTATATAGTAATAGTATATAACGTTATACGATAGTACGTAACAGTATATAACGTTATACGTGATATGGTAATACTATATAACGTTATACGTTATTACGTAATAGTATATAACGTTATACGTTATATAGTAATAGTATATAACGTTATACGTTATATAGTAATAGTATATAACGTTATACGTTAGTACGTAATAGTATATAACGTTATACGTTATATAGTAATAGTATATAACGTTATACGTTAGTACGTAATAATATACAACGTTATACGTGATATTTTAATACTATATAACGTTATACGCTATTACGTAATAGTATATAACGTTATACGTTAATACGTAATAGTATATATCGTTATACGATATATAGTAATAGTATATAGCGATACACGTTACATAGTAATAGTATATAACGTTATACGTTAGTACGTAATAGTATATAACGTTATACGTTATATAGTAATAGTATATAACGTTATACGTTATATAGTAATATTATATAACGTTATGCGTTATATAGTAATAGTATATAACGTTATACGTTAATACGTAATAGTATATATCGTTATACGTTATATAGTAATAGTATATAACGTTATACGTTATATAGTAATAGTATATAACGTTATACGTTATATAGTAATAGTATATAACGTTATACGTTATATAGTAATAGTATATAACGTTATACGTTATATAGTAATATTATATAACGTTATGCGTTATATAGTAATAGTATAGAACGTTATACGTTATATAGTAATACTATATAACGGTATACGTTATATAGTAATAGTATATAACGTTATACCTTAGTACGTAATAATATACAACGTTATACGTGATATGGCAATACTATATAACGTTATACGTTATTACGTAATAGTATATAGCGTTATACGTTATTACGTAATAGTATACAACGTTATACGTGATATGGTAGTACTATATAACGTTATACGTTAGTACGTAATAATATACAACGTTATACGTGATATGGTAATACTATATAACGTTATACGCTATTACGTAATAGTATATAACGTTATACGTTAATATGTAATAGTATATATCGTTATACGTTATATAGTAATAGTATATAACGTTATACGTTATATAGTAATAGTATATAACGTTATACGTTATATAGTAATAGTATATAACGTTATACGTTATATAGTAATAGTATATAACGTTATACGTTATATAGTAATATTATATAACGTTATGCGTTATATAGTAATAGTATATAACGTTACACGTTATATAGTAATATTATATAACGTTATGCGTTATATAGTAATAGTATATAACGTTATACGTTATATAGTAATAGTATATAACGTTATACGTTATATAGTAATAGTATATAACGTTATACGTTATATAGTAATAGTATATAACGTTATACGTTATATAGTAATAGTATATAACGTTATACGTTATATAGTAATAGTATATAACGTTATACGTTATATAGTAATAGTATATAACGTTATACGTTATATAGTAATAGTATATAACGTTATACGTTATATGGTAATATTATATAACGTTATACGTTATATAGTAATAGTATATAACGTTATACGTTAGTACCTAATCATATACATCGTTATACGTGATACGGCAATACTATATAACGTTATACGTTATTACGTAATAGTATATAACGTTATACGTTATATAGTAATAGTATATAACGTTATACGTTAATACGTAATAGTATATATCGTTATACGTTATATAGTAATAGTATATAACGTTATACGTTATATAGTAATAGTATATAACGTTATACGTTATATAGTAATAGTATGTAACGTTATACGTTATATAGTAATAGTATATAACGTTATACGTTATATAGTAATATTATATAACGTTATGCGTTATATAGTAATAGTATATAACGTTATACGTTATATAGTAATAGTATATAACGTTATACGTTATATAGTAATAGTATATAACGTTATACGTTATATAGTAATAGTATATAACGTTATACGTTATATAGTATTATTATATAACGTTATGCGTTATATAGTAATAGTATATAACGGTATACGATAGTACGGAATAGTATATATCGTTATACGTTATATAGTAATAGTATATAACGTTATGCGCTATTACGTAATAGTATATAACGTTATACGTTAATACGGAATAGTATATATCGTTATACGTTATATAGTAATAGTATATAACGTTATACGTTATATAGTAATAGTATATAACGTTATACGTTATATAGTAATAGTATATAACGTTATACGTTAGTACGTAATAATATATATCGTTTTACGTTATATAGTAATAGTATATAACGTTATACGATAGTACGTAATAGAATATATCGTTATACGTTATATAGTAATAGTATATAACGTTATAAGTTATATAGTAGTAGTATATAACGTTATACGTTAGTACGTAATAATATACAACGTTATACGTGATATGGTAATACTATATAACGTTATGCGCTATTACGTAATAGTATATAACGTTATACGTTAATACGGAATATTATATATCGTTATACGTTATATAGTAATAGTATATAACGTTATACGTTATATAGTAATAGTATATAACGTTATACGTTATATAGTAATAGTATATAACGTTATACGTTATATAGTATAAGTATATAACGTTATACGTTATATAGTAATAGTATATAACGTTATACGTTATATAGTAATATTATATAACGTTATGCGTTATATAGTAATAGTATATAACGTTATACGATAGTACGTAATAGTATATAACGTTATACGTGATATGGTAATACTATATAACGTTATACGCTATTACGTAATAGTATATAACGTTATACGTTAATACGTAATAGTATATATCGTTATACGTTATATAGTAATAGTATATAGCGATATACGTTATATAGTAATAGTATATAACGTTATACGTTATATAGAAATATTATATAACGTTATGCGTTATATAGTAATAGTATATAACGTTATACGATAGTACGTAACAGTATATAACGTTATACGTGATATGGTAATACTATATAACGTTATACGTTATTACGTAATAGTATATAACGTTATACGTTATATAGTAATAGTATATAACGTTATACGTTATATAGTAACAGTATATAACGTTATACGTTAATACGTAATAGTATATATCGTTATACGTTATATAGTAATAGTATATAGCGATACACGTTATATAGTAATAGTATATAACGTTATACGTTAGTACGTAATAGTATATAACGTTATACGTTATATAGTAATAGTATATAACGTTATACGTTATATAGTAATATTATATAACGTTATGCGTTATATAGTAATAGTATATAACGTTATACGTTAATACGTAATAGTATATATCGTTATACGTTATATAGTAATAGTATATAACGTTATACGTTATATAGTAATAGTATATAACGTTATACGTTATATAGTAATAGTATATAACGTTATACGTTATATAGTAATAGTATATAACGTTATACGTTATATAGTAATATTATATAACGTTATGCGTTATATAGTAATAGTATAGAACGTTATACGTTATATAGTAATACTATATAACGGTATACGTTATATAGTAATAGTATATAACGTTATACGTTAGTACGTAATAATATACAACGTTATACGTGATATGGCAATACTATATAACGTTATACGTTATTACGTAATAGTATACAACGTTATACGTGATATGGTAGTACTATATAACGTTATACGTTAGTACGTAATAATATACAACGTTATACGTGATATGGTAATACTATATAACGTTATACGCTATTACGTAATAGTATATAACGTTATACGTTAATATGTAATAGTATATATCGTTATACGTTATATAGTAATAGTATATAACGTTATACGTTATATAGTAATAGTATATAACGTTATACGTTATATAGTAATAGTATATAACGTTATACGTTATATAGTAATAGTATATAACGTTATACGTTATATAGTAATATTATATAACGTTATGCGTTATATAGTAATAGTATATAACGTTATACGTTATATTGTAATAGTATATAACGTTATACGTTATATAGTAATAGTATATAACGTTATACGTTATATAGTAATAGTATATAACGTTATACGTTATATAGTAATAGTATATAACGTTATACGTTATATAGTAATATTATATAACGTTATACGTTATATAGTAATAGTATATAACGTTATACGTTAGTAAGTAATAATATACAACGTTATACGTGATACGGCAATACTATATAACGTTATACGTTATTACGTAATAGTATATAACGTTATACGTTATATAGTAATAGTATATAACGTTATACGTTAATACGTAATAGTATATATCGTTATACGTTATATAGTAATAGTATATAACGTTATACGTTATATAGTAATAGTATATAACGTTATACGTTATATAGTAATAGTATATAACGTTATACGTTATATAGTAATAGTATATAACGTTATACGTTATATAGTAATATTATATAACGTTATGCGTTATATAGTAATAGTATATAACGTTATACGTTATATAGTAATAGTATATAACGTTATACGTTATATAGTAATAGTATATAACGTTATACGTTATATAGTAATAGTATATAACGTTATACGTTATATAGTATTATTATATAACGTTATGCGTTATATAGTAATAGTATATAACGTTATACGATAGTACGTAATAGTATATAACGTTATACGTGATATGGTAATACTATATAACGTTATACGCTATTACGTAATAGTATATAACGTTATACGTTAATACGTAATAGTATATATCGTTATACGATATATAGTAATAGTATATAGCGATATACGTTATATAGTAATAGTATATAACGTTATACGTTATATAGTAATATTATATAACGTTATGCGTTATATAGTAATAGTATATAACGTTATACGATAGTACGTAACAGTATATAACGTTATACGTGATATGGTAATACTATATAACGTTATACGTTATTACGTAATAGTATATAACGTTATACGTTATATAGTAATAGTATATAACGTTATACGTTATATAGTAATAGTATATAACGTTATACGTTAGTAAGTAATAATATATAACGTGATACGTTATATAGTAATAGTATATAACGTTATACGTTAGTACGTAATAATATACAACGTTATACGTGATATTTTAATACTATATAACGTTATACGCTATTACGTAATAGCATATAACGTTATACGTTAATACGTAATAGTATATATCGTTATACGTTATATAGTAATAGTATATAGCGATACACGTTATATAGTAATAGTATATAACGTTATACGTTAGTACGTAATAGTATATAACGTTATACGTTATATAGTAATAGTATATAACGTTATACGTTATATAGTAATATTATATAACGTTATGCGTTATATAGTAATAGTATATAACGTTATACGTTAATACGTAATAGTATATATCGTTATACGTTATATAGTAATAGTATATAACGTTATACGTTATATAGTAATAGTATATAACGTTATACGTTATATAGTAATAGTATATAACGTTATACGTGATATGGTAGTACTATATAACGTTATACGTTAGTACGTAATAATATACAACGTTATACGTGATATGGTAATACTATATAACGTTATACGCTATTACGTAATAGTATATAACGTTATACGTTAATATGTAATAGTATATATCGTTATACGTTATATAGTAATAGTATATAACGTTATACGTTATATAGTAATAGTATATAACGTTATACGTTATATAGTAATAGTATATAACGTTATACGTTAATACGTAATAGTATATAACGTTATACGTTATATAGTAATAGTATATAACGTTATACGTTATATAGTAATAGTATATAACGTTATACGTTATATAGTAATATTATATAACGTTATGCGTTATATAGTAATAGTATAGAACGTTATACGTTATATAGTAATACTATATAACGGTATACGTTATATAGTAATAGTATATAACGTTATACGTTAGTACGTAATAATATACAACGTTATACGTGATATGGCAATACTATATAACGTTATACGTTATTACGTAATAGTATATAACGTTATACGTTAATATGTAATAGTATATATCGTTATACGTTATATAGTAATAGTATATAACGTTATACGTTATATAGTAATAGTATATAACGTTATACGTTATATAGTAATAGTATATAACGTTATACGTTAATACGTAATAGTATATAACGTTATACGTTATATAGTAATAGTATATAACGTTATACGTTATATAGTAATAGTATATAACGTTATACGTTATATAGTAATATTATATAACGTTATGCGTTATATAGTAATAGTATAGAACGTTATACGTTAATACGTAATAGTATATATCGTTATACGTTATATAGTAATAGTATATAACGTTATACGTTATTACGTAATAGTATATAACGTTATACGTTATTACGTAATAGTATACAACGTTATACGTGATATGGTAATACTATATAACGTTATACGCTATTACGTAATAGTATATAACGTTATACGTTAATATGTATTAGTATATATCGTTATACGTTATATAGTAATAGTATATAACGTTATACGTTATATAGTAATAGTATATAACGTTATACGTTATATAGTAATAGTATATAACGTTATACGTTAATACGTAATAGTATATAACGTTATACGTTATATAGTAATAGTATATAACGTTATACGTTATATAGTAATAGTATGTAACGTTATACGTTATATAGTAATAGTATATAACGTTATACGTTATATAGTAATATTATATAACGTTATGCGTTATATAGTAATAGTATATAACGTTATACGTTATATAGTAATAGTATATAACGTTATACGTTATATAGTAATAGTATATAACGTTATACGTTATATAGTAATAGTATATAACGTTATACGTTATATAGTATTATTATATAACGTTATGCGTTATATAGTAATAGTATATAACGGTATACGATAGTACGGAATAGTATATATCGTTATACGTTATATAGTAATAGTATATAACGTTATGCGCTATTACGTAATAGTATATAACGTTATACGTTAATACGGAATAGTATATATCGTTATACGTTATATAGTAATAGTATATAACGTTATACGTTATATAGTAATAGTATATAACGTTATACGTTATATAGTAATAGTATATAACGTTATACGTTAGTACGTAATAATATATATCGTTTTACGTTATATAGTAATAGTATATAACGTTATACGATAGTACGTAATAGTATATATCGTTATACGTTATATAGTAATAGTATATAACGTTATAAGTTATATAGTAGTAGTATATAACGTTATACGTTAGTACGTAATAATATACAACGTTATACGTGATATGGTAATACTATATAACGTTATGCGCTATTACGTAATAGTATATAACGTTATACGTTAATACGGAATAGTATATATCGTTATACGTTATATAGTAATAGTATATAACGTTATACGTTATATAGTAATAGTATATAACGTTATACGTTATATAGTAATAGTATATAACGTTATACGTTATATAGTAATATTATATAACGTTATGCGTTATATAGTAATAGTATATAACGTTATACGATAGTACGTAATAGTATATAACGTTATACGTGATATGGTAATACTATATAACGTTATACGCTATTACGTAATAGTATATAACGTTATACGTTAATACGTAATAGTATATATCGTTATACGTTATATAGTAATAGTATATAGCGATATACGTTATATAGTAATAGTATATAACGTTATACGTTATATAGTAATATTATATAACGTTATGCGTTATATAGTAATAGTATATAACGTTATACGATAGTACGTAACAGTATATAACGTTATACGTGATATGGTAATACTATATAACGTTATACGTTATTACGTAATAGTATATAACGTTATACGTTATATAGTAATAGTATATAACGTTATACGTTATATAGTAACAGTATATAACGTTATACGTTAGTACGTAATAGTATATAACGTTATACGTTATATAGTAATAGTATATACCGTTATACGTTAGTACGTAATAATATACAACGTTATACGTGATATTTTAATACTATATAACGTTATACGCTATTACGTAATAGTATATAACGTTATACGTTAATACGTAATAGTATATATCGTTATACGTTATATAGTAATAGTATATAGCGATACACGTTATATAGTAATAGTATATAACGTTATACGTTAGTACGTAATAGTATATAACGTTATACGTTATATAGTAATAGTATATAACGTTATACGTTATATAGTAATATTATATAACGTTATGCGTTATATAGTAATAGTATATAACGTTATACGTTAATACGTAATAGTATATATCGTTATACGTTATATAGTAATAGTATATAACGTTATACGTTATATAGTAATAGTATATAGCGTTATACGTTATATAGTAATAGTATATAACGTATAACGTTATATAGTAATATTATATAACGTTATACGTTATATAGTAATAGTATATAACGTTATACGTTAGTACGTAATAATATACAACGTTAGACGTGATACGGCAATACTATATAACGTTATACGTTATTACGTAATAGTATATAACGTTATACGTTATATAGTAATAGTATATAACGTTATACGCTATATAGTAATAGTATATAACGTTACACGTTATATAGTAATATTATATAACGTTATGCGTTATATAGTAATAGTATATAACGTTATACGTTATATAGTAATAGTATATAACGTTATACGTTATATAGTAATAGTATATAACGTTATACGTTATATAGTAATAGTATATAACGTTATACGTTATATAGTAATAGTATATAACGTTATACGTTATATAGTAATATTATATAACGTTATACGTTATATAGTAATAGTATATAACGTTATACGTTAGTACGTAATAATATACAACGTTATACGTGATACGGCAATACTATATAACGTTATACGTTATTACGTAATAGTATATAACGTTATACGTTATATAGTAATAGTATATAACGTTATACGTTAATACGTAATAGTATATATCGTTATACGTTATATAGTAATAGTATATAACGTTATACGTTATATAGTAATAGTATATAACGTTATACGTTATATAGTAATAGTATGTAACGTTATACGTTATATAGTAATAGTATATAACGTTATACGTTATATAGTAATATTATATAACGTTATGCGTTATATAGTAATAGTATATAACGTTATACGTTATATAGTAATAGTATATAACGTTATACGTTATATAGTAATAGTATATAACGTTATACGTTATATAGTAATAGTATATAACGTATAACGTTATATACTATTATTATATAACGTTATGCGTTATATAGTAATAGTATATAACGGTATACGATAGTACGGAATAGTATATATCGTTATACGTTATATAGTAATAGTATATAACGTTATGCGCTATTACGTAATAGTATATAACGTTATACGTTAATACGGAATAGTATATATCGTTATACGTTATATAGTAATAGTATATAACGTTATACGTTATATAGTAATAGTATATAACGTTATACGTTATATAGTAATAGTATATAACGTTATACGTTATATAGTAATAGTATATAACGTTATACGTTAGTACGTAATAATATATATCGTTTTACGTTATATAGTAATAGTATATAACGTTATACGATAGTACGTAATAGTATATATCGTTATACGTTATATAGTAATAGTATATAACGTTATAAGTTATATAGTAATAGTATATAACGTTATACGTTAGTACGTAATAATATACAACGTTATACGTGATATGGTAATACTATATAACGTTATGCGCTATTACGGAATAGTATATAACGTTATACGTTAATACGGAATAGTATATATCGTTATACGTTATATAGTAATAGTATATAACGTTATACGTTATATAGTAATATTATATAACGTTATGCGTTATATAGTAATAGTATATAACGTTATACGATAGTACGTAATAGTATATAACGTTATACGTGATATGGTAATACTATATAACGTTATACGCTATTACGTAATAGTATATAACGTTATACGTTAATACGTAATAGTATATATCGTTATACGTTATATAGTAATAGTATATAGCGATATACGTTATATAGTAATAGTATATAACGTTATACGTTATATAGTAATATTATATAACGTTATGCGTTATATAGTAATAGTATATAACGTTATACGATAGTACGTAACAGTATATAACGTTATACGTGATATGGTAATACTATATAACGTTATACGTTATTACGTAATAGTATATATCGTTATACGTTATATAGTAATAGTATATAACGTTATACGTTATATAGTAATAGTATATAACGTTATACGTTGTATAGTAATAGTATATAACGTTATACGTTATATAGTAATAGTATATAACGTTATACGTTATATAGTAATATTATATAACGTTATGCGTTATATAGTAATAGTATAGAACGTTATACGTTATATAGTAATACTATATAACGGTATACGTTATATAGTAATAGTATATAACGTTATACGTTAGTACGTAATAATATACAACGTTATACGTGATATGGCAATACTATATAACGTTATACGTTATTACGTAATAGTATATAACGTTATACGTTATTACGTAATAGTATACAACGTTATACGTGATATGGTAGTACTATATAACGTTATACGTTAGTACGTAATAATATACAACGTTATACGTGATATGGTAATACTATATAACGTTATACGCTATTACGTAATAGTATATAACGTTATACGTTAATATGTAATAGTATATATCGTTATACGTTATATAGTAATAGTATATAACGTTATACGTTATATAGTAATAGTATATAACGTTATACGTTATATAGTAATAGTATATAACGTTATACGTTATATAGTAATAGTATATAACGTTATACGTTATATAGTAATATTATATAACGTTATGCGTTATATAGTAATAGTATATAACGTTATACGTTATATTGTAATAGTATATAACGTTATACGTTATATAGTAATAGTATATAACGTTATACGTTATATAGTAATAGTATATAACGTTATACGTTATATAGTAATAGTATATAACGTTATACGTTATATAGTAATATTATATAACGTTATACGTTATATAGCAATAGTATATAACGTTATACGTTAGTACGTAATAATATACAACGTTATACGTGATACGGCAATACTATATAACGTTATACGTTATTACGTAATAGTATATAACGTTATACGTTATATAGTAATAGTATATAACGTTATACGTTAATACGTAATAGTATATATCGTTATACGTTATATAGTAATAGTATATAACGTTATACGTTATATAGTAATAGTATATAACGTTATACGTTATATAGTAATAGTATATAACGTTATACGTTATATAGTAATATTATATAACGTTATGCGTTATATAGTAATAGTATATAACGTTATACGTTATATAGTAATAGTATATAACGTTATACGTTATATAGTAATAGTATATAACGTTATACGTTATATAGTAATAGTATATAACGTTATACGTTATATAGTATTATTATATAACGTTATGAGTTATATAGTAATAGTATATAACGCTATACGATAGTACGTAATAGTATATAACGTTATACGTGATATGGTAATACTATATAACGTTATACGCTATTACGTAATAGTATATAACGTTATACGTTAATACGTAATAGTATATATCGTTATACGTTATATAGTAATAGTATATAGCGATATACGTTATATAGTAATAGTATATAACGTTATACGTTATATAGTAATATTATATAACGTTATGCGTTATATAGTAATAGTATATAACGTTATACGATAGTACGTAACAGTATATAACGTTATACGTGATATGGTAATACTATATAACGTTATACGTTATTACGTAATAGTATATAACGTTATACGTTATATAGTAATAGTATATAACGTTATACGTTATATAGTAATAGTATATAACGTTATACGTTAGTACGTAATAATATATAACGTTATACGTTATATAGTAATAGTATATATCGTTATACGTTAGTACGTAATAATATACAACGTTATACGTGATATTTTAATACTATATAACGTTATACGCTATTACGTAATAGTATATAACGTTATACGTTAATACGTAATAGTATATATCGTTATACGTTATATAGTAATAGTATATAGCGATACACGTTATATAGTAATAGTATATAACGTTATACGTTAGTACGTAATAGTATATAACGTTATACGTTATATAGTAATAGTATATAACGTTATACGTTATATAGTAATATTATATAACGTTATGCGTTATATAGTAATAGTATATAACGTTATACGTTAATACGTAATAGTATATATCGTTATACGTTATATAGTAATAGTATATAACGTTATACGTTATATAGTAATAGTATATAACGTTATACGTTATATAGTAATAGTATATAACGTTATACGTTATATAGTAATAGTATATAACGTTATACGTTATATAGTAATAGTATATAACGTTATACGTTATATAGTAATAGTATATAACGTTATACGTTATATAGTAATATTATATAACGTTATGCGTTATATAGTAATAGTATATAACGTTATACGTTATATAGTAATAGTATATAACGTTATACGTTATATAGTAATAGTATATAACGTTATACGTTATATAGTAATAGTATATAACGTTATACGTTATATAGTATTATTATATAACGTTATGAGTTATATAGTAATAGTATATAACGCTATACGATAGTACGTAATAGTATATAACGTTATACGTGATATGGTAATACTATATAACGTTATACGCTATTACGTAATAGTATATAACGTTATACGTTAATACGTAATAGTATATATCGTTATACGTTATATAGTAATAGTATATAGCGATATACGTTATATAGTAATAGTATATAACGTTATACGTTATATAGTAATATTATATAACGTTATGCGTTATATAGTAATAGTATATAACGTTATACGATAGTACGTAACAGTATATAACGTTATACGTGATATGGTAATACTATATAACGTTATACGTTATTACGTAATAGTATATAACGTTATACGTTATATAGTAATAGTATATAACGTTATACGTTATATAGTAATAGTATATAACGTTATACGTTAGTACGTAATAATATATAACGTTATACGTTATATAGTAATAGTATATAACGTTATACGTTAGTACGTAATAATATACAACGTTATACGTGATATTTTAATACTATATAACGTTATACGCTATTACGTAATAGTATATAACGTTATACGTTAATACGTAATAGTATATATCGTTATACGTTATATAGTAATAGTATATAGCGATACACGTTATATAGTAATAGTATATAACGTTATACGTTAGTACGTAATAGTATATAACGTTATACGTTATGTAGTAATAGTATATAACGTTATACGTTATATAGTAATATTATATAACGTTATGCGTTATATAGTAATAGTATATAACGTTATACGTTAATACGTAATAGTATATATCGTTATACGTTATATAGTAATAGTATATAACGTTATACGTTATATAGTAATAGTATATAACGTTATACGTTATATAGTAATAGTATATAACGTTATACGTTATATAGTAATAGTATATAACGTTATACGTTATATAGTAATATTATATAACGTTATGCGTTATATAGTAATAGTATAGAACGTTATACGTTATATAGTAATACTATATAACGGTATACGTTATATAGTAATAGTATATAACGTTATACGTTAGTACGTAATAATATACAACGTTATACGTGATATGGCAATACTATATAACGTTATACGTTATTACGTAATAGTATATAACGTTATACGTTAGTACGTAATAATATACAACGTTATACGTGATATGGTAATACTATATAACGTTCTACGCTATTACGTAATAGTATATAACGTTATACGTTAATATGTAATAGTATATATCGTTATACGTTATATAGTAATAGTATATAACGTTATACGTTATATAGTAATAGTATATAACGTTATACGTTATATAGTAATAGTATATAACGTTATACGTTATATAGTAATAGTATATAACGTTATACGTTATATAGTAATAGTATATAACGTTATACGTTATATAGTAATATTATATAACGTTATGCGTTATATAGTAATAGTATATAACGTTATACGTTATATTGTAATAGTATATAACGTTATACGTTATATAGTAATAGTATATAACGTTATACGTTAGTACGTAATAATATACAACGTTATACGTGATATGGCAATACTATATAACGTTATACGTTAATATGTAATAGTATATATCGTTATACGTTATATAGTAATAGTATATAACGTTATACGTTATATAGTAATATTATATAACGTTATACGTTATATAGTAATAGTATATAACGTTATACGTTAGTACGTAATAATATACAACGTTAGACGTGATACGGCAATACTATATAACGTTATACGTTATTACGTAATAGTATATAACGTTATACGTTATATAGTAATAGTATATAACGTTACACGTTATATAGTAATATTATATAACGTTATGCGTTATATAGTAATAGTATATAACGTTATACGTTATATAGTAATAGTATATAACGTTATACGTTATATAGTAATAGTATATAACGTTATACGTTATATAGTAATAGTATATAACGTTATACGTTATATAGTAATAGTATATAACGTTATACGTTATATAGTAATAGTATATAACGTTATACGTTAGTACGTAATAATATACAACGTTATACGTGATACGGCAATACTATATAACGTTATACGTTATTACGTAATAGTATATAACGTTATACGTTATATAGTAATAGTATATAACGTTATACGTTATATAGTAATAGTATATAACGTTATACGTTAATACGTAATAGTATATATCGTTATACGTTATATAGTAATAGTATATAACGTTATACGTTATATAGTAATAGTATATAACGTTATACGTTATATAGTAATAGTATGTAACGTTATACGTTATATAGTAATAGTATATAACGTTATACGTTATATAGCAATATTATATAACGTTATGCGTTATATAGTAATAGTATATAACGTTATACGTTATATAGTAATAGTATATAACGTTATACGTTATATAGTAATAGTATATAACGTTATACGTTATATAGTAATAGTATATAACGTTATACGTTATATAGTATTATTATATAACGTTATGCGTTATATAGTAATAGTATATAACGGTATACGATAGTACGGAATAGTATATATCGTTATACGTTATATAGTAATAGTATATAACGTTATACGTTATATAGTAGTAGTATATAACGTTATACGTTATATAGTAATAGTATATAACGTTATACGTTATATAGTAATAGTATATAACGTTATACGTTATATAGTAATAGTATATAACGTTATACGTTAGTACGTAATAATATATATCGTTTTACGTTATATAGTAATAGTATATAACGTTATACGATAGTACGTAATAGTATATATCGTTATACGTTATATAGTAATAGTATATAACGTTATACGTTAGTACGTAATAATATACAACGTTAGACGTGATACGGCAATACTATATAACGTTATACGTTATTACGTAATAGTATATAACGTTATACGTTATATAATAATAGTATATAACGTTATACGTTATATAGTAATAGTATATAACGTTACACGTTATATAGTAATATTATATAACGTTATGCGTTATATAGTAATAGTATATAACGTTATACGTTATATAGTAATAGTATATAACGTTATACGTTATATAGTAATAGTATATAACGTTATACGTTATATAGTAATAGTATATAACGTTATACGTTATATAGTAATAGTATATAACGTTATACGTTATATAGTAATAGTATATAACGTTATACGTTATATAGTAATAGTATATAACGTTATACGTTATATAGTATTATTATATAACGTTATGCGTTATATAGTAATAGTATATAACGGTATACGATAGTACGGAATAGTATATATCGTTATACGTTATATAGTAATAGTATATAACGTTATACGTTATATAGTAGTAGTATATAACGTTATACGTTATATAGTAATAGTATATAACGTTATACGTTATATAGTAATAGTATATAACGTTATACGTTATATAGTAATAGTATATAACGTTATACGTTAGTACGTAATAATATATATCGTATAACGTTATATAGTAATAGTATATAACGTTATACGATAGTACGTAATAGTATATATCGTTATACGTTATATAGTAATAGTATATAACGTTATAAGTTATATAGTAATAGTATATAACGTTATACGTTAGTACGTAATAATATACAACGTTATACGTGATATGGTAATACTATATAACGTTATGCGCTATTACGTAATAGTATATAACGTTATACGTTAATACGGAATAGTATATATCGTTATACGTTATATAGTAATAGTATATAACGTTATACGTTATATAGTAATAGTATATAACGTTATACGTTATATAGTAATATTATATAACGTTATGCGTTATATAGTAATAGTATATAACGTTATACGATAGTACGTAACAGTATATAACGTTATACGTGATATGGTAATACTATATAACGTTATACGTTATTACGTAATAGTATATAACGTTATACGTTATATAGTAATAGTATATAACGTTATACGATAGTACGTAATAGTATATAACGTTATACGTGATATGGTAATACTATATAACGTTATACGCTATTACGTAATAGTATATAACGTTATACGTTAATACGTAATAGTATATATCGTTATACGTTATATAGTAATAGTATATAGCGATATACGTTATATAGTAATAGTATATAACGTTATACGTTATATAGTAATATTATATAACGTTATGCGTTATATAGTAATAGTATATAACGTTATACGATAGTACGTAATAGTATATAACGTTATACGTGATATGGTAATACTATATAACGTTATACGCTATTACGTAATAGTATATAACGTTATACGTTAATACGTAATAGTATATATCGTTATACGTTATATAGTAATAGTATATAGCGATATACGTTATATAGTAATAGTATATAACGTTATACGTTATATAGTAATATTATATAACGTTATGCGTTATATAGTAATAGTATATAACGTTATACGATAGTACGTAACAGTATATAACGTTATACGTGATATGGTAATACTATATAACGTTATACGTTATTACGTAATAGTATATAACGTTATACGTTATATAGTAAGAGTATATAACGCTATACGTTATATAGTAATAGTATATAACGTTATATGTTAGTACGTAATAATATATAACGTTATACGTTATATAGTAATAGTATATAACGTTATACGTTAGTACGTAATAATATACAACGTTATACGTGATATTTTAATACTATATAACGTTATACGCTATTACGTAATAGTATATAACGTTATACGTTAATACGTAATAGTATATATCGTTATACGTTATATAGTAATAGTATATAGCGATACACGTTATACAGTAATAGTATATAACGTTATACGTTAGTACGTAATAGTATATAACGTTATACGTTATATAGTAATAGTATATAACGTTATACGTTATATAGTAATAGTATATAACGTTATACGTTATATAGTAATATTATATAACGTTATACGTTAATACGTAATAGTATATAACGTTATACGTTATATAGTAATAGTATATAACGTTATACGTTATACAGTAATAGTATATAACGTTATACGTTATATAGTAATATTATATAACGTTATGCGTTATATAGTAATAGTATAGAACGTTATACGTTATATAGTAATACTATATAACGGTATACGTTATATAGTAATAGTATATAACGTTATACGTTAGTACGTAATAATATACAACGTTATACGTGATATGGCAATACTATATAACGTTATACGTTATTACGTAATAGTATATAACGTTATACGTTATTACGTAATAGTATACAACGTTATACGTGATATGGTAGTACTATATAACGTTATACGTTAGTACGTAATAATATACAACGTTATACGTGATATGGTAATACTATATAACGTTATACGCTATTACGTAATAGTATATAACGTTATACGTTAATATGTAATAGTATATATCGTTATACGTTATATAGTAATAGTATATAACGTTATACGTTATATAGTAATATTATATAACGTTATACGTTATATAGTAATAGTATATAACGTTATACGTTATATAGTAATAGTATATAACGTTATACGTTATATAGTAATAGTATATAACGTTATACGTTATATAGTAATATTATATAACGTTATACGTTAATACGTAATAGTATATAACGTTATACGTTATATAGTAATAGTATATAACGTTATACGTTATACAGTAATAGTATATAACGCTATACGTTATATAGTAATAGTATATAACGTTATACGTTAGTACGTAATAATATATAAAGTTATACGTTATATAGTAATATTATATAACGTTATACGTTAATACGTAATAGTATATAACGTTATACGTTATATAGTAATAGTATATAACGTTATACGTTATACAGTAATAGTATATAACGCTATACGTTATATAGTAATAGTATATAACGTTATACGTTAGTACGTAATAATATATAACGTTATACGTTATATAGTAATAGTATATAACGTTATACGTTAATACGTAATACTATATAACGTTATAGGTTATTACGTAATAGTATATAACGTTATACGTTATATAGTAAGAGTATATAACGCTATACGTTATATAGTAATAGTATATAACGTTATACGTTAGTACGTAATAATATATAACGTTATACGTTATATAGTAATAGTATATAACGTTATACGTTAGTACGTAATAATATACAACGTTATACGTGATATTTTAATACTATATAACGTTATACGCTATTACGTAATAGTATATAACGTTATACGTTAATACGTAATAGTATATATCGTTATACGTTATATAGTAATAGTATATAGCGATACACGTTATACAGTAATAGTATATAACGTTATACGTTAGTACGTAATAGTATATAACGTTATACGTTATATAGTAATATTATATAACGTTATACGTTATATAGTAATAGTATATAACGTTATACGTTATATAGTAATATTATATAACGTTATACGTTAATACGTAATAGTATATAACGTTATACGTTATATAGTAATAGTATATAACGTTATACGTTATACAGTAATAGTATATAACGTTATACGTTATATAGTAATATTATATAACGTTATGCGTTATATAGTAATAGTATAGAACGTTATACGTTATATAGTAATACTATATAACGGTATACGTTATATAGTAATAGTATATAACGTTATACGTTAGTACGTAATAATATACAACGTTATACGTGATATGGCAATACTATATAACGTTATACGTTATTACGTAATAGTATATAACGTTATACGTTATTACGTAATAGTATACAACGTTATACGTGATATGGTAGTACTATATAACGTTATACGTTAGTACGTAATAATATACAACGTTATACGTGATATGGTAATACTATATAACGTTATACGCTATTACGTAATAGTATATAACGTTATACGTTAATATGTAATAGTATATATCGTTATACGTTATATAGTAATAGTATATAACGTTATACGTTATATAGTAATAGTATATAACGTTATACGTTATATAGTAATAGTATATAACGTTATACGTTATATAGTAATAGTATATAACGTTATACGTTATATAGTAATAGTATATAACGTTATACGTTATATAGTAATAGTATATAACGTTATACGTTATATAGTAATATTATATAACGTTATGCGTTATATAGTAATAGTATATAACGTTATACGTTATATAGTAATAGTATATAACGTTATACGTTATATAGTAATAGTATATAACGTTATACGTTATATAGTAATAGTATATAACGTTATACGTTATATAGTAATAGTATATAACGTTATACGTTATATAGTAATATTATATAACGTTATACGTTATATAGTAATAGTATATAACGTTATACGTTAGTACGTAATAATATACAACGTTAGACGTGATACGGCAATACTATATAACGTTATACGTTATTACGTAATAGTATATAACGTTATACGTTATATAGTAATAGTATATAACGTTATACGTTATATAGTAATAGTATATAACGTTACACGTTATATAGTAATATTATATAACGTTATGCGTTATATAGTAATAGTATATAACGTTATACGTTATATAGTAATAGTATATAAAGTTATACGTTATATAGTAATAGTATATAACGTTATACGTTATATAGTAATAGTATATAACGTTATACGTTATATAGTAATAGTATATAACGTTATACGTTATATAGTAATATTATATAACGTTATACGTTATATAGTAATAGTATATAACGTTATACGTTAGTACGTAATAATATACAACGTTATACGTGATACGGCAATACTATATAACGTTATACGTTATTACGTAATAGTATATAACGTTATACGTTATATAGTAATAGTATATAACGTTATACGTTATATAGTAATAGTATATAACGTTATACGTTATATAGTAATAGTATATAACGTTATACGTTAATACGTAATAGTATATATCGTTATACGTTATATAGTAATAGTATATAACGTTATACGTTATATAGTAATAGTATATAACGTTATACGTTATATAGTAATAGTATGTAACGTTATACGTTATATAGTAATAGTATATAACGTTATACGTTATATAGCAATATTATATAACGTTATGCGTTATATAGTAATAGTATATAACGTTATACGTTATATAGTAATAGTATATAACGTTATACGTTATATAGTAATAGTATATAACGTTATACGTTATATAGTAATAGTATATAACGTTATACGTTATATAGTATTATTATATAACGTTATGCGTTATATAGTAATAGTATATAACGGTATACGATAGTACGGAATAGTATATATCGTTATACGTTATATAGTAATAGTATATAACGTTATACGTTATATAGTAGTAGTATATAACGTTATACGTTATATAGTAATAGTATATAACGTTATACGTTATATAGTAATAGTATATAACGTTATACGTTATATAGTAATAGTATATAACGTTATACGTTAGTACGTAATAATATATATCGTTTTACGTTATATAGTAATAGTATATAACGTTATACGATAGTACGTAATAGTATATATCGTTATACGTTATATAGTAATAGTATATAACGTTATACGTTAGTACGTAATAATATACAACGTTAGACGTGATACGGCAATACTATATAACGTTATACGTTATTACGTAATAGTATATAACGTTATACGTTATATAGTAATAGTATATAACGTTATACGTTATATAGTAATAGTATATAACGTTACACGTTATATAGTAATATTATATAACGTTATGCGTTATATAGTAATAGTATATAACGTTATACGTTATATAGTAATAGTATATAACGTTATACGTTATATAGTAATAGTATATAACGTTATACGTTATATAGTAATAGTATATAACGTTATACGTTATATAGTAATAGTATATAACGTTATACGTTATATAGTAATATTATATAACGTTATACGTTATATAGTAATAGTATATAACGTTATACGTTAGTACGTAATAATATACAACGTTATACGTGATACGGCAATACTATATAACGTTATACGTTATTACGTAATAGTATATAACGTTATACGTTATATAGTAATAGTATATAACGTTATACGTTATATAGTAATAGTATATAACGTTATACGTTAATACGTAATAGTATATATCGTTATACGTTATATAGTAATAGTATATAACGTTATACGTTATATAGTAGTAGTATATAACGTTATACGTTATATAGTAATAGTATATAACGTTATACGTTATATCGTAATATTATATAACGTTATGCGTTATATAGTAATAGTATATAACGTTATACGTTATATAGTAATATTATATAACGTTATGCGTTATATAGTAATAGTATATAACGTTATACGTTATATAGTAATATTATATAACGTTATGCGTTATATAGTAATAGTATATAACGTTATACGTTATTACGTAATAGTATAGAACGTTATACGTTATTACGTAATACTATACAACGTTATACGTGATATGGTAATACTATATAACGTTATACGTTAGTACGTAATAATATACAACGTTATACGTGATATGGTAATGCTATATGACGTTATACGCTATTACGTAATAGTATATAACGTTATACGTTAATACGTAATAGTATATATCGTTATACGTTATATAGTAATAGTATGTAACGTTATACGTTATATAGTAATAGTATATAACGTTATACGTTATATAGTAATAGTATATAACGTTATACGTTATATAGTAATATTATATAACGTTATGCGTTATATAGTAATAGTATATAACGTTATACGTTATATAGTAATAGTATATAACGTTATACGTTATATAGTAATAGTATATAACGTTATACGTTATATAGTAATAGTATATAACGTTATACGTTAGTACGTAATAATATACAACGTTATACGTGATATGGCAATACTATATAACGTTATACGTTATTACGTAATAGTATATAACGCTATACGTTATATAGTAATAGTATATAACGTTATACGTTATATAGTAGTAGTATATAACGTTATACGATAGTACGTAATAGTATATATCGTTATACGTTATATAGTAATAGTATATAACGTTATAAGTTATATAGTAATAGTATATAACGTTATACGTTAGTACGTAATAATATACAACGTTATACGTGATATGGTAATACTATATAACGTTATGCGCTATTACGTAATAGTATATAACGTTATACGTTAATACGGAATAGTATATATCGTTATACGTTATATAGTAATAGTATATAACGTTATACGTTATATAGTAATAGTATATAACGTTATACGTTATATAGTAATAGTATGTAACGTTATACGTTATATAGTAATAGTATATAACGTTATACGTTATATAGCAATATTATATAACGTTATGCGTTATATAGTAATAGTATATAACGTTATACGTTATATTGTAATAGTATATAACGTTATACGTTATATAGTAATAGTATATAACGTTATACGTTATATAGTAATAGTATATAACGTTATACGTTATATAGTAATAGTATATAACGTTATACGTTATATAGTAATAGTATATAACGTTATACGTTATATAGTAATAGTATATAACGTTATACGTTATATAGTAATATTATATAACGTTATACGTTATATAGTAATAGTATATAACGTTATACGTTAGTACGTAATAATATACAACGTTATACGTGATACGGCAATACTATATAACGTTATACGTTATTACGTAATAGTATATAACGTTATACGTTATATAGTAATAGTATATAACGTTATACGTTAATACGTAATAGTATATATCGTTATACGTTATATAGTAATAGTATATAACGTTATACGTTATTACGTAATAGTATATAACGTTATACGTTATATAGTAATAGTATATAACGTTATACGTTATATAGTAATAGTATATAACGTTACACGTTATATAGTAATATTATATAACGTTATGCGTTATATAGTAATAGTATATAACGTTATACGTTATATAGTAATAGTATATAACGTTATACGTTATATAGTAATAGTATATAACGTTATACGTTATATAGTAATAGTATATAACGTTATACGTTATATAGTAATAGTTTATAACGTTATACGTTATATAGTAATATTATATAACGTTATACGTTATATAGTAATAGTATATAACGTTATACGTTAGTACGTAATAATATACAACGTTATACGTGATACGGCAATACTATATAACGTTATACGTTATTACGTAATAGTATATAACGTTATACGTTATATAGTAATAGTATATAACGTTATACGTTATATAGTAATAGTATATAACGTTATACGTTAATACGTAATAGTATATATCGTTATACGTTATATAGTAATAGTATATAACGTTATACGTTATATAGTAATAGTATATAACGTTATACGTTATATAGTAATAGTATGTAACGTTATACGTTATATAGTAATAGTATATAACGTTATACGTTATATAGCAATATTATATAACGTTATGCGTTATATAGTAATAGTATATAACGTTATACGTTATATAGTAATAGTATATAACGTTATGCGTTATATAGTAATAGTATATAACGTTATACGTTATATAGTAATAGTATATAACGTTATACGTTATATAGTAATAGTATATAACGTTATACGTTATATAGTAATAGTATATAACGTTATACGTTAGTACGTAATAATATACAACGTTATACGTGATATGGCAATACTATATAACGTTATACGTTATTACGTAATAGTATATAACGCTATACGTTATATAGTAATAGTATATAACGTTATACGTTATATAGTAGTAGTATATAACGTTATACGATAGTACGTAATAGTATATATCGTTATACGTTATATAGTAATAGTATATAACGTTATAAGTTATATAGTAATAGTATATAACGTTATACGTTAGTACGTAATAATATACAACGTTATACGTGATATGGTAATACTATATAACGTTATGCGCTATTACGTAATAGTATATAACGTTATACGTTAATACGGAATAGTATATATCGTTATACGTTATATAGTAATAGTATATAACGTTATACGTTATATAGCAATATTATATAACGTTATGCGTTATATAGTAATAGTATATAACGTTATACGTTATATAGTAATAGTATATAACGTTATACGTTATATAGTAATAGTATATAACGTTATACGTTATATAGTAATAGTATATAACGTTATACGTTATATAGTATTATTATATAACGTTATGCGTTATATAGTAATAGTATATAACGGTATACGATAGTACGGAATAGTATATATCGTTATACGTTATATAGTAATAGTATATAACGTTATACGTTATATAGTAGTAGTATATAACGTTATACGTTATATAGTAATAGTATATAACGTTATACGTTATATTGTAATAGTATATAACGTTATACGTTATATAGTAATAGTATATAACGTTATACGTTAGTACGTAATAATATATATCGTTTTACGTTATATAGTAATAGTATATAACGTTATACGATAGTACGTAATAGTATATATCGTTATACGTTATATAGTAATAGTATATAACGTTATAAGTTATATAGTAATAGTATATAACGTTATACGTTAGTACGTAATAATATACAACGTTATACGTGATATGGTAATACTATATAACGTTATGCGCTATTACGTAATAGTATATAACGTTATACGTTAATACGGAATAGTATATATCGTTATACGTTATATAGTAATAGTATATAACGTTATACGTTATATAGTAATAGTATATAACGTTATACGTTATATAGTAATATTATATAACGTTATGCGTTATATAGTAATAGTATATAACGTTATACGATAGTACGTAACAGTATATAACGTTATACGTGATATGGTAATACTATATAACGTTATACGTTATTACGTAATAGTATATAACGTTATACGTTATATAGTAACAGTATATAACGTTATACGATAGTAGGTAATAGTATATAACGTTATACGTGATATGGTAATACTATATAACGTTATACGCTATTACGTAATAGTATATAACGTTATACGTTAATACGTAATAGTATATATCGTTATACGTTATATAGTAATAGTATATAGCGATATACGTTATATAGTAATAGTATATAACGTTATACGTTATATAGTAATATTATATAACGTTATGCGTTATATAGTAATAGTATATAACGTTATACGATAGTACGTAATAGTATATAACGTTATACGTGATATGGTAATACTATATAACGTTATACGCTATTACGTAATAGTATATAACGTTATACGTTAATACGTAATAGTATATATCGTTATACGTTATATAGTAATAGTATATAGCGATATACGTTATATAGTAATAGTATATAACGTTATACGTTATATAGTAATATTATATAACGTTATGCGTTATATAGTAATAGTATATAACGTTATACGATAGTACGTAACAGTATATAACGTTATACGTGATATGGTAATACTATATAACGTTATACGTTATTACGTAATAGTATATAACGTTATACGTTATATAGTAAGAGTATATAACGTTATACGTTATATAGTAATAGTATATAACGTTATACGTTAGTACGTAATAATATATAACGTTATACGTTATATAGTAATAATATATAACGTTATACGTTAGTACGTAATAATATACAACGTTATACGTGATATTTTAATACTATATAACGTTATACGCTATTACGTAATAGTATATAACGTTATACGTTAATACGTAATAGTATATATCGTTATACGTTATATAGTAATAGTATATAGCGATACACGTTATACAGTAATAGTATATAACGTTATACGTTAGTACGTAATAGTATATAACGTTATACGTTATATAGTAATAGTATATAACGTTATACGTTATATAGTAATATTATATAGCGTTATGCGTTATATAGTAATAGTATATAACGTTATACGTTAATACGTAATAGTATATATCGTTATACGTTATATAGTAATAGTATATAATGTTATACGTTATATAGTAATAGTATATAACGTTATACGTTATATAGTAATAGTATATTGAGTTATACGTTATATAGTAATAGTATATAACGTTATACGTTATATAGTAATATTATATAACGTTATGCGTTATATAGTAATAGTATAGAACGTTATACGTTATATAGTAATACTATATAACGGTATACGTTATATAGTAATAGTATATAACGTTATACGTTAGTACGTAATAATATACAACGTTATACGTGATATGGCAATACTATATAACGTTATACGTTATTACGTAATAGTATATAACGTTATACGTTATTACGTAATAGTATACAACGTTATACGTGATATGGTAGTACTATATAACGTTATACGTTAGTACGTAATAATATACAACGTTATACGTGATATGGTAATACTATATAACGTTATATACTATTACGTAATAGCGTATAACGTTATACGTTAATATGTAATAGTATATATCGTTATACGTTATATAGTAATAGTATATAACGTTATACGTTATATAGTAATAGTATATAACGTTATACGTTATATAGTAATAGTATATAACGTTATACGTTATATAGTAATAGTATATAACGTTATATGTTATATAGTAATATTATATAACGTTATGCGTTATATAGTAATAGTATATAACGTTATACGTTATATTGTAATAGTATATAACGTTATACGTTATATAGTAATAGTATATAACGTTATACGTTATATAGTAATAGTATATAACGTTATACGTTATATAGTAATAGTATATAACGTTATACGTTATATAGTAATAGTATATAACGTTATACGTTATATAGTAATATTATATAACGTTATACGTTATATAGTAATAGTATATAACGTTATACGTTAGTACGTAATAATATACAACGTTATACGTGATACGGCAATACTATATAACGTTATACGTTATTACGTAATAGTATATAACGTTATACGTTATATAGTAATAGTATATAACGTTATACGTTAATACGTAATAGTATATATCGTTATACGTTATATAGTAATAGTATATAACGTTATACGTTATTACGTAATAGTATATAACGTTATACGTTATATAGTAATAGTATATAACGTTATACGTTATATAGTAATAGTATATAACGTTACACGTTATATAGTAATATTATATAACGTTATGCGTTATATAGTAATAGTATATAACGTTATACGTTATATAGTAATAGTATATAACGTTATACGTTATATAGTAATAGTATATAACGTTATACGTTATATAGTAATAGTATATAACGTTATACGTTATATAGTAATAGTTTATAACGTTATACGTTATATAGTAATATTATATAACGTTATACGTTATATAGTAATAGTATATAACGTTATACGTTAGTACGTAATAATATACAACGTTATACGTGATACGGCAATACTATATAACGTTATACGTTATTACGTAATAGTATATAACGTTATACGTTATATAGTAATAGTATATAACGTTATACGTTATATAGTAATAGTATATAACGTTATACGTTAATACGTAATAGTATATATCGTTATACGTTATATAGTAATAGTATATAACGTTATACGTTATATAGTAATAGTATATAACGTTATACGTTATATAGTAATAGTATGTAACGTTATACGTTATATAGTAATAGTATATAACGTTATACGTTATATAGCAATATTATATAACGTTATGCGTTATATAGTAATAGTATATAACGTTATACGTTATATAGTAATAGTATATAACGTTATACGTTATATAGTAATAGTATATAACGTTATACGTTATATAGTAATAGTATATAACGTATAACGTTATATACTATTACTATATAACGTTATGCGTTATATAGTAATAGTATATAACGGTATACGATAGTACGGAATAGTATATATCGTTATACGTTATATAGTAATAGTATATAACGTTATACGTTATATAGTAGTAGTATATAACGTTATACGTTATATAGTAATAGTATATAACGTTATACGTTATATAGTAATAGTATATAACGTTATACGTTATATAGTAATAGTATATAACGTTATACGTTAGTACGTAATAATATATATCGTTTTACGTTATATAGTAATAGTATATAACGTTATACGATAGTACGTAATAGTATATATCGTTATACGTTATATAGTAATAGTATATAACGTTATAAGTTATATAGTAATAGTATATAACGTTATACGTTAGTACGTAATAATATACAACGTTATACGTGATATGGTAATACTATATAACGTTATGCGCTATTACGTAATAGTATATAACGTTATACGTTAATACGGAATAGTATATATCGTTATACGTTATATAGTAATAGTATATAACGTTATACGTTATATAGTAATAGTATATAACGTTATACGTTATATAGTAATAGTATATAACGTTATACGTTATATAGTAATAGTATATAACGTTATATGTTATATAGTAATATTATATAACGTTATGCGTTATATAGTAATAGTATATAACGTTATACGTTATATTGTAATAGTATATAACGTTATACGTTATATAGTAATAGTATATAACGTTATACGTTATATAGTAATAGTATATAACGTTATACGTTATATAGTAATAGTATATAACGTTATACGTTATATAGTAATAGTATATAACGTTATACGTTATATAGTAATATTATATAACGTTATACGTTATATAGTAATAGTATATAACGTTATACGTTAGTACGTAATAATATACAACGTTATACGTGATACGGCAATACTATATAACGTTATACGTTATTACGTAATAGTATATAACGTTATACGTTATATAGTAATAGTATATAACGTTATACGTTAATACGTAATAGTATATATCGTTATACGTTATATAGTAATAGTATATAACGTTATACGTTATTACGTAATAGTATATAACGTTATACGTTATATAGTAATAGTATATAACGTTATACGTTATATAGTAATAGTATATAACGTTACACGTTATATAGTAATATTATATAACGTTATGCGTTATATAGTAATAGTATATAACGTTATACGTTATATAGTAATAGTATATAACGTTATACGTTATATAGTAATAGTATATAACGTTATACGTTATATAGTAATAGTATATAACGTTATACGTTATATAGTAATAGTTTATAACGTTATACGTTATATAGTAATATTATATAACGTTATACGTTATATAGTAATAGTATATAACGTTATACGTTAGTACGTAATAATATACAACGTTATACGTGATACGGCAATACTATATAACGTTATACGTTATTACGTAATAGTATATAACGTTATACGTTATATAGTAATAGTATATAACGTTATACGTTATATAGTAATAGTATATAACGTTATACGTTAATACGTAATAGTATATATCGTTATACGTTATATAGTAATAGTATATAACGTTATACGTTATATAGTAATAGTATATAACGTTATACGTTATATAGTAATAGTATGTAACGTTATACGTTATATAGTAATAGTATATAACGTTATACGTTATATAGCAATATTATATAACGTTATGCGTTATATAGTAATAGTATATAACGTTATACGTTATATAGTAATAGTATATAACGTTATACGTTATATAGTAATAGTATATAACGTTATACGTTATATAGTAATAGTATATAACGTTATACGTTATATAGTATTATTATATAACGTTATGCGTTATATAGTAATAGTATATAACGGTATACGATAGTACGGAATAGTATATATCGTTATACGTTATATAGTAATAGTATATAACGTTATACGTTATATAGTAGTAGTATATAACGTTATACGTTATATAGTAATAGTATATAACGTTATACGTTATATAGTAATAGTATATAACGTTATACGTTATATAGTAATAGTATATAACGTTATACGTTAGTACGTAATAATATATATCGTATAACGTTATATACTATTACTATATAACGTTATACGATAGTACGTAATAGTATATATCGTTATACGTTATATAGTAATAGTATATAACGTTATAAGTTATATAGTAATAGTATATAACGTTATACGTTAGTACGTAATAATATACAACGTTATACGTGATATGGTAATACTATATAACGTTATGCGCTATTACGTAATAGTATATAACGTTATACGTTAATACGGAATAGTATATATCGTTATACGTTATATAGTAATAGTATATAACGTTATACGTTATATAGTAATAGTATATAACGTTATACGTTATATAGTAATATTATATAACGTTATGCGTTATATAGTAATAGTATATAACGTTATACGATAGTACGTAACAGTATATAACGTTATACGTGATATGGTAATACTATATAACGTTATACGTTATTACGTAATAGTATATAACGTTATACGTTATATAGTAATAGTATATAACGTTATACGATAGTACGTAATAGTATATAACGTTATACGTGATATGGTAATACTATATAACGTTATACGCTATTACGTAATAGTATATAACGTTGTACGTTAATACGTAATAGTATATATCGTTATACGTTATATAGTAATAGTATATAACGTTATACGTTATATAGTAATAGTATATAACGTTATACGTTATATAGTAATATTATATAACGTTATGCGTTATATAGTAATAGTATATAACGTTATACGATAGTACGTAATAGTATATAACGTTATACGTGATATGGTAATACTATATAACGTTATACGCTATTACGTAATAGTATATAACGTTATACGTTAATACGTAATAGTATATATCGTTATACGTTATATAGTAATAGTATATAGCGATATACGTTATATAGTAATAGTATATAACGTTATACGTTATATAGTAATATTATATAACGTTATGCGTTATATAGTAATAGTATATAACGTTATACGATAGTACGTAACAGTATATAACGTTATACGTGATATGGTAATACTATATAACGTTATACGTTATTACGTAATACTATATAACGTTATACGTTATATAGTAAGAGTATATAACGCTATACGTTATATAGTAATAGTATATAACGTTATACGTTAGTACGTAATAATATATAACGTTATACGTTATACAGTAATAGTATATAACGTTATACGTTAGTACGTAATAATATACAACGTTATACGTGATATTTTAATACTATATAATGTTATACGCTATTACGTAATAGTCTATAACGTTATACGTTAATACGTAATAGTATATATCGTTATACGTTATATAGTAATAGTATATAGCGATACACGTTATACAGTAATAGTATATAACGTTATACGTTAGTACGTAATAGTATATAACGTTATACGTTATATAGTAATAGTATATAACGTTATACGTTATATAGTAATATTATATAGCGTTATGCGTTATATAGTAATAGTATATAACGTTATACGTTAATACGTAATAGTATATATCGTTATACGTTATATAGTAATAGTATATAACGTTATACATTATATAGTAATAGTATATAACGTTATACGTTATATAGTAATAGTATATAACGTTATACGTTATATAGTAATAGTATATAACGTTATACGTTATATAGTAATATTATATAACGTTATGCGTTATATAGTAATAGTATAGAGCGTTATACGTTATATAGTAATACTATATAACGGTATACGTTATATAGTAATAGTATATAACGTTATACGTTAGTACGTAATAATATACAACGTTATACGTGATATGGCAATACTATATAACGTTATACGTTATTACGTAATAGTATATAACGTTATACGTTATTACGTAATAGTATACAACGTTATACGTTAATACGTAATAGTATATATCGTTATACGTTATATAGTAATAGTATATAGCGATATACGTTATATAGTAATAGTATATAACGTTATACGTTATATAGTAATATTATATAACGTTATGCGTTATATAGTAATAGTATATAACGTTATACGATAGTACGTAACAGTATATAACGTTATACGTGATATGGTAATACTATATAACGTTATACGTTATTACGTAATAGTATATAACGTTATACGTTATATAGTAAGAGTATATAACGTTATACGTTATATAGTAATAGTATATAACGTTATACGTTAGTACGTAATAATATATAACGTTATACGTTATATAGTAATAGTATATAACGTTATACGTTAGTACGTAATAATATACAACGTTATACGTGATATTTTAATACTATATAACGTTATACGCTATTACGTAATAGTATATAACGTTATACGTTAATACGTAATAGTATATATCGTTATACGTTATATAGTAATAGTATATAGCGATACACGTTATACAGTAATAGTATATAACGTTATACGTTAGTACGTAATAGTATATAACGTTATACGTTATATAGTAATAGTATATAACGTTATACGTTATATAGTAATATTATATAGCGTTATGCGTTATATAGTAATAGTATATAACGTTATACGTTAATACGTAATAGTATACATCGTTATACGTTATATAGTAATAGTATATAACGTTATACGTTATATAGTAATAGTATATAACGTTACACGTTATATAGTAATATTATATAACGTTATGCGTTATATAGTAATAGTATATAACGTTATACGTTATATAGTAATAGTATATAACGTTATACGTTATATAGTAATAGTATATAACGTTATACGTTATATAGTAATAGTATATAACGTTATACGTTATATAGTAATAGTATATAACGTTATACGTTATATAGTAATATTATATAACGTTATACGTTATATAGTAATAGTATATAACGTTATACGTTAGTACGTAATAATATACAACGTTATACGTGATACGGCAATACTATATAACGTTATACGTTATTACGTAATAGTATATAACGTTATACGTTATATAGTAATAGTATATAACGTTATACGTTATATAGTAATAGTATATAACGTTATACGTTAATACGTAATAGTATATATCGTTATACGTTATATAGTAATAGTATATAACGTTATACGTTATATAGTAATAGTATATAACGTTATACGTTATATAGTAATAGTATGTAACGTTATACGTTATATAGTAATAGTATATAACGTTATACGTTATATAGCAATATTATATAACGTTATGCGTTATATAGTAATAGTATATAACGTTATACGTTATATAGTAATAGTATATAACGTTATACGTTATATAGTAATAGTATATAACGTTATACGTTAGTACGTAATAATATACAACGTTAGACGTGATACGGCAATACTATATAACGTTATACGTTATTACGTAATAGTATATAACGTTATACGTTATA
The DNA here is from genome assembly GCF_910591885.1 of Bombus terrestris. Taxonomy (NCBI): domain Eukaryota; kingdom Metazoa; phylum Arthropoda; class Insecta; order Hymenoptera; family Apidae; genus Bombus; species Bombus terrestris. Next base: position 20,347,750 of record NC_063271.1, on the reverse strand, counting down.
TAGTAATAGTATATAACGTTATACGTTATATAGTAATAGTATATAACGTTACACGTTATATAGTAATAGTATATAACGTTATACGTTATTACGTAATAGTATATAACGTTATACGTTATATAGTAATAGTATATAACGTTATACGTTATATAGTAATAGTATATAACGTTATACGTTAATACGTAATAGTATATATCGTTATACGTTATATAGTAATAGTAAATAACGTTATACGTTATATAGTAATAGTATATAACGTTATACGTTATATAGTAATAGTATATAACGTTATACGTTATATAGCAATAGTATATAACGTTATACGTTATATAGTAATAGTATATAACGTTATACGTTATATAGTAATATTATATAACGTTATACGTTATATAGTAATAGTATATAACGTTATACGTTAGTACGTAATAATATACAACGTTATACGTGATACGGCAATACTATATAACGTTATACGTTATTACGTAATAGTATATAACGTTATACGTTATATAGTAATAGTATATAACGTTATACGTTAATACGTAATAGTATATATCGTTATACGTTATATAGTAATAGTATATAACGGTATACGATAGTACGGAATAGTATATATCGTTATACGTTATATAGTAATAGTATATAACGTTATACGTTATATAGTAATAGTATATAACGTTATACGTTATATAGTAATAGTATATAACGTTATACGTTATATAGTAATAGTATATAACGTTATACGTTATATAGTAATAGTATATAACGTTATACGTTATATAGTAATAGTATATAACGTTATACGTTATATAGTAATATTATATAACGTTATGCGTTATATAGTAATAGTATATAACGTTATACGTTATATAGTAATATTATATAACGTTATGCGTTATATAGTAATAGTATATAACGTTATACGTTATATAGTAATATTATATAACGTTATGCGTTATATAGTAATAGTATATAACGTTATACGTTATTACGTAATAGTATAGAACGTTATACGTTATTACGTAATACTATACAACGTTATACGTGATATGGTAATACTATATAACGTTATACGTTAGTACGTAATAATATACAACGTTATACGTGATATGGTAATGCTATATGACGTTATACGCTATTACGTAATAGTATATAACGTTATACGTTAATACGTAATAGTATATATCGTTATACGTTATATAGTAATAGTATGTAACGTTATACGTTATATAGTAATAGTATATAACGTTATACGTTATATAGTAATAGTATATAACGTTATACGTTATATAGTAATAGTATATAACGTTATACGTTATATAGTAATATTATATAACGTTATGCGTTATATAGTAATAGTATATAACGTTATACGTTATATAGTAATAGTATATAACGTTATACGTTATGTAGTAATAGTATATAACGTTATACGTTATATAGTAATAGTATATAACGTTATACGTTAGTACGTAATAATATACAACGTTATACGTGATATGGCAATACTATATAACGTTATACGTTATTACGTAATAGTATATAACGTTATACGTTATATAGTAATAGTATATAACGTTATACGTTATATAGTAATAGTATATAACGTTATACGTTATATAGTAGTAGTATATAACGTTATACGATAGTACGTAATAGTATATATCGTTATACGTTATATAGTAATAGTATATAACGTTATAAGTTATATAGTAATAGTATATAACGTTATACGTTAGTATGTAATAATATACAACGTTATACGTGATATGGTAATACTATATAACGTTATGCGCTATTACGTAATAGTATATAACGTTATACGTTAATACGGAATAGTATATATCGTTATACGTTATATAGTAATAGTATATAACGTTATACGTTATATAGCAATATTATATAACGTTATGCGTTATATAGTAATAGTATATAACGTTATACGTTATATAGTAATAGTATATAACGTTATACGTTATATAGTAATAGTATATAACGTTATACGTTATATAGTAATAGTATATAACGTTATACGTTATATAGTATTATTATATAACGTTATGCGTTATATAGTGATAGTATATAACGGTATACGATAGTACGGAATAGTATATATCGTTATACGTTATATAGTAATAGTATATAACGTTATACGTTATATAGTAGTAGTATATAACGTTATACGTTATATAGTAATAGTATATAACGTTATACGTTATATAGTAATAGTATATAACGTTATACGTTATATAGTAATAGTATATAACGTTATACGTTAGTACGTAATAATATATATCGTTTTACGTTATATAGTAATAGTATATAACGTTATACGATAGTACGTAATAGTATATATCGTTATACGTTATATAGTAATAGTATATAACGTTATAAGTTATATAGTAATAGTATATAACGTTATACGTTAGTACGTAATAATATACAACGTTATACGTGATATGGTAATACTATATAACGTTATGCGCTATTACGTAATAGTATATAACGTTATACGTTAATACGGAATAGTATATATCGTTATACGTTATATAGTAATAGTATATAACGTTATACGTTATATAGTAATAGTATATAACGTTATACGTTATATAGTAATATTATATAACGTTATGCGTTATATAGTAATAGTATATAACGTTATACGATAGTACGTAACAGTATATAACGTTATACGTGATATGGTAATACTATATAACGTTATACGTTATTACGTAATAGTATATAACGTTATACGTTATATAGTAACAGTATATAACGTTATACGATAGTACGTAATAGTATATAACGTTATACGTTAATACGTAATAGTATATATCGTTATACGTTATATAGTAATAGTATATAGCGATATACGTTATATAGTAATAGTATATAACGTTATACGTTATATAGTAATATTATATAACGTTATGCGTTATATAGTAATAGTATATAACGTTATACGATAGTACGTAATAGTATATAACGTTATACGTGATATGGTAATACTATATAACGTTATACGCTATTACGTAATAGTATATAACGTTATACGTTAATACGTAATAGTATATATCGTTATACGTTATATAGTAATAGTATATAGCGATATACGTTATATAGTAATAGTATATAACGTTATACGTTATATAGTAATATTATATAACGTTATGCGTTATATAGTAATAGTATATAACGTTATACGATAGTACGTAACAGTATATAACGTTATACGTGATATGGTAATACTATATAACGTTATACGTTATTACGTAATAGTATATAACGTTATACGTTATATAGTAAGAGTATATAACGTTATACGTTATATACTAATAGTATATAACGTTATACGTTAGTACGTAATAATATATAACGTTATACGTTATATAGTAATAATATATAACGTTATACGTTAGTACGTAATAATATACAACGTTATACGTGATATTTTAATACTATATAACGTTATACGCTATTACGTAATAGTATATAACGTTATACGTTAATACGTAATAGTATATATCGTTATACGTTATATAGTAATAGTATATAGCGATACACGTTATACAGTAATAGTATATAACGTTATACGTTAGTACGTAATAGTATATAACGTTATACGTTATATAGTAATAGTATATAACGTTATACGTTATATAGTAATATTATATAGCGTTATGCGTTATATAGTAATAGTATATAACGTTATACGTTAATACGTAATAGTATATATCGTTATACGTTATATAGTAATAGTATATAATGTTATACGTTATATAGTAATAGTATATAACGTTATACGTTATATAGTAATAGTATATAACGTTATACGTTATATAGTAATAGTATATAACGTTATACGTTATATAGTAATATTATATAACGTTATGCGTTATATAGTAATAGTATAGAACGTTATACGTTATATAGTAATACTATATAACGGTATACGTTATATAGTAATAGTATATAACGTTATACGTTAGTACGTAATAATATACAACGTTATACGTGATATGGCAATACTATATAACGTTATACGTTATTACGTAATAGTATATAACGTTATACGTTATTACGTAATAGTATACAACGTTATACGTGATATGGTAGTACTATATAACGTTATACGTTAGTACGTAATAATATACAACGTTATACGTGATATGGTAATACTATATAACGTTATACGCTATTACGTAATAGTATATAACGTTATACGTTAATATGTAATAGTATATATCGTTATACGTTATATAGTAATAGTATATAACGTTATACGTTATATAGTAATAGTATATAACGTTATACGTTATATAGTAATAGTATATAACGTTATACGTTATATAGTAATAGTATATAACGTTATATGTTATATAGTAATATTATATAACGTTATGCGTTATGTAGTAATAGTATATAACGTTATACGTTATATAGTAATAGTATATAACGTTATACGTTAGTACGTAATAATATACAACGTTATACGTGATATGGCAATACTATATAACGTTATACGTTATTACGTAATAGTATATAACGTTATACGTTATATAGTAATAGTATATAACGTTATACGTTAATACGTAATAGTATATAACGTTATACGTTATATAGTAATAGTATATAACGTTATACGTTATATAGTAATAGTATATAACGTTATACGTTATATAGTAATAGTATATAACGTTATACGTTATATAGTAATAGTATATAACGTTATACGTTATGTAGTAATAGTATATAACGTTATACGTTATATAGTAATAGTATATAACGTTATACGTTATATAGTAATAGTATATAACGTTATACGTTATATAGTAATAGTATATAACGTTATACGTTAATACGTAATAGTATATAACGTTATACGTTATATAGTTATAGTATATAACGTTATGCGTTATATAGTAATAGCATATAACGTTATACGTTATATAGTAATAGTATATAACGTTATGCGTTATATAGTAATAGTATATAACGTTATACGATAGTACGGAATAGTATATATCGTTATACGTTATATAGTGATAGTATATAACGTTATACGTTATATAGTAATAGTATATAACGTTATACGTTATATAGTAATAGTATATAACGTTATACGTTATATAGTAATAGTATATAGCGTTATACGTTATATAGTAATATTATATAGCGTTATGCGTTATATAGTAATATTATATAACGTTATACGTTATATAGTAATATTATATAACGTTATGCGTTATATAGTAATATTATATAACGTTATGCGTTATATAGTAATAGTATATAACGTTATACGTTATATAGTAATAGTATATAACGTTATACGTTATATGGTAATACTATACAACGTTATACGTCATATAGTAATAGTATATAACGTTATACGTTATATAGTAATAGTATATAACGTTATACGTTATATAGTAATATTATAGAACGTTATACGTTATATAGTAATAGTATATAACGTTATACGCTATTACGTAATAGTATATAACGTTATACGATAGTACGGAATAGTATATATCGTTATACGTTATATAGTAATAGTATATAACGTTATACGTTATATAGTAATAGTATATAACGTTATACGTTATATAGTAATAGTATATAACGTTATACGTTATATAGTAATAGTATATAACGTTATACGTTATATAGTAATAGTATGTAACGTTATACGTTAATACGTAATAGTATATATCGTTATACGTTATATAGTAATAGTATATAACGTTATACGTTATATAGTAATAGTATATAACGTTATACGTTATATAGTAATAGTATATAACGTTATACGTTATATAGTAATAGTATATAACGTTATACGTTAATACGTAATAGTATATAACGTTATACGTTATATAGTAATAGTATATAACGTTATACGTTATTACGTAATAGTATATAACGTTATACGTTATTACGTAATAGTATATAACGTTATACGTTATTACGTAATAGTATATAACGTTATACGTTATTACGTAATAGTATATAACGTTATACGTTATTACGTAATAGTATATAACGTTATACGTTATTACGTAATAGTATATAACGTTATACGTTATATAGTAATAGCATATAACGTTATACGTTAATACGTAATAGTATATAACGTTATACGTTATATAGTAATAGTATATAGCGTTATACGTTATATAGTAATATTATATAACGTTATGCGTTATATAGTAATATTATATAACGTTATGCGTTATATAGTAATAGTACATAACGTTATACGTTATATAGTAATAGTATATAACGTTATACGTTATATAGTAATAGTATATAACGTTATACGTTATATAGTAATAGTATATAACGTTATACGTTATATAGTAATAGTATATAACGTTATACGTTAATACGTAATAGTATATATCGTTATACGTTATATAGTAATAGTATATAACGTTATGCGTTATATAGTAATAGTATATAACCTCATACGTTATACAGTATAAGTATATAACGTTATACCTTATATAGTAATAGTATATAACGTTATACGTGATATGGTATTACTATATAACGTATAACGTTATATAGTAATAGTATATAACGTTATACGTTATATAGTAATAGTATATAACGTTATACGTTAATACGTAATAGTATATATCGTTATACGTTATATAGTAATAGTATATAACGTTATACGTTATATAGTAATAGTATATAACGTTATACGTTATATAGTAAAAGTATATAACGTTATACGTTATATAGTAATAGTATATAACGTTATACGTTATATAGTAATATTATATAACGTTATGCGTTATATAGTAATAGTATATAACGTTATACGATAGTACGTAATAGTATATAACGTTATACGTGATATGGTAATACTATATAACGTTATACGCTATTACGTAATAGTATATAACGTTATACGTTAATACGTAATAGTATATATCGTTATACGTTATATAGTAATAGTATATAGCGATATACGTTATATAGTAATAGTATATAACGTTATACGTTATATGGTAATACTATACAACGTTATACGTCATATAGTAATAGTATATAACGTTATACGTTATATAGTAATAGTATATAACGTTATACGTTATATAGTAATATTATAGAACGTTATACGTTATATAGTAATAGTATATAACGTTATACGTTATTACGTAATAGTATATAACGTTATACGTTAATACGTAATAGTATATAACGTTATACGTTATATAGTAATAGTATATAACGTTATACGTTATTACGTAATATTATATAACGTTATACGTTATATAGTAATAGTATATAACGTTATACGTTAATACGTAATAGTATATAACGTTATACGTTATATAGTAATAGTATATAACGTTATACGTTATATAGTAATAGTATATAACGTTATACGTTATATAGTAATAGTATATAACGTTATACGTTATATAGTAATAGTATATAACGTTATACGTTATATAGTAATAGTATATAACGTTATACGTTAGTACGTAATAATATACAACGTTATACGTGATATGGCAATACTATATAACGTTATACGTTATTACGTAATAGTATATAACGTTATACGTTATATAGTAATAGTATATAACGTTATACGTTATATAGTAATAGTATATAACGTTATACGTTATATAGTAGTAGTATATAACGTTATACGATAGTACGTAATAGTATATATCGTTATACGTTATATAGTAATAGTATATAACGTTATAAGTTATATAGTAATAGTATATAACGTTATACGTTAGTATGTAATAATATACAACGTTATACGTGATATGGTAATACTATATAACGTTATGCGCTATTACGTAATAGTATATAACGTTATACGTTAATACGGAATAGTATATATCGTTATACGTTATATAGTAATAGTATATAACGTTATACGTTATATAGCAATATTATATAACGTTATGCGTTATATAGTAATAGTATATAACGTTATACGTTATATAGTAATAGTATATAACGTTATACGTTATATAGTAATAGTATATAACGTTATACGTTATATAGTAATAGTATATAACGTTATACGTTATATACTATTATTATATAACGTTATGCGTTATATAGTAATAGTATATAACGGTATACGATAGTACGGAATAGTATATATCGTTATACGTTATATAGTAATAGTATATAACGTTATACGTTATATAGTAGTAGTATATAACGTTATACGTTATATAGTAATAGTATATAACGTTATACGTTATATAGTAATAGTATATAACGTTATACGTTATATAGTAATAGTATATAACGTTATACGTTAGTACGTAATAATATATATCGTTTTACGTTATATAGTAATAGTATATAACGTTATACGATAGTACGTAATAGTATATATCGTTATACGTTATATAGTAATAGTATATAACGTTATAAGTTATATAGTAATAGTATATAACGTTATACGTTAGTACGTAATAATATACAACGTTATACGTGATATGGTAATACTATATAACGTTATGCGCTATTACGTAATAGTATATAACGTTATACGTTAATACGGAATAGTATATATCGTTATACGTTATATAGTAATAGTATATAACGTTATACGTTATATAGTAATAGTATATAACGTTATACGTTATATAGTAATATTATATAACGTTATGCGTTATATAGTAATAGTATATAACGTTATACGATAGTACGTAACAGTATATAACGTTATACGTGATATGGTAATACTATATAACGTTATACGTTATTACGTAATAGTATATAACGTTATACGTTATATAGTAACAGTATATAACGTTATACGATAGTACGTAATAGTATATAACGTTATACGTGATATGGTAATACTATATAACGTTATACGCTATTACGTAATAGTATATAACGTTATACGTTAATACGTAATAGTATATATCGTTATACGTTATATAGTAATAGTATATAGCGATATACGTTATATAGTAATAGTATATAACGTTATACGTTATATAGTAATATTATATAACGTTATGCGTTATATAGTAATAGTATATAACGTTATACGATAGTACGTAATAGTATATAACGTTATACGTGATATGGTAATACTATATAACGTTATACGCTATTACGTAATAGTATATAACGTTATACGTTAATACGTAATAGTATATATCGTTATACGTTATATAGTAATAGTATATAGCGATATACGTTATATAGTAATAGTATATAACGTTATACGTTATATAGTAATATTATATAACGTTATGCGTTATATAGTAATAGTATATAACGTTATACGATAGTACGTAACAGTATATAACGTTATACGTGATATGGTAATACTATATAACGTTATACGTTATTACGTAATAGTATATAACGTTATACGTTATATAGTAAGAGTATATAACGTTATACGTTATATAGTAATAGTATATAACGTTATACGTTAGTACGTAATAATATATAACGTTATACGTTATATAGTAATAATATATAACGTTATACGTTAGTACGTAATAATATACAACGTTATACGTGATATTTTAATACTATATAACGTTATACGCTATTACGTAATAGTATATAACGTTATACGTTAATACGTAATAGTATATATCGTTATACGTTATATAGTAATAGTATATAGCGATACACGTTATACAGTAATAGTATATAACGTTATACGTTAGTACGTAATAGTATATAACGTTATACGTTATATAGTAATAGTATATAACGTTATACGTTATTACGTAACAGTATATAACGTTATACGTGATATGGTAATACTATATAACGTTATACGTTATTACGTAATAGTATATAACGTTATACGTTATATAGTAAGAGTATATAACGTTATACGTTATATAGTAATAGTATATAACGTTATACGTTATATAGTAATAGTATATAACGTTATACGTTATATAGTAATATTATATAACGTTATGCGTTATATAGTAATAGTATAGAACGTTATACGTTATATAGTAATACTATATAACGGTATACGTTATATAGTAATAGTATATAACGTTATACGTTAGTACGTAATAATATACAACGTTATACGTGATATGGCAATACTATATAACGTTATACGTTATTACGTAATAGTATATAACGTTATACGTTATTACGTAATAGTATACAACGTTATACGTGATATGGTAGTACTATATAACGTTATACGTTAGTACGTAATAATATACAACGTTATACGTGATATGGTAATACTATATAACGTTATACGCTATTACGTAATAGTATATAACGTTATACGTTAATATGTAATAGTATATATCGTTATACGTTATATAGTAATAGTATATAACGTTATACGTTATATAGTAATAGTATATAACGTTATACGTTATATAGTAATAGTATATAACGTTATACGTTATATAATAATAGTATATAACGTTATATGTTATATAGTAATATTATATAACGTTATGCGTTATATAGTAATAGTATATAACGTTATACGTTATATTGTAATAGTATATAACGTTATACGTTATATAGTAATAGTATATAACGTTATACGTTATATAGTAATAGTATATAACGTTATACGTTATATAGTAATAGTATATAACGTTATACGTTATATAGTAATAGTATATAACGTTATACGTTATATAGTAATATTATATAACGTTATACGTTATATAGTAATAGTATATAACGTTATACGTTAGTACGTAATAATATACAACGTTATACGTGATACGGCAATACTATATAACGTTATACGTTATTACGTAATAGTATATAACGTTATACGTTATATAGTAATAGTATATAACGTTATACGTTAATACGTAATAGTATATATCGTTATACGTTATATAGTAATAGTATATAACGTTATACGTTATATAGTAATAGTATATAACGTTATACGTTATATAGTAATAGTATATAACGTTATACGTTATATAGTAATAGTATATAACGTTATACGTCATATAGTAATATTATATAACGTTATGCGTTATATAGTAATAGTATATAACGTTATACGCTATATAGTAATAGTATATAACGTTATACGTTATATAGTAATAGTATATAACGTTATACGTTATATAGTAATAGTATATAACGTTATACGTTATATAGTAATAGTATATAACGTTATACGTTATATAGTAATAGTATATAACGTTATACGTTATATAGTAATAGTATATAACGTTATACGTTATATAGTAATATTATATAACGTTATACGTTATATAGTAATAGTATATAACGTTATACGTTATTACGTAATAGTATATAACGTTATACGTTATATAGTAACAGTATATAACGTTATACGATAGTACGTAATAGTATATAACGTTATACGTGATATGGTAATACTATATAACGTTATACGCTATTACGTAATAGTATATAACGTTATACGTTAATACGTAATAGTATATATCGTTATACGTTATATAGTAATAGTATATAGCGATATACGTTATATAGTAATAGTATATAACGTTATACGTTATATAGTAATATTATATAACGTTATGCGTTATATAGTAATAGTATATAACGTTATACGATAGTACGTAATAGTATATAACGTTATACGTGATATGGTAATACTATATAACGTTATACGCTATTACGTAATAGTATATAACGTTATACGTTAATACGTAATAGTATATATCGTTATACGTTATATAGTAATAGTATATAGCGATATACGTTATATAGTAATAGTATATAACGTTATACGTTATATAGTAATATTATATAACGTTATGCGTTATATAGTAATAGTATATAACGTTATACGATAGTACGTAACAGTATATAACGTTATACGTGATATGGTAATACTATATAACGTTATACGTTATTACGTAATAGTATATAACGTTATACGTTATATAGTAAGAGTATATAACGTTATACGTTATATAGTAATAGTATATAACGTTATACGTTAGTACGTAATAATATATAACGTTATACGTTATATAGTAATAATATATAACGTTATACGTTAGTACGTAATAATATACAACGTTATACGTGATATTTTAATACTATATAACGTTATACGCTATTACGTAATAGTATATAACGTTATACGTTAATACGTAATAGTATATATCGTTATACGTTATATAGTAATAGTATATAGCGATACACGTTATACAGTAATAGTATATAACGTTATACGTTAGTACGTAATAGTATATAACGTTATACGTTATATAGTAATAGTATATAACGTTATACGTTATATAGTAATATTATATAGCGTTATGCGTTATATAGTAATAGTATATAACGTTATACGTTAATACGTAATAGTATATATCGTTATACGTTATATAGTAATAGTATATAATGTTATACGTTATATAGTAATAGTATATAACGTTATACGTTATATAGTAATAGTATATAACGTTATACGTTATATAGTAATAGTATATAACGTTATACGTTATATAGTAATATTATATAACGTTATGCGTTATATAGTAATAGTATAGAACGTTATACGTTATATAGTAATACTATATAACGGTATACGTTATATAGTAATAGTATATAACGTTATACGTTAGTACGTAATAATATACAACGTTATACGTGATATGGCAATACTATATAACGTTATACGTTATTACGTAATAGTATATAACGTTATACGTTATTACGTAATAGTATACAACGTTATACGTGATATGGTAGTACTATATAACGTTATACGTTAGTACGTAATAATATACAACGTTATACGTGATATGGTAATACTATATAACGTTATACGCTATTACGTAATAGTATATAACGTTATACGTTAATATGTAATAGTATATATCGTTATACGTTATATAGTAATAGTATATAACGTTATACGTTATATAGTAATAGTATATAACGTTATACGTTATATAGTAATAGTATATAACGTTATACGTTATATAGTAATAGTATATAACGTTATATGTTATATAGTAATATTATATAACGTTATGCGTTATGTAGTAATAGTATATAACGTTATACGTTATATAGTAATAGTATATAACGTTATACGTTAGTACGTAATAATATACAACGTTATACGTGATATGGCAATACTATATAACGTTATACGTTATTACGTAATAGTATATAACGTTATACGTTATATAGTAATAGTATATAACGTTATACGTTAATACGTAATAGTATATAACGTTATACGTTATATAGTAATAGTATATAACGTTATACGTTATATAGTAATAGTATATAACGTTATACGTTATATAGTAATAGTATATAACGTTATACGTTATATAGTAATAGTATATAACGTTATACGTTATGTAGTAATAGTATATAACGTTATACGTTATATAGTAATAGTATATAACGTTATACGTTATATAGTAATAGTATATAACGTTATACGTTATATAGTAATAGTATATAACGTTATACGTTAATACGTAATAGTATATAACGTTATACGTTATATAGTTATAGTATATAACGTTATGCGTTATATAGTAATAGCATATAACGTTATACGTTATATAGTAATAGTATATAACGTTATGCGTTATATAGTAATAGTATATAACGTTATACGATAGTACGGAATAGTATATATCGTTATACGTTATATAGTGATAGTATATAACGTTATACGTTATATAGTAATAGTATATAACGTTATACGTTATATAGTAATAGTATATAACGTTATACGTTATATAGTAATAGTATATAGCGTTATACGTTATATAGTAATATTATATAGCGTTATGCGTTATATAGTAATATTATATAACGTTATACGTTATATAGTAATATTATATAACGTTATGCGTTATATAGTAATATTATATAACGTTATGCGTTATATAGTAATAGTATATAACGTTATACGTTATATAGTAATAGTATATAACGTTATACGTTATATGGTAATACTATACAACGTTATACGTCATATAGTAATAGTATATAACGTTATACGTTATATAGTAATAGTATATAACGTTATACGTTATATAGTAATATTATAGAACGTTATACGTTATATAGTAATAGTATATAACGTTATACGCTATTACGTAATAGTATATAACGTTATACGATAGTACGGAATAGTATATATCGTTATACGTTATATAGTAATAGTATATAACGTTATACGTTATATAGTAATAGTATATAACGTTATACGTTATATAGTAATAGTATATAACGTTATACGTTATATAGTAATAGTATATAACGTTATACGTTATATAGTAATAGTATGTAACGTTATACGTTAATACGTAATAGTATATATCGTTATACGTTATATAGTAATAGTATATAACGTTATACGTTATATAGTAATAGTATATAACGTTATACGTTATATAGTAATAGTATATAACGTTATACGTTATATAGTAATAGTATATAACGTTATACGTTAATACGTAATAGTATATAACGTTATACGTTATATAGTAATAGTATATAACGTTATACGTTATTACGTAATAGTATATAACGTTATACGTTATTACGTAATAGTATATAACGTTATACGTTATTACGTAATAGTATATAACGTTATACGTTATTACGTAATAGTATATAACGTTATACGTTATTACGTAATAGTATATAACGTTATACGTTATATAGTAATAGCATATAACGTTATACGTTAATACGTAATAGTATATAACGTTATACGTTATATAGTAATAGTATATAGCGTTATACGTTATATAGTAATATTATATAACGTTATGCGTTATATAGTAATATTATATAACGTTATGCGTTATATAGTAATAGTACATAACGTTATACGTTATATAGTAATAGTATATAACGTTATACGTTATATAGTAATAGTATATAACGTTATACGTTATATAGTAATAGTATATAACGTTATACGTTATATAGTAATAGTATATAACGTTATACGTTAATACGTAATAGTATATATCGTTATACGTTATATAGTAATAGTATATAACGTTATGCGTTATATAGTAATAGTATATAACCTCATACGTTATACAGTATAAGTATATAACGTTATACCTTATATAGTAATAGTATATAACGTTATACGTGATATGGTATTACTATATAACGTTATACGTTATATAGTAATAGTATATAACGTTATACGTTATATAGTAATAGTATATAACGTTATACGTTAATACGTAATAGTATATATCGTTATACGTTATATAGTAATAGTATATAACGTTATACGTTATATAGTAATAGTATATAACGTTATACGTTATATAGTAAAAGTATATAACGTTATACGTTATATAGTAATAGTATATAACGTTATACGTTATATAGTAATATTATATAACGTTATGCGTTATATAGTAATAGTATATAACGTTATACGATAGTACGTAATAGTATATAACGTTATACGTGATATGGTAATACTATATAACGTTATACGCTATTACGTAATAGTATATAACGTTATACGTTAATACGTAATAGTATATATCGTTATACGTTATATAGTAATAGTATATAGCGATATACGTTATATAGTAATAGTATATAACGTTATACGTTATATGGTAATACTATACAACGTTATACGTCATATAGTAATAGTATATAACGTTATACGTTATATAGTAATAGTATATAACGTTATACGTTATATAGTAATATTATAGAACGTTATACGTTATATAGTAATAGTATATAACGTTATACGTTATTACGTAATAGTATATAACGTTATACGTTAATACGTAATAGTATATAACGTTATACGTTATATAGTAATAGTATATAACGTTATACGTTATTACGTAATATTATATAACGTTATACGTTATATAGTAATAGTATATAACGTTATACGTTAATACGTAATAGTATATAACGTTATACGTTATATAGTAATAGTATATAACGTTATACGTTATATAGTAATAGTATATAACGTTATACGTTATATAGTAATAGTATATAACGTTATACGTTATATAGTAATAGTATATAACGTTATACGTTATATAGTAATAGTATATAACGTTATACGTTAGTACGTAATAATATACAACGTTATACGTGATATGGCAATACTATATAACGTTATACGTTATTACGTAATAGTATATAACGTTATACGTTATATAGTAATAGTATATAACGTTATACGTTATATAGTAATAGTATATAACGTTATACGTTATATAGTAGTAGTATATAACGTTATACGATAGTACGTAATAGTATATATCGTTATACGTTATATAGTAATAGTATATAACGTTATAAGTTATATAGTAATAGTATATAACGTTATACGTTAGTATGTAATAATATACAACGTTATACGTGATATGGTAATACTATATAACGTTATGCGCTATTACGTAATAGTATATAACGTTATACGTTAATACGGAATAGTATATATCGTTATACGTTATATAGTAATAGTATATAACGTTATACGTTATATAGCAATATTATATAACGTTATGCGTTATATAGTAATAGTATATAACGTTATACGTTATATAGTAATAGTATATAACGTTATACGTTATATAGTAATAGTATATAACGTTATACGTTATATAGTAATAGTATATAACGTTATACGTTATATAGTATTATTATATAACGTTATGCGTTATATAGTAATAGTATATAACGGTATACGATAGTACGGAATAGTATATATCGTTATACGTTATATAGTAATAGTATATAACGTTATACGTTATATAGTAGTAGTATATAACGTTATACGTTATATAGTAATAGTATATAACGTTATACGTTATATAGTAATAGTATATAACGTTATACGTTATATAGTAATAGTATATAACGTTATACGTTAGTACGTAATAATATATATCGTTTTACGTTATATAGTAATAGTATATAACGTTATACGATAGTACGTAATAGTATATATCGTTATACGTTATATAGTAATAGTATATAACGTTATAAGTTATATAGTAATAGTATATAACGTTATACGTTAGTACGTAATAATATACAACGTTATACGTGATATGGTAATACTATATAACGTTATGCGCTATTACGTAATAGTATATAACGTTATACGTTAATACGGAATAGTATATATCGTTATACGTTATATAGTAATATTATATAACGTTATGCGTTATATAGTAATAGTATATAACGTTATACGATAGTACGTAATAGTATATAACGTTATACGTGATATGGTAATACTATATAACGTTATACGCTATTACGTAATAGTATATAACGTTATACGTTAATACGTAATAGTATATATCGTTATACGTTATATAGTAATAGTATATAGCGATATACGTTATATAGTAATAGTATATAACGTTATACGTTATATAGTAATATTATATAACGTTATGCGTTATATAGTAATAGTATATAACGTTATACGATAGTACGTAACAGTATATAACGTTATACGTGATATGGTAATACTATATAACGTTATACGTTATTACGTAATAGTATATATCGTTATACGTTATATAGTAATAGTATATAGCGATATACGTTATATAGTAATAGTATATAACGTTATACGTTATATAGTAATATTATAGAACGTTATACGTTATATAGTAATAGTATATAACGTTATACGTTATTACGTAATAGTATATAACGTTATACGTTAATACGTAATAGTATATAACGTTATACGTTAATACGTAATAGTATATATCGTTATACGTTATATAGTAATAGTATATAGCGATACACGTTATACAGTAATAGTATATAACGTTATACGTTAGTACGTAATAGTATATAACGTTATACGTTATATAGTAATAGTATATAACGTTATACGTTATATAGTAATATTATATAGCGTTATGCGTTATATAGTAATAGTATATAACGTTATACGTTAATACGTAATAGTATATATCGTTATACGTTATATAGTAATAGTATATAATGTTATACGTTATATAGTAATAGTATATAACGTTATACGTTATATAGTAATAGTATATAACGTTATACGTTATATAGTAATAGTATATAACGTTATACGTTATATAGTAATATTATATAACGTTATGCGTTATATAGTAATAGTATAGAACGTTATACGTTATATACTATTACTATATAACGGTATACGTTATATAGTAATAGTATATAACGTTATACGTTAGTACGTAATAATATACAACGTTATACGTGATATGGCAATACTATATAACGTTATACGTTATTACGTAATAGTATATAACGTTATACGTTATTACGTAATAGTATACAACGTTATACGTGATATGGTAGTACTATATAACGTTATACGTTAGTACGTAATAATATACAACGTTATACGTGATATGGTAATACTATATAACGTTATACGCTATTACGTAATAGTATATAACGTTATACGTTAATATGTAATAGTATATATCGTTATACGTTATATAGTAATAGTATATAACGTTATACGTTATATAGTAATAGTATATAACGTTATACGTTATATAGTAATAGTATATAACGTTATACGTTATATAGTAATAGTATATAACGTTATATGTTATATAGTAATATTATATAACGTTATGCGTTATATAGTAATAGTATATAACGTTATACGTTATATTGTAATAGTATATAACGTTATACGTTATATAGTAATAGTATATAACGTTATACGTTATATAGTAATAGTATATAACGTTATACGTTATATAGTAATAGTATATAACGTTATACGTTATATAGTAATAGTATATAACGTTATACGTTATATAGTAATATTATATAACGTTATACGTTATATAGTAATAGTATATAACGTTATACGTTAGTACGTAATAATATACAACGTTATACGTGATACGGCAATACTATATAACGTTATACGTTATTACGTAATAGTATATAACGTTATACGTTATATAGTAATAGTATATAACGTTATACGTTAATACGTAATAGTATATATCGTTATACGTTATATAGTAATAGTATATAACGTTATACGTTATATAGTAATAGTATATAACGTTATACGTTATATAGTAATAGTATATAACGTTATACGTTATATAGTAATAGTATATAACGTTATACGTCATATAGTAATATTATATAACGTTATGCGTTATATAGTAATAGTATATAACGTTATACGTTATATAGTAATAGTATATAACGTTATACGTTATATAGTAATAGTATATAACGTTATACGTTATATAGTAATAGTATATAACGTTATACGTTATATAGTAATAGTATATAACGTTATACGTTATATAGTAATATTATATAACGTTATACGTTATATAGTAATAGTATATAACGTTATACGTTAGTACGTAATAATATACAACGTTATACGTGATACGGCAATACTATATAACGTTATACGTTATTACGTAATAGTATATAACGTTATACGTTATATAGTAATAGTATATAACGTTATACGTTAATACGTAATAGTATATATCGTTATACGTTATATAGTAATAGTATATAGCGATACACGTTATACAGTAATAGTATATAACGTTATACGTTAGTACGTAATAGTATATAACGTTATACGTTATATAGTAATAGTATATAACGTTATACGTTATATAGTAATATTATATAGCGTTATGCGTTATATAGTAATAGTATATAACGTTATACGTTAATACGTAATAGTATATATCGTTATACGTTATATAGTAATAGTATATAATGTTATATGTTATATAGTAATAGTATATAACGTTATACGTTATATAGTAATAGTATATAACGTTATACGTTATATAGTAATAGTATATAACGTTATACGTTATATAGTAATATTATATAACGTTATGCGTTATATAGTAATAGTATAGAACGTTATACGTTATATAGTAATACTATATAACGGTATACGTTATATAGTAATAGTATATAACGTTATACGTTAGTACGTAATAATATACAACGTTATACGTGATATGGCAATACTATATAACGTTATACGTTATTACGTAATAGTATATAACGTTATACGTTATTACGTAATAGTATACAACGTTATACGTGATATGGTAATACTATATAACGTTATACGTTAGTACGTAATAATATACAACGTTATACGTGATATGGTAATACTATATAACGTTATACGCTATTACGTAATAGTATATAACGTTATACGTTAATATGTAATAGTATATATCGTTATACGTTATATAGTAATAGTATATAACGTTATACGTTATATAGTAATAGTATATAACGTTATACGTTATATAGTAATAGTATATAACGTTATACGTTATATAGTAATAGTATATAACGTTATATGTTATATAGTAATATTATATAACGTTATGCGTTATATAGTAATAGTATATAACGTTATACGTTATATTGTAATAGTATATAACGTTATACGTTATATAGTAATAGTATATAACGTTATACGTTATATAGTAATAGTATATAACGTTATACGTTATATAGTAATAGTATATAACGTTATACGTTATATAGTAATAGTATATAACGTTATACGTTATATAGTAATATTATATAACGTTATACGTTATATAGTAATAGTATATAACGTTATACGTTAGTACGTAATAATATACAACGTTATACGTGATACGGCAATACTATATAACGTTATACGTTATTACGTAATAGTATATAACGTTATACGTTATATAGTAATAGTATATAACGTTATACGTTAATACGTAATAGTATATATCGTTATACGTTATATAGTAATAGTATATAACGTTATACGTTATATAGTAATAGTATATAACGTTATACGTTATATAGTAATAGTATATAACGTTATACGTTATATAGTAATAGTATATAACGTTATACGTCATATAGTAATATTATATAACGTTATGCGTTATATAGTAATAGTATATAACGTTATACGTTATATAGTAATAGTATATAACGTTATACGTTATATAGTAATAGTATATAACGTTATACGTTATATAGTAATAGTATATAACGTTATACGTTATATAGTAATAGTATATAACGTTATACGTTATATAGTAATATTATATAACGTTATACGTTATATAGTAATAGTATATAACGTTATACGTTAGTACGTAATAATATACAACGTTATACGTGATACGGCAATACTATATAACGTTATACGTTATTACGTAATAGTATATAACGTTATACGTTATATAGTAATAGTATATAACGTTATACGTTAATACGTAATAGTATATATCGTTATACGTTATATAGTAATAGTATATAACGGTATACGATAGTACGGAATAGTATATATCGTTATACGTTATATAGTAATAGTATATAACGTTATACGTTATATAGTAATAGTATATAACGTTATACGTTATATAGTAATAGTATATAACGTTATACGTTATATAGTAATAGTATATAACGTTATACGTTATATAGTAATAGTATATAACGTTATACGTTATATAGTAATAGTATATCACGTTATACGTTATATAGTAATATTATATAACGTTATGCGTTATATAGTAATAGTATATAACGTTATACGTTATATAGTAATATTATATAACGTTATGCGTTATATAGTAATAGTATATAACGTTATACGTTATATAGTAATATTATATAACGTTATGCGTTATATAGTAATAGTATATAACGTTATACGTTATTACGTAATAGTATAGAACGTTATACGTTATTACGTAATACTATACAACGTTATACGTGATATGGTAATACTATATAACGTTATACGTTAGTACGTAATAATATACAACGTTATACGTGATATGGTAATGCTATATGACGTTATACGCTATTACGTAATAGTATATAACGTTATACGTTAATACGTAATAGTATATATCGTTATACGTTATATAGTAATAGTATGTAACGTTATACGTTATATAGTAATAGTATATAACGTTATACGTTATATAGTAATAGTATATAACGTTATACGTTATATAGTAATATTATATAACGTTACGCGTTATATAGTAATAGTATATAACGTTATACGTTATATAGTAATAGTATATAACGTTATACGTCATATAGTAATAGTATATAACGTTATACGTTATATAGTAATAGTATATAACGTTATACGTTAGTACGTAATAATATACAACGTTATACGTGATATGGCAATACTATATAACGTTATACGTTATTACGTAATAGTATATAACGTTATACGTTATATAGTAATAGTATATAACGTTATACGTTATATAGTAATAGTATATAACGTTATACGTTATATAGTAGTAGTATATAACGTTATACGTTATATAGTAGTAGTATATAACGTTATACGTTATATAGTAATAGTATATAACGTTATACGTTATATAGTAATAGTATATAACGTTATACGTTATATAGTAATATTATATAACGTTATACGTTATATAGTAATAGTATATAACGTTATACGTTAGTACGTAATAATATACAACGTTATACGTGATACGGCAATACTATATAACGTTATACGTTATTACGTAATAGTATATAACGTTATACGTTATATAGTAATAGTATATAACGTTATACGTTATATAGTAATAGTATATAACGTTATACGTTATATAGTAATATTATATAACGTTATGCGTTATATAGTAATAGTATATAACGTTATACGTTATATAGTAATAGTATATAACGTTATACGTTATATAGTATTATTATATAACGTTATGCGTTATATAGTATTATTATACAACGTTATGCGTTATATAGTAATAGTATATAACGGTATACGATAGTACGGAATAGTATATATCGTTATACGTTATATAGTAATAGTATATAACGTTATACGTTATATAGTAATAGTATATAACGTTATACGTTATATAGTAATAGTATATAACGTTATACGTTATATAGTAATATTATATAACGTTATGCGTTATATAGTAATAGTATATAACGTTATACGTTATATAGTAATAGTATATAACGTTATACGTTATATAGTATTATTATATAACGTTATGCGTTATATAGTAATAGTATATAACGTTATACGTTATATAGTAATAGTATATAACGTTATACGTTATATAGTAATAGTATATAACGTTATACGTTATATAGTAATAGTATATAACGTTATACGTTATATAGTAATAGTATATAACGTTATACGTTATATAGTAATATTATATAACGTTATACGTTATATAGTAATAGTATATAACGTTATACGTTAGTACGTAATAATATACAACGTTATACGTGATACGGCAATACTATATAACGTTATACGTTATTACGTAATAGTATATAACGTTATACGTTATATAGTAATAGTATATAACGTTATACGTTAATACGTAATAGTATATATCGTTATACGTTATATAGTAATAGTATATAACGGTATACGATAGTACGGAATAGTATATATCGTTATACGTTATATAGTAATAGTATATAACGTTATACGTTATATAGTAATAGTATATAACGTTATACGTTATATAGTAATAGTATATAACGTTATACGTTATATAGTAATAGTATATAACGTTATACGTTATATAGTAATAGTATATAACGTTATACGTTATATAGTAATAGTATATAACGTTATACGTTATATAGTAATATTATATAACGTTATGCGTTATATAGTAATAGTATATAACGTTATACGTTATATAGTAATATTATATAACGTTATGCGTTATATAGTAATAGTATATAACGTTATACGTTATATAGTAATATTATATAACGTTATGCGTTATATAGTAATAGTATATAACGTTATACGTTATTACGTAATAGTATAGAACGTTATACGTTATTACGTAATACTATACAACGTTATACGTGATATGGTAATACTATATAACGTTATATGTTAGTACGTAATAATATACAACGTTATACGTGATATGGTAATGCTATATGACGTTATACGCTATTACGTAATAGTATATAACGTTATACGTTAATACGTAATAGTATATATCGTTATACGTTATATAGTAATATTATATAACGTTATGCGTTATATAGTAATAGTATATAACGTTATACGTTATATAGTAATAGTATATAACGTTATACGTCATATAGTAATAGTATATAACGTTATACGTTATATAGTAATAGTATATAACGTTATACGTTAGTACGTAATAATATACAACGTTATACGTGATATGGCAATACTATATAACGTTATACGTTATTACGTAATAGTATATAACGTTATACGTTATATAGTAATAGTATATAACGTTATACGTTATATAGTAATAGTATATAACGTTATACGTTATATAGTAGTAGTATATAACGTTATACGTTATATAGTAGTAGTATATAACGTTATACGTTATATAGTAATAGTATATAACGTTATACGTTATATAGTAATAGTATATAACGTTATACGTTATATAGTAATAGTATATAACGTTATACGTTATATAGTATTATTATATAACGTTATGCGTTATATAGTAATAGTATATAACGGTATACGATAGTACGGAATAGTATATATCGTTATACGTTATATAGTAATAGTATATAACGTTATACGTTATATAGTAATAGTATATAACGTTATACGTTATATAGTAATAGTATATAACGTTATACGTTATATAGTAATAGTATATAACGTTATACGTTATATAGTAATAGTATATAACGTTATACGTTATATAGTAATAGTATATAACGTTATACGTTATATAGTAATAGTATATAACGTTATACGTTATATAGTAATATTATATAACGTTATGCGTTATATAGTAATAGTATATAACGTTATACGTTATATAGTAATATTATATAACGTTATGCGTTATATAGTAATAGTATATAACGTTATACGTTATATAGTAATATTATATAACGTTATGCGTTATATAGTAATAGTATATAACGTTATACGTTATTACGTAATAGTATAGAACGTTATACGTTATTACGTAATACTATACAACGTTATACGTGATATGGTAATACTATATAATGTTATACGTTAGTACGTAATAATATACAACGTTATACGTGATATGGTAATGCTATATGACGTTATACGCTATTACGTAATAGTATATAACGTTATACGTTAATACGTAATAGTATATATCGTTATACGTTATATAGTAATAGTATGTAACGTTATACGTTATATAGTAATAGTATATAACGTTATACGTTATATAGTAATAGTATATAACGTTATACGTTATATAGTAATATTATATAACGTTATGCGTTATATAGTAATAGTATATAACGTTATACGTTATATAGTAATAGTATATAACGTTATACGTCATATAGTAATAGTATATAACGTTATACGTTATATAGTAATAGTATATAACGTTATACGTTAGTACGTAATAATATACAACGTTATACGTGATATGGCAATACTATATAACGTTATACGTTATTACGTAATAGTATATAACGTTATACGTTATATAGTAATAGTATATAACGTTATACGTTATATAGTAATAGTATATAACGTTATACGTTATATAGTAGTAGTATATAACGTTATACGTTATATAGTAGTAGTATATAACGTTATACGTTATATAGTAATAGTATATAACGTTATACGTTATATAGTAATAGTATATAACGTTATACGTTATATAGTAATATTATATAACGTTATGCGTTATATAGTAATAGTATATAACGTTATACGTTATATAGTAATAGTATATGACGTTATACGTTATATAGTATTATTATATAACGTTATGCGTTATATAGTAATAGTATATAACGGTATACGATAGTACGGAATAGTATATATCGTTATACGTTATATAGTAATAGTATATAACGTTATACGTTATATAGTAATAGTATATAACGTTATACGTTATATAGTAATAGTATATAACGTTATACGTTATATAGTAATAGTATATAACGTTATACGTTATATAGTAATAGTATATAACGTTATACGTTATATAGTAATAGTATATAACGTTATACGTTATATAGTAATAGTATATAACGTTATACGTTATATAGTAATATTATATAACGTTATGCGTTATATAGTAATAGTATATAACGTTATACGTTATATAGTAATATTATATAACGTTATGCGTTATATAGTAATAGTATATAACGTTATCCGTTATATAGTAATATTATATAACGTTATGCGTTATATAGTAATAGTATATAACGTTATACGTTATTACGTAATAGTATAGAACGTTATACGTTATTACGTAATACTATACAACGTTATACGTGATATGGTAATACTATATAACGTTATACGTTAGTACGTAATAATATACAACGTTATACGTGATATGGTAATGCTATATGACGTTATACGCTATTACGTAATAGTATATAACGTTATACGTTAATACGTAATAGTATATATCGTTATTCGTTATATAGTAATAGTATGTAACGTTATACGTTATATAGTAATAGTATATAACCTTATACGTTATATAGTAATAGTATATAACGTTATACGTTATATAGTAATATTATATAACGTTATGCGTTATATAGTAATAGTATATAACCTTATACGTTATATAGTAATAGTATATAACGTTATACGTTGTATAGTAATAGTATATAACGTTATACGTTATATAGTAATAGTATATAACGTTATACGTTAGTACGTAATAATATACAACGTTATACGTGATATGGCAATACTATATAACGTTATACGTTATTACGTAATAGTATATAACGTTATACGTTATATAGTAATAGTATATAACGTTATACGTTATATAGTAATAGTATATAACGTTATCCGTTATATAGTAGTAGTATATAACGTTATACGTTATATAGTAGTAGTATATAACGTTATACGTTATATAGTAATAGTATATAACGTTATACGTTAGTACGTAATAATATATATCGTTATACGTTATATAGTAATAGTATATAACGTTATACGATAGTACGTAATAGTATATATCGTTATACGTTATATAGTAATAGTATATAACGTTATACGTTATATAGTAATAGTATATAACGTTATACGTTAGTACGTAATAATATACAACGTTATACGTGATATGGTAATACTATATAACGTTATGCGCTATTACGTAATAGTATATAACGTTATACGTTAATACGGAATAGTATATATCGTTATACGTTATATAGTAATAGTATATAACGTTATACGTTATATAGTAATAGTATATAACGTTATACGTTAGTACGTAATAATATACAACGTTATACGTGATATGGTAATACTATATAACGTTATGCGCTATTACGTAATAGTATATAACGTTATACGTTAATACGGAATAGTATATATCGTTATACGTTATATAGTAATAGTATATAACGTTATACGTTATATAGTAATATTATATAACGTTATGCGTTATATAGTAATAGTATATAACGTTATACGATAGTACGTAATAGTATATAACGTTATACGTTAATACGTAATGGTATATATCGTTATACGTTATATAGTAATAGTATATAGCGATATACGTTATATAGTAATAGTATATAACGTTATACGTTATATAGTAATAGTATATAACGTTATACGTTATATAGTATAAGTATATAACGTTATACGTTATATAGTATAAGTATATAACGTTATACGTTATATAGTATAAGTATATAACGTTATACGTTATATAGTAATAGTATATAGCGTTATACGTTATATAGTAATATTATATAACGTTATGCGTTATATAGTAATAGTATATAACGTTATACGATAGTACGTAATAGTATATAACGTTATACGTGATATGGTAATACTATATAACGTTATACGTTATTACGTAATAGTATATAACGTTATACGTTATATAGTAATAGTATATAACGTTATACGATATATAGTATAAGTATATAACGTTATACGTTATATAGTAATAGTATATAACGTTATACGTTATATAGTAATATTATATAACGTTATGCGTTATATAGTAATAGTATATAACGTTATACGTTATATAGTAATAGTATATAACGTTATACGTTATATAGTAATAGTATATAACGTTATACGTTATATAGTAATATTATATAACGTTATGCGTTATATAGTAACAGTATATAACGTTATACGTTATTACGTAACAGTATAGAACGTTATACGTTATTACGTAATACTATACAACGTTATACGTGATATGGTAATACTATATAACGTTATACGTTAGTACGTAATAATATACAACGTTATACGTGATATGGTAATGCTATATGACGTTATACGCTATTACGTAATAGTATATAACGTTATACGTTAATACGTAATAGTATATATCGTTATACGTTATATAGTAATAGTATGTAACGTTATACGTTATATAGTAATAGCATATAACGTTATACGTTA
The DNA here is from genome assembly GCF_910591885.1 of Bombus terrestris. Lineage (NCBI taxonomy): Eukaryota > Metazoa > Arthropoda > Insecta > Hymenoptera > Apidae > Bombus > Bombus terrestris. The sequence continues at coordinate 20,319,282 of NC_063271.1, read as the reverse complement.
TATAGTAATAGTATATAACGTTATACGTTATATAGTAATATTATATAACGTTATGCGTTATATAGTAATAGTATATAACGTTATACGTTATATAGTAATAGTATATAACGTTATACGTTATATAGTAATAGTATATAACGTTATACGTTATATAGTAATAGTATATAACGTTATACGTTAGTACGTAATAATATACAACGTTATACGTGATATGGCAGTACTATATAACGTTATACGTGATATGGCAATACTATATAACGTTATACGTTATTACGTAATAGTATATAACGTTATACGTTATATAGTAATAGTATATAACGTTATACGTTATATAGTAATAGTATATAACGTTATACGTTATATAGTAGTAGTATATAACGTTATACGTTATATAGTAATAGTATATAACGTTATACGTTAGTACGTAATAATATATATCGTTATACGTTATATAGTAATAGTATATAACGTTATACGATAGTACGTAATAGTATATATCGTTATACGTTATATAGTAATAGTATATAACGTTATACGTTATATAGTAATAGTATATAACGTTATACGTTAGTACGTAATAATATACAACGTTATACGTGATATGGTAATACTATATAACGTTATGCGCTATTACGTAATAGTATATAACGTTATACGTTAATACGGAATAGTATATATCGTTATACGTTATATAGTAATAGCATATAACGTTATACGTTATATAGTAATAGTATATAACGTTATACGTTATATAGTAATATTATATAACGTTATACGTTATATAGTAATAGTATATAACGTTATACGTTAGTACGTAATAATATATAACGTTATACGTGATACGGCAATACTATATAACGTTATACGTTATTACGTAATAGTATATAACGTTATACGTTATATAGTAATAGTATATAACGTTATACGTGATATGGCAATACTATATAACGTTATACGTTATTACGTAATAGTATATAACGTTATACGTTATATAGTAATAGTATATAACGTTATACGTTATATAGTGATAGTATATAACGTTATACGTTATATAGTAATAGTATATAACGTTATACGTTATATAGTAATAGTATATAACGTTATACGTTATATAGAAATAGTATATAACGTTATACGTTATATAGTAATATTATATAACGTTATACGTGATATGGTAATACTATATAACGTTATACGCTATTACGTAATAGTATATAACGTTATACGTTATATAGTAATAGTATATAACGTTATACGTTATATAGTAATAGTATATAACGTTATACGTTAGTACGTAATAATATATATCGTTATACGTTATACAGTAATAGTATATAACGTTATACGATAGTACGTAATAGTATATATCGTTATACGTTATATAGTAATAGTATATAACGTTATACGTTATATAGTAATAGTATATAACGTTATACGTTAGTACGTAATAATAGACAACGTTATACGTGATATGGTAATACTATATAACGTTATGCGCTATTACGTAATAGTATATAACGTTATACGTTAATACGGAATAGTATATATCGTTATACGTTATATCGTAATAGTATATAACGTTATACGTTATATAGTAATAGTATATAACGTTATACGTTATATAGTAATAGTATATAACGTTATACGTTATATAGCATAAGTATATAACGTTATACGTTATATAGTAATAGTATATAACGTTATACGTTATATAGTAATAGTATATAACGTTATGCGTTATATAGTAATAGTATATAACGTTATACGATAGTACGTAATAGTATATAACGTTATATGTGATATGGTAATACTATATAACGTTATACGCTATTACGTAATAGTATATAACGTTATACGTTAATACGTAATAGTATATATCGTTATACGTTATATAGTAATAGTATATAGCGATATACGTTATATAGTAATAGTATATAACGTTATACGTTATATAGTATAAGTATATAACGTTATACGTTATATAGTAATAGTATATAACGTTATACGTTATATAGTAATATTATATAACGTTATGCGTTATATAGTAATAGTATATAACGTTATACGATAGTACGTAATAGTATATAACGTTATACGTGATATGGTAATACTATATAACGTTATACGTTATTACGTAATAGTATATAACGTTATACGTTATATAGTAATAGTATATAACGTTCTACGTTATATAGTAATAGTATATAACGTTATACGTTATATAGTAATAGTATATAACGTTATACGTTATATAGTAATATTATATAACGTGATACGTTATATAGTAATAGTATATAACGTTATACGTTAGTACGTAATAATATACAACGTTATACGTGATACGGCAATACTATATAACGTTATACGTTATTACGTAATAGTATATAACGTTATACGTTATATAGTAATAGTATATAACGTTATACGTTATATAGTAATATTATATAACGTTATGCGTTATATAGTAATAGTATATAACGTTATACGTTATATAGTAATAGTATATAACGTTATACGTTATATAGTAATAGTATATAACGTTATACGTTATATAGCATAAGTATATAACGTTATACGTTATATAGTAATATTATATAACGTTATACGTTATATAGTAATATTATATAACGTTATGCGTTATATAGTAATAGTATATAACGTTATACGTTATATAGTAATATTATATAACGTTATGCGTTATATAGTAATAGTATATAACGTTATACGTTATATAGTAATAGTATATAACGTTATGCGTTATATAGTAATAGTATGTCGGAGATGCAGAGACATCGAGCCTTTCTTTTGGAAGATTTCTCAATACTTGGGCTCGGGGTGACATAACTGGTCGCCGAACGTAGCCACGGTCACTGGATGAACGAAATGTTTTACAAAGGAGGTTCCAGTGTTAAGGGATACGCTGTATAAACAATCAAGTCTTGATCAGGAGCAATGCTGGTTTATGTGGAAATGCCTAGTTACGGCGCTTGGGAATTTGTTGATATTCCCGATCGATATGTATTTGATATATGTAACTGTATCTGTCTTTTATTTTGCAATCTCCTTGGAGAGTTTACTGTCATCGTCTTGGAGTCAGTCTTAGAGAAACCCTGTGCCAGAGTGAACGTGTCAGTGTGCTATCAAAAATATATTAAAACGTACAGAAAGTTTCCCGTCGACCGTGGATTCGTTACAGAACCCAAGAATATTATTTAAAGCATTTGTTTACTTATTGTTTGTTATCTTAGTTAACCGATAAACTAATTATTTATCAAACTTTGTAAAGAAATATAATTTTATGTAAATACAACCTTTATTGAACATCATGATGGCAAATGCTAACGAAGAATCGTCTCGCGCTCGAAATCCAAACGACAATTCGACATATATAATAATTCGACATATATTCGACATATATTCGTTATACGTTATATAATAATAGTATATAACGTTATGCGTTATATAGTAATAGTATATAACGTTATACGTTATATAGTAATAGTATATAACGTTGTACGTTATATAGTAATGGTATATAATGTTATACGTTATATAGTAATAGTATATAACGTTATACGTTAATACGTAATAGTATATAACGTTATACGTTATATAGTAATAGTATATAACGTTATACGTTAGTACGTAATAATATACAACGTTATACGTGATATGGCAATACTACATAACGTTATACGTTATTACGTAATAGTATATAACGTTATACGTTATATAGTAATAGTATATAACGTTATACGTTAGTACGTAATAATATACAACGTTATACGTGATATGGCAATACTATATAACGTTATACGTTATTACGTAATAGTATATAACGTTATACGTTATATAGTAATAGTATATAACGTTATACGTTATATAGTAATAGTATATAACGTTATACGTTATATAGTATTACTATATAACGTTATACGTTAGTACGTAACATATACAAAGTTACACGTGATATGGTAATACTATATAACGTTATACGTTAGTACGTAATAATATACAACGTTATACGTGATATGGTAATACTATATAACGTTATACGCTATTACGTAATAGTATATAACGTTATACGTTAATACGTAATAGTATATATCGTTATACGTTATATAGTAATAGTATATAACGTTATACGTTATATAGTAATATTATATAACGTTATGCGTTGTATAGTAATAGTATATAACGTTATACGTTAATACGTAATAGTATATATCGTTATACGTTATATGGTACTAGTATATAACGTTATACGTTATATAGTAATAGTATATAACGTTATACGTTAATACGTAATAGTATATAACGCTATACGTTATATAGTAATAGTATATAACGTTATACGTTATATAGTAATAGTATATAACGTTATACGTTATATAGTAATAGTATATAACGTTATACGTTATATAGTAATAGTATATAACGTTATACGTTAGTACGTAATAATATACAACGTTATACGTGATATGGTAATACTATATAACGTTATACGCTATTACGTAATAGTATATAACGTTATACGTTAATACGTAATAGTATATATCGTTATACGTTATATAGTAATAGTATATAGCGATATACGTTATATAGTAATAGTATATAACGTTATACGTTATATAGTAATATTATATAACGTTATGCGTTATATAGTAATAGCATATAACGTTATACGTTATATAGTAATAGTATATAACGTTATACGTTATATAGTAATAGTATATAACGTTATACGTTATATAGTAATAGTATATAACGTTATACGTTATATAGTAATAGTATATAACGTTATACGTTATATAGTAATAGTATATAACGTTATACGTTATATAGTAATATTATATAACGTTATACGTGATATGGTAATACTATATAACGTTATACGCTATTACGTAATAGTATATAACGTTATACGTTAATACGTAATAGTATATACCGTTATACGTTATATAGTAATAGTATATAACGTTATACGTTATATAGTAATAGTATATAACGTTATACGTTATATAGTAATAGTATACAACGTTATACGTGATATGGTAATACTATATAACGTTATACGTTAGTACGTAATAATATACAACGTTACACGTGATATGGTAATACTATATAACGTTATACGCTATTACGTAATAGTATATAACGTTATACGTAAATATGTAATAGTATATATCGTTATACGTTATATAGTAATAGTATATAACGTTATACGTTATATAGTAATAGTATATAACGTTATACGTTATATAGTAATAGTATATAACGTTATACGTGATATGGCAATACTATATAACGTTATACGTTATTACGTAATAGTATATAACGTTATACGTTATATAGTAATAGTATATAACGTTATACGTTATATAGTGATAGTATATAACGTTATACGTTATATAGTAATAGTATATAACGTTATACGTTATATAGTAATAGTATATAACGTTATACGTTATATAGAAATAGTATATAACGTTATACGTTATATAGTAATATTATATAACGTTATGCGTTATATAGTAATAGTATATAACGTTATACGTTATATAGTAATAGTATATAACGTTATGCGTTCTATAGTAATAGTATATAACGTTATACGATATATAGTATAAGTATATAACGTTATACGTTATATAGTAACAGTATATAACGTTATACGTTATATAGTAATATTATATAACGTTATGCGTTATATAGTAATAGTATATAACGTTATACGATAGTACGTAATAGTATATAACGTTATACGTGATATGGTAATACTATATAACGTTATACGCTATTACGTAATAGTATATAACGTTATACGTTAATACGTAATAGTATATATCGTTATACGTTATATGGTAATACTATACAACGTTATACGTTATATAGTAATAGTATATAACGTTATACGTTATATAGTAATAGTATATAACGTTATACGTTATATAGTAATATTATATAACGTTATGCGTTATATAGTAATAGTATAGAACGTTATACGTTATATAGTGTCACTATATAACGGTATACGTTATATAGTAATAGTATATAACGTTATACGTTAGTACGTAATAATATACAACGTTATACGTGATATGGCAATACTATATAACGTTATACGTTATTACGTAATAGTATATAACGTTATACGTTATTACGTAATAGTATACAACGTTATACGTGATATGGTATTACTATATAACGTATAACGTTATATAGTAATAGTATATAACGTTATACGTTATATAGTAATATTATATAACGTTATGCGTTATATAGTAATAGTATATAACGTTATACGTTATATAGTAATAGTATATAACGTTATACGTTATATAATATTACTATATAACGTATAACGTTATATAGTAATAGTATATAACGTTATACGCTATTACGTAATAGTATATAACGTTATACGTTAATACGTAATAGTATATATCGTTATACGTTATATAGTAATAGTATATAGCGATACACGTTATATAGTAATAGTATATAACGTTATACGTTAGTACGTAATAGTATATAACGTTATACGTTATATGGTAATACGATACAACGTTATACGTTATATAGTAATAGTATATAACGTTATACGTTATATAGTAATAGTATATAACGTTATACGTTATATAGTAATAGTATATAACGTTATACGTTATATAGTAATAGTATATAACGTTATACGTTAATACGTAATAGTATATAACGTTATACGTTATATAGTAATAGTATATAACGTTATACGTTATATAGTAATAGTATATAACGTTATACGTTATTTAGTAACATTATATAACGTTATGCGTTATATAGTAATAGCATATAACGTTACACGTTATATAGTAATAGTATATAACGTTATACGTTATATAGTAATAGTATATAACGTTATACGTTATATAGTAATAGTATATAACGTTATACGTTATATAGTAATAGTATATAACGTTATACGTTATATAGTAATAGTATATAACGTTATACGTTATATAGTAATATTATATAACGTTATACGTGATATGGTAATACTATATAACGTTATACGCTATTACGTAATAGTATATAACGTTATACGTTAATACGTAATAGTATATACCGTTATACGTTATATAGTAATAGTATATAACGTTATACGTTATATAGTAATAGTATATAACGTTATACGTTATATAGTAATAGTATACAACGTTATACGTGATATGGTAATACTATATAACGTTATACGTTAGTACGTAATAATATACAACGTTACACGTGATATAGTAATACTATATAACGTTATACGCTATTACGTAATAGTATATAACGTTATACGTTAATATGTAATAGTATATATCGTTATACGTTATATAGTAATAGTATATAACGTTATACGTTATATAGTAATAGTATATAACGTTATACGTTATATAGTAATAGTATATAACGTTATACGTGATATGGCAATACTATATAACGTTATACGTTATTACGTAATAGTATATAACGTTATACGTTATATAGTAATAGTATATAACGTTATACGTTATATTGTGATAGTATATAACGTTATACGTTATATAGTAATAGTATATAACGTTATACGTTATATAGTAATAGTATATAACGTTATACGTTATATAGAAATAGTATATAACGTTATACGTTATATAGTAATATTATATAACGTTATGCGTTATATAGTAATAGTATATAACGTTATACGTTATATAGTAATAGTATATAACGTTATGCGTTCTATAGTAATAGTATATAACGTTATACGATATATAGTATAAGCATATAACGTTATACGTTATATAGTAATAGTATATAACGTTATACGTTATATAGTAATATTATATAACGTTATGCGTTATATAGTAATAGTATATAACGTTATACGATAGTACGTAATAGTATATAACGTTATACGTGATATGGTAATACTATATAACGTTATACGCTATTACGTAATAGTATATAACGTTATACGTTAATACGTAATAGTATATATCGTTATACGTTATATGGTAATACTATACAACGTTATACGTTATATAGTAATAGTATATAACGTTATACGTTATATAGTAATAGTATATAACGTTATACGTTATATAGTAATATTATATAACGTTATGCGTTATATAGTAATAGTATAGAACGTTATACGTTATATAGTAATACTATATAACGGTATACGTTATATAGTAATAGTATATAACGTTATACGTTAGTACGTAATAATATACAACGTAATACGTGATATGGCAATACTATATAACGTTATACGTTATTACGTAATAGTATATAACGTTATACGTTATTACGTAATAGTATACAACGTTATACGTGATATGGTATTACTATATAACGTATAACGTTATATAGTAATAGTATATAACGTTATACGTTATATAGTAATATTATATAACGTTATGCGTTATATAGTAATAGTATATAACGTTATACGTTATATAGTAATAGTATATAACGTTATACGTTATATAGTAATAGTATATAACGCTATACGTTATATAGTAATAGTATATAACGTTATACGCTATTACGTAATAGTATATAACGTTATACGTTAATACGTAATAGTATATATCGTTATACGTTATATAGTAATAGTATATAGCGATACACGTTATATAGTAATAGTATATAACGTTATACGTTAGTACGTAATAGTATATAACGTTATACGTTATATGGTAATACGATACAACGTTATACGTTATATAGTAATAGTATATAACGTTATACGTTATATAGTAATAGTATATAACGTTATACGTTATATAGTAATAGTATATAACGTTATACGTTATATAGTAATAGTATATAACGTTATACGTTATATAGTAATATTATATAACGTTATGCGTTATATACTAATAGTATATAACGCTATACGTTAATACGTAATAGTATATATCGTTATACGTTATATAGTAATAGTATATAACGTTATACGTTATATAGTAATAGTATATAACGTTATACGTTAATACGTAATAGTATATAACGTTATACGTTATATAGTAATAGTATATAACGTTATACGTTATATAGTAATAGTATATAACGTTATACGTTATTTAGTAACATTATATAACGTTATGCGTTATATAGTAATAGCATATAACGTTACACGTTATATAGTAATAGTATATAACGTTATACGTTATATAGTAATAGTATATAACGTTATACGTTATATAGTAATAGTATATAACGTTATACGTTATATAGTAATAGTATATAACGTTATACGTTATATAGTAATAGTATATAACGTTATACGTTATATAGTAATATTATATAACGTTATACGTGATATGGTAATACTATATAACGTTATACGCTATTACGTAATAGTATATAACGTTATACGTTAATACGTAATAGTATATACCGTTATACGTTATATAGTAATAGTATATAACGTTATACGTTATATAGTAATAGTATATAACGTTATACGTTATATAGTAATAGTATACAACGTTATACGTGATATGGTAATACTATATAACGTTATACGTTAGTACGTAATAATATACAACGTTACACGTGATATGGTAATACTATATAACGTTATACGCTATTACGTAATAGTATATAACGTTATACGTTATATAGTAATAGTATATAACGTTATACGATATATAGTATAAGTATATAACGTTATACGTTATATAGTAATAGTATATAACGTTATACGTTATATAGTAATATTATATAACGTTATGCGTTATATAGTAATAGTATATAACGTTATACGTTATATAGTAATAGTATATAACGTTATACGTTATATAGTAATAGTATATAACGTTATACGTTATATAGTAATATTATATAACGTTATGCGTTATATAGTAACAGTATATAACGTTATACGTTATTACGTAACAGTATAGAACGTTATACGTTATTACGTAATACTATACAACGTTATACGTGATATGGTAATACTATATAACGTTATACGTTAGTACGTAATAATATACAACGTTATACGTGATATGGTAATGCTATATGACGTTATACGCTATTACGTAATAGTATATAACGTTATACGTTAATACGTAATAGTATATATCGTTATACGTTATATAGTAATAGTATGTAACGTTATACGTTATATAGTAATAGCATATAACGTTATACGTTATATAGTAATAGTATATAACGTTATACGTTATATAGTAATATTATATAACGTTATGCGTTATATAGTAATAGTATATAACGTTATACGTTATATAGTAATAGTATATAACGTTATACGTTATATAGTAATAGTATATAACGTTATACGTTATATAGTAATAGTATATAACGTTATACGTTAGTACGTAATAATATACAACGTTATACGTGATATGGCAGTACTATATAACGTTATACGTGATATGGCAATACTATATAACGTTATACGTTATTACGTAATAGTATATAACGTTATACGTTATATAGTAATAGTATATAACGTTATACGTTATATAGTAATAGTATATAACGTTATACGTTATATAGTAGTAGTATATAACGTTATACGTTATATAGTAATAGTATATAACGTTATACGTTAGTACGTAATAATATATATCGTTATACGTTATATAGTAATAGTATATAACGTTATACGATAGTACGTAATAGTATATATCGTTATACGTTATATAGTAATAGTATATAACGTTATACGTTATATAGTAATAGTATATAACGTTATACGTTAGTACGTAATAATATACAACGTTATACGTGATATGGTAATACTATATAACGTTATGCGCTATTACGTAATAGTATATAACGTTATACGTTAATACGGAATAGTATATATCGTTATACGTTATATAGTAATAGCATATAACGTTATACGTTATATAGTAATAGTATATAACGTTATACGTTATATAGTAATATTATATAACGTTATACGTTATATAGTAATAGTATATAACGTTATACGTTAGTACGTAATAATATATAACGTTATACGTGATACGGCAATACTATATAACGTTATACGTTATTACGTAATAGTATATAACGTTATACGTTATATAGTAATAGTATATAACGTTATACGTTAATACGTAATAGTATATATCGTTATACGTTATATAGTAATAGTATATAACGTTATACGTTATATAGTAATAGTATATAACGTTATACGTTATATAGTAATAGTATATAACGTTATACGTTATATAGTAATATTATATAACGTTATGCGTTATATAGTCATAGTATATAACGTTATACGTTATATAGTAATAGTATATAACGTTATACGTTATATAGTAATATTATATAACGTTATGCGTTATATAGTAATAGTATATAACGTTATACGTTATATAGTAATAGTATATAACGTTATACGTTAATACGTAATAGTATATATCGTTATACGTTATATAGTAATAGTATATAACGTTATACGTTATATAGTAATAGTATATAACGTTATACGTTATATAGTAATAGTATATAACGTTATACGTTATATAGTAATAGTATATAACGTTATACGTTATATAGTAATATTATATAACGTTATGCGTTATATAGTCATAGTATATAACGTTATACGTTATATAGTAATAGTATATAACGTTATACGTTATATAGTAATAGTATATAACGTTATACGTTATATAGTAATATTATATAACGTTATGCGTTATATAGTAACAGTATATAACGTTATACGTTATTACGTAACAGTATAGAACGTTATACGTTATTACGTAATACTATACAACGTTATACGTAATATGGTAATACTATATAACGTTATACGTTAGTACGTAATAATATACAACGTTATACGTGATATGGTAATGCTATATGACGTTATACGCTATTACGTAATAGTATATAACGTTATACGTTAATACGGAATAGTATATATCGTTATACGTTATATAGTAATAGTATATAACGTTATACGTTATATAGTAATATTATATAACGTTATGCGTTATATAGTAATAGTATATAACGTTATACGATAGTACGTAATAGTATATAACGTTATACGTTAATACGTAATGGTATATATCGTTATACGTTATATAGTAATAGTATATAGCGATATACGTTATATAGTAATAGTATATAACGTTATACGTTATATAGTAATAGTATATAACGTTATACGTTATATAGTATAAGTATATAACGTTATACGTTATATAGTATAAGTATATAACGTTATACGTTATATAGTAATAGTATATAGCGTTATACGTTATATAGTAATATTATATAACGTTATGCGTTATATAGTAATAGTATATAACGTTATACGATAGTACGTAATAGTATATAACGTTATACGTGATATGGTAATACTATATAACGTTATACGTTATTACGTAATAGTATATAACGTTATACGTTATATAGTAATAGTATATAACGTTATACGTTATATAGTAATAGTATATAACGTTATACGTTAGTACGTAATAATATATAACGTTATACGTTATATAGTAATAGTATATAACGTTATACGTTATATAGTAATATTATATAACGTTATGCGTTATATAGTAATAGTATATAACGTTATACGATAGTACGTAATAGTATATAACGTTATACGTTAATACGTAATGGTATATATCGTTATACGTTATATAGTAATAGTATATAGCGATATACGTTATATAGTAATAGTATATAACGTTATACGTTATATAGTAATAGTATATAACGTTATACGTTATATAGTATAAGTATATAACGTTATACGTTATATAGTATAAGTATATAACGTTATACGTTATATAGTAATAGTATATAGCGTTATACGTTATATAGTAATATTATATAACGTTATGCGTTATATAGTAATAGTATATAACGTTATACGATAGTACGTAATAGTATATAACGTTATACGTGATATGGTAATACTATATAACGTTATACGTTATTACGTAATAGTATATAACGTTATACGTTATATAGTAATAGTATATAACGTTATACGTTATATAGTAATAGTATATAACGTTATACGTTAGTACGTAATAATATATAACGTTATACGTTATATAGTAATAGTATATAACGTTATACGTTAGTACGTAATAATATACAACGTTATACGTGATATTTTAATACTATATAACGTTATACGCTATTACGTAATAGTATATAACGTTATACGTTAATACGGAATAGTATATATCGTTATACGTTATATAGTAATAGTATATAACGTTATACGTTATATAGTAATAGTATATAACGTTATACGTTATATAGTAATAGTATATAACGTTATACGTTAGTACGTAATAATATACAACGTTATACGTGATATGGCAATACTATATAACGTTATACGTGATATGGCAATACTATATAACGTTATACGTTATTACGTAATAGTATATAACGTTATACGTTATATAGTAATAGTATATAACGTTATACGTTATATAGTAATAGTATATAACGTTATACGTTATATAGTAGTAGTATATAACGTTATACGTTATATAGTAATAGTATATAACGTTATACGTTAGTACGTAATAATATATATCGTTATACGTTATATAGTAATAGTATATAACGTTATACGATAGTACGTAATAGTATATATCGTTATACGTTATATAGTAATAGTATATAACGTTATACGTTATATAGTAATAGTATATAACGTTATACGTTAGTACGTAATAATATACAACGTTATACGTGATATGGTAATACTATATAACGTTATGCGCTATTACGTAATAGTATATAACGTTATACGTTAATACGGAATAGTATATATCGTTATACGTTATATAGTAATAGCATATAACGTTATACGTTATATAGTAATAGTATATAACGTTATACGTTATATAGTAATAGTATATAACGTTATACGTTATATAGTAATAGTATATAACGTTATACGTTATATAGCATAAGTATATAACGTTATACGTTATATAGTAATAGTATATAACGTTATACGTTATATAGTAATAGTATATAACGTTATGCGTTATATAGTAATAGTATATAACGTTATACGATAGTACGTAATAGTATATAACGTTATACGTGATATGGTAATACTATATAACGTTATACGCTATTACGTAATAGTATATAACGTTATACGTTAATACGTAATAGTATATATCGTTATACGTTATATAGTAATAGTATATAGCGATATACGTTATATAGTAATAGTATATAACGTTATACGTTATATAGTATAAGTATATAACGTTATACGTTATATAGTAATAGTATATAACGTTATACGTTATATACTAATATTATATAACATTATGCGTTATATAGTAATAGTATATAACGTTATACGATAGTACGTAATAGTATATAACGTTATACGTGATATGGTAATACTATATAACGTTATACGTTATTACGTAATAGTATATAACGTTATACGTTATATAGTAATAGTATATAACGTTATACGTTATATAGTAATAGTATATAACGTTATACGTTAGTACGTAATAATATATAACGTTATACGTTATATAGTAATAGTATATAACGTTATACGTTAGTACGTAATAATATACAACGTTATACGTGATATTTTAATACTATATAACGTTATACGCTATTACGTAATAGTATATAACGTTATACGTTAATACGGAATAGTATATATCGTTATACGTTATATAGTAATAGTATATAACGTTATACGTTATATAGTAATAGTATATAACGTTATACGTTATATAGTAATAGTATATAACGTTATACGTTATATAGTAATATTATATAACGTTATGCGTTATATAGTCATAGTATATAACGTTATACGTTATATAGTAATAGTATATAACGTTATACGTTATATAGTAATAGTATATAACGTTATACGTTATATAGTAATAGTATATAACGTTATACGTTATATAGTAATAGTATATAACGTTATACGTTATATAGTAATATTATATAACGTTATACGTTATATAGTAATAGTATATAACGTTATACGTTAGTACGTAATAATATACAACGTTATACGTGATACGGCAATACTATATAACGTTATACGTTATTACGTAATAGTATATAACGTTATACGTTATATAGTAATAGTATATAACGTTATACGTTAATACGTAATAGTATATATCGTTATACGTTATATAGTAATAGTGTATAACGTTATGCGTTATATAGTAATAGTATATAACGTTATACGTTATATAGTAATAGTATATAACGTTATACGTTATATAGTAATAGTATATAACGTTATACGTTATATAGTAATATTATATAACGTTATGCGTTATATAGTAATAGTATATAACGTTATACGTTATATAGTAATAGTATATAACGTTATACGTTATATAGTAATAGTATATAACGTTATACGTTATATAGTAATAGTATATAACGTTATACGTTATATAGTAATAGTATATAACGTTATACGTTATATAGTAATAGTATATAACGTTATACGTTAGTACGTAATAATATACAACCTTATACGTGATATGGCAATACTATATAACGTTATACGTTATTACGTAATAGTATATAACGTTATACGTTAATACGGAATAGTATATATCGTTATACGTTATATAGTAATAGTATATAACGTTATACGTTATATAGTAATAGTATATAACGTTATACGTTATATAGTAATAGTATATAACGTTATACGTTAGTACGTAATAATATATATCGTTATACGTTATACAGTAATAGTATATAACGTTATACGATAGTACGTAATAGTATATATCGTTATACGTTATATAGTAATAGTATATAACGTTATACGTTATATAGTAATAGTATATAACGTTATACGTTAGTACGTAATAATATACAACGTTATACGTGATATGGTAATACTATATAACGTTATGCGCTATTACGTAATAGTATATAACGTTATACGTTAATACGGAATAGTATATATCGTTATACGTTATATCGTAATAGTATATAACGTTATACGTTATATAGTAATAGTATATAACGTTATACGTTATATAGTAATAGTATATAACGTTATACGTTATATAGCATAAGTATATAACGTTATACGTTATATAGTAATAGTATATAACGTTATACGTTATATAGTAATAGTATATAACGTTATGCGTTATATAGTAATAGTATATAACGTTATACGATAGTACGTAATAGTATATAACGTTATATGTGATATGGTAATACTATATAACGTTATACGCTATTACGTAATAGTATATAACGTTATACGTTAATACGTAATAGTATATATCGTTATACGTTATATAGTAATAGTATATAGCGATATACGTTATATAGTAATAGTATATAACGTTATACGTTATATAGTATAAGTATATAACGTTATACGTTATATAGTAATAGTATATAACGTTATACGTTATATAGTAATATTATATAACGTTATGCGTTATATAGTAATAGTATATAACGTTATACGATAGTACGTAAGAGTATATAACGTTATACGTGATATGGTAATACTATATAACGTTATACGTTATTACGTAATAGTATATAACGTTATACGTTATATAGTAATAGTATATAACGTTCTACGTTATATAGTAATAGTATATAACGTTATACGTTATATAGTAATAGTATATAACGTTATACGTTATATAGTAATATTATATAACGTGATACGTTATATAGTAATAGTATATAACGTTATACGTTAGTACGTAATAATATACAACGTTATACGTGATACGGCAATACTATATAACGTTATACGTTATTACGTAATAGTATATAACGTTATACGTTATATAGTAATAGTATATAACGTTATACGTTATATAGTAATATTATATAACGTTATGCGTTATATAGTAATAGTATATAACGTTATACGTTATATAGTAATAGTATATAACGTTATACGTTATATAGTAATAGTATATAACGTTATACGTTATATAGCATAAGTATATAACGTTATACGTTATATAGTAATATTATATAACGTTATACGTTATATAGTAATATTATATAACGTTATGCGTTATATAGTAATAGTATATAACGTTATACGTTATATAGTAATATTATATAACGTTATGCGTTATATAGTAATAGTATATAACGTTATACGTTATATAGTAATAGTATATAACGTTATGCGTTATATAGTAATAGTATGTCGGAGATGCAGAGACATCGAGCCTTTCTTTTGGAAGATTTCTCAATACTTGGGCTCGGGGTGACATAACTGGTCGCCGAACGTAGCCACGGTCACTGGATGAACGAAATGTTTTACAAAGGAGGTTCCAGTGTTAAGGGATACGCTGTATAAACAATCAAGTCTTGATCAGGAGCAATGCTGGTTTATGTGGAAATGCCTAGTTACGGCGCTTGGGAATTTGTTGATATTCCCGATCGATATGTATTTGATATATGTAACTGTATCTGTCTTTTATTTTGCAATCTCCTTGGAGAGTTTACTGTCATCGTCTTGGAGTCAGTCTTAGAGAAACCCTGTGCCAGAGTGAACGTGTCAGTGTGCTATCAAAAATATATTAAAACGTACAGAAAGTTTCCCGTCGACCGTGGATTCGTTACAGAACCCAAGAATATTATTTAAAGCATTTGTTTACTTATTGTTTGTTATCTTAGTTAACCGATAAACTAATTATTTATCAAACTTTGTAAAGAAATATAATTTTATGTAAATACAACCTTTATTGAACATCATGATGGCAAATGCTAACGAAGAATCGTCTCGCGCTCGAAATCCAAACGACAATTCGACATATATAATAATTCGACATATATTCGACATATATTCGTTATACGTTATATAATAATAGTATATAACGTTATGCGTTATATAGTAATAGTATATAACGTTATACGTTATATAGTAATAGTATATAACGTTGTACGTTATATAGTAATGGTATATAATGTTATACGTTATATAGTAATAGTATATAACGTTATACGTTAATACGTAATAGTATATAACGTTATACGTTATATAGTAATAGTATATAACGTTATACGTTAGTACGTAATAATATACAACGTTATACGTGATATGGCAATACTACATAACGTTATACGTTATTACGTAATAGTATATAACGTTATACGTTATATAGTAATAGTATATAACGTTATACGTTATATAGTAATAGTATATAACGTTATACGTTATATAGTAATAGTATATAACGTTATACGTTATATAGTAATAGTATATAACGTTATACGTTATATAGTAATAGTATATAACGTTATACGTTATATAGTAATAGTATATAACGTTATATGTTATATCGTAATAGTATATAACGTTATACGTTATATAGTAATAGTATATAACGTTATATGTTATATCGTAATAGTATATAACGTTGTACGTTATATAGTAATGGTATATAATGTTATACGTTATATAGTAATAGTATATAACGTTATACGTTAATACGTAATAGTATATAACGTTATACGTTATATAGTAATAGTATATAACGTTATACGTTAGTACGTAATAATATACAACGTTATACGTGATATGGCAATACTACATAACGTTATACGTTATTACGTAATAGTATATAACGTTATACGTTATATAGTAATAGTATATAACGTTATACGTTAGTACGTAATAATATACAACGTTATACGTGATATGGCAATACTACATAACGTTATACGTTATTACGTAATAGTATATAACGTTATACGTTATATAGTAATAGTATATAACGTTATACGTTATATAGTAATAGTATATAACGTTATACGTTATATAGTATTACTATATAACGTTATACGTTAGTACGTAACATATACAAAGTTACACGTGATATGGTAATACTATATAACGTTATACGTTAGTACGTAATAATATACAACGTTATACGTGATATGGTAATACTATATAACGTTATACGCTATTACGTAATAGTATATAACGTTATACGTTAATACGTAATAGTATATATCGTTATACGTTATATAGTAATAGTATATAACGTTATACGTTATATAGTAATATTATATAACGTTATGCGTTGTATAGTAATAGTATATAACGTTATACGTTAATACGTAATAGTATATATCGTTATACGTTATATGGTACTAGTATATAACGTTATACGTTATATAGTAATAGTATATAACGTTATACGTTAATACGTAATAGTATATAACGCTATACGTTATATAGTAATAGTATATAACGTTATACGTTATATAGTAATAGTATATAACGTTATACGTTATATAGTAATAGTATATAACGTTATACGTTATATAGTAATAGTATATAACGTTATACGTTAGTACGTAATAATATACAACGTTATACGTGATATGGTAATACTATATAACGTTATACGCTATTACGTAATAGTATATAACGTTATACGTTAATACGTAATAGTATATATCGTTATACGTTATATAGTAATAGTATATAGCGATATACGTTATATAGTAATAGTATATAACGTTATACGTTATATAGTAATATTATATAACGTTATGCGTTATATAGTAATAGTATATAACGTTATACGTTAGTACGTAATAATATACAACCTTATACGTGATATGGCAATACTATATAACGTTATACGTTATTACGTAATAGTATATAACGTTATACGTTAATACGGAATAGTATATATCGTTATACGTTATATAGTAATAGTATATAACGTTATACGTTATATAGTAATAGTATATAACGTTATACGTTATATAGTAATAGTATATAACGTTATACGTTAGTACGTAATAATATATATCGTTATACGTTATACAATAATAGTATATAACGTTATACGATAGTACGTAATAGTATATATCGTTATACGTTATATAGTAATAGTATATAACGTTATACGTTATATAGTAATAGTATATAACGTTATACGTTAGTACGTAATAATATACAACGTTATACGTGATATGGTAATACTATATAACGTTATGCGCTATTACGTAATAGTATATAACGTTATACGTTAATACGGAATAGTATATATCGTTATACGTTATATCGTAATAGTATATAACGTTATACGTTATATAGTAATAGTATATAACGTTATACGTTATATAGTAATAGTATATAACGTTATACGTTATATAGCATAAGTATATAACGTTATACGTTATATAGTAATAGTATATAACGTTATACGTTATATAGTAATAGTATATAACGTTATGCGTTATATAGTAATAGTATATAACGTTATACGATAGTACGTAATAGTATATAACGTTATATGTGATATGGTAATACTATATAACGTTATACGCTATTACGTAATAGTATATAACGTTATACGTTAATACGTAATAGTATATATCGTTATACGTTATATAGTAATAGTATATAGCGATATACGTTATATAGTAATAGTATATAACGTTATACGTTATATAGTATAAGTATATAACGTTATACGTTATATAGTAATAGTATATAACGTTATACGTTATATAGTAATATTATATAACGTTATGCGTTATATAGTAATAGTATATAACGTTATACGATAGTACGTAATAGTATATAACGTTATACGTGATATGGTAATACTATATAACGTTATACGTTATTACGTAATAGTATATAACGTTATACGTTATATAGTAATAGTATATAACGTTCTACGTTATATAGTAATAGTATATAACGTTATACGTTATATAGTAATAGTATATAACGTTATACGTTATATAGTAATATTATATAACGTGATACGTTATATAGTAATAGTATATAACGTTATACGTTAGTACGTAATAATATACAACGTTATACGTGATACGGCAATACTATATAACGTTATACGTTATTACGTAATAGTATATAACGTTATACGTTATATAGTAATAGTATATAACGTTATACGTTATATAGTAATATTATATAACGTTATGCGTTATATAGTAATAGTATATAACGTTATACGTTATATAGTAATAGTATATAACGTTATACGTTATATAGTAATAGTATATAACGTTATACGTTATATAGCATAAGTATATAACGTTATACGTTATATAGTAATATTATATAACGTTATACGTTATATAGTAATATTATATAACGTTATGCGTTATATAGTAATAGTATATAACGTTATACGTTATATAGTAATATTATATAACGTTATGCGTTATATAGTAATAGTATATAACGTTATACGTTATATAGTAATAGTATATAACGTTATGCGTTATATAGTAATAGTATGTCGGAGATGCAGAGACATCGAGCCTTTCTTTTGGAAGATTTCTCAATACTTGGGCTCGGGGTGACATAACTGGTCGCCGAACGTAGCCACGGTCACTGGATGAACGAAATGTTTTACAAAGGAGGTTCCAGTGTTAAGGGATACGCTGTATAAACAATCAAGTCTTGATCAGGAGCAATGCTGGTTTATGTGGAAATGCCTAGTTACGGCGCTTGGGAATTTGTTGATATTCCCGATCGATATGTATTTGATATATGTAACTGTATCTGTCTTTTATTTTGCAATCTCCTTGGAGAGTTTACTGTCATCGTCTTGGAGTCAGTCTTAGAGAAACCCTGTGCCAGAGTGAACGTGTCAGTGTGCTATCAAAAATATATTAAAACGTACAGAAAGTTTCCCGTCGACCGTGGATTCGTTACAGAACCCAAGAATATTATTTAAAGCATTTGTTTACTTATTGTTTGTTATCTTAGTTAACCGATAAACTAATTATTTATCAAACTTTGTAAAGAAATATAATTTTATGTAAATACAACCTTTATTGAACATCATGATGGCAAATGCTAACGAAGAATCGTCTCGCGCTCGAAATCCAAACGACAATTCGACATATATAATAATTCGACATATATTCGACATATATTCGTTATACGTTATATAATAATAGTATATAACGTTATGCGTTATATAGTAATAGTATATAACGTTATACGTTATATAGTAATAGTATATAACGTTGTACGTTATATAGTAATGGTATATAATGTTATACGTTATATAGTAATAGTATATAACGTTATACGTTAATACGTAATAGTATATAACGTTATACGTTATATAGTAATAGTATATAACGTTATACGTTAGTACGTAATAATATACAACGTTATACGTGATATGGCAATACTACATAACGTTATACGTTATTACGTAATAGTATATAACGTTATACGTTATATAGTAATAGTATATAACGTTATACGTTAGTACGTAATAATATACAACGTTATACGTGATATGGCAATACTACATAACGTTATACGTTATTACGTAATAGTATATAACGTTATACGTTATATAGTAATAGTATATAACGTTATACGTTATATAGTAATAGTATATAACGTTATACGTTATATAGTATTACTATATAACGTTATACGTTAGTACGTAACATATACAAAGTTACACGTGATATGGTAATACTATATAACGTTATACGTTAGTACGTAATAATATACAACGTTATACGTGATATGGTAATACTATATAACGTTATACGCTATTACGTAATAGTATATAACGTTATACGTTAATACGTAATAGTATATATCGTTATACGTTATATAGTAATAGTATATAACGTTATACGTTATATAGTAATATTATATAACGTTATGCGTTGTATAGTAATAGTATATAACGTTATACGTTAATACGTAATAGTATATATCGTTATACGTTATATGGTACTAGTATATAACGTTATACGTTATATAGTAATAGTATATAACGTTATACGTTAATACGTAATAGTATATAACGCTATACGTTATATAGTAATAGTATATAACGTTATACGTTATATAGTAATAGTATATAACGTTATACGTTATATAGTAATAGTATATAACGTTATACGTTATATAGTAATAGTATATAACGTTATACGTTAGTACGTAATAATATACAACGTTATACGTGATATGGTAATACTATATAACGTTATACGCTATTACGTAATAGTATATAACGTTATACGTTAATACGTAATAGTATATATCGTTATACGTTATATAGTAATAGTATATAGCGATATACGTTATATAGTAATAGTATATAACGTTATACGTTATATAGTAATATTATATAACGTTATGCGTTATATAGTAATAGCATATAACGTTATACGTTATATAGTAATAGTATATAACGTTATACGTTATATAGTAATAGTATATAACGTTATACGTTATATAGTAATAGTATATAACGTTATACGTTATATAGTAATAGTATATAACGTTATACGTTATATAGTAATAGTATATAACGTTATACGTTATATAGTAATATTATATAACGTTATACGTGATATGGTAATACTATATAACGTTATACGCTATTACGTAATAGTATATAACGTTATACGTTAATACGTAATAGTATATACCGTTATACGTTATATAGTAATAGTATATAACGTTATACGTTATATAGTAATAGTATATAACGTTATACGTTGTATAGTAATAGTATACAACGTTATACGTGATATGGTAATACTATATAACGTTATACGTTAGTACGTAATAATATACAACGTTACACGTGATATGGTAATACTATATAACGTTATACGCTATTACGTAATAGTATATAACGTTATACGTAAATATGTAATAGTATATATCGTTATACGTTATATAGTAATAGTATATAACGTTATACGTTATATAGTAATAGTATATAACGTTATACGTTATATAGTAATAGTATATAACGTTATACGTGATATGGCAATACTATATAACGTTATACGTTATTACGTAATAGTATATAACGTTATACGTTATATAGTAATAGTATATAACGTTATACGTTATATAGTGATAGTATATAACGTTATACGTTATATAGTAATAGTATATAACGTTATACGTTATATAGTAATAGTATATAACGTTATACGTTATATAGAAATAGTATATATCGTTATACGTTATATAGTAATATTATATAACGTTATGCGTTATATAGTAATAGTATATAACGTTATACGTTATATAGTAATAGTATATAACGTTATGCGTTCTATAGTAATAGTATATAACGTTATACGATATATAGTATAAGTATATAACGTTATACGTTATATAGTAACAGTATATAACGTTATACGTTATATAGTAATATTATATAACGTTATGCGTTATATAGTAATAGTATAGAACGTTATACGTTATATAGTAATACTATATAACGGTATACGTTATATAGTAATAGTATATAACGTTATACGTTAGTACGTAATAATATACAACGTTATACGTGATATGGCAATACTATATAACGTTATACGTTATTACGTAATAGTATATAACGTTATACGTTATTACGTAATAGTATACAACGTTATACGTGATATGGTAGTACTATATAACGTTATACGTTATATAGTAATAGTATATAACGTTATACGTTATATAGTAATATTATATAACGTTATGCGTTATATAGTAATAGTATATAACGTTATACGTTATATAGTAATAGTATATAACGTTATACGTTATATAATATTACTATATAACGTATAACGTTATATAGTAATAGTATATAACGTTATACGCTATTACGTAATAGTATATAACGTTATACGTTAATACGTAATAGTATATATCGTTATACGTTATATAGTAATAGTATATAGCGATACACGTTATATAGTAATAGTATATAACGTTATACGTTAGTACGTAATAGTATATAACGTTATACGTTATATGGTAATACGATACAACGTTATACGTTATATAGTAATAGTATATAACGTTATACGTTATATAGTAATAGTATATAACGTTATACGTTATATAGTAATAGTATATAACGTTATACGTTATATAGTAATAGTATATAACGTTATACGTTAATACGTAATAGTATATAACGTTATACGTTATATAGTAATAGTATATAACGTTATACGTTATATAGTAATAGTATATAACGTTATACGTTATTTAGTAACATTATATAACGTTATGCGTTATATAGTAATAGCATATAACGTTACACGTTATATAGTAATAGTATATAACGTTATACGTTATATAGTAATAGTATATAACGTTATACGTTATATAGTAATAGTATATAACGTTATACGTTATATAGTAATAGTATATAACGTTATACGTTATATAGTAATAGTATATAACGTTATACGTTATATAGTAATATTATATAACGTTATACGTGATATGGTAATACTATATAACGTTATACGCTATTACGTAATAGTATATAACGTTATACGTTAATACGTAATAGTATATATCGTTATACGTTATATAGTAATAGTATATAGCGATATACGTTATATAGTAATAGTATATAACGTTATACGTTATATAGTAATATTATATAACGTTATGCGTTATATAGTAATAGCATATAACGTTATACGTTATATAGTAATAGTATATAACGTTATACGTTATATAGTAATAGTATATAACGTTATACGTTATATAGTAATAGTATATAACGTTATACGTTATATAGTAATAGTATATAACGTTATACGTTATATAGTAATAGTATATAACGTTATACGTTATATAGTAATATTATATAACGTTATACGTGATATGGTAATACTATATAACGTTATACGCTATTACGTAATAGTATATAACGTTATACGTTAATACGTAATAGTATATACCGTTATACGTTATATAATAATAGTATATAACGCTATACGTTATATAGTAATAGTATATAACGTTATACGCTATTACGTAATAGTATATAACGTTATACGTTAGTACGTAATAATATACAACGTTATACGTGATATGGCAATACTATATAACGTTATACGTTATTACGTAATAGTATATAACGTTATACGTTATTACGTAATAGTATACAACGTTATACGTGATATGGTAGTACTATATAACGTTATACGTTATATAGTAATAGTATATAACGTTATACGTTATATAGTAATATTATATAACGTTATGCGTTATATAGTAATAGTATATAACGTTATACGTTATATAGTAATAGTATATAACGTTATACGTTATATAATAATAGTATATAACGCTATACGTTATATAGTAATAGTATATAACGTTATACGCTATTACGTAATAGTATATAACGTTATACGTTAATACGTAATAGTATATATCGTTATACGTTATATAGTAATAGTATATAGCGATACACGTTATATACTATTACTATATAACGTTATACGTTAGTACGTAATAGTATATAACGTTATACGTTATATGGTAATACGATACAACGTTATACGTTATATAGTAATAGTATATAACGTTATACGTTATATAGTAATAGTATATAACGTTATACGTTATATAGTAATAGTATATAACGTTATACGTTATATAGTAATAGTATATAACGTTATACGTTAATACGTAATAGTATATAACGTTATACGTTATATAGTAATAGTATATAACGTTATACGTTATATAGTAATAGTATATAACGTTATACGTTATTTAGTAACATTATATAACGTTATGCGTTATATAGTAATAGCATATAACGTTACACGTTATATAGTAATAGTATATAACGTTATACGTTATATAGTAATAGTATATAACGTTATACGTTATATAGTAATAGTATATAACGTTATACGTTATATAGTAATAGTATATAACGTTATACGTTATATAGTAATAGTATATAACGTTATACGTTATATAGTAATATTATATAACGTTATACGTGATATGGTAATACTATATAACGTTATACGCTATTACGTAATAGTATATAACGTTATACGTTAATACGTAATAGTATATACCGTTATACGTTATATAGTAATAGTATATAACGTTATACGTTATATAGTAATAGTATATAACGTTATACGTTATATAGTAATAGTATACAACGTTATACGTGATATGGTAATACTATATAACGTTATACGTTAGTACGTAATAATATACAACGTTACACGTGATATGGTAATACTATATAACGTTATACGCTATTACGTAATAGTATATAACGTTATACGTTAATATGTAATAGTATATATCGTTATACGTTATATAGTAATAGTATATAACGTTATACGTTATATAGTAATAGTATATAACGTTATACGTTATATAGTAATAGTATATAACGTTATACGTGATATGGCAATACTATATAACGTTATACGTTATTACGTAATAGTATATAACGTTATACGTTATATAGTAATAGTATATAACGTTATACGTTATATAGTGATAGTATATAACGTTATACGTTATATAGTAATAGTATATAACGTTATACGTTATATAGTAATAGTATATAACGTTATACGTTATATAGAAATAGTATATAACGTTATACGTTATATAGTAATATTATATAACGTTATACGTGATATGGTAATACTATATAACGTTATACGCTATTACGTAATAGTATATAACGTTATACGTTATATAGTAATAGTATATAACGTTATACGTTATATAGTAATAGTATATAACGTTATACGTTAGTACGTAATAATATATATCGTTATACGTTATACAGTAATAGTATATAACGTTATACGATAGTACGTAATAGTATATATCGTTATACGTTATATAGTAATAGTATATAACGTTATACGTTATATAGTAATAGTATATAACGTTATACGTTAGTACGTAATAATAGACAACGTTATACGTGATATGGTAATACTATATAACGTTATGCGCTATTACGTAATAGTATATAACGTTATACGTTAATACGGAATAGTATATATCGTTATACGTTATATCGTAATAGTATATAACGTTATACGTTATATAGTAATAGTATATAACGTTATACGTTATATAGTAATAGTATATAACGTTATACGTTATATAGCATAAGTATATAACGTTATACGTTATATAGTAATAGTATATAACGTTATACGTTATATAGTAATAGTATATAACGTTATGCGTTATATAGTAATAGTATATAACGTTATACGATAGTACGTAATAGTATATAACGTTATATGTGATATGGTAATACTATATAACGTTATACGCTATTACGTAATAGTATATAACGTTATACGTTAATACGTAATAGTATATATCGTTATACGTTATATAGTAATAGTATATAGCGATATACGTTATATAGTAATAGTATATAACGTTATACGTTATATAGTATAAGTATATAACGTTATACGTTATATAGTAATAGTATATAACGTTATACGTTATATAGTAATATTATATAACGTTATGCGTTATATAGTAATAGTATATAACGTTATACGATAGTACGTAATAGTATATAACGTTATACGTGATATGGTAATACTATATAACGTTATACGTTATTACGTAATAGTATATAACGTTATACGTTATATAGTAATAGTATATAACGTTCTACGTTATATAGTAATAGTATATAACGTTATACGTTATATAGTAATAGTATATAACGTTATACGTTATATAGTAATATTATATAACGTGATACGTTATATAGTAATAGTATATAACGTTATACGTTAGTACGTAATAATATACAACGTTATACGTGATACGGCAATACTATATAACGTTATACGTTATTACGTAATAGTATATAACGTTATACGTTATATAGTAATAGTATATAACGTTATACGTTATATAGTAATATTATATAACGTTATGCGTTATATAGTAATAGTATATAACGTTATACGTTATATAGTAATAGTATATAACGTTATACGTTATATAGTAATAGTATATAACGTTATACGTTATATAGCATAAGTATATAACGTTATACGTTATATAGTAATATTATATAACGTTATACGTTATATAGTAATATTATATAACGTTATGCGTTATATAGTAATAGTATATAACGTTATACGTTATATAGTAATATTATATAACGTTATGCGTTATATAGTAATAGTATATAACGTTATACGTTATATAGTAATAGTATATAACGTTATGCGTTATATAGTAATAGTATGTCGGAGATGCAGAGACATCGAGCCTTTCTTTTGGAAGATTTCTCAATACTTGGGCTCGGGGTGACATAACTGGTCGCCGAACGTAGCCACGGTCACTGGATGAACGAAATGTTTTACAAAGGAGGTTCCAGTGTTAAGGGATACGCTGTATAAACAATCAAGTCTTGATCAGGAGCAATGCTGGTTTATGTGGAAATGCCTAGTTACGGCGCTTGGGAATTTGTTGATATTCCCGATCGATATGTATTTGATATATGTAACTGTATCTGTCTTTTATTTTGCAATCTCCTTGGAGAGTTTACTGTCATCGTCTTGGAGTCAGTCTTAGAGAAACCCTGTGCCAGAGTGAACGTGTCAGTGTGCTATCAAAAATATATTAAAACGTACAGAAAGTTTCCCGTCGACCGTGGATTCGTTACAGAACCCAAGAATATTATTTAAAGCATTTGTTTACTTATTGTTTGTTATCTTAGTTAACCGATAAACTAATTATTTATCAAACTTTGTAAAGAAATATAATTTTATGTAAATACAACCTTTATTGAACATCATGATGGCAAATGCTAACGAAGAATCGTCTCGCGCTCGAAATCCAAACGACAATTCGACATATATAATAATTCGACATATATTCGACATATATTCGTTATACGTTATATAATAATAGTATATAACGTTATGCGTTATATAGTAATAGTATATAACGTTATACGTTATATAGTAATAGTATATAACGTTGTACGTTATATAGTAATGGTATATAATGTTATACGTTATATAGTAATAGTATATAACGTTATACGTTAATACGTAATAGTATATAACGTTATACGTTATATAGTAATAGTATATAACGTTATACGTTAGTACGTAATAATATACAACGTTATACGTGATATGGCAATACTACATAACGTTATACGTTATTACGTAATAGTATATAACGTTATACGTTATATAGTAATAGTATATAACGTTATACGTTAGTACGTAATAATATACAACGTTATACGTGATATGGCAATACTATATAACGTTATACGTTATTACGTAATAGTATATAACGTTATACGTTATATAGTAATAGTATATAACGTTATACGTTATATAGTAATAGTATATAACGTTATACGTTATATAGTATTACTATATAACGTTATACGTTAGTACGTAACATATACAAAGTTACACGTGATATGGTAATACTATATAACGTTATACGTTAGTACGTAATAATATACAACGTTATACGTGATATGGTAATACTATATAACGTTATACGCTATTACGTAATAGTATATAACGTTATACGTTAATACGTAATAGTATATATCGTTATACGTTATATAGTAATAGTATATAACGTTATACGTTATATAGTAATATTATATAACGTTATGCGTTGTATAGTAATAGTATATAACGTTATACGTTAATACGTAATAGTATATATCGTTATACGTTATATGGTACTAGTATATAACGTTATACGTTATATAGTAATAGTATATAACGTTATACGTTAATACGTAATAGTATATAACGCTATACGTTATATAGTAATAGTATATAACGTTATACGTTATATAGTAATAGTATATAACGTTATACGTTATATAGTAATAGTATATAACGTTATACGTTATATAGTAATAGTATATAACGTTATACGTTAGTACGTAATAATATACAACGTTATACGTGATATGGTAATACTATATAACGTTATACGCTATTACGTAATAGTATATAACGTTATACGTTAATACGTAATAGTATATATCGTTATACGTTATATAGTAATAGTATATAGCGATATACGTTATATAGTAATAGTATATAACGTTATACGTTATATAGTAATATTATATAACGTTATGCGTTATATAGTAATAGCATATAACGTTATACGTTATATAGTAATAGTATATAACGTTATACGTTATATAGTAATAGTATATAACGTTATACGTTATATAGTAATAGTATATAACGTTATACGTTATATAGTAATAGTATATAACGTTATACGTTATATAGTAATAGTATATAACGTTATACGTTATATAGTAATATTATATAACGTTATACGTGATATGGTAATACTATATAACGTTATACGCTATTACGTAATAGTATATAACGTTATACGTTAATACGTAATAGTATATACCGTTATACGTTATATAGTAATAGTATATAACGTTATACGTTATATAGTAATAGTATATAACGTTATACGTTATATAGTAATAGTATACAACGTTATACGTGATATGGTAATACTATATAACGTTATACGTTAGTACGTAATAATATACAACGTTACACGTGATATGGTAATACTATATAACGTTATACGCTATTACGTAATAGTATATAACGTTATACGTAAATATGTAATAGTATATATCGTTATACGTTATATAGTAATAGTATATAACGTTATACGTTATATAGTAATAGTATATAACGTTATACGTTATATAGTAATAGTATATAACGTTATACGTGATATGGCAATACTATATAACGTTATACGTTATTACGTAATAGTATATAACGTTATACGTTATATAGTAATAGTATATAACGTTATACGTTATATAGTGATAGTATATAACGTTATACGTTATATAGTAATAGTATATAACGTTATACGTTATATAGTAATAGTATATAACGTTATACGTTATATAGAAATAGTATATAACGTTATACGTTATATAGTAATATTATATAACGTTATGCGTTATATAGTAATAGTATATAACGTTATACGTTATATAGTAATAGTATATAACGTTATGCGTTCTATAGTAATAGTATATAACGTTATACGATATATAGTATAAGTATATAACGTTATACGTTATATAGTAACAGTATATAACGTTATACGTTATATAGTAATATTATATAACGTTATGCGTTATATAGTAATAGTATATAACGTTATACGATAGTACGTAATAGTATATAACGTTATACGTGATATGGTAATACTATATAACGTTATACGCTATTACGTAATAGTATATAACGTTATACGTTAATACGTAATAGTATATATCGTTATACGTTATATGGTAATACTATACAACGTTATACGTTATATAGTAATAGTATATAACGTTATACGTTATATAGTAATAGTATATAACGTTATACGTTATATAGTAATATTATATAACGTTATGCGTTATATAGTAATAGTATAGAACGTTATACGTTATATAGTATTACTATATAACGTATACGTTATATAGTAATAGTATATAACGTTATACGTTAGTACGTAATAATATACAACGTTATACGTGATATGGCAATACTATATAACGTTATACGTTATTACGTAATAGTATATAACGTTATACGTTATTACGTAATAGTATACAACGTTATACGTGATATGGTAGTACTATATAACGTATAACGTTATATAGTAATAGTATATAACGTTATACGTTATATAGTAATATTATATAACGTTATGCGTTATATAGTAATAGTATATAACGTTATACGTTATATAGTAATAGTATATAACGTTATACGTTATATAATATTACTATATAACGCTATACGTTATATACTATTACTATATAACGTTATACGCTATTACGTAATAGTATATAACGTTATACGTTAATACGTAATAGTATATATCGTTATACGTTATATAGTAATAGTATATAGCGATACACGTTATATAGTAATAGTATATAACGTTATACGTTAGTACGTAATAGTATATAACGTTATACGTTATATGGTAATACGATACAACGTTATACGTTATATAGTAATAGTATATAACGTTATACGTTATATAGTAATAGTATATAACGTTATACGTTATATAGTAATAGTATATAACGTTATACGTTATATAGTATTACTATATAACGTTATACGTTAATACGTAATAGTATATAACGTTATACGTTATATAGTAATAGTATATAACGTTATACGTTATATAGTAATAGTATATAACGTTATACGTTATTTAGTAACATTATATAACGTTATGCGTTATATAGTAATAGCATATAACGTTACACGTTATATAGTAATAGTATATAACGTTATACGTTATATAGTAATAGTATATAACGTTATACGTTATATAGTAATAGTATATAACGTTATACGTTATATAGTAATAGTATATAACGTTATACGTTATATAGTAATAGTATATAACGTTATACGTTATATAGTAATATTATATAACGTTATACGTGATATGGTAATACTATATAACGTTATACGCTATTACGTAATAGTATATAACGTTATACGTTAATACGTAATAGTATATACCGTTATACGTTATATAGTAATAGTATATAACGTTATACGTTATATAGTAATAGTATATAACGTTATACGTTATATAGTAATAGTATACAACGTTATACGTGATATGGTAATACTATATAACGTTATACGTTAGTACGTAATAATATACAACGTTACACGTGATATGGTAATACTATATAACGTTATACGCTATTACGTAATAGTATATAACGTTATACGTTAATATGTAAAAGTATATATCGTTATACGTTATATAGTAATAGTATATAACGTTATACGTTATATAGTAATAGTATATAACGTTATACGTTATATAGTAATAGTATATAACGTTATACGTGATATGGCAATACTATATAACGTTATACGTTATTACGTAATAGTATATAACGTTATACGTTATATAGTAATAGTATATAACGTTATACGTTATATAGTGATAGTATATAACGTTATACGTTATATAGTAATAGTATATAACGTTATACGTTATATAGTAATAGTATATAACGTTATACGTTATATAGAAATAGTATATAACGTTATACGTTATATAGTAATATTATATAACGTTATGCGTTATATAGTAATAGTATATAACGTTATACGTTATATAGTAATAGTATATAACGTTATGCGTTCTATAGTAATAGTATATAACGTTATACGATATATAGTATAAGCATATAACGTTATACGTTATATAGTAATAGTATATAACGTTATACGTTATATAGTAATATTATATAACGTTATGCGTTATATAGTAATAGTATATAACGTTATACGATAGTACGTAATAGTATATAACGTTATACGTGATATGGTAATACTATATAACGTTATACGCTATTACGTAATAGTATATAACGTTATACGTTAATACGTAATAGTATATATCGTTATACGTTATATGGTAATACTATACAACGTTATACGTTATATAGTAATAGTATATAACGTTATACGTTATATAGTAATAGTATATAACGTTATACGTTATATAGTAATATTATATAACGTTATGCGTTATATAGTAATAGTATAGAACGTTATACGTTATATAGTAATACTATATAACGGTATACGTTATATAGTAATAGTATATAACGTTATACGTTAGTACGTAATAATATACAACGTAATACGTGATATGGCAATACTATATAACGTTATACGTTATTACGTAATAGTATATAACGTTATACGTTATTACGTAATAGTATACAACGTTATACGTTATATGGTATTACTATATAACGTATAACGTTATATAGTAATAGTATATAACGTTATACGTTATATAGTAATATTATATAACGTTATGCGTTATATAGTAATAGTATATAACGTTATACGTTATATAGTAATAGTATATAACGTTATACGTTATATAGTAATAGTATATAACGCTATACGTTATATAGTAATAGTATATAACGTTATACGCTATTACGTAATAGTATATAACGTTATACGTTAATACGTAATAGTATATATCGTTATACGTTATATAGTAATAGTATATAGCGATACACGTTATATAGTAATAGTATATAACGTTATACGTTAGTACGTAATAGTATATAACGTTATACGTTATATGGTAATACGATACAACGTTATACGTTATATAGTAATAGTATATAACGTTATACGTTATATAGTAATAGTATATAACGTTATACGTTATATAGTAATAGTATATAACGTTATACGTTATATAGTAATAGTATATAACGTTATACGTTATATAGTAATATTATATAACGTTATGCGTTATATAGTAATAGTATATAACGCTATACGTTAATACGTAATAGTATATATCGTTATACGTTATATAGTAATAGTATATAACGTTATACGTTATATAGTAATAGTATATAACGTTATACGTTAATACGTAATAGTATATAACGTTATACGTTATATAGTAATAGTATATAACGTTATACGTTATATAGTAATAGTATATAACGTTATACGTTATTTAGTAACATTATATAACGTTATGCGTTATATAGTAATAGCATATAACGTTACACGTTATATAGTAATAGTATATAACGTTATACGTTATATAGTAATAGTATATAACGTTATACGTTATATAGTAATAGTATATAACGTTATACGTTATATAGTAATAGTATATAACGTTATACGTTATATAGTAATAGTATATAACGTTATACGTTATATAGTAATATTATATAACGTTATACGTGATATGGTAATACTATATAACGTTATACGCTATTACGTAATAGTATATAACGTTATACGTTAATACGTAATAGTATATACCGTTATACGTTATATAGTAATAGTATATAACGTTATACGTTATATAGTAATAGTATATAACGTTATACGTTATATAGTAATAGTATACAACGTTATACGTGATATGGTAATACTATATAACGTTATACGTTAGTACGTAATAATATACAACGTTACACGTGATATGGTAATACTATATAACGTTATATACTATTACGTAATAGTATATAACGTTATACGTTAATATGTAATAGTATATATCGTTATACGTTATATAGTAATAGTATATAACGTTATACGTTATATAGTAATAGTATATAACGTTATACGTTATATAGTAATAGTATATAACGTTATACGTGATATGGCAATACTATATAACGTTATACGTTATTACGTAATAGTATATAACGTTATACGTTATATAGTAATAGTATATAACGTTATACGTTATATAGTGATAGTATATAACGTTATACGTTATATAGTAATAGTATATAACGTTATACGTTATATAGTAATAGTATATAACGTTATACGTTATATAGAAATAGTATATAACGTTATACGTTATATAGTAATATTATATAACGTTATGCGTTATATAGTAATAGTATATAACGTTATACGTTATATAGTAATAGTATATAACGTTATGCGTTCTATAGTAATAGTATATAACGTTATACGATATATAGTATAAGCATATAACGTTATACGTTATATAGTAATAGTATATAACGTTATACGTTATATAGTAATATTATATAACGTTATGCGTTATATAGTAATAGTATATAACGTTATACGATAGTACGTAATAGTATATAACGTTATACGTGATATGGTAATACTATATAACGTTATACGCTATTACGTAATAGTATATAACGTTATACGTTAATACGTAATAGTATATATCGTTATACGTTATATGGTAATACTATACAACGTTATACGTTATATAGTAATAGTATATAACGTTATACGTTATATAGTAATAGTATATAACGTTATACGTTATATAGTAATATTATATAACGTTATGCGTTATATAGTAATACTATATAACGGTATACGTTATATAGTAATAGTATATAACGTTATACGTTAGTACGTAATAATATACAACGTTATACGTGATATGGCAATACTATATAACGTTATACGTTATTACGTAATAGTATATAACGTTATACGTTATTACGTAATAGTATACAACGTTATACGTGATATGGTAGTACTATATAACGTTATACGTTAGTACGTAATAATATACAACGTTATACGTGATATGGTAATACTATATAACGTTATACGATATTACGTAATAGTATATAACGTTATACGTTAATATGTAATAGTATATATCGTTATACGTTATATAGTAATAGTATATAACGTTATACGTTATATAGTAATAGTATATAACGTTATACGTTATATAGTAATAGTATATAACGTTATACGTTATATAGTAATAGTATATAACGTTATACGTTATATAGTAATATTATATAACGTTATGCGTTATATAGTAATAGTATATAACGTTATACGTTATATAGTAATAGTATATAACGTTATACGTTATATAGTAATAGTATATAACGCTATACGTTATATAGTAATAGTATATAACGTTATACGCTATTACGTAATAGTATATAACGTTATACGTTAATACGTAATAGTATATAACGTTATACGTTATATAGAAATAGTATATAACGTTATACGTTATATAGTAATATTATATAACGTTATGCGTTATTTAGTAACATTATATAACGTTATGCGTTATATAGTAATAGCATATAACGTTACACGTTATATAGTAATAGTATATAA
Source organism: Bombus terrestris (assembly GCF_910591885.1). Classification (NCBI taxonomy): domain Eukaryota; kingdom Metazoa; phylum Arthropoda; class Insecta; order Hymenoptera; family Apidae; genus Bombus; species Bombus terrestris. Next base: position 20,281,725 of record NC_063271.1, on the reverse strand, counting down.
CGTTATACGTTATATAGTAATAGTATATAACGTTATACGTTATATAGTAATAGTATATAACGTTATACGTTATATAGTAATAGTATATAACGTTATACGTTATATAGTAATAGTATATAACGTTATACGTTATTTAGTAACATTATATAACGTTATGCGTTATATAGTAATAGCATATAACGTTACACGTTATATAGTAATAGTATATAACGTTATACGTTATATAGTAATAGTATATAACGTTATACGTTATATAGTAATAGTATATAACGTTATACGTTATATAGTAATAGTATATAACGTTATACGTTATATAGTAATAGTATATAACGTTATGCGTTATATAGTAATAGTATATAACGCTATACGTTAATACGTAATAGTATATATCGTTATACGTTATATAGTAATAGTATATAACGTTATACGTTATATAGTAATAGTATATAACGTTATACGTTAATACGTAATAGTATATAACGTTATACGTTATATAGTAATAGTATATAACGTTATACGTTATATAGTAATAGTATATAACGTTATACGTTATTTAGTAACATTATATAACGTTATGCGTTATATAGTAATAGCATATAACGTTACACGTTATATAGTAATAGTATATAACGTTATACGTTATATAGTAATAGTATATAACGTTATACGTTATATAGTAATAGTATATAACGTTATACGTTATATAGTAATAGTATATAACGTTATACGTTATATAGTAATAGTATATAACGTTATACGTTATATAGTAATATTATATAACGTTATACGTGATATGGTAATACTATATAACGTTATACGCTATTACGTAATAGTATATAACGTTATACGTTAATACGTAATAGTATATACCGTTATACGTTATATAGTAATAGTATATAACGTTATACGTTATATAGTAATAGTATATAACGTTATACGTTATATAGTAATAGTATACAACGTTATACGTGATATGGTAATACTATATAACGTTATACGTTAGTACGTAATAATATACAACGTTACACGTGATATGGTAATACTATATAACGTTATACGCTATTACGTAATAGTATATAACGTTATACGTTAATACGTAATAGTATATAACGTTATACGTTATATAGAAATAGTATATAACGTTATACGTTATATAGTAATATTATATAACGTTATGCGTTATATAGTAATAGTATATAACGTTATACGTTATATAGTAATATTATATAACGTTATGCGTTATATAGTAATAGTATATAACGTTATACGTTATATAGTAATAGTATATAACGTTATACGTTATATAGTAATAGTATATAACGCTATACGTTATATAGTAATAGTATATAACGTTATACGCTATTACGTAATAGTATATAACGTTATACGTTATATAGTAATAGTATATAACGCTATACGTTATATAGTAATAGTATATAACGTTATACGCTATTACGTAATAGTATATAACGTTATACGTTAATACGTAATAGTATATATCGTTATACGTTATATAGTAATAGTATATAGCGATACACGTTATATAGTAATAGTATATAACGTTATACGTTAGTACGTAATAGTATATAACGTTATACGTTATATGGTAATACGATACAACGTTATACGTTATATAGTAATAGTATATAACGTTATACGTTATATAGTAATAGTATATAACGTTATACGTTATATAGTAATATTATATAACGTTATGCGTTATATAGTAATAGTATATAGCGTTATACGATAGTACGTAATAGTATATAACGTTATACGTGATATGGTAATACTATATAACGTTATACGCTATTACGTAATAGTATATAACGTTATACGTTAATACGTAATAGTATATATCGTTATACGTTATATGGTAATACTATACAACGTTATACGTTATATAGTAATAGTATATAACGTTATACGTTATATAGTAATAGTATATAACGTTATACGTTAGTACGTAATAATATATATCGTTATACGTTATATAGTAATAGTATATAACGTTATACGATAGTACGTAATAGTATATATCGTTATACGTTATATAGTAATAGTATATAACGTTATACGTTATATAGTAATAGTATATAACGTTATACGTTAGTACGTAATAATATACAACGTTATACGTGATATGGTAATACTATATAACGTTATGCGCTATTACGTAATAGTATATAACGTTATACGTTAATACGGAATAGTATATATCGTTATACGTTATATAGTAATAGCATATAACGTTATACGTTATATAGTAATAGTATATAACGTTATACGTTATATAGTAATAGTATATAACGTTATACGTTATATAGTAATAGTATATAACGTTATACGTTATATAGCATAAGTATATAACGTTATACGTTATATAGTATAAGCATATAACGTTATACGTTATATAGTAATAGTATATAACGTTATACGTTATATAGTAATATTATATAACGTTATGCGTTATATAGTAATAGTATATAACGTTATACGATAGTACGTAATAGTATATAACGTTATACGTGATATGGTAATACTATATAACGTTATACGCTATTACGTAATAGTATATAACGTTATACGTTAATACGTAATAGTATATATCGTTATACGTTATATGGTAATACTATACAACGTTATACGTTATATAGTAATAGTATATAACGTTATACGTTATATAGTAATAGTATATAACGTTATACGTTATATAGTAATATTATATAACGTTATGCGTTATATAGTAATAGTATAGAACGTTATACGTTATATAGTAATACTATATGACGGTATACGTTATATAGTAATAGTATATAACGTTATACGTTAGTACGTAATAATATACAACGTTATACGTGATATGGCAATACTATATAACGTTATACGTTATTACGTAATAGTATATAACGTTATACGTTATTACGTAATAGTATACAACGTTATACGTGATATGGTAGTACTATATAACGTTATACGTTAGTACGTAATAATATACAACGTTATACGTGATATGGTAATACTATATAACGTTATACGATATTACGTAATAGTATATAACGTTATACGTTAATATGTAATAGTATATATCGTTATACGTTATATAGTAATAGTATATAACGTTATACGTTATATAGTAATAGTATATAACGTTATACGTTATATAGTAATAGTATATAACGTTATACGTTATATAGTAATAGTATATAACGTTATACGTTATATAGTAATATTATATAACGTTATGCGTTATATAGTAATAGTATATAACGTTATACGTTATATAGTAATAGTATATAACGTTATACGTTATATAGTAATAGTATATAACGCTATACGTTATATAGTAATAGTATATAACGTTATACGCTATTACGTAATAGTATATAACGTTATACGTTAATACGTAATAGTATATAACGTTATACGTTATATAGAAATAGTATATAACGTTATACGTTATATAGTAATATTATATAACGTTATGCGTTATATAGTAATAGTATATAACGTTATACGTTATATAGTAATATTATATAACGTTATGCGTTATATAGTAATAGTATATAACGTTATACGTTATATAGTAATAGTATATAACGTTATAGGTTATATAGTAATAGTATATAACGCTATACGTTATATAGTAATAGTATATAACGTTATACGCTATTACGTAATAGTATATAACGTTATACGTTATATAGTAATAGTATATAACGCTATACGTTATATAGTAATAGTATATAACGTTATACGCTATTACGTAATAGTATATAACGTTATACGTTAATACGTAATAGTATATATCGTTATACGTTATATAGTAATAGTATATAGCGATACACGTTATATAGTAATAGTATATAACGTTATACGTTAGTACGTAATAGTATATAACGTTATACGTTATATGGTAATACGATACAACGTTATACGTTATATAGTAATAGTATATAACGTTATACGTTATATAGTAATAGTATATAACGTTATACGTTATATAGTAATATTATATAACGTTATGCGTTATATAGTAATAGTATATAGCGTTATACGATAGTACGTAATAGTATATAACGTTATACGTGATATGGTAATACTATATAACGTTATACGCTATTACGTAATAGTATATAACGTTATACGTTAATACGTAATAGTATATATCGTTATACGTTATATGGTAATACTATACAACGTTATACGTTATATAGTAATAGTATATAACGTTATACGTTATATAGTAATAGTATATAACGTTATACGTTAGTACGTAATAATATATATCGTTATACGTTATATAGTAATAGTATATAACGTTATACGATAGTACGTAATAGTATATATCGTTATACGTTATATAGTAATAGTATATAACGTTATACGTTATATAGTAATAGTATATAACGTTATACGTTAGTACGTAATAATATACAACGTTATACGTGATATGGTAATACTATATAACGTTATGCGCTATTACGTAATAGTATATAACGTTATACGTTAATACGGAATAGTGTATATCGTTATACGTTATATAGTAATAGCATATAACGTTATACGTTATATAGTAATAGTATATAACGTTATACGTTATATAGCATAAGTATATAACGTTATACGTTATATAGTAATAGTATATAACGTTATACGTTATATAGCATAAGTATATAACGTTATACGTTATATAGTAATAGTATATAACGTTATACGTTATATAGTAATAGTATATAACGTTATGCGTTATATAGTAATAGTATATAACGTTATACGATAGTACGTAATAGTATATAACGTTATACGTGATATGGTAATACTATATAACGTTATACGCTATTACGTAATAGTATATAACGTTATACGTTAATACGTAATAGTATATATCGTTATACGTTATATAGTAATAGTATATAGCGATATACGTTATATAGTAATAGTATATAACGTTATACGTTATATAGTATAAGTATATAACGTTATACGTTATATAGTAATAGTATATAACGTTATACGTTATATAGTAATATTATATAACGTTATGCGTTATATAGTAATAGTATATAACGTTATACGATAGTACGTAATAGTATATAACGTTATACGTGATATGGTAATACTATATAACGTTATACGTTATTACGTAATAGTATATAACGTTATACGTTATATAGTAATAGTATATAACGTTATACGTTATATAGTAGTAGTATATAACGTTATACGTTATATAGTAATAGTATATAACGTTATACGTTATATAGTAATAGTATATAACGTTATACGTTAGTACGTAATAATATATAACGTTATACGATATATAGTAATAGTATATAACGTTATACGTTAGTACGTAATAATATACAACGTTATACGTGATATTTTAATACTATATAACGTTATACGCTATTACGTAATAGTATATAACGTTATACGTTAATACGGAATAGTATATATCGTTATACGTTATATAGTAATAGTGTATAACGTTATACGTTATATAGTAATAGTATATAACGTTATACGTTATATAGTAATAGTATATACCGTTATACGTTAGTACGTAATAATATATAACGTTATACGTTATATAGTAATAGTATATAACGTTATACGTTAGTACGTAATAATATACAACGTTATACGTGATATTTTAATACTATATAACGTTATACGCTATTACGTAATAGTATATAACGTTATACGTTAATACGTAATAGTATATATCGTTATACGTTATATAGTAATAGTATATAGCGATACACGTTATATAGTAATAGTATATAACGTTATACGTTAGTACGTAATAGTATATAACGTTATACGTTAGTACGTAATAGTATATAACGTTCTACGTTATATGGTAATACTATACAACGTTATACGTTATATAGTAATAGTATATAACGTTATACATTATATAGTAATAGTATATAACGTTATACGTTATATAGTAATATTATATAACGTTATGCGTTATATAGTAATAGTATATAACGTTATACGTTAATACGTAATAGTATATATCGTTATACGTTATATAGTAATAGTATATAACGTTATACGCTATATAGTAATAGTATATAACGTTATACGTTAATACGTAATAGTATACAACGTTATACGTTATATAGTAATAGTATATAACGTTATACGTTATATAGTAATAGTATATAACGTTATACGTTATATAGTAATATTATATAACGTTATGCGTTATATAGTAATAGTATAGAACGTTATACGTTATATAGTAATACTATATAACGGTATACGTTATATAGTAATAGTATATAACGTTATACGTTAGTACGTAATAATATACAACGTTATACGTGATATGGTAGTACTATATAACGTTATACGTTAGTACGTAATAATATACAACGTTATACGTGATATGGTAGTACTATATAACGTTATACGTTAGTACGTAATAATATACAACGTTATACGTGATATGGTAATACTATATAACGTTATACGCTATTACGTAATAGTATATAACGTTATACGTTAATATGTAATAGTATATATCGTTATACGTTATTACGTAATAGTATATAACGTTATACGTTATATAGTAATAGTATATAACGTTATACGTTATATAGTAATAGTATATAACGTTATACGTTATATAGTAATAGTATATAACGTTATACGTTATATAGTAATAGTATATAACGTTATACGTTATATAGTAATATTATATAACGTTATGCGTTATATAGTCATAGTATATAACGTTATACGTTATATAGTAATAGTATATAACGTTATACGTTATATAGTAATAGTATATAACGTTATACGTTATATAGTAATAGTATATAACGTTATACGTTATATAGTAATAGTATATAACGTTATACGTTATATAGTAATATTATATAACGTTATACGTTATATAGTAATAGTATATAACGTTATACGTTAGTACGTAATAATATATAACGTTATACGTGATACGGCAATACTATATAACGTTATACGTTATTACGTAATAGTATATAACGTTATACGTTATATAGTAATAGTATATAACGTTATACGTTAATACGTAATAGTATATATCGTTATACGTTATATAGTAATAGTATATAACGTTATGCGTTATATAGTAATAGTATATAACGTTATACGTTATATAGTAATAGTATATAACGTTATACGTTATATAGTAATAGTATATAACGTTATACGTTATATAGTAATAGTATATAACGTTATACGTTAATACGTAATAGTATATATCGTTATACGTTATATAGTAATAGTATATAACGTTATACGTTATATAGTAATAGTATATAACGTTATACGTTATATAGTAATAGAATATAACGTTATACGTTATATAGTAATAGTATATAACGTTATACGTTATATAGTAATATTATATAACGTTATGCGTTATATAGTAATAGTATATAACGTTATACGTTATATAGTAATAGTATATAACGTTATACGTTATATAGTAATAGTATATAACGTTATACGTTATATAGTAATATTATATAACGTTATACGTTATATAGTAATAGTATATAACGTTATACGTTAGTACGTAATAATATACAACGTTATACGTGATACGGCAATACTATATAACGTTATACGTTATTACGTAATAGTATATAACGTTATACGTTATATAGTAATAGTATATAACGTTATACGATTGTACGTAATAGTATATATCGTTATACGTTATATAGTAATAGTATATAACGTTATACGTTATATAGTAATAGTATATAACGTTATACGTTATATAGTAATAGTATATAACGTTTTACGTTATATAGTAATAGTATATAACCTTATACGTTATATAGTAATATTATATAACGTTATACGTTATATAGTAATAGTATATAACGTTGTACGTTAGTACGTAATAATATACAACGTTATACGTGATACGGCAATACTATATAACGTTCTACGTTATTACGTAATAGTATATAACGTTATACGTTATATAGTAATAGTATATAACGTTATACGTTAATACGTAATAGTATATATCGTTATACGTTATATAGTAATAGTATATAACGTTATACGTTATATAGTAATAGTATATAACGTTATACGTTATATAGTAATAGTATATAACGTTATACGTTATATAGTAATAGTATATAACGTTATACGTTATATAGTAATATTATATAACGTTATGCGTTATATAGTAATAGTATATAACGTTATACGTTATATAGTAATAGTATATAACGTTATACGTTATATAGTAATAGTATATAACGTTATACGTTATATAGTAATAGTATATAACGTTATACGTTATATAGTAATAGTATATAACGTTATACGTTATATAGTAATAGTATATAACGTTATACGTTAGTACGTAATAATATACAACCTTATACGTGATATGGCAATACTATATAACGTTATACGTTATTACGTAATAGTATATAACGTTATACGTTAATACAGAATAGTATATATCGTTATACGTTATATAGTAATAGTATATAACGTTATACGTTATATAGTAATAGTATATAACGTTATACGTTAGTACGTAATAATATATATCGTTATACGTTATACAGTAATAGTATATAACGTTATACGATAGTACGTAATAGTATATATCGTTATACGTTATATAGTAATAGTATATAACGTTATACGTTATATAGTAATAGTATATAACGTTATACGTTAGTACGTAATAATATACAACGTTATACGTGATATGGTAATACTATATAACGTTATGCGCTATTACGTAATAGTATATAACGTTATACGTTAATACGGAATAGTATATATCGTTATACGTTATATAGTAATAGTATATAACGTTATACGTTATATAGTAATAGTATATAACGTTATACGTTATATAGTAATAGTATATAACGTTATACGTTATATAGTAATAGTATATAACGTTATACGTTATATAGCATAAGTATATAACGTTATACGTTATATAGTAATAGTATATAACGTTATACGTTATATAGTAATAGTATATAACGTTATGCGTTATATAGTAATAGTATATAACGTTATACGATAGTACGTAATAGTATATAACGTTATACGTGATATGGTAATACTATATAACGTTATACGCTATTACGTAATAGTATATAACGTTATACGTTAATACGTAATAGTATATATCGTTATACGTTATATAGTAATAGTATATAACGTTATACGTTAGTACGTAATAATATATAACGTTATACGTTATATAGTAATAGTATATAACGTTATACGTTAGTACGTAATAATATACAACGTTATACGTGATATTTTAATACTATATAATGTTATACGCTATTACGTAATAGTATATAACGTTATACGTTAATACGGAATAGTATATATCGTTATACGTTATATAGTAATAGTATATAACGTTATACGTTATATAGTAATAGTATGTAACGTTATACGATGTATAGTATAAGTATATAACGTTATACGTTATATAGTAATAGTATATAACGTTATACGTTATATAGTAATAGTATATAACGTTATACGTTATATAGTAATAGTATATAACGTTATACGTTAGTACGTAATAATATATAACGTTATACGTTATATAGTAATAGTATATAACGTTATACGTTAGTACGTAATAATATACAACGTTATACGTGATATTTTAATACTATATAACGTTATACGCTATTACGTAATAGTATATAACGTTATACGTTAATACGTAATAGTATATATCGTTATACGTTATATAGTAATAGTATATAGCGATACACGTTATATAGTAATAGTATATAACGTTATACGTTAGTACGTAATAGTATATAACGTTATACGTTATATGGTAATACTATACAACGTTATACGTTATATAGTAATAGTATATAACGTTATACGTTATATAGTAATAGTATATAACGTTATACGTTATATAGTAATATTATATAACGTTATGCGTTATATAGTAATAGTATATAACGTTATACGTTAATACGTAATAGTATATATCGTTATACGTTATATAGTAATAGTATATAACGTTATACGTTAAATAGTAATAGTATATAACGTTATACGTTAATACGTAATAGTATATAACGTTATACGTTATATAGTAATAGTATATAACGTTATACGTTATATAGTAATAGTATATAACGTTATACGTTATATAGTAATATTATATAACGTTATGCGTTATATAGTAATAGTATAGAACGTTATACGTTATATAGTAATACTATATAACGGTATACGTTATATAGTAATAGTATATAACGTTATACGTTAGTACGTAATAATATACAACGTTATACGTGATATGGCAATACTATATAACGTTATACGTTATTACGTAATAGTATATAACGTTATACGTTATTACGTAATAGTATACAACGTTATACGTGATATGGTAGTACTATATAACGTTATACGTTAGGACGTAATAATATACAACGTTATACGTGATATGGTAATACTATATAACGTTATACGCTATTACGTAATAGTATATAACGTTATACGTTAATATGTAATAGTATATATCGTTATACGTTATATAGTAATAGTATATAACGTTATACGTTATATAGTAATAGTATATAACGTTATACGTTATATAGTAATAGTATATAACGTTATACGTTATATAGTAATAGTATATAACGTTATACGTTATATAGTAATATTATATAACGTTATGCGTTATATAGTAATAGTATATAACGTTATACGTTATATAGTAATAGTATATAGCGTTATACGTTATATAGTAATAGTATATAACGTTATACGTTATATAGTAATAGTATATAACGTTATACGTTATATAGTAATAGTATATAACGTTATACGTTATATAGTAATATTATATAACGTTATACGTTATATAGTAATAGTATATAACGTTATACGTTAGTACGTAATAATATACAACGTTATACGTGATACGGCAATACTATATAACGTTATACGTTATTACGTAATAGTATATAACGTTATACGTTATATAGTAATAGTATATAACGTTATACGTTATATAGTAATATTATATAACGTTATGCGTTATATAGTAATAGTATATAACGTTATACGTTATATAGTAATAGTATATAACGTTATACGTTATATAGTAATAGTATATAACGTTATACGTTATATAGCATAAGTATATAACGTTATACGTTATATAGTAATATTATATAACGTTATACGTTATATAGTAATATTATATAACGTTATGCGTTATATAGTAATAGTATATAACGTTATACGTTAATACGTAATAGTATATAACGTTATACGTTATATAGTAATAGTATATAACGTTATACGTTAGTACGTAATAATATACAACGTTATACGTGATATGGCAATACTACATAACGTTATACGTTATTACGTAATAGTATATAACGTTATACGTTATATAGTAATAGTATATAACGTTATACGTTATATAGTAATAGTATATAACGTTATACGTTATATAGTAATAGTATATAACGTTATACGTTATATAGTAATAGTATATAACGTTATACGTTATATAGTAATAGTATATAACGTTATACGTTATATAGTAATAGTATATAACGTTATATGTTATATCGTAATAGTATATAACGTTATACGTTATATAGTAATAGTATATAACGTTATATGTTATATCGTAATAGTATATAACGTTGTACGTTATATAGTAATGGTATATAATGTTATACGTTATATAGTAATAGTATATAACGTTATACGTTAATACGTAATAGTATATAACGTTATACGTTATATAGTAATAGTATATAACGTTATACGTTAGTACGTAATAATATACAACGTTATACGTGATATGGCAATACTACATAACGTTATACGTTATATAGTAATAGTATATAACGTTATACGTTATATAGTAATAGTATATAACGTTATACGTTATATAGTATTACTATATAACGTTATACGTTAGTACGTAACATAAACAAAGTTACACGTGATATGGTAATACTATATAACGTTATACGTTAGTACGTAATAATATACAACGTTATACGTGATATGGTAATACTATATAACGTTATACGCTATTACGTAATAGTATATAACGTTATACGTTAATACGTAATAGTATATATCGTTATACGTTATATAGTAATAGTATATAACGTTATACGTTATATAGTAATATTATATAACGTTATGCGTTGTATAGTAATAGTATATAACGTTATACGTTAATACGTAATAGTATATATCGTTATACGTTATATGGTAATAGTATATAACGTTATACGTTATATAGTAATAGTATATAACGTTATACGTTAATACGTAATAGTATATAACGTTATACGTTATATAGTAATAGTATATAACGTTATACGTTATATAGTAATAGTATATAACGTTATACGTTATATAGTAATAGTATATAACGTTATACGTTATATAGTAATAGTATATAACGTTATACGTTAGTACGTAATAATATACAACGTTATACGTGATATGGTAATACTATATAACGTTATACGCTATTACGTAATAGTATATAACGTTATACGTTAATACGTAATAGTATATATCGTTATACGTTATATAGTAATAGTATATAGCGATATACGTTATATAGTAATAGTATATAACGTTATACGTTATATAGTAATATTATATAACGTTATGCGTTATATAGTAATAGCATATAACGTTATACGTTATATAGTAATAGTATATAACGTTATACGTTATATAGTAATAGTATATAACGTTATACGTTATATAGTAATAGTATATAACGTTATACGTTATATAGTAATAGTATATAACGTTATACGTTATATAGTAATAGTATATAACGTTATACGTTATATAGTAATAGTATATAACGTTATACGTTATATAGTAATATTATATAACTTTATGCGTTATATAGTAATAGTATAGAACGTTATACGTTATATAGTAATACTATATAACGGTATACGTTATATAGTAATAGTATATAACGTTATACGTTAGTACGTAATAATATACAACGTTATACGTGATATGGCAATACTATATAACGTTATACGTTATTACGTAATAGTATATAACGTTATACGTTATTACGTAATAGTATACAACGTTATACGTGATATGGTAGTACTATATAACGTATAACGTTATATAGTAATAGTATATAACGTTATACGTTATATAGTAATATTATATAACGTTATGCGTTATATAGTAATAGTATATAACGTTATACGTTATATAGTAATAGTATATAACGTTATACGTTATATAGTAATAGTATATAACGCTATACGTTATATAGTAATAGTATATAACGTTATACGCTATTACGTAATAGTATATAACGTTATACGTTAATACGTAATAGTATATATCGTTATACGTTATATAGTAATAGTATATAGCGATACACGTTATATAGTAATAGTATATAACGTTATACGTTATATGGTAATACGATACAACGTTATACGTTATATAGTAATAGTATATAACGCTATACGTTATATAGTAATAGTATATAACGTTATACGTTATATAGTAATAGTATATAACGTTATACGTTATATAGTAATAGTATATAACGTTATACGTTATATAGTAATAGTATATAACGTTATACGTTATATAGTAATATTATATAACGTTATGCGTTATATAGTAATAGTATATAACGCTATACGTTAATACGTAATAGTATATATCGTTATACGTTATATAGTAATAGTATATAACGTTATACGTTATATAGTAATAGTATATAACGTTATACGTTAATACGTAATAGTATATAACGTTATACGTTATATAGTAATAGTATATAACGTTATACGTTATATAGTAATAGTATATAACGTTATACGTTATTTAGTAACATTATATAACGTTATGCGTTATATAGTAATAGCATATAACGTTACACGTTATATAGTAATAGTATATAACGTTATACGTTATATAGTAATAGTATATAACGTTATACGTTATATAGTAATAGTATATAACGTTATACGTTATATAGTAATAGTATATAACGTTATGCGTTATATAGTAATAGTATATAACGTTATACGTTATATAGTAATAGTATATAACGTTATACGTTATATAGTAATAGTATATAACGCTATACGCTATTACGTAATAGTATATAACGTTATACGTTAATACGTAATAGTATATACCGTTATACGTTATATAGTAATAGTATATAACGTTATACGTTATATAGTAATATTATATAACGTTATGCGTTATATAGTAATAGTATATAACGTTATACGTTATATAGTAATAGTATATAACGTTATACGTTATATAGTAATAGTATATAACGCTATACGTTATATAGTAATAGTATATAACGTTATACGCTATTACGTAATAGTATATAACGTTATACGTTAATACGTAATAGTATATAACGTTATACGTTATATAGAAATAGTATATAACGTTATACGTTATATAGTAATATTATATAACGTTATGCGTTATATAGTAATAGTATATAACGTTATACGTTATATAGTAATATTATATAACGTTATGCGTTATATAGTAATAGTATATAACGTTATACGTTATATAGTAATAGTATATAACGTTATACGTTATATAGTAATAGTATATAACGCTATACGTTATATAGTAATAGTATATAACGTTATACGCTATTACGTAATAGTATATAACGTTATACGTTATATAGTAATAGTATATAACGCTATACGTTATATAGTAATAGTATATAACGTTATACGCTATTACGTAATAGTATATAACGTTATACGTTAATACGTAATAGTATATATCGTTATACGTTATATAGTAATAGTATATAGCGATACACGTTATATAGTAATAGTATATAACGTTATACGTTAGTACGTAATAGTATATAACGTTATACGTTATATGGTAATACGATACAACGTTATACGTTATATAGTAATAGTATATAACGCTATACGTTATATAGTAATAGTATATAACGTTATACGCTATTACGTAATAGTATATAACGTTATACGTTATATAGTAATAGTATATAACGCTATACGTTATATAGTAATAGTATATAACGTTATACGCTATTACGTAATAGTATATAACGTTATACGTTAATACGTAATAGTATATATCGTTATACGTTATATAGTAATAGTATATAACGTTATACGTTATTTAGTAACATTATATAACGTTATGCGTTATATAGTAATAGCATATAACGTTACACGTTATATAGTAATAGTATATAACGTTATACGTTATATAGTAATAGTATATAACGTTATACGTTATATAGTAATAGTATATAACGTTATACGTTATTTAGTAACATTATATAACGTTATGCGTTATATAGTAATAGCATATAACGTTACACGTTATATAGTAATAGTATATAACGTTATACGTTATATAGTAATAGTATATAACGTTATACGTTATATAGTAATAGTATATAAAGTTATACGTTATATAGTAATAGTATATAACGTTATGCGTTCTATAGTAATAGTATATAACGTTATACGATATATAGTATAAGCATATAACGTTATACGTTATATAGTAATAGTATATAACGTTATACGTTATATAGTAATATTATATAACGTTATGCGTTATATAGTAATAGTATATAACGTTATACGATAGTACGTAATAGTATATAACGTTATACGTGATATGGTAATACTATATAACGTTATACGCTATTACGTAATAGTATATAACGTTATACGTTAATACGTAATAGTATATATCGTTATACGTTATATGGTAATACTATACAACGTTATACGTTATATAGTAATAGTATATAACGTTATACGTTATATAGTAATATTATATAACGTTATGCGTTATATAGTAATAGTATAGAACGTTATACGTTATATAGTAATACTATATAACGGTATACGTTATATAGTAATAGTATATAACGTTATACGTTAGTACGTAATAATATACAACGTTATACGTGATATGGCAATACTATATAACGTTATACGTTATTACGTAATAGTATATAACGTTATACGTTATATAGTAATAGTATATAACGTTATACGTTATATAGAAATAGTATATAACGTTATACGTTATATAGTAATATTATATAACGTTATGCGTTATATAGTAATAGTATATAAAGTTATACGTTATATAGTAATAGTATATAACGTTATGCGTTCTATAGTAATAGTATATAACGTTATACGATATATAGTATAAGCATATAACGTTATACGTTATATAGTAATAGTATATAACGTTATACGTTATATAGTAATATTATATAACGTTATGCGTTATATAGTAATAGTATATAACGTTATACGATAGTACGTAATAGTATATAACGTTATACGTGATATGGTAATACTATATAACGTTATACGCTATTACGTAATAGTATATAACGTTATACGTTAATACGTAATAGTATATATCGTTATACGTTATATGGTAATACTATACAACGTTATACGTTATATAGTAATAGTATATAACGTTATACGTTATATAGTAATATTATATAACGTTATGCGTTATATAGTAATAGTATATAACGTTATACGATAGTACGTAATAGTATATAACGTTATACGTGATATGGTAATACTATATAACGTTATACGCTATTACGTAATAGTATATAACGTTATACGTTAATACGTAATAGTATATATCGTTATACGTTATATGGTAATACTATACAACGTTATACGTTATATAGTAATAGTATATAACGTTATACGTTATATAGTAATATTATATAACGTTATGCGTTATATAGTAATAGTATAGAACGTTATACGTTATATAGTAATACTATATAACGGTATACGTTATATAGTAATAGTATATAACGTTATACGTTAGTACGTAATAATATACAACGTTATACGTGATATGGCAATACTATATAACGTTATACGTTATTACGTAATAGTATATAACGTTATACGTTATATAGTAATAGTATATAACGTTATACGTTATATAGAAATAGTATATAACGTTATACGTTATATAGTAATATTATATAACGTTATGCGTTATATAGTAATAGTATATAAAGTTATACGTTATATAGTAATAGTATATAACGTTATGCGTTCTATAGTAATAGTATATAACGTTATACGATATATAGTATAAGCATATAACGTTATACGTTATATAGTAATAGTATATAACGTTATACGTTATATAGTAATATTATATAACGTTATGCGTTATATAGTAATAGTATATAACGTTATACGATAGTACGTAATAGTATATAACGTTATACGTGATATGGTAATACTATATAACGTTATACGCTATTACGTAATAGTATATAACGTTATACGTTAATACGTAATAGTATATATCGTTATACGTTATATGGTAATACTATACAACGTTATACGTTATATAGTAATAGTATATAACGTTATACGTTATATAGTAATATTATATAACGTTATGCGTTATATAGTAATAGTATAGAACGTTATACGTTATATAGTAATACTATATAACGGTATACGTTATATAGTAATAGTATATAACGTTATACGTTAGTACGTAATAATATACAACGTTATACGTGATATGGCAATACTATATAACGTTATACGTTATTACGTAATAGTATATAACGTTATACGTTATTACGTAATAGTATACAACGTTATACGTGATATGGTAGTACTATATAACGTTATACGTTAGTACGTAATAATATACAACGTTATACGTGATATGGTAATACTATATAACGTTATACGATATTACGTAATAGTATATAACGTTATACGTTAATATGTAATAGTATATATCGTTATACGTTATATAGTAGTAGTATATAACGTTATACGTTATATAGTAATAGTATATAACGTTATACGTTATATAGTAATAGTATATAACGTTATACGTTATATAGTAATAGTATATAACGTTATACGTTATATAGTAATATTATATAACGTTATGCGTTATATAGTAATAGTATATAACGTTATACGTTATATAGTAATAGTATATAACGTTATACGTTATATAGTAATAGTATATAACGCTATACGTTATATAGTAATAGTATATAACGTTATACGCTATTCCGTAATAGTATATAACGTTATACGTTAATACGTAATAGTATATAACGTTATACGTTATATAGAAATAGTATATAACGTTATACGTTATATAGTAATATTATATAACGTTATGCGTTATATAGTAATAGTATATAACGTTATACGTTATATAGTAATAGTATATAACGTTATGCGTTCTATAGTAATAGTATATAACGTTATACGATATATAGTATAAGTATATAACGTTATACGTTATATAGTAATAGTATATAACGTTATACGTTATATAGTAATATTATATAACGTTATGCGTTATATAGTAATAGTATATAACGTTATACGTTATATAGTAATAGTATATAACGTTATACGTTATATAGTAATAGTATATAACGCTATACGTTATATAGTAATAGTATATAACGTTATACGCTAATACGTAATAGTATATAACGTTATACGTTAATACGTAATAGTATATATCGTTATACGTTATATAGTAATAGTATATAGCGATACACGTTATATAGTAATAGTATATAACGTTATACGTTAGTACGTAATAGTATATAACGTTATACGTTATATGGTAATACGATACAACGTTATACGTTATATAGTAATAGTATATAACGTTATACGTTATATAGTAATAGTATATAACGTTATACGTTATATAGTAATATTATATAACGTTATGCGTTATATAGTAATAGTATATAGCGTTATACGATAGTACGTAATAGTATATAACGTTATACGTGATATGGTAATACTATATAACGTTATACGCTATTACGTAATAGTATATAACGTTATACGTTAATACGTAATAGTATATATCGTTATACGTTATATGGTAATACTATACAACGTTATACGTTATATAGTAATAGTATATAACGTTATACGTTATTACGTAATAGTATACAACGTTATACGTGATATGGTAGTACTATATAACGTTATACGTTATATAGTAATAGTATATAACGTTATACGTTATATAGTAATATTATATAACGTTATGCGTTATATAGTAATAGTATATAACGTTATACGTTATATAGTAATAGTATATAACGTTATACGTTATATAGTAATAGTATATAACGCTATACGTTATATAGTAATAGTATATAACGTTATACGCTATTACGTAATAGTATATAACGTTATACGTTAATACGTAATAGTATATATTGTTATACGTTATATAGTAATAGTATATAGCGATACACGTTATATAGTAATAGTATATAACGTTATACGTTAGTACGTAATAGTACATAACGTTATACGTTATATAGTAATAGTATATAACGTTATACGTTATATAGTAATAGTATATAACGTTATACGTTATATAGTAATAGTATATAACGTTATACGTTATATAGTAATAGTATATAACGTTATACGTTATATAGTAATATTATATAACGTTATGCGTTATATAGTAATAGTATATAACGCTATACGTTAATACGTAATAGTATATATCGTTATACGTTATTTAGTAACATTATATAACGTTATGCGTTATATAGTAATAGCATATAACGTTACACGTTATATAGTAATAGTATATAACGTTATACGTTATATAGTAATAGTATATAACGTTATACGTTATATAGTAATAGTATATAACGTTATACGTTATATAGTAATAGTATATAACGTTATACGTTATATAGTAATAGTATATAACGTTATACGTTATATAGTAATATTATATAACGTTATACGTGATATGGTAATACTATATAACGTTATACGCTATTACGTAATAGTATATAACGTTATACGTTAATACGTAATAGTATATACCGTTATACGTTATATAGTAATAGTATATAACGTTATACGTTATATAGTAATAGTATATAACGTTATACGTTATATAGTAATAGTATACAACGTTATACGTGATATGGTAATACTATATAACGTTATACGTTAGTACGTAATAATATACAACGTTACACGTGATATGGTAATACTATATAACGTTATACGCTATTACGTAATAGTATATAACGTTATACGTTAATATATAATAGTATATATCGTTATACGTTATATAGTAATAGTATATAACGTTATACGTTATATAGTAATAGTATATAACGTTATACGTTATATAGTAATAGTATATAACGTTATACGTGATATGGCAATACTATATAACGTTATACGTTATTACGTAATAGTATATAACGTTATACGTTATATAGTAATAGTATATAACGTTATACGTTATATAGTGATAGTATATAACGTTATACGTTATATAGTAATAGTATATAACGTTATACGTTATATAGTAATAGTATATAACGTTATACGTTATATAGAAATAGTATATAACGTTATACGTTATATAGTAATATTATATAACGTTATGCGTTATATAGTAATAGTATATAACGTTATACGTTATATAGTAATAGTATATAACGTTATACGTTATATAGTAATATTATATAACGTTATGCGTTATATAGTAATAGTATATAACGTTATACGATAGTACGTAATAGTATATAACGTTATAAGTGATATGGTAATACTATATAACGTTATACGCTATTACGTAATAGTATATAACGTTATACGTTAATACGTAATAGTATATATCGTTATACGTTATATGGTAATACTATACAACGTTATACGTTATATAGTAATAGTATATAACGTTATACGTTATATAGTAATAGTATATAACGTTATACGTTATATAGTAATATTATATAACGTTATGCGTTATATAGTAATAGTATAGAACGTTATACGTTATATAGTAATACTATATAACGGTATACGTTATATAGTAATAGTATATAACGTTATACGTTAGTACGTAATAATATACAACGTTATACGTGATATGGCAATACTATATAACGTTATACGTTATTACGTAATAGTATATAACGTTATACGTTATTACGTAATAGTATACAACGTTATACGTGATATGGTAGTACTATATAACGTTATACGTTAGTACGTAATAATATACAACGTTATACGTGATATAGTAATACTATATAACGTTATACGATATTACGTAATAGTATATAACGTTATACGTTAATATGTAATAGTATATATCGTTATACGTTATATAGTAATAGTATATAACGTTATACGTTATATAGTAATAGTATATAACGTTATACGTTATATAGTAATAGTATATAACGTTATACGTTATATAGTAATAGTATATAACGTTATACGTTATATAGTAATATTATATAACGTTATGCGTTATATAGTAATAGTATATAACGTTATACGTTATATAGTAATAGTATATAACGTTATACGTTATATAGTAATAGTATATAACGCTATACGTTATATAGTAATAGTATATAACGTTATACGCTATTACGTAATAGTATATAACGTTATACGTTAATACGTAATAGTATATAACGTTATACGTTATATAGTAATAGTATATAACGTTATACGTTATATAGTAATAGTATATAACGTTATACGTTATATAGAAATAGTATATAACGTTATACGTTATATAGTAATATTATATAACGTTATGCGTTATATAGTAATAGTATATAACGTTATACGTTATATAGTAATAGTATATAACGTTATGCGTTCTATAGTAATAGTATATAACGTTATACGATATATAGTATAAGTATATAACGTTATACGTTATATAGTAATAGTATATAACGTTATACGTTATATAGTAATATTATATAACGTTATGCGTTATATAGTAATAGTATATAACGTTATACGATAGTACGTAATAGTATATAACGTTATACGTGATATGGTAATACTATATAACGTTATACGCTATTACGTAATAGTATATAACGTTATACGTTAATACGTAATAGTATATATCGTTATACGTTATATGGTAATACTATACAACGTTATACGTTATATAGTAATAGTATATAACGTTATACGTTATATAGTAATAGTATATAACGTTATACGTTATATAGTAATATTATATAACGTTATGCGTTATATAGTAATAGTATAGAACGTTATACGTTATATACTATTACTATATAACGGTATACGTTATATAGTAATAGTATATAACGTTATACGTTAGTACGTAATAATATACAACGTTATACGTGATATGGCAATACTATATAACGTTATACGTTATTACGTAGTAGTATATAACGTTATACGTTATTACGTAATAGTATACAACGTTATACGTGATATGGTAGTACTATATAACGTTATACGTTAGTACGTAATAATATACAACGTTATACGTGATATGGTAATACTATATAACGTTATACGATATTACGTAATAGTATATAACGTTATACGTTAATATGTAATAGTATATATCGTTATACGTTATATAGTAATAGTATATAACGTTATACGTTATATAGTAATAGTATATAACGTTATACGTTATATAGTAATAGTATATAACGTTATACGTTATATAGTAATAGTATATAACGTTATACGTTATATAGTAATATTATATAACGTTATGCGTTATATAGTAATAGTATATAACGTTATACGTTATATAGTAATAGTATATAACGTTATACGTTATATAGTAATAGTATATAACGCTATACGTTATATAGTAATAGTATATAACGTTATACGTTATATAGTAATATTATATAACGTTATACGTGATATGGTAATACTATATAACGTTATACGCTATTACGTAATAGTATATAACGTTATACGTTAATACGTAATAGTATATACCGTTATACGTTATATAGTAATAGTATATAACGTTATACGTTATATAGTAATAGTATATAACGTTATACGTTATATAGTAATAGTATACAACGTTATACGTGATATGGTAATACTATATAACGTTATACGTTAGTACGTAATAATATACAACGTTACACGTGATATGGTAATACTATATAACGTTATACGCTATTACGTAATAGTATATAACGTTATACGTTAATATGTAATAGTATATATCGTTATACGTTATATAGTAATAGTATATAACGTTATACGTTATATAGTAATAGTATATAACGTTATACGTTATATAGTAATAGTATATAACGTTATACGTGATATGGCAATACTATATAACGTTATACGTTATTACGTAATAGTATATAACGTTATACGTTATATAGTAATAGTATATAACGTTATACGTTATATAGTGATAGTATATAACGTTATACGTTATATAGTAATAGTATATAACGTTATACGTTATATAGTAATAGTATATAACGTTATACGTTATATAGAAATAGTATATAACGTTATACGTTATATAGTAATATTATATAACGTTATGCGTTATATAGTAATAGTATATAACGTTATACGTTATATAGTAATAGTATATAACGTTATACGTTATATAGTAATATTATATAACGTTATGCGTTATATAGTAATAGTATATAACGTTATACGATAGTACGTAATAGTATATAACGTTATACGTGATATGGTAATACTATATAACGTTATACGCTATTACGTAATAGTATATAACGTTATACGTTAATACGTAATAGTATATATCGTTATACGTTATATGGTAATACTATACAACGTTATACGTTATATAGTAATAGTATATAACGTTATACGTTATATAGTAATAGTATATAACGTTATACGTTATATAGTAATATTATATAACGTTATGCGTTATATAGTAATAGTATAGAACGTTATACGTTATATAGTAATACTATATAACGGTATACGTTATATAGTAATAGTATATAACGTTATACGTTAGTACGTAATAATATACAACGTTATACGTGATATGGCAATACTATATAACGTTATACGTTATCACGTAATAGTATATAACGTTATACGTTATTACGTAATAGTATACAACGTTATACGTGATATGGTAGTACTATATAACGTTATACGTTAGTACGTAATAATATACAACGTTATACGTGATATGGTAATACTATATAACGTTATACGATATTACGTAATAGTATATAACGTTATACGTTAATATGTAATAGTATATATCGTTATACGTTATATAGTAATAGTATATAACGTTATACGTTATATAGTAATAGTATATAACGTTATACGTTATATAGTAATAGTATATAACGTTATACGTTATATAGTAATATTATATAACGTTATGCGTTATATAGTAATAGTATATAACGTTATACGTTATATAGTAATAGTATATAACGTTATACGTTATATAGTAATAGTATATAACGCTATACGTTATATAGTAATAGTATATAACGTTATACGCTATTACGTAATAGTATATAACGTTATACGTTAATACGTAATAGTATATAACGTTATACGTTATATAGTAATAGTATATAACGTTATACGTTATATAGTAATAGTATATAACGTTATACGTTATATAGAAATAGTATATAACGTTATACGTTATATAGTAATATTATATAACGTTATGCGTTATATAGTAATAGTATATAACGTTATACGTTATATAGTAATAGTATATAACGTTATGCGTTCTATAGTAATAGTATATAACGTTATACGATATATAGTATAAGTATATAACGTTATACGTTATATAGTAATAGTATATAACGTTATACGTTATATAGTAATATTATATAACGTTATGCGTTATATAGTAATAGTATATAACGTTATACGATAGTACGTAATAGTATATAACGTTATACGTGATATGGTAATACTATATAACGTTATACGCTATTACGTAATAGTATATAACGTTATACGTTAATACGTAATAGTATATATCGTTATACGTTATATGGTAATACTATACAACGTTATACGTTATATAGTAATAGTATATAACGTTATACGTTATATAGTAATAGTATATAACGTTATACGTTATATAGTAATATTATATAACGTTATGCGTTATATAGTAATAGTATAGAACGTTATACGTTATATAGTAATACTATATAACGGTATACGTTATATAGTAATAGTATATAACGTTATACGTTAGTACGTAATAATATACAACGTTATACGTGATATGGCAATACTATATAACGTTATACGTTATTACGTAGTAGTATATAACGTTATACGTTATTACGTAGTAGTATATAACGTTATACGTGATATGGTAGTACTATATAACGTTATACGTTAGTACGTAATAATATACAACGTTATACGTGATATGGTAATACTATATAACGTTATACGATATTACGTAATAGTATATAACGTTATACGTTAATATGTAATAGTATATATCGTTATACGTTATATAGTAATAGTATATAACGTTATACGTTATATAGTAATAGTATATAACGTTATACGTTATATAGTAATAGTATATAACGTTATACGTTATATAGTAATAGTATATAACGTTATACGTTATATAGTAATATTATATAACGTTATGCGTTATATAGTAATAGTATATAACGTTATACGTTATATAGTAATAGTATATAACGTTATACGTTATATAGTAATAGTATATAACGCATAACGTTATATAGTAATAGTATATAACGTTATACGTTATATAGTAATATTATATAACGTTATACGTGATATGGTAATACTATATAACGTTATACGCTATTACGTAATAGTATATAACGTTATACGTTAATACGTAATAGTATATACCGTTATACGTTATATAGTAATAGTATATAACGTTATACGTTATATAGTAATAGTATATAACGTTATACGTTATATAGTAATAGTATACAACGTTATACGTGATATGGTAATACTATATAACGTTATACGTTAGTACGTAATAATATACAACGTTACACGTGATATGGTAATACTATATAACGTTATACGCTATTACGTAATAGTATATAACGTTATACGTTAATATGTAATAGTATATATCGTTATACGTTATATAGTAATAGTATATAACGTTATACGTTATATAGTAATAGTATATAACGTTATACGTTATATAGTAATAGTATATAACGTTATACGTGATATGGCAATACTATATAACGTTATACGTTATTACGTAATAGTATATAACGTTATACGTTATATAGTAATAGTATATAACGTTATACGTTATATAGTGATAGTATATAACGTTATACGTTATATAGTAATAGTATATAACGTTATACGTTATATAGTAATAGTATATAACGTTATACGTTATATAGAAATAGTATATAACGTTATACGTTATATAGTAATATTATATAACGTTATGCGTTATATAGTAATAGTATATAACGTTATACGTTATATAGTAATAGTATATAACGTTATACGTTATATAGTAATATTATATAACGTTATGCGTTATATAGTAATAGTATATAACGTTATACGATAGTACGTAATAGTATATAACGTTATACGTGATATGGTAATACTATATAACGTTATACGCTATTACGTAATAGTATATAACGTTATACGTTAATACGTAATAGTATATATCGTTATACGTTATATGGTAATACTATACAACGTTATACGTTATATAGTAATAGTATATAACGTTATACGTTATATAGTAATAGTATATAACGTTATACGTTATATAGTAATATTATATAACGTTATGCGTTATATAGTAATAGTATAGAACGTTATACGTTATATAGTATTACTATATAACGGTATACGTTATATAGTAATAGTATATAACGTTATACGTTAGTACGTAATAATATACAACGTTATACGTGATATGGCAATACTATATAACGTTATACGTTATTACGTAATAGTATATAACGTTATACGTTATTACGTAATAGTATACAACGTTATACGTGATATGGTAGTACTATATAACGTTATACGTTAGTACGTAATAATATACAACGTTATACGTGATATGGTAATACTATATAACGTTATACGATATTACGTAATAGTATATAACGTTATACGTTAATATGTAATAGTATATATCGTTATACGTTATATAGTAATAGTATATAACGTTATACGTTATATAGTAATAGTATATAACGTTATACGTTATATAGTAATAGTATATAACGTTATACGTTATATAGTAATAGTATATAACGTTATACGTTATATAGTAATATTATATAACGTTATGCGTTATATAGTAATAGTATATAACGTTATACGTTATATAGTAATAGTATATAACGTTATACGTTATATAGTAATAGTATATAACGCTATACGTTATATAGTAATAGTATATAACGTTATACGCTATTACGTAATAGTATATAACGTTATACGTTAATACGTAATAGTATATAACGTTATACGTTATATAGTAATAGTATATAACGTTATACGTTATATAGTAATAGTATATAACGTTATACGTTATATAGAAATAGTATATAACGTTATACGTTATATAGTAATATTATATAACGTTATGCGTTATATAGTAATAGTATAGAACGTTATACGTTATATAGTAATACTATATAACGGTATACGTTATATAGTAATAGTATATAACGTTATACGTTAGTACGTAATAATATACAACGTTATACGTTATTACGTAATACTATACAACGTTATACGTGATATGGTAATACTAGATAACGTTATACGTTAGTACGTAATAATATACAACGTTACACGTGATATGGTAATACTATATAACGTTATACGTTAGTACGTAATAATATACAACGTTATACGTGATATGGTAATACTATATAACGTTATACGCTATTACGTAATAGTATATAACGTTATACGTTAATACGTAATAGTATATATCGTTATACGTTATATAGTAATAGTATATAACGTTATACGTTATATAGTAATATTATATAACGTTATGCGTTATATAGTAATAGTATATAACGTTATACGTTAATACGTAATAGTATATATCGTTATACGTTATATAGTAATAGTATATAACGTTATACGTTATTACGTAATAGTATACAACGTTATACGTGATATGGTAGTACTATATAACGTTATACGTTAGTACGTAATAATATACAACGTTATACGTGATATGGTAATACTATATAACGTTATACGATATTACGTAATAGTATATAACGTTATACGTTAATATGTAATAGTATATATCGTTATACGTTATATAGTAATAGTATATAACGTTATACGTTATATAGTAATAGTATATAACGTTATACGTTATATAGTAATAGTATATAACGCTATACGTTATATAGTAATAGTATATAACGTTATACGCTATTACGTAATAGTATATAACGTTATACGTTAATACGTAATAGTATATAACGTTATACGTTATATAGTAATAGTATATAACGTTATACGTTATATAGTAATAGTATATAACGTTATACGTTATATAGAAATAGTATATAACGTTATACGTTATATAGTAATATTATATAACGTTATGCGTTATATAGTAATAGTATATAACGTTATACGTTATATAGTAATAGTATATAACGTTATGCGTTATATAGTAATAGTATATAACGTTATACGTTATATAGTATAAGTATATAACGTTATACGTTATATAGTAATAGTATATAACGTTATACGTTATATAGTAATATTATATAACGTTATGCGTTATATAGTAATAGTATATAACGTTATACGATAGTACGTAATAGTATATAACGTTATACGTGATATGGTAATACTATATAACGTTATACGCTATTACGTAATAGTATATAACGTTATACGTTAATACGTAATAGTATATAACGTTATACGTTATATGGTAATACTATACAACGTTATACGTTATATAGTAATAGTATATAACGTTATACGTTATATAGTAATAGTATATAACGTTATACGTTATATAGTAATATTATATAACGTTATGCGTTATATAGTAATAGTATAGAACGTTATACGTTATATAGTAATACTATATAACGGTATACGTTATATAGTAATAGTATATAACGTTATACGTTAGTACGTAATAATATACAACGTTATACGTGATATGGCAATACTATATAACGTTATACGTTATTACGTAATAGTATATAACGTTATACGTTATTACGTAATAGTATACAACGTTATACGTGATATGGTAGTACTATATAACGTTATACGTTAGTACGTAATAATATACAACGTTATACGTGATATGGTAATACTATATAACGTTATACGATATTACGTAATAGTATATAACGTTATACGTTAATATGTAATAGTATATATCGTTATACGTTATATAGTAATAGTATATAACGTTATGCGTTATATAGTAATAGTATATAACGTTATACGTTATATAGTAATAGTATATAACGCTATACGTTATATAGTAATAGTATATAACGTTATACGCTATTACGTAATAGTATATAACGTTATACGTTAATACGTAATAGTATATATCGTTATACGTTATATAGTAATAGTATATAGCGATACACGTTATATAGTAATAGTATATAACGTTATACGTTAGTACGTAATAGTATATAACGTTATACGTTATATGGTAATACGATACAACGTTATACGTTATATAGTAATAGTATATAACGTTATACGTTATATAGTAATAGTATATAACGTTATACGTTATATAGTAATAGTATATAACGTTATACGTTATATAGTAATAGTATATAACGTTATACGTTATATAGTAATATTATATAACGTTATGCATTATATAGTAATAGTATATAACGCTATACGTTAATACGTAATAGTATATATCGTTATACGTTATTACGTAATAGTATACAACGTTATACGTGATATGGTAGTACTATATAACGTTATACGTTAGTACGTAATAATATACAACGTTATACGTGATATGGTAATACTATATAACGTTATACGATATTACGTAATAGTATATAACGTTATACGTTAATATGTAATAGTATATATCGTTATACGTTATATAGTAATAGTATATAACGTTATGCGTTATATAGTAATAGTATGTCGGAGATGCAGAGACATCGAGCCTTTCTTTTGGAAGATTTCTCAATACTTGGGCTCGGGGTGACATAACTGGTCGCCGAACGTAGCCACGGTCACTGGATGAACGAAATGTTTTACAAAGGAGGTTCCAGTGTTAAGGGATACGCTGTATAAACAATCAAGTCTTGATCAGGAGCAATGCTGGTTTATGTGGAAATGCCTAGTTACGGCGCTTGGGAATTTGTTGATATTCCCGATCGATATGTATTTGATATATGTAACTGTATCTGTCTTTTATTTTGCAATCTCCTTGGAGAGTTTACTGTCATCGTCTTGGAGTCAGTCTTAGAGAAACCCTGTGCCAGAGTGAACGTGTCAGTGTGCTATCAAAAATATATTAAAACGTACAGAAAGTTTCCCGTTGACCGTGGATTCGTTACAGAACCCAAGAATATTATTTAAAGCATTTGTTTACTTATTGTTTGTTATCTTAGTTAACCGATAAACTAATTATTTATCAAACTTTGTAAAGAAATATAATTTTATGTAAATACAACCTTTAATGAACATCATGATGGCAAATGCTAACGAAGAATCGTCTCGCGCTCGAAATCCAAACGACAATTCGACATATATAATAATTCGACATATATTCGACATATATTCGTTATACGTTATATAGTAATAGTATATAACGTTATGCGTTATATAGTAATAGTATATAACGTTATACGTTATATAGTAATAGTATATAACGTTATACGTTATATAGTAATGGTATATAATGTTATACGTTATATAGTAATGGTATATAACGTTATACGTTAATACGTAATAGTATATAACGTTATACGTTATATAGTAATAGTATATAACGTTATACGTTAGTACGTAATAATATACAACGTTATACGTGATATGGCAATACTACATAACGTTATACGTTATTACGTAATAGTATATAACGTTATACGTTATATAGTAATAGTATATAACGTTATACGTTATATAGTAATAGTATATAACGTTATACGTTATATAGTAATAGTATATAACGTTATACGTTATATAGTAATAGTATATAACGTTATACGTTATATAGTAATAGTATATAACGTTATACGTTATATAGTAATAGTATATAACGTTATACGTTATATAGTAATAGTATATAACGTTATAGTTTATATCGTAATAGTATATAACGTTATACGTTATATAGTAATAGTATATAACGTTATATGTTATATCGTAATAGTATATAACGTTATACGTTATTACGTAATACTATACAACGTTATACGTGATATGGTAATACTAGATAACGTTATACGTTAGTACGTAATAATATACAACGTTACACGTGATATGGTAATACTATATAACGTTATACGTTAGTACGTAATAATATACAACGTTATACGTGATATGGTAATACTATATAACGTTATACGCTATTACGTAATAGTATATAACGTTATACGTTAATACGTAATAGTATATATCGTTATACGTTATATAGTAATAGTATATAACGTTATACGTTATATAGTAATATTATATAACGTTATGCGTTATATAGTAATAGTATATAACGTTATACGTTAATACGTAATAGTATATATCGTTATACGTTATATAGTAATAGTATATAACGTTATACGTTATATAGTAATAGTATATAACGTTATACGTTATATAGTAATAGTATATAACGTTATACGTTATATAGTAATAGTATATAACGTTATAGGTTATATCGTAATAGTATATAACGTTATACGTTATATAGTAATAGTATATAACGTTATATGTTATATCGTAATAGTATATAACGTTATACGTTATTACGTAATACTATACAACGTTATACGTGATATGGTAATACTAGATAACGTTATACGTTAGTACGTAATAATATACAACGTTACACGTGATATGGTAATACTATATAACGTTATACGTTAGTACGTAATAATATACAACGTTATACGTGATATGGTAATACTATATAACGTTATACGCTATTACGTAATAGTATATAACGTTATACGTTAATACGTAATAGTATATATCGTTATACGTTATATAGTAATAGTATATAACGTTATACGTTATATAGTAATATTATATAACGTTATGCGTTATATAGTAATAGTATATAACGTTATACGTTAATACGTAATAGTATATATCGTTATACGTTATATAGTAATAGTATATAACGTTATACGTTATATAGTAATAGTATATAACGTTATACGTTATATAGTAATAGTATATAACGTTATACGTTATATAGTAATAGTATATAACGTTATACGTTATATAGTAATAGTATATAACGTTATACGTTAGTACGTAATAATATACAACGTTACACGTGATATGGTAATACTATATAACGTTATACGCTATTACGTAATAGTATATAACGTTATACGTTAATATGTAATAGTATATATCGTTATACGTTATATAGTAATAGTATATAACGTTATACGTTATATAGTAATAATATATAACGTTATACGTTATATAGTAATAGTATATAACGTTATACGTTATATAGTAATATTATATAACGTTATGCGTTATATAGTAATAGTATATAACGTTATACGTGATATGGCAATACTATATAACGTTATACGTTATTACGTAATAGTATATAACGTTATACGTTATATAGTAATAGTATATAACGTTATACGTTATATAGTGATAGTATATAACGTTATACGTTATATAGTAATAGTATATAACGTTATACGTTATATAGTAATAGTATATAACGTTATACGTTATATAGAAATAGTATATAACGTTATACGTTATATAGTAATATTATATAACGTTATGCGTTATATAGTAATAGTATATAACGTTATACGTTATATAGTAATAGTATATAACGTTATGCGTTATATAGTAATAGTATATAACGTTATACGTTAATACGGAATAGTATATATCGTTATACGTTATATAGTAATAGTATATAACGTTATACGTTATATAGTAATAGTATATAACGTTATACGTTATATAGTAATAGTATATAACGTTATACGTTATATAGTAATAGTATATAACGTTATACGTTATATAGTAATAGTATATAACGTTATACGTTATATAGTAATAGTATATAACGTTATACGTTATATAGTAATATTATATAACGTTATGCGTTATATAGTAATAGTATATAACGTTATACGTCATATAGTAATAGTATATAACGTTATGCGTTATATAGTAATAGTATATTACGTTATAAGATAGTACGTAATAGTATATATCGTTATACGTTATATAGTAATAGTATATAACGTTATACGTTATATAGTAGTAGTATATAACGTTATACGTTATATAGTAATAGTATATAACGTTATACGTTATATAGTAATAGTATATAACGTTATACGTTATATAGTAATAGTATACAACGTTATACGTGATATGGTAATTCTATATAACGTTATACGTTAGTACGTAATAATATACAACGTTACACGTGATATGGTAATACTATATAACGTTATACGCTATTACGTAATAGTATATAACGTTACACGTTAATACGTAATAGTATATATCGTTATACGTTATATAGTAATAGTATATAGCGATATACGTTATATAGTAATAGTATATAACGTTATACGTTATATAGTAATAGTATATAACGTTATACGTTATATAGTAATAGTATATAACGTTATACGTTATATAGTAATAGTATATATCGTTATACGTCATATAGTAATAGTATATAACGTTATGCGTTATATAGTAATAGTATATAACGTTATAAGATAGTACGTAATAGTATATATCGTTATACGTTATATAGTAATAGTATATAACGTTATACGTTATATAGTAGTAGTATATAACGTTATACGTTATATAGTAATAGTATATAACGTTATACGTTATATAGTAATAGTATACAACGTTATACGTTATATAGTAATAGTATACAACGTTATACGTGATATGGTAATTCTATATAACGTTATACGTTAGTACGTAATAATATACAACGTTACACGTGATATGGTAATACTATATAACGTTATACGCTATTACGTAATAGTATATAACGTTATACGTTAATACGTAATAGTATATATCGTTATACGTTATATAGTAATAGTATATAGCGATATACGTTATATAGTAATAGTATATAACGTTATAGGTTATATAGTAATAGTATATAACGTTATACGTTATTTAGACATATTATATAACGTTATGCGTTATATAGTAATAGTATATAACGTTATACGTTATATAGTAATAGTATATAACGTTATACGTTATATAGTAATAGTATATAACGTTATACGTTATATAGTAATAGTATATAACGTTATACGTTATATAGTAATATTAAATAACGTTATACGTGATATGGTAATACTGTATAACGTTATACGCTATTACGTAATAGTATATAACGTTATACGTTAATACGTAATAGTATATATCGTTATACGTTATATAGTAATAGTATATAACGTTATACGTTATATAGTAATAGTATATAACGTTATACGTTATATAGTAATAGTATACAACGTTATACGTGATATGGTAATACTATATAACGTTATACGTTAGTACGTAATAATATACAACGTTACACGTGATATGGTAATACTATATAACGTTATACGCTATTACGTAATAGTATATAACGTTATACGTTAATATGTAATAGTATATATCGTTATACGTTATATAGTAATAGTATATAACGTTATACGTTATATAGTAATAGTATATAACGTTATACGTTATATAGTAATAGTATATAACGTTATACGTTATATAGTAATATTATATAACGTTATGCGTTATATAGTAATAGTATATAACGTTATACGTGATATGGCAATACTATATAACGTTATACGTTATTACGTAATAGTATATAACGTTATACGTTATATAGAAATAGTATATAACGTTATACGTTATATAGTATTATTATATAACGTTATGCGTTATATAGTAATAGTATATAACGTTATACGTTATATAGTAATAGTATATAACGTTATGCGTTCTATAGTAATAGTATATAACGTTATACGATAGTACGGAATAGTATATATCGTTATACGTTATATAGTAATAGTATATAACGTTATACGTTATATAGTAGTAGTATATAACGTTATACGTTATATAGTAATAGTATACAACGTTATACGTGATATGGTAATACTATATAACGTTATACGTTAGTACGTAATAATATACAACGTTACACGTGATATGGTAATACTATATAACGTTATACGCTATTACGTAATAGTATATAACGTTATACGTTAATATGTAATGGTATATATCGTTATACGTTATATAGTAATAGTATATAACGTTATACGTTATATAGTAATAGTATATAACGTTATACGTTATATAGTAATAGTATATAACGTTATACGTTATATAGTAATAGTATATAACGTTATACGTTATATAGTAATATTATATAACGTTATGCGTTATATAGTAATAGTATATAACGTTATACGTGATATGGCAATACTATATAACGTTATACGTTATTACGTAATAGTATATAACGTTATACGTTATATAGTAATAGTATATAACGTTATACGTTATATAGTAATAGTATATAACGTTATACGTTATATAGTAATAGTATACAACGTTATACGTGATATGGTAATACTATATAACGTTATACGTTAGTACGTAATAATATACAACGTTACACGTGATATGGTAATACTATATAACGTTATACGCTATTACGTAATAGTATATAACGTTATACGTTAATATGTAATAGTATATATCGTTATACGTTATATAGTAATAGTATATAACGTTATACGTTATATAGTAATAGTATATAACGTTATACGTTATATAGTAATAGTATATAACGTTATACGTTATATAGTAATAGTATATAACGTTATACGTTATATAGTAATAGTATATAACGTTATACGTTATATAGTAATAGTATATAACGTTATACGTTATATAGTAATAGTATATAACGTTATACGTTATATAGTAATATTATATAACGTTATGCGTTATATAGTAATAGTATATAACGTTATACGTCATATAGTAATAGTATATAACGTTATGCGTTATATAGTA
This sequence comes from Bombus terrestris, assembly GCF_910591885.1. Lineage (NCBI taxonomy): Eukaryota > Metazoa > Arthropoda > Insecta > Hymenoptera > Apidae > Bombus > Bombus terrestris. Next base: position 20,245,456 of record NC_063271.1, on the reverse strand, counting down.
ATAGTATATTACGTTATAAGATAGTACGTAATAGTATATATCGTTATACGTTATATAGTAATAGTATATAACGTTATACGTTATATAGTAGTAGTATATAACGTTATACGTTATATAGTAATAGTATATAACGTTATACGTTATATAGTAATAGTATATAACGTTATACGTTATATAGTAATAGTATACAACGTTATACGTGATATGGTAATTCTATATAACGTTATACGTTAGTACGTAATAATATACAACGTTACACGTGATATGGTAATACTATATAACGTTATACGCTATTACGTAATAGTATATAACGTTACACGTTAATACGTAATAGTATATATCGTTATACGTTATATAGTAATAGTATATAGCGATATACGTTATATAGTAATAGTATATAACGTTATACGTTATATAGTAATAGTATATAACGTTATACGTTATATAGTAATAGTATATAACGTTATACGTTATATAGTAATAGTATATATCGTTATACGTCATATAGTAATAGTATATAACGTTATGCGTTATATAGTAATAGTATATAACGTTATAAGATAGTACGTAATAGTATATATCGTTATACGTTATATAGTAATAGTATATAACGTTATACGTTATATAGTAGTAGTATATAACGTTATACGTTATATAGTAATAGTATATAACGTTATACGTTATATAGTAATAGTATACAACGTTATACGTGATATGGTAATTCTATATAACGTTATACGTTAGTACGTAATAATATACAACGTTACACGTGATATGGTAATACTATATAACGTTATACGCTATTACGTAATAGTATATAACGTTATACGTTAATACGTAATAGTATATATCGTTATACGTTATATAGTAATAGTATATAGCGATATACGTTATATAGTAATAGTATATAACGTTATAGGTTATATAGTAATAGTATATAACGTTATACGTTATTTAGACATATTATATAACGTTATGCGTTATATAGTAATAGTATATAACGTTATACGTTATATAGTAATAGTATATAACGTTATACGTTATATAGTAATAGTATATAACGTTATACGTTATATAGTAATAGTATATAACGTTATACGTTATATAGTAATATTAAATAACGTTATACGTGATATGGTAATACTGTATAACGTTATACGCTATTACGTAATAGTATATAACGTTATACGTTAATACGTAATAGTATATATCGTTATACGTTATATAGTAATAGTATATAACGTTATACGTTATATAGTAATAGTATATAACGTTATACGTTATATAGTAATAGTATACAACGTTATACGTGATATGGTAATACTATATAACGTTATACGTTAGTACGTAATAATATACAACGTTACACGTGATATGGTAATACTATATAACGTTATACGCTATTACGTAATAGTATATAACGTTATACGTTAATATGTAATAGTATATATCGTTATACGTTATATAGTAATAGTATATAACGTTATACGTTATATAGTAATAGTATATAACGTTATACGTTATATAGTAATAGTATATAACGTTATACGTTATATAGTAATATTATATAACGTTATGCGTTATATAGTAATAGTATATAACGTTATACGTGATATGGCAATACTATATAACGTTATACGTTATTACGTAATGGTATATAACGTTATACGTTATATAGAAATAGTATATAACGTTATACGTTATATAGTATTATTATATAACGTTATGCGTTATATAGTAATAGTATATAACGTTATACGTTATATAGTAATAGTATATAACGTTATGCGTTCTATAGTAATAGTATATAACGTTATACGATAGTACGGAATAGTATATATCGTTATACGTTATATAGTAATAGTATATAACGTTATACGTTATATAGTAGTAGTATATAACGTTATACGTTATATAGTAATAGTATACAACGTTATACGTGATATGGTAATACTATATAACGTTATACGTTAGTACGTAATAATATACAACGTTACACGTGATATGGTAATACTATATAACGTTATACGCTATTACGTAATAGTATATAACGTTATACGTTAATATGTAATGGTATATATCGTTATACGTTATATAGTAATAGTATATAACGTTATACGTTATATAGTAATAGTATATAACGTTATACGTTATATAGTAATAGTATATAACGTTATACGTTATATAGTAATAGTATATAACGTTATACGTTATATAGTAATATTATATAACGTTATGCGTTATATAGTAATAGTATATAACGTTATACGTGATATGGCAATACTATATAACGTTATACGTTATTACGTAATAGTATATAACGTTATACGTTATATAGTAATAGTATATAACGTTATACGTTATATAGTAATAGTATATAACGTTATACGTTATATAGTAATAGTATACAACGTTATACGTGATATGGTAATACTATATAACGTTATACGTTAGTACGTAATAATATACAACGTTACACGTGATATGGTAATACTATATAACGTTATACGCTATTACGTAATAGTATATAACGTTATACGTTAATATGTAATAGTATATATCGTTATACGTTATATAGTAATAGTATATAACGTTATACGTTATATAGTAATAGTATATAACGTTATACGTTATATAGTAATAGTATATAACGTTATACGTTATATAGTAATATTATATAACGTTATGCGTTATATAGTAATAGTATATAACGTTATACGTTATATAGTAATAGTATATAACGTTATACGTTATATAGTGATAGTATATAACGTTATACGTTATATAGTAATAGTATATAACGTTATACGTTATATAGTAATAGTATATAACGTTATACGTTATATAGAAATAGTATATAACGTTATACGTTATATAGTAATATTATATAACGTTATGCGTTATATAGTAATAGTATATAACGTTATACGTTATATAGTAATAGTATATAACGTTATGCGTTCTATAGTAATAGTATATAACGTTATACGATAGTACGGAATAGTATATATCGTTATACGTTATATAGTAATAGTATATAACGTTATACGTTATATAGTAATAGTATATAACGTTATACATTATATAGTAATAGTATATAACGTTATACGTTATACAGTAATATTATATAACGTTATGCGTTATATAGTAATAGTATATAACGATATACGATATATAGTAATAGTCTATAACGTTATGCGTTATATAGTAATAGTATATAACGATATACGTTATATAGTAATAGTATATACCGTTATACGTTATATAGTAATACTATATAACGTTATACGTTATATAGTAGTAGTATATAACGTTATACGTTATATAGTAATAGTATACAACGTTATACGTGATATGGTAATACTATATAACGTTATACGTTAGTACGTAATAATATACAACGTTACACGTGATATGGTAATACTATATAACGTTATAAGCTATTACGTAATAGTATATAGCGTTATACGTTAATATGTAATAGTATATATCGTTATACGTTATATAGTAATAGTATATAACGTTATACGTTATATAGTAATAGTATATAACGTTATACGTTATATAGTAATAGTATATAACGTTATACGTTATATAGTAATATTATATAACGTTATGCGTTATATAGTAATAGTATATAACGTTATACGTGATATGGCAATACTATATAACGTTATACGTTATTACGTAATAGTATATAACGTTATACGTTAGTACGTAATAGTATATAACGTTATACGTTATATGGTAATACTATACAACGTTATACGTTATATAGTAATAGTATATAACGTTATACGTTATATAGTAATAGTATATAACGTTATACGTTATATAGTAATAGTATATAACGTTATACGTTATATAGAAATAGTATATAACGTTATACGTTATATAGTAATATTATATAACGTTATGCGTTATATAGTAATAGTATATAACGTTATACGTTATATAGTAATAGTATATAACGTTATGCGTTCTATAGTAATAGTATATAACGTTATACGATAGTACGGAATAGTATATATCGTTATACGTTATATAGTAATAGTATATAACGTTATACGTTATATAGTAATAGTATATAACGTTATACATTATATAGTAATAGTATATAACGTTATACGTTATACAGTAATATTATATAACGTTATGCGTTATATAGTAATAGTATATAACGATATACGATATATAGTAATAGTCTATAACGTTATGCGTTATATAGTAATAGTATATAACGATATACGTTATATAGTAATAGTATATACCGTTATACGTTATATAGTAATACTATATAACGTTATACGTTATATAGTAGTAGTATATAACGTTATACGTTATATAGTAATAGTATACAACGTTATACGTGATATGGTAATACTATATAACGTTATACGTTAGTACGTAATAATATACAACGTTACACGTGATATGGTAATACTATATAACGTTATAAGCTATTACGTAATAGTATATAGCGTTATACGTTAATATGTAATAGTATATATCGTTATACGTTATATAGTAATAGTATATAACGTTATACGTTATATAGTAATAGTATATAACGTTATACGTTATATAGTAATAGTATATAACGTTATACGTTATATAGTAATATTATATAACGTTATGCGTTATATAGTAATAGTATATAACGTTATACGTGATATGGCAATACTATATAACGTTATACGTTATTACGTAATAGTATATAACGTTATACGTTAGTACGTAATAGTATATAACGTTATACGTTATATGGTAATACTATACAACGTTATACGTTATATAGTAATAGTATATAACGTTATACGTTATATAGTAATAGTATATAACGTTATACGTTATATAGTAATAGTATATAACGTTATACGTTATATAGTAATATTATATAACGTTATGCGTTATATAGTAATAGTATATAACGTTATACGTTATATAGTAATAGTATATAACGTTATACGCTATATAGTAATAGTATATAACGTTATGCGTTATATAGTAATAGTATATAACGTTATACGCTATTACGTAATAGTATATAACGTTATACGTTAATACGTAATAGTATATATCGTTATACGTTATGTAGTAATAGTATATAGCGATACACGTTATATAGTAATAGTATATAACGTTATACGTTAGTACGTAATAGTATATAACGTTATACGTTATATGGTAATACGATACAACGTTATACGTTATATAGTAATAGTATATAACGTTATACGTTATATAGTAATAGTATATAACGTTATACGTTATATAGTAATATTATATAACGTTATACGTTATATAGTAATAGTATATAACGTTATACGTTATATAGTAATAGTATATTACGTTATGCGTTATATAGTAATAGTATGTCGGAGATGCAGAGACATCGAGCCTTTCTTTAGGAAGATTTCTCAATACTTGGGCTCGGGGTGACATAACTGGTCGCCGAACGTAGCCATGGTCACTGGATGAACGAAATGTTTTACAAAGGAGGTTCCAGTGTTAAGGGATACGCTGTATAAACAATCAAGTCTTGATCAGGAGCAATGCTGGTTTATGTGGGAATGCCTAGTTACGGCGCTTGGGAATTTGTTGATATTCCCGATCGATATGTATTTGATATATGTAACTGTATCTGTCTTTTATTTTGCAATCTCCTTGGAGAGTTTACTGTCATCGTCTTGGAGTCAGTCTTAGAGAAACCCTGTGCCAGAGTGAACGTGTCAGTGTGCTATCAAAAATATATTAAAACGTACAGAAAGTTTCCCGTTGACCGTGGATTCGTTACAGAACCCAAGAATATTATTTAAAGCATTTGTTTACTTATTGTTTGTTATCTTAGTTAACCGATAAACTAATTATTTATCAAACTTTGTAAAGAAATATAATTTTATGTAAATACAACCTTTATTGAACATCATGATGGCAAATGCTAACGAAGAATCGTCTCGCGCTCGAAATCCAAACGACAATTCGACATATATAATAATTCGACATATATTCGACATATATTCGTTATACGTTATATAGTAATAGTATATAACGTTATGCGTTATATAGTAATAGTATATAACGTTATACGTTATATAGTAATAGTATATAACGTTATACGTTATATAGTAATGGTATATAATGTTATACGTTATATAGTAATAGTATATGACGTTATACGTTAATACGTAATAGTATATAACGTTATACGTTATATAGTAATAGTATATAACGTTATACGTTAGTACGTAATAATATACAACGTTATACGTGATATGGCAATACTACATAACGTTATACGTTATTACGTAATAGTATATAACGTTATACGTTAATACGTAATAGTATATAACGTTATACGTTATATAGTAACAGTATATAACGTTATACGTTATATAGTAATAGTATATAACGTTATACGTTATATAGTAATAGTATATAACGTTATACGTTATATAGTAATAGTATATAACGTTATACGTTATATAGTAATAGTATATAACGTTATACGTTAGTACGTAATAATATACAACGTTATACGTGATATGGTAATACTATATAACGTTATACGCTATTACGTAATAGTATATAACGTTATACGTTAATACGTAATAGTATATATCGTTATACGTTATATAGTAATAGTATATAGCGATATACGTTATATAGTAATAGTATATAACGTTATACGTTATATAGTAATAGTATATAACGTTATACGTTATATAGTAATAGTATATAACGTTATACGTTATATAGTAATAGTATATAACGTTATACGTTATATAGTAATAGTATATAACGTTATACGTTATATAGTAATAGTATATAACGTTATACGTTATATAGTAATAGTATATAACGTTATACGTTATATCGTAATAGTATATAACGTTATACGTTATATAGTAATAGTATATAACGTTATATGTTATATCGTAATAGTATATAACGTTATACGTTATTACGTAATACTATACAACGTTATACGTGATATGGTAATACTAGATAACGTTATACGTTAGTACGTAATAATATACAACGTTACACGTGATATGGTAATACTATATAACGTTATACGTTAGTACGTAATAATATACAACGTTATACGTAATATAATACGTTAATACGTTATACGTTATACGTTATACGTAATAGTATATATCGTTATACGTTATATAGTAATAGTATATAGCGATATACGTTATATAGTAATAGTATATAACGTTATACGTTATATAGTAATAGTATATAACGTTATACGTTATATAGTAATAGTATATAACGTTATACGTTATATAGTAATAGTATATAACGTTATACGTTATATAGTAATAGTATATAACGTTATACGTTATATAGTAATAGTATATAACGTTATACGTTATATAGTAATAGTATATAACGTTATACGTTATATAGTAATAGTATATAACGTTATATGTTATATCGTAATAGTATATAACGTTATACGTTATATAGTAATAGTATATAACGTTATATGTTATATCGTAATAGTATATAACGTTATACGTTATTACGTAATACTATACAACGTTATACGTGATATGGTAATACTAGATAACGTTATACGTTAGTACGTAATAATATACAACGTTACACGTGATATGGTAATACTATATAACGTTATACGTTAGTACGTAATAATATACAACGTTATACGTGATATGGTAATACTATATAACGTTATACGCTATTACGTAATAGTATATAACGTTATACGTTAATACGTAATAGTATATATCGTTATACGTTATATAGTAATAGTATATAACGTTATACGTTATATAGTAATATTATATAACGTTATGCGTTATATAGTACTAGTATATAACGTTATACGTTAATACGTAATAGTATATATCGTTATACGTTATATAGTAATAGTATATAACGTTATACGCTATTACGTAATAGTATATAACGTTATACGTTAATACGTAATAGTATATATCGTTATACGTTATATAGTAATAGTATATAACGTTATACGTTATATAGTAATAGTATATAACGTTATACGTGATATGGTAATACTATATAACGTTATACGCTATTACGTAATAGTATATAACGTTATACGTTAATACGTAATAGTATATATCGTTATACGTTATATAGTAATAGTATATAACGTTATACGTTATATAGTAATAGTATATATAGTATATATAGTAATAGTATATTATATAGTAATAGTATACAACGTTATACGTGATATGGTAATACTATATAACGTTATACGTTAGTACGTAATAATATACAACGTTACACGTGATATGGTAATACTATATAACGTTATACGCTATTACGTAATAGTATATAACGTTATACGTTAATATGTAATAGTATATATCGTTATACGTTATATAGTAATAGTATATAACGTTATACGTTATATAGTAATAGTATATAACGTTAAACGTTATATAGTAATAGTATATAACGTTATACGTTATATAGTAATATTATATAACGTTATGCGTTATATAGTAATAGTATATAACGTTATACGTGATATAGCAATACTATATAGCGTTATACGTTATTACGTAATAGTATATAACGTTATACGTTATATAGTAATAGTATATAACGTTATACGTTATATAGTGATAGTATATAACGTTATACGTTATATAGTAATAGTATATAACGTTATACGTTATATAGTAATAGTATATAACGTTATACGTTATATAGAAATAGTATATAACGTTATACGTTATATAGTAATATTATATAACGTTATGCGTTATATAGTAATAGTATATAACGTTATACGTTATATAGTAATAGTATATAACGTTATGCGTTCTATAGTAATAGTATATAACGTTATACGTTAATACGGAATAGTATATATCGTTATACGTTATATAGTAATCGTATATAACGTTATACGTTATATAGTAATAGTATATAACGTTATACGTTATATAGTAATAGTATATAACGTTATACGTTATATAGTAATAGTATATAACGTTATACGTTATATAGTAATAGTATATAACGTTATACGTTATATAGTAATAGTATATAACGTTATACGTTATATAGTAATATTATATAACGTTATGCGTTATATAGTAATAGTATATAACGTTATACGTCATATAGTAATAGTATATAACGTTATGCGTTATATAGTAATAGTATATAACGTTATAAGATAGTACGTAATAGTATATATCGTTATACGTTATATAGTAATAGTATATAACGTTATACGTTATATAGTAGTAGTATATAACGTTATACGTTATATAGTAATAGTATATAACGTTATACGTTATATAGTAATAGTATATAACGTTATACGTTATATAGTAATAGTATACAACGTTATACGTGATATGGTAATTCTATATAACGTTATACGTTAGTACGTAATAATATACAACGTTACACGTGATATGGTAATACTATATAACGTTATACGCTATTACGTAATAGTATATAACGTTATACGTTAATACGTAATAGTATATATCGTTATACGTTATATAGTAATAGTATATAGCGATATACGTTATATAGTAATAGTATATAACGTTATACGTTATATAGTAATAGTATATAACGTTATACGTTATATAGTAATAGTATATAACGTTATACGTTATATAGTAATAGTATATAACGTTATACGTTATATAGTAATAGTATATAACGTTATACGTTATATAGTAATAGTATATATCGTTATACGTTAGTACGTAATAATATACAACGTTATACGTGATATGGCAATACTATATAACGTTATACGTTATTACGTAATAGTATATAACGTTATACGTTATATAGTAATAGTATATAACGTTATACGTTATATAGTAATAGTATACAACGTTATACGTGATATGGTAATACTATATAACGTTATACGTTATATAGTAATAGTATATAACGTTATACGTGATATGGCAATACTATATAACGTTATACGTTATTACGTAATAGTATATAACGTTATACGTTATATAGTAATAGTATATAACGTTATACGTTATATAGTAATAGTATATAACGTTATACGTTATATAGTGATAGTATATAACGTTATACGTTATATAGTAATAGTATATAACGTTATGCGTTATATAGAAATAGTATATAACGTTATACGTTATATAGTAATATTATATAACGTTATGCGTTATATAGTAATAGTATATAACGTTATACGTTATATAGTAATAGTATATAACGTTATGCGTTCTATAGTAATAGTATATAACGTTATACGTTATATAGTAATAGTATATAACGTTATACGTTATATAGTGATAGTATATAACGTTATACGTTATATAGTAATAGTATATAACGTTATACGTTATATAGTAATTGTATATAACGTTATACGTTATATAGAAATAGTATATAACGTTATACGTTATATAGTAATATTATATAACGTTATGCGTTATATAGTAATAGTATATAACGTTATACGTTATATAGTAATAGTATATAACGTTATGCGTTCTATAGTAATAGTATATAACGTTATACGATAGTACGGAATAGTATATATCGTTATACGTTATATAGTAATAGGATATAACGTTATACGTTATTACGTAATAGTATATAACGTTATACGTTATATAGTAATAGTATATAACGTTATACGTTATATAGTAATAGTATATAACGTTATACATTATATAGTAATAGTATATAACGTTATACGTTATATAGTAATATTATATAACGTTATGCGTTATATAGTAATAGTATATAACGATATACGTTATATAGTAATAGTATATAACGTTATACGTTATTACGTAATAGTATATAACGTTATACGTTATATAGTAATAGTATATAACGTTATACGTTATATAGTAATATTATATAACGTTATACATTATGTAGTAATAGTATATAACGTTATACGTTATATAGTAATATTATATAACGTTATGCGTTATATAGTAATAGTATATAACGATATACGTTATATAGTAATAGTCTATAACGTTATGCGTTATATAGTAATAGTATATAACGTTATAGGTTAATACGGAATAGTATATATCGTTATACGTTATATAGTAATAGTATATAACGTTATACGTTATATAGTAATAGTATATAACGTTATACATTATATAGTAATAGTATATAACGTTATACGTTATATAGTAATATTATATAACGTTATGCGTTATATAGTAATAGTATATAACGATATACGTTATATAGTAATAGTATATATCGTTATACGTTATATAGTATTACTATATAACGTATAACGTTATATAGTATTAGTATATAACGTTATACGTTATATAGTAATAGTATATAACGTTATACGTTATATAGTAATAGTATATAACGTTATACGCTAGTACGTAATAATATACAACGATATACGTGATATGGTAATACTATATAACGTTACGCGCTATTACGTAATAGTATATAACGTTATACGTTAATACGGAATAGTATATATCGTTATACGTTATATAGTAATAGTATATAACGTTATACGTTATATAGTAATAGTATATAACGTTATACGTTATATAGTAATAGTATATAACGTTATACGTTAGTACGTAATAATATACAACGTTATACGTGATATGGCAATACTATATAACGTTATACGTTATTACGTAATAGTATATAACGTTATACGTTATATAGTAAAAGTATATAACGTTATACGTTATATAGTAATAGTATATAACGTTATACATTATGTAGTGATAGTATATAACGGTATACGTTATATAGTAATAATACATAACGTTATACGTTATATAGTAATAGTATATAACGTTATACGTTATATAGTAATAGTATATAACGTTATGCGTTATATACTAATAGTATATAACGTTATACGATAGTACGTAATAGTATATATCGTTATACGTTATATAGTAATAGTATATAACGTTATACGTTAGTACGTAATAATATACAACGTTATACGTGATATGGCAATACTATATAACGTTATACGTTATATAGTGATAGTATATAACGTTATACGTTATATAGTAATAGTATATAACGTTATACGTTATATAGTAATTGTATATAACGTTATACGTTATATAGAAATAGTATATAACGTTATACGTTATATAGTAATATTATATAACGTTATGCGTTATATAGTAATAGTATATAACGTTATACGTTATATAGTAATAGTATATAACGTTATACGTTATATAGTAATAGTATATAACGTTATGCGTTAGTACGTAATAATATACAACGTTATACGTGATATGGCAATACTATATAACGTTATACGTTATATAGTGATAGTATATAACGTTATACGTTATATAGTAATAGTATATAACGTTATACGTTATATAGTAATTGTATATAACGTTATACGTTATATAGAAATAGTATATAACGTTATACGTTATATAGTAATATTATATAACGTTATGCGTTATATAGTAATAGTATATAACGTTATACGTTATATAGTAATAGTATATAACGTTATACGTTATATAGTAATAGTATATAACGTTATACGTTATATAGTAATAGTATATAACGTTATACGTTATATAGTAATAGTATATAACGTTATACGATATAGTAATAGTATATAACGTTATACGTTATATAGTAATATTATATAACGTTATGCGTTATATAGTAATAGTATATAACGTTATACGTTATATAGTAATAGTATATAACGTTATACGTTATATAGTAATAGTATATAACGTTATACGTTATATAGTAATAGTATATAACGTTATACGTTATATAGTAATATTATATAACGTTATGCGTTATATACTATTACTATATAACGCATAACGTTATATACTATTACTATATAACGTTATGCGTTATATAGTAATAGTATATAACGTTATACGATAGTACGGAATAGTATATATCGTTATACGTTATATAGTAATAGTATATAACGTTATACGTTAGTACGTAATAATATACAACGTTATACGTGATATGGCAATACTATATAACGTTATACGTTATTACGTAATAGTAAATAACGTTATACGTTATATAGTAATAGTATATAACGTTATACGTTATATAGTAATAGTATATAGCGTTATACGATATAGTAATAGTATATAACGTTATACGTTATATAGTAATATTATATAACGTTATGCGTTATATAGTAATAGTATATAACGTTATACGTTATATAGTAATAGTATATAACGTTATACGTTATATAGTAATATTATATAACGTTATACGTTATATAGTAATAGTATATAACGTTATACGTTATATAGTAATAGTATATAACGTTATACGTTATATAGTAATATTATATAACGTTATGCGTTATATAGTAATAGTATATAACGTTATACGATAGTACGGAATAGTATATATCGTTATACGTTATATAGTAATAGTATATAACGTTATACATTATTACGTAATAGTATATAACGTTATACGTTATATAGTAATAGTATATAACGTTATACGTTATATAGTAATAGTATATAACGTTATACGTTATATAATAATAGTATATAACGTTATACGTGATATGGCAATACTATATAACGTTATACGTTATTACGTAATAGTATATAACGTTATACGTTATATAGTAATAGTATATAACGTTATACGTTATATAGTGATAGTATATAACGTTATACGTTATATAGTAATAGTATATAACGTTATACGTTATATAGTAATTGTATATAACGTTATACGTTATATAGAAATAGTATATAACGTTATACGTTATATAGTAATATTATATAACGTTATGCGTTATATAGTAATAGTATATAACGTTATACGTTATATAGTAATAGTATATAACGTTATGCGTTCTATAGTAATGGTATATAACGTTATACGATAGTACGGAATAGTATATATCGTTATACGTTATATAGTAATAGTATATAACGTTATACGTTATTACGTAATAGTATATAACGTTATACGTTATATAGTAATAGTATATAACGTTATACGTTATATAGTAATAGTATATAACGTTATACATTATATAGTAATAGTATATAACGTTATACGTTATATAGTAATATTATATAACGTTATGCGTTATATAGTAATAGTATATAACGATATACGTTATATAGTAATAGTATATAACGTTATACGTTATTACGTAATAGTATATAACGTTATACGTTATATAGTAATAGTATATAACGTTATACGTTATATAGTAATATTATATAACGTTATACATTATGTAGTAATAGTATATAACGTTATACGTTATATAGTAATATTATATAACGTTATGCGTTATATAGTAATAGTATATAACGATATACGTTATATAGTAATAGTCTATAACGTTATGCGTTATATAGTAATAGTATATAACGTTATAGGTTAATACGGAATAGTATATATCGTTATACGTTATATAGTAATAGTATATAACGTTATACGTTATATAGTAATAGTATATAACGTTATACATTATATAGTAATAGTATATAACGTTATACGTTATATAGTAATATTATATAACGTTATGCGTTATATAGTAATAGTATATAACGATATACGTTATATAGTAATAGTATATATCGTTATACGTTATATAGTAATACTATATAACGTTATACGTTATATAGTAGTAGTATATAACGTTATACGTTATATAGTAATAGTATATAACGTTATACGTTATATAGTAATAGTATATAACGTTATACGCTAGTACGTAATAATATACAACGATATACGTGATATGGTAATACTATATAACGTTACGCGCTATTACGTAATAGTATATAACGTCATACGTTAATACGGAATAGTATATATCGTTATACGTTATATAGTAATAGTATATAACGTTATACGTTATATAGTAATAGTATATAACGTTATACGTTATATAGTAATAGTATATAACGTTATACGTTATATAGTAATAGTATATAACGTTATACGTTAGTACGTAATAATATACAACGTTATACGTGATATGGCAATACTATATAACGTTATACGTTATTACGTAATAGTATATAACGTTATACGTTATATAGTAAAAGTATATAACGTTATACGTTATATAGTAATAGTATATAACGTTATACGTTATGTAGTGATAGTATATAACGGTATACGTTATATAGTAATAATACATAACGTTATACGTTATATAGTAATAGTATATAACGTTATACGTTATATAGTAATAGTATATAACGTTATGCGTTATATACTATTACTATATAACGTTATACGATAGTACGTAATAGTATATATCGTTATACGTTATATAGTAATAGTATATAACGTTATACGTTAGTACGTAATAATATACAACGTTATACGTGATATGGCAATACTATATAACGTTATACGTTATTACGTAATAGTATATAACGTTATAAGTTATATAGTAATAGTATATAACGTTATACGTTATATAGTAATAGTATATAACGTTATACGTTATATAGTAATAGTATATAACGTTATACGTTATATAGTAATATTATATAACGTTATGCATTATATAGTAATAGTATATAACGTTATACGTTATATAGTAATAGTATATAACGTTATGCGTTATATAGTAATAGTATATAACGTTATACGATAGTACATAATAGTATATATCGTTATACGTTATATAGGAATAGTATATAACGTTATACGTTATATAGTAATAGTATATAACGTTATACGTTAGTACGTAATAATATACAACGATATACGTGATATGGTAAAACCATATAACGTTATACGCTATTACGTAATAGTATATAACGTTATACGTTAATACGGAATAGTATATATCGTTATACCTTATATAGTAATAGTATATAACGTTATACGTTATATAGTAATAGTATATAACGTTATACGTTAGTACGTAATAATATACAACGTTGTACGTGATATGGCAATACTATATAACGTTATACGTTATTACGTAATAGTATATAACGTTATACGTTATATAGTAATATTATATAACGTTATGCGTTATATAGTAATAGTATATAACGTTATACGTTATATAGTAATAGTATATAACGTTATACGTTATATAGTAATAGTATATAACGTTATACGTTATATAGTAATAGTATATAACGTTATACGTTATATAGTAATAGTATATAACGTTATACGTTATATAGTAATAGTATATAACGTTATACGTTATATAGTAATAGTATATAACGTTATACGATATAGTAATAGTATATAACGTTATACGTTATATAGTAATATTATATAACGTTATGCGTTATATAGTAATAGTATATAACGATATACGTTATATAGTAATAGTATATAACGTTATACGTTATTACGTAATAGTATATAACGTTATACGTTATATAGTAATAGTATATAACGTTATACGTTATATAGTAATATTATATAACGTTATACATTATGTAGTAATAGTATATAACGTTATACGTTATATAGTAATATTATATAACGTTATGCGTTATATAGTAATAGTATATAACGATATACGTTATATAGTAATAGTCTATAACGTTATGCGTTATATAGTAATAGTATATAACGTTATAGGTTAATACGGAATAGTATATATCGTTATACGTTATATAGTAATAGTATATAACGTTATACGTTATATAGTAATAGTATATAACGTTATACATTATATAGTAATAGTATATAACGTTATACGTTATATAGTAATATTATATAACGTTATGCGTTATATAGTAATAGTATATAACGATATACGTTATATAGTAATAGTATATATCGTTATACGTTATATAGTAATACTATATAACGTTATACGTTATATAGTAGTAGTATATAACGTTATACGTTATATAGTAATAGTATATAACGTTATACGTTATATAGTAATAGTATATAACGTTATACGCTAGTACGTAATAATATACAACGATATACGTGATATGGTAATACTATATAACGTTACGCGCTATTACGTAATAGTATATAACGTTATACGTTAATACGGAATAGTATATATCGTTATACGTTATATAGTAATAGTATATAACGTTATACGTTATATAGTAATAGTATATAACGTTATACGTTATATAGTAATAGTATATAACGTTATACGTTAGTACGTAATAATATACAACGTTATACGTGATATGGCAATACTATATAACGTTATACGTTATTACGTAATAGTATATAACGTTATACGTTATATAGTAAAAGTATATAACGTTATACGTTATATAGTAATAGTATATAACGTTATACATTATGTAGTGATAGTATATAACGGTATACGTTATATAGTAATAATACATAACGTTATACGTTATATAGTAATAGTATATAACGTTATACGTTATATAGTAATAGTATATAACGTTATGCGTTATATACTAATAGTATATAACGTTATACGATAGTACGTAATAGTATATATCGTTATACGTTATATAGTAATAGTATATAACGTTATACGTTAGTACGTAATAATATACAACGTTATACGTGATATGGCAATACTATATAACGTTATACGTTATATAGTGATAGTATATAACGTTATACGTTATATAGTAATAGTATATAACGTTATACGTTATATAGTAATTGTATATAACGTTATACGTTATATAGAAATAGTATATAACGTTATACGTTATATAGTAATATTATATAACGTTATGCGTTATATAGTAATAGTATATAACGTTATACGTTATATAGTAATAGTATATAACGTTATACGTTATATAGTAATAGTATATAACGTTATGCGTTAGTACGTAATAATATACAACGTTATACGTGATATGGCAATACTATATAACGTTATACGTTATATAGTGATAGTATATAACGTTATACGTTATATAGTAATAGTATATAACGTTATACGTTATATAGTAATTGTATATAACGTTATACGTTATATAGAAATAGTATATAACGTTATACGTTATATAGTAATATTATATAACGTTATGCGTTATATAGTAATAGTATATAACGTTATACGTTATATAGTAATAGTATATAACGTTATACGTTATATAGTAATAGTATATAACGTTATACGTTATATAGTAATAGTATATAACGTTATACGTTATATAGTAATATTATATAACGTTATGCGTTATATAGTAATAGTATATAACGTTATACGTTATATAGTAATAGTATATAACGTTATGCGTTCTATAGTAATGGTATATAACGTTATACGATAGTACGGAATAGTATATATCGTTATACGTTATATAGTAATAGTATATAACGTTATACGTTATTACGTAATAGTATATAACGTTATACGTTATATAGTAATAGTATATAACGTTATACGTTATATAGTAATAGTATATAACGTTATACATTATATAGTAATAGTATATAACGTTATACGTTATATAGTAATATTATATAACGTTATGCGTTATATAGTAATAGTATATAACGATATACGTTATATAGTAATAGTATATAACGTTATACGTTATTACGTAATAGTATATAACGTTATACGTTATATAGTAATAGTATATAACGTTATGCGTTCTATAGTAATGGTATATAACGTTATACGATAGTACGGAATAGTATATATCGTTATACGTTATATAGTAATAGTATATAACGTTATACGTTATTACGTAATAGTATATAACGTTATACGTTATATAGTAATAGTATATAACGTTATACGTTATATAGTAATAGTATATAACGTTATACGTTATATAATAATAGTATATAACGTTATACGTGATATGGCAATACTATATAACGTTATACGTTATTACGTAATAGTATATAACGTTATACGTTATATAGTAATAGTATATAACGTTATACGTTATATAGTGATAGTATATAACGTTATACGTTATATAGTAATAGTATATAACGTTATACGTTATATAGTAATTGTATATAACGTTATACGTTATATAGAAATAGTATATAACGTTATACGTTATATAGTAATATTATATAACGTTATGCGTTATATAGTAATAGTATATAACGTTATACGTTATATAGTAATAGTATATAACGTTATGCGTTCTATAGTAATGGTATATAACGTTATACGATAGTACGGAATAGTATATATCGTTATACGTTATATAGTAATAGTATATAACGTTATACGTTATTACGTAATAGTATATAACGTTATACGTTATATAGTAATAGTATATAACGTTATACGTTATATAGTAATAGTATATAACGTTATACATTATATAGTAATAGTATATAACGTTATACGTTATATAGTAATATTATATAACGTTATGCGTTATATAGTAATAGTATATAACGATATACGTTATATAGTAATAGTATATAACGTTATACGTTATTACGTAATAGTATATAACGTTATACGTTATATAGTAATAGTATATAACGTTATACGTTATATAGTAATATTATATAACGTTATACATTATGTAGTAATAGTATATAACGTTATACGTTATATAGTAATATTATATAACGTTATGCGTTATATAGTAATAGTATATAACGATATACGTTATATAGTAATAGTCTATAACGTTATGCGTTATATAGTAATAGTATATAACGTTATAGGTTAATACGGAATAGTATATATCGTTATACGTTATATAGTAATAGTATATAACGTTATACGTTAGTACGTAATAATATACAACGTTATACGTGATATGGCAATACTATATAACGTTATACGTTATTACGTAATAGTATATAACGTTATACGTTATATAGTAAAAGTATATAACGTTATACGTTATATAGTAATAGTATATAACGTTATACGTTATGTAGTGATAGTATATAACGGTATACGTTATATAGTAATAATACATAACGTTATACGTTATATAGTAATAGTATATAACGTTATACGTTATATAGTAATAGTATATAACGTTATGCGTTATATACTAATAGTATATAACGTTATACGATAGTACGTAATAGTATATATCGTTATACGTTATATAGTAATAGTATATAACGTTATACGTTAGTACGTAATAATATACAACGTTATACGTGATATGGCAATACTATATAACGTTATACGTTATTACGTAATAGTATATAACGTTATAAGTTATATAGTAATAGTATATAACGTTATACGTTATATAGTAATAGTATATAACGTTATACGTTATATAGTAATAGTATATAACGTTATACGTTATATAGTAATATTATATAACGTTATGCATTATATAGTAATAGTATATAACGTTATACGTTATATAGTAATAGTATATAACGTTATGCGTTATATAGTAATAGTATATAACGTTATACGATAGTACATAATAGTATATATCGTTATACGTTATATAGGAATAGTATATAACGTTATACGTTATATAGTAATAGTATATAACGTTATACGTTAGTACGTAATAATATACAACGATATACGTGATATGGTAAAACCATATAACGTTATACGCTATTACGTAATAGTATATAACGTTATACGTTAATACGGAATAGTATATATCGTTATACCTTATATAGTAATAGTATATAACGTTATACGTTATATAGTAATAGTATATAACGTTATACGTTAGTACGTAATAATATACAACGTTGTACGTGATATGGCAATACTATATAACGTTATACGTTATTACGTAATAGTATATAACGTTATACGTTATATAGTAATATTATATAACGTTATGCGTTATATAGTAATAGTATATAACGTTATACGTTATATAGTAATAGTATATAACGTTATACGTTATATAGTAATAGTATATAACGTTATACGTTATATAGTAATAGTATATAACGTTATACGTTATATAGTAATAGTATATAACGTTATACGTTATATAGTAATAGTATATAACGTTATACGTTATATAGTAATAGTATATAACGTTATACGATATAGTAATAGTATATAACGTTATACGTTATATAGTAATATTATATAACGTTATGCGTTATATAGTAATAGTATATAACGATATACGTTATATAGTAATAGTATATAACGTTATACGTTATTACGTAATAGTATATAACGTTATACGTTATATAGTAATAGTATATAACGTTATACGTTATATAGTAATAGTATATAACGTTATACGTTATATAGTAATAGTATATAACGTTATACGTTATATAGTAATAGTATATAACGTTATACGTTATATAGTAATAGTATATAACGTTATACGTTATATAGTAATAGTATATAACGTTATACGATATAGTAATAGTATATAACGTTATACGTTATATAGTAATATTATATAACGTTATGCGTTATATAGTAATAGTATATAACGATATACGTTATATAGTAATAGTATATAACGTTATACGTTATTACGTAATAGTATATAACGTTATACGTTATATAGTAATAGTATATAACGTTATACGTTATATAGTAATATTATATAACGTTATACATTATGTAGTAATAGTATATAACGTTATACGTTATATAGTAATATTATATAACGTTATGCGTTATATAGTAATAGTATATAACGATATACGTTATATAGTAATAGTCTATAACGTTATGCGTTATATAGTAATAGTATATAACGTTATAGGTTAATACGGAATAGTATATATCGTTATACGTTATATAGTAATAGTATATAACGTTATACGTTATATAGTAATAGTATATAACGTTATACATTATATAGTAATAGTATATAACGTTATACGTTATATAGTAATATTATATAACGTTATGCGTTATATAGTAATAGTATATAACGATATACGTTATATAGTAATAGTATATATCGTTATACGTTATATACTACTACTATATAACGTTATACGTTATATAGTAGTAGTATATAACGTTATACGTTATATAGTAATAGTATATAACGTTATACGTTATATAGTAATAGTATATAACGTTATACGCTAGTACGTAATAATATACAACGATATACGTGATATGGTAATACTATATAACGTTACGCGCTATTACGTAATAGTATATAACGTTATACGTTAATACGGAATAGTATATATCGTTATACGTTATATAGTAATAGTATATAACGTTATACGTTATATAGTAATAGTATATAACGTTATACGTTATATAGTAATAGTATATAACGTTATACGTTAGTACGTAATAATATACAACGTTATACGTGATATGGCAATACTATATAACGTTATACGTTATTACGTAATAGTATATAACGTTATACGTTATATAGTAAAAGTATATAACGTTATACGTTATATAGTAATAGTATATAACGTTATACATTATGTAGTGATAGTATATAACGGTATACGTTATATAGTAATAATACATAACGTTATACGTTATATAGTAATAGTATATAACGTTATACGTTATATAGTAATAGTATATAACGTTATGCGTTATATACTATTACTATATAACGTTATACGATAGTACGTAATAGTATATATCGTTATACGTTATATAGTAATAGTATATAACGTTATACGTTAGTACGTAATAATATACAACGTTATACGTGATATGGCAATACTATATAACGTTATACGTTATATAGTGATAGTATATAACGTTATACGTTATATAGTAATAGTATATAACGTTATACGTTATATAGTAATTGTATATAACGTTATACGTTATATAGAAATAGTATATAACGTTATACGTTATATAGTAATATTATATAACGTTATGCGTTATATAGTAATAGTATATAACGTTATACGTTATATAGTAATAGTATATAACGTTATACGTTATATAGTAATAGTATATAACGTTATGCGTTAGTACGTAATAATATACAACGTTATACGTGATATGGCAATACTATATAACGTTATACGTTATATAGTGATAGTATATAACGTTATACGTTATATAGTAATAGTATATAACGTTATACGTTATATAGTAATTGTATATAACGTTATACGTTATATAGAAATAGTATATAACGTTATACGTTATATAGTAATATTATATAACGTTATGCGTTATATAGTAATAGTATATAACGTTATACGTTATATAGTAATAGTATATAACGTTATACGTTATATAGTAATAGTATATAACGTTATACGTTATATAGTAATAGTATATAACGTTATACGTTATATAGTAATAGTATATAACGTTATACGATATAGTAATAGTATATAACGTTATACGTTATATAGTAATATTATATAACGTTATGCGTTATATAGTAATAGTATATAACGTTATACGTTATATAGTAATAGTATATAACGTTATACGTTATATAGTAATAGTATATAACGTTATACGTTATATAGTAATAGTATATAACGTTATACGTTATATAGTAATATTATATAACGTTATGCGTTATATACTATTACTATATAACGCATAACGTTATATAGTAATAGTATATAACGTTATGCGTTATATAGTAATAGTATATAACGTTATACGATAGTACGGAATAGTATATATCGTTATACGTTATATAGTAATAGTATATAACGTTATACGTTAGTACGTAATAATATACAACGTTATACGTGATATGGCAATACTATATAACGTTATACGTTATTACGTAATAGTAAATAACGTTATACGTTATATAGTAATAGTATATAACGTTATACGTTATATAGTAATAGTATATAGCGTTATACGATATAGTAATAGTATATAACGTTATACGTTATATAGTAATATTATATAACGTTATGCGTTATATAGTAATAGTATATAACGTTATACGTTATATAGTAATAGTATATAACGTTATACGTTATATAGTAATATTATATAACGTTATACGTTATATAGTAATAGTATATAACGTTATACGTTATATAGTAATAGTATATAACGTTATACGTTATATAGTAATATTATATAACGTTATGCGTTATATAGTAATAGTATATAACGTTATACGATAGTACGGAATAGTATATATCGTTATACGTTATATAGTAATAGTATATAACGTTATACGTTATTACGTAATAGTATATAACGTTATACGTTATATAGTAATAGTATATAACGTTATACGTTATATAGTAATAGTATATAACGTTATACGTTATATAATAATAGTATATAACGTTATACGTGATATGGCAATACTATATAACGTTATACGTTATTACGTAATAGTATATAACGTTATACGTTATATAGTAATAGTATATAACGTTATACGTTATATAGTAATAGTATATAACGTTATACGTTATATAGTAATAGTATATAACGTTATACGTTATATAGTAATTGTATATAACGTTATACGTTATATAGAAATAGTATATAACGTTATACGTTATATAGTAATATTATATAACGTTATGCGTTATATAGTAATAGTATATAACGTTATACGTTATATAGTAATAGTATATAACGTTATGCGTTCTATAGTAATGGTATATAACGTTATACGATAGTACGGAATAGTATATATCGTTATACGTTATATAGTAATAGTATATAACGTTATACGTTATTACGTAATAGTATATAACGTTATACGTTATATAGTAATAGTATATAACGTTATACGTTATATAGTAATAGTATATAACGTTATACATTATATAGTAATAGTATATAACGTTATACGTTATATAGTAATATTATATAACGTTATGCGTTATATAGTAATAGTATATAACGATATACGTTATATAGTAATAGTATATAACGTTATACGTTATTACGTAATAGTATATAACGTTATACGTTATATAGTAATAGTATATAACGTTATACGTTATATAGTAATATTATATAACGTTATACATTATGTAGTAATAGTATATAACGTTATACGTTATATAGTAATATTATATAACGTTATGCGTTATATAGTAATAGTATATAACGATATACGTTATATAGTAATAGTCTATAACGTTATGCGTTATATAGTAATAGTATATAACGTTATAGGTTAATACGGAATAGTATATATCGTTATACGTTATATAGTAATAGTATATAACGTTATACGTTATATAGTAATAGTATATAACGTTATACATTATATAGTAATAGTATATAACGTTATACGTTATATAGTAATATTATATAACGTTATGCGTTATATAGTAATAGTATATAACGATATACGTTATATAGTAATAGTATATATCGTTATACGTTATATACTACTACTATATAACGTTATACGTTATATAGTAGTAGTATATAACGTTATACGTTATATAGTAATAGTATATAACGTTATACGTTATATAGTAATAGTATATAACGTTATACGCTAGTACGTAATAATATACAACGATATACGTGATATGGTAATACTATATAACGTTACGCGCTATTACGTAATAGTATATAACGTCATACGTTAATACGGAATAGTATATATCGTTATACGTTATATAGTAATAGTATATAACGTTATACGTTATATAGTAATAGTATATAACGTTATACGTTATATAGTAATAGTATATAACGTTATACGTTATATAGTAATAGTATATAACGTTATACGTTAGTACGTAATAATATACAACGTTATACGTGATATGGCAATACTATATAACGTTATACGTTATTACGTAATAGTATATAACGTTATACGTTATATAGTAAAAGTATATAACGTTATACGTTATATAGTAATAGTATATAACGTTATACGTTATGTAGTGATAGTATATAACGGTATACGTTATATAGTAATAATACATAACGTTATACGTTATATAGTAATAGTATATAACGTTATACGTTATATAGTAATAGTATATAACGTTATGCGTTATATACTAATAGTATATAACGTTATACGATAGTACGTAATAGTATATATCGTTATACGTTATATAGTAATAGTATATAACGTTATACGTTAGTACGTAATAATATACAACGTTATACGTGATATGGCAATACTATATAACGTTATACGTTATTACGTAATAGTATATAACGTTATAAGTTATATAGTAATAGTATATAACGTTATACGTTATATAGTAATAGTATATAACTTTAAACGTTATATAGTAATAGTATATAACGTTATACGTTATATAGTAATATTATATAACGTTATGCATTATATAGTAATAGTATATAACGTTATACGTTATATAGTAATAGTATATAACGTTATGCGTTATATAGTAATAGTATATAACGTTATACGATAGTACATAATAGTATATATCGTTATACGTTATATAGGAATAGTATATAACGTTATACGTTATATAGTAATAGTATATAACGTTATACGTTAGTACGTAATAATATACAACGATATACGTGATATGGTAAAACCATATAACGTTATACGCTATTACGTAATAGTATATAACGTTATACGTTAATACGGAATAGTATATATCGTTATACCTTATATAGTAATAGTATATAACGTTATACGTTATATAGTAATAGTATATAACGTTATACGTTAGTACGTAATAATATACAACGTTGTACGTGATATGGCAATACTATATAACGTTATACGTTATTACGTAATAGTATATAACGTTATACGTTATATAGTAATATTATATAACGTTATGCGTTATATAGTAATAGTATATAACGTTATACGTTATATAGTAATAGTATATAACGTTATACGTTATATAGTAATAGTATATAACGTTATACGTTATATAGTAATAGTATATAACGTTATACGTTATATAGTAATAGTATATAACGTTATACGTTATATAGTAATAGTATATAACGTTATACGTTATATAGTAATAGTATATAACGTTATACGATATAGTAATAGTATATAACGTTATACGTTATATAGTAATATTATATAACGTTATGCGTTATATAGTAATAGTATATAACGATATGCGTTATATAGTAATAGTATATAACGTTATACGTTAGTACGTAATAGTATACAACGTTATACGTGATATGGCAATACTATATAACGTTATACGTTATTACGTAATAATATACAACGTTATACGTGATATGGCAATACTATATAACGTTATACGTTATTACGTAATAGTAAATAACGTTATACGTTATATAGTAATAGTATATAACGTTATACGTTATATAGTAATAGTATATAACGTTATGCGTTATATAGTAATAGTATATAACGTTATACGATAGTACATAATAGTATATATCGTTATGCGTTATATAGTAATAGTATATAACGTTATACGTTATATAGTAATAGTATATAACGTTATACGTTATATAGTAATAGTATATAACGTTATACGTTATATAGTAATAGTATATAACGTTATACGTTATATAGTAATATTATATAACGTTATGCGTTATATAGTAATAGTATATAACGGTATACGTTATATAGTAATAGTATATAACGTTATGCGTTATATAGTAATAGTATATAACGTTATACGATAGTACGGAATAGTATATATCGTTATACGTTATATAGTAATAGTATATAACGTTATACGTTAGTACGTAATAATATACAACGTTATACGTGATATGGCAATACTATATAACGTTATACGTTATTACGTAATAGTAAATAACGTTATACGTTATATAGTAATAGTATATAACGTTATACGTTATATAGTAATAGTATATAACGTTATACGTTACATAGTAATAGTATATAACGGTATACGTTATATAGTAATAGTATATAACGTTATACGATATAGTAATAGTGTATAACGTTATACGTTATATAGTAATATTATATAACGTTATACGTTATATAGTAATAGTATATAACGTTATACGTTATATAGTAATATTATATAACGTTATGCGTTATATAGTAATAGTATATAACGTTATACGATAGTACGGAATAGTATATATCGTTATACGTTATATAGTAATAGTATATAACGTTATACGTTATCACGTAATAGTATATAACGTTATACGTTATATAGTAATAGTATATAACGTTATACGTTATATAGTAATAGTATATAACGTTATACGTTATATACTATTACGTGATATGGCAATACTATATAACGTTATACGTTATTACGTAATAGTATATAACGTTATACGTTATATAGTAATAGTATATAACGTTATACGTTATATAGTGATAGTATATAACGTTATACGTTATATAGTAATAGTATATAACGTTATACGTTATATAGTAATTGTATATAACGTTATACGTTATATAGAAATAGTATATAACGTTATACGTTATATAGTAATATTATATAACGTTATGCGTTATATAGTAATAGTATATAACGTTATACGTTAATACGGAATAGTATATATCGTTATACGTTATATAGTAATAGTATATAACGTCATACGTTATATAGTAATAGTATATAACGTTATACCTTATATAGTAATAGTATATAACGTTATACGATAGTACGTAATAGTATATATCGTTATACGTTATATAGTAATAGTATATAACGTTATACGTTAGTACGTAATAGTATACAACGTTATACGTGATATGGCAATACTATATAACGTTATACGTTATTACGTAATAGTATATAACGTTATAAGTTATATAGTAATAGTATATAACGTTATGCGTTATATACTAATAGTATATAACGTTATACGATAGTACGTAATAGTATATATCGTTATACGTTATATAGTAATAGTATATAACGTTATACGTTAGTACGTAATAGTATACAACGTTATACGTGATATGGCAATACTATATAACGTTATACGTTATTACGTAATAGTATATAACGTTATAAGTTATATAGTAATAGTATATAACGTTATACGTTATATAGTAATAGTATATAACGTTATACGTTATATAGTAATAGTATATAACGTTATACGTTACATAGTAATAGTATATAACGGTATACGTTATATAGTAATAGTATATAACGTTATACGATATAGTAATAGTGTATAACGTTATACGTTATATAGTAATATTATATAACGTTATACGTTATATAGTAATAGTATATAACGTTATACGTTATATAGTAATATTATATAACGTTATGCGTTATATAGTAATAGTATATAACGTTATACGATAGTACGGAATAGTATATATCGTTATACGTTATATAGTAATAGTATATAACGTTATACGTTATTACGTAATAGTATATAACGTTATACGTTATATAGTAATAGTATATAACGTTATACGTTATATAGTAATAGTATATAACGTTATACGTTATATAATAATAGTATATAACGTTATACGTGATATGGCAATACTATATAACGTTATACGTTATTACGTAATAGTATATAACGTTATACGTTATATAGTAATAGTATATAACGTTATACGTTATATAGTGATAGTATATAACGTTATACGTTATATAGTAATAGTATATAACGTTATACGTTATATAGTAATTGTATATAACGTTATACGTTATATAGAAATAGTATATAACGTTATACGTTATATAGTAATATTATATAACGTTATGCGTTATATAGTAATAGTATATAACGTTATACGTTAATACGGAATAGTATATATCGTTATACGTTATATAGTAATAGTATATAACGTCATACGTTATATAGTAATAGTATATAACGTTATACCTTATATAGTAATAGTATATAACGTTATACGATAGTACGTAATAGTATATATCGTTATACGTTATATAGTAATAGTATATAACGTTATACGTTAGTACGTAATAGTATACAACGTTATACGTGATATGGCAATACTATATAACGTTATACGTTATTACGTAATAGTATATAACGTTATAAGTTATATAGTAATAGTATATAACGTTATGCGTTATATACTAAT
Organism: Bombus terrestris; assembly: GCF_910591885.1. NCBI lineage: Eukaryota > Metazoa > Arthropoda > Insecta > Hymenoptera > Apidae > Bombus > Bombus terrestris. Next base: position 20,215,613 of record NC_063271.1, on the reverse strand, counting down.
AGTATATAACGTTATACGATAGTACGTAATAGTATATATCGTTATACGTTATATAGTAATAGTATATAACGTTATACGTTAGTACGTAATAGTATACAACGTTATACGTGATATGGCAATACTATATAACGTTATACGTTATTACGTAATAGTATATAACGTTATAAGTTATATAGTAATAGTATATAACGTTATACGTTATATAGTAATAGTATATAACGTTATACGTTATATAGTAATAGTATATAACGTTATACGTTATATAGTAATATTATATAACGTTATGCATTATATAGTAATAGTATATAACGTTATACGTTATATAGTAATAGTATATAACGTTATGCGTTATATAGTAATAGTATATAACGTTATACGATAGTACATAATAGTATATATCGTTATACGTTATATAGGAATAGTATATAACGTTATACGTTATATAGTAATAGTATATAACGTTATACGTTAGTACGTAATAATATACAACGATATACGTGATATGGTAAAACCATATAACGTTATACGCTATTACGTAATAGTATATAACGTTATACGTTAATACGGAATAGTATATATCGTTATACCTTATATAGTAATAGTATATAACGTTATACGTTATATAGTAATAGTATATAACGTTATACGTTAGTACGTAATAATATACAACGTTGTACGTGATATGGCAATACTATATAACGTTATACGTTATTACGTAATAGTATATAACGTTATACGTTATATAGTAATATTATATAACGTTATGCGTTATATAGTAATAGTATATAACGTTATACGTTATATAGTAATAGTATTTAACGTTATACGTTATATAGTAATAGTATATAACGTTATACGTTATATAGTAATAGTATATAACGTTATACGTTATATAGTAATAGTATATAACGTTATACGTTATATAGTAATAGTATATAACGTTATACGTTATATAGTAATAGTATATAACGTTATACGATATAGTAATAGTATATAACGTTATACGTTATATAGTAATATTATATAACGTTATGCGTTATATAGTAATAGTATATAACGATATGCGTTATATAGTAATAGTATATAACGTTATACGTTAGTACGTAATAGTATACAACGTTATACGTGATATGGCAATACTATATAACGTTATACGTTATTACGTAATAATATACAACGTTATACGTGATATGGCAATACTATATAACGTTATACGTTATTACGTAATAGTAAATAACGTTATACGTTATATAGTAATAGTATATAACGTTATACGTTATATAGTAATAGTATATAACGTTATGCGTTATATAGTAATAGTATATAACGTTATACGATAGTACATAATAGTATATATCGTTATGCGTTATATAGTAATAGTATATAACGTTATACGTTATATAGTAATAGTATATAACGTTATACGTTATATAGTAATAGTATATAACGTTATACGTTATATAGTAATATTATATAACGTTATGCGTTATATAGTAATAGTATATAACGGTATACGTTATATAGTAATAGTATATAACGTTATGCGTTATATAGTAATAGTATATAACGTTATACGATAGTACGGAATAGTATATATCGTTATACGTTATATAGTAATAGTATATAACGTTATACGTTAGTACGTAATAATATACAACGTTATACGTGATATGGCAATACTATATAACGTTATACGTTATTACGTAATAGTAAATAACGTTATACGTTATATAGTAATAGTATATAACGTTATACGTTATATAGTAATAGTATATAACGTTATACGTTACATAGTAATAGTATATAACGGTATACGTTATATAGTAATAGTATATAACGTTATACGATATAGTAATAGTGTATAACGTTATACGTTATATAGTAATATTATATAACGTTATACGTTATATAGTAATAGTATATAACGTTATACGTTATATAGTAATATTATATAACGTTATGCGTTATATAGTAATAGTATATAACGTTATACGATAGTACGGAATAGTATATATCGTTATACGTTATATAGTAATAGTATATAACGTTATACGTTATTACGTAATAGTATATAACGTTATACGTTATATAGTAATAGTATATAACGTATAACGTTATATAGTAATAGTATATAACGTTATACGTTATATAATATTAGTATATAACGTTATACGTGATATGGCAATACTATATAACGTTATACGTTATTACGTAATAGTATATAACGTTATACGTTATATAGTAATAGTATATAACGTTATACGTTATATAGTAATTGTATATAACGTTATACGTTATATAGTAATAGTATATAACGTTATACGTTATATAGTAATTGTATATAACGTTATACGTTATATAGAAATAGTATATAACGTTATACGTTATATAGTAATATTATATAACGTTATGCGTTATATAGTAATAGTATATAACGTTATACGTTAATACGGAATAGTATATATCGTTATACGTTATATAGTAATAGTATATAACGTCATACGTTATATAGTAATAGTATATAACGTTATACCTTATATAGTAATAGTATATAACGTTATACGATAGTACGTAATAGTATATATCGTTATACGTTATATAGTAATAGTATATAACGTTATACGTTAGTACGTAATAGTATACAACGTTATACGTGATATGGCAATACTATATAACGTTATACGTTATTACGTAATAGTATATAACGTTATAAGTTATATAGTAATAGTATATAACGTTATGCGTTATATACTAATAGTATATAACGTTATACGATAGTACGTAATAGTATATATCGTTATACGTTATATAGTAATAGTATATAACGTTATACGTTAGTACGTAATAGTATACAACGTTATACGTGATATGGCAATACTATATAACGTTATACGTTATTACGTAATAGTATATAACGTTATAAGTTATATAGTAATAGTATATAACGTTATACGTTATATAGTAATAGTATATAACGTTATACGTTATATAGTAATAGTATATAACGTTATACGTTATATAGTAATATTATATAACGTTATGCGTTATATAGTAATAGTATATAACGTTATACGTTATATAGTAATAGTATATAACGTTATGCGTTATATAGTAATAGTATATAACGTTATACGATAGTACATAATAGTATATATCGTTATACGTTATATAGTAATAGTATATAACGTTATACGTTAGTACGTAATAATATACAACGTTGTACGTGATATGGCAATACTATATAACGTTATACGTTATTACGTAATAGTATATAACGTTATACGTTATTACGTAATAGTATATAGCGTTATACGTTATATAGTAATATTATATAACGTTATGCGTTATATAGTAATAGTATATAACGTTATACGTTAGTACGTAATAGTATACAACGTTATACGTGATATGGCAATACTATATAACGTTATACGTTATTACGTAATAGTATATAACGTTATAAGTTATATAGTAATAGTATATAACGTTATACGTTATATAGTAATAGTATATAACGTTATACGTTATATAGTAATAGTATATAACGTTATACGTTATATAGTAATATTATATAACCTTATGCGTTATATAGTAATAGTATATAACGTTATACGTTATATAGTAATAGTATATAACGTTATGCGTTATATAGTAATAGTATATAACGTTATACGATAGTACGGAATAGTATATATCGTTATACGTTATATAGTAATAGTATATAACGTTATACGTTAGTACGTAATAATATACAACGTTATACGTGATATGGCAATACTATATAACGTTATACGTTATTACGTAATAGTAAATAACGTTATACGTTATATAGTAATAGTATATAACGTTATACGTTATATAGTAATAGTATATAACGTTATACGTTACATAGTAATAGTATATAACGGTATACGTTATATAGTAATAGTATATAACGTTATACGATAGTACGGAATAGTATATATCGTTATACGTTATATAGTAATAGTATATAACGTTATACGTTAGTACGTAATAATATACAACGTTATACGTGATATGGCAATACTATATAACGTTATACGTCATTACGTAATAGTAAATAACGTTATACGTTATATAGTAATAGTATATAACGTTTTACGTTATATAGTAATATTATATAACGTTATACGTTATATAGTAATAGTATATAACGTTATACGTTATATAGTAATTGTATATAACGCTATACGATAGTACGGAATAGTATATATCGTTATACGTTATATAGTAATAGTATATAACGTTATACGTTATATAGTAATAGTATATAACGTTATACGTTATATAGTAATAGCATATAACGTTATACGTTATATAGTAATAGTATATAACGTTATACGTTATATAGTAATAGTATATAACGTTATGCGTTATATAGTAATAGTATATAACGTTATACGATAGTACGTAATAGTATATATCGTTATACGTTATATAGTAATAGTATATAACGTTATACGTTATATAGTAATAGTATATAACGTTATACGTTCTATAGTAATAGTATATAACGTTATACGTTATGTAGTAATAGTATATAACGTTATACGCTAGTACGTAATAATATACAACGATATACGTGATATGGTAATACTATATAACGTTATGCGCTATTACGTAATAGTATATAACGTTATACGTTAATACGGAATAGTATATATCGTTATACGTTATATAGTAATAGTATATAACGTTATACGTTATATAGTAATAGTATATAACGTTATACGTTAGTACGTAATAATATACAACGTTATACGTGATATGGCAATACTATATAACGTTATACGTTATTACGTAATAGTATATAACGTTATACGTTATATAGTAATAGTATATAACGTTATACGTTATATGGTAATAGTATATAACGTTATACGTTATGTAGTGATAGTATATAACGGTATACGTTATATAGTAATAATACATAACGTTATACGTTATATAGTAATAGTATATAACGTTATACGTTATATAGTAATAGTATATAACGTTATACGTTATATAGTAATAGTGTATAACGTTATACGTTATATAGTAATATTATATAACGTTATGCGTTATATAGTAATAGTATATAACGTTATACGTTATATAGTAATAGCATATAACGTTATGCGTTATATAGTAATAGTATATAACGTTATACGATAGTACATAATAGTATATATCGTTATACGTTATATAGTAATAGTATATAACGTTATACGTTAGTACGTAATAATATACAACGTTGTACGTGACATGGCAATACTATATAACGTTATACGTTATTACGTAATAGTATATAACGCTATACGTTATATAGTAATAGTATATAACGGTATACGTTATATAGTAATAATACATAACGTTATACGTTATATAGTAATAGTATATAACGTTATACGATATAGTAATAGTATATAACGTTATACGTTATATAGTAATATTATATAACGTTATGCGTTATATAGTAATAGTATATAACGTTATACGTTATATAGTGATAGAATATAACGTTATACGTTATATAGTAATAGTATATAACGTTATACGTTATATAGTAATAGTATACAACGTTATACGTTATATAGTAATAGTATATAACGTTATACGTTAGTACGTAATAATATACAACGTTATACGTGATATGGCAATACTATATAACGTTATACGTTATTACGTAATAGTAAATAACGTTATACGTTATATAGTAATAGTATATAACGTTATACGTTATATAGTAATAGTATATAACGTTATACGTTATATAGTAATAGTATATAACGTTATACGATATAGTAATAGTATATAACGTTATACGTTGTATAGTAATATTATATAACGTTATGCGTTATATAGTAATAGTATATAACGTTATACGTTATATAGTAATAGTATATAACGTTATACGTTATATAGTAATATTATATAACGTTATACGTTATATAGTAATATTATATAACGTTATGCGTTATATAGTAATAGTATATAACGTTATACGTTATATAGTAATAGTATATAACGTTATGCGTTCTATAGTAATAGTATATAACGTTATACGATAGTACGGAATAGTATATATCGTTATACGTTATTACGTAATAGTATATAACGTTATACGTTATATAGTAATAGTATATAACGTTATACGTTATATAGTAATAGTATATAACGTTATACATTATATAGTAATAGTATATAACGTTATACGTTATATAGTAATATTATATAACGTTATGCGTTATATAGTAATAGTATATAACGATATACGTTATATAGTAATAGTATATAACGTTATGCGTTATATAGTAATAGTATATAACGTTATACGTTAATACGGAATAGTATATATCGTTATACGTTATATAGTAATAGTATATAACGTTATACGTTATATAGTAATAGTATATAACGTTATACGTTATATAGTAATAGTATATAACGTTATACGTTATGTAGTGATAGTATATAACGGTATACGTTATATAGTAATAATACATAACGTTATACGTTATATAGTAATAGTATATAACGTTATACGTTATATAGTAATAGTATATAACGTTATGCGTTATATGCTAATAGTATATAACGTTATACGATAGTACGTAATAGTATATATCGTTATACGTTATATAGTAATAGTATATAACGTTATACGTTAGTACGTAATAGTATACAACGTTATACGTGATATGGCAATACTATATAACGTTATACGTTATTACGTAATAGTATATAACGTTATACGTTATATAGTAATAGTATATAACGTTATACGTTATATAGTAATAGTATATAACGTTATACGATATAGTAATAGTATATAACGTTATACGTTATATAGTAATATTATATAACGTTATGCGTTATATAGTAACAGTATATAACGTTATACGTTATATAGTAATAGTATATAACGTTATACGTTATATAGTAATATTATATAACGTTATACGTTATATAGTAATAGTATATAACGTTATACGTTATATAGTAATAGTATATAACGTTATACGTTATATAGTAATATTATATAACGTTATGCGTTATATAGTAATAGTATATAACGTTATACGATAGTACGGAATAGTATATATCGTTATACGTTATATAGTAATAGTATATAACGTTATACGTTAGTACGTAATAATATACAACGTTGTACGTGACATGGCAATACTATATAACGTTATACGTTATTACGTAATAGTATATAACGCTATACGTTATATAGTAATAGTATATAACGTTATACGTTACATAGTAATAGTATATAACGGTATACGATATAGTAATAGTATATAACGTTATACGTTATATAGTAATATTATATAACGTTATGCGTTATATAGTAATAGTATATAACGTTATACGTTATATAGTAATAGTATATAACGTTATACGTTATATAGTAATAGTATATAACGTTATACGATATAGTAATAGTATATAACGTTATACGTTATATAGTAATATTATATAACGTTATGCGTTATATAGTAATAGTATATAACGTTATACGTTATATAGTGATAGAATATAACGTTATACGTTATATAGTAATAGTATATAACGTTATACGTTATATAGTAATAGTATACAACGTTATACGTTATATAGTAATAGTATATAACGTTATACGTTAGTACGTAATAATATACAACGTTATACGTGATATGGCAATACTATATAACGTTATACGTTATTACGTAATAGTAAATAACGTTATACGTTATATAGTAATAGTATATAACGTTATACGTTATATAGTAATAGTATATAACGTTATACGTTATATAGTAATAGTATATAACGTTATACATTATATAGTAATAGTATATAACGTTATACGTTATATAGTAATATTATATAACGTTATGCGTTATATAGTAATAGTATATAACGATATACGTTATATAGTAATAGTATATAACGTTATGCGTTATATAGTAATAGTATATAACGTTATACGTTAATACGGAATAGTATATATCGTTATACGTTATATAGTAATAGTATATAACGTTATACGTTATATAGTAATAGTATATAACGTTATACGTTATATAGTAATAGTATATAACGTTATACGTTATGTAGTGATAGTATATAACGGTATACGTTATATAGTAATAATACATAACGTTATACGTTATATAGTAATAGTATATAACGTTATACGTTATATAGTAATAGTATATAACGTTATGCGTTATATACTAATAGTATATAACGTTATACGATAGTACGTAATAGTATATATCGTTATACGTTATATAGTAATAGTATATAACGTTATACGTTAGTACGTAATAGTATACAACGTTATACGTGATATGGCAATACTATATAACGTTATACGTTATTACGTAATAGTATATAACGTTATACGTTATATAGTAATAGTATATAACGTTATACGTTATATGGTAATAGTATATAACGTTATACGTTATGTAGTGATAGTATATAACGGTATACGTTATATAGTAATAATACATAACGTTATACGTTATATAGTAATAGTATATAACGTTATACGTTATATAGTAATAGTATATAACGTTATACGTTATATAGTAATAGTGTATAACGTTATACGTTATATAGTAATATTATATAACGTTATGCGTTATATAGTAATAGTATATAACGTTATACGTTATATAGTAATAGCATATAACGTTATGCGTTATATAGTAATAGTATATAACGTTATACGATAGTACATAATAGTATATATCGTTATACGTTATATAGTAATAGTATATAACGTTATACGTTAGTACGTAATAATATACAACGTTGTACGTGACATGGCAATACTATATAACGTTATACGTTATTACGTAATAGTATATAACGCTATACGTTATATAGTAATAGTATATAACGTTATACGTTACATAGTAATAGTATATAACGGTATACGATATAGTAATAGTATATAACGTTATACGTTATATAGTAATATTATATAACGTTATGCGTTATATAGTAATAGTATATAACGTTATACGTTATATAGTAATAGTATATAACGTTATACGTTATATAGTAATAGTATATAACGTTATACGATATAGTAATAGTATATAACGTTATACGTTATATAGTAATATTATATAACGTTATGCGTTATATAGTAATAGTATATAACGTTATACGTTATATAGTGATAGAATATAACGTTATACGTTATATAGTAATAGTATATAACGTTATACGTTATATAGTAATAGTATACAACGTTATACGTTATATAGTAATAGTATATAACGTTATACGTTAGTACGTAATAATATACAACGTTATACGTGATATGGCAATACTATATAACGTTATACGTTATTACGTAATAGTAAATAACGTTATACGTTATATAGTAATAGTATATAACGTTATACGTTATATAGTAATAGTATATAACGTTATACGTTATATAGTAATAGTATATAACGTTATACGATATAGTAATAGTATATAACGTTATACGTTGTATAGTAATATTATATAACGTTATGCGTTATATAGTAATAGTATATAACGTTATACGTTATATAGTAATAGTATATAACGTTATACGTTATATAGTAATATTATATAACGTTATACGTTATATAGTAATATTATATAACGTTATGCGTTATATAGTAATAGTATATAACGTTATACGTTATATAGTAATAGTATATAACGTTATGCGTTCTATAGTAATAGTATATAACGTTATACGATAGTACGGAATAGTATATATCGTTATACGTTATTACGTAATAGTATATAACGTTATACGTTATATAGTAATAGTATATAACGTTATACGTTATATAGTAATAGTATATAACGTTATACATTATATAGTAATAGTATATAACGTTATACGTTATATAGTAATATTATATAACGTTATGCGTTATATAGTAATAGTATATAACGATATACGTTATATAGTAATAGTATATAACGTTATGCGTTATATAGTAATAGTATATAACGTTATACGTTAATACGGAATAGTATATATCGTTATACGTTATATAGTAATAGTATATAACGTTATACGTTATATAGTAATAGTATATAACGTTATACGTTATATAGTCATAGTATATAACGTTATACGTTATGTAGTGATAGTATATAACGGTATACGTTATATAGTAATAATACATAACGTTATACGTTATATAGTAATAGTATATAACGTTATACGTTATATAGTAATAGTATATAACGTTATGCGTTATATACTAATAGTATATAACGTTATACGATAGTACGTAATAGTATATATCGTTATACGTTATATAGTAATAGTATATAACGTTATACGTTAGTACGTAATAGTATACAACGTTATACGTGATATGGCAATACTATATAACGTTATACGTTATTACGTAATAGTATATAACGTTATACGTTATATAGTAATAGTATATAACGTTATACGTTATATAGTAATAGTATATAACGTTATACGATATAGTAATAGTATATAACGTTATACGTTATATAGTAATATTATATAACGTTATGCGTTATATAGTAACAGTATATAACGTTATACGTTATATAGTAATAGTATATAACGTTATACGTTATATAGTAATATTATATAACGTTATACGTTATATAGTAATAGTATATAACGTTATACGTTATATAGTAATAGTATATAACGTTATACGTTATATAGTAATATTATATAACGTTATGCGTTATATAGTAATAGTATATAACGTTATACGATAGTACGGAATAGTATATATCGTTATACGTTATATAGTAATAGTATATAACGTTATACGTTAATACGTAATAGTATATATCGTTATAAGTTATATAGTAATAGTATATAGCGATATACGTTATATAGTAATAGTATATAACGTTATACGTTATATAATAATAGTATATAACGTTATACGTGATATGGCAATACTATATAACGTTATACGTTATTACGTAATAGTATATAACGTTATACGTTATATAGTAATAGTATATAACGTTATACGTTATATAGTAATTGTATATAACGTTATACGTTATATAGAAATAGTATATAACGTTATACGTTATATAGTAATATTATATAACGTTATGCGTTATATAGTAATAGTATATAACGTTATACGTTATATAGTAATAGTATATAACGTTATGCGTTGTATAGTAATAGTATATAACGTTATACGATAGTACGGAATAGTATATATCGTTATACGTTATATAGTAATAGTATATAACGTTATACGTTATTACGTAATAGTATATAACGTTATACGTTATATAGTAATAGTATATAACGTTATACGTTATATAGTAATAGTATATAACGTTATACATTATATAGTAATAGTATATAACGTTATACGTTATATAGTAATATTATATAACGTTATGCGTTATATAGTAATAGTATATAACGATATACGTTATATAGTAATAGTATATAACGTTATGCGTTATATAGTAATAGTATATAACGTTATACGTTAATACGGAATAGTATATATCGTTATACGTTATATAGTAATAGTATATAACGTTATACGTTATATAGTAATAGTATATAACGGTATACGTTATATAGTAATAGTATATAACGTTATGCGTTGTATAGTAATAGTATATAACGTTATACGATAGTACGGAATAGTATATATCGTTATACGTTATATAGTAATAGTATATAACGATATACGTTATATAGTAATAGTATATAACGTTATGCGTTATATAGTAATAGTATATAACGTTATACGTTAATACGGAATAGTATATATCGTTATACGTTATATAGTAATAGTATATAACGTTATACGTTATATAGTAATAGTATATAACGTTATACGTTATATAGTAATAGTATATAACGTTATACGTTATGTAGTGATAGTATATAACGGTATACGTTATATAGTAATAATACATAACGTTATACGTTATATAGTAATAGTATATAACGTTATACGTTATATAGTAATAGTATATAACGTTATGCGTTATATACTAATAGTATATAACGTTATACGATAGTACGTAATAGTATATATCGTTATACGTTATATAGTAATAGTATATAACGTTATACGTTAGTACGTAATAGTATACAACGTTATACGTGATATGGCAATACTATATAACGTTATACGTTATTACGTAATAGTATATAACGTTATACGTTATATAGTAATAGTATATAACGTTATACGTTATATGGTAATAGTATATAACGTTATACGTTATGTAGTGATAGTATATAACGGTATACGTTATATAGTAATAATACATAACGTTATACGTTATATAGTAATAGTATATAACGTTATACGTTATATAGTAATAGTATATAACGTTATACGTTATATAGTAATAGTGTATAACGTTATACGTTATATAGTAATATTATATAACGTTATGCGTTATATAGTAATAGTATATAACGTTATACGTTATATAGTAATAGCATATAACGTTATGCGTTATATAGTAATAGTATATAACGTTATACGATAGTACATAATAGTATATATCGTTATACGTTATATAGTAATAGTATATAACGTTATACGTTAGTACGTAATAATATACAACGTTGTACGTGACATGGCAATACTATATAACGTTATACGTTATTACGTAATAGTATATAACGCTATACATTATATAGTAATAGTATATAACGTTATACGTTACATAGTAATAGTATATAACGGTATACGATATAGTAATAGTATATAACGTTATACGTTATATAGTAATATTATATAACGTTATGCGTTATATAGTAATAGTATATAACGTTATACGTTATATAGTAATAGTATATAACGTTATACGTTATATAGTAATAGTATATAACGTTATACGATATAGTAATAGTATATAACGTTATACGTTATATAGTAATATTATATAACGTTATGCGTTATATAGTAATAGTATATAACGTTATACGTTATATAGTGATAGAATATAACGTTATACGTTATATAGTAATAGTATATAACGTTATACGTTATATAGTAATAGTATACAACGTTATACGTTATATAGTAATAGTATATAACGTTATACGTTAGTACGTAATAATATACAACGTTATACGTGATATGGCAATACTATATAACGTTATACGTTATTACGTAATAGTAAATAACGTTATACGTTATATAGTAATAGTATATAACGTTATACGTTATATAGTAATAGTATATAACGTTATACGTTATATAGTAATAGTATATAACGTTATACGATATAGTAATAGTATATAACGTTATACGTTGTATAGTAATATTATATAACGTTATGCGTTATATAGTAATAGTATATAACGTTATACGTTATATAGTAATAGTATATAACGTTATACGTTATATAGTAATATTATATAACGTTATACGTTATATAGTAATATTATATAACGTTATGCGTTATATAGTAATAGTATATAACGTTATACGTTATATAGTAATAGTATATAACGTTATGCGTTCTATAGTAATAGTATATAACGTTATACGATAGTACGGAATAGTATATATCGTTATACGTTATTACGTAATAGTATATAACGTTATACGTTATATAGTAATAGTATATAACGTTATACGTTATATAGTAATAGTATATAACGTTATACATTATATAGTAATAGTATATAACGTTATACGTTATATAGTAATATTATATAACGTTATGCGTTATATAGTAATAGTATATAACGATATACGTTATATAGTAATAGTATATAACGTTATGCGTTATATAGTAATAGTATATAACGTTATACGTTAATACGGAATAGTATATATCGTTATACGTTATATAGTAATAGTATATAACGTTATACGTTATATAGTAATAGTATATAACGTTATACGTTATATAGTCATAGTATATAACGTTATACGTTATGTAGTGATAGTATATAACGGTATACGTTATATAGTAATAATACATAACGTTATACGTTATATAGTAATAGTATATAACGTTATACGTTATATAGTAATAGTATATAACGTTATGCGTTATATACTAATAGTATATAACGTTATACGATAGTACGTAATAGTATATATCGTTATACGTTATATAGTAATAGTATATAACGTTATACGTTAGTACGTAATAGTATACAACGTTATACGTGATATGGCAATACTATATAACGTTATACGTTATTACGTAATAGTATATAACGTTATACGTTATATAGTAATAGTATATAACGTTATACGTTATATAGTAATAGTATATAACGTTATACGATATAGTAATAGTATATAACGTTATACGTTATATAGTAATATTATATAACGTTATGCGTTATATAGTAACAGTATATAACGTTATACGTTATATAGTAATAGTATATAACGTTATACGTTATATAGTAATATTATATAACGTTATACGTTATATAGTAATAGTATATAACGTTATACGTTATATAGTAATAGTATATAACGTTATACGTTATATAGTAATATTATATAACGTTATGCGTTATATAGTAATAGTATATAACGTTATACGATAGTACGGAATAGTATATATCGTTATACGTTATATAGTAATAGTATATAACGTTATACGTTAATACGTAATAGTATATATCGTTATAAGTTATATAGTAATAGTATATAGCGATATACGTTATATAGTAATAGTATATAACGTTATACGTTATATAATAATAGTATATAACGTTATACGTGATATGGCAATACTATATAACGTTATACGTTATTACGTAATAGTATATAACGTTATACGTTATATAGTAATAGTATATAACGTTATACGTTATATAGTAATTGTATATAACGTTATACGTTATATAGAAATAGTATATAACGTTATACGTTATATAGTAATATTATATAACGTTATGCGTTATATAGTAATAGTATATAACGTTATACGTTATATAGTAATAGTATATAACGTTATGCGTTGTATAGTAATAGTATATAACGTTATACGATAGTACGGAATAGTATATATCGTTATACGTTATATAGTAATAGTATATAACGTTATACGTTATTACGTAATAGTATATAACGTTATACGTTATATAGTAATAGTATATAACGTTATACGTTATATAGTAATAGTATATAACGTTATACATTATATAGTAATAGTATATAACGTTATACGTTATATAGTAATATTATATAACGTTATGCGTTATATAGTAATAGTATATAACGATATACGTTATATAGTAATAGTATATAACGTTATGCGTTATATAGTAATAGTATATAACGTTATACGTTAATACGGAATAGTATATATCGTTATACGTTATATAGTAATAGTATATAACGTTATACGTTATATAGTAATAGTATATAACGGTATACGTTATATAGTAATAGTATATAACGTTATGCGTTGTATAGTAATAGTATATAACGTTATACGATAGTACGGAATAGTATATATCGTTATACGTTATATAGTAATAGTATATAACGATATACGTTATATAGTAATAGTATATAACGTTATGCGTTATATAGTAATAGTATATAACGTTATACGTTAATACGGTATAGTATATATCGTTATACGTTATATAGTAATAGTATATAACGTTATACGTTATATAGTAATAGTATATAACGTTATACGTTATATAGTAATAGTATATAACGTTATACGTTATATAGTAATAGTATATAACGTTATACGTTATATAGTAATAGTATATAACGTTATACGTTATATAGTAATAGTATATAACGTTATACGTTATATAGTAATAGTATATAACGTTATACGTTATATAGTAATAGTATATAACGTTATACGTTATATAGTAATAGTATATAACGTTATACGTTATATAGTAATATTACATAACGTTATGCGTTATATAGTAATAGTATATAACGGTATACGTTATATAGTAATAGTATATAACGTTATGCGTTATATAGTAATAGTATATAACGTTATACGATAGTACGGAATAGTATATATCGTTATACGTTATATAGTAATAGTATATAACGTTATACGTTAGTACGTAATAATATACAACGTTATACGTGATATGGCAATACTATATAACGTTATACGTTATTACGTAATAGTAAATAACGTTATACGTTATATAGTAATAGTATATAACGTTATACGTTATATAGTAATAGTATATAACGTTATACGATATAGTAATAGTATACAACGTTATACGTTATATAGTAATATTATATAACGTTATGCGTTATATAGTAATAGTATATAACGTTATACGTTATATAGTAATAGTATATAACGTTATACGTTATATAGTAATATTATATAACGTTATACGTTATATAGTAATAGTATATAACGTTATACGTTATATAGTAATACTATATAACGTTATACGTTATATAGTAATATTATATAACGTTATGCGTTATATAGTAATAGTATATAACGTTATACGATAGTGCGGAATAGTATATATCGTTATACGATATATAGTAATAGTATATAACGTTATACGTTAATACGTAATAGTATATATCGTTATAAGTTATATAGTGATAGTATATAGCGATATACGTTATATAGTAATGGTATATAACGTTATACGTTATATAATAATAGTATATAACGTTATACGTTATATAGTAATAGTATATAACGTTATACGTTATATAGTAATAGTATATAACGTTATACGTTATATAGTAATATTATATAACGTTATGCGTTATATAGTAATAGTATATAACGTTATACGTTATATAGTAATATTATATAACGTTATGCGTTATATAGTAATAGTATATAACGTTATACGTTATATAGTAATAGTATATAACGTTATACGTTATATAGTAATATTATATAACGTTATGCGTTATATAGTAATAGTATATAACGTTATACGATAGTACGGAATAGTATATATCGTTATACGTTATATAGTAATAGTATATAACTTTATACGTTATATAGTAATAGTATATAACGTTATACGTTATATAGTAATAGTATACAACGTTATACGTTATATAGTAATAGTATATAACGTTATACGTTAGTACGTAATAATATACAACGTTATACGTGATATGGCAATACTATATAACGTTATACGTTATTACGTAATAGTAAATAACGTTATACGTTATATAGTAATAGTATATAACGTTATACGTTATATAGTAATAGTATATAACGTTATACGATATAGTAATAGTATATAACGTTATACGTTATATAGTAATATTATATAACGTTATGCGTCATATAGTAATAGTATATAACGTTATACGTTATATAGTAATAGTATATAACGTTATACGTTATATAGTAATATTATACAACGTTATACGTTATATAGTAATATTATATAACGTTATGCGTTATATAGTAATAGTATATAACGTTATACGTTATATAGTAATAGTATATAACGTTATGCGTTCTATGGTAATAGTATATAACGTTATACGATAGTACGGAATAGTATATATCGTTATACGTTATTACGTAATAGTATATAACGTTATACGTTATATAGTAATAGTATATAACGTTATACGTTATATAGTAATAGTATATAACGTTATACATTATATAGTAATAGTATATAACGTTATACGTTATATAGTAATATTATATAACGTTATGCGTTATATAGTAATAGTATATAACGATATACGTTATATAGTAATAGTATATAACGTTATGCGTTATATAGTAATAGTATATAACGTTACACGTTAATACGGAATAGTATATATCGTTATACGTTATATAGTAATAGTATATAACGTTATACGTTATATAGTAATAGTATATAACGTTATACGTTATATAGTAATAGTATATAACGTTATACGTTATGTAGTGATAGTATATAACGGTATACGTTATATAGTAATAATACATAACGTTATACGTTATATAGTAATAGTATATAACGTTATACGTTATATAGTAATAATATATAACGTTATGCGTTATATACTAATAGTATATAACGTTATACGATAGTACGTAATAGTATATATCGTTATACGTTATATAGTAATAGTATATAACGTTATACGTTAGTACGTAATAGTATACAACGTTATACGTGATATGGCAATACTATATAACGTTATACGTTATTACGTAATAGTATATAACGTTATGCGTTATATAGTAATAGTATATAACGTTATACGTTATATAGTAATATTATATAACGTTATGCGTTATACAGTAATAGTATATAACGTTATACGATAGTACGGAATAGTATATATCGTTATACGATATATAGTAATAGTATATAACGTTATACGTTAATATGTAATAGTATATATCGTTATAAGTTATATAGTGATAGTATATAACGTTATACGTTAGTACGTAATAGTATACAACGTTATACGTGATATGGCAATACTATATAACGTTATACGTTATTACGTAATAGTATATAACGTTATGCGTTATATAGTAATAGTATATAACGTTATACGTTATATAGTAATAGTATATAACGTTATACGTTATATAGTAATATTATATAACGTTATACGTTATATAGTAATAGTATATAACGTTATACGTTATATAGTAATAGTATATAACGTTATACGTTATATAGTAATATTATATAACGTTATGCGTTATACAGTAATAGTATATAACGTTATACGATAGTACGGAATAGTATATATCGTTATACGATATATAGTAATAGTATATAACGTTATACGTTAATATGTAATAGTATATATCGTTATAAGTTATATAGTAATAGTATATAACGTTATACGTTATGTAGTGATAGTATATAACGGTATACGTTATATAGTAATAATACATAACGTTATACGTTATATAGTAATAGTATATAACGTTATACGTTATATAGTAATAATATATAACGTTATGCGTTATATACTAATAGTACATAACGTTATACGATAGTACGTAATAGTATATATCGTTATACGTTATATAGTAATAGTATATAACGTTATACGTTAGTACGTAATAGTATACAACGTTATACGTGATATGGCAATACTATATAACGTTATACGTTATTACGTAATAGTATATAACGTTATGCGTTATATAGTAATAGTATATAACGTTATACGTTATATAGTAATAGTATATAACGTTATACGTTATATAGTAATATTATATAACGTTATACGTTATATAGTAATAGTATATAACGTTATACGTTATATAGTAATAGTATATAACGTTATACGTTATATAGTAATATTATATAACGTTATGCGTTATACAGTAATAGTATATAACGTTATACGATAGTACGGAATAGTATATATCGTTATACGATATATAGTAATAGTATATAACGTTATACGTTAATATGTAATAGTATATATCGTTATAAGTTATATAGTGATAGTATATAGCGATATACGTTATATAGTAATAGTATATAACGTTATACGTTATATAATAATAGTATATAACGTTATACGTTATATAGTAATAGTATATAACGTTATACGTTATATAGTAATAGTATATAACGTTATACGTTATATAGTAATATTATATAACGTTATGCGTTATATAGTAATAGTATATAACGTTATACGTTATATAGTAATAGTATATAACGTTATACGTTATATAGTAATATTATATAACGTTATGCGTTATATAGTAATAGTATATAACGTTATACGATAGTACGGAATAGTATATATCGTTATACGTTATATAGTAATAGTATATAACGTTATACGTTATATAGTAATAGTATATAACGTTATACGTTATATAGTAATAGTATACAGCGTTATACGTTATATAGTAATAGTATATAACGTTATACGATAGTACGTAATAATATACAACGTTATACGTGATATGGCAATACTATATAACGTTATACGTTATTACGTAATAGTAAATAACGTTATACGTTATATAGTAATAGTATATAACGTTATACGTTATATAGTAATAGTATATAACGTTATACGTTATATAGTAATAGTATATAACGTTATACGATATAGTAATAGTATATAACGTTATACGTTATATAGTAATATTATATAACGTTATGCGTTATATAGTAATAGTATATAACGTTATACGTTATATAGTAATAGTATATAACGTTATACGTTATATAGTAATATTATATAACGTTATACGTTATATAGTAATATTATATAACGTTATGCGTTATATAGTAATAGTATATAACGTTATACGATAGTACGGAATAGTATATATCGTTATACGTTATATAGTAATAGTATATAACGTTATACGTTATATAGTAATAGTATATAACGTTATACGTTATATAGTAATAGTATACAGCGTTATACGTTATATAGTAATAGTATATAACGTTATACGATAGTACGTAATAATATACAACGTTATACGTGATATGGCAATACTATATAACGTTATACGTTATTACGTAATAGTAAATAACGTTATACGTTATATAGTAATAGTATATAACGTTATACGTTATATAGTAATAGTATATAACGTTATACGTTATATAGTAATAGTATATAACGTTATACGATATAGTAATAGTATATAACGTTATACGTTATATAGTAATAGTATATAACGTTATACGTTATATAGTAATAGTATATAACGTTATGCGTCCTATAGTAATAGTATATAACGTTATACGATAGTACGGAATAGTATATATCGTTATACGTTATTACGTAATAGTATATAA
The DNA here is from genome assembly GCF_910591885.1 of Bombus terrestris. NCBI lineage: Eukaryota > Metazoa > Arthropoda > Insecta > Hymenoptera > Apidae > Bombus > Bombus terrestris. Next base: position 20,194,852 of record NC_063271.1, on the reverse strand, counting down.
CGTTATACGTTATATAGTAATAGTATATAACGTTATACGTTATATAGTAATAGTATATAACGTTATACATTATATAGTAATAGTATATAACGTTATACGTTATATAGTAATATTATATAACGTTATGCGTTATATAGTAATAGTATATAACGATATACGTTATATAGTAATAGTATATAACGTTATGCGTTATATAGTAATAGTATATAACGTTATACGTTAATACGGAATAGTATATATCGTTATACGTTATATAGTAATAGTATATAACGTTATACGTTATATAGTAATAGTATATAACGTTATACGTTATATAGTAATAGTATATAACGTTATACGTTATATAGTAATAGTATATAACGTTATACGTTATGTAGTGATAGTATATAACGGTATACGTTATATAGTAATAATACATAACGTTATACGTTATATAGTAATAGTATATAACGTTATACGTTATATAGTAATAGTATATAACGTTATGCGTTATATACTAATAGTATATAACGTTATACGATAGTACGTAATAGTATATATCGTTATACGTTATATAGTAATAGTATATAACGTTATACGTTAGTACGTAATAGTATACAACGTTATACGTGATATGGCAATACTATATAACGTTATACGTTATTACGTAATAGTATATGACGTTATAAGTTATATAGTAATAGTATATAACGTTATACGTTATATAGTAATAGTATATAACGTTATACGTTATATAGTAATATTATATAACGTTATACGTTATATAGTAATATTATATAACGTTATGCGTTATATAGTAATAGTATATAACGTTATACGTTATATAGTAATAGTATATAACGTTATGCGTCCTATAGTAATAGTATATAACGTTATACGATAGTACGGAATAGTATATATCGTTATACGTTATTACGTAATAGTATATAACGTTATACGTTATATAGTAATAGTATATAACGTTATACGTTATATAGTAATAGTATATAACGTTATACATTATATAGTAATAGTATATAACGTTATACGTTATATAGTAATATTATATAACGTTATGCGTTATATAGTAATAGTATATAACGTTATACGTTAATACGGAATAGTATATATCGTTATACGTTATATAGTAATAGTATATAACGTTATACGTTATATAGTAATAGTATATAACGTTATACGTTATATAGTAATAGTATATAACGTTATACGTTATATAGTAATATTATATAACGTTATGCGTTATATAGTAATAGTATATAACGTTATACGTTATATAGTAATAGTATATAACGTTATACGTTATATAGTAATATTATATAACGTTATGCGTTATATAGTAATAGTATATAACGTTATACGATAGTACGGAATAGTATATATCGTTATACGTTATATAGTAATAGTATATAACGTTATACGTTATATAGTAATAGTATATAACGTTATACGTTATATAGTAATAGTATACAGCGTTATACGTTATATAGTAATAGTATATAACGTTATACGATAGTACGTAATAATATACAACGTTATACGTGATATGGCAATACTATATAACGTTATACGTTATTACGTAATAGTAAATAACGTTATACGTTATATAGTAATAGTATATAACGTTATACGTTATATAGTAATATTATATAACGTTATGCGTTATATAGTAATAGTATATAACGTTATACGTTATATAGTAATAGTATATAACGTTATACGTTATATAGTAATATTATATAACGTTATGCGTTATATAGTAATAGTATATAACGTTATACGATAGTACGGAATAGTATATATCGTTATACGTTATATAGTAATAGTATATAACGTTATACGTTATATAGTAATAGTATATAACGTTATACGTTATATAGTAATAGTATACAGCGTTATACGTTATATAGTAATAGTATATAACGTTATACGATAGTACGTAATAATATACAACGTTATACGTGATATGGCAATACTATATAACGTTATACGTTATTACGTAATAGTAAATAACGTTATACGTTATATAGTAATAGTATATAACGTTATACGTTATATAGTAATAGTATATAACGTTATACGTTATATAGTAATAGTATATAACGTTATACGATATAGTAATAGTATAGAACGTTATACGTTATATAGTAATATTATATAACGTTATGCGTTATATAGTAATAGTATATAACGTTATACGTTATATAGTAATAGTATATAACGTTATACGTTAGTACGTAATAGTATACAACGTTATACGTGATATGGCAATACTATATAACGTTATACGTTATTACGTAATAGTATATAACGTTATGCGTTATATAGTAATAGTATATAACGTTATACGTTATATAGTAATATTATATAACGTTATGCGTTATACAGTAATAGTATATAACGTTATACGATAGTACGGAATAGTATATATCGTTATACGATATATAGTAATAGTATATAACGTTATACGTTATATAGTAATAGTATATAACGTTATACGATATAGTAATAGTATAGAACGTTATACGTTATATAGTAATATTATATAACGTTATGCGTTATATAGTAATAGTATATAACGTTATACGTTATATAGTAATAGTATATAACGTTATACGTTAGTACGTAATAGTATACAACGTTATACGTGATATGGCAATACTATATAACGTTATACGTTATTACGTAATAGTATATAACGTTATGCGTTATATAGTAATAGTATATAACGTTATACGTTATATAGTAATAGTATATAACGTTATACGTTATATAGTAATATTATATAACGTTATACGTTATATAGTAATAGTATATAACGTTATACGTTATATAGTAATAGTATATAACGTTATACGTTATATAGTAATATTATATAACGTTATGCGTTATACAGTAATAGTATATAACGTTATACGATAGTACGGAATAGTATATATCGTTATACGATATATAGTAATAGTATATAACGTTATACGTTAATATGTAATAGTATATATCGTTATAAGTTATATAGTAATAGTATATAACGTTATACGTTATGTAGTGATAGTATATAACGGTATACGTTATATAGTAATAATACATAACGTTATACGTTATATAGTAATAGTATATAACGTTATACGTTATATAGTAATAATATATAACGTTATGCGTTATATACTAATAGTATATAACGTTATACGATAGTACGTAATAGTATATATCGTGATACGTTATATAGTAATAGTATATAACGTTATACGTTAGTACGTAATAGTATACAACGTTATACGTGATATGGCAATACTATATAACGTTATACGTTATTACGTAATAGTATATAACGTTATGCGTTATATAGTAATAGTATATAACGTTATACGTTATATAGTAATAGTATATAACGTTATACGTTATATAGTAATATTATATAACGATATACGTTATATAGTAATAGTATATAACGTTATACGTTATATAGTAATAGTATATAACGTTATACGTTATATAGTAATATTATATAACGTTATGCGTTATACAGTAATAGTATATAACGTTATACGATAGTACGGAATAGTATATATCGCTATACGATATATAGTAATAGTATATAACGTTATACGTTAATATGTAATAGTATATATCGTTATAAGTTATATAGTGATAGTATATAGCGATATACGTTATATAGTAATAGTATATAACGTTATACGTTATATAATAATAGTATATAACGTTATACGTTATATAGTAATAGTATATAACGTTATACGTTATATAGTAATAGTATATAACGTTATACGTTATATAGTAATATTATATAACGTTATGCGTTATATAGTAATAGTATATAACGTTATACGTTATATAGTAATAGTATATAACGTTATACGTTATATAGTAATAGTATATAACGTTATACGTTATATAGTAATATTATATAACGTTATGCGTTATATAGTAATAGTATATAACGTTATACGATAGTACGGAATAGTATATATCGTTATACGTTATATAGTAATAGTATATAACGTTATACGTTATATAGTAATAGTATATAACGTTATACGTTATATAGTAATAGTATACAGCGTTATACGTTATATAGTAATAGTATATAACGTTATACGATAGTACGTAATAATATACAACGTTATACGTGATATGGCAATACTATATAACGTTATACGTTATTACGTAATAGTAAATAACGTTATACGTTATATAGTAATAGTATATAACGTTATACGTTATATAGTAATAGTATATAACGTTATACGTTATATAGTAATAGTATATAACGTTATACGATATAGTAATAGTATATAACGTTATACGTTATATAGTAATATTATATAACGTTATGCGTTATATAGTAATAGTATATAACGTTATACGTTATATAGTAATAGTATATAACGTTATACGTTATATAGTAATATTATATAACGTTATACGTTATATAGTAATATTATATAACGTTATGCGTTATATAGTAATAGTATATAACGTTATACGTTATATAGTAATAGTATATAACGTTATGCGTCCTATAGTAATAGTATATAACGTTATACGATAGTACGGAATAGTATATATCGTTATACGTTATATAGTAATAGTATATAACGTTATACGTTATATAGTAATAGTATATAACGTTATACGTTATATAGTAATAGTATATAACGTTATACGTTATGTAGTGATAGTATATAACGGTATACGTTATATAGTAATAATACATAACGTTATACGTTATATAGTAATAGTATATAACGTTATACGTTATATAGTAATAGTATATAACGTTATGCGTTATATACTAATAGTATATAACGTTATACGATAGTACGTAATAGTATATATCGTTATACGTTATATAGTAATAGTATATAACGTTATACGTTAGTACGTAATAGTATACAACGTTATACGTGATATGGCAATACTATATAACGTTATACGTTATTACGTAATAGTATATGACGTTATAAGTTATATAGTAATAGTATATAACGTTATACGTTATATAGTAATAGTATATAACGTTATACGTTATATAGTAATATTATATAACGTTATACGTTATATAGTAATATTATATAACGTTATGCGTTATATAGTAATAGTATATAACGTTATACGTTATATAGTAATAGTATATAACGTTATGCGTCCTATAGTAATAGTATATAACGTTATACGATAGTACGGAATAGTATATATCGTTATACGTTATTACGTAATAGTATATAACGTTATACGTTATATAGTAATAGTATATAACGTTATACGTTATATAGTAATAGTATATAACGTTATACATTATATAGTAATAGTATATAACGTTATACGTTATATAGTAATATTATATAACGTTATGCGTTATATAGTAATAGTATATAACGTTATGCGTTATATACTAATAGTATATAACGTTATACGTTATATAGTAATAGTATATAACGTTATGCGTCCTATAGTAATAGTATATAACGTTATACGATAGTACGGAATAGTATATATCGTTATACGTTATTACGTAATAGTATATAACGTTATACGTTATATAGTAATAGTATATAACGTTATACGTTATATAGTAATAGTATATAACGTTATACATTATATAGTAATAGTATATAACGATATACGTAATATAGTAATAGTATATAACGTTATGCGTTATATAGTAATAGTATATAACGTTATACGATAGTACGGAATAGTATATATCGTTATACGTTATTACGTAATAGTATATAACGTTATACGTTATATAGTAATAGTATATAACGTTATACGTTATATAGTAATAGTATATAACGTTATACATTATATAGTAATAGTATATAACGATATACGTTATATAGTAATAGTATATAACGTTATACGATAGTACGGAATAGTATATATCGTTATACGTTATTACGTAATAGTATATAACGTTATACGTTATATAGTAATAGTATATAACGTTATACGTTATATAGTAATAGTATATAACGTTATACATTATATAGTAATAGTATATAACGATATACGTTATATAGTAATAGTATATAACGTTATGCGTTATATAGTAATAGTATATAACGTTATACGTTAATACGGAATAGTATATATCGTTATACGTTATATAGTAATAGTATATAACGTTATACGTTATATAGTAATAGTATATAACGTTATACGTTATATAGTAATAGTATATAACGTTATACGTTATGTAGTGATAGTATATAACGGTATACGTTATATAGTAATAATACATAACGTTATACGTTATATAGTAATAGTATATAACGTTATACGTTATATAGTAATAGTATATAACGTTATGCGTTATATACTAATAGTATATAACGTTATACGATAGTACGTAATAGTATATATCGTTATACGTTATATAGTAATAGTATATAACGTTATACGTTAGTACGTAATAGTATACAACGTTATACGTGATATGGCAATACTATATAACGTTATACGTTATTACGTAATAGTATATGACGTTATAAGTTATATAGTAATAGTATATAACGTTATACGTTATATAGTAATAGTATATAACGTTATACGTTATATAGTAATAGTATATAACGTTATACGTTATATAGTAATATTATATAACGTTATGCGTTATATAGTAATAGTATATAACGTTATACGTTACATAGTAATAGTATATAACGTTATGCGTTATATAGTAATAGTATATAACGTTATACGATAGTACATAATAGTATATATCGTTATACGTTATATAGTAATAGTATATAACGTTATACGTTAGTACGTAATAATATACAACGTTGTACGTGATATGGCAATACTATATAACGTTATACGTTATTACGTAATAGTATATAACGTTATACGTTATTACGTAATAGTATATAACGTTATACGTTATATAGTAATATTATATAACGTTATGCGTTATATAGTAATAATATATAACGATATACGTTATATACTATTACTATATAACGTTATACGATATAGTAATAGTATATAACGTTATACGTTATATAGTAATAGTATATAACGTTATACGTTATATAGTAATAGTATATAACGTTATACGTTATATAGTAATAGTATATAACGTTATACATTATATAGTAATAGTATATAACGTTATACGTTATATAGTAATATTATATAACGTTATGCGTTATATAGTAATAGTATATAACGATATACGTTATATAGTAATAGTATATAACGTTATGCGTTATATAGTAATAGTATATAACGTTATACGTTAATACGGAATAGTATATATCGTTATACGTTATATAGTAATAGTATATAACGTTATACGTTATATAGTAATAGTATATAACGTTATACGTTATATAGTAATAGTATATAACGTCATACGTTATATAGTAATATTATATAACGTTATGCGTTATATAGTAATAGTATATAACGTTATACGTTATATAGTAATAGTATATAACGTTATACGTTATATAGTAATATTATATAACGTTATGCGTTATATAGTAATAGTATATAACGTTATACGATAGTACGGAATAGTATATATCGTTATACGTTATATAGTAATAGTATATAACGTTATACGTTATATAGTAATAGTATATAACGTTATACGTTATATAGTAATAGTATACAGCGTTATACGTTATATAGTAATAGTATATAACGTTATACGATAGTACGTAATAATATACAACGTTATACGTGATATGGCAATACTATATAACGTTATACGTTATTACGTAATAGTAAATAACGTTATACGTTATATAGTAATAGTATATAACGTTATACGTTATATAGTAATAGTATATAACGTTATACGTTATATAGTAATAGTATATAACGTTATACGATATAGTAATAGTATATAACGTTATACGTTATATAGAAATAGTATATAACGTTATACGTTATATAGTAATAGTATATAACGTTATACGTTATATAGTAATAGTATATAACGTTATACATTATATAGTAATAGTATATAACGTTATACGTTATATAGTAATATTATATAACGTTATGCGTTATATAGTAATAGTATATAACGATATACGTTATATAGTAATAGTATATAACGTTATGCGTTATATAGTAATAGTATATAACGTTATACGTTAATACGGAATAGTATATATCGTTATACGTTATATAGTAATAGTATATAACGTTATACGTTATATAGTAATAGTATATAACGTTATACGTTATATAGTAATAGTATATAACGTTATACGTTATATAGTAATATTATATAACGTTATGCGTTATATAGTAATAGTATATAACGTTATACGTTATATAGTAATAGTATATAACGTTATACGTTATATAGTAATATTATATAACGTTATGCGTTATATAGTAATAGTATATAACGTTATACGATAGTACGGAATAGTATATATCGTTATACGTTATATAGTAATAGTATATAACGTTATACGTTATATAGTAATAGTATATAACGTTATACGTTATATAGTAATAGTATACAGCGTTATACGTTATATAGTAATAGTATATAACGTTATACGATAGTACGTAATAATATACAACGTTATACGTGATATGGCAATACTATATAACGTTATACGTTATTACGTAATAGTAAATAACGTTATACGTTATATAGTAATAGTATATAACGTTATACGCTATATAGTAATATTATATAACGTTATGCGTTATATAGTAATAGTATATAACGTTATACGTTATATAGTAATAGTATATAACGTTATACGTTATATAGTAATATTATATAACGTTATGCGTTATATAGTAATAGTATATAACGTTATACGATAGTACGGAATAGTATATATCGTTATACGTTATATAGTAATAGTATATAACGTTATACGTTATATAGTAATAGTATATAACGTTATACGTTATATAGTAATAGTATACAGCGTTATACGTTATATAGTAATAGTATATAACGTTATACGATAGTACGTAATAATATACAACGTTATACGTGATATGGCAATACTATATAACGTTATACGTTATTACGTAATAGTAAATAACGTTATACGTTATATAGTAATAGTATATAACGTTATACGTTATATAGTAATAGTATATAACGTTATACGTTATATAGTAATAGTATATAACGTTATACGATATAGTAATAGTATATAACGTTATACGTTATATAGTAATATTATATAACGTTATGCGTTATATAGTAATAGTATATAACGTTATACGTTATATAGTAATAGTATATAACGTTATACGTTATATAGTAATATTATATAACGTTATGCGTTATATAGTAATAGTATATAACGTTATACGTTATATAGTAATAGTATATAACGTTATGCGTTGTATAGTAATAGTATATAACGTTATACGATAGTACGGAATAGTATATATCGTTATACGTTATATAGTAATAGTATATAACGTTATACGTTATTACGTAATAGTATATAACGTTATACGTTATATAGTAATAGTATATAACGTTATACGTTATATAGTAATAGTATATAACGTTATACATTATATAGTAATAGTATATAACGTTATACGTTATATAGTAATATTATATAACGTTATGCGTTATATAGTAATAGTATATAACGATATACGTTATATAGTAATAGTATATAACGTTATGCGTTATATAGTAATAGTATATAACGTTATACGTTAATACGGAATAGTATATATCGTTATACGATAGTACGGAATAGTATATATCGTTATACGTTATATAGTAATAGTATATAACGATATACGTTATATAGTAATAGTATATAACGTTATGCGTTATATAGTAATAGTATATAACGTTATACGTTACTACGGTATAGTATATATCGTTATACGTTATATAGTAATAGTATATAACGTTATACGTTATATAGTAATAGTATATAACGTTATACGTTATATAGTAATAGTATATAACGTTATACGTTATATAGTAATAGTATATAACGTTATACGTTATATAGTAATAGTATATAACGTTATACGTTATATAGTAATAGTATATAACGTTATACGTTATATAGTAATAGTATATAACGTTATACGTTATATAGTAATAGTATATAACGTTATACGTTATATAGTAATATTATATAACGTTATGCGTTATATAGTAATAGTATATAACGGTATACGTTATATAGTAATAGTATATAACGTTATGCGTTATATAGTAATAGTATATAACGTTATACGATAGTACGGAATAGTATATATCGTTATACGTTATATAGTAATAGTATATAACGTTATACGTTAGTACGTAATAATATACAACGTTATACGTGATATGGCAATACTATATAACGTTATACGTTATTACGTAATAGTAAATAACGTTATACGTTATATAGTAATAGTATATAACGTTATACGTTATATAGTAATAGTATATAACGTTATACGATATAGTAATAGTATACAACGTTATACGTTATATAGTAATATTATATAACGTTATGCGTTATATAGTAATAGTATATAACGTTATACGTTATATAGTAATAGTATATAACGTTATACGTTATATAGTAATATTATATAACGTTATACGTTATATAGTAATAGTATATAACGTTATACGTTATATACTATTACTATATAACGTTATACGTTATATAGTAATATTATATAACGTTATGCGTTATATAGTAATAGTATATAACGTTATACGATAGTACGGAATAGTATATATCGTTATACGATATATAGTAATAGTATATAACGTTATACGTTAATACGTAATAGTATATATCGTTATAAGTTATATAGTGATAGTATATAGCGATATACGTTATATAGTAATGGTATATAACGTTATACGTTATATAATAATAGTATATAACGTTATACGTTATATAGTAATAGTATATAACGTTATACGTTATATAGTAATAGTATATAACGTTATACGTTATATAGTAATATTATATAACGTTATGCGTTATATAGTAATAGTATATAACGTTATACGTTATATAGTAATATTATATAACGTTATGCGTTATATAGTAATAGTATATAACGTTATACGTTATATAGTAATAGTATATAACGTTATACGTTATATAGTAATATTATATAACGTTATGCGTTATATAGTAATAGTATATAACGTTATACGATAGTACGGAATAGTATATATCGTTATACGTTATATAGTAATAGTATATAACGTTATACGTTATATAGTAATAGTATATAACGTTATACGTTATATAGTAATAGTATACAACGTTATACGTTATATAGTAATAGTATATAACGTTATACGTTAGTACGTAATAATATACAACGTTATACGTGATATGGCAATACTATATAACGTTATACGTTATTACGTAATAGTAAATAACGTTATACGTTATATAGTAATAGTATATAACGTTATACGTTATATAGTAATAGTATATAACGTTATACGATATAGTAATAGTATATAACGTTACGTTATATAGTAATATTATATAACGTTATGCGTTATATAGTAATAGTATATAACGTTATACGTTATATAGTAATAGTATATAACGTTATACGTTATATAGTAATATTATACAACGTTATACGTTATATAGTAATATTATATAACGTTATGCGTTATATAGTAATAGTATATAACGTTATACGTTATATAGTAATAGTATATAACGTTATGCGTTCTATGGTAATAGTATATAACGTTATACGATAGTACGGAATAGTATATATCGTTATACGTTATTACGTAATAGTATATAACGTTATACGTTATATAGTAATAGTATATAACGTTATACGTTATATAGTAATAGTATATAACGTTATACATTATATAGTAATAGTATATAACGTTATACGTTATATAGTAATATTATATAACGTTATGCGTTATATAGTAATAGTATATAACGATATACGTTATATAGTAATAGTATATAACGTTATGCGTTATATAGTAATAGTATATAACGTTACACGTTAATACGGAATAGTATATATCGTTATACGTTATATAGTAATAGTATATAACGTTATACGTTATATAGTAATAGTATATAACGTTATACGTTATATAGTAATAGTATATAACGTTATACGTTATGTAGTGATAGTATATAACGGTATACGTTATATAGTAATAATACATAACGTTATACGTTATATAGTAATAGTATATAACGTTATACGTTATATAGTAATAATATATAACGTTATGCGTTATATACTAATAGTATATAACGTTATACGATAGTACGTAATAGTATATATCGTTATACGTTATATAGTAATAGTATATAACGTTATACGTTAGTACGTAATAGTATACAACGTTATACGTGATATGGCAATACTATATAACGTTATACGTTATTACGTAATAGTATATAACGTTATGCGTTATATAGTAATAGTATATAACGTTATGCGTTATATAGTAATAGTATATAACGTTATACGTTATATAGTAATAGTATATAACGTTATACGTTATATAGTAATATTATATAACGTTATACGTTATATAGTAATAGTATATAACGTTATACGTTATATAGTAATAGTATATAACGTTATACGTTATATAGTAATATTATATAACGTTATGCGTTATACAGTAATAGTATATAACGTTATACGATAGTACGGAATAGTATATATCGTTATACGATATATAGTAATAGTATATAACGTTATACGTTAATATGTAATAGTATATATCGTTATAAGTTATATAGTGATAGTATATAGCGATATACGTTATATAGTAATAGTATATAACGTTATACGTTATATAATAATAGTATATAACGTTATACGTTATATAGTAATAGTATATAACGTTATACGTTATATAGTAATAGTATATAACGTTATACGTTATATAGTAATATTATATAACGTTATGCGTTATATAGTAATAGTATATAACGTTATACGTTATATAGTAATAGTATATAACGTTATACGTTATATAGTAATATTATATAACGTTATGCGTTATATAGTAATAGTATATAACGTTATACGATAGTACGGAATAGTATATATCGTTATACGTTATATAGTAATAGTATATAACGTTATACGTTATATAGTAATAGTATATAACGTTATACGTTATATAGTAATAGTATATAACGTTATACGTTATATAGTAATATTATATAACGTTATACGTTATATAGTAATAGTATATAACGTTATACGTTATATAGTAATAGTATATAACGTTATACGTTATATAGTAATATTATATAACGTTATGCGTTATACAGTAATAGTATATAACGTTATACGATAGTACGGAATAGTATATATCGTTATACGATATATAGTAATAGTATATAACGTTATACGTTAATATGTAATAGTATATATCGTTATAAGTTATATAGTGATAGTATATAGCGATATACGTTATATAGTAATAGTATATAACGTTATACGTTATATAATAATAGTATATAACGTTATACGTTATATAGTAATAGTATATAACGTTATACGTTATATAGTAATAGTATATAACGTTATACGTTATATAGTAATATTATATAACGTTATGCGTTATATAGTAATAGTATATAACGTTATACGTTATATAGTAATAGTATATAACGTTATACGTTATATAGTAATATTATATAACGTTATGCGTTATATAGTAATAGTATATAACGTTATACGATAGTACGGAATAGTATATATCGTTATACGTTATATAGTAATAGTATATAACGTTATACGTTATATAGTAATAGTATATAACGTTATACGTTATATAGTAATAGTATACAGCGTTATACGTTATATAGTAATAGTATATAACGTTATACGATAGTACGTAATAATATACAACGTTATACGTGATATGGCAATACTATATAACGTTATACGTTATTACGTAATAGTAAATAACGTTATACGTTATATAGTAATAGTATATAACGTTATACGTTATATAGTAATATTATATAACGTTATGCGTTATATAGTAATAGTATATAACGTTATACGTTATATAGTAATAGTATATAACGTTATACGTTATATAGTAATATTATATAACGTTATGCGTTATATAGTAATAGTATATAACGTTATACGATAGTACGGAATAGTATATATCGTTATACGTTATATAGTAATAGTATATAACGTTATACGTTATATAGTAATAGTATATAACGTTATACGTTATATAGTAATAGTATACAGCGTTATACGTTATATAGTAATAGTATATAACGTTATACGATAGTACGTAATAATATACAACGTTATACGTGATATGGCAATACTATATAACGTTATACGTTATTACGTAATAGTAAATAACGTTATACGTTATATAGTAATAGTATATAACGTTATACGTTATATAGTAATAGTATATAACGTTATACGTTATATAGTAATAGTATATAACGTTATACGATATAGTAATAGTATATAACGTTATACGTTACATAGTAATATTATATAACGTTATACGTTATATAGTAATATTATATAACGTTATGCGTTATATAGTAATAGTATATAACGTTATACGTTATATAGTAATAGTATATAACGTTATGCGTCCTATAGTAATAGTATATAACGTTATACGATAGTACGGAATAGTATATATCGTTATACGTTATTACGTAATAGTATATAACGTTATACGTTATATAGTAATAGTATATAACGTTATACGTTATATAGTAATATTATATAACGTTATACGTTATATAGTAATAGTATACAGCGTTATACGTTATATAGTAATAGTATATAACGTTATACGATAGTACGTAATAATATACAACGTTATACGTGATATGGCAATACTATATAACGTTATACGTTATTACGTAATAGTAAATAACGTTATACGTTATATAGTAATAGTATATAACGTTATACGTTATATAGTAATAGTATATAACGTTATACGTTATTACGTAATAGTAAATAACGTTATACGTTATATAGTAATAGTATATAACGTTATACGTTATATAGTAATAGTATATAACGTTATACGTTATATAGTAATAGTATATAACGTTATACGATATAGTAATAGTATATAACGTTATACGTTACATAGTAATATTATATAACGTTATACGTGATATGGCAATACTATATAACGTTATACGTTATTACGTAATAGTAAATAACGTTATACGTTATATAGTAATAGTATATAACGTTATACGTTATATAGTAATATTATATAACGTTATGCGTTATATAGTAATAGTATATAACGTTATACGTTATATAGTAATAGTATATAACGTTATACGTTATATAGTAATATTATATAACGTTATGCGTTATATAGTAATAGTATATAACGTTATACGATAGTACGGAATAGTATATATCGTTATACGTTATATAGTAATAGTATATAACGTTATACGTTATATAGTAATAGTATATAACGTTATACGTTATATAGTAATAGTATACAGCGTTATACGTTATATAGTAATAGTATATAACGTTATACGATAGTACGTAATAATATACAACGTTATACGTGATATGGCAATACTATATAACGTTATACGTTATTACGTAATAGTAAATAACGTTATACGTTATATAGTAATAGTATATAACGTTATACGTTATATAGTAATAGTATATAACGTTATACGTTATATAGTAATAGTATATAACGTTATACGATATAGTAATAGTATATAACGTTATACGTTACATAGTAATATTATATAACGTTATACGTTATATAGTAATATTATATAACGTTATGCGTTATATAGTAATAGTATATAACGTTATACGTTATATAGTAATAGTATATAACGTTATGCGTCCTATAGTAATAGTATATAACGTTATACGATAGTACGGAATAGTATATATCGTTATACGTTATTACGTAATAGTATATAACGTTATACGTTATATAGTAATAGTATATAACGTTATACGTTATATAGTAATAGTATATAACGTTATACATTATATAGTAATAGTATATAACGTTATACGTTATATAGTAATATTATATAACGTTATGCGTTATATAGTAATAGTATATAACGATATACGTTATATAGTAATAGTATATAACGTTATGCGTTATATAGTAATAGTATATAACGTTATACGTTAATACGGAATAGTATATATCGTTATACGTTATATAGTAATAGTATATAACGTTATACGTTATATAGTAATAGTATATAACGTTATACGTTATATAGTAATAGTATATAACGTTATACGTTATATAGTAATAGTATATAACGTTATACGTTATGTAGTGATAGTATATAACGGTATACGTTATATAGTAATAATACATAACGTTATACGTTATATAGTAATAGTATATAACGTTATACGTTATATAGTAATAGTATATAACGTTATGCGTTATATACTAATAGTATATAACGTTATACGCTAGTACGTAATAGTATATATCGTTATACGTTATATAGTAATAGTATATAACGTTATACGTTAGTACGTAATAGTATACAACGTTATACGTTATATAGTAATAGTATATAACGTTATACGTTAGTACGTAATAATATACAACGTTATACGTGATATGGCAATACTATATAACGTTATACGTTATTACGTAATAGTAAATAACGTTATACGTTATATAGTAATAGTATATAACGTTATACGTTATATAGTAATAGTATATAACGTTATACGATATAGTAATAGTATATAACGTTATACGTTATATAGTAATATTATACAACGTTATACGTTATATAGTAATATTATATAACGTTATGCGTTATATAGTAATAGTATATAACGTTATACGTTATATAGTAATAGTATATAACGTTATGCGTTCTATGGTAATAGTATATAACGTTATACGATAGTACGGAATAGTATATATCGTTATACGTTATTACGTAATAGTATATAACGTTATACGTTATATAGTAATAGTATATAACGTTATACGTTATATAGTAATAGTATATAACGTTATACATTATATAGTAATAGTATATAACGTTATACGTTATATAGTAATATTATATAACGTTATGCGTTATATAGTAATAGTATATAACGATATACGTTATATAGTAATAGTATATAACGTTATGCGTTATATAGTAATAGTATATAACGTTACACGTTAATACGGAATAGTATATATCGTTATACGTTATATAGTAATAGTATATAACGTTATACGTTATATAGTAATAGTATATAACGTTATACGTTATATAGTAATAGTATATAACGTTATACGTTATGTAGTGATAGTATATAACGGTATACGTTATATAGTAATAATACATAACGTTATACGTTATATAGTAATAGTATATAACGTTATACGTTATATAGTAATAATATATAACGTTATGCGTTATATACTAATAGTATATAACGTTATACGATAGTACGTAATAGTATATATCGTTATACGTTATATAGTAATAGTATATAACGTTATACGTTAGTACGTAATAGTATACAACGTTATACGTGATATGGCAATACTATATAACGTTATACGTTATTACGTAATAGTATATAACGTTATGCGTTATATAGTAATATTATATAACGTTATGCGTTATATAGTAATAGTATATAACGTTATACGTTATATAGTAATAGTATATAACGTTATACGTTATATAGTAATATTATATAACGTTATACGTTATATAGTAATAGTATATAACGTTATACGTTATATAGTAATAGTATATAACGTTATACGTTATATAGTAATATTATATAACGTTATGCGTTATACAGTAATAGTATATAACGTTATACGATAGTACGGAATAGTATATATCGTTATACGATATATAGTAATAGTATATAACGTTATACGTTAATATGTAATAGTATATATCGTTATAAGTTATATAGTGATAGTATATATCGATATACGTTATATAGTAATAGTATATAACGTTATACGTTATATAATAATAGTATATAACGTTATACGTTATATAGTAATAGTATATAACGTTATACGTTATATAGTAATAGTATATAACGTTATACGTTATATAGTAATATTATATAACGTTATGCGTTATATAGTAATAGTATATAACGTTATACGTTATATAGTAATAGTATATAACGTTATACGTTATATAGTAATATTATATAACGTTATGCGTTATATAGTAATAGTATATAACGTTATACGATAGTACGGAATAGTATATATCGTTATACGTTATATAGTAATAGTATATAACATACGTTATATAGTAATAGTATATAACGTTATACGTTATATAGTAATAGTATATAACGTTATACGTTATATAGTAATATTATATAACGTTATACGTTATATAGTAATAGTATATAACGTTATACGTTATATAGTAATAGTATATAACGTTATACGTTATATAGTAATATTATATAACGTTATGCGTTATACAGTAATAGTATATAACGTTATACGATAGTACGGAATAGTATATATCGTTATACGATATATAGTAATAGTATATAACGTTATACGTTAATATGTAATAGTATATATCGTTATAAGTTATATAGTGATAGTATATAGCGATATACGTTATATAGTAATAGTATATAACGTTATACGTTATATAATAATAGTATATAACGTTATACGTTATATAGTAATAGTATATAACGTTATACGTTATATAGTAATAGTATATAACGTTATACGTTATATAGTAATATTATATAACGTTATGCGTTATATAGTAATAGTATATAACGTTATACGTTATATAGTAATAGTATATAACGTTATACGTTATATAGTAATATTATATAACGTTATGCGTTATATAGTAATAGTATATAACGTTATACGATAGTACGGAATAGTATATATCGTTATACGTTATATAGTAATAGTATATAACGTTATACGTTATATAGTAATAGTATATAACGTTATACGTTATATAGTAATAGTATACAGCGTTATACGTTATATAGTAATAGTATATAACGTTATACGATAGTACGTAATAATATACAACGTTATACGTGATATGGCAATACTATATAACGTTATACGTTATTACGTAATAGTAAATAACGTTATACGTTATATAGTAATAGTATATAACGTTATACGTTATATAGTAATAGTATATAACGTTATACGTTATATAGTAATAGTATATAACGTTATACGATATAGTAATAGTATATAACGTTATACGTTACATAGTAATATTATATAACGTTATACGTTATATAGTAATATTATATAACGTTATGCGTTATATAGTAATAGTATATAACGTTATACGTTATATAGTAATAGTATATAACGTTATGCGTCCTATAGTAATAGTATATAACGTTATACGATAGTACGGAATAGTATATATCGTTATACGTTATTACGTAATAGTATATAACGTTATACGTTATATAGTAATAGTATATAACGTTATACGTTATATAGTAATAGTATATAACGTTATACATTATATAGTAATAGTATATAACGTTATACGTTATATAGTAATATTATATAACGTTATGCGTTATATAGTAATAGTATATAACGATATACGTTATATAGTAATAGTATATAACGTTATGCGTTATATAGTAATAGTATATAACGTTATACGTTAATACGGAATAGTATATATCGTTATACGTTATATAGTAATAGTATATAACGTTATACGTTATATAGTAATAGTATATAACGTTATACGTTATATAGTAATAGTATATAACGTTATACGTTATGTAGTGATAGTATATAACGGTATACGTTATATAGTAATAATACATAACGTTATACGTTATATAGTAATAGTATATAACGTTATACGTTATATAGTAATAGTATATAACGTTATGCGTTATATACTAATAGTATATAACGTTATACGATAGTACGTAATAGTATATATCGTTATACGTTATATAGTAATAGTATATAACGTTATACGTTAGTACGTAATAGTATACAACGTTATACGTGATATGGCAATACTATATAACGTTATACGTTATTACGTAATAGTATATGACGTTATAAGTTATATAGTAATAGTATATAACGTTATACGTTATATAGTAATAGTATATAACGTTATACGTTATATAGTAATAGTATATAACGTTATACGTTATATAGTAATATTATATAACGTTATGCGTTATATAGTAATAGTATATAACGTTATACGTTATATAGTAATAGTATATAACGTTATGCGTTATATAGTAATAGTATATAACGTTATACGATAGTACATAATAGTATATATCGTTATACGTTATATAGTAATAGTATATAACGTTATACGTTAGTACGTAATAATATACAACGTTGTACGTGATATGGCAATACTATATAACGTTATACGTTATTACGTAATAGTATATAACGTTATACGTTATATAGTAATATTATATAACGTTATGCGTTATATAGTAATAGTATATAACGGTATACGTTATATAGTAATGGTATATAACGTTATACGATATAGTAATAGTATATAACGTTATACGTTATATAGTAATAGTATATAACGTTATACGTTATATAGTAATAGTATATAACGTTATACGTTATGTAGTAATATTATATAACGTTATACGTTATATAGTAATAGTATATAACGTTATACGTTATATAGTAATAGTATATAACGTTATACGTTATATAGTAATATTATATAACGTTATGCGTTATTACGTAATAGTATATAACGTTATACGTTATATAGTAATAGTATATAACGTTATACGATAGTACCGAATAGTATATATCGTTATACGTTATATAGTAATAGTATATAACGTTATACGTTATTACGTAATAGTATATAACGTTATACGTTATATAGTAATAGTATATAACGTTATACGTTATATAGTAATAGTATATAACGTTATACATTATATAGTAATAGTATATAACGTTATACGTTATATAGTAATAGTATATAACGTTATACGTTATATAATAATAGTATATAACGTTATACGTGATATGGCAATACTATATAACGTTATACGTTATTACGTAATAGTATATAACGTTATACGTTATATAGTAATAGTATATAACGTTATACGATAGTACGGAATAGTATATATCGTTATACGTTATATAGTAATAGTATATAACGTTATACGTTATTACGTAATAGTATATAACGTTATACGTTATATAGTAATAGTATATAACGTTATACGTTATATAGTAATAGTATATAACGTTATACATTATATAGTAATAGTATATAACGTTATACGTTATATAGTAATATTATATAACGTTATGCGTTATATAGTAATAGTATATAACGATATACGTTATATAGTAATAGTATATAACGTTATACGATAGTACGGAATAGTATATATCGTTATACGTTATATAGTAATAGTATATAACGATATACGTTATATAGTAATAGTATATAACGTTATGCGTTATATAGTAATAGTATATAACGTTATACGTTAATACGGTATAGTATATATCGTTATACGTTATATAGTAATAGTATATAACGTTATACGTTATATAGTAATAGTATATAACGTTATACGTTATATAGTAATAGTATATAACGTTATACGTTATATAGTAATAGTATATAACGTTATACGTTATATAGTAATAGTATATAACGTTATACGTTATATAGTAATAGTATATAACGTTATACGTTATATAGTAATAGTATATAACGTTATACGTTATATAGTAATAGTATATAACGTTATACGTTATATAGTAATATTATATAACGTTATGCGTTATATAGTAATAGTATATAACGGTATACGTTATATAGTAATAGTATATAACGTTATGCGTTATATAGTAATAGCATATAACGTTATACGATAGTACGGAATAGTATATATCGTTATACGTTATATAGTAATAGTATATAACGTTATACGTTAGTACGTAATAATATACAACGTTATACGTGATATGGCAATACTATATAACGTTATACGTTATTACGTAATAGTAAATAACGTTATACGTTATATAGTAATAGTATATAACGTTATACGTTATATAGTAATAGTATATAACGTTATACGATATAGTAATAGTATACAACGTTATACGTTATATAGTAATATTATATAACGTTATGCGTTATATAGTAATAGTATATAACGTTATACGTTATATAGTAATAGTATATAACGTTATACGTTATATAGTAATATTATATAACGTTATACGTTATATAGTAATAGTATATAACGTTATACGTTATATACTATTACTATATAACGTTATACGTTATATAGTAATATTATATAACGTTATGCGTTATATAGTAATAGTATATAACGTTATACGATAGTACGGAATAGTATATATCGTTATACGATGTATAGTAATAGTATATAACGTTATACGTTAATACGTAATAGTATATATCGTTATAAGTTATATAGTGATAGTATATAGCGATATACGTTATATAGTAATGGTATATAACGTTATACGTTATATAATAATAGTATATAACGTTATACGTTATATAGTAATAGTATATAACGTTATACGTTATATAGTAATAGTATATAACGTTATACGTTATATAGTAATATTATATAACGTTATGCGTTATATAGTAATAGTATATAACGTTATACGTTATATAGTAATATTATATAACGTTATGCGTTATATAGTAATAGTATATAACGTTATACGTTATATAGTAATAGTATATAACGTTATACGTTATATAGTAATATTATATAACGTTATGCGTTATATAGTAATAGTATATAACGTTATACGATAGTACGGAATAGTATATATCGTTATACGTTATATAGTAATAGTATATAACGTTATACGTTATATAGTAATAGTATATAACGTTATACGTTATATAGTACTAGTATACAGCGTTATACGTTATATAGTAATAGTATATAACGTTATACGATAGTACGTAATAATATACAACGTTATACGTGATATGGCAATACTATATAACGTTATACGTTATTACGTAATAGTAAATAACGTTATACGTTATATAGTAATAGTATATAACGTTATACGTTATATAGTAATATTATATAACGTTATGCGTTATATAGTAATAGTATATAACGTTATACGTTATATAGTAATAGTATATAACGTTATACGTTATATAGTAATATTATATAACGTTATGCGTTATATAGTAATAGTATATAACGTTATACGATAGTACGGAATAGTATATATCGTTATACGTTATATAGTAATAGTATATAACGTTATACGTTATATAGTAATAGTATATAACGTTATACGTTATATAGTAATAGTATACAGCGTTATACGTTATATAGTAATAGTATATAACGTTATACGATAGTACGTAATAATATACAACGTTATACGTGATATGGCAATACTATATAACGTTATACGTTATTACGTAATAGTAAATAACGTTATACGTTATATAGTAATAGTATATAACGTTATAAGTTATATAGTAATAGTATATAACGTTATACGTTATATAGTAATAGTATATAACGTTATACGATATAGTAATAGTATATAACGTTATACGTTACATAGTAATATTATATAACGTTATACGTTATATAGTAATATTATATAACGTTATGCGTTATATAGTAATAGTATATAACGTTATACGTTATATAGTAATAGTATATAACGTTATGCGTCCTATAGTAATAGTATATAACGTTATACGTTATATAGTAATAGTATATAACGTTATACGTTATATAGTAATATTATACAACGTTATACGTTATATAGTAATATTATATAACGTTATGCGTTATATAGTAATAGTATATAACGTTATACGTTATATAGTAATAGTATATAACGTTATGCGTTATATAGTAATAGTATATAACGTTATACGTTAATACGGAATAGTATATATCGTTATACGTTATATAGTAATAGTATATAACGTTATACGTTATATAGTAATAGTATATAACGTTATACGTTATATAGTAATATTATATAACGTTATGCGTTATATAGTAATAGTATATAACGTTATACGTTATATAGTAATAGTATATAACGTTATACGTTATATAGTAATATTATACAACGTTATACGTTATATAGTAATATTATATAACGTTATGCGTTATATAGTAATAGTATATAACGTTATACGTTATATAGTAATAGTATATAACGTTATGCGTTCTATGGTAATAGTATATAACGTTATACGATAGTACGGAATAGTATATATCGTTATACGTTATTACGTAATAGTATATAACGTTATACGTTATATAGTAATAGTATATAACGTTATACGTTATATAGTAATAGTATATAACGTTATACATTATATAGTAATAGTATATAACGTTATACGTTATATAGTAATATTATATAACGTTATGCGTTATATAGTAATAGTATATAACGATATACGTTATATAGTAATAGTATATAACGTTATGCGTTATATAGTAATAGTATATAACGTTACACGTTAATACGGAATAGTATATATCGTTATACGTTATATAGTAATAGTATATAACGTTATACGTTATATAGTAATAGTATATAACGTTATACGTTATATAGTAATAGTATATAACGTTATACGTTATGTAGTGATAGTATATAACGGTATACGTTATATAGTAATAATACATAAGGTTATACGTTATATAGTAATAGTATATAACGTTATACGTTATATAGTAATAATATATAACGTTATGCGTTATATACTAATAGTATATAACGTTATACGATAGTACGTAATAGTATATATCGTTATACGTTATATAGTAATAGTATATAACGTTATACGTTAGTACGTAATAGTATACAACGTTATACGTGATATGGCAATACTATATAACGTTATACGTTATTACGTAATAGTATATAACGTTATGCGTTATATAGTAATAGTATATAACGTTATGCGTTATATAGTAATAGTATATAACGTTATACGTTATATAGTAATAGTATATAACGTTATACGTTATATAGTAATATTATATAACGTTATACGTTATATAGTAATAGTATATAACGTTATACGTTATATAGTAATAGTATATAACGTTATACGTTATATAGTAATATTATATAACGTTATGCGTTATACAGTAATAGTATATAACGTTATACGATAGTACGGAATAGTATATATCGTTATACGATATATAGTAATAGTATATAACGTTATACGTTAATATGTAATAGTATATATCGTTATAAGTTATATAGTGATAGTATATATCGATATACGTTATATAGTAATAGTATATAACGTTATACGTTATATAATAATAGTATATAACGTTATACGTTATATAGTAATAGTATATAACGTTATACGTTATATAGTAATAGTATATAACGTTATACGTTATATAGTAATATTATATAACGTTATGCGTTATATAGTAATAGTATATAACGTTATACGTTATATAGTAATAGTATATAACGTTATACGTTATATAGTAATATTATATAACGTTATGCGTTATATAGTAATAGTATATAACGTTATACGATAGTACGGAATAGTATATATCGTTATACGTTATATAGTAATAGTATATAACGTTATACGTTATATAGTAATAGTATATAACGTTATACGTTATATAGTAATAGTATATAACGTTATACGTTATATAGTAACATTATATAACGTTATACGTTATATAGTAATAGTATATAACGTTATACGTTATATAGTAATAGTATATAACGTTATACGTTATATAGTAATATTATATAACGTTATGCGTTATACAGTAATAGTATATAACGTTATACGATAGTACGGAATAGTATATATCGTTATACGATATATAGTAATAGTATATAACGTTATACGTTAATATGTAATAGTATATATCGTTATAAGTTATATAGTGATAGTATATAGCGATATACGTTATATAGTAATAGTATATAACGTTATACGTTATATAATAATAGTATATAACGTTATACGTTATATAGTAATAGTATATAACGTTATACGTTATATAGTAATAGTATATAACGTTATACGTTATATAGTAATATTATATAACGTTATGCGTTATATAGTAATAGTATATAACGTTATACGTTATATAGTAATAGTATATAACGTTATACGTTATATAGTAATATTATATAACGTTATGCGTTATATAGTAATAGTATATAACGTTATACGATAGTACGGAATAGTATATATCGTTATACGTTATATAGTAATAGTATATAACGTTATACGTTATATAGTAATAGTATATAACGTTATACGTTATATAGTAATAGTATACAGCGTTATACGTTATATAGTAATAGTATATAACGTTATACGATAGTACGTAATAATATACAACGTTATACGTGATATGGCAATACTATATAACGTTATACGTTATTACGTAATAGTAAATAACGTTATACGTTATATAGTAATAGTATATAACGTTATACGTTATATAGTAATAGTATATAACGTTATACGTTATATAGTAATAGTATATAACGTTATACGATATAGTAATAGTATATAACGTTATACGTTACATAGTAATATTATATAACGTTATACGTTATATAGTAATATTATATAACGTTATGCGTTATATAGTAATAGTATATAACGTTATACGTTATATAGTAATAGTATATAACGTTATGCGTCCTATAGTAATAGTATATAACGTTATACGATAGTACGGAATAGTATATATCGTTATACGTTATTACGTAATAGTATATAACGTTATACGTTATATAGTAATAGTATATAACGTTATACGTTATATAGTAATAGTATATAACGTTATACATTATATAGTAATAGTATATAACGTTATACGTTATATAGTAATATTATATAACGTTATGCGTTATATAGTAATAGTATATAACGATATACGTTATATAGTAATAGTATATAACGTTATGCGTTATATAGTAATAGTATATAACGTTATACGTTAATACGGAATAGTATATATCGTTATACGTTATATAGTAATAGTATATAACGTTATACGTTATATAGTAATAGTATATAACGTTATACGTTATATAGTAATAGTATATAACGTTATACGTTATGTAGTGATAGTATATAACGGTATACGTTATATAGTAATAATACATAACGTTATACGTTATATAGTAATAGTATATAACGTTATACGTTATATAGTAATAGTATATAACGTTATGCGTTATATACTAATAGTATATAACGTTATACGATAGTACGTAATAGTATATATCGTTATACGTTATATAGTAATAGTATATAACGTTATACGTTAGTACGTAATAGTATACAACGTTATACGTGATATGGCAATACTATATAACGTTATACGTTATTACGTAATAGTATATGACGTTATAAGTTATATAGTAATAGTATATAACGTTATACGTTATATAGTAATAGTATATAACGTTATACGTTATATAGTAATAGTATATAACGTTATACGTTATATAGTAATATTATATAACGTTATGCGTTATATAGTAATAGTATATAACGTTATACGTTATATAGTAATAGTATATAACGTTATGCGTTATATAGTAATAGTATATAACGTTATACGATAGTACATAATAGTATATATCGTTATACGTTATATAGTAATAGTATATAATGTTATACGTTAGTACGTAATAATATACAACGTTGTACGTGATATGGCAATACTATATAACGTTATACGTTATTACGTAATAGTATATAACGTTATACGTTATATAGTAATATTATATAACGTTATGCGTTATATAGTAATAGTATATAACGGTATACGTTATATAGTAATAGTATATAACGTTATACGATATAGTAATAGTATATAACGTTATACGTTATATAGTAATAGTATATAACGTTATACGTTATATAGTAATAGTATATAACGTTATACGTTATATAGTAATAGTATATAACGTTATACATTATATAGTAATAGTATATAACGTTATACGTTATATAGTAATATTATATAACGTTATGCGTTATATAGTAATAGTATATAACGATATACGTTATATAGTAATAGTATATAACGTTATGCGTTATATAGTAATAGTATATAACGTTATACGTTATATAGTAATAGTATATAACGTTATACGTTATATAGTAATAGTATATAACGTTATACGTTATGTAGTGATAGTATATAACGGTATACGTTATATAGTAATAATACATAACGTTATACGTTATATAGTAATAGTATATAACGTTATACGTTATATAGTAATAGTATATAACGTTATGCGTTATATACTAATAGTATATAACGTTATACGATAGTACGTAATAGTATATATCGTTATACGTTATATAGTAATAGTATATAACGTTATACGTTAGTACGTAATAGTATACAACGTTATACGTGATATGGCAATACTATATAACGTTATACGTTATTACGTAATAGTATATAACGTTATACGTTATATAGTAATAGTATATAACGTTATACGTTATATAGTAATAGTATATAACGTTATACGATATAGTAATAGTATATAACGTTATACGTTATATAGTAATATTATATAACGTTATGCGTTATATAGTAACAGTATATAACGTTATACGTTATATAGTAATAGTATATAACGTTATACGTTATGTAGTAATATTATATAACGTTATACGTTATATAGTAATAGTATATAACGTTATACGTTATATAGTAATAGTATATAACGTTATACGTTATATAGTAATATTATATAACGTTATGCGTTATTACGTAATAGTATATAACGTTATACGTTATATAGTAATAGTATATAACGTTATACGATAGTACCGAATAGTATATATCGTTATGCGTTATATAGTAATAGTATATAACGTTATACGTTATTACGTAATAGTATATAACGTTATACGTTATATAGTAATAGTATATAACGTTATACGTTATATAGTAATAGTATATAACGTTATACATTATATAGTAATAGTATATAACGTTATACGTTATATAGTAATAGTATATAACGTTATACGTTATATAATAATAGTATATAACGTTATACGTGATATGGCAATACTATATAACGTTATACGTTATTACGTAATAGTATATAACGTTATACGTTATATAGTAATAGTATATAACGTTATACGATAGTACGGAATAGTATATATCGTTATACGTTATATAGTAATAGTATATAACGTTATACGTTATTACGTAATAGTATATAACGTTATACGTTATATAGTAATAGTATATAACGTTATACGTTATATAGTAATAGTATATAACGTTATACATTATATAGTAATAGTATATAACGTTATACGTTATATAGTAATATTATATAACGTTATGCGTTATATAGTAATAGTATATAACGATATACGTTATATAGTAATAGTATATAACGTTATACGATAGTACGGAATAGTATATATCGTTATACGTTATATAGTAATAGTATATAACGCATAACGTTATATACTATTACTATATAACGTTATGCGTTATATAGTAATAGTATATAACGTTATACGTTAATACGGTATAGTATATATCGTTATACGTTATATAGTAATAGTATATAACGTTATACGTTATATAGTAATAGTATATAACGTTATACGTTATATGGTAATAGTATATAACGTTATACGTTATATAGTAATAGTATATAACGTTATACGTTATATAGTAATAGTATATAACGTTATACGTTATATAGTAATAGTATATAACGTTATACGTTATATAGTAATAGTATATAACGTTATACGTTATATAGTAATAGTATATAACGTTATACGTTATATAGTAATATTATATAACGTTATGCGTTATATAGTAATAGTATATAACGGTATACGTTATATAGTAATAGTATATAACGTTATGCGTTATATAGTAATAGTATATAACGTTATACGATAGTACGGAATAGTATATATCGTTATACGTTATATAGTAATAGTATATAACGTTATACGTTAGTACGTAATAATATACAACGTTATACGTGATATGGCAATACTATATAACGTTATACGTTATTACGTAATAGTAAATAACGTTATACGTTATATAGTAATAGTATATAACGTTATACGTTATGTAGTAATAGTATATAACGTTATACGATATAGTAATAGTATACAACGTTATACGTTATATAGTAATATTATATAACGTTATACGTTATATAGTAATAGTATATAACGTTATACGTTATATAGTAATAGTATATAACGTTATACGTTATATAGTAATATTATATAACGTTATACGTTATATAGTAATAGTATATAACGTTATACGTTATATACTATTACTATATAACGTTATACGTTATATAGTAATATTATATAACGTTATGCGTTATATAGTAATAGTATATAACGTTATACGATAGTACGGAATAGTATATATCGTTATACGATGTATAGTAATAGTATATAACGTTATACGTTAATACGTAATAGTATATATCGTTATAAGTTATATAGTGATAGTATATAGCGATATACGTTATATAGTAATGGTATATAACGTTATACGTTATATAATAATAGTATATAACGTTATACGTTATATAGTAATAGTATATAACGTTATGCGTCCTATAGTAATAGTATATAACGTTATACGATAGTACGGAATAGTATATATCGTTATACGTTATTACGTAATAGTATATAACGTTATACGTTATATAGTAATAGTATATAACGTTATACGTTATATAGTAATAGTATATAACGTTATACATTATATAGTAATAGTATATAACGTTATACGTTATATAGTAATATTATATAACGTTATGCGTTATATAGTAATAGTATATAACGATATACGTTATATAGTAATAGTATATAACGTTATGCGTTATATAGTAATAGTATATAACGTTATACGTTAATACGGAATAGTATATATCGTTATACGTTATATAGTAATAGTATATAACGTTATACGTTATATAGTAATAGTATATAACGTTATACGTTATATAGTAATAGTATATAACGTTATACGTTATGTAGTGATAGTATATAACGGTATACGTTATATAGTAATAATACATAACGTTATACGTTATATAGTAATAGTATATAACGTTATACGTTATATAGTAATAGTATATAACGTTATGCGTTATATACTATTAGTATATAACGTTATACGATAGTACGTAATAGTATATATCGTTATACGTTATATAGTAATAGTATATAACGTTATACGTTAGTACGTAATAGTATACAACGTTATACGTGATATGGCAATACTATATAACGTTATACGTTATTACGTAATAGTATATGACGTTATAAGTTATATAGTAATAGTATATAACGTTATACGTTATATAGTAATAGTATATAACGTTATACGTTATATAGTAATATTATATAACGTTATACGTTATATAGTAATATTATATAACGTTATGCGTTATATAGTAATAGTATATAACGTTATACGTTATATAGTAATAGTATATAACGTTATGCGTCCTATAGTAATAGTATATAACGTTATACGATAGTACGGAATAGTATATATCGTTATACGTTATTACGTAATAGTATATAACGTTATACGTTATATAGTAATAGTATATAACGTTATACGTTATATAGTAATAGTATATAACGTTATACATTATATAGTAATAGTATATAACGTTATACGTTATATAGTAATATTATATAACGTTATGCGTTATATAGTAATAGTATATAACGTTATGCGTTATATACTAATAGTATATAACGTTATACGTTATATAGTAATAGTATATAACGTTATGCGTCCTATAGTAATAGTATATAACGTTATACGATAGTACGGAATAGTATATATCGTTATACGTTATTACGTAATAGTATATAACGTTATACGTTATATAGTAATAGTATATAACGTTATACGTTATATAGTAATAGTATATAACGTTATACATTATATAGTAATAGTATATAACGATATACGTTATATAGTAATAGTATATAACGTTATGCGTTATATAGTAATAGTATATAACGTTATACGATAGTACGGAATAGTATATATCGTTATACGTTATTACGTAATAGTATATAACGTTATACGTTATATAGTAATAGTATATAACGTTATACGTTATATAGTAATAGTATATAACGTTATACATTATATAGTAATAGTATATAACGATATACGTTATATAGTAATAGTATATAACGTTATACGATAGTACGGAATAGTATATATCGTTATACGTTATTGCGTAATAGTATATAACGTTATACGTTATATAGTAATAGTATATAACGTTATACGTTATATAGTAATAGTATATAACGTTATACATTATATAGTAATAGTATATAACGATATACGTTATATAGTAATAGTATATAACGTTATGCGTTATATAGTAATAGTATATAACGTTATACGTTAATACGGAATAGTATATATCGTTATACGTTATATAGTAATAGTATATAACGTTATACGTTATATAGTAATAGTATATAACGTTATACGTTATATAGTAATAGTATATAACGTTATACGTTATGTAGTGATAGTATATAACGGTATACGTTATATAGTAATAATACATAACGTTATACGTTATATAGTAATAGTATATAACGTTATACGTTATATAGTAATAGTATATAACGTTATGCGTTATATACTAATAGTATATAACGTTATACGATAGTACGTAATAGTATATATCGTTATACGTTATATAGTAATAGTATATAACGTTATACGTTAGTACGTAATAGTATACAACGTTATACGTGATATGGCAATACTATATAACGTTATACGTTATTACGTAATAGTATATGACGTTATAAGTTATATAGTAATAATATATAACGTTATACGTTATATAGTAATAGTATATAACGTTATACGTTATATAGTAATAGTATATAACGTTATACGTTATATAGTAATATTATATAACGTTATGCGTTATATAGTAATAGTATATAACGTTATACGTTACATAGTAATAGTATATAACGTTATGCGTTATATAGTAATAGTATATAACGTTATACGATAGTACATAATAGTATATATCGTTATACGTTATATAGTAATAGTATATAACGTTATACGTTAGTACGTAATAATATACAACGTTGTACGTGATATGGCAATACTATATAACGTTATACGTTATTACGTAATAGTATATAACGTTATACGTTATTACGTAATAGTATATAACGTTATACGTTATATAGTAATATTATATAACGTTATGCGTTATATAGTAATAGTATATAACGGTATAACGTTATATACTATTACTATATAACGTATAACGATATAGTAATAGTATATAACGTTATACGTTATATAGTAATAGTATATAACGTTATACGTTATATAGTAATAGTATATAACGTTATACGTTATATAGTAATAGTATATAACGTTATACATTATATAGTAATAGTATATAACGTTATACGTTATATAGTAATATTATATAACGTTATGCGTTATATAGTAATAGTATATAACGATATACGTTATATAGTAATAGTATATAACGTTATGCGTTATATAGTAATAGTATATAACGTTATACGTTAATACGGAATAGTATATATCGTTATACGTTATATAGTAATAGTATATAACGTTATACGTTATATAGTAATAGTATATAACGTTATACGTTATATAGTAATAGTATATAACGTCATACGTTATATAGTAATATTATATAACGTTATGCGTTATATAGTAATAGTATATAACGTTATACGTTATATAGTAATAGTATATAACGTTATACGTTATATAGTAATATTATATAACGTTATGCGTTATATAGTAATAGTATATAACGTTATACGATAGTACGGAATAGTATATATCGTTATACGTTATATAGTAATAGTATATAACGTTATACGTTATATAGTAATAGTATATAACGTTATACGTTATATAGTAATAGTATACAGCGTTATACGTTATATAGTAATAGTATATAACGTTATACGATAGTACGTAATAATATACAACGTTATACGTGATATGGCAATACTATATAACGTTATACGTTATTACGTAATAGTAAATAACGTTATACGTTATATAGTAATAGTATATAACGTTATACGTTATATAGTAATAGTATATAACGTTATACGTTATATACTATTACTATATAACGTATAACGATATAGTAATAGTATATAACGTTATACGTTATATAGTAATAGTATATAACGTTATACGTTATATAGTAATAGTATATAACGTTATACGTTATATAGTAATAGTATATAACGTTATACATTATATAGTAATAGTATATAACGTTATACGTTATATAGTAATATTATATAACGTTATGCGTTATATAGTAATAGTATATAACGATATACGTTATATAGTAATAGTATATAACGTTATGCGTTATATAGTAATAGTATATAACGTTATACGTTAATACGGAATAGTATATATCGTTATACGTTATATAGTAATAGTATATAACGTTATACGTTATATAGTAATAGTATATAACGTTATACGTTATATAGTAATAGTATATAACGTTATACGTTATATAGTAATATTATATAACGTTATGCGTTATATAGTAATAGTATATAACGTTATACGTTATATAGTAATAGTATATAACGTTATACGTTATATAGTAATATTATATAACGTTATGCGTTATATACTATTACTATATAACGTATAACGATAGTACGGAATAGTATATATCGTTATACGTTATATAGTAATAGTATATAACGTTATACGTTATATAGTAATAGTATATAACGTTATACGTTATATAGTAATAGTATACAGCGTTATACGTTATATAGTAATAGTATATAACGTTATACGATAGTACGTAATAATATACAACGTTATACGTGATATGGCAATACTATATAACGTTATACGTTATTACGTAATAGTAAATAACGTTATACGTTATATAGTAATAGTATATAACGTTATACGCTATATAGTAATATTATATAACGTTATGCGTTATATAGTAATAGTATATAACGTTATACGTTATATAGTAATAGTATATAACGTTATACGTTATATAGTAATATTATATAACGTTATGCGTTATATAGTAATAGTATATAACGTTATACGATAGTACTGAATAGTATATATCGTTATACGTTATATAGTAATAGTATATAACGTTATACGTTATATAGTAATAGTATATAACGTTATACGTTATATAGTAATAGTATACAGCGTTATACGTTATATAGTAATAGTATATAACGTTATACGATAGTACGTAATAATATACAACGTTATACGTGATATGGCAATACTATATAACGTTATACGTTATTACGTAATAGTAAATAACGTTATACGTTATATAGTAATAGTATATAACGTTATACGTTATATAGTAATAGTATATAACGTTATACGTTATATAGTAATAGTATATAACGTTATACGATATAGTAATAGTATATAACGTTATACGTTATATAGTAATATTATATAACGTTATGCGTTATATAGTAATAGTATATAACGTTATACGTTATATAGTAATAGTATATAACGTTATACGTTATATAGTAATATTATATAACGTTATACGTTATATAGTAATATTATATAACGTTATGCGTTATATAGTAATAGTATATAACGTTATACGTTATATAGTAATAGTATATAACGTTATGCGTCCTATAGTAATAGTATATAACGTTATACGATAGTACGGAATAGTATATATCGTTATACGTTATTACGTAATAGTATATAACGTTATACGTTATATAGTAATAGTATATAACGTTATACGTTATATAGTAATAGTATATAACGTTATACATTATATAGTAATAGTATATAACGTTATACGTTATATAGTAATATTATATAACGTTATGCGTTATATAGTAATAGTATATAACGATATACGTTATATAGTAATAGTATATAACGTTATGCGTTATATAGTAATAGTATATAACGTTATACGTTATATAGTAATAGTATATAACGTTATGCGTCCTATAGTAATAGTATATAACGTTATACGATAGTACGGAATAGTATATATCGTTATACGTTATTACGTAATAGTATATAACGTTATACGTTATATAGTAATAGTATATAACGTTATACATTATATAGTAATAGTATATAACGTTATACGTTATATAGTAATATTATATAACGTTATGCGTTATATAGTAATAGTATATAACGGTATACGTTATATAGTAATAGTATATAACGTTATGCGTTATATAGTAATAGTATATAACGTTATACGATAGTACGGAATAGTATATATCGTTATACGTTATATAGTAATAGTATATAACGTTATACGTTAGTACGTAATAATATACAACGTTATACGTGATATGGCAATACTATATAACGTTATACGTTATTACGTAATAGTAAATAACGTTATACGTTATATAGTAATAGTATATAACGTTATACGTTATATAGTAATAGTATATAACGTTATACGATATAGTAATAGTATACAACGTTATACGTTATATAGTAATATTATATAACGTTATGCGTTATATAGTAATAGTATATAACGTTATACGTTATATAGTAATAGTATATAACGTTATACGTTATATAGTAATATTATATAACGTTATACGTTATATAGTAATAGTATATAACGTTATACGTTATATAGTAATACTATATAACGTTATACGTTATATAGTAATATTATATAACGTTATGCGTTATATAGTAATAGTATATAACGTTATACGATAGTACGGAATAGTATATATCGTTATACGATGTATAGTAATAGTATATAACGTTATACGTTAATACGTAATAGTATATATCGTTATAAGTTATATAGTGATAGTATATAGCGATATACGTTATATAGTAATGGTATATAACGTTATACGTTATATAATAATAGTATATAACGTTATACGTTATATAGTAATAGTATATAACGTTATGCGTCCTATAGTAATAGTATATAACGTTATACGATAGTACGGAATAGTATATATCGTTATACGTTATTACGTAATAGTATATAACGTTATACGTTATATAGTAATAGTATATAACGTTATACGTTATATAGTAATAGTATATAACGTTATACATTATATAGTAATAGTATATAACGTTATACGTTATATAGTAATATTATATAACGTTATGCGTTATATAGTAATAGTATATAACGATATACGTTATATAGTAATAGTATATAACGTTATGCGTTATATAGTAATAGTATATAACGTTATACGTTAATACGGAATAGTATATATCGTTATACGTTATATAGTAATAGTATATAACGTTATACGTTATATAGTAATAGTATATAACGTTATACGTTATATAGTAATAGTATATAACGTTATACGTTATGTAGTGATAGTATATAACGGTATACGTTATATAGTAATAATACATAACGTTATACGTTATATAGTAATAGTATATAACGTTATACGTTATATAGTAATAGTATATAACGTTATGCGTTATATACTAATAGTATATAACGTTATACGATAGTACGTAATAGTATATATCGTTATACGTTATATAGTAATAGTATATAACGTTATACGTTAGTACGTAATAGTATACAACGTTATACGTGATATGGCAATACTATATAACGTTATACGTTATTACGTAATAGTATATGACGTTATAAGTTATATAGTAATAGTATATAACGTTATACGTTATATAGTAATAGTATATAACGTTATACGTTATATAGTAATATTATATAACGTTATACGTTATATAGTAATATTATATAACGTTATGCGTTATATAGTAATAGTATATAACGTTATACGTTATATAGTAATAGTATATAACGTTATGCGTCCTATAGTAATAGTATATAACGTTATACGATAGTACGGAATAGTATATATCGTTATACGTTATTACGTAATAGTATATAACGTTATACGTTATATAGTAATAGTATATAACGTTATACGTTATATAGTAATAGTATATAACGTTATACATTATATAGTAATAGTATATAACGTTATACGTTATATAGTAATATTATATAACGTTATGCGTTATATAGTAATAGTATATAACGTTATGCGTTATATACTATTACTATATAACGTTATACGTTATATAGTAATAGTATATAACGTTATGCGTCCTATAGTAATAGTATATAACGTTATACGATAGTACGGAATAGTATATATCGTTATACGTTATTACGTAATAGTATATAACGTTATACGTTATATAGTAATAGTATATAACGTTATACGTTATATAGTAATAGTATATAACGTTATACATTATATAGTAATAGTATATAACGATATACGTTATATAGTAATAGTATATAACGTTATGCGTTA
The DNA here is from genome assembly GCF_910591885.1 of Bombus terrestris. Lineage (NCBI taxonomy): Eukaryota > Metazoa > Arthropoda > Insecta > Hymenoptera > Apidae > Bombus > Bombus terrestris. The sequence goes on along the minus strand of NC_063271.1, from coordinate 20,156,342 downwards.
TATAGTAATAGTATATAACGTTATACGATAGTACGGAATAGTATATATCGTTATACGTTATTACGTAATAGTATATAACGTTATACGTTATATAGTAATAGTATATAACGTTATACGTTATATAGTAATAGTATATAACGTTATACATTATATAGTAATAGTATATAACGATATACGTTATATAGTAATAGTATATAACGTTATACGATAGTACGGAATAGTATATATCGTTATACGTTATTGCGTAATAGTATATAACGTTATACGTTATATAGTAATAGTATATAACGTTATACGTTATATAGTAATAGTATATAACGTTATACATTATATAGTAATAGTATATAACGATATACGTTATATAGTAATAGTATATAACGTTATGCGTTATATAGTAATAGTATATAACGTTATACGTTAATACGGAATAGTATATATCGTTATACGTTATATAGTAATAGTATATAACGTTATACGTTATATAGTAATAGTATATAACGTTATACGTTATATAGTAATAGTATATAACGTTATACGTTATGTAGTGATAGTATATAACGGTATACGTTATATAGTAATAATACATAACGTTATACGTTATATAGTAATAGTATATAACGTTATACGTTATATAGTAATAGTATATAACGTTATGCGTTATATACTAATAGTATATAACGTTATACGATAGTACGTAATAGTATATATCGTTATACGTTATATAGTAATAGTATATAACGTTATACGTTAGTACGTAATAGTATACAACGTTATACGTGATATGGCAATACTATATAACGTTATACGTTATTACGTAATAGTATATGACGTTATAAGTTATATAGTAATAATATATAACGTTATACGTTATATAGTAATAGTATATAACGTTATACGTTATATAGTAATAGTATATAACGTTATACGTTATATAGTAATATTATATAACGTTATGCGTTATATAGTAATAGTATATAACGTTATACGTTACATAGTAATAGTATATAACGTTATGCGTTATATAGTAATAGTATATAACGTTATACGATAGTACATAATAGTATATATCGTTATACGTTATATAGTAATAGTATATAACGTTATACGTTAGTACGTAATAATATACAACGTTGTACGTGATATGGCAATACTATATAACGTTATACGTTATTACGTAATAGTATATAACGTTATACGTTATTACGTAATAGTATACAACGTTATACGTGATAACGTTATACGTTATATAGTAATATTATATAACGTTATGCGTTATATAGTAATAGTATATAACGGTATAACGTTATATACTATTACTATATAACGTTATACGATATAGTAATAGTATATAACGTTATACGTTATATAGTAATAGTATATAACGTTATACGTTATATAGTAATAGTATATAACGTTATACGTTATATAGTAATAGTATATAACGTTATACATTATATAGTAATAGTATATAACGTTATACGTTATATAGTAATATTATATAACGTTATGCGTTATATAGTAATAGTATATAACGATATACGTTATATAGTAATAGTATATAACGTTATGCGTTATATAGTAATAGTATATAACGTTATACGTTAATACGGAATAGTATATATCGTTATACGTTATATAGTAATAGTATATAACGTTATACGTTATATAGTAATAGTATATAACGTTATACGTTATATACTATTAGTATATAACGTCATACGTTATATAGTAATATTATATAACGTTATGCGTTATATAGTAATAGTATATAACGTTATACGTTATATAGTAATAGTATATAACGTTATACGTTATATAGTAATATTATATAACGTTATGCGTTATATAGTAATAGTATATAACGTTATACGATAGTACGGAATAGTATATATCGTTATACGTTATATAGTAATAGTATATAACGTTATACGTTATATAGTAATAGTATATAACGTTATACGTTATATAGTAATAGTATACAGCGTTATACGTTATATAGTAATAGTATATAACGTTATACGATAGTACGTAATAATATACAACGTTATACGTGATATGGCAATACTATATAACGTTATACGTTATTACGTAATAGTAAATAACGTTATACGTTATATAGTAATAGTATATAACGTTATACGTTATATAGTAATAGTATATAACGTTAAACGTTATATACTATTACTATATAACGTATAACGATATAGTAATAGTATATAACGTTATACGTTATATAGTAATAGTATATAACGTTATACGTTATATAGTAATAGTATATAACGTTATACGTTATATAGTAATAGTATATAACGTTATACATTATATAGTAATAGTATATAACGTTATACGTTATATAGTAATATTATATAACGTTATGCGTTATATAGTAATAGTATATAACGATATACGTTATATAGTAATAGTATATAACGTTATGCGTTATATAGTAATAGTATATAACGTTATACGTTAATACGGAATAGTATATATCGTTATACGTTATATAGTAATAGTATATAACGTTATACGTTATATAGTAATAGTATATAACGTTATACGTTATATAGTAATAGTATATAACGTTATACGTTATATAGTAATATTATATAACGTTATGCGTTATATAGTAATAGTATATAACGTTATACGTTATATAGTAATAGTATATAACGTTATACGTTATATAGTAATATTATATAACGTTATGCGTTATATACTATTACTATATAACGTTATACGATAGTACGGAATAGTATATATCGTTATACGTTATATAGTAATAGTATATAACGTTATACGTTATATAGTAATAGTATATAACGTTATACGTTATATAGTAATAGTATACAGCGTTATACGTTATATAGTAATAGTATATAACGTTATACGATAGTACGTAATAATATACAACGTTATACGTGATATGGCAATACTATATAACGTTATACGTTATTACGTAATAGTAAATAACGTTATACGTTATATAGTAATAGTATATAACGTTATACGCTATATAGTAATATTATATAACGTTATGCGTTATATAGTAATAGTATATAACGTTATACGTTATATAGTAATAGTATATAACGTTATACGTTATATAGTAATATTATATAACGTTATGCGTTATATAGTAATAGTATATAACGTTATACGATAGTACGGAATAGTATATATCGTTATACGTTATATAGTAATAGTATATAACGTTATACGTTATATAGTAATAGTATATAACGTTATACGTTATATAGTAATAGTATACAGCGTTATACGTTATATAGTAATAGTATATAACGTTATACGATAGTACGTAATAATATACAACGTTATACGTGATATGGCAATACTATATAACGTTATACGTTATTACGTAATAGTATATAACGTTATACGTTATATAGTAATAGTATATAACGTTATACGTTATATAGTAATAGTATATAACGTTATACGTTATATAGTAATAGTATATAACGTTATACGATATAGTAATAGTATATAACGTTATACGTTATATAGTAATATTATATAACGTTATGCGTTATATAGTAATAGTATATAACGTTATACGTTATATAGTAATAGTATATAACGTTATACGTTATATAGTAATATTATATAACGTTATACGTTATATAGTATTACTATATAACGTTATGCGTTATATAGTAATAGTATATAACGTTATACGTTATATAGTAATAGTATATAACGTTATGCGTCCTATAGTAATAGTATATAACGTTATACGATAGTACGGAATAGTATATATCGTTATACGTTATTACGTAATAGTATATAACGTTATACGTTATATAGTAATAGTATATAACGTTATACGTTATATAGTAATAGTATATAACGTTATACATTATATAGTAATAGTATATAACGTTATACGTTATATAGTAATATTATATAACGTTATGCGTTATATAGTAATAGTATATAACGATATACGTTATATAGTAATAGTATATAACGTTATGCGTTATATAGTAATAGTATATAACGTTATACGTTAATACGGAATAGTATATATCGTTATACGTTAATACGGAATAGTATATATCGTTATACGTTATATAGTAATAGTATATAACGTTATACGTTATATAGTAATAGTATATAACGTTATACGTTATATAGTAATAGTATATAACGTTATACGTTATGTAGTGATAGTATATAACGGTATACGTTATATAGTAATAATACATAACGTTATACGTTATATAGTAATAGTATATAACGTTATACGTTATATAGTAATAGTATATAACGTTATGCGTTATATACTAATAGTATATAACGTTATACGATAGTACGTAATAGTATATATCGTTATACGTTATATAGTAATAGTATATAACGTTATACGTTAGTACGTAATAGTATACAACGTTATACGTGATATGGCAATACTATATAACGTTATACGTTATTACGTAATAGTATATGACGTTATAAGTTATATAGTAATAGTATATAACGTTATACGTTATATAGTAATAGTATATAACGTTATACGTTATATAGTAATAGTATATAACGTTATACGTTATATAGTAATATTATATAACGTTATGCGTTATATAGTAATAGTATATAACGTTATACGTTATATAGTAATAGTATATAACGTTATGCGTTATATAGTAATAGTATATAACGTTATACGATAGTACATAATAGTATATATCGTTATACGTTATATAGTAATAGTATATAACGTTATACGTTAGTACGTAATAATATAAAACGTTGTACGTGATATGGCAATACTATATAACGTTATACGTTATTACGTAATAGTATATAACGTTATACGTTATTACGTAATAGTATATAACGTTATACGTTATATAGTAATATTATATAACGTTATGCGTTATATAGTAATAGTATATAACGGTAAACGTTATATACTATTACTATATAACGTATAACGATATAGTAATAGTATATAACGTTATACGTTATATAGTAATAGTATATAACGTTATACGTTATATAGTAATAGTATATAACGTTATACGTTATATAGTAATAGTATATAACGTTATACATTATATAGTAATAGTATATAACGTTATACGTTATATAGTAATATTATATAACGTTATGCGTTATATAGTAATAGTATATAACGATATACGTTATATAGTAATAGTATATAACGTTATGCGTTATATAGTAATAGTATATAACGTTATACGTTAATACGGAATAGTATATATCGTTATACGTTATATGGTAATACTATATAACGTTATACGTTATTACGTAATAGTATATAACGTTATACGTTATATAGTAATAGTATATAACGTTATACGTTATATAGTAATAGTATATAACGTTATACGTTAGTACGTAATAATATACAACGTTGTACGTGATATGGCAATACTATATAACGTTATACGTTATTACGTAATAGTATATAACGTTATACGTTATTACGTAATAGTATATAACGTTATAGGTTATATAGTAATAGTATATAACGTTATACGTTATATAGTAATAGTATATAACGTTATACGTTATGTAGTGATAGTATATAACGGTATACGTTATATAGTAATAATACATAACGTTATACGTTATATAGTAATAGTATATAACGTTATACGTTATATAGTAATAGTATATAACGTTATACGTTAATACGTAATAGTATATATCGTTATAAGTTATATAGTAATAGTATAAAGCGATATACGTTATATAGTAATAGTATATAACGTTATACGTTAGTACGTAATAATATACAACGTTGTACGTGATATGGCAATACTATATAACGTTATACGTTATTACGTAATAGTATATAACGTTATACGTTATTACGTAATAGTATATAACGTTATACGTTATATAGTAATAGTATATAACGTTATACGTTATATAGTAATAGTATATAACGTTATACGTTATATGGTAATACTATATAACGTTATACGTTATTACGTAATAGTATATAACGTTATACGTTATATAGTAATAGTATATAACGTTATACGTTATATAGTAATAGTATATAACGTTATACGTTAGTACGTAATAATATACAACGTTGTACGTGATATGGCAATACTATATAACGTTATACGTTATTACGTAATAGTATATAACGTTATACGTTATATAGTAATAGTATATAACGTTATACGATATAGTAATAGTATATAACGTTATACGTTATATAGTAATATTATATAACGTTATGCGTTATATAGTAACAGTATATAACGTTATACGTTATATAGTAATAGTATATAACGTTATACGTTATATAGTAATAGTATATAACGTTATACGTTATATAGTAATAGTATATAACGTTATACGTTATATAGTAATATTATATAACGTTATGCGTTATATAGTAATAGTATATAACGTTATACGATAGTACGGAATAGTATATATCGTTATACGTTATATAGTAATAGTATATAACGTTATACGTTAATACGTAATAGTATATATCGTTATAAGTTATATAGTAATAGTATAAAGCGATATACGTTATATAGTAATAGTATATAACGTTATACGTTATATAATAATAGTATATAACGTTATACGTGATATGGCAATACTATATAACGTTATACGTTATTACGTAATAGTATATAACGTTATACGTTATATAGTAATAGTATATAACGTTATACGTTATATAGTAATTGTATATAACGTTATACGTTATATAGAAATAGTATATAACGTTATACGTTATATAGTAATATTATATAACGTTATGCGTTATATAGTAATAGTATATAACGTTATACGTTATATAGTAATAGTATATAACGTTATGCGTTGTATAGTAATAGTATATAACGTTATACGATAGTACGGAATAGTATATATCGTTATACGTTATATAGTAATAGTATATAACGTTATACGTTATTACGTAATAGTATATAACGTTATACGTTATATAGTAATAGTATATAACGTTATACGTTATATAGTAATAGTATATAACGTTATACATTATATAGTAATAGTATATAACGTTATACGTTATATAGTAATATTATATAACGTTATGCGTTATATAGTAATAGTATATAACGATATACGTTATATAGTAATAGTATATAACGTTATGCGTTATATAGTAATAGTATATAACGTTATACGTTAATACGGAATAGTATATATCGTTATACGTTATATAGTAATAGTATATAACGTTATACGTTATATAGTAATAGTATATAACGGTATACGTTATATAGTAATAGTATATAACGTTATGCGTTGTATAGTAATAGTATATAACGTTATACGATAGTACGGAATAGTATATATCGTTATACGTTATATAGTAATAGTATATAACGATATACGTTATATAGTAATAGTATATAACGTTATGCGTTATATAGTAATAGTATATAACGTTATACGTTAATACGGAATAGTATATATCGTTATACGTTATATAGTAATAGTATATAACGTTATACGTTATATAGTAATAGTATATAACGTTATACGTTATATAGTAATAGTATATAACGTCATACGTTATATAGTAATATTATATAACGTTATGCGTTATATAGTAATAGTATATAACGTTATACGTTATATAGTAATAGTATATAACGTTATACGTTATATAGTAATATTATATAACGTTATGCGTTATATAGTAATAGTATATAACGTTATACGATAGTACGGAATAGTATATATCGTTATACGTTATATAGTAATAGTATATAACGTTATACGTTATATAGTAATAGTATATAACGTTATACGTTATATAGTAATAGTATACAGCGTTATACGTTATATAGTAATAGTATATAACGTTATACGATAGTACGTAATAATATACAACGTTATACGTGATATGGCAATACTATATAACGTTATACGTTATTACGTAATAGTAAATAACGTTATACGTTATATAGTAATAGTATATAACGTTATACGTTATATAGTAATAGTATATAACGTTATACGTTATATAGTAATAGTATATAACGTTATACGATATAGTAATAGTATATAACGTTATACGTTATATAGTAATAGTATATAACGTTATACGTTATATAGTAATAGTATATAACGTTATACGTTATATAGTAATAGTATATAACGTTATACGTTATATAGTAATAGTATATAACGTTATACGTTATATAGTAATATTATATAACGTTATGCGTTATATAGTAATAGTATATAACGATATACGTTATATAGTAATAGTATATAACGTTATGCGTTATATAGTAATAGTATATAACGTTATACGTTAATACGGAATAGTATATATCGTTATACGTTATATAGTAATAGTATATAACGTTATACGTTATATAGTAATAGTATATAACGTTATACGTTATATAGTAATAGTATATAACGTTATACGTTATATAGTAATATTATATAACGTTATGCGTTATATAGTAATAGTATATAACGTTATACGTTATATAGTAATAGTATATAACGTTATACGTTATATAGTAATATTATATAACGTTATGCGTTATATACTATTACTATATAACGTATAACGATAGTACGGAATAGTATATATCGTTATACGTTATATAGTAATAGTATATAACGTTATACGTTATATAGTAATAGTATATAACGTTATACGTTATATAGTAATAGTATACAGCGTTATACGTTATATAGTAATAGTATATAACGTTATACGATAGTACGTAATAATATACAACGTTATACGTGATATGGCAATACTATATAACGTTATACGTTATTACGTAATAGTAAATAACGTTATACGTTATATAGTAATAGTATATAACGTTATACGCTATATAGTAATATTATATAACGTTATGCGTTATATAGTAATAGTATATAACGTTATACGTTATATAGTAATAGTATATAACGTTATACGTTATATAGTAATATTATATAACGTTATGCGTTATATAGTAATAGTATATAACGTTATACGATAGTACGGAATAGTATATATCGTTATACGTTATATAGTAATAGTATATAACGTTATACGTTATATAGTAATAGTATATAACGTTATACGTTATATAGTAATAGTATACAGCGTTATACGTTATATAGTAATAGTATATAACGTTATACGATAGTACGTAATAATATACAACGTTATACGTGATATGGCAATACTATATAACGTTATACGTTATTACGTAATAGTAAATAACGTTATACGTTATATAGTAATAGTATATAACGTTATACGTTATATAGTAATAGTATATAACGTTATACGTTATATAGTAATAGTATATAACGTTATACGATATAGTAATAGTATATAACGTTATACGTTATATAGTAATATTATATAACGTTATGCGTTATATAGTAATAGTATATAACGTTATACGTTATATAGTAATAGTATATAACGTTATACGTTATATAGTAATATTATATAACGTTATACGTTATATAGTAATATTATATAACGTTATGCGTTATATAGTAATAGTATATAACGTTATACGTTATATAGTAATAGTATATAACGTTATGCGTCCTATAGTAATAGTATATAACGTTATACGATAGTACGGAATAGTATATATCGTTATACGTTATTACGTAATAGTATATAACGTTATACGTTATATAGTAATAGTATATAACGTTATACGTTATATAGTAATAGTATATAACGTTATACATTATATAGTAATAGTATATAACGTTATACGTTATATAGTAATATTATATAACGTTATGCGTTATATAGTAATAGTATATAACGATATACGTTATATAGTAATAGTATATAACGTTATGCGTTATATAGTAATAGTATATAACGTTATACGTTAATACGGAATAGTATATATCGTTATACGTTAATACGGAATAGTATATATCGTTATACGTTATATAGTAATAGTATATAACGTTATACGTTATATAGTAATAGTATATAACGTTATACGTTATATAGTAATAGTATATAACGTTATACGTTATGTAGTGATAGTATATAACGGTATACGTTATATAGTAATAATACATAACGTTATACGTTATATAGTAATAGTATATAACGTTATACGTTATATAGTAATAGTATATAACGTTATGCGTTATATACTAATAGTATATAACGTTATACGATAGTACGTAATAGTATATATCGTTATACGTTATATAGTAATAGTATATAACGTTATACGTTAGTACGTAATAGTATACAACGTTATACGTGATATGGCAATACTATATAACGTTATACGTTATTACGTAATAGTATATGACGTTATAAGTTATATAGTAATAGTATATAACGTTATACGTTATATAGTAATAGTATATAACGTTATACGTTATATAGTAATAGTATATAACGTTATACGTTATATAGTAATATTATATAACGTTATGCGTTATATAGTAATAGTATATAACGTTATACGTTATATAGTAATAGTATATAACGTTATGCGTTATATAGTAATAGTATATAACGTTATACGATAGTACATAATAGTATATATCGTTATACGTTATATAGTAATAGTATATAACGTTATACGTTAGTACGTAATAATATACAACGTTGTACGTGATATGGCAATACTATATAACGTTATACGTTATTACGTAATAGTATATAACGTTATACGTTATTACGTAATAGTATATAACGTTATACGTTATATAGTAATATTATATAACGTTATGCGTTATATAGTAATAGTATATAACGGTATACGTTATATAGTAATAGTATATAACGTTATACGATATAGTAATAGTATATAACGTTATACGTTATATAGTAATAGTATATAACGTTATACGTTATATAGTAATAGTATATAACGTTATACGTTATATAGTAATAGTATATAACGTTATACATTATATAGTAATAGTATATAACGTTATACGTTATATAGTAATATTATATAACGTTATGCGTTATATAGTAATAGTATATAACGATATACGTTATATAGTAATAGTATATAACGTTATGCGTTATATAGTAATAGTATATAACGTTATACGTTAATACGGAATAGTATATATCGTTATACGTTATATGGTAATACTATATAACGTTATACGTTATTACGTAATAGTATATAACGTTATACGTTATATAGTAATAGTATATAACGTTATACGTTATATAGTAATAGTATATAACGTTATACGTTAGTACGTAATAATATACAACGTTGTACGTGATATGGCAATACTATATAACGTTATACGTTATTACGTAATAGTATATAACGTTATACGTTATTACGTAATAGTATATAACGTTATAGGTTATATAGTAATAGTATATAACGTTATACGTTATATAGTAATAGTATATAACGTTATACGTTATGTAGTGATAGTATATAACGGTATACGTTATATAGTAATAATACATAACGTTATACGTTATATAGTAATAGTATATAACGTTATACGTTATATAGTAATAGTATATAACGTTATACGTTAATACGTAATAGTATATATCGTTATAAGTTATATAGTAATAGTATAAAGCGATATACGTTATATAGTAATAGTATATAACGTTATACGTTAGTACGTAATAATATACAACGTTGTACGTGATATGGCAATACTATATAACGTTATACGTTATTACGTAATAGTATATAACGTTATACGTTATTACGTAATAGTATATAACGTTATAGGTTATATAGTAATAGTATATAACGTTATACGTTATATAGTAATAGTATATAACGTTATACGTTATATGGTAATACTATATAACGTTATACGTTATTACGTAATAGTATATAACGTTATACGTTATATAGTAATAGTATATAACGTTATACGTTATATAGTAATAGTATATAACGTTATACGTTAGTACGTAATAATATACAACGTTGTACGTGATATGGCAATACTATATAACGTTATACGTTATTACGTAATAGTATATAACGTTATACGTTATATAGTAATAGTATATAACGTTATACGATATAGTAATAGTATATAACGTTATACGTTATATAGTAATATTATATAACGTTATGCGTTATATAGTAACAGTATATAACGTTATACGTTATATAGTAATAGTATATAACGTTATACGTTATATAGTAATAGTATATAACGTTATACGTTATATAGTAATAGTATATAACGTTATACGTTATATAGTAATATTATATAACGTTATGCGTTATATAGTAATAGTATATAACGTTATACGATAGTACGGAATAGTATATATCGTTATACGTTATATAGTAATAGTATATAACGTTATACGTTAATACGTAATAGTATATATCGTTATAAGTTATATAGTAATAGTATAAAGCGATATACGTTATATAGTAATAGTATATAACGTTATACGTTATATAATAATAGTATATAACGTTATACGTGATATGGCAATACTATATAACGTTATACGTTATTACGTAATAGTATATAACGTTATACGTTATATAGTAATAGTATATAACGTTATACGTTATATAGTAATTGTATATAACGTTATACGTTATATAGAAATAGTATATAACGTTATACGTTATATAGTAATATTATATAACGTTATGCGTTATATAGTAATAGTATATAACGTTATACGTTATATAGTAATAGTATATAACGTTATGCGTTGTATAGTAATAGTATATAACGTTATACGATAGTACGGAATAGTATATATCGTTATACGTTATATAGTAATAGTATATAACGTTATACGTTATTACGTAATAGTATATAACGTTATACGTTATATAGTAATAGTATATAACGTTATACGTTATATAGTAATAGTATATAACGTTATACATTATATAGTAATAGTATATAACGTTATACGTTATATAGTAATATTATATAACGTTATGCGTTATATAGTAATAGTATATAACGATATACGTTATATAGTAATAGTATATAACGTTATGCGTTATATAGTAATAGTATATAACGTTATACGTTAATACGGAATAGTATATATCGTTATACGTTATATAGTAATAGTATATAACGTTATACGTTATATAGTAATAGTATATAACGGTATACGTTATATAGTAATAGTATATAACGTTATGCGTTGTATAGTAATAGTATATAACGTTATACGATAGTACGGAATAGTATATATCGTTATACGTTATATAGTAATAGTATATAACGATATACGTTATATAGTAATAGTATATAACGTTATGCGTTATATAGTAATAGTATATAACGTTATACGTTACTACGGTATAGTATATATCGTTATACGTTATATAGTAATAGTATATAACGTTATACGTTATATAGTAATAGTATATAACGTTATACGTTATATAGTAATAGTATATAACGTTATACGTTATATAGTAATAGTATATAACGTTATACGTTATATAGTAATAGTATATAACGTTATACGTTATATAGTAATAGTATATAACGTTATACGTTATATAGTAATAGTATATAACGTTATACGTTATATAGTAATAGTATATAACGTTATACGTTATATAGTAATATTATATAACGTTATGCGTTATATAGTAATAGTATATAACGGTATACGTTATATAGTAATAGTATATAACGTTATGCGTTATATAGTAATAGTATATAACGTTATACGATAGTACGGAATAGTATATATCGTTATACGTTATATAGTAATAGTATATAACGTTATACGTTAGTACGTAATAATATACAACGTTATACGTGATATGGCAATACTATATAACGTTATACGTTATTACGTAATAGTAAATAACGTTATACGTTATATAGTAATAGTATATAACGTTATACGTTATATAGTAATAGTATATAACGTTATACGATATAGTAATAGTATACAACGTTATACGTTATATAGTAATATTATATAACGTTATGCGTTATATAGTAATAGTATATAACGTTATACGTTATATAGTAATAGTATATAACGTTATACGTTATATAGTAATATTATATAACGTTATACGTTATATAGTAATAGTATATAACGTTATACGTTATATACTATTACTATATAACGTTATACGTTATATAGTAATATTATATAACGTTATGCGTTATATAGTAATAGTATATAACGTTATACGATAGTACGGAATAGTATATATCGTTATACGATATATAGTAATAGTATATAACGTTATACGTTAATACGTAATAGTATATATCGTTATAAGTTATATAGTGATAGTATATAGCGATATACGTTATATAGTAATGGTATATAACGTTATACGTTATATAATAATAGTATATAACGTTATACGTTATATAGTAATAGTATATAACGTTATACGTTATATAGTAATAGTATATAACGTTATACGTTATATAGTAATATTATATAACGTTATGCGTTATATAGTAATAGTATATAACGTTATACGTTATATAGTAATATTATATAACGTTATGCGTTATATAGTAATAGTATATAACGTTATACGTTATATAGTAATATTATATAACGTTATGCGTTATATAGTAATAGTATATAACGTTATACGTTATATAGTATTACTATATAACGTTATACGTTATATAGTAATATTATATAACGTTATGCGTTATATAGTAATAGTATATAACGTTATACGATAGTACGGAATAGTATATATCGTTATACGTTATATAGTAATAGTATATAACGTTATACGTTATATAGTAATAGTATATAACGTTATACGTTATATAGTAATAGTATACAACGTTATACGTTATATAGTAATAGTATATAACGTTATACGTTAGTACGTAATAATATACAACGTTATACGTGATATGGCAATACTATATAACGTTATACGTTATTACGTAATAGTAAATAACGTTATACGTTATATAGTAATAGTATATAACGTTATACGTTATATAGTAATAGTATATAACGTTATACGATATAGTAATAGTATATAACGTTATACGTTATATAGTAATATTATATAACGTTATGCGTTATATAGTAATAGTATATAACGTTATACGTTATATAGTAATAGTATATAACGTTATACGTTATATAGTAATATTATACAACGTTATACGTTATATAGTAATATTATATAACGTTATGCGTTATATAGTAATAGTATATAACGTTATACGTTATATAGTAATAGTATATAACGTTATGCGTTCTATGGTAATAGTATATAACGTTATACGATAGTACGGAATAGTATATATCGTTATACGTTATTACGTAATAGTATATAACGTTATACGTTATATAGTAATAGTATATAACGTTATACGTTATATAGTAATAGTATATAACGTTATACATTATATAGTAATAGTATATAACGTTATACGTTATATAGTAATATTATATAACGTTATGCGTTATATAGTAATAGTATATAACGATATACGTTATATAGTAATAGTATATAACGTTATGCGTTATATAGTAATAGTATATAACGTTACACGTTAATACGGAATAGTATATATCGTTATACGTTATATAGTAATAGTATATAACGTTATACGTTATATAGTAATAGTATATAACGTTATACGTTATATAGTAATAGTATATAACGTTATACGTTATGTAGTGATAGTATATAACGGTATACGTTATATAGTAATAATACATAACGTTATACGTTATATAGTAATAGTATATAACGTTATACGTTATATAGTAATAATATATAACGTTATGCGTTATATACTATTAGTATATAACGTTATACGATAGTACGTAATAGTATATATCGTTATACGTTATATAGTAATAGTATATAACGTTATACGTTAGTACGTAATAGTATACAACGTTATACGTGATATGGCAATACTATATAACGTTATACGTTATTACGTAATATTCTATAACGTTATGCGTTATATAGTAATAGTATATAACGTTATGCGTTATATAGTAATAGTATATAACGTTATACGTTATATAGTATAAGTATATAACGTTATACGTTATATAGTAATATTATATAACGTTATACGTTATATAGTAATAGTATATAACGTTATACGTTATATAGTAATAGTATATAACGTTATACGTTATATAGTAATATTATATACCGTTATGCGTTATACAGTAATAGTATATAACGTTATACGATAGTACGGAATAGTATATATCGTTATACGATATATAGTAATAGTATATAACGTTATACGTTAATATGTAATAGTATATATCGTTATAAGTTATATAGTGATAGTATATAGCGATATACGTTATATAGTAATAGTATATAACGTTATACGTTATATAATATTACTATATAACGTATAACGTTATATACTATTACTATATAACGTATAACGTTATATAGTAATAGTATATAACGTTATACGTTATATAGTAATATTATATAACGTTATGCGTTATATAGTAATAGTATATAACGTTATACGTTATATAGTAATAGTATATAACGTTATACGTTATATAGTAATATTATATAACGTTATGCGTTATATAGTAATAGTATATAACGTTATACGATAGTACGGAATAGTATATATCGTTATACGTTATATAGTAATAGTATATAACGTTATACGTTATATAGTAATAGTATATAACGTTATACGTTATATAGTAATAGTATATAACGTTATACGTTATATAGTAATATTATATAACGTTATACGTTATATAGTAATAGTATATAACGTTATACGTTATATAGTAATAGTATATAACGTTATACGTTATATAGTAATATTATATAACGTTATGCGTTATACAGTAATAGTATATAACGTTATACGATAGTACGGAATAGTATATATCGTTATACGATATATAGTAATAGTATATAACGTTATACGTTAATATGTAATAGTATATATCGTTATAAGTTATATAGTGATAGTATATAGCGATATACGTTATATAGTAATAGTATATAACGTTATACGTTATATAATAATAGTATATAACGTTATACGTTATAAAGTAATAGTATATAACGTTATACGTTATATAGTAATAGTATATAACGTTATACGTTATATAGTAATATTATATAACGTTATGCGTTATATAGTAATAGTATATAACGTTATACGTTATATAGTAATAGTATATAACGTTATACGTTATATAGTAATATTATATAACGTTATGCGTTATATAGTAATAGTATATAACGTTATACGATAGTACGGAATAGTATATATCGTTATACGTTATATAGTAATAGTATATAACGTTATACGTTATATAGTAATAGTATATAACGTTATACGTTATATAGTAATAGTATACAGCGTTATACGTTATATAGTAATAGTATATAACGTTATACGATAGTACGTAATAATATACAACGTTATACGTGATATGGCAATACTATATAACGTTATACGTTATTACGTAATAGTAAATAACGTTATACGTTATATAGTAATAGTATATAACGTTATACGTTATATAGTAATATTATATAACGTTATGCGTTATATAGTAATAGTATATAACGTTATACGTTATATAGTAATAGTATATAACGTTATACGTTATATAGTAATATTATATAACGTTATGCGTTATATAGTAATAGTATATAACGTTATACGATAGTACGGAATAGTATATATCGTTATACGTTATATAGTAATAGTATATAACGTTATACGTTATATAGTAATAGTATATAACGTTATACGTTATATAGTAATAGTATACAGCGTTATACGTTATATAGTAATAGTATATAACGTTATACGATAGTACGTAATAATATACAACGTTATACGTGATATGGCAATACTATATAACGTTATACGTTATTACGTAATAGTAAATAACGTTATACGTTATATAGTAATAGTATATAACGTTATACGTTATATAGTAATAGTATATAACGTTATACGTTATATAGTAATAGTATATAACGTTATACGATATAGTAATAGTATATAACGTTATACGTTACATAGTAATATTATATAACGTTATACGTTATATAGTAATATTATATAACGTTATGCGTTATATAGTAATAGTATATAACGTTATACGTTATATAGTAATAGTATATAACGTTATGCGTTCTATAGTAATAGTATATAACGTTATACGATAGTACGGAATAGTATATATCGTTATACGTTATTACGTAATAGTATATAACGTTATACGTTATATAGTAATAGTATATAACGTTATACGTTATATAGTAATAGTATATAACGTTATACATTATATAGTAATAGTATATAACGTTATACGTTATATAGTAATATTATATAACGTTATGCGTTATATAGTAATAGTATATAACGATATACGTTATATAGTAATAGTATATAACGTTATGCGTTATATAGTAATAGTATATAACGTTATACGTTAATACGGAATAGTATATATCGTTATACGTTATATAGTAATAGTATATAACGTTATACGTTATATAGTAATAGTATATAACGTTATACGTTATATAGTAATAGTATATAACGTTATACGTTATGTAGTGATAGTATATAACGGTATACGTTATATAGTAATAATACATAACGTTATACGTTATATAGTAATAGTATATAACGTTATACGTTATATAGTAATAGTATATAACGTTATGCGTTATATACTAATAGTATATAACGTTATACGCTAGTACGTAATAGTATATATCGTTATACGTTATATAGTAATAGTATATAACGTTATACGTTAGTACGTAATAGTATACAACGTTATACGTTATATAGTAATAGTATATAACGTTATACGTTAGTACGTAATAATATACAACGTTATACGTGATATGGCAATACTATATAACGTTATACGTTATTACGTAATAGTAAATAACGTTATACGTTATATAGTAATAGTATATAACGTTATACGTTATATAGTAATAGTATATAACGTTATACGATATAGTAATAGTATATAACGTTATACGTTATATAGTAATATTATATAACGTTATGCGTTATATAGTAATAGTATATAACGTTATACGTTATATAGTAATAGTATATAACGTTATACGTTATATAGTAATATTATACAACGTTATACGTTATATAGTAATATTATATAACGTTATGCGTTATATAGTAATAGTATATAACGTTATACGTTATATAGTAATAGTATATAACGTTATGCGTTCTATGGTAATAGTATATAACGTTATACGATAGTACGGAATAGTATATATCGTTATACGTTATTACGTAATAGTATATAACGTTATACGTTATATAGTAATAGTATATAACGTTATACGTTATATAGTAATAGTATATAACGTTATACATTATATAGTAATAGTATATAACGTTATACGTTATATAGTAATATTATATAACGTTATGCGTTATATAGTAATAGTATATAACGATATACGTTATATAGTAATAGTATATAACGTTATGCGTTATATAGTAATAGTATATAACGTTACACGTTAATACGGAATAGTATATATCGTTATACGTTATATAGTAATAGTATATAACGTTATACGTTATATAGTAATAGTATATAACGTTATACGTTATATAGTAATAGTATATAACGTTATACGTTATGTAGTGATAGTATATAACGGTATACGTTATATAGTAATAATACATAACGTTATACGTTATATAGTAATAGTATATAACGTTATACGTTATATAGTAATAATATATAACGTTATGCGTTATATACTAATAGTATATAACGTTATACGATAGTACGTAATAGTATATATCGTTATACGTTATATAGTAATAGTATATAACGTTATACGTTAGTACGTAATAATATACAACGTTATACGTGATATGGCAATACTATATAACGTTATACGTTATTACGTAATAGTATATAACGTTATGCGTTATATAGTAATAGTATATAACGTTATGCGTTATATAGTAATAGTATATAACGTTATACGTTATATAGTAATAGTATATAACGTTATACGTTATATAGTAATATTATATAACGTTATACGTTATATAGTAATAGTATATAACGTTATACGTTATATAGTAATAGTATATAACGTTATACGTTATATAGTAATATTATATAACGTTATGCGTTATACAGTAATAGTATATAACGTTATACGATAGTACGGAATAGTATATATCGTTATACGATATATAGTAATAGTATATAACGTTATACGTTAATATGTAATAGTATATATCGTTATAAGTTATATAGTGATAGTATATATCGATATACGTTATATAGTAATAGTATATAACGTTATACGTTATATAATAATAGTATATAACGTTATACGTTATATAGTAATAGTATATAACGTTATACGTTATATAGTCATAGTATCTAACGTTATACGTTATATAGTAATATTATATAACGTTATGCGTTATATAGTAATAGTATATAACGTTATACGTTATATAGTAATAGTATATAACGTTATACGTTATATAGTAATATTATATAACGTTATGCGTTATATAGTAATAGTATATAACGTTATACGATAGTACGGAATAGTATATATCGTTATACGTTATATAGTAATAGTATATAACGTTATACGTTATATAGTAATAGTATATAACGTTATACGTTATATAGTAATAGTATATAACGTTATACGTTATATAGTAATATTATATAACGTTATACGTTATATAGTAATAGTATATAACGTTATACGTTATATAGTAATAGTATATAACGTTATACGTTATATAGTAATATTATATAACGTTATGCGTTATACAGTAATAGTATATAACGTTATACGATAGTACGGAATAGTATATATCGTTATACGATATATAGTAATAGTATATAACGTTATACGTTAATATGTAATAGTATATATCGTTATAAGTTATATAGTGATAGTATATAGCGATATACGTTATATAGTAATAGTATATAACGTTATACGTTATATAATAATAGTATATAACGTTATACGTTATATAGTAATAGTATGTAACGTTATACGTTATATAGTAATAGTATATAACGTTATACGTTATATAGTAATATTATATAACGTTATGCGTTATATAGTAATAGTATATAACGTTATACGTTATATAGTAATAGTATATAACGTTATACGTTATATAGTAATATTATATAACGTTATGCGTTATATAGTAATAGTATATAACGTTATACGATAGTACGGAATAGTATATATCGTTATACGTTATATAGTAATAGTATATAACGTTATACGTTATATAGTAATAGTATATAACGTTATACGTTATATAGTAATAGTATACAGCGTTATACGTTATATAGTAATAGTATATAACGTTATACGATAGTACGTAATAATATACAACGTTATACGTGATATGGCAATACTATATAACGTTATACGTTATTACGTAATAGTAAATAACGTTATACGTTATATAGTAATAGTATATAACGTTATACGTTATATAGTAATAGTATATAACGTTATACGTTATATAGTAATAGTATATAACGTTATACGATATAGTAATAGTATATAACGTTATACGTTACATAGTAATATTATATAACGTTATACGTTATATAGTAATATTATATAACGTTATGCGTTATATAGTAATAGTATATAACGTTATACGTTATATAGTAATAGTATATAACGTTATGCGTCCTATAGTAATAGTATATAACGTTATACGATAGTACGGAATAGTATATATCGTTATACGTTATTACGTAATAGTATATAACGTTATACGTTATATAGTAATAGTATATAACGTTATACGTTATATAGTAATAGTATATAACGTTATACATTATATAGTAATAGTATATAACGTTATACGTTATATAGTAATATTATATAACGTTATGCGTTATATAGTAATAGTATATAACGATATACGTTATATAGTAATAGTATATAACGTTATGCGTTATATAGTAATAGTATATAACGTTATACGTTAATACGGAATAGTATATATCGTTATACGTTATATAGTAATAGTATATAACGTTATACGTTATATAGTAATAGTATATAACGTTATACGTTATATAGTAATAGTATATAACGTTATACGTTATGTAGTGATAGTATATAACGGTATACGTTATATAGTAATAATACATAACGTTATACGTTATATAGTAATAGTATATAACGTTATACGTTATATAGTAATAGTATATAACGTTATGCGTTATATACTAATAGTATATAACGTTATACGATAGTACGTAATAGTATATATCGTTATACGTTATATAGTAATAGTATATAACGTTATACGTTAGTACGTAATAGTATACAACGTTATACGTGATATGGCAATACTATATAACATTATACGTTATTACGTAATAGTATATGACGTTATAAGTTATATAGTAATAGTATATAACGTTATACGTTATATAGTAATAGTATATAACGTTATACGTTATATAGTAATAGTATATAACGTTATACGTTATATAGTAATATTATATAACGTTATGCGTTATATAGTAATAGTATATAACGTTATACGTTATATAGTAATAGTATATAACGTTATGCGTTATATAGTAATAGTATATAACGTTATACGATAGTACATAATAGTATATATCGTTATACGTTATATAGTAATAGTATATAACGTTATACGTTAGTACGTAATAATATACAACGTTGTACGTGATATGGCAATACTATATAACGTTATACGTTATTACGTAATAGTATATAACGTTATACGTTATATAGTAATATTATATAACGTTATGCGTTATATAGTAATAGTATATAACGGTATACGTTATATAGTAATAGTATATAACGTTATACGATATAGTAATAGTATATAACGTTATACGTTATATAGTAATAGTATATAACGTTATACGTTATATAGTAATAGTATATAACGTTATACGTTATGTAGTAATATTATATAACGTTATACGTTATATAGTAATAGTATATAACGTTATACGTTATATAGTAATAGTATATAACGTTATACGTTATATAGTAATATTATATAACGTTATGCGTTATTACGTAATAGTATATAACGTTATACGTTATATAGTAATAGTATATAACGTTATACGATAGTACCGAATAGTATATATCGTTATACGTTATATAGTAATAGTATATAACGTTATACGTTATTACGTAATAGTATATAACGTTATACGTTATATAGTAATAGTATATAACGTTATACGTTATATAGTAATAGTATATAACGTTATACATTATATAGTAATAGTATATAACGTTATACGTTATATAGTAATAGTATATAACGTTATACGTTATATAATAATAGTATATAACGTTATACGTGATATGGCAATACTATATAACGTTATACGTTATTACGTAATAGTATATAACGTTATACGTTATATAGTAATAGTATATAACGTTATACGATAGTACGGAATAGTATATATCGTTATACGTTATATAGTAATAGTATATAACGTTATACGTTATTACGTAATAGTATATAACGTTATACGTTATATAGTAATAGTATATAACGTTATACGTTATATAGTAATAGTATATAACGTTATACATTATATAGTAATAGTATATAACGTTATACGTTATATAATAATATTATATAACGTTATGCGTTATATAGTAATAGTATATAACGATATACGTTATATAGTAATAGTATATAACGTTATACGATAGTACGGAATAGTATATATCGTTATACGTTATATAGTAATAGTATATAACGCATAACGTTATATACTATTACTATATAACGTTATGCGTTATATAGTAATAGTATATAACGTTATACGTTAATACGGTATAGTATATATCGTTATACGTTATATAGTAATAGTATATAACGTTATACGTTATATAGTAATAGTATATAACGTTATACGTTATATAGTAATAGTATATAACGTTATACGTTATATAGTAATAGTATATAACGTTATACGTTATATAGTAATAGTATATAACGTTATACGTTATATAGTAATAGTATATAACGTTATACGTTATATAGTAATAGTATATAACGTTATACGTTATATAGTAATAGTATATAACGTTATACGTTATATAGTAATATTATATAACGTTATGCGTTATATAGTAATAGTATATAACGGTATACGTTATATAGTAATAGTATATAACGTTATGCGTTATATAGTAATAGCATATAACGTTATACGATAGTACGGAATAGTATATATCGTTATACGTTATATAGTAATAGTATATAACGTTATACGTTAGTACGTAATAATATACAACGTTATACGTGATATGGCAATACTATATAACGTTATACGTTATTACGTAATAGTAAATAACGTTATACGTTATATAGTAATAGTATATAACGTTATACGTTATATAGTAATAGTATATAACGTTATACGATATAGTAATAGTATACAACGTTATACGTTATATAGTAATATTATATAACGTTATGCGTTATATAGTAATAGTATATAACGTTATACGTTATATAGTAATAGTATATAACGTTATACGTTATATAGTAATATTATATAACGTTATACGTTATATACTATTACTATATAACGTATAACGTTATATAATATTACTATATAACGTATAACGTTATATAGTAATATTATATAACGTTATGCGTTATATAGTAATAGTATATAACGTTATACGATAGTACGGAATAGTATATATCGTTATACGATGTATAGTAATAGTATATAACGTTATACGTTAATACGTAATAGTATATATCGTTATAAGTTATATAGTGATAGTATATAGCGATATACGTTATATAGTAATGGTATATAACGTTATACGTTATATAATAATAGTATATAACGTTATACGTTATATAGTAATAGTATATAACGTTATACGTTATATAGTAATAGTATATAACGTTATACGTTATATAGTAATATTATATAACGTTATGCGTTATATAGTAATAGTATATAACGTTATACGTTATATAGTAATATTATATAACGTTATGCGTTATATAGTAATAGTATATAACGTTATACGTTATATAGTAATAGTATATAACGTTATACGTTATATAGTAATATTATATAACGTTATGCGTTATATAGTAATAGTATATAACGTTATACGATAGTACGGAATAGTATATATCGTTATACGTTATATAGTAATAGTATATAACGTTATACGTTATATAGTAATAGTATATAACGTTATACGTTATATAGTACTAGTATACAGCGTTATACGTTATATAGTAATAGTATATAACGTTATACGATAGTACGTAATAATATACAACGTTATACGTGATATGGCAATACTATATAACGTTATACGTTATTACGTAATAGTAAATAACGTTATACGTTATATAGTAATAGTATATAACGTTATACGTTATATAGTAATATTATATAACGTTATGCGTTATATAGTAATAGTATATAACGTTATACGTTATATAGTAATAGTATATAACGTTATACGTTATATAGTAATATTATATAACGTTATGCGTTATATAGTAATAGTATATAACGTTATACGATAGTACGGAATAGTATATATCGTTATACGTTATATAGTAATAGTATATAACGTTATACGTTATATAGTAATAGTATATAACGTTATACGTTATATAGTAATAGTATACAGCGTTATACGTTATATAGTAATAGTATATAACGTTATACGATAGTACGTAATAATATACAACGTTATACGTGATATGGCAATACTATATAACGTTATACGTTATTACGTAATAGTAAATAACGTTATACGTTATATAGTAATAGTATATAACGTTATAAGTTATATAGTAATAGTATATAACGTTATACGTTATATAGTAATAGTATATAACGTTATACGATATAGTAATAGTATATAACGTTATACGTTACATAGTAATATTATATAACGTTATACGTTATATAGTAATATTATATAACGTTATGCGTTATATAGTAATAGTATATAACGTTATACGTTATATAGTAATAGTATATAACGTTATGCGTCCTATAGTAATAGTATATAACGTTATACGATAGTACGGAATAGTATATATCGTTATACGTTATTACGTAATAGTATATAACGTTATACGTTATATAGTAATAGTATATAACGTTATACGTTATATAGTAATAGTATATAACGTTATACATTATATAGTAATAGTATATAACGTTATACGTTATATAGTAATATTATATAACGTTATGCGTTATATAGTAATAGTATATAACGATATACGTTATATAGTAATAGTATATAACGTTATGCGTTATATAGTAATAGTATATAACGTTATACGTTAATACGGAATAGTATATATCGTTATACGTTATATAGTAATAGTATATAACGTTATACGTTATATAGTAATAGTATATAACGTTATACGTTATATAGTAATAGTATATAACGTTATACGTTATGTAGTGATAGTATATAACGGTATACGTTATATAGTAATAATACATAACGTTATACGTTATATAGTAATAGTATATAACGTTATACGTTATATAGTAATAGTATATAACGTTATGCGTTATATACTAATAGTATATAACGTTATACGATAGTACGTAATAGTATATATCGTTATACGTTATATAGTAATAGTATATAACGTTATACGTTAGTACGTAATAGTATACAACGTTATACGTTATATAGTAATAGTATATAACGTTATAGGTTAGTACGTAATAATATACAACGTTATACGTGATATGGCAATACTATATAACGTTATACGTTATTACGTAATAGTGAATAACGTTATACGTTATATAGTAATAGTATATAACGTTATACGTTATATAGTAATAGTATATAACGTTATACGATATAGTAATAGTATATAACGTTATACGTTATATAGTAATATTATATAACGTTATGCGTTATATAGTAATAGTATATAACGTTATACGTTATATAGTAATAGTATATAACGTTATACGTTATATAGTAATATTATACAACGTTATACGTTATATAGTAATATTATATAACGTTATGCGTTATATAGTAATAGTATATAACGTTATACGTTATATAGTAATAGTATATAACGTTATGCGTTCTATGGTAATAGTATATAACGTTATACGATAGTACGGAATAGTATATATCGTTATACGTTATTACGTAATAGTATATAACGTTATACGTTATATAGTAATAGTATATAACGTTATACGTTATATAGTAATAGTATATAACGTTATACATTATATAGTAATAGTATATAACGTTATACGTTATATAGTAATATTATATAACGTTATGCGTTATATAGTAATAGTATATAACGATATACGTTATATAGTAATAGTATATAACGTTATGCGTTATATAGTAATAGTATATAACGTTACACGTTAATACGGAATAGTATATATCGTTATACGTTATATAGTAATAGTATATAACGTTATACGTTATATAGTAATAGTATATAACGTTATACGTTATATAGTAATAGTATATAACATTATACGTTATGTAGTGATAGTATATAACGGTATACGTTATATAGTAATAATACATAAGGTTATACGTTATATAGTAATAGTATATAACGTTATACGTTATATAGTAATAATATATAACGTTATGCGTTATATACTAATAGTATATAACGTTATACGATAGTACGTAATAGTATATATCGTTATACGTTATATAGTAATAGTATATAACGTTATACGTTAGTACGTAATAGTATACAACGTTATACGTGATATGGCAATACTATATAACGTTATACGTTATTACGTAATAGTATATAACGTTATGCGTTATATAGTAATAGTATATAACGTTATGCGTTATATAGTAATAGTATATAACGTTATACGTCATATAGTAATAGTATATAACGTTATACGTTATATAGTAATATTATATAACGTTATACGTTATATAGTAATAGTATATAACGTTATACGTTATATAGTAATAGTATATAACGTTATACGTTATATAGTAATATTATATAACGTTATGCGTTATACAGTAATAGTATATAACGTTATACGATAGTACGGAATAGTATATATCGTTATACGATATATAGTAATAGTATATAACGTTATACGTTAATATGTAATAGTATATATCGTTATAAGTTATATAGTGATAGTATATATCGATATACGTTATATAGTAATAGTATATAACGTTATACGTTATATAATAATAGTATATAACGTTATACGTTATATAGTAATAGTATATAACGTTATACGTTATATAGTAATAGTATATAACGTTATACGTTATATAGTAATATTATATAACGTTATGCGTTATATAGTAATAGTATATAACGTTATACGTTATATAGTAATAGTATATAACGTTATACGTTATATAGTAATATTATATAACGTTATGCGTTATATAGTAATAGTATATAACGTTATACGATAGTACGGAATAGTATATATCGTTATACGTTATATAGTAATAGTATATAACGTTATACGTTATATAGTAATAGTATATAACGTTATACGTTATATAGTAATAGTATATAACGTTATACGTTATATAGTAACATTATATAACGTTATACGTTATATAGTAATAGTATATAACGTTATACGTTATATAGTAATAGTATATAACGTTATACGTTATATAGTAATAGTATATAACGTTATACGTTATATAGTAATATTATATAACGTTATGCGTTATACAGTAATAGTATATAACGTTATACGATAGTACGGAATAGTATATATCGTTATACGATATATAGTAATAGTATATAACGTTATACGTTAATATGTAATAGTATATATCGTTATAAGTTATATAGTGATAGTATATAGCGATATACGTTATATAGTAATAGTATATAACGTTATACGTTATATAATAATAGTATATAACGTTATACGTTATATAGTAATAGTATATAACGTTATACGTTATATAGTAATAGTATATAACGTTATACGTTATATAGTAATATTATATAACGTTATGCGTTATATAGTAATAGTATATAACGTTATACGTTATATAGTAATAGTATATAACGTTATACGTTATATAGTAATATTATATAACGTTATGCGTTATATAGTAATAGTATATAACGTTATACGATAGTACGGAATAGTATATATCGTTATACGTTATATAGTAATAGTATATAACGTTATACGTTATATAGTAATAGTATATAACGTTATACGTTATATAGTAATAGTATACAGCGTTATACGTTATATAGTAATAGTATATAACGTTATACGATAGTACGTAATAATATACAACGTTATACGTGATATGGCAATACTATATAACGTTATACGTTATTACGTAATAGTAAATAACGTTATACGTTATATAGTAATAGTATATAACGTTATACGTTATATAGTAATAGTATATAACGTTATACGTTATATAGTAATATTATATAACGTTATGCGTTATATAGTAATAGTATATAACGTTATACGTTATATAGTAATAGTATATAACGTTATGCGTCCTATAGTAATAGTATATAACGTTATACGATAGTACGGAATAGTATATATCGTTATACGTTATTACGTAATAGTATATAACGTTATACGTTATATAGTAATAGTATATAACGTTATACGTTATATAGTAATAGTATATAACGTTATACATTATATAGTAATAGTATATAACGTTATACGTTATATAGTAATATTATATAACGTTATGCGTTATATAGTAATAGTATATAACGATATACGTTATATAGTAATAGTATATAACGTTATGCGTTATATAGTAATAGTATATAACGTTATACGTTATGTAGTGATAGTATATAACGGTATACGTTATATAGTAATAATACATAACGTTATACGTTATATAGTAATAGTATATAACGTTATACGTTATATAGTAATAGTATATAACGTTATGCGTTATATACTAATAGTATATAACGTTATACGATAGTACGTAATAGTATATATCGTTATACGTTATATAGTAATAGTATATAACGTTATACGTTAGTACGTAATAGTATACAACGTTATACGTGATATGGCAATACTATATAACGTTATACGTTATTACGTAATAGTATATGACGTTATAAGTTATATAGTAATAGTATATAACGTTATACGTTATATAGTAATAGTATATAACGTTATACGTTATATAGTAATAGTATATAACGTTATACGTTATATAGTAATATTATATAACGTTATGCGTTATATAGTAATAGTATATAACGTTATACGTTATATAGTAATAGTATATAACGTTATGCGTTATATAGTAATAGTATATAACGTTATACGATAGTACATAATAGTATATATCGTTATACGTTATATAGTAATAGTATATAACGTTATACGTTAGTACGTAATAATATACAACGTTGTACGTGATATGGCAATACTATATAACGTTATACGTTATTACGTAATAGTATATAACGTTATACGTTATATAGTAATATTATATAACGTTATGCGTTATATAGTAATAGTATATAACGGTATACGTTATATAGTAATAGTATATAACGTTATACGATATAGTAATAGTATATAACGTTATACGTTATATAGTAATAGTATATAACGTTATACGTTATATAGTAATAGTATATAACGTTATACGTTATATAGTAATAGTATATAACGTTATACATTATATAGTAATAGTATATAACGTTATACGTTATATAGTAATATTATATAACGTTATGCGTTATATAGTAATAGTATATAACGATATACGTTATATAGTAATAGTATATAACGTTATGCGTTATATAGTAATAGTATATAACGTTATACGTTAATACGGAATAGTATATATCGTTATACGTTATATAGTAATAGTATATAACGTTATACGTTATATAGTAATAGTATATAACGTTATACGTTATATAGTAATAGTATATAACGTTATACGTTATGTAGTGGTAGTATATAACGGTATACGTTATATAGTAATAATACATAACGTTATACGTTATATAGTAATAGTATATAACGTTATACGTTATATAGTAATAGTATATAACGTTATGCGTTATATACTAATAGTATATAACGTTATACGATAGTACGTAATAGTATATATCGTTATACGTTATATAGTAATAGTATATAACGTTATACGTTAGTACGTAATAGTATACAACGTTATACGTGATATGGCAATACTATATAACGTTATACGTTATTACGTAATAGTATATAACGTTATACGTTATATAGTAATAGTATATAACGTTATACGTTATATAGTAATAGTATATAACGTTATACGATATAGTAATAGTATATAACGTTATACGTTATATAGTAATATTATATAACGTTATGCGTTATATAGTAACAGTATATAACGTTATACGTTATATAGTAATAGTATATAACGTTATACGTTATGTAGTAATATTATATAACGTTATACGTTATATAGTAATAGTATATAACGTTATACGTTATATAGTAATAGTATATAACGTTATACGTTATATAGTAATATTATATAACGTTATGCGTTATTACGTAATAGTATATAACGTTATACGTTATATAGTAATAGTATATAACGTTATACGATAGTACCGAATAGTATATATCGTTATGCGTTATATAGTAATAGTATATAACGTTATACGTTATTACGTAATAGTATATAACGTTATACGTTATATAGTAATAGTATATAACGTTATACGTTATATAGTAATAGTATATAACGTTATACATTATATAGTAATAGTATATAACGTTATACGTTATATAGTAATAGTATATAACGTTATACGTTATATAATAATAGTATATAACGTTATACGTGATATGGCAATACTATATAACGTTATACGTTATTACGTAATAGTATATAACGTTATACGTTATATAGTAATAGTATATAACGTTATACGATAGTACGGAATAGTATATATCGTTATACGTTATATAGTAATAGTATATAACGTTATACGTTATTACGTAATAGTATATAACGTTATACGTTATATAGTAATAGTATATAACGTTATACGTTATATAGTAATAGTATATAACGTTATACATTATATAGTAATAGTATATAACGTTATACGTTATATAGTAATATTATATAACGTTATGCGTTATATAGTAATAGTATATAACGATATACGTTATATAGTAATAGTATATAACGTTATACGATAGTACGGAATAGTATATATCGTTATACGTTATATAGTAATAGTATATAACGCATAACGTTATATAGTAATAGTATATAACGTTATGCGTTATATAGTAATAGTATATAACGTTATACGTTAATACGGTATAGTATATATCGTTATACGTTATATAGTAATAGTATATAACGTTATACGTTATATAGTAATAGTATATAACGTTATACGTTATATGGTAATAGTATATAACGTTATACGTTATATAGTAATAGTATATAACGTTATACGTTATATAGTAATAGTATATAACGTTATACGTTATATAGTAATAGTATATAACGTTATACGTTATATAGTAATAGTATATAACGTTATACGTTATATAGTAATAGTATATAACGTTATACGTTATATAGTAATATTATATAACGTTATGCGTTATATAGTAATAGTATATAACGGTATACGTTATATAGTAATAGTATATAACATTATGCGTTATATAGTAATAGTATATAACGTTATACGATAGTACGGAATAGTATATATCGTTATACGTTATATAGTAATAGTATATAACGTTATACGTTAGTACGTAATAATATACAACGTTATACGTGATATGGCAATACTATATAACGTTATACGTTATTACGTAATAGTAAATAACGTTATACGTTATATAGTAATAGTATATAACGTTATACGTTATATAGTAATAGTATATAACGTTATACGATATAGTAATAGTATACAACGTTATACGTTATATAGTAATATTATATAACGTTATGCGTTATATAGTAATAGTATATAACGTTATACGTTATATAGTAATAGTATATAACGTTATACGTTATATAGTAATATTATATAACGTTATACGTTATATAGTAATAGTATATAACGTTATACGTTATATACTATTACTATATAACGTTATACGTTATATAGTAATATTATATAACGTTATGCGTTATATAGTAATAGTATATAACGTTATACGATAGTACGGAATAGTATATATCGTTATACGATGTATAGTAATAGTATATAACGTTATACGTTAATACGTAATAGTATATATCGTTATAAGTTATATAGTGATAGTATATAGCGATATACGTTATATAGTAATGGTATATAACGTTATACGTTATATAATAATAGTATATAACGTTATACGTTATATAGTAATAGTATATAACGTTATACGTTATATAGTAATAGTATATAACGTTATACGTTATATAGTAATATTATATAACGTTATGCGTTATATAGTAATAGTATATAACGTTATACGTTATATAGTAATATTATATAACGTTATGCGTTATATAGTAATAGTATATAACGTTATACGTTATATAGTAATAGTATATAACGTTATACGTTATATAGTAATATTATATAACGTTATGCGTTATATAGTAATAGTATATAACGTTATACGATAGTACGGAATAGTATATATCGTTATACGTTATATAGTAATAGTATATAACGTTATACGTTATATAGTAATAGTATACAACGTTATACGTTATATAGTAATAGTATATAACGTTATACGTTAGTACGTAATAATATACAACGTTATACGTGATATGGCAATACTATATAACGTTATACGTTATTACGTAATAGTAAATAACGTTATACGTTATATAGTAATAGTATATAACGTTATACGTTATATAGTAATAGTATATAACGTTATACGATATAGTAATAGTATATAACGTTATACGTTATATAGTAATATTATATAACGTTATGCGTTATATAGTAATAGTATATAACGTTATACGTTATATAGTAATAGTATATAACGTTATACGTTATATAGTAATATTATACAACGTTATACGTTATATAGTAATATTATATAACGTTATGCGTTATATAGTAATAGTATATAACGTTATACGTTATATAGTAATAGTATATAACGTTATGCGTTCTATGGTAATAGTATATAACGTTATACGATAGTACGGAATAGTATATATCGTTATACGTTATTACGTAATAGTATATAACGTTATACGTTATATAGTAATAGTATATAACGTTATACGTTATATAGTAATAGTATATAACGTTATACATTATATAGTAATAGTATATAACGTTATACGTTATATAGTAATATTATATAACGTTATGCGTTATATAGTAATAGTATATAACGATATACGTTATATAGTAATAGTATATAACGTTATGCGTTATATACTAATAGTATATAACGTTACACGTTAATACGGAATAGTATATATCGTTATACGTTATATAGTAATAGTATATAACGTTATACGTTAGTACGTAATAGTATACAACGTTATACGTGATATGGCAATACTATATAACGTTATACGTTATTACGTAATAGTATATAACGTTATGCGTTATATAGTAATAGTATATAACGTTATACGTTATATAGTAATAGTATATAACGTTATACGTTATATAGTAATATTATATAACGTTATACGTTATATAGTAATAGTATATAACGTTATACGTTATATAGTAATAGTATATAACGTTATACGTTATATAGTAATATTATATAACGTTATGCGTTATACAGTAATAGTATATAACGTTATACGATAGTACGGAATAGTATATATCGTTATACGATATATAGTAATAGTATATAACGTTATACGTTAATATGTAATAGTATATATCGTTATAAGTTATATAGTGATAGTATATAGCGATATACGTTATATAGTAATAGTATATAACGTTATACGTTATATAATAATAGTATATAACGTTATACGTTATATAGTAATAGTATATAACGTTATACGTTATATAGTAATAGTATATAACGTTATACGTTATATAGTAATATTATATAACGTTATGCGTTATATAGTAATAGTATATAACGTTATACGTTATATAGTAATAGTATATAACGTTATACGTTATATAGTAATATTATATAACGTTATGCGTTATATAGTAATAGTATATAACGTTATACGATAGTACGGAATAGTATATATCGTTATACGTAATATAGTAATAGTATATAACGTTATACGTTATATAGTAATAGTATATAACGTTATACGTTATATAGTAATAGTATACAGCGTTATACGTTATATAGTAATAGTATATAACGTTATACGATAGTACGTAATAATATACAACGTTATACGTGATATGGCAATACTATATAACGTTATACGTTATTACGTAATAGTAAATAACGTTATACGTTATATAGTAATAGTATATAACGTTATACGTTATATAGTAATAGTATATAACGTTATACGTTATATAGTAATAGTATATAACGTTATACGATATAGTAATAGTATATAACGTTATACGTTATATAGTAATATTATATAACGTTATGCGTTATATAGTAATAGTATATAACGTTATACGTTATATAGTAATAGTATATAACGTTATACGTTATATAGTAATATTATATAACGTTATACGTTATATAGTAATATTATATAACGTTATGCGTTATATAGTAATAGTATATAACGTTATACGTTATATAGTAATAGTATATAACGTTATGCGTCCTATAGTAATAGTATATAACGTTATACGATAGTACGGAATAGTATATATCGTTATACGTTATTACGTAATAGTATATAACGTTATACGTTATATAGTAATAGTATATAACGTTATACGTTATATAGTAATAGTATATAACGTTATACATTATATAGTAATATTATATAACGTTATACGTTATATAGTAATATTATATAACGTTATGCGTTATATAGTAATAGTATATAACGATATACGTTATATAGTAATAGTATATAACGTTATGCGTTATATAGTAATAGTATATAACGTTATACGTTAATACGGAATAGTATATATCGTTATACGTTATATAGTAATAGTATATAACGTTATACGTTATATAGTAATAGTATATAACGTTATACGTTATATAGTAATAGTATATAACGTTATACGTTATGTAGTGATAGTATATAACGGTATACGTTATATAGTAATAATACATAACGTTATACGTTATATAGTAATAGTATATAACGTTATACGTTATATAGTAATAGTATATAACGTTATGCGTTATATACTAATAGTATATAACGTTATACGATAGTACGTAATAGTATATATCGTTATACGTTATATAGTAATAGTATATAACGTTATACGTTAGTACGTAATAGTATACAACGTTATACGTGATATGGCAATACTATATAACGTTATACGTTATTACGTAATAGTATATGACGTTATAAGTTATATAGTAATAGTATATAACGTTATACGTTATATAGTAATAGTATATAACGTTATACGTTATATAGTAATAGTATATAACGTTATACGTTATATAGTAATATTATATAACGTTATGCGTTATATAGTAATAGTATATAACGTTATACGTTATATAGTAATAGTATATAACGTTATGCGTTATATAGTAATAGTATATAACGTTATACGATAGTACATAATAGTATATATCGTTATACGTTATATAGTAATAGTATATAACGTTATACGTTAGTACGTAATAATATACAACGTTGTACGTGATATGGCAATACTATATAACGTTATACGTTATTACGTAATAGTATATAACGTTATACGTTATTACGTAATAGTATATAACGTTATACGTTATATAGTAATATTATATAACGTTATGCGTTATATAGTAATAGTATATAACGGTATACGTTATATAGTAATAGTATATAACGTTATACGATATAGTAATAGTATATAACGGTATACGTTATATAGTAATAGTATATAACGTTATGCGTTATATAGTAATAGTATATAACGTTATACGATAGTACGGAATAGTATATATCGTTATACGTTATATAGTAATAGTATATAACGTTATACGTTATATAGTAATAGTATATAACGTTATACGTTATATAGTAATATTATATAACGTTATGCGTTATATAGTAATAGTATATAAC
The DNA here is from genome assembly GCF_910591885.1 of Bombus terrestris. Taxonomy (NCBI): domain Eukaryota; kingdom Metazoa; phylum Arthropoda; class Insecta; order Hymenoptera; family Apidae; genus Bombus; species Bombus terrestris. Next base: position 20,119,095 of record NC_063271.1, on the reverse strand, counting down.
GGTATACGTTATATAGTAATAGTATATAACGTTATGCGTTATATAGTAATAGTATATAACGTTATAAGATAGTACGGAATAGTATATATCGTTATACGTTATATAGTAATAGTATATAACGTTATACGTTAGTACGTAATAATATACAACGTTATACGTGATATGGCAATACTATATAACGTTATACGTTATTACGTAATAGTAAATAACGTTATACGTTATATAGTAATAGTATATAACGTTATACCTTATATAGTAATAGTATATGACGTTATACGATATAGTAATAGTATATAACGTTATACGTTATATAGTAATATTATATAACGTTATGCGTTATATAGTAATAGTATATAACGTTATACGTTATATAGTAATAGTATATAACGTTATACGTTATATAGTAATATTATATAACGTTATACGTTATATAGTAATAGTATACAACGTTATACGTTATATAGTAATAGTATATAACGTTATACGTTAGTACGTAATAATATACAACGTTATACGTGATATGGCAATACTATATAACGTTATACGTTATTACGTAATAGTATATAACGTTATACGTTATATAGTAATATTATATAACGTTATACGATAGTACGGAATAGTATATATCGTTATACGTTATATAGTACTAGTATATAACGTTATACGTTAATACGTAATAGTATATATCGTTATAAGTTATATAGTAATAGTATATAGCGATATACGTTATATAGTAATAGTATATAACGTTATACGTTATATAATAATAGTATATAACGTTATCCGTGATATGGCAATACTATATAACGTTATACGTTATTACGTAATAGTATATAACGTTATACGTTATATAGTAATAGTATATAACGTTATACGTTATATAGTAATTGTATATAACGTTATACGTTATATAGAAATAGTATATAACGTTATACGTTATATAGTAATATTATATAACGTTATGCGTTATATAGTAATAGTATATAACGTTATACGTGATATGGCTATACTATATAACGTTATACGTTATTACGTAATAGTATATAACGTTATAAGTTATATAGTAATAGTATATAACGTTATAAGTTATATAGTAATAGTATATAACGTTATACGTTATATAGTAATAGTATATAACGTTATACGTTATATAGTAATAGTATATAACGTTATACGTTATATAGTAATATTATATAACGTTATGCGTTATATAGTAATAGTATATAACGTTATACGTTATATAGTAATAGTATATAACGTTATGCGTTATATAGTAATAGTATATAACGTTATACGATAGTACATAATAGTATATATCGTTATACGTTATATAGTAATAGTATATAACGTTATACGTTAGTACGTAATAATATACAACGTTGTACGTGATATGGCAATACTATATAACGTTATACGTTATGACGTAATAGTATATATCGTTATACGTTATTACGTAATAGTATATAACGTTATACGTTATATAGTAATATTATATAACGTTATGCGTTATATAGTAATAGTATATAACGTTATACGTTATATAGTAATAGTATATAACGTTATACGTTATATAGTAATAGTATATAACGTTATACGTTATATAGTAATAGTATATAACGTTATACGTTATATAGTAATAGTATATAACGTTATACGTTACATAGTAATAGTATATAACGGTATACGTTATATAGTAATAGTATATAACGTTATACGATATAGTAATAGTGTATAACGTTATACGTTATATAGTAATATTATATAACGTTATGCGTTATATGGTAATAGTATATAACGTTATACGATATATAGTAATAGTATATAACGTTATACGTTATATAGTAATAGTATATAACGTTATACGTTATATAGTAATAGTATATAACGTTATACGTTATATAGTAATATTATATAACGTTATGCGTTATATAGTAATAGTATATAACGGTATACGTTATATAGTAATAGTATATAACGTTATGCGTTATATAGTAATAGTATATAACGTTATACGATAGTACATAATAGTATATATCGTTAAACGTTATATAGTAATAGTATATAACGTTATACGTTAGTACGTAATAATATACAACGTTGTACGTGATATGGCAATACTATATAACGTTATACGTTATGACGTAATAGTATATATCGTTATACGTTATTACGTAATAGTATATAACGTTATACGTTATATAGTAATATTATATAACGTTATGCGTTATATAGTAATAGTATATAACGTTATACGTTATATAGTAATAGTATATAACGTTATACGTTATATAGTAATAGTATATAACGTTATACGTTATATAGTAATAGTATATAACGTTATACGTTATATAGTAATAGTATATAACGTTATACGTTACATAGTAATAGTATATAACGGTATACGTTATATAGTAATAGTATATAACGTTATACGATATAGTAATAGTATATAACGTTATACGTTATATAGTAATATTATATAACGTTATGCGTTATATGGTAATAGTATATAACGTTATACGATATATAGTAATAGTATATAACGTTATACGTTATATAGTAATAGTATATAACGTTATACGTTATATAGTAATAGTATATAACGTTATACGTTATATAGTAATATTATATAACGTTATGCGTTATATAGTAATAGTATATAACGGTATACGTTATATAGTAATAGTATATAACGTTATGCGTTATATAGTAATAGTATATAACGTTATACGATAGTACGGAATAGTATATATCGTTATACGTTATATAGTAATAGTATATAACGTTATACGTTAGTACGTAATAATATACAACGTTATACGTGATATGGCAATACTATATAACGTTATACGTTATTACGTAATAGTAAATAACGTTATACGTTATATAGTAATAGTATATAACGTTATACGTTATATAGTAATAGTATATAACGTTATACGATATAGTAATAGTATATAACGTTATACGTTATATAGTAATATTATATAACGTTATACGTTATATAGTAATATTATATAACGTTATACGTTATATAGTAATAGTATATAACGTTATACGTTATATAGTAATAGTATATAACGTTATACGTTATATAGTAATATTATATAACGTTATGCGTTATATAGTAATAGTATATAACGTTATACGTTATATAGTAATAGTATATAACGTTATACGATAGTACGGAATAGTATATAACGTTATACGTTATATAGTAATAGTATATAACGTTATACGTTATATAGTAATAGTATATAACGTTATACGTTATATAGTAATAGTATACAACGTTATACGTTATATAGTAATAGTATATAACGTTATACGTTAGTACGTAATAATATACAACGTTATACGTGATATGGCAATACTATATAACGTTATACGTTATTACGTAATAGTAAATAACGTTATACGTTATATAGTAATAGTATATAACGTTATACGTTATATAGTAATAGTATATAACGTTATACGATATAGTAATAGTATATAACGTTATACGTTATATAGTAATATTATATAACGTTATGCGTTATATAGTAACAGTATATAACGTTATACGTTATATAGTAATAGTATATAACGTTATACGTTATATAGTAATATTATATAACGTTATACGTTATATAGTAATAGTATATAACGTTATACGTTATATAGTAATATTATATAACGTTATACGTTATATAGTAATATTATATAACGTTATGCTTTATATAGTAATAGTATATAACGTTATACGATAGTACGGAATAGTATATATCGTTATACGTTATATAGTAATAGTATATAACGTTATACGTTAATACGTAATAGTATATATCGTTATAAGTTATATAGTAATAGTATATAGCGATATACGTTATATAGTAATAGTATATAACGTTATACGTTATATAATAATAGTATATAACGTTATACGTGATATGGCAATACTATATAACGTTATACGTTATTACGTAATAGTATATAACGTTATACGTTATATAGTAATAGTATATAACGTTATACGTTATATAGTAATTGTATATAACGTTATACGTTATATAGTAATAGTATATAACGTTATACGTTATATAGTAATATTATATAACGTTATGCGTTATATAGTAATAGTATATAACGTTATACGATAGTACGGAATAGTATATATCGTTATACGTTATATAGTAATAGTATATAACGTTATACGTTAATACGTAATAGTATATATCGTTATAAGTTATATAGTAATAGTATATAGCGATATACGTTATATAGTAATAGTATATAACGTTATACGTTATATAATAATAGTATATAACGTTATACGTGATATGGCAATACTATATAACGTTATACGTTATTACGTAATAGTATATAACGTTATACGTTATATAGTAATAGTATATAACGTTATACGTTATATAGTAATTGTATATAACGTTATACGTTATATAGAAATATTATATAACGTTATACGTTATATAGTAATATTATATAACGTTATGCGTTATATAGTAATAGTATATAACGTTATACGTTATATAGTAATAGTATATAACGTTATGCGTTGTATAGTAATAGTATATAACGTTATACGATAGTACGGAATAGTATATATCGTTATACGTTATATAGTAATAGTATATAACGTTATACGTTATTACGTAATAGTATATAACGTTATACGTTATATAGTAATAGTATATAACGTTATACGTTATATAGTAATAGTATATAACGTTATACATTATATAGTAATAGTATATAACGTTATACGTTATATAGTAATATTATATAACGTTATGCGTTATATAGTAATAGTATATAACGATATACATTATATAGTAATAGTATATAACGTTATGCGTTATATAGTAATAGTATATAACGTTATACGTTAATACGGAATAGTATATATCGTTATACGTTATATAGTAATAGTATATAACGTTATACGTTATATAGTAATAGTATATAACGGTATACGTTATATAGTAATAGTATATAACGTTATGCGTTGTATAGTAATAGTATATAACGTTATACGATAGTACGGAATAGTATATATCGTTATACGTTATATAGTAATAGTATATAACGATATACGTTATATAGTAATAGTATATAACGTTATGCGTTATATAGTAATAGTATATAACGTTATACGTTAATACGGTATAGTATATATCGTTATACGTTATATAGTAATAGTATATAACGTTATACGTTATATAGTAATAGTATATAACGTTATACGTTATATAGTAATAGTATATAACGTTATACGTTATATAGTAATAGTATATAACGTTATACGTTATATAGTAATATTATATAACGTTATGCGTTATATAGTAATATTATATAACGGTATACGTTATATAGTAATAGTATATAACGTTATGCGTTATATAGTAATAGAATATAACGTTATACGATAGTACGGAATAGTATATATCGTTATACGTTATATAGTAATAGTATATAACGTTATGCGTTAGTACGTAATAATATACAACGTTATACGTGATATGGCAATACTATATAACGTTATACGTTATTACGTAATAGTAAATAACGTTATACGTTATATAGTAATAGTATATAACGTTATACGTTATGTAGTAATAGTATATAACGTTATACGATATAGTAATAGTATATAACGTTATACGTTTTATAGTAATATTATATAACGTTATGCGTTATATAGTAATAGTATATAACGTTATACGTTATATAGTAATAGTATATAACGTTATACGTTATATAGTAATAGTATATAACGTTATACGTTATATAGTAATAGTATATAACGTTATACGTTATATAGTAATATTATATAACGTTATACGTTATATAGTAATATTATATAACGTTATACGTTATATAGTAATAGTATATAACGTTATACGTTATATAGTAATAGTATATAACGTTATACGTTATATAGTAATATTATATAACGTTATGCGTTATATAGTAATAGTATATAACGTTATACGTTATATAGTAATAGTATATAACGTTATACGATAGTACGGAATAGTATATAACGTTATACGTTATATAGTAATAGTATATAACGTTATACGTTATATAGTAATAGTATATAACGTTATACGTTATATAGTAATAGTATACAACGTTATACGTTATATAGTAATAGTATATAACGTTATACGTTAGTACGTAATAATATACAACGTTATACGTGATATGGCAATACTATATAACGTTATACGTTATTACGTAATAGTAAATAACGTTATACGTTATATAGTAATAGTATATAACGTTATACGTTATATAGTAATAGTATATAACGTTATACGATATAGTAATAGTATATAACGTTATACGTTATATAGTAATATTATATAACGTTATGCGTTATATAGTAACAGTATATAACGTTATACGTTATATAGTAATAGTATATAACGTTATACGTTATATAGTAATATTATATAACGTTATACGTTATATAGTAATAGTATATAACGTTATACGTTATATAGTAATAGTATATAACGTTATACGTTATATAGTAATATTATATAACGTTATGCTTTATATAGTAATAGTATATAACGTTATACGATAGTACGGAATAGTATATATCGTTATACGTTATATAGTAATAGTATATAACGTTATACGTTAATACGTAATAGTATATATCGTTATAAGTTATATAGTAATAGTATATAGCGATATACGTTATATAGTAATAGTATATAACGTTATACGTTATATAATAATAGTATATAACGTTATACGTGATATGGCAATACTATATAACGTTATACGTTATTACGTAATAGTATATAACGTTATACGTTATATAGTAATAGTATATAACGTTATACGTTATATAGTAATTGTATATAACGTTATACGTTATATAGTAATAGTATATAACGTTATACGTTATATAGTAATATTATATAACGTTATGCGTTATATAGTAATAGTATATAACGTTATACGATAGTACGGAATAGTATATATCGTTATACGTTATATAGTAATAGTATATAACGTTATACGTTAATACGTAATAGTATATATCGTTATAAGTTATATAGTAATAGTATATAGCGATATACGTTATATAGTAATAGTATATAACGTTATACGTTATATAATAATAGTATATAACGTTATACGTGATATGGCAATACTATATAACGTTATACGTTATTACGTAATAGTATATAACGTTATACGTTATATAGTAATAGTATATAACGTTATACGTTATATAGTAATTGTATATAACGTTATACGTTATATAGAAATATTATATAACGTTATACGTTATATAGTAATATTATATAACGTTATGCGTTATATAGTAATAGTATATAACGTTATACGTTATATAGTAATAGTATATAACGTTATGCGTTGTATAGTAATAGTATATAACGTTATACGATAGTACGGAATAGTATATATCGTTATACGTTATATAGTAATAGTATATAACGTTATACGTTATTACGTAATAGTATATAACGTTATACGTTATATAGTAATAGTATATAACGTTATACGTTATATAGTAATAGTATATAACGTTATACATTATATAGTAATAGTATATAACGTTATACGTTATATAGTAATATTATATAACGTTATGCGTTATATAGTAATAGTATATAACGATATACGTTATATAGTAATAGTATATAACGTTATGCGTTATATAGTAATAGTATATAACGTTATACGTTAATACGGAATAGTATATATCGTTATACGTTATATAGTAATAGTATATAACGTTATACGTTATATAGTAATAGTATATAACGGTATACGTTATATAGTAATAGTATATAACGTTATGCGTTGTATAGTAATAGTATATAACGTTATACGATAGTACGGAATAGTATATATCGTTATACGTTATATAGTAATAGTATATAACGATATACGTTATATAGTAATAGTATATAACGTTATGCGTTATATAGTAATAGTATATAACGTTATACGTTAATACGGTATAGTATATATCGTTATACGTTATATAGTAATAGTATATAACGTTATACGTTATATAGTAATAGTATATAACGTTATACGTTATATAGTAATAGTATATAACGTTATACGTTATATAGTAATAGTATATAACGTTATACGTTATATAGTAATATTATATAACGTTATCCGTTATATAGTAATAGTATATAACGTTATACGTTATATAGTAATAGTATATAACGTTATACGATAGTACGGAATAGTATATATCGTTATACGTTATATAGTAATAGTATATAACGTTATACGTTATATAGTAATAGTATATAACGTTATACGTTATATAGTAATAGTATACAACGTTATACGTTATATAGTAATAGTATATAACGTTATACGTTAGTACGTAATAATATACAACGTTATACGTGATATTGCAATACTATATAACGTTATACGTTATTACGTAATAGTAAATAACGTTATACGTTATATAGTAATAGTATATAACGTTATACGTTATATAGTAATAGTATATAACGTTATACGATATAGTAATAGTATATAACGTTATACGTTATATAGTAATAGTATATAACGTTATACGTTATATAGTAATATTATATAACGTTATGCGTTATATAGTAATAGTATATAACGTTATACGATAGTACGGAATAGTATATATCGTTATACGTTATATAGTAATAGTATATAACGTTATACGTTAATACGTAATAGTATGTATCGTTATAAGTTATATAGTAATAGTATATAGCGATATACGTTATATAGTAATATTATATAACGTTATGCGTTATATGGTAATAGTATATAACGTTATACGATATATAGTAATAGTATATAACGTTATACGTTATATAGTAATAGTATATAACGTTATACGTTATATAGTAAAGTATATAACGTTATGCGTTATATAGTAATAGTATATAACGTTATACGATAGTACGGAATAGTATATATCGTTATACGTTATATAGTAATAGTATATAACGTTATACGTTAGTACGTAATAATATACAACGTTATACGTGATATGGCAATACTATATAACGTTATACGTTATTACGTAATAGTAAATAACGTTATACGTTATATAGTAATAGTATATAACGTTATACGTTATATAGTAATAGTATATAACGTTATACGATATAGTAATAGTATATAACGTTATACGTTATATAGTAATATTATATAACGTTATGCGTTATATGGTAATAGTATATAACGTTATACGTTATATAGTAATAGTATACAACGTTATACGTTATATAGTAATAGTATATAACGTTATACGTTAGTACGTAATAATATACAACGTTATACGTGATATGGCAATGCTATATAACGTTATACGTTATTACGTAATAGTAAATAACGTTATACGTTATATAGTAATAGTATATAACGTTATACGTTATATAGTAATAGTATATAACGTTATACGATATAGTAATAGTATATAACGTTATACGTTATATAGTAATATTATATAACGTTATGCGTTATATAGTAATAGTATATAACGTTATACGTTATATAGTAATAGTATATAACGTTATACGTTATATAGTAATATTATATAACGTTATACGTTATATAGTAATAGTATATAACGTTATACGTTATATAGTAATAGTATATAACGTTATACGTTATATAGTAATATTATATAACGTTATGCGTTATATAGTAATAGTATATAACGTTATACGATAGTACGGAATAGTATATATCGTTATACGTTATATAGTAATAGTATATAACGTTATACGTTAATACGTAATAGTATATATCGTTATAAGTTATATAGTAATAGTATATAGCGATATACGTTATATAGTAATAGTATATAACGTTATACGGTATATAATAATAGTATATAACGTTATACGTGATATGGCAATACTATATAACGTTATACGTTATTACGTAATGGTATATAACGTTATACGTTATATAGTAATAGTATATAACGTTATACGTTATATAGTAATTGTATATAACGTTATACGTTATATAGAAATAGTATATAACGTTATACGTTATATAGTAATATTATATAACGTTATGCGTTATATAGTAATAGTATATAACGTTATACGATAGTACGGAATAGTATATATCGTTATACGTTATATAGTAATAGTATATAACGTTATACGTTAATACGTAATAGTATATATCGTTATAAGTTATATAGTAATAGTATATAGCGATATACGTTATATAGTAATAGTATATAACGTTATACGTTATATAATAATAGTATATAACGTTATACGTGATATGGCAATACTATATAACGTTATACGTTATTACGTAATAGTATATAACGTTATACGTTATATAGTAATAGTATATAACGTTATACGTTATATAGTAATTGTATATAACGTTATACGTTATATAGAAATAGTATATAACGTTATACGTTATATAGTAATAGTATATAACGTTATACATTATATAGTAATAGTATATAACGTTATACGTTATATAGTAATATTATATAACGTTATGCGTTATATAGTAATAGTATATAACGATATACGTTATATAGTAATAGTATATAACGTTATGCGTTATATAGTAATAGTATATAACGTTATACGTTAATACGGAATAGTATATATCGTTATACGTTATATAGTAATAGTATATAACGTTATACGTTATATAGTAATAGTATATAACGGTATACGTTATATAGTAATAGTATATAACGTTATGCGTTGTATAGTAATAGTATATAACGTTATACGATAGTACGGAATAGTATATATCGTTATACGTTATATAGTAATAGTATATAACGATATACGTTATATAGTAATAGTATATAACGATATACGTTATATAGTAATAGTATATAACGTTATGCGTTATATAGTGATAGTATATAACGTTATACGTTAATACGGAATAGTATATATCGTTATACGTTATATAGTAATAGTATATAACGTTATACGTTATATAGTAATAGTATATAACGTTATACGTTATATAGTAATAGTATATAACGTTATACGTTATATAGTAATAGTATATAACGTTATACGTTATATAGTAATAGTATATAACGTTATACGTTATATAGTAATAGTATATAACGTTATACGTTATATAGTAATAGTATATAACGTTATACGTTATATAGTAATAGTATACAACGTTATACGTTATATAGTAATATTATATAACGTTATGCGTTATATAGTAATAGTATATAACGTTATACGTTATATAGTAATAGTATATAACGTTATACGTTATATAGTAATATTATATAACGTTATACGTTATATAGTAACAGTATATAACGTTATACGTTATATAGTAATATTATATAACGTTATACGTTATATAGTAATAGTATATAACGTTATACGTTATATAGTAATAGTATATAACGTTATACGTTATATAGTAATATTATATAACGTTATGCGTTATATAGTAATAGTATATAACGTTATACGATAGTACGGAATAGTATATATCGTTATACGATATATAGTAATAGTATATAACGTTATACGTTAATACGTAATAGTATATATCGTTATAAGTTATATAGTGATAGTATATAGCGATATACGTTATATAGTAATAGTATATAACGTTATACGTTATATAATAATAGTATATAACGTTATACGTTATATAGTAATAATATATAACGTTATACGTTATATAGTAATAGTATATAACGTTATTCGTTATATAGTAATATTATATAACGTTATGCGTTATATAGTAATAGTATATAACGTTATACGTTATATAGTAATAGTATATAACGTTATACGTTATATAGTAATATTATATAACGTTATGCGTTATATAGTAATAGTATATAACGTTATACGATAGTACGGAATAGTATATATCGTTATACGTTATATAGTAATAGTATATAACGTTATACGTTATATAGTAATAGTATATAACGTTATACGTTATATAGTAATAGTATACAACGTTATACGTTATATAGTAATAGTATATAACGTTATACGTTAGTACGTAATAATATACAACGTTATACGTGATATGGCAATACTATATAACGTTATACGTTATTACGTAATAGTAAATAACGTTATACGTTATATAGTAATAGTATATAACGTTATACGTTATATAGTAATAGTATATAACGTTATACGATATAGTAATAGTATATAACGTTATACGTTATATAGTAATATTATATAACGTTATGCGTTATATAGTAATAGTATATAACGTTATACGTTATATAGTAATAGTATATAACGTTATGCGTTATATAGTAATAGTATATAACGTTATACGTTATATAGTAATAGTATATAACGTTATACGATATAGTAATATTATATAACGTTATGCGTTATATAGTAATAGTATATAACGTTATACGTTATATAGTAATAGTATATAACGTTATACGTTATATAGTAATATTATATAACGTTATACGTTATATAGTAATATTATATAACGTTATGCGTTATATAGTAATAGTATATAACGTTATACGTTATATAGTAATAGTATACAACGTTATACGTTATATAATAATAGTATATAACGTTATACGTGATATGGCAATACTATATAACGTTATACGTTATTACGTAATAGTATATAACGTTATACGTTATATAGTAATAGTATATAACGTTATACGTTATATAGTAATTGTATATAACGTTATACGTTATATAGAAATAGTATATAACGTTATACGTTATATAGTAATATTATATAACGTTATGCGTTATATAGTAATAGTATATAACGTTATACGTTATATAGTAATAGTATATAACGTTATGCGTTGTATAGTAATAGTATATAACGTTATACGATAGTACGGAATAGTATATATCGTTATACGTTATATAGTAATAGTATATAACGTTATACGTTATTACGTAATAGTATATAACGTTATACGTTATATAGTAATAGTATATAACGTTATACGTTATATAGTAATAGTATATAACGTTATACATTATATAGTAATAGTATATAACGTTATACGTTATATAGTAATATTATATAACGTTATGCGTTATATAGTAATAGTATATAACGATATACGTTATATAGTAATAGTATATAACGTTATGCGTTATATAGTAATAGTATATAACGTTATACGTTAATACGGAATAGTATATATCGTTATACGTTATATAGTAATAGTATATAACGTTATACGTTATATAGTAATAGTATATAACGGTATACGTTATATAGTAATAGTATATAACGTTATGCGTTGTATAGTAATAGTATATAACGTTATACGATAGTACGGAATAGTATATATCGTTATACGTTATATAGTAATAGTATATAACGATATACGTTATATAGTAATAGTATATAACGTTATGCGTTATATAGTGATAGTATATAACGTTATACGTTAATACGGAATAGTATATATCGTTATACGTTATATAGTAATAGTATATAACGTTATACGTTATATAGTAATAGTATATAACGTTATACGTTATATAGTAATATTATATAACGTTATGCGTTATATAGTAATAGTATATAACGTTATACGATAGTACGGAATAGTATATATCGTTATACGATATATAGTAATAGTATATAACGTTATACGTTAATACGTAATAGTATATATCGTTATAAGTTATATAGTGATAGTATATAGCGATATACGTTATATAGTAATAGTATATAACGTTATACGTTATATAATAATAGTATATAACGTTATACGTTATATAGTAATAATATATAACGTTATACGTTATATAGTAATAGTATATAACGTTATGCGTTATATAGTAATAGTATATAACGTTATACGTTAATACGGAATAGTATATATCGTTATACGTTATATAGTAATAGTATATATCGTTATACGTTATATAGTAATATTATATAACGTTATACGTTATATAGTAATAGTATATAACGTTATACGATATAGTAATAGTATATAACGTTATACGTTATATAGTAATATTATATAACGTTATGCGTTATATGGTAATAGTATATAACGTTATACGTTATATAGTAATAGTATACAACGTTATACGTTATATAGTAATAGTATATAACGTTATACGTTAGTACGTAATAATATACAACGTTATACGTGATATGGCAATGCTATATAACGTTATACGTTATTACGTAATAGTAAATAACGTTATACGTTATATAGTAATAGTATATAACGTTATACGTTATATAGTAATAGTATATAACGTTATACGATATAGTAATAGTATATAACGTTATACGTTATATAGTAATATTATATAACGTTATGCGTTATATAGTAATAGTATATAACGTTATACGTTATATAGTAATAGTATATAACGTTATACGTTATATAGTAATATTATATAACGTTATACGTTATATAGTAATAGTATATAACGTTATACGTTATATAGTAATAGTATATAACGTTATACGTTATATAGTAATATTATATAACGTTATGCGTTATATAGTAATAGTATATAACGTTATACGATAGTACGGAATAGTATATATCGTTATACGTTATATAGTAATAGTATATAACGTTATACGTTAATACGTAATAGTATATATCGTTATAAGTTATATAGTAATAGTATATAGCGATATACGTTATATAGTAATAGTATATAACGTTATACGGTATATAATAATAGTATATAACGTTATACGTGATATGGCAATACTATATAACGTTATACGTTATTACGTAATGGTATATAACGTTATACGTTATATAGTAATAGTATATAACGTTATACGTTATATAGTAATTGTATATAACGTTATACGTTATATAGAAATAGTATATAACGTTATACGTTATATAGTAATATTATATAACGTTATGCGTTATATAGTAATAGTATATAACGTTATACGATAGTACGGAATAGTATATATCGTTATACGTTATATAGTAATAGTATATAACGTTATACGTTAATACGTAATAGTATATATCGTTATAAGTTATATAGTAATAGTATATAGCGATATACGTTATATAGTAATAGTATATAACGTTATACGTTATATAATAATAGTATATAACGTTATACGTGATATGGCAATACTATATAACGTTATACGTTATTACGTAATAGTATATAACGTTATACGTTATATAGTAATAGTATATAACGTTATACGTTATATAGTAATTGTATATAACGTTATACGTTATATAGAAATAGTATATAACGTTATACGTTATATAGTAATAGTATATAACGTTATACATTATATAGTAATAGTATATAACGTTATACGTTATATAGTAATATTATATAACGTTATGCGTTATATAGTAATAGTATATAACGATATACGTTATATAGTAATAGTATATAACGTTATGCGTTATATAGTAATAGTATATAACGTTATACGTTAATACGGAATAGTATATATCGTTATACGTTATATAGTAATAGTATATAACGTTATACGTTATATAGTAATAGTATATAACGGTATACGTTATATAGTAATAGTATATAACGTTATGCGTTGTATAGTAATAGTATATAACGTTATACGATAGTACGGAATAGTATATATCGTTATACGTTATATAGTAATAGTATATAACGATATACGTTATATAGTAATAGTATATAACGATATACGTTATATAGTAATAGTATATAACGTTATGCGTTATATAGTGATAGTATATAACGTTATACGTTAATACGGAATAGTATATATCGTTATACGTTATATAGTAATAGTATATAACGTTATACGTTATATAGTAATAGTATATAACGTTATACGTTATATAGTAATAGTATATAACGTTATACGTTATATAGTAATAGTATATAACGTTATACGTTATATAGTAATAGTATATAACGTTATACGTTATATAGTAATAGTATATAACGTTATACGTTATATAGTAATAGTATATAACGTTATACGTTATATAGTAATAGTATACAACGTTATACGTTATATAGTAATATTATATAACGTTATGCGTTATATAGTAATAGTATATAACGTTATACGTTATATAGTAATAGTATATAACGTTATACGTTATATAGTAATATTATATAACGTTATACGTTATATAGTAACAGTATATAACGTTATACGTTATATAGTAATATTATATAACGTTATACGTTATATAGTAATAGTATATAACGTTATACGTTATATAGTAATAGTATATAACGTTATACGTTATATAGTAATATTATATAACGTTATGCGTTATATAGTAATAGTATATAACGTTATACGATAGTACGGAATAGTATATATCGTTATACGATATATAGTAATAGTATATAACGTTATACGTTAATACGTAATAGTATATATCGTTATAAGTTATATAGTGATAGTATATAGCGATATACGTTATATAGTAATAGTATATAACGTTATACGTTATATAATAATAGTATATAACGTTATACGTTATATAGTAATAATATATAACGTTATACGTTATATAGTAATAGTATATAACGTTATTCGTTATATAGTAATATTATATAACGTTATGCGTTATATAGTAATAGTATATAACGTTATACGTTATATAGTAATAGTATATAACGTTATACGTTATATAGTAATATTATATAACGTTATGCGTTATATAGTAATAGTATATAACGTTATACGATAGTACGGAATAGTATATATCGTTATACGTTATATAGTAATAGTATATAACGTTATACGTTATATAGTAATAGTATATAACGTTATACGTTATATAGTAATAGTATACAACGTTATACGTTATATAGTAATAGTATATAACGTTATACGTTAGTACGTAATAATATACAACGTTATACGTGATATGGCAATACTATATAACGTTATACGTTATTACGTAATAGTAAATAACGTTATACGTTATATAGTAATAGTATATAACGTTATACGTTATATAGTAATAGTATATAACGTTATACGATATAGTAATAGTATATAACGTTATACGTTATATAGTAATATTATATAACGTTATGCGTTATATAGTAATAGTATATAACGTTATACGTTATATAGTAATAGTATATAACGTTATGCGTTATATAGTAATAGTATATAACGTTATACGTTATATAGTAATAGTATATAACGTTATACGATATAGTAATATTATATAACGTTATGCGTTATATAGTAATAGTATATAACGTTATACGTTATATAGTAATAGTATATAACGTTATACGTTATATAGTAATATTATATAACGTTATACGTTATATAGTAATATTATATAACGTTATGCGTTATATAGTAATAGTATATAACGTTATACGTTATATAGTAATAGTATACAACGTTATACGTTATATAATAATAGTATATAACGTTATACGTGATATGGCAATACTATATAACGTTATACGTTATTACGTAATAGTATATAACGTTATACGTTATATAGTAATAGTATATAACGTTATACGTTATATAGTAATTGTATATAACGTTATACGTTATATAGAAATAGTATATAACGTTATACGTTATATAGTAATATTATATAACGTTATGCGTTATATAGTAATAGTATATAACGTTATACGTTATATAGTAATAGTATATAACGTTATGCGTTGTATAGTAATAGTATATAACGTTATACGATAGTACGGAATAGTATATATCGTTATACGTTATATAGTAATAGTATATAACGTTATACGTTATTACGTAATAGTATATAACGTTATACGTTATATAGTAATAGTATATAACGTTATACGTTATATAGTAATAGTATATAACGTTATACATTATATAGTAATAGTATATAACGTTATACGTTATATAGTAATATTATATAACGTTATGCGTTATATAGTAATAGTATATAACGATATACGTTATATAGTAATAGTATATAACGTTATGCGTTATATAGTAATAGTATATAACGTTATACGTTAATACGGAATAGTATATATCGTTATACGTTATATAGTAATAGTATATAACGTTATACGTTATATAGTAATAGTATATAACGGTATACGTTATATAGTAATAGTATATAACGTTATGCGTTGTATAGTAATAGTATATAACGTTATACGATAGTACGGAATAGTATATATCGTTATACGTTATATAGTAATAGTATATAACGATATACGTTATATAGTAATAGTATATAACGTTATGCGTTATATAGTGATAGTATATAACGTTATACGTTAATACGGAATAGTATATATCGTTATACGTTATATAGTAATAGTATATAACGTTATACGTTATATAGTAATAGTATATAACGTTATACGTTATATAGTAATATTATATAACGTTATGCGTTATATAGTAATAGTATATAACGTTATACGATAGTACGGAATAGTATATATCGTTATACGATATATAGTAATAGTATATAACGTTATACGTTAATACGTAATAGTATATATCGTTATAAGTTATATAGTGATAGTATATAGCGATATACGTTATATAGTAATAGTATATAACGTTATACGTTATATAATAATAGTATATAACGTTATACGTTATATAGTAATAATATATAACGTTATACGTTATATAGTAATAGTATATAACGTTATGCGTTATATAGTAATAGTATATAACGTTATACGTTAATACGGAATAGTATATATCGTTATACGTTATATAGTAATAGTATATATCGTTATACGTTATATAGTAATATTATATAACGTTATACGTTATATAGTAATAGTATATAACGTTATACGTTATATAGTAATAGTATACAACGTTATACGTTATATAGTAATAGTATATAACGTTATACGTTAGTACGTAATAATATACAACGTTATACGTGATATGGCAATACTATATAACGTTATACGTTATTACGTAATAGTAAATAACGTTATACGTTATATAGTAATAGTATATAACGTTATACGTTATATAGTAATAGTATATAACGTTATACGATATAGTAATAGTATATAACGTTATACGTTATATAGTAATATTATATAACGTTATGCGTTATATAGTAATAGTATATAACGTTATACGTTATATAGTAATAGTATATAACGTTATACGTTATATAGTAATATTATATAACGTTATACGTTATATAGTAATATTATATAACGTTATGCGTTATATAGTAATATTATATAACGTTATGCGTTATATAGTAATAGTATATAACGTTATACGTTATATAGTAATATTATATAACGTTATGCGTTATATAGTAATAGTATATAACGTTATACGTTATATAGTAATAGTATATAACGTTATACGTTATATAGTAATATTATATAACGTTATACGTTATATAGTAATATTATATAACGTTATACGTTATATAGTAATAGTATACAACGTTATACGTTATATAGTAATAGTATATAACGTTATACGTTAGTACGTAATAATATACAACGTTATACGTGATATGGCAATACTATATAACGTTATACGTTATTACGTAATAGTAAATAACGTTATACGTTATATAGTAATAGTATATAACGTTATACGTTATATAGTAATAGTATATAACGTTATACGATATAGTAATAGTATATAACGTTATACGTTATATAGTAATATTATATAACGTTATGCGTTATATAGTAATAGTATATAACGTTATACGTTATATAGTAATAGTATATAACGTTATACGTTATATAGTAATATTATATAACGTTATACGTTATATAGTAATAGTATATAACGTTATACGTTATATAGTAATAGTATATAACGTTATACGTTATATAGTAATATTATATAACGTTATGCGTTATATAGTAATAGTATATAACGTTATACGATAGTACGGAATAGTATATATCGTTATACGTTATATAGTAATAGTATATAACGTTATACGTTAATACGTAATAGTATATATCGTTATAAGTTATATAGTAATAGTATATAGCGATATACGTTATATAGTAATAGTATATAACGTTATACGTTATATAATAATAGTATATAACGTTATACGTGATATGGCAATACTATATAACGTTATACGTTATTACGTAATGGTATATAACGTTATACGTTATATAGTAATAGTATATAACGTTATACGTTATATAGTAATTGTATATAACGTTATACGTTATATAGAAATAGTATATAACGTTATACGTTATATAGTAATATTATATAACGTTATGCGTTATATAGTAATAGTATATAACGTTATACGATAGTACGGAATAGTATATATCGTTATACGTTATATAGTAATAGTATATAACGTTATACGTTAATACGTAATAGTATATATCGTTATAAGTTATATAGTAATAGTATATAGCGATATACGTTATATAGTAATAGTATATAACGTTATACGTTATATAATAATAGTATATAACGTTATACGTGATATGGCAATACTATATAACGTTATACGTTATTACGTAATAGTATATAACGTTATACGTTATATAGTAATAGTATATAACGTTATACGTTATATAGTAATTGTATATAACGTTATACGTTATATAGAAATAGTATATAACGTTATACGTTATATAGTAATATTATATAACGTTATGCGTTATATAGTAATAGTATATAACGTTATACGTTATATAGTAATAGTATATAACGTTATGCGTTGTATAGTAATAGTATATAACGTTATACGATAGTACGGAATAGTATATATCGTTATACGTTATATAGTAATAGTATATAACGTTATACGTTATTACGTAATAGTATATAACGTTATACGTTATATAGTAATAGT
Organism: Bombus terrestris; assembly: GCF_910591885.1. Classification (NCBI taxonomy): domain Eukaryota; kingdom Metazoa; phylum Arthropoda; class Insecta; order Hymenoptera; family Apidae; genus Bombus; species Bombus terrestris. The sequence goes on along the minus strand of NC_063271.1, from coordinate 20,098,259 downwards.
ATATAACGTTATACGTTATATAGTAATAGTATATAACGTTATACATTATATAGTAATAGTATATAACGTTATACGTTATATAGTAATATTATATAACGTTATGCGTTATATAGTAATAGTATATAACGATATACGTTATATAGTAATAGTATATAACGTTATGCGTTATATAGTAATAGTATATAACGTTATACGTTAATACGGAATAGTATATATCGTTATACGTTATATAGTAATAGTATATAACGTTATACGTTATATAGTAATAGTATATAACGGTATACGTTATATAGTAATAGTATATAACGTTATGCGTTGTATAGTAATAGTATATAACGTTATACGATAGTACGGAATAGTATATATCGTTATACGTTATATAGTAATAGTATATAACGATATACGTTATATAGTAATAGTATATAACGTTATGCGTTATATAGTAATAGTATATAACGTTATACGTTAATACGGAATAGTATATATCGTTATACGTTATATAGTAATAGTATATAACGTTATACGTTATATAGTAATAGTATATAACGTTATATGTTATATAGTAATAGTATATAACGTTATACGTTATATAGTAATAGTATATAACGTTATACGTTATATAGTAATAGTATATAACGTTATACGTTATATAGTAATAGTATACAACGTTATACGTTATATAGTAATATTATATAACGTTATGCGTTATATAGTAATAGTATATAACGTTATACGTTATATAGTAATAGTATATAACGTTATACGTTATATAGTAATATTATATAACGTTATACGTTATATAGTAATAGTATATAACGTTATACGTTATATAGTAATATTATATAACGTTATACGTTATATAGTAATAGTATATAACGTTATACGTTATATAGTAATAGTATATAACGTTATACGTTATATAGTAATATTATATAACGTTATGCGTTATATAGTAATAGTATATAACGTTATACGATAGTACGGAATAGTATATATCGTTATACGATATATAGTAATAGTATATAACGTTATACGTTAATACGTAATAGTATATATCGTTATAAGTTATATAGTGATAGTATATAGCGATATACGTTATATAGTAATAGTATATAACGTTATACGTTATATAATAATAGTATATAACGTTATACGTTATATAGTAATAATATATAACGTTATACGTTATATAGTAATAGTATATAACGTTATACGTTATATAGTAATATTATATAACGTTATGCGTTATATAGTAATAGTATATAACGTTATACGTTATATAGTAATAGTATATAACGTTATACGTTATATAGTAATATTATATAACGTTATGCGTTATATAGTAATAGTATATAACGTTATACGATAGTACGGAATAGTATATATCGTTATACGTTATATAGTAATAGTATATAACGTTATACGTTATATAGTAATAGTATATAACGTTATATGTTATATAGTAATAGTATATAACGTTATACGTTATATAGTAATAGTATATAACGTTATACGTTATATAGTAATAGTATATAACGGTATACGTTATATAGTAATAGTATATAACGTTATGCGTTGTATAGTAATAGTATATAACGTTATACGATAGTACGGAATAGTATATATCGTTATACGTTATATAGTAATAGTATATAACGATATACGTTATATAGTAATAGTATATAACGTTATGCGTTATATAGTAATAGTATATAACGTTATACGTTAATACGGAATAGTATATATCGTTATACGTTATATAGTAATAGTATATAACGTTATACGTTATATAGTAATAGTATATAACGTTATATGTTATATAGTAATAGTATATAACGTTATACGTTATATAGTAATAGTATATAACGTTATACGTTATATAGTAATAGTATATAACGTTATACGTTATATAGTAATAGTATACAACGTTATACGTTATATAGTAATATTATATAACGTTATGCGTTATATAGTAATAGTATATAACGTTATACGTTATATAGTAATAGTATATAACGTTATACGTTATATAGTAATATTATATAACGTTATACGTTATATAGTAATAGTATATAACGTTATACGTTATATAGTAATATTATATAACGTTATACGTTATATAGTAATAGTATATAACGTTATACGTTATATAGTAATAGTATATAACGTTATACGTTATATAGTAATATTATATAACGTTATGCGTTATATAGTAATAGTATATAACGTTATACGATAGTACGGAATAGTATATATCGTTATACGATATATAGTAATAGTATATAACGTTATACGTTAATACGTAATAGTATATATCGTTATAAGTTATATAGTGATAGTATATAGCGATATACGTTATATAGTAATAGTATATAACGTTATACGTTATATAATAATAGTATATAACGTTATACGTTATATAGTAATAATATATAACGTTATACGTTATATAGTAATAGTATATAACGTTATACGTTATATAGTAATATTATATAACGTTATGCGTTATATAGTAATAGTATATAACGTTATACGTTATATAGTAATAGTATATAACGTTATACGTTATATAGTAATATTATATAACGTTATGCGTTATATAGTAATAGTATATAACGTTATACGATAGTACGGAATAGTATATATCGTTATACGTTATATAGTAATAGTATATAACGTTATACGTTATATAGTAATAGTATATAACGTTATACGTTATATAGTAATAGTATACAACGTTATACGTTATATAGTAATAGTATATAACGTTATACGTTAGTACGTAATAATATACAACGTTATACGTGATATGGCAATACTATATAACGTTATACGTTATTACGTAATAGTAAATAACGTTATACGTTATATAGTAATAGTATATAACGTTATACGTTATATAGTAATAGTATATAACGTTATACGATATAGTAATAGTATATAACGTTATACGTTATATAGTAATATTATATAACGTCATACGTTATATAGTAATATTATATAACGTTATGCGTTATATAGTAATAGTATATAACGATATACGTTATATAGTAATAGTATATAACGTTATGCGTTATATAGTAATAGTATATAACGTTATACGTTAATACGGAATAGTATATATCGTTATATGTTATATAGTAATAGTATATAACGTTATACGTTATATAGTAATAGTATATAACGGTATACGTTATATAGTAATACTATATAACGTTATGCGTTGTATAGTAATAGTATATAACGTTATACGATAGTACGGAATAGTATATATCGTTATACGTTATATAGTAATAGTATATAACGATATACGTTATATAGTAATAGTATATAACGTTATGCGTTATATAGTAATAGTATATAACGTTATACGTTAATACGGAATAGTATATATCGTTATACGTTATATAGTAATAGTATATAACGTTATACGTTATATAGTAATAGTATATAACGTTATACGTTATATAGTAATAGTATATAACGTTATACGTTATATAGTAATAGTATATAACGTTATACGTTATATAGTAATAGTATATAACGTTATACGTTATATAGTAATAGTATATAACGTTATACGTTATATAGTAATAGTATATAACGTTATACGTTATATAGTAATAGTATACAACGTTATACGTTATATAGTAATATTATATAACGTTATGCGTTATATAGTAATAGTATATAACGTTATACGTTATATAGTAATAGTATATAACGTTATACGTTATATAGTAATATTATATAACGTTATACGTTATATAGTAATAGTATATAACGTTATACGTTATATAGTAATATTATATAACGTTATACGTTATATAGTAATAGTATATAACGTTATACGTTATATAGTAATAGTATATAACGTTATACGTTATATAGTAATATTATATAACGTTATGCGTTATATAGTAATAGTATATAACGTTATACGATAGTACGGAATAGTATATATCGTTATACGATATATAGTAATAGTATATAACGTTATACGTTAATACGTAATAGTATATATCGTTATAAGTTATATAGTGATAGTATATAGCGATATACGTTATATAGTAATAGTATATAACGTTATACGTTATATAATAATAGTATATAACGTTATACGTTATATAGTAATAATATATAACGTTATACGTTATATAGTAATAGTATATAACGTTATACGTTATATAGTAATATTATATAACGTTATGCGTTATATAGTAATAGTATATAACGTTATACGTTATATAGTAATAGTATATAACGTTATACGTTATATAGTAATATTATATAACGTTATGCGTTATATAGTAATAGTATATAACGTTATACGATAGTACGGAATAGTATATATCGTTATACGTTATATAGTAATAGTATATAACGTTATACGTTATATAGTAATAGTATATAACGTTATACGTTATATAGTAATAGTATACAACGTTATACGTTATATAGTAATAGTATATAACGTTATACGTTAGTACGTAATAATATACAACGTTATACGTGATATGGCAATACTATATAACGTTATACGTTATTACGTAATAGTAAATAACGTTATACGTTATATAGTAATAGTATATAACGTTATACGTTATATAGTAATAGTATATAACGTTATACGATATAGTAATAGTATATAACGTTATACGTTATATAGTAATATTATATAACGTCATACGTTATATAGTAATATTATATAACGTTATGCGTTATATAGTAATAGTATATAACGATATACGTTATATAGTAATAGTATATAACGTTATGCGTTATATAGTAATAGTATATAACGTTATACGTTAATACGGAATAGTATATATCGTTATATGTTATATAGTAATAGTATATAACGTTATACGTTATATAGTAATAGTATATAACGGTATACGTTATATAGTAATACTATATAACGTTATGCGTTGTATAGTAATAGTATATAACGTTATACGATAGTACGGAATAGTATATATCGTTATACGTTATATAGTAATAGTATATAACGATATACGTTATATAGTAATAGTATATAACGTTATGCGTTATATAGTAATAGTATATAACGTTATACGTTAATACGGAATAGTATATATCGTTATACGTTATATAGTAATAGTATATAACGTTATACGTTATATAGTAATAGTATATAACGTTATACGTTATATAGTAATAGTATATAACGTTATACGTTATATAGTAATAGTATATAACGTTATACGTTATATAGTAATAGTATATAACGTTATACGTTATATAGTAATAGTATATAACGTTATACGTTATATAGTAATAGTATATAACGTTATACGTTATATAGTAATAGTATACAACGTTATACGTTATATAGTAATATTATATAACGTTATGCGTTATATAGTAATAGTATATAACGTTATACGTTATATAGTAATAGTATATAACGTTATACGTTATATAGTAATATTATATAACGTTATGCGTTATATAGTAATAGTATATAACGTTATACGTTATATAGTAATAGTATATAACGTTATACGTTATATAGTAATATTATATAACGTTATACGTTATATAGTAATAGTATATAACGTTATACGTTATATAGTAATATTATATAACGTTATACGTTATATAGTAATAGTATATAACGTTATACGTTATATAGTAATAGTATATAACGTTATACGTTATATAGTAATATTATATAACGTTATACGTTATATAGTAATAGTATATAACGTTATACGTTATATAGTAATAGTATATAACGTTATACGTTATATAGTAATATTATATAACGTTATGCGTTATATAGTAATAGTATATAACGTTATACGATAGTACGGAATAGTATATATCGTTATACGATATATAGTAATAGTATATAACGTTATACGTTAATACGTAATAGTATATATCGTTATAAGTTATATAGTGATAGTATATAGCGATATACGTTATATAGTAATAGTATATAACGTTATACGTTATATAATAATAGTATATAACGTTATACGTTATATAGTAATAATATATAACGTTATGCGTTATATAGTAATAGTATATAACGTTATACGTTATATAGTAATAGTATATAACGTTATACGTTATATAGTAATATTATATAACGTTATGCGTTATATAGTAATAGTATATAACGTTATACGATAGTACGGAATAGTATATATCGTTATACGTTATATAGTAATAGTATATAACGTTATACGTTATATAGTAATAGTATATAACGTTATACGTTATATAGTAATAGTATACAACGTTATACGTTATATAGTAAAAGTATATAACGTTATACGTTAGTACGTAATAATATACAACGTTATACGTGATATGGCAATACTATATAACGTTATACGTTATTACGTAATAGTAAATAACGTTATACGTTATATAGTAATAGTATATAACGTTATACGTTATATAGTAATAGTATATAACGTTATACGATATAGTAATAGTATATAACGTTATACGTTATATAGTAATATTATATAACGTTATGCGTTATATAGTAATAGTATATAACGTTATACGTTATATAGTAATAGTATATAACGTTATACGTTATATAGTAATATTATATAACGTTATGCGTTATATAGTAATAGTATATAACGGTATACGTTATATAGTAATAGTATATAACGTTATGCGTTATATAGTAATATTATATAACGTTATGCGTTATATAGTAATAGTATATAACGTTATACGTTATATAGTAATAGTATATAACGTTATACGTTATATAGTAATATTATATAACGTTATGCGTTATATAGTAATAGTATATAACGTTATACGTTATATAGTAATAGTATATAACGTTATACGTTATATAGTAATATTATATAACGTTATACGTTATATAGTAATAGTATATAACGTTATACGTTATATAGTAATATTATATAACGTTATGCGTTATATAGTAATAGTATATAACGTTATACGATAGTACGGAATAGTATATATCGTTATACGTTATATAGTAATAGTATATATCGTTATAAGTTATATAGTGATAGTATATAGCGATATACGTTATATAGTAATAGTATATAACGTTATACGTTATATAATAATAGTATATAACGTTATACGTTATATAGTAATAATATATAACGTTATACGTTATATAGTAATAGTATATAACGTTATACGTTATATAGTAATATTATATAACGTTATGCGTTATATAGTAATAGTATATAACGTTATACGTTATATAGTAATAGTATATAACGTTATACGTTATATAGTAATATTATATAACGTTATGCGTTATATAGTAATAGTATATAACGTTATACGTTATATAGTAATAGTATACAACGTTATACGTTATATAGTAATAGTATATAACGTTATACGTTAGTACGTAATAATATACAACGTTATACGTGATATGGCAATACTATATAACGTTATACGTTATTACGTAATAGTAAATAACGTTATACGTTATATAGTAATAGTATATAACGTTATACGTTATATAGTAATAGTATATAACGTTATACGATATAGTAATAGTATATAACGTTATACGTTATATAGTAATATTATATAACGTTATGCGTTATATAGTAATAGTATATAACGTTATACGTTATATAGTAATAGTATATAACGTTATACGTTATATAGTAATATTATATAACGTTATACGTTATATAGTAATATTATATAACGTTATGCGTTATATAGTAATATTATATAACGTTATGCGTTATATAGTAATAGTATATAACGTTATACGTTATATAGTAATAGTATATAACGTTATACGTTATATAGTAATAGTATATAACGTTATACGTTATATAGTAATATTATATAACGTTATGCGTTATATAGTAATAGTATATAACGTTATACGATAGTACGGAATAGTATATATCGTTATACGTTATATAGTAATAGTATATAACTTTATACGTTAATACGTAATAGTATATATCGTTATAAGTTATATAGTAATAGTATATAGCGATATACGTTATATAGTAATAGTATATAACGTTATACGTTATATAATAATAGTATATAACGTTATACGTGATATGGCAATACTATATAACGTTATACGTTATTACGTAATAGTATATAACGTTATACGTTATATAGTAATAGTATATAACGTTATACGTTATATAGTAATTGTATATAACGTTATACGTTATATAGAAATAGTATATAACGTTATACGTTATATAGTAATATTATATAACGTTATGCGTTATATAGTAATAGTATATAACGTTATACGTTATATAGTAATAGTATATAACGTTATGCGTTGTATAGTAATAGTATATAACGTTATACGTTTTATAGTAATAGTATATAACGTTATACGTTATATAGTAATAGTATATAACGTTATACGTTATATAGTAATATTATATAACGTTATGCGTTATATAGTAATAGTATATAACGGTATACGTTATATAGTAATAGTATATAACGTTATGCGTTATATAGTAATAGTATATAACGTTATACGATAGTACGGAATAGTATATATCCTTATACGTTATATAGTAATAGTATATAACGTTATACGTTAGTACGTAATAATATACAACGTTATACGTGATATGGCAATACTATATAACGTCATACGTTATTACGTAATAGTAAATAACGTTATACGTTATATAGTAATAGTATATAACGTTATACGTTATATAGTAATAGTATATAACGTTATACGTTATATAGTAATATTATATAACGTTATACGTTATATAGTAATAGTATACAACGTTATACGTTATATAGTAATATTATATAACGTTATGCGTTATATAGTAATAGTATATAACGTTATACGTTATATAGTAATAGTATATAACGTTATACGTTATATAGTAATATTATATAACGTTATACGTTATATAGTAATAGTATATAACGTTATACGTTATATAGTAATATTATATAACGTTATACGTTACATAGTAATAGTATATAACGTTATACGTTATATAGTAATAGTATATAACGTTATACGTTATATAGTAATATTATATAACGTTATGCGTTATATAGTAATAGTATATAACGTTATACGATAGTACGGAATAGTATATATCGTTATACGATATATAGTAATAGTATATAACGTTATACGTTAATACGTAATAGTATATATCGTTATAAGTTATATAGTGATAGTATATAGCGATATACGTTATATAGTAATAGTATATAACGTTATACGTTATATAATAATAGTATATAACGTTATACGTTATATAGAAATAGTATATAACGTTATACGTTATATAGTAATAGTATATAACGTTATACGTTAATACGTGATAGTATATATCGTTATAAGTTATATAGTAATAGTATATAGCGATATACGTTATATAGTAATATTATATAACGTTATGCGTTATATGGTAATAGTATATAACGTTATACGATATATAGTAATATTATATAACGTTATACGTTATATAGTAATAGTATATAACGTTATACGTTATATAGTAATAGTATATAACGTTATACGTTATATAGTAATATTATATAACGTTATGCGTTATATAGTAATAGTATATAACGTTATACGTTATATAGTAATAGTATATAACGTTATACGTTATATAGTAATATTATATAACGTTATACGTTATATAGTAATAGTATATAACGTTATACGTTATATAGTAATAGTATATAACGTTATACGTTATATAGTAATATTATATAACGTTATGCGTTATATAGTAATAGTATATAACGTTATACGTTACATAGTAATAGTATATAACGTTATACGATAGTACGGAATAGTATATAACGTTATACGTTATATAGTAATAGTATATAACGTTATACGTTATATAGTAATAGTATATAACGTTATACGTTATATAGTAATAGTATACAACGTTATACGTTATATAGTAATAGTATATAACGTTATACGTTAGTACGTAATAATATACAACGTTATACGTGATATGGCAATACTATATAACGTTATACGTTATTACGTAATAGTAAATAACGTTATACGTTATATAGTAATATTATATAACGTTATGCGTTATATAGTAATAGTATATAACGTTATACGATAGTACGGAATAGTATATATCGTTATACGTTATATAGTAATAGTATATAACGTTATACGTTATATAGTAATAGTATATAACGTCATACGTTATATAGTAATAGTATACAACGTTATACGTTATATAGTAATAGTATATAACGTTATACGTTAGTACGTAATAATATACAACGTTATACGTGATATGGCAATACTATATAACGTTATACGTTATTACGTAATAGTAAATAACGTTATACGTTATATAGTAATAGTATATAACGTTATACGTTATATAGTAATAGTATTTAACGTTATACGTTATATAGTAATATTATATAACGTTATGCGTTATATAGTAATAGTATATAACGTTATACGTTATATAGTAATAGTATATAACGTTATACGTTATATAGTAATATTATATAACGTTATACGTTATATAGTAATATTATATAACGTTATGCGTTATATAGTAATAGTATATAACGTTATACGTTATATAGTAATAGTATATAACGTTATGCGTTCTATAGTAATAGTATATAACGTTATACGATAGTACGGAATAGTATATATCGTTATACGTTATATAGTAATAGTATATAACGTTATACGTTATATAGTAATAGTATATAACGTTATACGTTATATAGTAATAGTATATAACGTTATACGTTATGTAGTGATAGTATATAACGGTATACGTTATATAGTAATAATACATAACGTTATACGTGATATGGCAATACTATATAACGTTATACGTTATTACGTAATAGTATATAACGTTATACGTTATATAGTAATAGTATATAACGTTATACGTTATATAGTAATAGTATATAACGTTATACGTTATATAGTAATAGTATATAACGTTATACGTTATATAGTAATATTACATAACGTTATGCGTTATATAGTAATAGTATATAACGGTATACGTTATATAGTAATAGTATATAACGTTATGCGTTATATAGTAATAGTATATAACGTTATACGATAGTACGGAATAGTATATATCGTTATACGTTATATAGTAATAGTATATAACGTTATACGTTATATAGTAATAGTATATAACGTTATACGTTATATAGTAATAGTATACAACGTTATACGTTATATAGTAATAGTATATAACGTTATACGTTAGTACGTAATAATATACAACGTTATACGTGATATGGCAATACTATATAACGTTATACGTTATTACGTAATAGTAAATAACGTTATACGTTATATAGTAATAGTATATAACGTTATACGTTATATAGTAATAGTATATAACGTTATACGATATAGTAATAGTATATAACGTTATACGTTATATAGTAATATTATATAACGTTATGCGTTATATAGTAATAGTATATAACGTTATACGTTATATAGTAATAGTATATAACGTTATACGTTATATAGTAATATTATATAACGTTATACGTTATATAGTAATAGTATATAACGTTATACGTTATATAGTAATATTATATAACGTTATGCGTTATATAGTAATAGTATATAACGTTATACGTTATATAGTAATAGTATATAACGTTATACGTTATATAGTAATATTATATAACGTTATGCGTTATATAGTAATAGTATATAACGTTATACGTTATATAGTAATAGTATATAACGTTATACGTTATATAGTAATATTATATAACGTTATACGTTATATAGTAATATTATATAACGTTATGCGTTATATAGTAATATTATATAACGTTATGCGTTATATAGTAATAGTATATAACGTTATACGTTATATAGTAATAGTATATAACGTTATACGATATAGTAATATTATATAACGTTATGCGTTATATAGTAATAGTATATAACGTTATACGTTATATAGTAATAGTATATAACGTTATGCGTTATATAGTAATAGTATATAACGTTATACGTTATATAGTAATAGTATATAACGTTATACGTTATATAGTAATATTATATAACGTTATACGTTATATAGTAATAGTATATAACGTTATACGATATAGTAATAGTATATAACGTTATACGTTATATAGTAATACTATATAACGTTATGCGTTATATAGTAATAGTATATAACGTTATACGTTATATAGTAATAGTATATAACGTCATACGTTATATAGTAATATTATATAACGTTATGCTTTATATAGTAATAGTATATAACGATATACGTTATATAGTAATAGTATATAACGTTATGCGTTATATAGTAATAGTATATAACGTTATACGTTAATACGGAATAGTATATATCGTTATACGTTATATAGTAATAGTATATAACGTTATACGTTATATAGTAATAGTATATAACGGTATACGTTATATAGTAATAGTATATAACGTTATGCGTTGTATAGTAATAGTATATAACGTTATACGATAGTACGGAATAGTATATATCGTTATACGTTATATAGTAATAGTATATAACGATATACGTTATATAGTAATAGTATATAACGTTATGCGTTATATAGTAATAGTATATAACGTTATACGTTATATAATAATAGTATATAACGTCATACGTTATATAGTAATATTATATAACGTTATGCGTTATATAGTAATAGTATATAACGATATACGTTATATAGTAATAGTATATAACGTTATGCGTTATATAGTAATAGTATATAACGTTATACGTTAATACGGAATAGTATATATCGTTATACGTTATATAGTAATAGTATATAACGTTATACGTTATATAGTAATAGTATATAACGGTATACGTTATATAGTAATAGTATATAACGTTATGCGTTGTATAGTAATAGTATATAACGTTATACGATAGTACGGAATAGTATATATCGTTATACGTTATATAGTAATAGTATATAACGATATACGTTATATAGTAATAGTATATAACGTTATGCGTTATATAGTAATAGTATATAACGTTATACGTTAATACGGAATAGTATATATCGTTATACGTTATATAGTAATAGTATACAACGTTATACGTTATATAGTAATAGTATATAACGTTATACGTTATATAGTAATAGTATATAACGTTATACGTTATATAGTAATAGTATATAACGTTATACGTTATATAGTAATAGTATATAACGTTATACGTTATATAGTAATAGTATATAACGTTATACGTTATATAGTAATAGTATACAACGTTATACGTTATATAGTAATATTATATAACGTTATGCGTTATATAGTAATAGTATATAACGTTATACGTTATATAGTAATAGTATATAACGTTATACGTTATATAGTAATATTATATAACGTTATACGTTATATAGTAATAGTATATAACGTTATACGTTATATAGTAATATTATATAACGTTATACGTTATATAGTAATAGTATATAACGTTATACGTTATATAGTAATAGTATATAACGTTATACGTTATATAGTAATATTATATAACGTTATGCGTTATATAGTAATAGTATATAACGTTATACGATAGTACGGAATAGTATATATCGTTATACGATATATAGTAATAGTATATAACGTCATACGTTAATACGTAATAGTATATATCGTTATAAGTTATATAGTGATAGTATATAGCGATATACGTTATATAGTAATAGTATATAACGTTATACGTTATATAATAATAGTATATAACGTTATACGTTATATAGTAATAATATATAACGTTATACGTTATATAGTAATAGTATATAACGTTATACGTTATATAGTAATATTATATAACGTTATGCGTTATATAGTAATAGTATATAACGTTATACGTTATATAGTAATAGTATATAACGTTATACGTTATATAGTAATATTATATAACGTTATGCGTTATATAGTAATAGTATATAACGTTATACGATAGTACGGAATAGTATATATCGTTATCCGTTATATAGTAATAGTATATAACGTTATACGTTATATAGTAATAGTATATAACGTTATACGTTATATAGTAATAGTATACAACGTTATACGTTATATAGTAATAGTATATAACGTTATACGTTAGTACGTAATAATATACAACGTTATACGTGATATGGCAATACTATATAACGTTATACGTTATTACGTAATAGTAAATAACGTTATACGTTATATAGTAATAGTATATAACGTTATACGTTATATAGTAATAGTATATAACGTTATACGATATAGTAATAGTATATAACGTTATACGTTATATAGTAATATTATATAACGTTATGCGTTATATAGTAATAGTATATAACGTTATACGTTATATAGTAATAGTATATAACGTTATACGTTATATAGTAATATTATATAACGTTATACGTTATATAGTAATATTATATAACGTTATGCGTTATATAGTAATATTATATAACGTTATGCGTTATATAGTAATAGTATATAACGTTATACGTTATATAGTAATAGTATATAACGTTATACGTTATATAGTAATAGTATATAACGTTATACGTTATATAGTAATATTATATAACGTTATGCGTTATATAGTAATAGTATATAACGTTATACGATAGTACGGAATAGTATATATCGTTATACGTTATATAGTAATAGTATATAACTTTATACGTTAATACGTAATAGTATATATCGTTATAAGTTATATAGTAATAGTATATAGCGATATACGTTATATAGTAATAGTATATAACGTTATACGTTATATAATAATAGTATATAACGTTATACGTGATATGGCAATACTATATAACGTTATACGTTATTACGTAATAGTATATAACGTTATACGTTATATAGTAATAGTATATAACGTTATACGTTATATAGTAATTGTATATAACGTTATACGTTATATAGAAATAGTATATAACGTTATACGTTATATAGTAATATTATATAACGTTATGCGTTATATAGTAATAGTATATAACGTTATACGTTATATAGTAATAGTATATAACGTTATGCGTTGTATAGTAATAGTATATAACGTTATACGTTTTATAGTAATAGTATATAACGTTATACGTTATATAGTAATAGTATATAACGTTATACGTTATATAGTAATATTATATAACGTTATGCGTTATATAGTAATAGTATATAACGGTATACGTTATATAGTAATAGTATATAACGTTATGCGTTATATAGTAATAGTATATAACGTTATACGATAGTACGGAATAGTATATATCCTTATACGTTATATAGTAATAGTATATAACGTTATACGTTAGTACGTAATAATATACAACGTTATACGTGATATGGCAATACTATATAACGTCATACGTTATTACGTAATAGTAAATAACGTTATACGTTATATAGTAATAGTATATAACGTTATACGTTATATAGTAATAGTATATAACGTTATACGTTATATAGTAATATTATATAACGTTATACGTTATATAGTAATAGTATACAACGTTATACGTTATATAGTAATATTATATAACGTTATGCGTTATATAGTAATAGTATATAACGTTATACGTTATATAGTAATAGTATATAACGTTATACGTTATATAGTAATATTATATAACGTTATACGTTATATAGTAATAGTATATAACGTTATACGTTATATAGTAATATTATATAACGTTATACGTTACATAGTAATAGTATATAACGTTATACGTTATATAGTAATAGTATATAACGTTATACGTTATATAGTAATATTATATAACGTTATGCGTTATATAGTAATAGTATATAACGTTATACGATAGTACGGAATAGTATATATCTTTATACGATATATAGTAATAGTATATAACGTTATACGTTAATACGTAATAGTATATATCGTTATAAGTTATATAGTGATAGTATATAGCGATATACGTTATATAGTAATAGTATATAACGTTATACGTTAGTACGTAATAATATACAACGTTATACGTGATATGGCAATACTATATAACGTTATACGTTATTACGTAATAGTAAATAACGTTATACGTTATATAGTAATAGTATATAACGTTATACGTTATATAGTAATAGTATATAACGTTATACGATATAGTAATAGTATACAACGTTATACGTTATATAGTAATATTATATAACGTTATGCTTTATATAGTAATAGTATATAACGTTATACGTTATATAGTAATAGTATATAACGTTATACGTTATATAGTAATATTATATAACGTTATACGTTATATAGTAATAGTATATAACGTTATACGTTATATAGTAATAGTATATAACGTTATACGTTATATAGTAATATTATATAACGTTATGCGTTATATAGTAATAGTATATAACGTTATACGATAGTACGGAATAGTATATATCGTTATACGATATATAGTAATAGTATATAACGTTATACGTTAATACGTAATAGTATATATCGTTATAAGTTATATAGTGATAGTATATAGCGATATACGTTATATAGTAATAGTATATAACGTTATACGTTATATAATAATAGTATATAACGTTATACGTTATATAGAAATAGTATATAACGTTATACGTTATATAGTAATAGTATATAACGTTATACGTTAATACGTGATAGTATATATCGTTATAAGTTATATAGTAATAGTATATAGCGATATACGTTATATAGTAATATTATATAACGTTATGCGTTATATGGTAATAGTATATAACGTTATACGATATATAGTAATATTATATAACGTTATACGTTATATAGTAATAGTATATAACGTTATACGTTATATAGTAATAGTATATAACGTTATACGTTATATAGTAATATTATATAACGTTATGCGTTATATAGTAATAGTATATAACGTTATACGTTATATAGTAATAGTATATAACGTTATACGTTATATAGTAATATTATATAACGTTATACGTTATATAGTAATAGTATATAACGTTATACGTTATATAGTAATAGTATATAACGTTATACGTTATATAGTAATATTATATAACGTTATGCGTTATATAGTAATAGTATATAACGTTATACGTTACATAGTAATAGTATATAACGTTATACGATAGTACGGAATAGTATATAACGTTATACGTTATATAGTAATAGTATATAACGTTATACGTTATATAGTAATAGTATATAACGTTATACGTTATATAGTAATAGTATACAACGTTATACGTTATATAGTAATAGTATATAACGTTATACGTTAGTACGTAATAATATACAACGTTATACGTGATATGGCAATACTATATAACGTTATACGTTATTACGTAATAGTAAATAACGTTATACGTTATATAGTAATATTATATAACGTTATGCGTTATATAGTAATAGTATATAACGTTATACGATAGTACGGAATAGTATATATCGTTATACGTTATATAGTAATAGTATATAACGTTATACGTTATATAGTAATAGTATATAACGTTATACGTTATATAGTAATAGTATACAACGTTATACGTTATATAGTAATAGTATATAACGTTATACGTTAGTACGTAATAATATACAACGTTATACGTGATATGGCAATACTATATAACGTTATACGTTATTACGTAATAGTAAATAACGTTATACGTTATATAGTAATAGTATATAACGTTATACGTTATATAGTAATAGTATATAACGTTATACGATATAGTAATAGTATATAACGTTATACGTTATATAGTAATATTATATAACGTTATGCGTTATATAGTAATAGTATATAACGTTATACGTTATATAGTAATAGTATATAACGTTATACGTTATATAGTAATATTATATAACGTTATACGTTATATAGTAATAGTATATAACGTTATACGTTATATAGTAATATTATATAACGTTATGCGTTATATAGTAATAGTATATAACGTTATACGTTATATAGTAATAGTATATAACGTTATACGTTATATAGTAATATTATATAACGTTATGCGTTATATAGTAATAGTATATAACGTTATACGTTATATAGTAATAGTATATAACGTTATACGTTATATAGTAATATTATATAACGTTATACGTTATATAGTAATATTATATAACGTTATGCGTTATATAGTAATATTATATAACGTTATGCGTTATATAGTAATAGTATATAACGTTATACGTTATATAGTAATAGTATATAACGTTATACGATATAGTAATATTATATAACGTTATGCGTTATATAGTAATAGTATATAACGTTATACGTTATATAGTAATAGTATATAACGTTATGCGTTATATAGTAATAGTATATAACGTTATACGTTATATAGTAATAGTATATAACGTTATACGTTATATAGTAATATTATATAACGTTATACGTTATATAGTAATAGTATATAACGTTATACGATATAGTAATAGTATATAACGTTATACGTTATATAGTAATATTATATAACGTTATGCGTTATATAGTAATAGTATATAACGTTATACGTTATATAGTAATAGTATATAACGTCATACGTTATATAGTAATATTATATAACGTTATGCTTTATATAGTAATAGTATATAACGATATACGTTATATAGTAATAGTATATAACGTTATGCGTTATATAGTAATAGTATATAACGTTATACGTTAATACGGAATAGTATATATCGTTATACGTTATATAGTAATAGTATATAACGTTATACGTTATATAGTAATAGTATATAACGGTATACGTTATATAGTAATAGTATATAACGTTATGCGTTGTATAGTAATAGTATATAACGTTATACGATAGTACGGAATAGTATATATCGTTATACGTTATATAGTAATAGTATATAACGATATACGTTATATAGTAATAGTATATAACGTTATGCGTTATATAGTAATAGTATATAACGTTATACGTTATATAATAATAGTATATAACGTCATACGTTATATAGTAATATTATATAACGTTATGCGTTATATAGTAATAGTATATAACGATATACGTTATATAGTAATAGTATATAACGTTATGCGTTATATAGTAATAGTATATAACGTTATACGTTAATACGGAATAGTATATATCGTTATACGTTATATAGTAATAGTATATAACGTTATACGTTATATAGTAATAGTATATAACGGTATACGTTATATAGTAATAGTATATAACGTTATGCGTTGTATAGTAATAGTATATAACGTTATACGATAGTACGGAATAGTATATATCGTTATACGTTATATAGTAATAGTATATAACGATATACGTTATATAGTAATAGTATATAACGTTATGCGTTATATAGTAATAGTATATAACGTTATACGATATAGTAATAGTATATAACGTTATACGTTATATAGTAATATTATATAACGTTATGCGTTATATAGTAATAGTATATAACGTTATACGTTATATAGTAATAGTATATAACGTTATACGTTATATAGTAATATTATATAACGTTATACGTTATATAGTAATAGTATATAACGTTATACGTTATATAGTAATATTATATAACGTTATGCGTTATATAGTAATAGTATATAACGTTATACGTTATATAGTAATAGTATATAACGTTATACGTTATATAGTAATATTATATAACGTTATGCGTTATATAGTAATAGTATATAACGTTATACGTTATATAGTAATAGTATATAACGTTATACGTTATATAGTAATATTATATAACGTTATACGTTATATAGTAATATTATATAACGTTATGCGTTATATAGTAATATTATATAACGTTATGCGTTATATAGTAATAGTATATAACGTTATACGTTATATAGTAATAGTATATAACGTTATACGATATAGTAATATTATATAACGTTATGCGTTATATAGTAATAGTATATAACGTTATACGTTATATAGTAATAGTATATAACGTTATGCGTTATATAGTAATAGTATATAACGTTATACGTTATATAGTAATAGTATATAACGTTATACGTTATATAGTAATATTATATAACGTTATACGTTATATAGTAATAGTATATAACGTTATACGATATAGTAATAGTATATAACGTTATACGTTATATAGTAATAATATATAACGTTATACGTTATATAGTAATAGTATATAACGTTATACGTTATATAGTAATATTATATAACGTTATGCGTTATATAGTAATAGTATATAACGTTAAACGTTATATAGTAATAGTATATAACGTTATACGTTATATAGTAATATTATATAACGTTATGCGTTATATAGTAATAGTATATAACGTTATACGATAGTACGGAATAGTATATATCGTTATACGTTATATAGTAATAGTATATAACGTTATACGTTATATAGTAATAGTATATAACGTTATACGTTATATAGTAATAGTATACAACGTTATACGTTATATAGTAATAGTATATAACGTTATACGTTAGTACGTAATAATATACAACGTTATACGTGATATGGCAATACTATATAACGTTATACGTTATTACGTAATAGTAAATAACGTTATACGTTATATAGTAATAGTATATAACGTTATACGTTATATAGTAATAGTATATAACGTTATACGATATAGTAATAGTATATAACGTTATACGTTATATAGTAATATTATATAACGTTATGCGTTATATAGTAATAGTATATAACGTTATACGTTATATAGTAATAGTATATAACGTTATACGTTATATAGTAATATTATATAACGTTATGCGTTATATAGTAATAGTATATAACGGTATACGTTATATAGTAATAGTATATAACGTTATGCGTTATATAGTAATATTATATAACGTTATGCGTTATATAGTAATAGTATATAACGTTATACGTTATATAGTAATAGTATATAACGTTATACGTTATATAGTAATAGTATATAACGTTATACGTTATATAGTAATATTATATAACGTTATGCGTTATATAGTAATAGTATATAACGTTATACGATAGTACGGAATAGTATATATCGTTATACGTTATATAGTAATAGTATATATCGTTATAAGTTATATAGTGATAGTATATAGCGATATACGTTATATAGTAATAGTATATAACGTTATACGTTATATAATAATAGTATATAACGTTATACGTTATATAGTAATAATATATAACGTTATACGTTATATAGTAATAGTATATAACGTTATACGTTATATAGTAATATTATATAACGTTATGCGTTATATAGTAATAGTATATAACGTTATACGTTATATAGTAATAGTATATAACGTTATACGTTATATAGTAATATTATATAACGTTATGCGTTATATAGTAATAGTATATAACGTTATACGATAGTACGGAATAGTATATATCGTTATACGTTATATAGTAATAGTATATAACGTTATACGTTATATAGTAATAGTATATAACGTTATACGTTATATAGTAATAGTATACAACGTTATACGTTATATAGTAATAGTATATAACGTTATACGTTAGTACGTAATAATATACAACGTTATACGTGATATGGCAATACTATATAACGTTATACGTTATTACGTAATAGTAAATAACGTTATACGTTATATAGTAATAGTATATAACGTTATACGTTATATAGTAATAGTATATAACGTTATACGATATAGTAATAGTATATAACGTTATACGTTATATAGTAATATTATATAACGTTATGCGTTATATAGTAATAGTATATAACGTTATACGTTATATAGTAATAGTATATAACGTTATACGTTATATAGTAATATTATGTAACGTTATACGTTATATAGTAATATTATATAACGTTATGCGTTATATAGTAATATTATATAACGTTATGCGTTATATAGTAATAGTATATAACGTTATACGTTATATAGTAATAGTATATAACGTTATACGTTATATAGTAATAGTATATAACGTTATACGTTATATAGTAATATTATATAACGTTATGCGTTATATAGTAATAGTATATAACGTTATACGATAGTACGGAATAGTATATATCGTTATACGTTATATAGTAATAGTATATAACTTTATACGTTAATACGTAATAGTATATATCGTTATAAGTTATATAGTAATAGTATATAGCGATATACGTTATATAGTAATAGTATATAACGTTATACGTTATATAATAATAGTATATAACGTTATACGTGATATGGCAATACTATATAACGTTATACGTTATTACGTAATAGTATATAACGTTATACGTTATATAGTAATAGTATATAACGTTATACGTTATATAGTAATTGTATATAACGTTATACGTTATATAGAAATAGTATATAACGTTATACGTTATATAGTAATATTATATAACGTTATGCGTTATATAGTAATAGTATATAACGTTATACGTTATATAGTAATAGTATATAACGTTATGCGTTGTATAGTAATAGTATATAACGTTATACGTTTTATAGTAATAGTATATAACGTTATACGTTATATAGTAATAGTATATAACGTTATACGTTATATAGTAATATTATATAACGTTATGCGTTATATAGTAATAGTATATAACGGTATACGTTATATAGTAATAGTATATAACGTTATGCGTTATATAGTAATAGTATATAACGTTATACGATAGTACGGAATAGTATATATCCTTATACGTTATATAGTAATAGTATATAACGTTATACGTTAGTACGTAATAATATACAACGTTATACGTGATATGGCAATACTATATAACGTCATACGTTATTACGTAATAGTAAATAACGTTATACGTTATATAGTAATAGTATATAACGTTATACGTTATATAGTAATAGTATATAACGTTATACGTTATATAGTAATATTATATAACGTTATACGTTATATAGTAATAGTATACAACGTTATACGTTATATAGTAATATTATATAACGTTATGCGTTATATAGTAATAGTATATAACGTTATACGTTATATAGTAATAGTATATAACGTTATACGTTATATAGTAATATTATATAACGTTATACGTTATATAGTAATAGTATATAACGTTATACGTTATATAGTAATATTATATAACGTTATACGTTACATAGTAATAGTATATAACGTTATACGTTATATAGTAATAGTATATAACGTTATACGTTATATAGTAATATTATATAACGTTATGCGTTATATAGTAATAGTATATAACGTTATACGATAGTACGGAATAGTATATATCGTTATACGATATATAGTAATAGTATATAACGTTATACGTTAATACGTAATAGTATATATCGTTATAAGTTATATAGTGATAGTATATAGCGATATACGTTATATAGTAATAGTATATAACGTTATACGTTAGTACGTAATAATATACAACGTTATACGTGATATGGCAATACTATATAACGTTATACGTTATTACGTAATAGTAAATAACGTTATACGTTATATAGTAATAGTATATAACGTTATACGTTATATAGTAATAGTATATAACGTTATACGATATAGTAATAGTATACAACGTTATACGTTATATAGTAATATTATATAACGTTATGCTTTATATAGTAATAGTATATAACGTTATACGTTATATAGTAATAGTATATAACGTTATACGTTATATAGTAATATTATATAACGTTATACGTTATATAGTAATAGTATATAACGTTATACGTTATATAGTAATAGTATATAACGTTATACGTTATATAGTAATATTATATAACGTTATGCGTTATATAGTAATAGTATATAACGTTATACGATAGTACGGAATAGTATATATCGTTATACGATATATAGTAATAGTATATAACGTTATACGTTAATACGTAATAGTATATATCGTTATAAGTTATATAGTGATAGTATATAGCGATATACGTTATATAGTAATAGTATATAACGTTATACGTTATATAATAATAGTATATAACGTTATACGTTATATAGAAATAGTATATAACGTTATACGTTATATAGTAATAGTATATAACGTTATACGTTAATACGTGATAGTATATATCGTTATAAGTTATATAGTAATAGTATATAGCGATATACGTTATATAGTAATATTATATAACGTTATGCGTTATATGGTAATAGTATATAACGTTATACGATATATAGTAATATTATATAACGTTATACGTTATATAGTAATAGTATATAACGTTATACGTTATATAGTAATAGTATATAACGTTATACGTTATATAGTAATATTATATAACGTTATGCGTTATATAGTAATAGTATATAACGTTATACGTTATATAGTAATAGTATATAACGTTATACGTTATATAGTAATATTATATAACGTTATACGTTATATAGTAATAGTATATAACGTTATACGTTATATAGTAATAGTATATAACGTTATACGTTATATAGTAATATTATATAACGTTATGCGTTATATAGTAATAGTATATAACGTTATACGTTACATAGTAATAGTATATAACGTTATACGATAGTACGGAATAGTATATAACGTTATACGTTATATAGTAATAGTATATAACGTTATACGTTATATAGTAATAGTATATAACGTTATACGTTATATAGTAATAGTATACAACGTTATACGTTATATAGTAATAGTATATAACGTTATACGTTAGTACGTAATAATATACAACGTTATACGTGATATGGCAATACTATATAACGTTATACGTTATTACGTAATAGTAAATAACGTTATACGTTATATAGTAATATTATATAACGTTATGCGTTATATAGTAATAGTATATAACGTTATACGATAGTACGGAATAGTATATATCGTTATACGTTATATAGTAATAGTATATAACGTTATACGTTATATAGTAATAGTATATAACGTTATACGTTATATAGTAATAGTATACAACGTTATACGTTATATAGTAATAGTATATAACGTTATACGTTAGTACGTAATAATATACAACGTTATACGTGATATGGCAATACTATATAACGTTATACGTTATTACGTAATAGTAAATAACGTTATACGTTATATAGTAATAGTATATAACGTTATACGTTATATAGTAATAGTATATAACGTTATACGTTATGTAGTGATAGTATATAACGGTATACGTTATATAGTAATAATACATAACGTTATACGTGATATGGCAATACTATATAACGTTATACGTTATTACGTAATAGTATATAACGTTATACGTTATATAGTAATAGTATATAACGTTATACGTTATATAGTAATAGTATATAACGTTATACGTTATATAGTAATAGTATATAACGTTATACGTTATATAGTAATATTACATAACGTTATGCGTTATATAGTAATAGTATATAACGGTATACGTTATATAGTAATAGTATATAACGTTATGCGTTATATAGTAATAGTATATAACGTTATACGATAGTACGGAATAGTATATATCGTTATACGATATATAGTAATAGTATATAACGTTATACGTTAATACGTAATAGTATATATCGTTATAAGTTATATAGTGATAGTATATAGCGATATACGTTATATAGTAATAGTATATAACGTTATACGTTATATAATAATAGTATATAACGTTATACGTTATATAGAAATAGTATATAACGTTATACGTTATATAGTAATAGTATATAACGTTATACGTTATATAGTAATATTATATAACGTTATACGTTATATAGTAATAGTATATAACGTTATACGTTATATAGTAATAGTATATAACGTTATACGTTATATAGTAATATTATATAACGTTATGCGTTATATAGTAATAGTATATAACGTTATACGATAGTACGGAATAGTATATATCGTTATACGTTATATAGTAATAGTATATAACGTTATACGTTAATACGTAATAGTATATATCGTTATAAGTTATATAGTAATAGTATATAGCGATATACGTTATATAGTAATATTATATAACGTTATGCGTTATATGGTAATAGTATATAACGTTATACGATATATAGTAATATTATATAACGTTATACGTTATATAGTAATAGTATATAACGTTATACGTTATATAGTAATAGTATATAACGTTATACGTTATATAGTAATATTATATAACGTTATGCGTTATATAGTAATAGTATATAACGTTATACGATAGTACGGAATAGTATATATCGTTATACGTTATATAGTAATAGTATATAACGTTATACGTTAATACGTAATAGTATATATCGTTATAAGATATTTAGTAATAGTATATAGCGATATACGTTATATAGTAATATTATATAACGTTATGCGTTATATGGTAATAGTATATAACGTTATACGTTATATAGTAATAGTATATAACGTTATACGTTATATAGTAATAGTATACAACGTTATACGTTATATAGTAATAGTATATAACGTTATACGTTAGTACGTAATAATATACAACGTTATACGTGATATGGCAATACTATATAACGTTATACGTTATTACGTAATAGTAAATAACGTTATACGTTATATAGTAATAGTATATAACGTTATACGTTATATAGTAATAGTATATAACGTTATACGATATAGTAATAGTATATAACGTTATACGTTATATAGTAATATTATATAACGTTATGCGTTATATAGTAATAGTATATAACGTTATACGTTATATAGTAATAGTATATAACGTTATACGTTATATAGTAATATTATATAACGTTATACGTTATATAGTAATATTATATAACGTTATGCGTTATATAGTAATAGTATATAACGTTATACGTTATATAGTAATAGTATATAACGTTATGCGTTCTATAGTAATAGTATATAACGTTATACGATAGTACGGAATAGTATATATCGTTATACGTTATATAGTAATAGTATATAACGTTATACGTTATATAGTAATAGTATATAACGTTATACGTTATATAGTAATAGTATATAACGTTATACGTTATGTAGTGATAGTATATAACGGTATACGTTATATAGTAATAATACATAACGTTATACGTTATATAGTAATAGTATATAACGTTATACGTTATATAGTAATAGTATATAACGTTATGCGTTATATACTAATAGTATATAACGTTATACGATAGTACGTAATAGTATATATCGTTATACGTTATATTGTAATAGTATATAACGTTATACGTTAGTACGTAATAGTATATAACGTTATACGTTATATAGTAATAGTATACAACGTTATACGTTATATAGTAATAGTATATAACGTTATACGTTAGTACGTAATAATATACAACGTTATACGTGATATGGCAATACTATATAACGTTATACGTTATTACGTAATAGTAAATAACGTTATACGTTATATAGTAATAGTATATAACGTTATACGTTATATAGTAATAGTATATAACGTTATACGATATAGTAATAGTATATAACGTTATACGTTATATAGTAATATTATATAACGTTATGCGTTATATAGTAATAGTATATAACGTTATACGTTATATAGTAATAGTATATAACGTTATACGTTATATAGTAATATTATATAACGTTATACGTTATATAGTAATATTATATAACGTTATGCGTTATATAGTAATAGTATATAACGTTATACGTTATATAGTAATAGTATATAACGTTATGCGTTCTATAGTAATAGTATATAACGTTATACGATAGTACGGAATAGTATATATCGTTATACGTTATATAGTAATAGTATATAACGTTATACGTTATATAGTAATAGTATATAACGTTATACGTTATATAGTAATAGTATATAACGTTATACGTTATGTAGTGATAGTATATAACGGTATACGTTATATAGTAATAATACATAACGTTATACGTTATATAGTAATAGTATATAACGTTATACGTTATATAGTAATAATATATAACGTTATGCGTTATATACTAATAGTATATAACGTTATACGATAGTACGTAATAGTATATATCGTTATACGTTATATAGTAATAGTATATAACGTTATACGTTAGTACGTAATAGTATACAACGTTATACGTGATATGGCAATACTATATAACGTTATACGTTATTACGTAATAGTATATAACGTTATAAGTTATATAGTAATAGTATATAACGTTATACGTTATATAGTAATAATATATAACGTTATACGTTATATAGTAATAGTATATAACGTTATACGTTATATAGTAATATTATATAACGTTATGCGTTATATAGTAATAGTATATAACGGTATACGTTATATAGTAATAGTATATAACGTTATGCGTTATATAGTAATAGTATATAACGTTATACGATAGTACGGAATAGTATATATCGTTATACGTTATATAGTAATAGTATATAACGTTATACGTTAGTACGTAATAATATACAACGTTATACGTGATATGGCAATACTATATAACGTTATACGTTATTACGTAATAGTAAATAACGTTATACGTTATATAGTAATAGTATATAACGTTATACGTTATATAGTAATAGTATATAACGTTATACGATATAGTAATAGTATATAACGTTATACGTTATATAGTAATATTATATAACGTTATGCGTTATATAGTAATAGTATATAACGTTATACGTTATATAGTAATAGTATATAACGTTATACGTTATATAGTAATATTATATAACGTTATACGTTATATAGTAATATTATATAACGTTATGCGTTATATAGTAATAGTATATAACGTTATACGATAGTACGGAATAGTATATATCGTTATACGTTATATAGTAATAGTATATAACGTTATACGTTAATACGTAATAGTATATATCGTTATAAGTTATATAGTAATAGTATATAGCGATATACGTTATATAGTAATATTATATAACGTTATGCGTTATATGGTAATAGTATATAACGTTATACGATATATAGTAATATTATATAACGTTATACGTTATATAGTAATAGTATATAACGTTATACGTTATATAGTAATAGTATATAACGTTATACGTTATGTAGTAATATTATATAACGTTATGCGTTATATAGTAATAGTATATAACGTTATACGATAGTACGGAATAGTATATATCGTTATACGTTATATAGTAATAGTATATAACGTTATACGTTAATACGTAATAGTATATATCGTTATAAGTTATTTAGTAATAGTACATAGCGATATACGTTATATAGTAATATTATATAACGTTATGCGTTATATGGTA
Organism: Bombus terrestris; assembly: GCF_910591885.1. Taxonomy (NCBI): domain Eukaryota; kingdom Metazoa; phylum Arthropoda; class Insecta; order Hymenoptera; family Apidae; genus Bombus; species Bombus terrestris. The sequence goes on along the minus strand of NC_063271.1, from coordinate 20,069,026 downwards.
ATAGTATATAACGTTATACGTTATATAGTAATAGTATATAACGTTATACGTTATATAGTAATAGTATACAACGTTATACGTTATATAGTAATAGTATATAACGTTATACGTTAGTACGTAATAATATACAACGTTATACGTGATATGGCAATACTATATAACGTTATACGTTATTACGTAATAGTAAATAACGTTATACGTTATATAGTAATAGTATATAACGTTATACGTTATATAGTAATAGTATATAACGTTATACGATATAGTAATAGTATATAACGTTATACGTTATATAGTAATATTATATAACGTTATGCGTTATATAGTAATAGTATATAACGTTATACGTTATATAGTAATAGTATATAACGTTATACGTTATATAGTAATATTATATAACGTTATACGTTATATAGTAATATTATATAACGTTATGCGTTATATAGTAATAGTATATAACGTTATACGTTATATAGTAATAGTATATAACGTTATGCGTTCTATAGTAATAGTATATAACGTTATACGATAGTACGGAATAGTATATATCGTTATACGTTATATAGTAATAGTATATAACGTTATACGTTATATAGTAATAGTATATAACGTTATACGTTATATAGTAATAGTATATAACGTTATACGTTATGTAGTGATAGTATATAACGGTATACGTTATATAGTAATAATACATAACGTTATACGTTATATAGTAATAGTATATAACGTTATACGTTATATAGTAATAGTATATAACGTTATGCGTTATATACTAATAGTATATAACGTTATACGATAGTACGTAATAGTATATATCGTTATACGTTATATAGTAATAGTATATAACGTTATACGTTAGTACGTAATAGTATATAACGTTATACGTTATATAGTAATAGTATACAACGTTATACGTTATATAGTAATAGTATATAACGTTATACGTTAGTACGTAATAATATACAACGTTATACGTGATATGGCAATACTATATAACGTTATACGTTATTACGTAATAGTAAATAACGTTATACGTTATATAGTAATAGTATATAACGTTATACGTTATATAGTAATAGTATATAACGTTATACGATATAGTAATAGTATATAACGTTATACGTTATATAGTAATATTATATAACGTTATGCGTTATATAGTAATAGTATATAACGTTATACGTTATATAGTAATAGTATATAACGTTATACGTTATATAGTAATATTATATAACGTTATACGTTATATAGTAATATTATATAACGTTATGCGTTATATAGTAATAGTATATAACGTTATACGTTATATAGTAATAGTATATAACGTTATGCGTTCTATAGTAATAGTATATAACGTTATACGATAGTACGGAATAGTATATATCGTTATACGTTATATAGTAATAGTATATAACGTTATACGTTATATAGTAATAGTATATAACGTTATACGTTATATAGTAATAGTATATAACGTTATACGTTATGTAGTGATAGTATATAACGGTATACGTTATATAGTAATAATACATAACGTTATACGTTATATAGTAATAGTATATAACGTTATACGTTATATAGTAATAGTATATAACGTTATGCGTTATATACTAATAGTATATAACGTTATACGATAGTACGTAATAGTATATATCGTTATACGTTATATAGTAATAGTATATAACGTTATACGTTAGTACGTAATAGTATACAACGTTATACGTGATATGGCAATACTATATAACGTTATACGTTATTACGTAATAGTATATAACGTTATAAGTTATATAGTAATAGTATATAACGTTATACGTTATATAGTAATAATATATAACGTTATACGTTATATAGTAATAGTATATAACGTTATACGTTATATAGTAATATTATATAACGTTATGCGTTATATAGTAATAGTATATAACGGTATACGTTATATAGTAATAGTATATAACGTTATGCGTTATATAGTAATAGTATATAACGTTATACGATAGTACGGAATAGTATATATCGTTATACGTTATATAGTAATAGTATATAACGTTATACGTTAGTACGTAATAATATACAACGTTATACGTGATATGGCAATACTATATAACGTTATACGTTATTACGTAATAGTAAATAACGTTATACGTTATATAGTAATAGTATATAACGTTATACGTTATATAGTAATAGTATATAACGTTATACGATATAGTAATAGTATATAACGTTATACGTTATATAGTAATATTATATAACGTTATGCGTTATATAGTAATAGTATATAACGTTATACGTTATATAGTAATAGTATATAACGTTATACGTTATATAGTAATATTATATAACGTTATACGTTATATAGTAATAGTATATAACGTTATACGTTATATAGTAATAGTATATAACGTTATACGTTATATAGTAATATTATATAACGTTATGCGTTATATAGTAATAGTATATAACGTTATACGTTATATAGTAATAGTATATAACGTTATACGATAGTACGGAATAGTATATATCGTTATACGTTATATAGTAATAGTATATAACGTTATGCGTTATATACTAATAGTATATAACGTTATACGATAGTACGTAATAGTATATATCGTTATACGTTATATAGTAATAGTATATAACGTTATACGTTAGTACGTAATAGTATATAACGTTATACGTTATATAGTAATAGTATACAACGTTATACGTTATATAGTAATAGTATATAACGTTATACGTTAGTACGTAATAATATACAACGTTATACGTGATATGGCAATACTATATAACGTTATACGTTATTACGTAATAGTAAATAACGTTATACGTTATATAGTAATAGTATATAACGTTATACGTTATATAGTAATAGTATATAACGTTATACGATATAGTAATAGTATATAACGTTATACGTTATATAGTAATATTATATAACGTTATGCGTTATATAGTAATAGTATATAACGTTATACGTTATATAGTAATAGTATATAACGTTATACGTTATATAGTAATATTATATAACGTTATACGTTATATAGTAATATTATATAACGTTATGCGTTATATAGTAATAGTATATAACGTTATACGTTATATAGTAATAGTATATAACGTTATGCGTTCTATAGTAATAGTATATAACGTTATACGATAGTACGGAATAGTATATATCGTTATACGTTATATAGTAATAGTATATAACGTTATACGTTATATAGTAATAGTATATAACGTTATACGTTATATAGTAATAGTATATAACGTTATACGTTATGTAGTGATAGTATATAACGGTATACGTTATATAGTAATAATACATAACGTTATACGTTATATAGTAATAGTATATAACGTTATACGTTATATAGTAATAGTATATAACGTTATGCGTTATATACTAATAGTATATAACGTTATACGATAGTACGTAATAGTATATATCGTTATACGTTATATAGTAATAGTATATAACGTTATACGTTAGTACGTAATAGTATACAACGTTATACGTGATATGGCAATACTATATAACGTTATACGTTATTACGTAATAGTATATAACGTTATAAGTTATATAGTAATAGTATATAACGTTATACGTTATATAGTAATAATATATAACGTTATACGTTATATAGTAATAGTATATAACGTTATACGTTATATAGTAATATTATATAACGTTATGCGTTATATAGTAATAGTATATAACGGTATACGTTATATAGTAATAGTATATAACGTTATGCGTTATATAGTAATAGTATATAACGTTATACGATAGTACGGAATAGTATATATCGTTATACGTTATATAGTAATAGTATATAACGTTATACGTTAGTACGTAATAATATACAACGTTATACGTGATATGGCAATACTATATAACGTTATACGTTATTACGTAATAGTAAATAACGTTATACGTTATATAGTAATAGTATATAACGTTATACGTTATATAGTAATAGTATATAACGTTATACGATATAGTAATAGTATATAACGTTATACGTTATATAGTAATATTATATAACGTTATGCGTTATATAGTAATAGTATATAACGTTATACGTTATATAGTAATAGTATATAACGTTATACGTTATATAGTAATATTATATAACGTTATACGTTATATAGTAATAGTATATAACGTTATACGTTATATAGTAATAGTATATAACGTTATACGTTATATAGTAATATTATATAACGTTATGCGTTATATAGTAATAGTATATAACGTTATACGTTATATAGTAATAGTATATAACGTTATACGATAGTACGGAATAGTATATATCGTTATACGTTATATAGTAATAGTATATAACGTTATACGTTATATAGTAAGAGTATATAACGTTATACGTTATATAGTAATAGTATACAACGTTATACGTTATATAGTAATAGTATATAACGTTATACGTTAGTACGTAATAATATACAACGTTATACGTGATATGGCAATACTATATAACGTTATACGTTATTACGTAATAGTAAATAACGTTATACGCTATATAGTAATAGTATATAACGTTATACGTTATATAGTAATAGTATATAACGTTATACGATATAGTAATAGTATATAACGTTACACGTTATATAGTAATATTATATAACGTTATGCGTTATATGGTAATAGTATATAACGTTATACGTTATATAGTAATATTATATAACGTTATGCGTTATATGGTAATAGTATATAACGTTATACGATAGTACGGAATAGTATATATCGTTATACGTTATATAGTAATAGTATATAACGTTATACGTTAATACGTAATAGTATATATCGTTATAAGTTATATAGTAATAGTATATAGCGATATACGTTATATAGTAATATTATATAACGTTATGCGTTATATGGTAATAGTATATAACGTTATACGATATATAGTAATAGTATATAACGTTATACGTTATATAGTAATAGTATATAACGTTATACGTTATATAGTAATAGTATATAACGTTATACGTTATATAGTAATATTATATAACGTTATGCGTTATATAGTAATAGTATATAACGGTATACGTTATATAGTAATAGTATATAACGTTATGCGTTATATAGTAATAGTATATACCGTTATACGATAGTACGGAATAGTATATATCGTTATACGTTATATAGTAATAGTATATAACGTTATACGTTAGTACGTAATAATATACAACGTTATACGTGATATGGCAATACTATATAACGTTATACGTTATTACGTAATAGTAAATAACGTTATACGTTATATAGTAATAGTATATAACGTTATACGTTATATAGTAATGGTATATAACGTTATACGATATAGTAATAGTATATAACGTTATACGTTATATAGTAATAGTATATAACGTTATACGTTATATAGTAATATTATATAACGTTATACGTTATATAGTAATAGTATATAACGTTATACGTTATATAGTAATAGTATACAACGTTATACGTTATATAGTAATAGTATATAACGTTATACGTTAGTACGTAATAATATACAACGTTATACGTGATATGGCAATACTATATAACGTTATACGTTATTACGTAATAGTAAATAACGTTATACGTTATATAGTAATAGTATATAACGTTATACGTTATATAGTAATAGTATATAACGTTATACGATATAGTAATAGTATACAACGTTATACGTTATATAGTAATATTATATAACGTTATGCGTTATATAGTAATAGTATATAACGTTATACGTTATATAGTAATAGTAAATAACGTTATACGTTATATAGTAATATTATATAACGTTATACGTTATATAGTAATAGTATATAACGTTATACGTTATATAGTAATAGTATATAACGTTATACGTTATATAGTAATATTATATAACGTTATGCGTTATATAGTAATAGTATATAACGTTATACGATAGTACGGAATAGTATATATCGTTATACGATATATAGTAATAGTATATAACGTTATACGTTAATACGTAATAGTATATATCGTTATAAGTTATATAGTGATAGTATATAGCGATATACGTTATATAGTAATAGTATATAACGTTATACGTTATATAATAATAGTATATAACGTTATACGTTATATAGAAATAGTATATAACGTTATACGTTATATAGTAATAGTATATAACGTTATACGTTATATAGTAATATTATATAACGTTATACGTTATATAGTAATAGTATATAACGTTATACGTTATATAGTAATAGTATATAACGTTATACGTTATATAGTAATATTATATAACGTTATGCGTTATATAGTAATAGTATATAACGTTATACGATAGTACGGAATAGTATATATCGTTATACGTTATATAGTAATAGTATATAACGTTATACGTTAATACGTAATAGTATATATCGTTATAAGTTATATAGTAATAGTATATAGCGATATACGTTATATAGTAATATTATATAACGTTATGCGTTATATGGTAATAGTATATAACGTTATACGATATATAGTAATAGTATATAACGTTATACGTTATATAGTAATAGTATATAACGTTATACGTTATATAGTAATAGTATATAACGTTATACGTTATATAGTAATATTATATAACGTTATGCGTTATATAGTAATAGTATATAACGGTATACGTTATATAGTAATAGTATATAACGTTATGCGTTATATAGTAATAGTATATAACGTTATACGATAGTACGGAATAGTATATATCGTTATACGTTATATAGTAATAGTATATAACGTTATACGTTAGTACGTAATAATATACAACGTTATACGTGATATGGCAATACTATATAACGTTATACGTTATTACGTAATAGTAAATAACGTTATACGTTATATAGTAATAGTATATAACGTTATACGTTATATAGTAATAGTATATAACGTTATACGATATAGTAATAGTATATAACGTTATACGTTATATAGTAATAGTATATAACGTTATACGTTATATAGTAATAGTATATAACGTTATACGTTATATAGTAATAGTATATAACGTTATAAGTTATATAGTAATATTATATAACGTTATGCGTTATATAGTAATAGTATATAACGTTATACGTTATATAGTAATAGTATATAACGTTATACGATAGTACGGAATAGTATATATCGTTATACGTTATATAGTAATAGTATATAACGTTATACGTTATATAGTAATAGTATATAACGTTATACGTTATATAGTAATAGTATATAACGTTATACGTTATATAGTAATATTATATAACGTTATGCGTTATATAGTAATAGTATATAACGATATACGTTATATAGTAATAGTATATAACGTTATGCGTTATATAGTAATAGTATATAACGTTATACGTTAATACGGAATAGTATATATCGTTATACGTTATTACGTAATAGTATATAACGTTATACGTTATTACGTAATAGTATATAACGTTATACGTTATATAGTAATATTATATAACGTTATGCGTTATATAGTAATAGTATATAACGTTATACGTTATATAGTAATAGTATATAACGTTATACGTTATATAGTAATAGTATATAACGTTATACGTTATATAGTAATAGTATATAACGTTATACGTTATATAGTAATAGTATATAACGTTATACGTTACATAGTAATAGTATATAACGGTATACGTTATATAGTAATAGTATATAACGTTATACGATATAGTAATAGTATATAACGTTATACGTTATATAGTAATATTATATAACGTTATGCGTTATATGGTAATAGTATATAACGTTATACGTTATATAGTAATAGTATACAACGTTATACGTTATATAGTAATAGTATATAACGTTATACGTTAGTACGTAATAATATACAACGTTATACGTGATATGGCAATACTATATAACGTTATACGTTATTACGTAATAGTAAATAACGTTATACGTTATATAGTAATAGTATATAACGTTATACGTTATATAGTAATAGTATATAACGTTATACGATATAGTAATAGTATATAACGTTATACGTTATATAGTAATATTATATAACGTTATGCGTTATATAGTAATAGTATATAACGTTATACGTTATATAGTAATAGTATATAACGTTATACGTTATATAGTAATATTATATAACGTTATACGTTATATAGTAATAGTATATAACGTTATACGTTATATAGTAATAGTATATAACGTTATACGTTATATAGTAATATTATATAACGTTATGCGTTATATAGTAATAGTATATAACGTTCTACGATAGTACGGAGTAGTATATATCGTTATACGTTATATAGTAATAGTATATAACGTTATACGTTAATACGTAATAGTATATATCGTTATAAGTTATATAGTAATAGTATATAGCGATATACGTTATATAGTAATAGTATATAACGTTATACGTTATATAATAATAGTATATAACGTTATACGTGATATGGCAATACTATATAACGTTATACGTTATTACGTAATAGTATATAACGTTATACGTTATATAGTAATAGTATATAACGTTATACGTTATATAGTAATTGTATATAACGTTATACGTTATATAGAAATAGTATATAACGTTATACGTTATATAGTAATATTATATAACGTTATGCGCTATATAGTAATTGTATATAACGTTATACGTTATATAGTAATAGTATATAACGTTATGCGTTGTATAGTAATAGTATATAACGTTATACGATAGTACGGAATAGTATATATCGTTATACGTTATATAGTAATAGTATATAACGTTATACGTTATTACGTAATAGTATATAACGTTATACGTTATATAGTAATAGTATATAACGTTATACGTTATATAGTAATAGTATATATCGTTATACGTTATATAGTAATAGTATATAACGTTATACGTTAGTACGTAATAGTATACAACGTTATTCGTGATATGGCAATACTATATAACGTTATACGTTATTACGTAATAGTATATAACGTTATAAGTTATATAGTAATAGTATATAACGTTATACGTTATATAGTAATAGTATATAACGTTATACGTTATATAGTAATAGTATATAACGTTATACGTTATATAGTAATATTATATAACGTTATGCGTTATATAGTAATAGTATATAACGTTATACGTTATATAGTAATAGTATATAACGTTATGCGTTATATAGTAATAGTATATAACGTTATACGATAGTACATAATAGTATATATCGTTATACGTTATATAGTAATAGTATATAACGTTATACGTTAGTACGTAATAATATACAACGTTGTACGTGATATGGCAATACTATATAACGTTATACGTTATTACGTAATAGTATATAACGTTATACGTTATTACGTAATAGTATATAACGTTATACGTTATATAGTAATAGTATATAACGTTATACGTTATATAGTAATAGTATATAACGTTATACGTTATATAGTAATATTATATAACGTTATGCGTTATATAGTAATAGTATATAACGTTATACGTTATATAGTGATAGTATATAACGTTATGCGTTATATAGTAATAGTATATAACGTTATACGTTATATAGTAATAGTATATAACGTTATGCGTTATATAGTAATAGTATATAACGTTATACGTTATATAGTAATAGTATATAACGTTATGCGTTATATAGTAATAGTATATAACGTTATACGTTATATAGTAATAGTATATAACGTTATACGTTATATAGTAATAGTATATAACGTTATACGTTATATAGTAATATTATATAACGTTATGCGTTATATAGTAATAGTATATAACGTTATACGATAGTACGGAATAGTATATATCGTTATACGTTATATAGTAATAGTATATAACGTTATACGTTAATACGTAATAGTATAAATCGTTATAAGTTATATAGTGATAGTATATAGCGATATACGTTATATAGTAATAGTATATAACGTTATACGTTATATAATAATAGTATATAACGTTATACGTTATATAGTAATAGTATATAACGTTATACGTTATATAGTAGTAGTATATAACGTTATACGTTATATAGTAATAGTATATAACGTTATGCGTTGTATAGTAATAGTATATAACGTTATACGATAGTACGGAATAGTATATATCGTTATACGTTATAGAGTAATAGTATATAACGTTATACGATAGTACGGAATAGTATATATCGTTATACGTTATATAGTAATAGTATATAACGTTATACGTTATATAGTAATAGTATATAACGTTATACGTTATATAGTAATATTATATAACGTTATGCGTTATATAGTAATAGTATATAACGTTATACGATAGTACGGAATAGTATATATCGTTATACGTTATATAGTAATAGTATATAACGTTATACGTTATATAGTAATAGTATATAACGTTATACGTTATATAGTAATAGTATACAACGTTATACGTTATATAGTAATATTATATAACGTTATGCGCTATATAGTAATTGTATATAACGTTATACGTTATATAGTAATAGTATATAACGTTATGCGTTGTATAGTAATAGTATATAACGTTATACGATAGTACGGAATAGTATATATCGTTATACGTTATAGAGTAATAGTATATAACGTTATACGTTATTACGTAATAGTATATAACGTTATACGTTATATAGTAATAGTATATAACGTTATACGTTATATAGTAATAGTATATAACGTTATACGTTATATAGTAATTGTATATAACGTTATACGTTATGTAGAAATAGTGTATAACGTTATACGTTATATAGTAATATTATATAACGTTATGCGTTATATAGTAATTGTATATAACGTTATACGTTATATAGCAATAGTATATAACGTTATGCGTTGTATAGTAATAGTATATAACGTTATACGTTAGTACGTAATAATATACAACGTTATACGTGATATGGCAATACTATATAACGTTATACGTTATTACGTAATAGTAAATAACGTTATACGTTATATAGTAATAGTATATAACGTTATACGTTATATAGTAGTAGTATATAACGTTATACGATATAGTAATAGTATATAACGTTATACGTTATATAGTAATATTATATAACGTTATACGTTAGTACGTAATAATATACAACGTTATACGTGATATGGCAATACTATATAACGTTATACGTTATTACGTAATAGTAAATAACGTTATACGTTATATAGTAATAGTATATAACGTTATACGTTATATAGTAATAGTATATAACGTTATACGATATAGTAATAGTATATAACGTTATACGTTATATAGTAATAGTATATAACGTTATACGATATAGTAATAGTATATAACGTTATACGTTATATAGTAATATTATATAACGTTATGCGTTATATAGTAATAGTATATAACGTTATACGTTATATAGTAATAGTACATAACGTTATACGTTATATAGTAATAGTATATAGCGATATACGTTATATAGTAATATTATATAACGTTATGCGTTATATGGTAATAGTATATAACGTTATACGATATATAGTAATAGTATATAACGTTATACGTTATATAGTAATAGTATATAACGTTATACGTTATATAGTAATAGTATATAACGTTATACGTTATATAGTAATATTATATAACGTTATGCGTTATATAGTAATAGTATATAACGGTATACGTTATATAGTAATAGTATATAACGTTATGCGTTATATAGTAATAGTATATACCGTTATACGATAGTACGGAATAGTATATATCGTTATACGTTATATAGTAATAGTATATAACGTTATACGTTAGTACGTAATAATATACAACGTTATACGTGATATGGCAATACTATATAACGTTATACGTTATTACGTAATAGTAAATAACGTTATACGTTATATAGTAATAGTATATAACGTTATACGTTATATAGTAATGGTATATAACGTTATACGATATAGTAATAGTATATAACGTTATACGTTATATAGTAATAGTATATAACGTTATACGTTATATAGTAATATTATATAACGTTATACGTTATATAGTAATAGTATATAACGTTATACGTTATATAGTAATATTATATAACGTTATACGTTATATAGTAATAGTATATAACGTTATACGTTATATAGTAATAGTATACAACGTTATACGTTATATAGTAATAGTATATAACGTTATACGTTAGTACGTAATAATATACAACGTTATACGTGATATGGCAATACTATATAACGTTATACGTTATTACGTAATAGTAAATAACGTTATACGTTATATAGTAATAGTATATAACGTTATACGTTATATAGTAATAGTATATAACGTTATACGATATAGTAATAGTATACAACGTTATACGTTATATAGTAATATTATATAACGTTATGCGTTATATAGTAATAGTATATAACGTTATACGTTATATAGTAATAGTAAATAACGTTATACGTTATATAGTAATATTATATAACGTTATACGTTATATAGTAATAGTATATAACGTTATACGTTATATAGTAATAGTATATAACGTTATACGTTATATAGTAATATTATATAACGTTATGCGTTATATAGTAATAGTATATAACGTTATACGATAGTACGGAATAGTATATATCGTTATACGATATATAGTAATAGTATATAACGTTATACGTTAATACGTAATAGTATATATCGTTATAAGTTATATAGTGATAGTATATAGCGATATACGTTATATAGTAATAGTATATAACGTTATACGTTATATAATAATAGTATATAACGTTATACGTTATATAGAAATAGTATATAACGTTATACGTTATATAGTAATAGTATATAACGTTATACGTTATATAGTAATATTATATAACGTTATACGTTATATAGTAATAGTATATAACGTTATACGTTATATAGTAATAGTATATAACGTTATACGTTATATAGTAATATTATATAACGTTATGCGTTATATAGTAATAGTATATAACGTTATACGATAGTACGGAATAGTATATATCGTTATACGTTATATAGTAATAGTATATAACGTTATACGTTAATACGTAATAGTATATATCGTTATAAGTTATATAGTAATAGTATATAGCGATATACGTTATATAGTAATATTATATAACGTTATGCGTTATATGGTAATAGTATATAACGTTATACGATATATAGTAATAGTATATAACGTTATACGTTATATAGTAATAGTATATAACGTTATACGTTATATAGTAATAGTATATAACGTTATACGTTATATAGTAATATTATATAACGTTATGCGTTATATAGTAATAGTATATAACGGTATACGTTATATAGTAATAGTATATAACGTTATGCGTTATATAGTAATAGTATATAACGTTATACGATAGTACGGTATAGTATATATCGTTATACGTTATATAGTAATAGTATATAACGTTATACGTTAGTACGTAATAATATACAACGTTATACGTGATATGGCAATACTATATAACGTTATACGTTATTACGTAATAGTAAATAACGTTATACGTTATATAGTAATAGTATATAACGTTATACGTTATATAGTAATAGTATATAACGTTATACGATATAGTAATAGTATATAACGTTATACGTTATATAGTAATATTATATAACGTTATGCGTTATATAGTAATAGTATATAACGTTATATAGTAATAGTATATAACGTTATAGTATATAACGTTATAAGTTATATAGTAATATTATATAACGTTATACGTTATATAGTAATAGTATATAACGTTATACGTTATATAGTAATAGTATATAACGGTATACGTTATATAGTAATATTATATAACGTTATGCGTTATATAGTAATAGTATATAACGTTATACGTTATATAGTAATAGTATATAACGTTATACGATAGTACGGAATAGTATATATCGTTATACGTTATATAGTAATAGTATATAACGTTATACGTTATATAGTAATAGTATATAACGTTATACGTTATATAGTAATAGTATATAACGTTATACGTTATATAGTAATATTATATAACGTTATGCGTTATATAGTAATAGTATATAACGATATACGTTATATAGTAATAGTATATAACGTTATGCGTTATATAGTAATAGTATATAACGTTATACGTTAATACGGAATAGTATATATCGTTATACGTTATTACGTAATAGTATATAACGTTATACGTTATTACGTAATAGTATATAACGTTATACGTTATATAGTAATATTATATAACGTTATGCGTTATATAGTAATAGTATATAACGTTATACGTTATATAGTAATAGTATATAACGTTATACGTTATATAGTAATAGTATATAACGTTATACGTTATATAGTAATAGTATATAACGTTATACGTTATATAGTAATAGTATATAACGTTATACGTTACATAGTAATAGTATATAACGGTATACGTTATATAGTAATAGTATATAACGTTATACGATATAGTAATAGTATATAACGTTATACGTTATATAGTAATATTATATAACGTTATGCGTTATATGGTAATAGTATATAACGTTATACGTTATATAGTAATAGTATACAACGTTATACGTTATATAGTAATAGTATATAACGTTATGCGTTAGTACGTAATAATATACAACGTTATACGTGATATGGCAATACTATATAACGTTATACGTTATTACGTAATAGTAAATAACGTTATACGTTATATAGTAATAGTATATAACGTTATACGTTATATAGTAATAGTATATAACGTTATACGATATAGTAATAGTATATAACGTTATACGTTATATAGTAATATTATATAACGTTATGCGTTATATAGTAATAGTATATAACGTTATACGTTATATAGTAATAGTATATAACGTTATACGTTATATAGTAATATTATATAACGTTATACGTTATATAGTAATAGTATATAACGTTATACGTTATATAGTAATAGTATATAACGTTATACGTTATATAGTAATATTATATAACGTTATGCGTTATATAGTAATAGTATATAACGTTATACGATAGTACGGAGTAGTATATATCGTTATACGTTATATAGTAATAGTATATAACGTTATACGTTAATACGTAATAGTATATATCGTTATAAGTTATATAGTAATAGTATATAGCGATATACGTTATATAGTAATAGTATATAACGTTATACGTTATATAATAATAGTATATAACGTTATACGTGATATGGCAATACTATATAACGTTATACGTTATTACGTAATAGTATATAACGTTATACGTTATATAGTAATAGTATATAACGTTATACGTTATATAGTAATTGTATATAACGTTATACGTTATATAGAAATAGTATATAACGTTATACGTTATATAGTAATATTATATAACGTTATGCGCTATATAGTAATTGTATATAACGTTATACGTTATATAGTAATAGTATATAACGTTATGCGTTGTATAGTAATAGTATATAACGTTATACGATAGTACGGAATAGTATATATCGTTATACGTTATATAGTAATAGTATATAACGTTATACGTTATTACGTAATAGTATATAACGTTATACGTTATATAGTAATAGTATATAACGTTATACGTTATATAGTAATAGTATATATCGTTATACGTTATATAGTAATAGTATATAACGTTATACGTTAGTACGTAATAGTATACAACGTTATTCGTGATATGGCAATACTATATAACGTTATACGTTATTACGTAATAGTATATAACGTTATAAGTTATATAGTAATAGTATATAACGTTATACGTTATATAGTAATAGTATATAACGTTATACGTTATATAGTAATAGTATATAACGTTATACGTTATATAGTAATAGTATATAACGTTATACGTTATATAGTAATATTATATAACGTTATGCGTTATATAGTAATAGTATATAACGTTATACGTTATATAGTAATAGTATATAACGTTATGCGTTATATAGTAATAGTATATAACGTTATGCGTTATATAGTAATAGTATATAACGTTATACGATAGTACATAATAGTATATATCGTTATACGTTATATAGTAATAGTATATAACGTTATACGTTAGTACGTAATAATATACAACGTTGTACGTGATATGGCAATACTATATAACGTTATACGTTATTACGTAATAGTATATAACGTTATACGTTATTACGTAATAGTATATAACGTTATACGTTATATAGTAATAGTATATAACGTTATACGTTATATAGTAATAGTATATAACGTTATACGTTATATAGTAATATTATATAACGTTATGCGTTATATAGTAATATTATATAACGTTATACGTTATATAGTAATAGTATATAACGTTATGCGTTATATAGTAATAGTATATAACGTTATGCGTTATATAGTAATAGTATATAACGTTATGCGTTATATAGTAATAGTATATAACGTTATACGATAGTACGGAATAGTATATATCGTTATACGTTATATAGTAATAGTATATAACGTTATACGTTAATACGTAATAGTATATATCGTTATAAGTTATATAGTGATAGTATATAGCGATATACGTTATATAGTAATAGTATATAACGTTATACGTTATATAATAATAGTATATAACGTTATACGTTATATAGTAATAGTATATAACGTTATACGTTATATAGTAGTAGTATATAACGTTATACGTTATATAGTAGTATTATATAACGTTATGCGTTATATAGTAATAGTATATAACGTTATACGTTATATAGTAATAGTATATAACGTTATACGTTATATAGTAATATTATATAACGTTATGCGTTATATAGTAATAGTATATAACGTTATACGATAGTACGGAATAGTATATATCGTTATACGTTATATAGTAATAGTATATAACGTTATACGTTATATAGTAATAGTATATAACGTTATACGTTATATAGTAATAGTATACAACGTTATACGTTATATAGTAATATTATATAACGTTATGCGCTATATAGTAATTGTATATAACGTTATACGTTATATAGTAATAGTATATAACGTTATGCGTTGTATAGTAATAGTATATAACGTTATACGATAGTACGGAATAGTATATATCGTTATACGTTATAGAGTAATAGTATATAACGTTATACGTTATTACGTAATAGTATATAACGTTATACGTTATATAGTAATAGTATATAACGTTATACGTTATATAGTAATAGTATATAACGTTATACGTTATATAGTAATTGTATATAACGTTATACGTTATGTAGAAATAGTATATAACGTTATACGTTATATAGTAATATTATATAACGTTATGCGTTATATAGTAATTGTATATAACGTTATACGTTATATAGCAATAGTATATAACGTTATGCGTTGTATAGTAATAGTATATAACGTTATACGTTAGTACGTAATAATATACAACGTTATACGTGATATGGCAATACTATATAACGTTATACGTTATTACGTAATAGTAAATAACGTTATACGTTATATAGTAATAGTATATAACGTTATACGTTATATAGTAATAGTATATAACGTTATACGATATAGTAATAGTATATAACGTTATACGTTATATAGTAATATTATATAACGTTATACGTTAGTACGTAATAATATACAACGTTATACGTGATATGGCAATACTATATAACGTTATACGTTATTACGTAATAGTAAATAACGTTATACGTTATATAGTAATAGTATATAACGTTATACGTTATATAGTAATAGTATATAACGTTATACGATATAGTAATAGTATATAACGTTATACGTTATATAGTAATAGTATATAACGTTATACGATATAGTAATAGTATATAACGTTATACGTTATATAGTAATATTATATAACGTTATGCGTTATATAGTAATAGTATATAACGTTATACGTTATATAGTAATAGTACATAACGTTATACGTTATATAGTAATATTATATAACGTTATACGTTATATAGTAATATTATATAACGTTATGCGTTATATGGTAATAGTATATAACGTTCTACGATATATAGTAATAGTATATAACGTTATACGTTATATAGTAATAGTATATAACGTTATACGTTATATAGTAATAGTATATAACGTTATGCGTTATATAGTAATAGTATATAACGTTATACGTTATATAGTAATAGTATATAACGTTATGCGTTCTATAGTAATAGTATATAACGTTATACGATAGTACGGAATAGTATATATCGTTATACGTTATTACGTAATAGTATATAACGTTATACGTTATATAGTAATAGTATATAACGTTATACGTTATATAGTAATAGTATATAACGTTATACATTATATAGTAATAGTATATAACGTTATACGTTATATAGTAATATTATATAACGTTATGCGTTATATAGTAATAGTATATAACGATATACGTTATACAGTAATAGTATATAACGTTATGCGTTATATAGTAATAGTATATAACGTTATACGTTAATACGGAATAGTATATATCGTTATACGTTATATAGTAATAGTATATAACGTTATACGTTATATAGTAATAGTATATAACGTTATACGTTATATAGTAATATTATATAACGTTATACGTTATGTAGTGATAGTATATAACGTTATACGTTATATAGTAATATTATATAACGTTTTGCGTTATATAGTAATAGTATATAACGTTATACGTTATATAGTAATAGTATATAACGTTATGCGTTATATAGTAATAGTATATAACGTTATACGATAGTACATAATAGTATATATCGTTATACGTTATATAGTAATAGTATATAACGTTATACGTTAGTACGTAATAATATACAACGTTGTACGTGATATGGCAATACTATATAACGTTATACGTTATTACGTAATAGTATATAACGTTATACGTTATTACGTAATAGTATATAACGTTATACGTTATATAGTAATAGTATATAACGTTATACGTTATATAGTAATAGTATATAACGTTATACGTTATATAGTAATAGTATATAACGTTATACGTTATATAGTAATAGTATATAACGTTATACGTTACATAGTAATAGTATATAACGGTATACGTTATATAGTAATAGTATATAACGTTATACGATATAGTAATAGTATATAACGTTATACGTTATATAGTAATATTATATAACGTTATGCGTTATATGGTAATAGTATATAACGTTATACGTTAGTACGTAATAATATACAACGTTATACGTGATATGGCAATACTATATAACGTTATACGTTATTACGTAATAGTAAATAACGTTATACGTTATATAGTAATAGTATATAACGTTATACGTTATATAGTAATAGTATATAACGTTATACGATATAGTAATAGTATATAGCGATATACGTTATATAGTAATAGTATATAACGTTATACGTTATATAATAATAGTATATAACGTTATACGTGATATGGCAATACTATATAACGTTATACGTTATTACGTAATAGTATATAACGTTATACGTTATATAGTAATAGTATATAACGTTATACGTTATATAGTAATTGTATATAACGTTATACGTTATATAGAAATAGTATATAACGTTATACGTTATATAGTAATATTATATAACGTTATGCGCTATATAGTAATTGTATATAACGTTATACGTTATATAGTAATAGTATATAACGTTATGCGTTGTATAGTAATAGTATATAACGTTATACGATAGTACGGAATAGTATATATCGTTATACGTTATATAGTAATAGTATATAACGTTATACGTTATTACGTAATAGTATATAACGTTATACGTTATATAGTAATAGTATATAACGTTATACGTTATATAGTAATAGTATATATCGTTATACGTTATATAGTAATAGTATATAACGTTATACGTTAGTACGTAATAGTATACAACGTTATTCGTGATAAGGCAATACTATATAACGTTATACGTTATTACGTAATAGTATATAACGTTATAAGTTATATAGTAATAGTATATAACGTTATACGTTATATAGTAATAGTATATAACGTTATACGTTATATAGTAATAGTATATAACGTTATACGTTATATAGTAATATTATATAACGTTATGCGTTATATAGTAATAGTATATAACGTTATACGTTATATAGTAATAGTATATAACGTTATGCGTTATATAGTAATAGTATATAACGTTATACGATAGTACATAATAGTATATATCGTTATACGTTATATAGTAATAGTATATAACGTTATACGTTAGTACGTAATAATATACAACGTTGTACGTGATATTGGCAATACTATATAACGTTATACGTTATTACGTAATAGTATATAACGTTATACGTTATATAGTAATAGTATATAACGTTATACGTTATATAGTAATAGTATATAACGTTATACGTTATATAGTAATATTATATAACGTTATGCGTTATATAGTAATAGTATATAACGTTATACGTTATATAGTAATAGTATATAACGTTATGCGTTATATAGTAATAGTATATAACGTTATACGTTATATAGTAATAGTATATAACGTTATGCGTTATATAGTAATAGTATATAACGTTATACGTTATATAGTAATAGTATATAACGTTATACGTTATATAGTAATAGTATATAACGTTATACGTTATATAGTAATATTATATAACGTTATGCGTTATATAGTAATAGTATATAACGTTATACGATAGTACGGAATAGTATATATCGTTATACGTTATATAGTAATAGTATATAACGTTATACGTTAATACGTAATAGTATATATCGTTATAAGTTATATAGTGATAGTATATAGCGATATACGTTATATAGTAATAGTATATAACGTTATACGTTATATAATAATAGTATATAACGTTATACGTTATATAGTAATAGTATATAACGTTATACGTTATATAGTAGTAGTATATAACGTTATACGTTATATAGTAGTATTATATAACGTTATGCGTTATATAGTAATAGTATATAACGTTATACGTTATATAGTAATAGTATATAACGTTATACGTTAGTACGTAATAATATACAACGTTATACGTGATATGGCAATACTATATAACGTTATGCGTTATATAGTAATAGTATATAACGTTATACGATAGTACGGAATAGTATATATCGTTATACGTTATATAGTAATAGTATATAACGTTATACGTTAGTACGTAATAATATACAACGTTATACGTGATATGGCAATACTATATAACGTTATACGTTATTACGTAATAGTAAATAACGTTATACGTTATATAGTAATAGTATATAACGTTATACGTTATATAGTAATAGTATATAACGTTATACGATATAGTAATAGTATATAACGTTATACGTTATATAGTAATATTATATAACGTTATGCGTTATATAGTAATAGTATATAGCGATATACGTTATATAGTAATAGTATATAACGTTATACGTTATATAATAATAGTATATAACGTTATACGTTATATAATAATAGTATATAACGTTATACGTGATATGGCAATACTATATAACGTTATACGTTATTACGTAATAGTATATAACGTTATACGTTATATAGTAATAGTATATAACGTTATACGTTATATAGTAATTGTATATAACGTTATACGTTATATAGAAATAGTATATAACGTTATACGTTATATAGTAATATTATATAACGTTATGCGCTATATAGTAATTGTATATAACGTTATACGTTATATAGTAATAGTATATAACGTTATGCGTTGTATAGTAATAGTATATAACGTTATACGATAGTACGGAATAGTATATATCGTTATACGTTATAGAGTAATAGTATATAACGTTATACGTTATTACGTAATAGTATATAACGTTATACGTTATATAGTAATAGTATATAACGTTATACGTTATATAGTAATAGTATATAACGTTATACGTTATATAGTAATAGTATATAACGTTATACGTTATATAGTAATTGTATATAACGTTATACGTTATGTAGAAATAGTATATAACGTTATACGTTATATAGTAATATTATATAACGTTATGCGTTATATAGTAATTGTATATAACGTTATACGATATATAGTAATAGTATATAACGCTATGCGTTGTATAGTAATAGTATATAACGTTATACGATAGTACGGAATAGTATATATCGTTATACGTTATATAGTAATAGTATATAACGTTATACGTTATTACGTAATAGTATATAACGTTATACGTTATATAGTAATAGTATATAACGTTATACGTTATATAGTAATAGTATATAACGTTATACGTTATATAGTAATATTATATAACGTTATGCGTTATATAGTAATAGTATATAACGTTATACGATAGTACGGAATAGTATATATCGTTATACGTTATATAGTAATAGTATATAACGTTATACGTTAATACGTAATAGTATATATCGTTATAAGTTATATAGTAATAGTATATAGCGATATACGTTATATAGTAATAGTATATAACGTTATACGTTATATAATAATAGTATATAACGTTATACGTTATATAATAATAGTATATAACGTTATACGTGGTATGGCAATACTATATAACGTTATACGTTATTACGTAATAGTATATAACGTTATACGTTATATAGTAATAGTATATAACGTTATACGTTATATAGTAAGTGTATATAACGTTATACGTTATATAGAAATAGTATATAACGTTATACGTTATATAGTAATATTATATAACGTTATGCGTTATATAGTAATTGTATATAACGTTATACGTTATATAGTAATAGTATATAACGTTATGCGTTGTATAGTAATAGTATATAACGTTATACGATAGTACGGAATAGTATATACCGTTATACGTTATATAGTAATAGTATATAACGTTATACGTTATTACGTAATAGTATATAACGTTATACGTTATATAGTAATAGTATATAACGTTATACGTTATATAGTAATAGTATATAACGTTATACATTATATAGTAATAGTATATAACGTTATACGTTATATAGTAATATTATATAACGTTATGCGTTATATAGTAATAGTATATAACGATATACGTTATATAGTAATAGTATATAACGTTATGCGTTATATAGTAATAGTATATAACGTTATACGTTAATACGGAATAGTATATATCGTTATACGTTATATAGTAATAGTATATAACGTTATACGTTATATAGTAATAGTATATAACGTTATACGTTATATAGTAATAGTATATAACGTTATACGTTATATAGTAATAGTATATAACGTAATACGTTATATAGTAATAGTATATAACGTTATACGTTATGTACTGATAGTATATAACGGTATACGTTATATAGTAATAATACATAACGTTATACGTTATATAGTAATAGTATATAACGTTATACGTTATATAGTAATAGTATATAACGTTATGCGTTATATACTAATAGTATATAACGTTATACGATAGTACGTAATAGTATATATCGCTATACGTTATATAGTAATAGTATATAACGTTATACGTTAGTACGTAATAGTATACAACGTTATTCGTGATATGGCAATACTATATAACGTTATACGTTATTACGTAATAGTATATAACGTTATAAGTTATATAGTAATAGTATATAACGTTATACGTTATATAGTAATAGTATATAACGTTATACGTTATATAGTAATAGTATATAACGTTATACGTTATATAGTAATATTATATAACGTTATGCGTTATATAGTAATAGTATATAACGTTATACGTTATATAGTAATAGTATATAACGTTATGCGTTATATAGTAATAGTATATAACGTTATACGATAGTACATAATAGTATATATCGTTATACGTTATATAGTAATAGTATATAACGTTATACGTTAGTACGTAATAATATACAACGTTGTACGTGATATGGCAATACTATATAACGTTATACGTTATTACGTAATAGTATATAACGTTATACGTTATATAGTAATAGTATATAACGTTATGCGTTATATAGTAATAGTATATAACGTTATACGTTATATAGTAATAGTATATAACGTTATACGTTATATAGTAATAGTATATAACGTTATACGTTATATAGTAATATTATATAACGTTATGCGTTATATAGTAATAGTATATAACGTTATACGTTATATAGTAATAGTATATAACGTTATGCGTTATATAGTAATAGTATATAACGTTATACGTTATATAGTAATAGTATATAACGTTATGCGTTATATAGTAATAGTATATAACGTTATACGTTATATAGTAATAGTATATAACGTTATACGTTATATAGTAATAGTATATAACGTTATGCGTTATATAGTAATAGTATATAACGTTATACGTTATATAGTAATAGTATATAACGTTATACGTTATATAGTAATAGTATATAACGTTATACGTTATATAGTAATATTATATAACGTTATGCGTTATATAGTAATAGTATATAACGTTATACGATAGTACGGAATAGTATATATCGTTATACGTTATATAGTAATAGTATATAACGTTATACGTTAATACGTAATAGTATATATCGTTATAAGTTATATAGTGATAGCATATAGCGATATACGTTATATAGTAATAGTATATAACGTTATACGTTATATAATAATAGTATATAACGTTATACGTTATATAGTAATAGTATATAACGTTATACGTTATATAGTAGTAGTATATAACGTTATACGTTATATAGTAGTATTATATAACGTTATGCGTTATATAGTAATAGTATATAACGTTATACGTTATATAGTAATAGTATATAACGTTATACGTTATATAGTAATATTATATAACGTTATGCGTTATATAGTAATAGTATATAACGTTATACGATAGTACGGAATAGTATATATCGTTATACGTTATATAGTAATAGTATATAACGTTATACGTTATATAGTAATAGTATATAACGTTATACGTTATATAGTAATAGTATACAACGTTATACGTTATATAGTAATAGTATATAACGTTATACGTTAGTACGTAATAATATACAACGTTATACGTGATATGGCAATACTATATAACGTTATACGTTATATAGTAATAGTATATAACGTTACACGTTATATAGTAATAGTATATAACGTTATACGTTATATAGTAATAGTATATAACGTTATACGTTATATAGTAATATTATATAACGTTATGTGTTATATAGTAATAGTATATAACGTTATACGATAGTACGGAATAGTATATATCGTTATGCGTTATATAGTAATAGTATATAACGTTATACGTTATATAGTAATAGTATATAACGTTATACGTTATATAGTAATAGTATATAACGTTATGCGTTATATAGTAATAGTATATAACGGTATACGTTATATAGTAATAGTATATAACGTTATGCGTTATATAGTAATAGTATATAACGTTATACGATAGTACGGAATAGTATATATCGTTATACGTTATATAGTAATAGTATATAACGTTATACGTTAGTACGTAATAATATACAACGTTATACGTGATATGGCAATACTATATAACGTTATACGTTATTACGTAATAGTAAATAAAGTTATACGTTATATAGTAATAGTATATAACGTTATACGTTATATAGTAATAGTATATAACGTTATACGATATAGTAATAGTATATAACGTTATACGTTATATAGTAATATTATATAACGTTATGCGTTATATAGTAATAGTATATAACGTTATACGTTATATAGTAATAGTATATAACGTTATACGTTATATAGTAATATTATATAACGTTATACGTTATATAGTAATAGTATATAACGTTATACGTTATATAGTAATAGTATATAACGTTATACGTTATATAGTAATATTATATAACGTTATGCGTTATATAGTAATAGTATATAACGTTATACGATAGTACGGAATAGTATATATCGTTATACGTTATATAGTAATAGTATATAACGTTATACGTTATATAGTAATAGTATATAACGTTATACGTTATATAGTAATAGTATATAACGTTATACGTTATATAGTAATAGTATATAACGTTATACGTTATATAGTAATAGTATATAACGTTATGCGTTATATAGTAATAGTATATAACGTTATACGATAGTACGTAATAGTATATATCGTTATACGTTATATAGTAATAGTATATAGCGATATACGTTATATAGTAATAGTATATAACGTTATACGTTATATAATAATAGTATATAACGTCATACGTGATATGGCAATACTATATAACGTTATACGTTATTACGTAATAGTATATAACGTTATACGTTATATAGTAATAGTATATAACGTTATACGTTATATAGTAATTGTATATAACGTTATACGTTATATAGAAATAGTATATAACGTTATACGTTATATAGTAATATTATATAACGTTATGCGCTATATAGTAATTGTATATAACGTTATACGTTATATAGTAATAGTATATAACGTTATGCGTTGTATAGTAATAGTATATAACGTTATACGATAGTACGGAATAGTATATATCGTTATACGTTATATAGTAATAGTATATAACGTTATACGTTATTACGTAATAGTATATAACGTTATACGTTATATAGTAATAGTATATAACGTTATACGTTATATAGTAATAGTATATAACGTTATACGTTATATAGTAATAGTACATAACGTTATGCGTTGTATAGTAATAGTATATAACGTTATACGATAGTACGGAATAGTATATATCGTTATACGTTATATAGTAATAGTATATAACGTTATACGTTATTACGTAATAGTATATAACTTTATACGTTATATAGTAATAGTATATAACGTTATACGTTATGTAGAAATAGTATATAACGTTATACGTTATATAGTAATATTATATAACGTTATGCGTTATATAGTAATTGTATATAACGTTATACGTTATATAGTAATAGTACATAACGTTATGCGTTGTATAGTAATAGTATATAACGTTATACGATAGTACGGAATAGTATATATCGTTATACGTTATATAGTAATAGTATATAACGTTATACGTTATTACGTAATAGTATATAACTTTATACGTTATATAGTAATAGTATATAACGTTATACGTTATATAGTAATAGTATATAACGTTATACGTTATATAGTAATAGTATATAACGTTATGCGTTATATAGTAATAGTATATAACGTTATACGATAGTACGGAATAGTATATATCGTTATACGTTATATAGTAATAGTATATAACGTTATACGTTAATACGTAATAGTATATATCGTTATAAGTTATATAGTAATAGTATATAGCGATATACGTTATATAGTAATAGTATATAACGTTATACGTTATATAATAATAGTATATAACGTTATACGTGGTATGGCAATACTATATAACGTTATACGTTATTACGTAATAGTATATAACGTTATACGTTATATAGTAAGTGTATATAACGTTATACGTTATATAGAAATAGTATATAACGTTATACGTTATATAGTAATATTATATAACGTTATGCGTTATATAGTAATAGTATATAACGTTATGCGTTATATAGTAATAGTATATAACGTTATACGTTATATAGTAATAGTATATAACGTTATGCGTTATATAGTAATAGTATATAACGTTATACGTTATATAGTAATAGTATATAACGTTATACGTTATATAGTAATAGTATATAACGTTATACGTTATATAGTAATATTATATAACGTTATGCGTTATATAGTAATAGTATATAACGTTATACGATAGTACGGAATAGTATATATCGTTATACGTTATATAGTAATAGTATATAACGTTATACGTTAATACGTAATAGTATATATCGTTATAAGTTATATAGTGATAGCATATAGCGATATACGTTATATAGTAATAGTATATAACGTTATACGTTATATAATAATAGTATATAACGTTATACGTTATATAGTAATAGTATATAACGTTATACGTTATATAGTAGTAGTATATAACGTTATACGTTATATAGTAGTATTATATAACGTTATGCGTTATATAGTAATAGTATATAACGTTATACGTTATATAGTAATAGTATATAACGTTATACGTTATATAGTAATATTATATAACGTTATGCGTTATATAGTAATAGTATATAACGTTATACGATAGTACGGAATAGTATATATCGTTATACGTTATATAGTAATAGTATATAACGTTATACGTTATATAGTAATAGTATATAACGTTATACGTTATATAGTAATAGTATACAACGTTATACGTTATATAGTAATAGTATATAACGTTATACGTTAGTACGTAATAATATACAACGTTATACGTGATATGGCAATACTATATAACGTTATACGTTATATAGTAATAGTATATAACGTTACACGTTATATAGTAATAGTATATAACGTTATACGTTATATAGTAATAGTATATAACGTTATACGTTATATAGTAATATTATATAACGTTATGCGTTATATAGTAATAGTATATAACGTTATACGATAGTACGGAATAGTATATATCGTTATGCGTTATATAGTAATAGTATATAACGTTATACGTTATATAGTAATAGTATATAACGTTATACGTTATATAGTAATAGTATATAACGTTATACGTTATATAGTAATAGTATATAACGTTATGCGTTATATAGTAATAGTATATAACGGTATACGTTATATAGTAATAGTATATAACGTTATGCGTTATATAGTAATAGTATATAACGTTATACGATAGTACGGAATAGTATATATCGTTATACGTTATATAGTAATAGTATATAACGTTATACGTTAGTACGTAATAATATACAACGTTATACGTGATATGGCAATACTATATAACGTTATACGTTATTACGTAATAGTAAATAACGTTATACGTTATATAGTAATAGTATATAACGTTATACGTTATATAGTAATAGTATATAACGTTATACGATATAGTAATAGTATATAACGTTATACGTTATATAGTAATATTATATAACGTTATGCGTTATATAGTAATAGTATATAACGTTATACGTTATATAGTAATAGTATATAACGTTATACGTTATATAGTAATATTATATAACGTTATACGTTATATAGTAATAGTATATAACGTTATACGTTATATAGTAATAGTATATAACGTTATACGTTATATAGTAATATTATATAACGTTATGCGTTATATAGTAATAGTATATAACGTTATACGATAGTACGGAATAGTATATATCGTTATACGTTATATAGTAATAGTATATAACGTTATACGTTATATAGTAATAGTATATAACGTTATACGTTATATAGTAATAGTATATAACGTTATACGTTATATAGTAATAGTATATAACGTTATACGTTATATAGTAATAGTATATAACGTTATGCGTTATATAGTAATAGTATATAACGTTATACGATAGTACGTAATAGTATATATCGTTATACGTTATATAGTAATAGTATATAGCGATATACGTTATATAGTAATAGTATATAACGTTATACGTTATATAATAATAGTATATAACGTCATACGTGATATGGCAATACTATATAACGTTATACGTTATTACGTAATAGTATATAACGTTATACGTTATATAGTAATAGTATATAACGTTATACGTTATATAGTAATTGTATATAACGTTATACGTTATATAGAAATAGTATATAACGTTATACGTTATATAGTAATATTATATAACGTTATGCGCTATATAGTAATTGTATATAACGTTATACGTTATATAGTAATAGTATATAACGTTATGCGTTGTATAGTAATAGTATATAACGTTATACGTTATATAGTAATAGTATATAACGTTATACGTTATATAGTAATAGTATATAACGTTATACGTTATATAGTAATTGTATATAACGTTATACGTTATGTAGAAATAGTATATAACGTTATACGTTATATAGTAATATTATATAACGTTATGCGTTATATAGTAATTGTATATAACGTTATACGTTATATAGTAATAGTACATAACGTTATGCGTTGTATAGTAATAGTATATAACGTTATACGATAGTACGGAATAGTATATATCGTTATACGTTATATAGTAATAGTATATAACGTTATACGTTATTACGTAATAGTATATAACTTTATACGTTATATAGTAATAGTATATAACGTTATACGTTATATAGTAATAGTATATAACGTTATACGTTATATAGTAATAGTATATAACGTTATGCGTTATATAGTAATAGTATATAACGTTATACGATAGTACGGAATAGTATATATCGTTATACGTTATATAGTAATAGTATATAACGTTATACGTTAATACGTAATAGTATATATCGTTATAAGTTATATAGTAATAGTATATAGCGATATACGTTATATAGTAATAGTATATAACGTTATACGTTATATAATAATAGTATATAACGTTATACGTGGTATGGCAATACTATATAACGTTATACGTTATTACGTAATAGTATATAACGTTATACGTTATATAGTAAGTGTATATAACGTTATACGTTATATAGAAATAGTATATAACGTTATACGTTATATAGTAATATTATATAACGTTATGCGTTATATAGTAATAGTATATAACGTTATACGTTATATAGTAATAGTATATAACGTTATACGTTATATAGTAATAGTATATAACGTTATGCGTTATATAGTAATAGTATATAACGTTATACGTTATATAGTAATAGTATATAACGTTATACGTTATATAGTAATAGTATATAACGTTATACGTTATATAGTAATATTATATAACGTTATGCGTTATATAGTAATAGTATATAACGTTATACGATAGTACGGAATAGTATATATCGTTATACGTTATATAGTAATAGTATATAACGTTATACGTTAATACGTAATAGTATATATCGTTATAAGTTATATAGTGATAGCATATAGCGATATACGTTATATAGTAATAGTATATAACGTTATACGTTATATAATAATAGTATATAACGTTATACGTTATATAGTAATAGTATATAACGTTATACGTTATATAGAAGTAGTATATAACGTTATACGTTATATAGTAGTATTATATAACGTTATGCGTTATATAGTAATAGTATATAACGTTATACGTTATATAGTAATAGTATATAACGTTATACGTTATATAGTAATATTATATAACGTTATGCGTTATATAGTAATAGTATATAACGTTATACGATAGTACGGAATAGTATATATCGTTATACGTTATATAGTAATAGTATATAACGTTATACGTTATATAGTAATAGTATATAACGTTATACGTTATATAGTAATAGTATACAACGTTATACGTTATATAGTAATAGTATATAACGTTATACGTTAGTACGTAATAATATACAACGTTATACGTGATATGGCAATACTATATAACGTTATACGTTATATAGTAATAGTATATAACGTTACACGTTATATAGTAATAGTATATAACGTTATACGTTATATAGTAATAGTATATAACGTTATACGTTATATAGTAATATTATATAACGTTATGCGTTATATAGTAATAGTATATAACGTTATACGATAGTACGGAATAGTATATATCGTTATGCGTTATATAGTAATAGTATATAACGTTATACGTTATATAGTAATAGTATATAACGTTATACGTTATATAGTAATAGTATATAACGTTATACGTTATATAGTAATAGTATATAACGTTATGCGTTATATAGTAATAGTATATAACGGTATACGTTATATAGTAATAGTATATAACGTTATGCGTTATATAGTAATAGTATATAACGTTATACGATAGTACGGAATAGTATATATCGTTATACGTTATATAGTAATAGTATATAACGTTATACGTTAGTACGTAATAATATACAACGTTATACGTGATATGGCAATACTATATAACGTTATACGTTATTACGTAATAGTAAATAACGTTATACGTTATATAGTAATAGTATATAACGTTATACGTTATATAGTAATAGTATATAACGTTATACGATATAGTAATAGTATATAACGTTATACGTTATATAGTAATATTATATAACGTTATGCGTTATATAGTAATAGTATATAACGTTATACGTTATATAGTAATAGTATATAACGTTATACGTTATATAGTAATATTATATAACGTTATACGTTATATAGTAATAGTATATAACGTTATACGTTATATAGTAATAGTATATAACGTTATACGTTATATAGTAATATTATATAACGTTATGCGTTATATAGTAATAGTATATAACGTTATACGATAGTACGGAATAGTATATATCGTTATACGTTATATAGTAATAGTATATAACGTTATACGTTATATAGTAATAGTATATAACGTTATACGTTATATAGTAATAGTATATAACGTTATACGTTATATAGTAATAGTATATAACGTTATACGTTATATAGTAATAGTATATAACGTTATACGTTATATAGTAATAGTATATAACGTTATGCGTTATATAGTAATAGTATATAACGTTATACGATAGTACGTAATAGTATATATCGTTATACGTTATATAGTAATAGTATATAGCGATATACGTTATATAGTAATAGTATATAACGTTATACGTTATATAATAATAGTATATAACGTTATACGTGATATGGCAATACTATATAACGTTATACGTTATTACGTAATAGTATATAACGTTATACGTTATATAGTAATAGTATATAACGTTATACGTTATATAGTAATTGTATATAACGTTATACGTTATATAGAAATAGTATATAACGTTATACGTTATATAGTAATATTATATAACGTTATGCGCTATATAGTAATTGTATATAACGTTATACGTTATATAGTAATAGTATATAACGTTATGCGTTGTATAGTAATAGTATATAACGTTATACGATAGTACGGAATAGTATATATCGTTATACGTTATATAGTAATAGTATATAACGTTATACGTTATTACGTAATAGTATATAACGTTATACGTTATATAGTAATAGTATATAACGTTATACGTTATATAGTAATAGTATATAACGTTATACGTTATATAGTAATTGTATATAACGTTATACGTTATGTAGAAATAGTATATAACGTTATACGTTATATAGTAATATTATATAACGTTATGCGTTATATAGTAATTGTATATAACGTTATACGTTATATAGTAATAGTACATAACGTTATGCGTTGTATAGTAATAGTATATAACGTTATACGATAGTACGGAATAGTATATATCGTTATACGTTATATAGTAATAGTATATAACGTTATACGTTATTACGTAATAGTATATAACTTTATACGTTATATAGTAATAGTATATAACGTTATACGTTATATAGTAATAGTATATAACGTTATACGTTATATAGTAATAGTATATAACGTTATGCGTTATATAGTAATAGTATATAACGTTATACGATAGTACGGAATAGTATATATCGTTATACGTTATATAGTAATAGTATATAACGTTATACGTTAATACGTAATAGTATATATCGTTATAAGTTATATAGTAATAGTATATAGCGATATACGTTATATAGTAATAGTATATAACGTTATACGTTATATAATAATAGTATATAACGTTATACGTGGTATGGCAATACTATATAACGTTATACGTTATTACGTAATAGTATATAACGTTATACGTTATATAGTAAGTGTATATAACGTTATACGTTATATAGAAATAGTATATAACGTTATACGTTATATAGTAATATTATATAACGTTATGCGTTATATAGTAATTGTATATAACGTTATACGTTATATAGTAATAGTATATAACGTTATGCGTTGTATAGTAATAGTATATAACGTTATACGATAGTACGGAATAGTATATATCGTTATACGTTATATAGTAATAGTATATAACGTTATACGTTATTACGTAATAGTATATATCGTTATACGTTATATAGTAATAGTATATAACGTTATACGTTATATAGTAATAGTATATAACGTTATACATTATATAGTAATAGTATATAACGTTATACGTTATATAGTAATATTATATAACGTTATGCGTTATATAGTAATAGTATATAACGATATACGTTATATAGTAATAGTATATAACGTTATGCGTTATATAGTAATAGTATATAACGTTATACGTTAATACGGAATAGTATATATCGTTATACGTTATATAGTAATAGTATATAACGTTATACGTTATATAGTAATAGTATATAACGTAATACGTTATATAGTAATAGTATATAACGTTATACGTTATGTACTGATAGTATATAACGGTATACGTTATATAGTAATAATACATAACGTTATACGTTATATAGTAATAGTATATAACGTTATACGTTATATAGTAATAGTATATAACGTTATGCGTTATATAGTAATAGTATATAACGTTATACGATAGTACATAATAGTATATATCGTTATGCGTTATATAGTAATAGTATATAACGTTATACGTTAGTACGTAATAATATACAACGTTGTACGTGATATGGCAATACTATATAACGTTATACGTTATTACGTAATAGTATATAACGTTATACGTTATTACGTAATAGTATATAACGTTATACGTTATATAGTAATAGTATATAACGTTATACGTTATATAGTAATAGTATATAACGTTATACGTTATATAGTAATATTATATAACGTTATGCGTTATATAGTAATAGTATATAACGTTATACGTTATATAGTAATAGTATATAACGTTATGCGTTATATAGTAATAGTATATAACGTTATACGTTATATAGTAATAGTATATAACGTTATGCGTTATATAGTAATAGTATATAACGTTATACGTTATATAGTAATAGTATATAACGTTATACGTTATATAGTAATAGTATATAACGTTATACGTTATATAGTAATAGTATATAACGTTATACGTTATATAGTAATATTATATAACGTTATGCGTTATATAGTAATAGTATATAACGTTATACGTTATTACGTAATAGTATATAACGTTATACGTTATATAGTAATAGTATATAACGTTATACGTTATATAGTAATAGTATATAACGTTATACATTATATAGTAATAGTATATAACGTTATACGTTATATAGTAATATTATATAACGTTATGCGTTATATAGTAATAGTATATAACGATATACGTTATATAGTAATAGTATATAACGTTATGCGTTATATAGTAATAGTATATAACGTTATACGTTAATACGGAATAGTATATATCGTTATACGTTATATAGTAATAGTATATAACGTTATACGTTATATAGTAATAGTATATATCGTAATACGTTATATAGTAATAGTATATAACGTTATACGTTATGTACTGATAGTATATAACGGTATACGTTATATAGTAATAATACATAACGTTATACGTTATATAGTAATAGTATATAACGTTATACGTTATATAGTAATAGTATATAACGTTATGCGTTATATAGTAATAGTATATAACGTTATACGATAGTACATAATAGTATATATCGTTATACGTTATATAGTAATAGTATATAACGTTATACGTTAGTACGTAATAATATACAACGTTGTACGTGATATGGCAATACTATATAACGTTATACGTTATTACGTAATAGTATATAACGTTATACGTTATTACGTAATAGTATATAACGTTATACGTTATATAGTAATAGTATATAACGTTATACGTTATATAGTAATAGTATATAACGTTATACGTTATATAGTAATATTATATAACGTTATGCGTTATATAGTAATAGTATATAACGTTATACGTTATATAGTAATAGTATATAACGTTATGCGTTATATAGTAATAGTATATAACGTTATACGTTATATAGTAATAGTATATAACGTTATGCGTTATATAGTAATAGTATATAACGTTATACGTTATATAGTAATAGTATATAACGTTATACGTTATATAGTAATAGTATATAACGTTATACGTTATATAGTAATAGTATATAACGTTATACGTTATATAGTAATATTATATAACGTTATACGATAGTACGGAATAGTATATATCGTTATACGTTATATAGTAATAGTATATAACGTTATACGTTATATAGTAATAGTATATAACGTTATACGTTATGTACTGATAGTATATAACGGTATACGTTATATAGTAATAGTATATAACGTTATGCGTTATATAGTAATAGTATATAACGTTATACGATAGTACATAATAGTATATATCGTTATACGTTATATAGTAATAGTATATAACGTTATACGTTAGTACGTAATAATATACAACGTTGTACGTGATATGGCAATACTATATAACGTTATACGTTATTACGTAATAGTATATAACGTTATACGTTAATACGTAATAGTATATATCGTTATAAGTTATATAGTGATAGTATATAGCGATATACGTTATATAGTAATAGTATATAACGTTATACGTTATATAATAATAGTATATAACGTTATACGTTATATAGTAATAGTATATAACGTTATACGTTATATAGTAGTAGTATATAACGTTATACGTTATATAGTAGTATTATATAACGTTATGCGTTATATAGTAATAGTATATAACGTTATACGTTATATAGTAATAGTATATAACGTTATACGATAGTACGGAATAGTATATATCGTTATGCGTTATATAGTAATAGTATATAACGTTATACGTTATATAGTAATAGTAAATAACGTTATACGTTATTACGTAATAGTATATAACGTTATACGTTATATAGTAATAGTATATAACGTTATACGTTATATAGTAATATTATATAACGTTATACGTTATATAGTAATAGTATATAACGTTATACGTTATATAGTAATAGTATATAACGTTATACGTTATATAGTAATATTATATAACGTTATGCGTTATATAGTAATAGTATATAACGTTATACGTTATATAGTAATAGTATATAACGTTATACGTTATATAGTAATAGTATATAACGTTATACGTTATATAGTAATAGTATATAACGTTATACGATATAGTAATAGTATATAACGTTATACGTTATATAGTAATATTATATAACGTTATGCGTTATATAGTAATAGTATATAACGTTATACGTTATATAGTAATAGTATATAACGTTATACGTTATATAGTAATAGTATACAACGTTATACGTTATATAGTAATAGTATATAACGTTATACGTTAGTACGTAATAATATACAACGTTATACGTGATATGGCAATACTATATAACGTTATACGTTATATAGTAATAGTATATAACGTTATACGTTATATAGTATTAGTATATAACGTTATACGTTATATAGTAATAGTGTATAACGTTATACGTTATATAGTAATAGTATATAACGTTATACGTTATATAGTAATATTATATAACGTTATGCGTTATATAGTAATAGTATATAACGTTATACGATAGTACGGAATAGTATATTTCGATATGCGTTATATAGTAATAGTATATAACGTTATACGTTATATAGTAATAGTATATAACGTTATACGTTATATAGTAATAGTATATAACGTTATACGTTATATAGTAATAGTATATAACGTTATGCGTTATATAGTAATAGTATATAACGGTATACGTTATATAGTAATAGTATATAACGTTATGCGTTATATAGTAATAGTATATAACGTTATACGATAGTACGGAATAGTATATATCGTTATACGTTATATAGTAATAGTATATAACGTTATACGTTAGTACGTAGTAATATACAACGTTATACGTGATATGGCAATACTATATAACGTTATACGTTATTACGTAATAGTATATAACGTTATACGTTATATAGTAATAGTATATAATGTTATACGTTATATAGTAATAGTATATAACGTTATACGTTATGTAGTGATAGTATATAACGGTATACGTTATATAGTAATAATACATAACGTTATACGTTATATAGTAATAGTATATAACGTTATACGTTATATAGTAATAGTATATAACGTTATGCGTTATATACTAATAGTATATAACGTTATACGATAGTACGTAATAGTATATATCGTTATACGTTATATAGTAATAGTATATAACGTTATACGTTATATAGTAATAGTATATAACGTTATGCGTTATATATAGTAATAGTATATAACGTTATACGTTATATAGTAATAGTATATAACGTTATACGTTATATAGTAATAGTATATAACGTTATACGTTATATAGTAATATTATATAACGTTATGCGTTATATAGTAATAGTATATAACGATATACGTTATATAGTAATAGTATATAACGTTATACGTTATATAGTAATAGTATATAACGTTATACGTTATATAGTAATAGTATATAACGTTATACGTTATATAGTAATATTATATAACGTTATGCGTTATATAGTAATAGTATATAACGATATACGTTATATAGTAATAGTATATAACGCTATGCGTTATATAGTAATAGTATATAACGTTATACGTTATATAGTAATAGTATATAACGTTATGCGTTATATATAGTAATAGTATATAACGTTATACGTTATATAGTAATAGTATATAACGTTATACGTTATATAGTAATAGTATATAACGTTATACGTTATATAGTAATATTATATAACGTTATGCGTTATATAGTAATAGTATATAACGATATACGTTATATAGTAATAGTATATAACGCTATGCGTTATATAGTAATAGTATATAACGTTATACGTTATATAGTAATAGTATATAACGTTATGCGTTATATATAGTAATAGTATATAACGTTATACGTTATATAGTAATAGTATATAACGATATACGTTATATAGTAATAGTATATAACGCTATGCGTTATATAGTAATAGTATATAACGTTATACGTTATATAGTAATAGCATATAACGTTATGCGTTATATATAGTAATAGTATATAACGTTATACGTTATATAGTAATAGTATATAACGTTATACGTTATACAGTAATAGTATACAACGTTATACGTTATATAGTAATAGTATATAACGTTATACGTTAGTACGTAATAATATACAACGTTATACGTGATATGGCAATACTATATAACGTTATACGTTATATAGTAATAGTATATAACGTTATACGTTATACAGTAATAGTATATAACGTTATACGTTATATAGTAATAGTATATAACGTTATACGTTATATAGTAATAGTATATAACGTTATACGTTATATAGTAGTATTATATAACGTTATGCGTTATATAGTAATAGTATATAACGTTATACGATAGTACGGAATAGTGTATATCGTTATGCGTTATATAGTAATAGTATATAACGTTATACGTTATATAGTATTAGTATATAACGTTATACGTTATATAGTAATAGTATATAACGTTATACGTTATATAGTAATAGTATATAACGTTATGCGTTATATAGTAATAGTATATAACGGTATACGTTATATAGTAATAGTATATAACGTTATGCGTTATATAGTAATAGTATATAACGTTATACGATAGTACGGAATAGTATATATCGTTATACGTTATATAGTAATAGTATATAACGTTATACGATAGTACGGAATAGTATATATCGTTATACGTTATATGGTAATAGTATATAACGTTATACGTTAATACGTAATAGTATATATCGTTATAAGTTATATAGTGATAGTATATAGCGATATACGTTATATAGTAATAGTATATAACGTTATACGTTATATAATAATAGTATATAACGTTATACGTTATATAGTAATAGTATATAACGTTATACGTTATATAGTAATAGTATATAACGTTATACGTTATATAGTAGTATTATATAACGTTATGCGTTATATAGTAATAGTATATAACGTTATACGTTATATAGTAATAGTATATAACGTTATACGTTATATAGTAATATTATATAACGTTATGCGTTATATAGTAATAGTATATAACGTTATACGATAGTACGGAATAGTATATATCGTTATACGTTATATAGTAATAGTATATAACGTTATACGTTATATAGTAATAGTATATAACGTTATACGTTATATAGTAATAGTATACAACGTTATACGTTATATAGTAATAGTATATAACGTTATACGTTAGTACGTAATAATATACAACGTTATACGTGATATGGTAATACTATATAACGTTATGCGCTATTACGTAATAGTATATAACGTTATACGTTATATAGTAATATTATATAACGTTATGCGTTATATAGTAATAGTATATAACGTTATACGATAGTACGGAATAGTATATATCGTTATACGTTATATAGTAATACTATATAACGTTATACGTTATATAGTAATAGTATATAACGTTATACGTTATATAGTAATAGTATATAACGTTATACGATATAGTAATAGTATATAACGTTATACGTTATATAGTAATATTATATAACGTTATGCGTTATATAGTAATAGTATATAACGTTATACGTTATATAGTAATAGTATATAACGTTATACGTTATATAGTAATAGTATATAATGTTATACGTTATATAGTAATAGTATATAACGTTATACGTTATGTAGTAATAGTATATAACGTTATACGCTAGTACGTAATAACATACAACGATATACGTGATATGGTAATACTATATAACGTTATGCGCTATTACGTAATAGTATATAACGTTATACGTTATATAGTAATATTATATAACGTTATGCGTTATATAGTAATAGTATATAACGTTATACGTTATATAGTAATAGTATATAACGTTATACGTTATATAGTAATAGTATATAACGTTATACGTTATATAGTAATAGTATACAACGTTATACGTTATATAGTAATAGTATATAACGTTATACGTTAGTACGTAATAATATACAACGTTATACGTGATATGGCAATACTATATAACGTTATACGTTATATAGTAATAGTATATCACGTTATACGTTATATAGTAATAGTATATAACGTTATACGTTATATAGTAATAGTATATAACGTTATACGTTATATAGTAATAGTATATAACTTTATACGTTATATAGTAATATTATATAACGTTATGCGTTATATAGTAATAGTATATAACGTTATACGATAGTACGGAATAGTATATATCGATATGCGTTATATAGTAATAGTATATAACGTTATACGTTATATAGTAATAGTATATAACGTTATACGTTATATAGTAATAGTATATAACGTTATACGTTATATAGTAATAGTATATAACGTTATGCGTTATATAGTAATAGTATATAACGGTATACGTTATATAGTAATAGTATATAACGTTATGCGTTATATAGTAATAGTATATAACGTTATACGATAGTACGGAATAGTATATATTGTTATACGTTATATAGTAATAGTATATAACGTTATACGTTAGTACGTAGTAATATACAACGTTATACGTGATATGGCAATACTATATAACGTTATACGTTATTACGTAATAGTATATAACGTTATACGTTATATAGTAATAGTATATAATGTTATACGTTATATAGTAATAGTATATAACGTTATACGTTATGTAGTGATAGTATATAACGGTATACGTTATATAGTAATAATACATAACGTTATACGTTATATAGTAATAGTATATAACGTTATACGTTAGTACGTAATAGTATACAACGTTATACGTGATATGGCAATACTATATAACGTTATACGTTATAACGTAATAGTATATAACGTTATAAGTTATATAGTAATAGTATATAACGTTATACGTTATATAGTAATAGTATATAACGTTATACGTTATATAGTAATAGTATATAACGTTATACGTTATATAGTAATATTATATAACGTTATGCGTTATATAGTAATAGTATATAA
This sequence comes from Bombus terrestris, assembly GCF_910591885.1. Taxonomy (NCBI): domain Eukaryota; kingdom Metazoa; phylum Arthropoda; class Insecta; order Hymenoptera; family Apidae; genus Bombus; species Bombus terrestris. The sequence goes on along the minus strand of NC_063271.1, from coordinate 20,027,088 downwards.
CGTTATACGTTATATAGTAATAGTATATAACGTTATGCGTTATATAGTAATAGTATATAACGTTATACGTTATATAGTAATAGTATATAACGTTATGCGTTATATAGTAATAGTATATAACGTTATACGTTATATAGTAATAGTATATAACGTTATACGTTATATAGTAATAGTATATAACGTTATACGTTATATAGTAATATTATATAACGTTATGCGTTATATAGTAATAGTATATAACGTTATACGATAGTACGGAATAGTATATACCGTTATACGTTATATAGTAATAGTATATAACGTTATACGTTATATAGTAATAGTATATAACGTTATACGTTATACAGTAATAGTATACAACGTTATACGTTATATAGTAATAGTATATAACGTTATACGTTAGTACGTAATAATATACAACGTTATACGTGATATGGCAATACTATATAACGTTATACGTTATATAGTAATAGTATATAACGTTATACGTTATATAGTAATAGTATATAACGTTATACGTTATATAGTAATAGTATATAACGTTATACGTTATATAGTAATAGTATATAACGTTATACGTTATATAGTAATATTATATAACGTTATGCGTTATATAGTAATAGTATATAACGTTATACGATAGTACGGAATAGTATATATCGTTATGCGTTATATAGTAATAGTATATAACGTTATACGTTATATAGTAATAGTATATAACGTTATACGTTATATAGTAATAGTATATAACGTTATGCGTTATATAGTAATAGTATATAACGGTATACGTTATATAGTAATAGTATATAACGTTATGCGTTATATAGTAATAATATATAACGTTATACGATAGTACGGAATAGTATATATCGTTATACGTTATATAGTAATAGTATATAACGTTATACGTTAGTACGTAATAATATACAACGTTATACGTGATATGGCAATACTATATAACGTTATACGTTATATAGTAATAGTATATAACGTTATACGTTATATAGTAATAGTATATAACGTTATACGTTATATAGTAATAGTATATAACGTTATACGTTATATAGTAATAGTATATAACGTTATACGTTATATAGTAATATTATATAACGTTATGCGTTATATAGTAATAGTATATAACGTTATACGATAGTACGGAATAGTATATATCGTTATGCGTTATATAGTAATAGTATATAACGTTATACGTTATATAGTAATAGTATATAACGTTATACGTTATATAGTAATATTATATAACGTTTTGCGTTATATAGTAATAGTATATAACGTTATACGTTATATAGTAATAGTATATAACGTTATGCGTTATATAGTAATGGTATATAACGTTATACGATAGTACATAATAGTATATATCGTTATACGTTATATAGTAATAGTATATAACGTTATACGTTAGTACGTAATAATATACAACGTTGTACGTGATATGGCAATACTATATAACGTTATACGTTATTACGTAATAGTATATAACGTTATACGTTATTACGTAATAGTATATAACGTTATACGTTATATAGTAATATTATATAACGTTATGCGTTATATAGTAATAGTATATAACGTTATACGTTATATAGTAATAGTATATAACGTTATACGTTATATAGTAATAGTATATAACGTTATACGTTATATAGTAATAGTATATAACGTTATACGTTATATAGTAATAGTATATAACGTTATACGTTACATAGTAATAGTATATAACGGTATACGTTATATAGTAATAGTATATAACGTTATACGATATAGTAATAGTATATAACGTTATACGTTATATAGTAATATTATATAACGTTATGCGTTATATGGTAATAGTATATAACGTTATACGATATATAGTAATAGTATATAACGTTATACGTTATATAGTAATAGTATATAACGTTATACGTTATATAGTAATAGTATATAACGTTATACGTTATATAGTAATATTATATAACGTTATGCGTTATATAGTAATAGTATATAACGGTATACGTTATATAGTAATAGTATATAACGTTATGCGTTATATAGTAATAGTATATAACGTTATACGATAGTACGGAATAGTATATATCGTTATACGTTATATAGTAATAGTATATAACGTTATACGTTAGTACGTAATAATATACAACGTTATACGTGATATGGCAATACTATATAACGTTATACGTTATTACGTAATAGTAAATAACGTTATACGTTATATAGTAATAGTATATAACGTTATACGTTATATAGTAATAGTATATAACGTTATACGATATAGTAATAGTATATAACGTTATACGTTATATAGTAATATTATATAACGTTATGCGTTATATAGTAATAGTATATAACGTTATACGTTATATAGTAATAGTATATAACGTTATACGTTATATAGTAATATTATATAACGTTATACGTTATATAGTAATATTATATAACGTTATACGTTATATAGTAATAGTATATAACGTTATACGTTATATAGTAATATTATATAACGTTATGCGTTATATAGTAATAGTATATAACGTTATACGTTATATAGTAATAGTATATAACGTTATACGATAGTACGGAATAGTATATATCGTTATACGTTATATAGTAATAGTATATAACGTTATACGTTATATAGTAATAGTATATAACGTTATACGTTATATAGTAATAGTATACAACGTTATACGTTATATAGTAATAGTATATAACGTTATACGTTAGTACGTAATAATATACAACGTTATACGTGATATGGCAATACTATATAACGTTATACGTTATTACGTAATAGTAAATAACGTTATACGTTATATAGTAATAGTATATAACGTTATACGTTATATAGTAATAGTATATAACGTTATACGATATAGTAATAGTATATAACGTTATACGTTATATAGTAATATTATATAACGTTATGCGTTATATAGTAATAGTATATAACGTTATACGTTATATAGTAATAGTATATAACGTTATACGTTATATAGTAATATTATATAACGTTATACGTTATATAGTAATAGTATATAACGTTATACGTTATATAGTAATAGTATATAACGTTATACGTTATATAGTAATATTATATAACGTTATGCGTTATATAGTAATAGTATATAACGTTATACGATAGTACGGAATAGTATATATCGTTATACGTTATATAGTAATAGTATATAACGTTATACGTTAATACGTAATAGTATATATCGTTATAAGTTATATAGTAATAGTATATAGCGATATACGTTATATAGTAATAGTATATAACGTTATACGTTATATAATAATAGTATATAACGTTATACGTGATATGGCAATACTATATAACGTTATACGTTATTACGTAATAGTATATAACGTTATACGTTATATAGTAATAGTATATAACGTTATACGTTATATAGTAATTGTACATAACGTTATACGTTATATAGAAATAGTATATAACGTTATACGTTATATAGTAATATTATATAACGTTATGCGCTATATAGTAATTGTATATAACGTTATACGTTATATAGTAATAGTATATAACGTTATGCGTTGTATAGTAATAGTATATAACGTTATACGATAGTACGGAATAGTATATATCGTTATACGTTATATAGTAATAGTATATAACGTTATACGTTATTACGTAATAGTATATAACGTTATACGTTATATAGTAATAGTATATAACGTTATACGTTATATAGTAATAGTATATATCGTTATACGTTATATAGTAATAGTATATAACGTTATACGTTAGTACGTAATAGTATACAACGTTATTCGTGATATGGCAATACTATATAACGTTATACGTTATTACGTAATAGTATATAACGTTATAAGTTATATAGTAATAGTATATAACGTTATACGTTATATAGTAATAGTATATAACGTTATACGTTATATAGTAATAGTATATAACGTTATACGTTATATAGTAATATTATATAACGTTATGCGTTATATAGTAATAGTATATAACGTTATACGTTATATAGTAATAGTATATAACGTTATGCGTTATATAGTAATAGTATATAACGTTATACGATAGTACATAATAGTATATATCGTTATACGTTATATAGTAATAGTATATAACGTTATACGTTAGTACGTAATAATATACAACGTTGTACGTGATATGGCAATACTATATAACGTTATACGTTATTACGTAATAGTATATAACGTTATACGTTATATAGTAATAGTATATAACGTTATACGTTATATAGTAATAGTATATAACGTTATACGTTATATAGTAATATTATATAACGTTATGCGTTATATAGTAATAGTATATAACGTTATACGTTATATAGTAATAGTATATAACGTTATGCGTTATATAGTAATAGTATATAACGTTATACGTTATATAGTAATAGTATATAACGTTATGCGTTATATAGTAATAGTATATAACGTTATACGTTATATAGTAATAGTATATAACGTTATACGTTATATAGTAATAGTATATAACGTTATACGTTATATAGTAATATTATATAACGTTATGCGTTATATAGTAATAGTATATAACGTTATACGATAGTACGGAATAGTATATATCGTTATACGTTATATAGTAATAGTATATAACGTTATACGTTAATACGTAATAGTATATATCGTTATAAGTTATATAGTGATAGTATATAGCGATATACGTTATATAGTAATAGTATATAACGTTATACGTAATATAATAATAGTATATAACGTTATACGTTATATAGTAATAGTATATAACGTTATACGTTATATAGTAGTAGTATATAACGTTATACGTTATATAGTAGTATTATATAACGTTATGCGTTATATAGTAATAGTATATAACGTTATACGTTATATAGTAATAGTATATAACGTTATACGTTAGTACGTAATAATATACAACGTTATACGTGATATGGCAATACTATATAACGTTATGCGTTATATAGTAATAGTATATAACGTTATACGATAGTACGGAATAGTATATATCGTTATACGTTATATAGTAATAGTATATAACGTTATACGTTAGTACGTAATAATATACAACGTTATACGTGATATGGCAATACTATATAACGTTATACGTTATTACGTAATAGTAAATAACGTTATACGTTATATAGTAATAGTATATAACGTTATACGTTATATAGTAATAGTATATAACGTTATACGATATAGTAATAGTATATAACTTTATACGTTATATAGTAATATTATATAACGTTATGCGTTATATAGTAATAGTATATAGCGATATACGTTATATAGTAATAGTATATAACGTTATACGTTATATAATAATAGTATATAACGTTATACGTGATATGGCAATACTATATAACGTTATACGTTATTACGTAATAGTATATAACGTTATACGTTATATAGTAATAGTATATAACGTTATACGTTATATAGTAATTGTATATAACGTTATACGTTATATAGAAATAGTATATAACGTTATACGTTATATAGTAATATTATATAACGTTATGCGCTATATAGTAATTGTATATAACGTTATACGTTATATAGTAATAGTATATAACGTTATGCGTTGTATAGTAATAGTATATAACGTTATACGATAGTACGGAATAGTATATATCGTTATACGTTATAGAGTAATAGTATATAACGTTATACGTTATTACGTAATAGTATATAACGTTATACGTTATATAGTAATAGTATATAACGTTATACGTTATATAGTAATAGTATATAACGTTATACGTTATATAGTAATTGTATATAACGTTATACGTTATGTAGAAATAGTATATAACGTTATACGTTATATAGTAATATTATATAACGTTATGCGTTATATAGTAATTGTATATAACGTTATACGATATATAGTAATAGTATATAACGCTATGCGTTGTATAGTAATAGTATATAACGTTATACGATAGTACGGAATAGTATATATCGTTATACGTTATATAGTAATAGTATATAACGTTATACGTTATTACGTAATAGTATATAACGTTATACGTTATATAGTAATAGTATATAACGTTATACGTTATATAGTAATAGTATATAACGTTATACGTTATATAGTAATATTATATAACGTTATGCGTTATATAGTAATAGTATATAACGTTATACGATAGTACGGAATAGTATATATCGTTATACGTTATATAGTAATAGTATATAACGTTATACGTTAATACGTAATAGTATATATCGTTATAAGTTATATAGTAATAGTATATAGCGATATACGTTATATAGTAATAGTATATAACGTTATACGTTATATAATAATAGTATATAACGTTATACGTTATATAATAATAGTATATAACGTTATACGTGGTATGGCAATACTATATAACGTTATACGTTATTACGTAATAGTATATAACGTTATACGTTATATAGTAATAGTATATAACGTTATACGTTATATAGTAAGTGTATATAACGTTATACGTTATATAGAAATAGTATATAACGTTATACGTTATATAGTAATATTATATAACGTTATGCGTTATATAGTAATTGTATATAACGTTATACGTTATATAGTAATAGTATATAACGTTATGCGTTGTATAGTAATAGTATATAACGTTATACGATAGTACGGAATAGTATATATCGTTATACGTTATATAGTAATAGTATATAACGTTATACGTTATTACGTAATAGTATATAACGTTATGCGTTATATATAGTAATAGTATATAACGTTATACGTTATACAGTAATAGTATATAACGTTATACGTTATATAGTAATAGTATATAACGTTATACGTTATATAGTAATATTATATAACGTTATGCGTTATATAGTAATAGTATATAACGTTATACGTTATATAGTAATAGTATATAACGTTATGCGTTATATAGTAATAGTATATAACGTTATACGATAGTACATAATAGTATATATCGTTATACGTTATATAGTAATAGTATATAACGTTATACGTTATATAGTAATATTATATAACGTTATGCGTTATATAGTAATTGTATATAACGTTATACGTTATATAGTAATAGTATATAACGTTATACGTTATATAGTAATAGTATATAACGTAATACGTTATATAGTAATAGTATATAACGTTATACGTTATGTACTGATAGTATATAACGGTATACGTTATATAGTAATAATACATAACGTTATACGTTATATAGTAATAGTATATAACGTTATACGTTATATAGTAATAGTATATAACGTTATGCGTTATATACTAATAGTATATAACGTTATACGATAGTACGTAATAGTATATATCGTTATACGTTATATAGTAATAGTATATAACGTTATACGTTAGTACGTAATAGTATACAACGTTATTCGTGATATGGCAATACTATATAACGTTATACGTTATTACGTAATAGTATATAACGTTATAAGTTATATAGTAATAGTATATAACGTTATACGTTATATAGTAATAGTATATAACGTTATACGTTATATAGTAATAGTATATAACGTTATACGTTATATAGTAATATTATATAACGTTATGCGTTATATAGTAATAGTATATAACGTTATACGTTATATAGTAATAGTATATAACGTTATGCGTTATATAGTAATAGTATATAACGTTATACGATAGTACATAATAGTATATATCGTTATACGTTATATAGTAATAGTATATAACGTTATACGTTAGTACGTAATAATATACAACGTTGTACGTGATATGGCAATACTATATAACGTTATACGTTATTACGTAATAGTATATAACGTTATACGTTTTATAGTAATAGTATATAACGTTATGCGTTATATAGTAATAGTATATAACGTTATACGTTATATAGTAATAGTATATAACGTTATACGTTATATAGTAATAGTATATAACGTTATACGTTATATAGTAATATTATATAACGTTATGCGTTATATAGTAATAGTATATAACGTTATACGTTATATAGTAATAGTATATAACGTTATGCGTTATATAGTAATAGTATATAACGTTATACGTTATATAGTAATAGTATATAACGTTATGCGTTATATAGTAATAGTATATAACGTTATACGTTATATAGTAATAGTATATAACGTTATACGTTATATAGTAATAGTATATAACGTTATACGTTATATAGTAATAGTATACAACGTTATACGTTATATAGTAATAGTATATAACGTTATACGTTAGTACGTAATAATATACAACGTTATACGTGATATGGCAATACTATATAACGTTATACGTTATATAGTAATAGTATATAACGTTACACGTTATATAGTAATAGTATATAACGTTATACGTTATATAGTAATAGTATATAACGTTATACGTTATATAGTAATATTATATAACGTTATGCGTTATATAGTAATAGTATATAACGTTATACGATAGTACGGAATAGTATATATCGTTATGCGTTATATAGTAATAGTATATAACGTTATACGTTATATAGTAATAGTATATAACGTTATACGTTATATAGTAATAGTATATAACGTTATACGTTATATAGTAATAGTATATAACGTTATGCGTTATATAGTAATAGTATATAACGGTATACGTTATATAGTAATAGTATATAACGTTATGCGTTATATAGTAATAGTATATAACGTTATACGATAGTACGGAATAGTATATATCGTTATACGTTATATAGTAATAGTATATAACGTTATACGTTAGTACGTAATAATATACAACGTTATACGTGATATGGCAATACTATATAACGTTATACGTTATTACGTAATAGTAAATAACGTTATACGTTATATAGTAATAGTATATAACGTTATACGTTATATAGTAATAGTATATAACGTTATACGATATAGTAATAGTATATAACGTTATACGTTATATAGTAATATTATATAACGTTATGCGTTATATAGTAATAGTATATAACGTTATACGTTATATAGTAATAGTATATAACGTTATACGTTATATAGTAATATTATATAACGTTATACGTTATATAGTAATAGTATATAACGTTATACGTTATATAGTAATATTATATAACGTTATGCGTTATATAGTAATAGTATATAACGTTATACGATAGTACGGAATAGTATATATCGTTATACGTTATATAGTAATAGTATATAACGTTATACGTTATATAGTAATAGTATATAACGTTATACGTTATATAGTAATAGTATATAACGTTATACGTTATATAGTAATAGTATATAACGTTATACGTTATATAGTAATAGTATATAACGTTATACGTTATATAGTAATAGTATATAACGTTATGCGTTATATAGTAATAGTATATAACGTTATACGATAGTACGTAATAGTATATATCGTTATACGTTATATAGTAATAGTATATAGCGATATACGTTATATAGTAATAGTATATAACGTTATACGTTATATAATAATAGTATATAACGTTATACGTGATATGGCAATACTATATAACGTTATACGTTATTACGTAATAGTATATAACGTTATACGTTATATAGTAATAGTATATAACGTTATACGTTATATAGTAATTGTATATAACGTTATACGTTATATAGAAATAGTATATAACGTTATACGTTATATAGTAATATTATATAACGTTATGCGCTATATAGTAATTGTATATAACGTTATACGTTATATAGTAATAGTATATAACGTTATGCGTTGTATAGTAATAGTATATAACGTTATACGATAGTACGGAATAGTATATATCGTTATACGTTATATAGTAATAGTATATAACGTTATACGTTATTACGTAATAGTATATAACGTTATACGTTATATAGTAATAGTATATAACGTTATACGTTATATAGTAATAGTATATAACGTTATACGTTATATAGTAATTGTATATAACGTTATACGTTATGTAGAAATAGTATATAACGTTATACGTTATATAGTAATATTATATAACGTTATGCGTTATATAGTAATTGTATATAACGTTATACGTTATATAGTAATAGTACATAACGTTATGCGTTGTATAGTAATAGTATATAACGTTATACGATAGTACGGAATAGTATATATCGTTATACGTTATATAGTAATAGTATATAACGTTATACGTTATTACGTAATAGTATATAACTTTATACGTTATATAGTAATAGTATATAACGTTATACGTTATATAGTAATAGTATATAACGTTATACGTTATATAGTAATAGTATATAACGTTATGCGTTATATAGTAATAGTATATAACGTTATACGATAGTACGGAATAGTATATATCGTTATACGTTATATAGTAATAGTATATAACGTTATACGTTAATACGTAATAGTATATATCGTTATAAGTTATATAGTAATAGTATATAGCGATATACGTTATATAGTAATAGTATATAACGTTATACGTTATATAATAATAGTATATAACGTTATACGTGGTATGGCAATACTATATAACGTTATACGTTATTACGTAATAGTATATAACGTTATACGTTATATAGTAAGTGTATATAACGTTATACGTTATATAGAAATAGTATATAACGTTATACGTTATATAGTAATATTATATAACGTTATGCGTTATATAGTAATTGTATATAACGTTATACGTTATATAGTAATAGTATATAACGTTATGCGTTGTATAGTAATAGTATATAACGTTATACGATAGTACGGAATAGTATATATCGTTATACGTTATATAGTAATAGTATATAACGTTATACGTTATATAGTAATAGTATATAACGTTATACGTTATATAGTAATAGTATATAACGTTATACGTTATATAGTAATAGTATATAACGTTATACATTATATAGTAATAGTATATAACGTTATACGTTATATAGTAATATTATATAACGTTATGCGTTATATAGTAATAGTATATAACGATATACGTTATATAGTAATAGTATATAACGTTATGCGTTATATAGTAATAGTATATAACGTTATACGTTAATACGGAATAGTATATATCGTTATACGTTATATAGTAATAGTATATAACGTTATACGTTATATAGTAATAGTATATAACGTATAACGTTATATACTATTACTATATAACGTTATACGTTATGTACTGATAGTATATAACGGTATACGTTATATAGTAATAATACATAACGTTATACGTTATATAGTAATAGTATATAACGTTATACGTTATATAGTAATAGTATATAACGTTATGCGTTATATAGTAATAGTATATAACGTTATACGATAGTACATAATAGTATATATCGTTATACGTTATATAGTAATAGTATATAACGTTATACGTTAGTACGTAATAATATACAACGTTGTACGTGATATGGCAATACTATATAACGTTATACGTTATTACGTAATAGTATATAACGTTATACGTTATTACGTAATAGTATATAACGTTATACGTTATATAGTAATAGTATATAACGTTATACGTTATATAGTAATAGTATATAACGTTATACGTTATATAGTAATATTATATAACGTTATGCGTTATATAGTAATAGTATATAACGTTATACGTTATATAGTAATATTATATAACGTTATGCGTTATATAGTAATAGTATATAACGTTATACGTTATATAGTAATAGTATATAACGTTATGCGTTATATAGTAATAGTATATAACGTTATACGTTATATAGTAATAGTATATAACGTTATGCGTTATATAGTAATAGTATATAACGTTATACGTTATATAGTAATAGTATATAACGTTATACGTTATATAGTAATAGTATATAACGTTATACGTTATATAGTAATAGTATATAACGTTATACGTTATATAGTAATAATATATAACGTTATGCGTTATATAGTAATAGTATATAACGTTATACGATAGTACGGAATAGTATATATCGTTATACGTTATATAGTAATAGTATATAACGTTATACGTTAATACGTAATAGTATATATCGTTATAAGTTATATAGTGATAGTATATAGCGATATACGTTATATAGTAATAGTATATAACGTTATACGTTATATAGTAATAGTATATAACGTTATACGTTATATAGTAATAGTATATAACGTTATACGTTATATAGTAGTAGTATATAACGTTATACGTTATATAGTAGTATTATATAACGTTATGCGTTATATACTATTACTATATAACGTATAACGATATATAGTAATAGTATATAACGTTATACGATAGTACGGAATAGTATATATCGTTATGCGTTATATAGTAATAGTATATAACGTTATACGTTATATAGTAATAGTATATAACGTTATACGTTATTACGTAATAGTATATAACGTTATACGTTATATAGTAATAGTATATAACGTTATACGTTATATAGTAATATTATATAACGTTATACGTTATATAGTAATAGTATATAACGTTATACGTTATATAGTAATAGTATATAACGTTATACGTTATATAGTAATATTATATAACGTTATGCGTTATATAGTAATAGTATATAACGTTATACGTTATATAGTAATAGTATATAACGTTATACGTTATATAGTAATAGTATATAACGTTATACGTTATATAGTAATAGTATATAACGTTATACGATATAGTAATAGTATATAACGTTATACGTTATATAGTAATATTATATAACGTTATGCGTTATATAGTAATAGTATATAACGTTATACGTTATATAGTAATAGTACATAACGTTATACGTTATATAGTAATAGTATATAACGTTATACGTTATATAGTAATAGTATATAACGTTATACGTTATGTAGTAATAGTATATAACGTTATACGCTAGTACGTAATAACATACAACGATATACGTGATATGGTAATACTATATAACGTTATGCGCTATTACGTAATAGTATATAACGTTATACGTTATATAGTAATATTATATAACGTTATGCGTTATATAGTAATAGTATATAACGTTATACGTTAGTACGTAATAATATACAACGTTATACGTGATATGGCAATACTATATAACGTTATACGTTATATAGTAATAGTATATAACGTATAACGTTATATACTATTACTATATAACGTTATACGTTATATAGTAATAGTGTATAACGTTATACGTTATGTAGTAATAGTATATAACGTTATACGCTAGTACGTAATAACATACAACGATATACGTGATATGGTAATACTATATAACGTTATGCGCTATTACGTAATAGTATATAACGTTATACGTTATATAGTAATAGTATATAACGTTATACGTTATATAGTAATAGTATACAACGTTATACGTTATATAGTAATAGTATATAACGTTATACGTTAGTACGTAATAATATACAACGTTATACGTGATATGGCAATACTATATAACGTTATACGTTATATAGTAATAGTATATAACGTTATACGTTATATAGTATTAGTATATAACGTTATACGTTATATAGTAATAGTGTATAACGTTATGCGTTATATAGTAATTGTATATAACGTTATACGTTATATAGTAATAGTATATAACGTTATGCGTTGTATAGTAATAGTATATAACGTTATACGATAGTACGGAATAGTATATATCGTTATACGTTATATAGTAATAGTATATAACGTTATACGTTATTACGTAATAGTATATAACGTTATGCGTTATATATAGTAATAGTATATAACGTTATACGTTATACAGTAATAGTATATAACGTTATACGTTATATAGTAATAGTATATAACGTTATACGTTATATAGTAATATTATATAACGTTATGCGTTATATAGTAATAGTATATAACGATATACGTTATATAGTAATAGTATATAACGTTATGCGTTATATAGTAATAGTATATAACGTTATACGTTAATACGGAATAGTATATATCGTTATACGTTATATAGTAATAGTATATAACGTTATACGTTATATAGTAATAGTATATAACGTTATACGTTATATAGTAATAGTATATAACGTATAACGTTATATAGTAATAGTATATAACGTTATACGTTATGTACTGATAGTATATAACGGTATACGTTATATAGTAATAATACATAACGTTATACGTTATATAGTAATAGTATATAACGTTATACGTTATATAGTAATAGTATATAACGTTATGCGTTATATACTAATAGTATATAACGTTATACGATAGTACGTAATAGTATATATCGTTATACGTTATATAGTAATAGTATATAACGTTATACGTTAGTACGTAATAGTATACAACGTTATTCGTGATATGGCAATACTATATAACGTTATACGTTATTACGTAATAGTATATAACGTTATAAGTTATATAGTAATAGTATATAACGTTATACGTTATATAGTAATAGTATATAACGTTATACGTTATATAGTAATAGTATATAACGTTATACGTTATATAGTAATATTATATAACGTTATGCGTTATATAGTAATAGTATATAACGTTATACGTTATATAGTAATAGTATATAACGTTATGCGTTATATAGTAATAGTATATAACGTTATACGATAGTACATAATAGTATATATCGTTATACGTTATATAGTAATAGTATATAACGTTATACGTTAGTACGTAATAATATACAACGTTGTACGTGATATGGCAATACTATATAACGTTATACGTTATATAGTAATAGTATATAACGTTATACGTTATATAGTAATATTATATAACGTTATGCGTTATATAGTAATAGTATATAACGTTATACGTTATATAGTAATAGTATATAACGTTATGCGTTATATAGTAATAGTATATAACGTTATACGATAGTACATAATAGTATATATCGTTATACGTTATATAGTAATAGTATATAACGTTATACGTTAGTACGTAATAATATACAACGTTGTACGTGATATGGCAATACTATATAACGTTATACGTTATTACGTAATAGTATATAACGTTATACGTTATATAGTAATAGTATATAACGTTATACGTTATATAGTAATAGTATATAACGTTATACGTTATATAGTAATATTATATAACGTTATGCGTTATATAGTAATAGTATATAACGTTATACGTTATATAGTAATAGTATATAACGTTATGCGTTATATAGTAATAGTATATAACGTTATACGTTATATAGTAATAGTATATAACGTTATGCGTTATATAGTAATAGTATATAACGTTATACGTTATATAGTAATAGTATATAACGTTATACGTTATATAGTAATAGTATATAACGTTATACGTTATATAGTAATATTATATAACGTTATGCGTTATATAGTAATAGTATATAACGTTATACGATAGTACGGAATAGTATATATCGTTATACGTTATATAGTAATAGTATATAACGTTATACGTTAATACGTAATAGTATATATCGTTATAAGTTATATAGTGATAGTATATAGCGATATACGTTATATAGTAATAGTATATAACGTTATACGTAATATAATAATAGTATATAACGTTATACGTTATATAGTAATAGTATATAACGTTATACGTTATATAGTAGTAGTATATAACGTTATACGTTATATAGTAGTATTATATAACGTTATGCGTTATATAGTAATAGTATATAACGTTATACGTTATATAGTAATAGTATATAACGTTATACGTTAGTACGTAATAATATACAACGTTATACGTGATATGGCAATACTATATAACGTTATGCGTTATATAGTAATAGTATATAACGTTATACGATAGTACGGAATAGTATATATCGTTATACGTTATATAGTAATAGTATATAACGTTATACGTTAGTACGTAATAATATACAACGTTATACGTGATATGGCAATACTATATAACGTTATACGTTATTACGTAATAGTAAATAACGTTATACGTTATATAGTAATAGTATATAACGTTATACGTTATATAGTAATAGTATATAACGTTATACGATATAGTAATAGTATATAACTTTATACGTTATATAGTAATATTATATAACGTTATGCGTTATATAGTAATAGTATATAGCGATATACGTTATATAGTAATAGTATATAACGTTATACGTTATATAATAATAGTATATAACGTTATACGTGATATGGCAATACTATATAACGTTATACGTTATTACGTAATAGTATATAACGTTATACGTTATATAGTAATAGTATATAACGTTATACGTTATATAGTAATTGTATATAACGTTATACGTTATATAGAAATAGTATATAACGTTATACGTTATATAGTAATATTATATAACGTTATGCGCTATATAGTAATTGTATATAACGTTATACGTTATATAGTAATAGTATATAACGTTATGCGTTGTATAGTAATAGTATATAACGTTATACGATAGTACGGAATAGTATATATCGTTATACGTTATAGAGTAATAGTATATAACGTTATACGTTATTACGTAATAGTATATAACGTTATACGTTATATAGTAATAGTATATAACGTTATACGTTATATAGTAATAGTATATAACGTTATACGTTATATAGTAATTGTATATAACGTTATACGTTATGTAGAAATAGTATATAACGTTATACGTTATATAGTAATATTATATAACGTTATGCGTTATATAGTAATTGTATATAACGTTATACGATATATAGTAATAGTATATAACGCTATGCGTTGTATAGTAATAGTATATAACGTTATACGATAGTACGGAATAGTATATATCGTTATACGTTATATAGTAATAGTATATAACGTTATACGTTATTACGTAATAGTATATAACGTTATACGTTATATAGTAATAGTATATAACGTTATACGTTATATAGTAATAGTATATAACGTTATACGTTATATAGTAATATTATATAACGTTATGCGTTATATAGTAATAGTATATAACGTTATACGATAGTACGGAATAGTATATATCGTTATACGTTATATAGTAATAGTATATAACGTTATACGTTAATACGTAATAGTATATATCGTTATAAGTTATATAGTAATAGTATATAGCGATATACGTTATATAGTAATAGTATATAACGTTATACGTTATATAATAATAGTATATAACGTTATACGTTATATAATAATAGTATATAACGTTATACGTGGTATGGCAATACTATATAACGTTATACGTTATTACGTAATAGTATATAACGTTATACGTTATATAGTAATAGTATATAACGTTATACGTTATATAGTAAGTGTATATAACGTTATACGTTATATAGAAATAGTATATAACGTTATACGTTATATAGTAATATTATATAACGTTATGCGTTATATAGTAATTGTATATAACGTTATACGTTATATAGTAATAGTATATAACGTTATGCGTTGTATAGTAATAGTATATAACGTTATACGATAGTACGGAATAGTATATATCGTTATACGTTATATAGTAATAGTATATAACGTTATACGTTATTACGTAATAGTATATAACGTTATGCGTTATATATAGTAATAGTATATAACGTTATACGTTATACAGTAATAGTATATAACGTTATACGTTATATAGTAATAGTATATAACGTTATACGTTATATAGTAATATTATATAACGTTATGCGTTATATAGTAATAGTATATAACGTTATACGTTATATAGTAATAGTATATAACGTTATGCGTTATATAGTAATAGTATATAACGTTATACGATAGTACATAATAGTATATATCGTTATACGTTATATAGTAATAGTATATAACGTTATACGTTATATAGTAATATTATATAACGTTATGCGTTATATAGTAATTGTATATAACGTTATACGTTATATAGTAATAGTATATAACGTTATACGTTATATAGTAATAGTATATAACGTAATACGTTATATAGTAATAGTATATAACGTTATACGTTATGTACTGATAGTATATAACGGTATACGTTATATAGTAATAATACATAACGTTATACGTTATATAGTAATAGTATATAACGTTATACGTTATATAGTAATAGTATATAACGTTATGCGTTATATACTAATAGTATATAACGTTATACGATAGTACGTAATAGTATATATCGTTATACGTTATATAGTAATAGTATATAACGTTATACGTTAGTACGTAATAGTATACAACGTTATTCGTGATATGGCAATACTATATAACGTTATACGTTATTACGTAATAGTATATAACGTTATAAGTTATATAGTAATAGTATATAACGTTATACGTTATATAGTAATAGTATATAACGTTATACGTTATATAGTAATAGTATATAACGTTATACGTTATATAGTAATATTATATAACGTTATGCGTTATATAGTAATAGTATATAACGTTATACGTTATATAGTAATAGTATATAACGTTATGCGTTATATAGTAATAGTATATAACGTTATACGATAGTACATAATAGTATATATCGTTATACGTTATATAGTAATAGTATATAACGTTATACGTTAGTACGTAATAATATACAACGTTGTACGTGATATGGCAATACTATATAACGTTATACGTTATTACGTAATAGTATATAACGTTATACGTTTTATAGTAATAGTATATAACGTTATGCGTTATATAGTAATAGTATATAACGTTATACGTTATATAGTAATAGTATATAACGTTATACGTTATATAGTAATAGTATATAACGTTATACGTTATATAGTAATATTATATAACGTTATGCGTTATATAGTAATAGTATATAACGTTATACGTTATATAGTAATAGTATATAACGTTATGCGTTATATAGTAATAGTATATAACGTTATACGTTATATAGTAATAGTATATAACGTTATGCGTTATATAGTAATAGTATATAACGTTATACGTTATATAGTAATAGTATATAACGTTATACGTTATATAGTAATAGTATATAACGTTATACGTTATATAGTAATAGTATACAACGTTATACGTTATATAGTAATAGTATATAACGTTATACGTTAGTACGTAATAATATACAACGTTATACGTGATATGGCAATACTATATAACGTTATACGTTATATAGTAATAGTATATAACGTTACACGTTATATAGTAATAGTATATAACGTTATACGTTATATAGTAATAGTATATAACGTTATACGTTATATAGTAATATTATATAACGTTATGCGTTATATAGTAATAGTATATAACGTTATACGATAGTACGGAATAGTATATATCGTTATGCGTTATATAGTAATAGTATATAACGTTATACGTTATATAGTAATAGTATATAACGTTATACGTTATATAGTAATAGTATATAACGTTATACGTTATATAGTAATAGTATATAACGTTATGCGTTATATAGTAATAGTATATAACGGTATACGTTATATAGTAATAGTATATAACGTTATGCGTTATATAGTAATAGTATATAACGTTATACGATAGTACGGAATAGTATATATCGTTATACGTTATATAGTAATAGTATATAACGTTATACGTTAGTACGTAATAATATACAACGTTATACGTGATATGGCAATACTATATAACGTTATACGTTATTACGTAATAGTAAATAACGTTATACGTTATATAGTAATAGTATATAACGTTATACGTTATATAGTAATAGTATATAACGTTATACGATATAGTAATAGTATATAACGTTATACGTTATATAGTAATATTATATAACGTTATGCGTTATATAGTAATAGTATATAACGTTATACGTTATATAGTAATAGTATATAACGTTATACGTTATATAGTAATATTATATAACGTTATACGTTATATAGTAATAGTATATAACGTTATACGTTATATAGTAATATTATATAACGTTATGCGTTATATAGTAATAGTATATAACGTTATACGATAGTACGGAATAGTATATATCGTTATACGTTATATAGTAATAGTATATAACGTTATACGTTATATAGTAATAGTATATAACGTTATACGTTATATAGTAATAGTATATAACGTTATACGTTATATAGTAATAGTATATAACGTTATACGTTATATAGTAATAGTATATAACGTTATACGTTATATAGTAATAGTATATAACGTTATGCGTTATATAGTAATAGTATATAACGTTATACGATAGTACGTAATAGTATATATCGTTATACGTTATATAGTAATAGTATATAGCGATATACGTTATATAGTAATAGTATATAACGTTATACGTTATATAATAATAGTATATAACGTTATACGTGATATGGCAATACTATATAACGTTATACGTTATTACGTAATAGTATATAACGTTATACGTTATATAGTAATAGTATATAACGTTATACGTTATATAGTAATTGTATATAACGTTATACGTTATATAGAAATAGTATATAACGTTATACGTTATATAGTAATATTATATAACGTTATGCGCTATATAGTAATTGTATATAACGTTATACGTTATATAGTAATAGTATATAACGTTATGCGTTGTATAGTAATAGTATATAACGTTATACGATAGTACGGAATAGTATATATCGTTATACGTTATATAGTAATAGTATATAACGTTATACGTTATTACGTAATAGTATATAACGTTATACGTTATATAGTAATAGTATATAACGTTATACGTTATATAGTAATAGTATATAACGTTATACGTTATATAGTAATTGTATATAACGTTATACGTTATGTAGAAATAGTATATAACGTTATACGTTATATAGTAATATTATATAACGTTATGCGTTATATAGTAATTGTATATAACGTTATACGTTATATAGTAATAGTACATAACGTTATGCGTTGTATAGTAATAGTATATAACGTTATACGATAGTACGGAATAGTATATATCGTTATACGTTATATAGTAATAGTATATAACGTTATACGTTATTACGTAATAGTATATAACTTTATACGTTATATAGTAATAGTATATAACGTTATACGTTATATAGTAATAGTATATAACGTTATACGTTATATAGTAATAGTATATAACGTTATGCGTTATATAGTAATAGTATATAACGTTATACGATAGTACGGAATAGTATATATCGTTATACGTTATATAGTAATAGTATATAACGTTATACGTTAATACGTAATAGTATATATCGTTATAAGTTATATAGTAATAGTATATAGCGATATACGTTATATAGTAATAGTATATAACGTTATACGTTATATAATAATAGTATATAACGTTATACGTGGTATGGCAATACTATATAACGTTATACGTTATTACGTAATAGTATATAACGTTATACGTTATATAGTAAGTGTATATAACGTTATACGTTATATAGAAATAGTATATAACGTTATACGTTATATAGTAATATTATATAACGTTATGCGTTATATAGTAATTGTATATAACGTTATACGTTATATAGTAATAGTATATAACGTTATGCGTTGTATAGTAATAGTATATAACGTTATACGATAGTACGGAATAGTATATATCGTTATACGTTATATAGTAATAGTATATAACGTTATACGTTATATAGTAATAGTATATAACGTTATACGTTATATAGTAATAGTATATAACGTTATACGTTATATAGTAATAGTATATAACGTTATACATTATATAGTAATAGTATATAACGTTATACGTTATATAGTAATATTATATAACGTTATGCGTTATATAGTAATAGTATATAACGATATACGTTATATAGTAATAGTATATAACGTTATGCGTTATATAGTAATAGTATATAACGTTATACGTTAATACGGAATAGTATATATCGTTATACGTTATATAGTAATAGTATATAACGTTATACGTTATATAGTAATAGTATATAACGTATAACGTTATATACTATTACTATATAACGTTATACGTTATGTACTGATAGTATATAACGGTATACGTTATATAGTAATAATACATAACGTTATACGTTATATAGTAATAGTATATAACGTTATACGTTATATACTATTAGTATATAACGTTATGCGTTATATAGTAATAGTATATAACGTTATACGATAGTACATAATAGTATATATCGTTATACGTTATATAGTAATAGTATATAACGTTATACGTTAGTACGTAATAATATACAACGTTGTACGTGATATGGCAATACTATATAACGTTATACGTTATTACGTAATAGTATATAACGTTATACGTTATTACGTAATAGTATATAACGTTATACGTTATATAGTAATAGTATATAACGTTATACGTTATATAGTAATAGTATATAACGTTATACGTTATATAGTAATATTATATAACGTTATGCGTTATATAGTAATAGTATATAACGTTATACGTTATATAGTAATATTATATAACGTTATGCGTTATATAGTAATAGTATATAACGTTATACGTTATATAGTAATAGTATATAACGTTATGCGTTATATAGTAATAGTATATAACGTTATACGTTATATAGTAATAGTATATAACGTTATGCGTTATATAGTAATAGTATATAACGTTATACGTTATATAGTAATAGTATATAACGTTATACGTTATATAGTAATAGTATATAACGTTATACGTTATATAGTAATAGTATATAACGTTATACGTTATATAGTAATAATATATAACGTTATGCGTTATATAGTAATAGTATATAACGTTATACGATAGTACGGAATAGTATATATCGTTATACGTTATATAGTAATAGTATATAACGTTATACGTTAATACGTAATAGTATATATCGTTATAAGTTATATAGTGATAGTATATAGCGATATACGTTATATAGTAATAGTATATAACGTTATACGTTATATAATAATAGTATATAACGTTATACGTTATATAGTAATAGTATATAACGTTATACGTTATATAGTAGTAGTATATAACGTTATACGTTATATAGTAGTATTATATAACGTTATGCGTTATATAGTAATAGTATATAACGTTATACGTTATATAGTAATAGTATATAACGTTATACGATAGTACGGAATAGTATATATCGTTATGCGTTATATAGTAATAGTATATAACGTTATACGTTATATAGTAATAGTATATAACGTTATACGTTATTACGTAATAGTATATAACGTTATACGTTATATAGTAATAGTATATAACGTTATACGTTATATAGTAATATTATATAACGTTATACGTTATATAGTAATAGTATATAACGTTATACGTTATATAGTAATAGTATATAACGTTATACGTTATATAGTAATATTATATAACGTTATGCGTTATATAGTAATAGTATATAACGTTATACGTTATATAGTAATAGTATATAACGTTATACGTTATATAGTAATAGTATATAACGTTATACGTTATATAGTAATAGTATATAACGTTATACGATATAGTAATAGTATATAACGTTATACGTTATATAGTAATATTATATAACGTTATGCGTTATATAGTAATAGTATATAACGTTATACGTTATATAGTAATAGTACATAACGTTATACGTTATATAGTAATAGTATATAACGTTATACGTTATATAGTAATAGTATATAACGTTATACGTTATGTACTATTACTATATAACGTTATACGCTAGTACGTAATAACATACAACGATATACGTGATATGGTAATACTATATAACGTTATGCGCTATTACGTAATAGTATATAACGTTATACGTTATATAGTAATATTATATAACGTTATGCGTTATATAGTAATAGTATATAACGTTATACGTTAGTACGTAATAATATACAACGTTATACGTGATATGGCAATACTATATAACGTTATACGTTATATAGTAATAGTATATAACGTATAACGTTATATACTATTACTATATAACGTTATACGTTATATAGTAATAGTGTATAACGTTATACGTTATGTAGTAATAGTATATAACGTTATACGCTAGTACGTAATAACATACAACGATATACGTGATATGGTAATACTATATAACGTTATGCGCTATTACGTAATAGTATATAACGTTATACGTTATATAGTAATAGTATATAACGTTATACGTTATATAGTAATAGTATACAACGTTATACGTTATATAGTAATAGTATATAACGTTATACGTTAGTACGTAATAATATACAACGTTATACGTGATATGGCAATACTATATAACGTTATACGTTATATAGTAATAGTATATAACGTATAACGTTATATACTATTACTATATAACGTTATACGTTATATAGTAATAGTGTATAACGTTATGCGTTATATAGTAATTGTATATAACGTTATACGTTATATAGTAATAGTATATAACGTTATGCGTTGTATAGTAATAGTATATAACGTTATACGATAGTACGGAATAGTATATATCGTTATACGTTATATAGTAATAGTATATAACGTTATACGTTATTACGTAATAGTATATAACGTTATGCGTTATATATAGTAATAGTATATAACGTTATACGTTATACAGTAATAGTATATAACGTTATACGTTATATAGTAATAGTATATAACGTTATACGTTATATAGTAATATTATATAACGTTATGCGTTATATAGTAATAGTATATAACGATATACGTTATATAGTAATAGTATATAACGTTATGCGTTATATAGTAATAGTATATAACGTTATACGTTAATACGGAATAGTATATATCGTTATACGTTATATAGTAATAGTATATAACGTTATACGTTATATAGTAATAGTATATAACGTTATACGTTATATAGTAATAGTATATAACGTATAACGTTATATACTATTACTATATAACGTTATACGTTATGTACTGATAGTATATAACGGTATACGTTATATAGTAATAATACATAACGTTATACGTTATATAGTAATAGTATATAACGTTATACGTTATATAGTAATAGTATATAACGTTATGCGTTATATACTAATAGTATATAACGTTATACGATAGTACGTAATAGTATATATCGTTATACGTTATATAGTAATAGTATATAACGTTATACGTTAGTACGTAATAGTATACAACGTTATTCGTGATATGGCAATACTATATAACGTTATACGTTATTACGTAATAGTATATAACGTTATAAGTTATATAGTAATAGTATATAACGTTATACGTTATATAGTAATAGTATATAACGTTATACGTTATATAGTAATAGTATATAACGTTATACGTTATATAGTAATATTATATAACGTTATGCGTTATATAGTAATAGTATATAACGTTATACGTTATATAGTAATAGTATATAACGTTATGCGTTATATAGTAATAGTATATAACGTTATACGATAGTACATAATAGTATATATCGTTATACGTTATATAGTAATAGTATATAACGTTATACGTTAGTACGTAATAATATACAACGTTGTACGTGATATGGCAATACTATATAACGTTATACGTTATTACGTAATAGTAAATAACGTTATACGTTATATAGTAATAGTATATAACGTTATACGTTATATAGTAATAGTATATAACGTTATACGATATAGTAATAGTATATAACGTTATACGTTATATAGTAATATTATATAACGTTATGCGTTATATAGTAATAGTATATAACGTTATACGTTATATAGTAATAGTATATAACGTTATACGTTATATAGTAATATTATATAACGTTATACGTTATATAGTAATAGTATATAACGTTATACGTTATATAGTAATAGTATATAACGTTATACGTTATATAGTAATATTATATAACGTTATGCGTTATATAGTAATAGTATATAACGTTATACGATAGTACGGAATAGTATATATCGTTATACGTTATATAGTAATAGTATATAACGTTATACGTTATATAGTAATAGTATATAACGTTATACGTTATATAGTAATAGTATATAACGTTATACGTTATATAGTAATAGTATATAACGTTATACGTTATATAGTAATAGTATATAACGTTATACGTTATATAGTAATAGTATATAACGTTATGCGTTATATAGTAATAGTATATAACGTTATACGATAGTACGTAATAGTATATATCGTTATACGTTATATAGTAATAGTATATAGCGATATACGTTATATAGTAATAGTATATAACGTTATACGTTATATAATAATAGTATATAACGTTATACGTGATATGGCAATACTATATAACGTTATACGTTATTACGTAATAGTATATAACGTTATACGTTATATAGTAATAGTATATAACGTTATACGTTATATAGTAATTGTATATAACGTTATACGTTATATAGAAATAGTATATAACGTTATACGTTATATAGTAATATTATATAACGTTATGCGCTATATAGTAATTGTATATAACGTTATACGTTATATAGTAATAGTATATAACGTTATGCGTTGTATAGTAATAGTATATAACGTTATACGATAGTACGGAATAGTATATATCGTTATACGTTATATAGTAATAGTATATAACGTTATACGTTATTACGTAATAGTATATAACGTTATACGTTATATAGTAATAGTATATAACGTTATACGTTATATAGTAATAGTATATAACGTTATACGTTATATAGTAATTGTATATAACGTTATACGTTATGTAGAAATAGTATATAACGTTATACGTTATATAGTAATATTATATAACGTTATGCGTTATATAGTAATTGTATATAACGTTATACGTTATATAGTAATAGTACATAACGTTATGCGTTGTATAGTAATAGTATATAACGTTATACGATAGTACGGAATAGTATATATCGTTATACGTTATATAGTAATAGTATATAACGTTATACGTTATTACGTAATAGTATATAACTTTATACGTTATATAGTAATAGTATATAACGTTATACGTTATATAGTAATAGTATATAACGTTATACGTTATATAGTAATAGTATATAACGTTATGCGTTATATAGTAATAGTATATAACGTTATACGATAGTACGGAATAGTATATATCGTTATACGTTATATAGTAATAGTATATAACGTTATACGTTAATACGTAATAGTATATATCGTTATAAGTTATATAGTAATAGTATATAGCGATATACGTTATATAGTAATAGTATATAACGTTATACGTTATATAATAATAGTATATAACGTTATACGTGGTATGGCAATACTATATAACGTTATACGTTATTACGTAATAGTATATAACGTTATACGTTATATAGTAAGTGTATATAACGTTATACGTTATATAGAAATAGTATATAACGTTATACGTTATATAGTAATATTATATAACGTTATGCGTTATATAGTAATTGTATATAACGTTATACGTTATATAGTAATAGTATATAACGTTATGCGTTGTATAGTAATAGTATATAACGTTATACGATAGTACGGAATAGTATATATCGTTATACGTTATATAGTAATAGTATATAACGTTATACGTTATATAGTAATAGTATATAACGTTATACGTTATATAGTAATAGTATATAACGTTATACGTTATATAGTAATAGTATATAACGTTATACATTATATAGTAATAGTATATAACGTTATACGTTATATAGTAATATTATATAACGTTATGCGTTATATAGTAATAGTATATAACGATATACGTTATATAGTAATAGTATATAACGTTATGCGTTATATAGTAATAGTATATAACGTTATACGTTAATACGGAATAGTATATATCGTTATACGTTATATAGTAATAGTATATAACGTTATACGTTATATAGTAATAGTATATAACGTATAACGTTATATACTATTACTATATAACGTTAAACGTTATGTACTGATAGTATATAACGGTATACGTTATATAGTAATAATACATAACGTTATACGTTATATAGTAATAGTATATAACGTTATACGTTATATAGTAATAGTATATAACGTTATGCGTTATATAGTAATAGTATATAACGTTATACGATAGTACATAATAGTATATATCGTTATACGTTATATAGTAATAGTATATAACGTTATACGTTAGTACGTAATAATATACAACGTTGTACGTGATATGGCAATACTATATAACGTTATACGTTATTACGTAATAGTATATAACGTTATACGTTATTACGTAATAGTATATAACGTTATACGTTATATAGTAATAGTATATAACGTTATACGTTATATAGTAATAGTATATAACGTTATACGTTATATAGTAATATTATATAACGTTATGCGTTATATAGTAATAGTATATAACGTTATACGTTATATAGTAATATTATATAACGTTATGCGTTATATAGTAATAGTATATAACGTTATACGTTATATAGTAATAGTATATAACGTTATGCGTTATATAGTAATAGTATATAACGTTATACGTTATATAGTAATAGTATATAACGTTATGCGTTATATAGTAATAGTATATAACGTTATACGTTATATAGTAATAGTATATAACGTTATACGTTATATAGTAATAGTATATAACGTTATACGTTATATAGTAATAGTATATAACGTTATACGTTATATAGTAATAATATATAACGTTATGCGTTATATAGTAATAGTATATAACGTTATACGATAGTACGGAATAGTATATATCGTTATACGTTATATAGTAATAGTATATAACGTTATACGTTAATACGTAATAGTATATATCGTTATAAGTTATATAGTGATAGTATATAGCGATATACGTTATATAGTAATAGTATATAACGTTATACGTTATATAATAATAGTATATAACGTTATACGTTATATAGTAATAGTATATAACGTTATACGTTATATAGTAGTAGTATATAACGTTATACGTTATATAGTAGTATTATATAACGTTATGCGTTATATAGTAATAGTATATAACGTTATACGTTATATAGTAATAGTATATAACGTTATACGATAGTACGGAATAGTATATATCGTTATGCGTTATATAGTAATAGTATATAACGTTATACGTTATATAGTAATAGTATATAACGTTATACGTTATTACGTAATAGTATATAACGTTATACGTTATATAGTAATAGTATATAACGTTATACGTTATATAGTAATATTATATAACGTTATGCGTTATATAGTAATAGTATATAACGTTATACGTTATATAGTAATAGTATATAACGTTATACGTTATATAGTAATAGTATATAACGTTATACGTTATATAGTAATAGTATATAACGTTATACGATATAGTAATAGTATATAACGTTATACGTTATATAGTAATATTATATAACGTTATGCGTTATATAGTAATAGTATATAACGTTATACGTTATATAGTAATAGTACATAACGTTATACGTTATATAGTAATAGTATATAACGTTATACGTTATATAGTAATAGTATATAACGTTATACGTTATGTAGTAATAGTATATAACGTTATACGCTAGTACGTAATAACATACAACGATATACGTGATATGGTAATACTATATAACGTTATGCGCTATTACGTAATAGTATATAACGTTATACGTTATATAGTAATATTATATAACGTTATGCGTTATATAGTAATAGTATATAACGTTATACGTTAGTACGTAATAATATACAACGTTATACGTGATATGGCAATACTATATAACGTTATACGTTATATAGTAATAGTATATAACGTTATACGTTATATAGTATTAGTATATAACGTTATACGTTATATAGTAATAGTGTATAACGTTATACGTTATGTAGTAATAGTATATAACGTTATACGCTAGTACGTAATAACATACAACGATATACGTGATATGGTAATACTATATAACGTTATGCGCTATTACGTAATAGTATATAACGTTATACGTTATATAGTAATAGTATATAACGTTATACGCTAGTACGTAATAACATACAACGATATACGTGATATGGTAATACTATATAACGTTATGCGCTATTACGTAATAGTATATAACGTTATACGTTATATAGTAATATTATATAACGTTATGCGTTATATAGTAATAGTATATAACGTTATACGTTATATAGTAATATTATATAACGTTATGCGTTATATAGTAATAGTATATAACGTTATACGTTATATAGTAATAGTATATAACGTTATGCGTTATATAGTAATAGTATATAACGTTATACGTTATATAGTAATAGTATATAACGTTATGCGTTATATAGTAATAGTATATAACGTTATACGTTATATAGTAATAGTATATAACGTTATACGTTATATAGTAATAGTATATAACGTTATACGTTATATAGTAATAGTATATAACGTTATACGTTATATAGTAATAATATATAACGTTATGCGTTATATAGTAATAGTATATAACGTTATACGATAGTACGGAATAGTATATATCGTTATACGTTATATAGTAATAGTATATAACGTTATACGTTAATACGTAATAGTATATATCGTTATAAGTTATATAGTGATAGTATATAGCGATATACGTTATATAGTAATAGTATATAACGTTATACGTTATATAATAATAGTATATAACGTTATACGTTATATAGTAATAGTATATAACGTTATACGTTATATAGTAGTAGTATATAACGTTATACGTTATATAGTAGTATTATATAACGTTATGCGTTATATAGTAATAGTATATAACGTTATACGTTATATAGTAATAGTATATAACGTTATACGATAGTACGGAATAGTATATATCGTTATGCGTTATATAGTAATAGTATATAACGTTATACGTTATATAGTAATAGTATATAACGTTATACGTTATTACGTAATAGTATATAACGTTATACGTTATATAGTAATAGTATATAACGTTATACGTTATATAGTAATATTATATAACGTTATACGTTATATAGTAATAGTATATAACGTTATACGTTATATAGTAATAGTATATAACGTTATACGTTATATAGTAATATTATATAACGTTATGCGTTATATAGTAATAGTATATAACGTTATACGTTATATAGTAATAGTATATAACGTTATACGTTATATAGTAATAGTATATAACGTTATACGTTATATAGTAATAGTATATAACGTTATACGATATAGTAATAGTATATAACGTTATACGTTATATAGTAATATTATATAACGTTATGCGTTATATAGTAATAGTATATAACGTT
Organism: Bombus terrestris; assembly: GCF_910591885.1. Lineage (NCBI taxonomy): Eukaryota > Metazoa > Arthropoda > Insecta > Hymenoptera > Apidae > Bombus > Bombus terrestris. The sequence goes on along the minus strand of NC_063271.1, from coordinate 19,995,900 downwards.
ATACGTTATATAGTAATAGTACATAACGTTATACGTTATATAGTAATAGTATATAACGTTATACGTTATATAGTAATAGTATATAACGTTTAACGTTATGTACTATTACTATATAACGTTATACGCTAGTACGTAATAACATACAACGATATACGTGATATGGTAATACTATATAACGTTATGCGCTATTACGTAATAGTATATAACGTTATACGTTATATAGTAATATTATATAACGTTATGCGTTATATAGTAATAGTATATAACGTTATACGTTAGTACGTAATAATATACAACGTTATACGTGATATGGCAATACTATATAACGTTATACGTTATATAGTAATAGTATATAACGTATAACGTTATATACTATTACTATATAACGTTATACGTTATATAGTAATAGTGTATAACGTTATACGTTATGTAGTAATAGTATATAACGTTATACGCTAGTACGTAATAACATACAACGATATACGTGATATGGTAATACTATATAACGTTATGCGCTATTACGTAATAGTATATAACGTTATACGTTATATAGTAATAGTATATAACGTTATACGTTATATAGTAATAGTATACAACGTTATACGTTATATAGTAATAGTATATAACGTTATACGTTAGTACGTAATAATATACAACGTTATACGTGATATGGCAATACTATATAACGTTATACGTTATATAGTAATAGTATATAACGTTATACGTTATATAGTATTACTATATAACGTATAACGTTATATAGTAATAGTGTATAACGTTATACGTTATATAGTAATAGTATATAACGTTATACGTTATATAGTAATATTATATAACGTTATGCGTTATATAGTAATAGTATATAACGTTATACGATAGTACGGAATAGTATATTTCGATATGCGTTATATAGTAATAGTATATAACGTTATACGTTATATAGTAATAGTATATAACGTTATACGTTATATAGTAATAGTATATAACGTTATACGTTATATAGTAATAGTATATAACGTTATGCGTTATATAGTAATAGTATATAACGGTATACGTTATATAGTAATAGTATATAACGTTATGCGTTATATAGTAATAGTATATAACGTTATACGATAGTACGGAATAGTATATATCGTTATACGTTATATAGTAATAGTATATAACGTTATACGTTAGTACGTAGTAATATACAACGTTATACGTGATATGGCAATACTATATAACGTTATACGTTATTACGTAATAGTATATAACGTTATACGTTATATAGTAATAGTATATAATGTTATACGTTATATAGTAATAGTATATAACGTTATACGTTATGTAGTGATAGTATATAACGGTATACGTTATATAGTAATAATACATAACGTTATACGTTATATAGTAATAGTATATAACGTTATACGTTATATAGTAATAGTATATAACGTTATACGTTATATAGTAATAGTATATAACGTTATACGTTATATAGTAATAGTATATAACGTTATACGTTATATAGTAATATTATATAACGTTATGCGTTATATAGTAATAGTATATAACGATATACGTTATATAGTAATAGTATATAACGCTATGCGTTATATAGTAATAGTATATAACGTTATACGTTATATAGTAATAGTATATAACGTTATGCGTTATATATAGTAATAGTATATAACGTTATACGTTATATAGTAATAGTATATAACGATATACGTTATATAGTAATAGTATATAACGCTATGCGTTATATAGTAATAGTATATAACGTTATACGTTATATAGTAATAGTATATAACGTTATGCGTTATATATAGTAATAGTATATAACGTTATACGTTATATAGTAATAGTATATAACGTTATACGTTATACAGTAATAGTATACAACGTTATACGTTATATAGTAATAGTATATAACGTTATACGTTAGTACGTAATAATATACAACGTTATACGTGATATGGCAATACTATATAACGTTATACGTTATATAGTAATAGTATATAACGTTATACGTTATACAGTAATAGTATATAACGTTATACGTTATATAGTAATAGTATATAACGTTATACGTTATATAGTAATAGTATATAACGGTATACGTTATATAGTAATAGTATATAACGTTATGCGTTATATAGTAATAGTATATAACGTTATACGATAGTACGGAATAGTATATATCGTTATACGTTATATAGTAATAGTATATAACGTTATACGATAGTACGGAATAGTATATATCGTTATACGTTATATGGTAATAGTATATAACGTTATACGTTAATACGTAATAGTATATATCGTTATAAGTTATATAGTGATAGTATATAGCGATATACGTTATATAGTAATAGTATATAACGTTATACGTTATATAATAATAGTATATAACGTTATACGTTATATAGTAATAGTATATAACGTTATACGTTATATAGTAATAGTATATAACGTTATACGTTATATAGTAGTATTATATAACGTTATGCGTTATATAGTAATAGTATATAACGTTATACGTTATATAGTAATAGTATATAACGTTATACGTTATATAGTAATATTATATAACGTTATGCGTTATATAGTAATAGTATATAACGTTATACGATAGTACGGAATAGTATATATCGTTATACGTTATATAGTAATAGTATATAACGTTATACGTTATATAGTAATAGTATATAACGTTATACGTTATATAGTAATAGTATACAACGTTATACGTTATATAGTAATAGTATATAACGTTATACGTTAGTACGTAATAATATACAACGTTATACGTGATATGGCATTACTATATAACGTATAACGTTATATAGTAATAGTATATAACGTTACACGTTATATAGTAATAGTATATAACGTTATACGTTATATAGTAATAGTATATAACGTTATACGTTATATAGTAATATTATATAACGTTATGCGTTATATAGTAATAGTATATAACGTTATACGTTATATAGTAATAGTATATAACGTTATACGTTATATAGTAATAGTATATAACGTTATACGTTATATAGTAATAGTATATAACGTTATACGATATAGTAATAGTATATAACGTTATACGTTATATAGTAATATTATATAACGTTATGCGTTATATAGTAATAGTATATAACGTTATACGTTATATAGTAATAGTATATAACGTTATACGTTATATAGTAATAGTATATAACGTTATACGTTATATAGTCATAGTATATAACGTTATACGTTATGTAGTAATAGTATATAACGTTATACGCTAGTACGTAATAACATACAACGATATACGTGATATGGTAATACTATATAACGTTATGCGCTATTACGTAATAGTATATAACGTTATACGTTATATAGTAATATTATATAACGTTATGCGTTATATAGTAATAGTATATAACGTTATACGTTATATAGTAATAGTATATAACGTTATACGTTATATAGTAATAGTATATAACGTTATACGTTATATAGTAATAGTATACAACGTTATACGTTATATAGTAATAGTATATAACGTTATACGTTAGTACGTAATAATATACAACGTTATACGTGATATGGCAATACTATATAACGTTATACGTTATATAGTAATAGTATATAACGTTATACGTTATATAGTAATAGTATATAACGTTATACGTTATATAGTAATAGTATATAACGTTATACGTTATATAGTAATAGTATATAACGTTATACGTTATATAGTAATATTATATAACGTTATGCGTTATATAGTAATAGTATATAACGTTATACGATAGTACGGAATAGTATATATCGATATGCGTTATATAGTAATAGTATACAACGTTATACGTGATATGGCAATACTATATAACGTTATACGTTATAACGTAATAGTATATAACGTTATAAGTTATATAGTAATAGTATATAACGTTATACGTTATATAGTAATAGTATACAACGTTATACGTTATATAGTAATAGTATATAACGTTATACGTTAGTACGTAATAATATACAACGTTATACGTGATATGGCAATACTATATAACGTTATACGTTATAACGTAATAGTATATAACGTTATAAGTTATATAGTAATAGTATATAACGTTATACGTTATATAGTAATAGTATATAACGTTATACGTTATATAGTAATAGTATATAACGTTATACGTTATATAGTAATAGTATATAACGTTATACGTTATATAGTAATATTATATAACGTTATGCGTTATATAGTAATAGTATATAACGTTATGCGTTATATAGTAATAGTATATAACGTTATGCGTTATATAGTAATAGTATATAACGTTATACGTTATATAGTAATAGTATATAACGTTATGCGTTATATAGTAATAGTATATAACGTTATACGTTATATAGTAATAGTATATAACGTTATACGTTATATAGTAATAGTATATAACGTTATACGTTATATAGTAATAGTATATAACGTTATACGTTATACAGTAATAGTATACAACGTTATACGTTATATAGTAATAGTATATAACGTTATACGTTAGTACGTAATAATATACAACGTTATACGTGATATGGCAATACTATATAACGTTATACGTTATATAGTAATAGTATATAACGTTATACGTTATATACTATTACTATATAACGTTATACGCTATATAGTAATAGTATATAACGTTATACGTTATATAGTAATAGTATATAACGTTATACGTTATATAGTAATATTATATAACGTTATGCGTTATATAGTAATAGTATATAACGTTATACGATAGTACGGAATAGTATATATCGTTATGCGTTATATAGTAATAGTATATAACGTTATACGTTATATAGTAATAGTATATAACGTTATACGTTATATAGTAATAGTATATAACGTTATACGTTATATAGTAATAGTATATAACGTTATGCGTTATATAGTAATAGTATATAACGGTATACGTTATATAGTAATAGTATATAACGTTATGCGTTATATAGTAATAGTATATAACGTTATACGATAGTACGGAATAGTATATATCGTTATACGTTATATAGTAATAGTATATAACGTTATACGATAGTACGGAATAGTATATATCGTTATACGTTATATGGTAATAGTATATAACGTTATACGTTAATACGTAATAGTATATATCGTTATAAGTTATATAGTGATAGTATATAGCGATATACGTTATATAGTAATAGTATATAACGTTATACGTTATATAATAATAGTATATAACGTTATACGTTATATAGTAATAGTATATAACGTTATACGTTATATAGTAATAGTATATAACGTTATACGTTATATAGTAGTATTATATAACGTTATGCGTTATATAGTAATAGTATATAACGTTATACGTTATATAGTAATAGTATATAACGTTATACGTTATATAGTAATATTATATAACGTTATGCGTTATATAGTAATAGTATATAACGTTATACGATAGTACGGAATAGTATATATCGTTATACGTTATATAGTAATAGTATATAACGTTATACGTTATATAGTAATAGTATATAACGTTATACGTTATATAGTAATAGTATACAACGTTATACGTTATATAGTAATAGTATATAACGTTATACGTTAGTACGTAATAATATACAACGTTATACGTGATATGGCAATACTATATAACGTTATACGTTATATAGTAATAGTATATAACGTTACACGTTATATAGTAATAGTATATAACGTTATACGTTATATAGTAATAGTATATAACGTTATACGTTATATAGTAATATTATATAACGTTATGCGTTATATAGTAATAGTATATAACGTTATACGTTATATAGTAATAGTATATAACGTTATACGTTATATAGTAATAGTATATAACGTTATACGTTATATAGTAATAGTATATAACGTTATACGATATAGTAATAGTATATAACGTTATACGTTATATAGTAATATTATATAACGTTATGCGTTATATAGTAATAGTATATAACGTTATACGTTATATAGTAATAGTATATAACGTTATACGTTATATAGTAATAGTATATAACGTTATACGTTATATAGTAATAGTATATAACGTTATACGTTATATAGTAATAGTATATAACGTTATACGTTATATAGTAATAGTATATAACGTTATACGTTATGTAGTAATAGTATATAACGTTATACGCTAGTACGTAATAACATACAACGATATACGTGATATGGTAATACTATATAACGTTATGCGCTATTACGTAATAGTATATAACGTTATACGTTATATAGTAATATTATATAACGTTATGCGTTATATAGTAATAGTATATAACGTTATACGTTATATAGTAATAGTATATAACGTTATACGTTATATAGTAATAGTATATAACGTTATACGTTATATAGTAATAGTATACAACGTTATACGTTATATAGTAATAGTATATAACGTTATACGTTAGTACGTAATAATATACAACGTTATACGTGATATGGCAATACTATATAACGTTATACGTTATATAGTAATAGTATATAACGTTATACGTTATATAGTAATAGTATATAACGTTATACGTTATATAGTAATAGTATATAACGTTATACGTTATATAGTAATAGTATATAACGTTATACGTTATATAGTAATATTATATAACGTTATGCGTTATATAGTAATAGTATATAACGTTATACGATAGTACGGAATAGTATATATCGATATGCGTTATATAGTAATAGTATATAACGTTATACGTTATATAGTAATAGTATATAACGTTATACGTTATATAGTAATAGTATATAACGTTATACGTTATATAGTAATAGTATATAACGTTATGCGTTATATAGTAATAGTATATAACGGTATACGTTATATAGTAATAGTATATAACGTTATGCGTTATATAGTAATAGTATATAACGTTATGCGTTATATAGTAATAGTATATAACGTTATACGTTATATAGTAATAGTATATAACGTTATACGTTATATAGTAATAGTATATAACGTTATACGTTATATAGTAATAGTATATAACGTTATACGTTATATAGTAATAGTATATAACGTTATACGATATAGTAATAGTATATAACGTTATACGTTATATAGTAATATTATATAACGTTATGCGTTATATAGTAATAGTATATAACGTTATACGTTATATAGTAATAGTACATAACGTTATACGTTATATAGTAATAGTATATAACGTTATACGTTATATAGTAATAGTATATAACGTTATACGTTATGTAGTAATAGTATATAACGTTATACGCTAGTACGTAATAACATACAACGATATACGTGATATGGTAATACTATATAACGTTATGCGCTATTACGTAATAGTATATAACGTTATACGTTATATAGTAATATTATATAACGTTATGCGTTATATAGTAATAGTATATAACGTTATACGTTAGTACGTAATAATATACAACGTTATACGTGATATGGCAATACTATATAACGTTATACGTTATATAGTAATAGTATATAACGTTATACGTTATATACTATTACTATATAACGTTATACGTTATATAGTAATAGTGTATAACGTTATACGTTATGTAGTAATAGTATATAACGTTATACGCTAGTACGTAATAACATACAACGATATACGTGATATGGTAATACTATATAACGTTATGCGCTATTACGTAATAGTATATAACGTTATACGTTATATAGTAATAGTATATAACGTTATACGTTATATAGTAATAGTATACAACGTTATACGTTATATAGTAATAGTATATAACGTTATACGTTAGTACGTAATAATATACAACGTTATACGTGATATGGCAATACTATATAACGTTATACGTTATATAGTAATAGTATATAACGTTATACGTTATATAGTATTACTATATAACGTTATACGTTATATAGTAATAGTGTATAACGTTATACGTTATATAGTAATAGTATATAACGTTATACGTTATATAGTAATATTATATAACGTTATGCGTTATATAGTAATAGTATATAACGTTATACGATAGTACGGAATAGTATATTTCGATATGCGTTATATAGTAATAGTATATAACGTTATACGTTATATAGTAATAGTATATAACGTTATACGTTATATAGTAATAGTATATAACGTTATACGTTATATAGTAATAGTATATAACGTTATGCGTTATATAGTAATAGTATATAACGGTATACGTTATATAGTAATAGTATATAACGTTATGCGTTATATAGTAATAGTATATAACGTTATACGATAGTACGGAATAGTATATATCGTTATACGTTATATAGTAATAGTATATAACGTTATACGTTAGTACGTAGTAATATACAACGTTATACGTGATATGGCAATACTATATAACGTTATACGTTATTACGTAATAGTATATAACGTTATACGTTATATAGTAATAGTATATAATGTTATACGTTATATAGTAATAGTATATAACGTTATACGTTATGTAGTGATAGTATATAACGGTATACGTTATATAGTAATAATACATAACGTTATACGTTATATAGTAATAGTATATAACGTTATACGTTATATAGTAATAGTATATAACGTTATACGTTATATAGTAATAGTATATAACGTTATACGTTATATAGTAATAGTATATAACGTTATACGTTATATAGTAATATTATATAACGTTATGCGTTATATACTATTACTATATAACGTATACGTTATATACTATTACTATATAACGCTATGCGTTATATAGTAATAGTATATAACGTTATACGTTATATAGTAATAGTATATAACGTTATGCGTTATATATAGTAATAGTATATAACGTTATACGTTATATAGTAATAGTATATAACGATATACGTTATATAGTAATAGTATATAACGCTATGCGTTATATAGTAATAGTATATAACGTTATACGTTATATAGTAATAGTATATAACGTTATGCGTTATATATAGTAATAGTATATAACGTTATACGTTATATAGTAATAGTATATAACGTTATACGTTATACAGTAATAGTATACAACGTTATACGTTATATAGTAATAGTATATAACGTTATACGTTAGTACGTAATAATATACAACGTTATACGTGATATGGCAATACTATATAACGTTATACGTTATATAGTAATAGTATATAACGTTATACGTTATACAGTAATAGTATATAACGTTATACGTTATATAGTAATAGTATATAACGTTATACGTTATATAGTAATAGTATATAACGGTATACGTTATATAGTAATAGTATATAACGTTATGCGTTATATAGTAATAGTATATAACGTTATACGATAGTACGGAATAGTATATATCGTTATACGTTATATAGTAATAGTATATAACGTTATACGATAGTACGGAATAGTATATATCGTTATACGTTATATGGTAATAGTATATAACGTTATACGTTAATACGTAATAGTATATATCGTTATAAGTTATATAGTGATAGTATATAGCGATATACGTTATATAGTAATAGTATATAACGTTATACGTTATATAATAATAGTATATAACGTTATACGTTATATAGTAATAGTATATAACGTTATACGTTATATAGTAATAGTATATAACGTTATACGTTATATAGTAGTATTATATAACGTTATGCGTTATATAGTAATAGTATATAACGTTATACGTTATATAGTAATAGTATATAACGTTATACGTTATATAGTAATATTATATAACGTTATGCGTTATATAGTAATAGTATATAACGTTATACGATAGTACGGAATAGTATATATCGTTATACGTTATATAGTAATAGTATATAACGTTATACGTTATATAGTAATAGTATATAACGTTATACGTTATATAGTAATAGTATACAACGTTATACGTTATATAGTAATAGTATATAACGTTATACGTTAGTACGTAATAATATACAACGTTATACGTGATATGGCAATACTATATAACGTTATACGTTATATAGTAATAGTATATAACGTTACACGTTATATAGTAATAGTATATAACGTTATACGTTATATAGTAATAGTATATAACGTTATACGTTATATAGTAATATTATATAACGTTATGCGTTATATAGTAATAGTATATAACGTTATACGTTATATAGTAATAGTATATAACGTTATACGTTATATAGTAATAGTATATAACGTTATACGTTATATAGTAATAGTATATAACGTTATACGATATAGTAATAGTATATAACGTTATACGTTATATAGTAATATTATATAACGTTATGCGTTATATAGTAATAGTATATAACGTTATACGTTATATAGTAATAGTATATAACGTTATACGTTATATAGTAATAGTATATAACGTTATACGTTATATAGTCATAGTATATAACGTTATACGTTATGTAGTAATAGTATATAACGTTATACGCTAGTACGTAATAACATACAACGATATACGTGATATGGTAATACTATATAACGTTATGCGCTATTACGTAATAGTATATAACGTTATACGTTATATAGTAATATTATATAACGTTATGCGTTATATAGTAATAGTATATAACGTTATACGTTATATAGTAATAGTATATAACGTTATACGTTATATAGTAATAGTATATAACGTTATACGTTATATAGTAATAGTATACAACGTTATACGTTATATAGTAATAGTATATAACGTTATACGTTAGTACGTAATAATATACAACGTTATACGTGATATGGCAATACTATATAACGTATAACGTTATATAGTAATAGTATATAACGTTATACGTTATATAGTAATAGTATATAACGTTATACGTTATATAGTAATAGTATATAACGTTATACGTTATATAGTAATAGTATATAACGTTATACGTTATATAGTAATATTATATAACGTTATGCGTTATATAGTAATAGTATATAACGTTATACGATAGTACGGAATAGTATATATCGATATGCGTTATATAGTAATAGTATACAACGTTATACGTGATATGGCAATACTATATAACGTTATACGTTATAACGTAATAGTATATAACGTTATAAGTTATATAGTAATAGTATATAACGTTATACGTTATATAGTAATAGTATACAACGTTATACGTTATATAGTAATAGTATATAACGTTATACGTTAGTACGTAATAATATACAACGTTATACGTGATATGGCAATACTATATAACGTTATACGTTATAACGTAATAGTATATAACGTTATAAGTTATATAGTAATAGTATATAACGTTATACGTTATATAGTAATAGTATATAACGTTATACGTTATATAGTAATAGTATATAACGTTATACGTTATATAGTAATAGTATATAACGTTATACGTTATATAGTAATATTATATAACGTTATGCGTTATATAGTAATAGTATATAACGTTATGCGTTATATAGTAATAGTATATAACGTTATGCGTTATATAGTAATAGTATATAACGTTATACGTTATATAGTAATAGTATATAACGTTATGCGTTATATAGTAATAGTATATAACGTTATACGTTATATAGTAATAGTATATAACGTTATACGTTATATAGTAATAGTATATAACGTTATACGTTATATAGTAATAGTATATAACGTTATACGTTATACAGTAATAGTATACAACGTTATACGTTATATAGTAATAGTATATAACGTTATACGTTAGTACGTAATAATATACAACGTTATACGTGATATGGCAATACTATATAACGTATAACGTTATATAGTAATAGTATATAACGTTATACGTTATATAGTAATAGTATATAACGTTATACGCTATATAGTAATAGTATATAACGTTATACGTTATATAGTAATAGTATATAACGTTATACGTTATATAGTAATATTATATAACGTTATGCGTTATATAGTAATAGTATATAACGTTATACGATAGTACGGAATAGTATATATCGTTATGCGTTATATAGTAATAGTATATAACGTTATACGTTATATAGTAATAGTATATAACGTTATACGTTATATAGTAATAGTATATAACGTTATACGTTATATAGTAATAGTATATAACGTTATGCGTTATATAGTAATAGTATATAACGGTATACGTTATATAGTAATAGTATATAACGTTATGCGTTATATAGTAATAGTATATAACGTTATACGATAGTACGGAATAGTATATATCGTTATACGTTATATAGTAATAGTATATAACGTTATACGATAGTACGGAATAGTATATATCGTTATACGTTATATGGTAATAGTATATAACGTTATACGTTAATACGTAATAGTATATATCGTTATAAGTTATATAGTGATAGTATATAGCGATATACGTTATATAGTAATAGTATATAACGTTATACGTTATATAATAATAGTATATAACGTTATACGTTATATAGTAATAGTATATAACGTTATACGTTATATAGTAATAGTATATAACGTTATACGTTATATAGTAGTATTATATAACGTTATGCGTTATATAGTAATAGTATATAACGTTATACGTTATATAGTAATAGTATATAACGTTATACGTTATATAGTAATATTATATAACGTTATGCGTTATATAGTAATAGTATATAACGTTATACGATAGTACGGAATAGTATATATCGTTATACGTTATATAGTAATAGTATATAACGTTATACGTTATATAGTAATAGTATATAACGTTATACGTTATATAGTAATAGTATACAACGTTATACGTTATATAGTAATAGTATATAGCGTTATACGTTATATAGTAATAATATACAACGTTATACGAGATATGGCAATACTATATAACGTTATACGTTATATAGTAATAGTATATAACGTTACACGTTATATAGTAATAGTATATAACGTTATACGTTATATAGTAATAGTATATAACGTTATACGTTATATAGTAATATTATATAACGTTATGCGTTATATAGTAATAGTATATAACGTTATACGTTATATAGTAATAGTATATAACGTTATACGTTATATAGTAATAGTATATAACGTTATACGTTATATAGTAATAGTATATAACGTTATACGATATAGTAATAGTATATAACGTTATACGTTATATAGTAATATTATATAACGTTATGCGTTATATAGTAATAGTATATAACGTTATACGTTATATAGTAATAGTATATAACGTTATACGTTATATAGTAATAGTATATAACGTTATACGTTATATAGTAATAGTATATAACGTTATACGTTATATAGTAATAGTATATAACGTTATACGTTATATAGTAATAGTATATAACGTTATACGTTATGTAGTAATAGTATATAACGTTATACGCTAGTACGTAATAACATACAACGATATACGTGATATGGTAATACTATATAACGTTATGCGCTATTACGTAATAGTATATAACGTTATACGTTATATAGTAATATTATATAACGTTATGCGTTATATAGTAATAGTATATAACGTTATACGTTATATAGTAATAGTATATAACGTTATACGTTATATAGTAATAGTATATAACGTTATACGTTATATAGTAATAGTATACAACGTTATACGTTATATAGTAATAGTATATAACGTTATACGTTAGTACGTAATAATATACAACGTTATACGTGATATGGCAATACTATATAACGTATAACGTTATATAGTAATAGTATATAACGTTATACGTTATATAGTAATAGTATATAACGTTATACGTTATATAGTAATAGTATATAACGTTATACGTTATATAGTAATAGTATATAACGTTATACGTTATATAGTAATATTATATAACGTTATGCGTTATATAGTAATAGTATATAACGTTATACGATAGTACGGAATAGTATATATCGATATGCGTTATATAGTAATAGTATATAACGTTATACGTTATATAGTAATAGTATATAACGTTATACGTTATATAGTAATAGTATATAACGTTATACGTTATATAGTAATAGTATATAACGTTATGCGTTATATAGTAATAGTATATAACGGTATACGTTATATAGTAATAGTATATAACGTTATGCGTTATATAGTAATAGTATATAACGTTATACGATAGTACGGAATAGTATATATCGTTATACGTTATATAGTAATAGTATATAACGTTATACGTTAGTACGTAGTAATATACAACGTTATACGTGATATGGCAATACTATATAACGTTATACGTTATTACGTAATAGTATATAACGTTATACGTTATATAGTAATAGTATATAATGTTATACGTTATATAGTAATAGTATATAACGTTATACGTTATGTAGTGATAGTATATAACGGTATACGTTATATAGTAATAATACATAACGTTATACGTTATATAGTAATAGTATATAACGTTATACGTTAGTACGTAATAGTATACAACGTTATACGTGATATGGCAATACTATATAACGTTATACGTTATAACGTAATAGTATATAACGTTATAAGTTATATAGTAATAGTATATAACGTTATACGTTATATAGTAATAGTATATAACGTTATACGTTATATAGTAATAGTATATAACGTTATACGTTATATAGTAATATTATATAACGTTATGCGTTATATAGTAATAGTATATAACGTTATACGTTATATAGTAATAGTATATAACGTTATGCGTTATATAGTAATAGTATATAACGTTATACGTTATATAGTAATAGTATATAACGTTATGCGTTATATAGTAATAGTATATAACGTTATACGTTATATAGTAATAGTATATAACGTTATACGTTATACAGTAATAGTATACAACGTTATACGTTATATAGTAATAGTATATAACGTTATACGTTAGTACGTAATAATATACAACGTTATACGTGATATGGCAATACTATATAACGTTATACGTTATATAGTAATAGTATATAACGTTATACGTTATATAGTAATAGTATATAACGTTATACGTTATATAGTAATAGTATATAACGTTATACGTTATATAGTAATAGTATATAACGTTATACGTTATATAGTAATATTATATAACGTTATGCGTTATATAGTAATAGTATATAACGTTATACGATAGTAAGGAATAGTATATATCGTTATGCGTTATATAGTAATAGTATATAACGTTATACGTTATATAGTAATAGTATATAACGTTATACGTTATATAGTAATAGTATATAACGTTATGCGTTATATAGTAATAGTATATAACGGTATACGTTATATAGTAATAGTATATAACGTTATGCGTTATATAGTAATAGTATATAACGTTATACGATAGTACGGAATAGTATATATCGTTATACGTTATATAGTAATAGTATATAACGTTATACGTTAGTACGTAATAATATACAACGTTATACGTGATATGGCAATACTATATAACGTTATACGTTATTACGTAATAGTAAATAACGTTATACGTTATATAGTAATAGTATATAACGTTATACGTTATATAGTAATAGTATATAACGTTATACGATATAGTAATAGTATATAACGTTATACGTTATATAGTAATATTATATAACGTTATGCGTTATATAGTAATAGTATATAACGTTATACGTTATATAGTAATAGTATATAACGTTATACGTTATATAGTAATAGTATATAACGTTATACGTTATATAATAATAGTATATAACGTTATACGTTATATAGTAATAGTATATAACGTTATACGTTATATAATAATAGTATATAACGTTATACGTTATATAGTAATAGTATATAACATTATACGTTATATAGTAATAGTATATAACGTTATACGTTATATAGTAATATTATATAACGTTATGCGTTATATAGTAATAGTATATAACGTTATACGATAGTACGGAATAGTATATATCGTTATACGTTATATAGTAATAGTATATAACGTTATACGTTAGTACGTAATAATATACAACGTTATACGTGATATGGCAATACTATATAACGTTATACGTTATTACGTAATAGTAAATAACGTTATAAGTTATATAGTGATAGTATATAGCGATATACGTTATATAGTAATAGTATATAACGTTATACGTTAGTACGTAATAATATACAACGTTATACGTGATATGGCAATACTATATAACGTTATACGTTATTACGTAATAGTAAATAACGTTATAAGTTATATAGTGATAGTATATAGCGATATACGTTATATAGTAATAGTATATAACGTTATACGTTATATAATAATAGTATATAACGTTATACGTTATATAGTAATAGTATACAACGTTATACGTTATATAGTAATAGTATACAACGTTATGCGTTATATAGTAATAGTATATAACGTTATACGATAGTACGGAATAGTATATATCGTTATACGTTATATAGTGATAGTATATAGCGATATACGTTATATAGTAATAGTATATAACGTTATACGTTATATAATAATAGTATATAACGTTATACGTTATATAGTAATAGTATATAACATTATACGTTATATAGTAATAGTATATAACGTTATACGTTATATAGTAATATTATATAACGTTATGCGTTATATAGTAATAGTATATAACGTTATACGTTAGTACGTAATAATATACAACGTTATACGTGATATCGCAATACTATATAACGTTATACGTTATATAGTAATAGTATATAACGTTATACGTTATATAGTAATAGTATATAACGTTATACGTTATATAGTATTAGTATATAACGTTATACGTTATATAGTAATAGTATATAACGTTATGCGTTATATAGTAATAGTATATAACGTTATACGATAGTACGGAATAGTATATATCGTTATAAGTTATATAGTGATAGTATATAGCGATATACGTTATATAGTAATAGTATATAACGTTATACGTTATATAATAATAGTATATAACGTTATACGTTATATAGTAATAGTATATACATTATACGTTATATAGTAATAGTATATAACGTTATACGTTATATAGTAATATTATATAACGTTATGCGTTATATAGTAATAGTATATAACGTTATACGATAGTACGGAATAATATATATCGTTATACGTTATATAGTAATAGTATATAACGTTATACGTTATATAGTAATAGTATATAACGTTATACGTAATATAGTAATAGTATACAACGTTATACGTTATATAGTAATAGTATATAACGTTATACGTTAGTACGTAATAATATACAACGTTATACGTGATATGGCAATACTATATAACGTTATACGTTATATAGTAATAGTATATAACGTTATACGTTATATAGTAATAGTATATAACGTTATACGTTATATAGTAATAGTATATAACGTTATACGTTATATAGTAATAGTATATAACATTATACGTTATATAGTAATAGTATATAACGTTATGCGTTATATAGTAATAGTATATAACGTTATACGATAGTACGGAATAGTATATATCGTTATAAGTTATATAGTGATAGTATATAGCGATATACGTTATATAGTAATAGTATATAACGTTATACGTTATATAATAATAGTATATAACGTTATACGTTATATAGTAATAGTATATAACATTATACGTTATATAGTAATAGTATATAACGTTATACGTTATATAGTAATATTATATAACGTTATGCGTTATATAGTAATAGTATATAACGTTATACGATAGTACGGAATAATATATATCGTTATACGTTATATAGTAATAGTATATAACGTTATACGTTATATAGTAATAGTATATAACGTTATACGTAATATAGTAATAGTATACAACGTTATACGTTATATAGTAATAGTATATAACGTTATACGTTAGTACGTAATAATATACAACGTTATACGTGATATGGCAATACTATATAACGTTATACGTTATATAGTAATAGTATATAACGTTATACGTTATATAGTAATAGTATATAACGTTATACGTTATATAGTAATAGTATATAACGTTATACGTTATATAGTAATAGTATATAACGTTATACGTTATATAGTAATATTATATAACGTTATGCGTTATATAGTAATAGTATATAACGTTATACGATAGTACGGAATAGTATATATCGTTATGCGTTATATAGTAATAGTATATACTGTTATACGTTATATAGTAATAGTATATAACGTTATACGTTATATAGTAATAGTATATAACGTTATACGTTATATAGTAATAGTATATAACGTTATGCGTTATATAGTAATAGTATATAACGTTATGCGTTATATAGTAATAGTATATAACGTTATACGTTATATAGTAATATTATATAACGTTATGCGTTATATAGTAATAGTATATAACGTTATACGATAGTACGGAATAGTATATATCGTTATGCGTTATATAGTAATAGTATATAACGTTATACGTTATATAGTAATAGTATATAACGTTATACGTTATATAGTAATAGTATATAACGTTATACGTTATATAGTAATAGTATATAACGTTATGCGTTATATAGTAATAGTATATAACGGTATACGTTATATAGTAATAGTATATAACGTTATGCGTTATATAGTAATAGTATATAACGTTATACGATAGTACGGAATAGTATATATCGTTATACGTTATATAGTAATAGTATATAACGTTATACGTTAGTACGTAATAATATACAACGTTATACGTGATATGGCAATACTATATAACGTTATACGTTATTACGTAATAGTAAATAACGTTATACGTTATATAGTAATAGTATATAACGTTATACGTTATATAGTAATAGTATATAACGTTATACGATATAGTAATAGTATATAACGTTATACGTTATATAGTAATATTATATAACGTTATGCGTTATATAGTAATAGTATATAACGTTATACGTTATATAGTAATAGTATATAACGTTATACGTTATATAGTAATAGTATATAACGTTATACGTTATATAGTAATAGTATATAACGTTATACGTTATGTAGTAATAGTATATAACGTTATACGCTAGTACGTAATAATATACAACGTTATACATGATATGGCAATACTATATAACGTTATACGTTATTACGTAATAGTATATAACGTTATACGTTATATAGTAATAGTATATAACGTTATACGTTATATAGTAATAGTATATAACGTTATACGTTATGTAGTGATAGTATATAACGGTATACGTTATATAGTAATAATACATAACGTTATACGTTATATAGTAATAGTATATAACGTTATACGTTATATAGTAATAGTATATAACGTTATGCGTTATATACTAATAGTATATAACGTTATACGATAGTACGTAATAGTGTATATCGTTATACGTTACATAGTAATAGTATATAACGTTATACGTTAGTACGTAATAGTATACAACGTTATACGTGATATGGCAATACTATATAACGTTATACGTTATTACGTAATAGTATATAACGTTATAAGTTATGTAGTAATAGTATATAACGTTATACGTTATATAGTAATAGTATATAACGTTATACGTTATATAGTAATATTATATAACGTTATGCGTTATATAGTAATAGTATATAACGTTATACGTTATATAGTAATAGCATATAACGTTATGCGTTATATAGTAATAGTATATAACGTTATACGATAGTACATAATAGTATATATCGTTATACGTTATATAGTAATAGTATATAACGTTATACGTTAGTACGTAATAATATACAACGTTGTACGTGATATGGCAATACTATATAACGTTATACGTTATTACGTAATAGTATATAACGTTATACGTTATAGAGTAATATTATATAACGTTATGCGTTATATAGTAATAGTATATAACGTTATACGTTATATAGTAATATTATATAACGTTATGCGTTATATAGTAATATTATATAACGTTATGCGTTATATAGTAATAGTATATAACGTTATACGTTATATAGTAATAGCATATAACGTTATGCGTTATATAGTAATAGTATATAACGTTATACGTTATATAGTAATAGTATATAACGTTATACGTTATATAGTAATAGCATATAACGTTATACGTTAGTACGTAATAATATACAACGTTATACATGATATGGCAATACTATATAACGTTATGCGTTATTACGTAATAGTATATAACGTTATACGTTATATAGTAATAGTATATAACGTTATACGTTATATAGTAATAGTATATAACGTTATACGTTATGTAGTGATAGTATATAACGGTATACGTTATATAGTAATAATACATAACGTTATACGTTATATAGTAATAGTATATAACGTTATACGTTATATAGTAATAGTATATAACGTTATGCGTTATATACTAATAGTATATAACGTTATACGATAGTACGTAATAGTGTATATCGTTATACGTTATATAGTAATAGTATATAACGTTATACGTTAGTACGTAATAGTATACAACGTTATACGTGATATGGCAATACTATATAACGTTATACGTTATTACGTAATAGTATATAACGTTATAAGTTATATAGTAATAGTATATAACGTTATACGTTATATAGTAATAGTATATAACGTTATACGTTATATAGTAATAGTATATAACGTTATACGTTATATAGTAATATTATATAACGTTATGCGTTATATAGTAATAGTATATAACGTTATACGTTATATAGTAATAGCATATAACGTTATGCGTTATATAGTAATAGTATATAACGTTATACGATAGTACATAATAGTATATATCGTTATACGTTATATAGTAATAGTATATAACGTTATACGTTAGTACGTAATAATATACAACGTTGTACGTGATATGGCAATACCATATAACGTTATACGTTATTACGTATTAGTATATAACGTTATACGTTATTACGTAATAGTATATAACGTTATACGTTATATAGTAATATTATATAACGTTATGCGTTATATAGTAATAGTATATAACGTTATACGTTATATAGTAATATTATATAACGTTATGCGTTATATAGTAATATTATATAACGTTATGCGTTATATAGTAATAGTATATAACGTTATACGATAGTACGGAATAGTATATATCGTTATACGTTATATAGTAATAGTATATAACGTTATACGTTATATAGTAATAGTATATAACGTTATACGTTATATAGTAATATTATATAACGTTATACGTTATATAGTAATAGTATATAACGTTATACGTTATATAGTAATAGTATATAACGTTATACGTTATATAGTAATAGTATATAACGTTATGCGTTATACAGTAATAGTATATAACGTTATACGATAGTACGTAATAGTATATATCGTTATACGTTATATAGTAATAGTATATAACGTTATACGTTATATAGTAATAGTATATAACGTTATACGTTATATAGTAATAGTATATAACGTTATACGTTATGTAGTAATAGTATATAACGTTATACGCTAGTACGTAATAATATACAACGATATACGTGATATGGTAATACTATATAACGTTATGCGCTATTACGTAATAGTATATAACGTTATACGTTAATACGGAATAGTATATATCGTTATACGTTATATAGTAATAGTATATAACGTTATACGTTATATAGTAATAGTATATAACGTTATACGTTATATAGTAATAGTATATAACGTTATACGTTAGTACGTAATAATATACAACGATATACGTGATATGGCAATACTATATAACGTTATACGTTATTACGTAATAGTATATAACGTTATACGTTATATAGTAATAGTATATAACGTTATACGTTATATAGTAATAGTATATAACGTTATACGTTATATAGTAATAGTATATAACGTTATACGTTATGTAGTAATAGTATATAACGTTATACGCTAGTACGTAATAATATACAACGATATACGTGATATGGTAATACTATATAACGTTATGCGCTATTACGTAATAGTATATAACGTTATACGTTAATACGGAATAGTATATATCGTTATACGTTATATAGTAATAGTATATAACGTTATACGTTATATAGTAATAGTATATAACGTTATACGTTATATAGTAATAGTATATAACGTTATACGTTAGTACGTAATAATATACAACGATATACGTGATATGGCAATACTATATAACGTTATACGTTATTACGTAATAGTATATAACGTTATACGTTATATAGTAATAGTATATAACGTTATACGTTATATAGTAATAGTATATAACGTTATACGTTATGTAGTGATAGTATATAACGGTATACGTTATATAGTAATAATACATAACGTTATACGTTATATAGTAATAGTATATAACGTTATACGTTATATAGTAATAGTATATAACGTTATGCGTTATATACTAATAGTATATAACGTTATACGATAGTACGTAATAGTATATATCGTTATACGTTATATAGTAATAGTATATAACGTTATACGTTAGTACGTAATAGTATACAACGTTATACGTGATATGGCAATACTATATAACGTTATACGTTATTACGTAATAGTATATAACGTTATAAGTTATATAGTAATAGTATATAACGTTATACGTTATATAGTAATAGTATATAACGTTATACGTTATATAGTAATAGTATATAACGTTATACGTTATATAGTAATATTATATAACGTTATGCGTTATATAGTAATAGTATATAACGTTATACGTTATATAGTAATAGCATATAACGTTATGCGTTATATAGTAATAGTATATAACGTTATACGATAGTACATAATAGTATATATCGTTATACGTTATATAGTAATAGTATATAACGTTATACGTTAGTACGTAATAATATACAACGTTGTACGTGATATGGCAATACTATATAACGTTATACGTTATTACGTAATAGTATATAACGTTATACGTTATTACGTAATAGTATATAACGTTATACGTTATTACGTAATAGCATATAACGTTATACGTTATATAGTAATATTATATAACGTTATGCGTTATGTAGTAATAGTATATAACGTTATACGATAGTACGGAATAATATATATCGTTATACGTTATATAGTAATAGTATATAACGTTATACGTTAATACGTAATAGTATATATCGTTATAAGTTATATAGTGATAGTATATAGCGATATACGTTATATAGTAATAGTATATAACGTTATACGTTATATAATAATAGTATATAACGTTATACGTTATATAGTAATAGTATATAACGTTATACGTTATATAGTAATAGTATATAACGTTATACGTTATATAGTAATAGTATATAACGTTATACGTTATATAGTAATAGTATACAACGTTATACGTTATATAGTAATAGTATATAACGTTATACGTTAGTACGTAATAATATACAACGTTATACGTGATATGGCAATACTATATAACGTTATACGTTATTACGTAATAGTATATAACGTTATACGTTATTACGTAATAGTATATAACGTTATACGTTATATAGTAATATTATATAAAGTTATACGTTATATAGTAATATTATATAACGTTATACGTTATATAGTAATAGTATATAACGTTATACGTTATATAGTAATATTATATAACGTTATGCGTTATATAGTAATAGTATATAACGTTATACGTTATATAGTAATAGTATATAACGTTATGCGTTCTATAGTAATAGTATATAACGTTATACGATAGTACGGAATAGTATATATCGTTATACGTTATATAGTAATAGTATATAACGTTATACGTTATTACGTAATAGTCTATAACGTTATACGTTATATAGTAATAGTATATAACGTTATACGCTGGTACGTAATAATATACAACGTTATACGTGATATGGCAATACTATATAACGTTATACGTTATTACGTAATAGTATATAACGTTATACGTTATTACGTAATAGTATACAACGTTATACGTGATATGGTAATACTATATAACGTTATATGTTAGTACGTAATAATATACAACGTTACACGTGATATGGTAATACTATATAACGTTATACGCTATTACGTAATAGTATATAACGTTATACGTTAATATGTAATAGTATATATCGTTATACGTTATATATTAATAGTATATAACGTTATACGTTATATAGTAATAGTATATAACGTTATACGTTATATAGTAATATTATATAACGTTATGCGTTCTATAGTAATAGTATATAACGTTATACGATAGTACGGAATAGTATATATCGTTATACGTTATATAGTAATAGTATATAACGTTATACGTTATTACGTAATAGTATATAACGTTATACGTTATATAGTAATATTATATAAAGTTATACGTTATATAGTAATATTATATAACGTTATACGTTATATAGTAATAGTATATAACGTTATACGTTATATAGTAATATTATATAACGTTATGCGTTATATAGTAATAGTATATAACGTTATACGTTATATAGTAATAGTATATAAGGTTATGCGTTCTATAGTAATAGTATATAACGTTATACGATAGTACGGAATAGTATATATCGTTATACGTTATATAGTAATAGTATATAACGTTATACGTTATTACGTAATAGTCTATAACGTTATACGTTATTACGTAATAGTATATAACGTTATACGTTATTACGTAATAGTATATAGCGTTATACGTTATATAGTTATAGTATATAACGTTATACGTTAATACGGAATAGTATATATCGTTATACGTTATATAGTAATAGTATATAACGTTATACGTTAGTACGTAATAATATACAACGTTATACGTGATATGGCAATACTATATAACGTTATACGTTATTACGTAATAGTAAATAACGTTATACGTTATATAGTAATAGTATATAACGTTATACGTTATATAGTAATAGTATTTAACGTTATACGATATAGTAATAGTATATAACGTTATACGTTATATAGTAATATTATATAACGTTATGCGTTATATAGTAATAGTATATAACGTTATACGTTAATACGTAATAGTATATATCGTTATAAGTTATATAGTAATAGTATATAGCGATATACGTTATATAGTAACAGTATATAACGTTATACGTTATATAATAATAGTATATAACGTTATACGTGATATGGCAATACTATATAACGTTATACGTTATTACGTAATAGTATATAACGTTATACGTTATTACGTAATAGTAAATAACGTTATACGTTATATAGTAATAGTATATAACGTTATACGTTATATAGTAATAGTATATAACGTTATACGATATAGTAATAGTATATAACGTTATACGTTATATAGTAATATTATATAACGTTATGCTTTATATAGTAATAGTATATAACGTTATACGTTAATACGTAATAGTATATATCGTTATGCGTTACATAGTAATAGTATATAACGTTATACGTTATATAGTAATAGTATATAACGTTATACATTATATAGTAATAGTATATAACGTTATACGTTATATAGTAATATTATATAACGTTATGCGTTATATAGTAATAGTATATAACGATATACGTTATATAGTAATAGTATATAACGTTATACGTTATATAGTGATAGTATATAACGTTATACGTTATATAGTAATAGTATATAACGTTATACGTTATATAGAAATAGTATATAACGTTATCCGTTATATAGTAATATTATATAACGTTATGCGTTATATAGTAATAGTATATAACGTTATACGTTAATACGTAATAGTATATATCGTTATGCGTTACATAGTAATAGTATATAGCGATATACGTTATATAGTAACAGTATATAACGTTATACGTTATATAATAATAGTATATAACGTTATACGTGATATGGCAATACTATATAACGTTATACGTTATTACGTAATAGTATATAACGTTATACGTTATATAGTAATAGTATATAACGTTATACGTTATATAGTGATAGCATATAACGTTATACGTTATATAGTAATAGTATATAACGTTATACGTTATATAGAAATAGTATATAACGTTATACGTTATATAGTAATATTATATAACGTTATGCGTTATATAGTAATAGTATATAACGTTATACGTTATATAGTAATAGTATATAACGTTATGCGTTCTATAGTAATAGTATATAACGTTATACGAGAGTACGGAATAGTATATATCATTATACGTTATATTGTAATAGTATATAACGTTATACGTTATTACGTAATAGTATATAACGTTATACGTTATTACGTAATAGTATATAACGTTATACGTTATATAGTAATAGTATATAACGTTATACGTTATATAGTAATAGTATATAACGTTATACGTTATATAGTAATAGTATATAACGTTATACGTTATATAGTAATAGTATATAACGTTATACATTATATAGTAATAGTATATAACGTTATACGTTATATAGTAATATTATATAACGTTATGCGTTATATAGTAATAGTATATAACGATATACGTTATATAGTAATAGTATATAACGTTATGCGTTATATAGTAATAGTATATAACGTTATACGTTAATACGGAATAGTATATATCGTTATACGTTATATAGTAACAGTATATAACGTTATACGTTATATATTTATAGTATATAACGTTATACGTTATATAGTAATAGTATATAACGTTATACGTTATATAGTAATAGTATATAACGTTATACGTTATATAGTAATAGTATATAACGTTATACGTTATATAGTAATAGTATATAACGTTATGCGGTACATAGTAATAGTATATAACGTTATACGTTATGTAGTAATAGTATATATCGTTATACGTTATATAGTAATAGTATATAACGTTATACGTTATTTCGTAATAGTCTATAACGTTATACGTTATTACGTAATAGTATATAACGTTATACGTTATTACGTAATAGTATATAGCGTTATACGTTATATAGTAATAGTATATAACGTTATACGTTATATAGTAATAGTATATAACGTTATACATTATATAGTAATAGTATATAACGTTATACGTTATATAGTAATATTATATAACGTTATACGTTATATAGTAATATTATATAACGTTATACGTTATATAGTAATATTATATAACGTTATACGTTATATAGTAATAGTATGTAACGTTATACGTTATATAGTAATATTATACAACGTTATGCGTTATATAGTAATAGTATATAACGTTATACGTTATATAGTAATATTATATAACGTTATGCGTTATATAGTAATAGTATATAACGTTATACGTTATATAGTAATAGTATATAACTTTATACGTTATATAGTAATAGTACATAACGTTATACGTTATATAGTAATAGTATATAACGTTATACGTTAATACGGAATAGTATATATCGTTATACGTTATATAGTAATAGTATATAACGTTATACGTTATATAGTAATAGTATATAACGTTATACGTTATATAGTAATAGTATGAAACGTTATACGTTAGTACGTAATAATATACAACGTTATACGTGATATGGCAATACTATATAACGTATAACGTTATATAGTAATAGTATATAACGTTATACGTTATATAGTAATAGTATATAACGTTATACGTTATATAGTAATAGTATATAACGTTATACGTTATATAGTAATAGTATATAACGTTATACGTTATATAGTAATATTATATAACGTTATGCGTTATATAGTAATAGTATATAACGGTATACGTTATATAGTAATAGTATATAACGTTATGCGTTATATAGTAATAGTATATAACGTTATACGTTATATAGTAATAGTATATAACGTTATACGATATAGTAATAGTATATAACGTTATACGTTATATAGTAATATTATATAACGTTATGCGTTATATAGTAATAGTATATAACGTTATACGTTATATAGTAATAGTATATAACGTTATACGTTATATAGTAATATTATATAACGTTATACGTTATATAGTAATAGTATATAACGTTATACGTTATATAGTAATAGTACATAACGTTATACGTTATATAGTAATATTATATAACGTTATGCGTTATATAGTAATAGTATATAACGTTATACGTTAATACGTAATAGTATATATCGTTATAAGTTATATAGTAATAGTATATAGCGATATACGTTATATAGTAACAGTATATAACGTTATACGTTATATAATAATAGTATATAACGTTATACGTGATATGGCAATACTATATAACGTTATACGTTATTACGTAATAGTATATAACGTTATACGTTATTACGTAATAGTAAATAACGTTATACGTTATATAGTAATAGTATATAACGTTATACGTTATATAGTAATAGTATATAACGTTATACGATATAGTAATAGTATATAACGTTATACGTTATATAGTAATATTATATAACGTTATGCGTTATATAGTAATAGTATATAACGTTATACGTTAATACGTAATAGTATATATCGTTATGCGTTACATAGTAATAGTATATAACGTTATACGTTATATAGTAATAGTATATAACGTTATACATTATATAGTAATAGTATATAACGTTATACGTTATATAGTAATATTATATAACGTTATGCGTTATATAGTAATAGTATATAACGATATACGTTATATAGTAATAGTATATAACGTTATACGTTATATAGTGATAGTATATAACGTTATACGTTATATAGTGATAGTATATAACGTTATACGTTATATAGTAATAGTATATAACGTTATACGTTATATAGAAATAGTATATAACGTTATACGTTATATAGTAATATTATATAACGTTATGCGTTATATAGTAATAGTATATAACGTTATACGTTATATAGTAATATTATATAACGTTATGCGTTATATAGTAATAGTATATAACGATATACGTTATATAGTAATAGTATATAACGTTATACGTTATATAGAAATAGTATATAACGTTATACGTTATATAGTAATATTATATAACGTTATGCGTTATATAGTAATAGTATATAACGTTATACGTTATATAGTAATAGTATATAACGTTATGCGTTCTATAGTAATAGTATATAACGTTATACGAGAGTACGGAATAGTATATATCATTATACGTTATATAGTAATAGTATATAACGTTATACGTTATATAGTAATAGTATATAACGTTGTACGTTATATAGTAATAGTATATAACGTTATACGTTATATAGTAATAGTATATAACGTTATGCGTTCTATAGTAATAGTATATAACGTTATACGAGAGTACGGAATAGTATATATCATTATACGTTATATTGTAATAGTATATAACGTTATACGTTATTACGTAATAGTATATAACGTTATACGTTATATAGTAATAGTATATAACGTTATACGTTATATAGTAATAGTATATAACGTTATACGTTATATAGTAATAGTATATAACGTTATACGTTATATAGTAATAGTATATAACGTTATACATTATATAGTAATAGTATATAACGTTATACGTTATATAGTAATATTATATAACGTTATGCGTTATATAGTAATAGTATATAACGATATACGTTATATAGTAATAGTATATAACGTTATGCGTTATATAGTAATAGTATATAACGTTATACGTTAATACGGAATAGTATATATCGTTATACGTTATATAGTAATAGTATATAACGTTATACGTTATATAGTAATAGTATATAACGTTGTACGTTATATAGTAATAGTATATAACGTTATACGTTATATAGTAATAGTATATAACGTTATACGTTATATAGTAATAGTATATAACGTTATACGTTATATAGTAATAGTATATAACGTTATGCGTTACATAGTAATAGTATATAACGTTATACGTTATGTAGTAATAGTATATAACGTTATACGCTAGTACGTAATAATATACAACGATATACGTGATATGGTAATACTATATAACGTTATGCGCTATTACGTAATAGTATATAACGTTATACGTTAATACGGAATAGTATATATCGTTATACGTTATATAGTAATAGTTTATAACGTTATACGTTATATAGTAATAGTATATAACGTTATACGTTATATAGTAATAGTATATAACGTTATACGTTAGTACGTAATAATATACAACGTTATACGTGATATGGCAATACTATATAACGTTATACGTTATTACGTAATAGTATATAACGTTATACGTTATATAGTAATAGTATATAACGTTATACGTTATATAGTAATAGTATATAACGTTATACGTTATGTAGTGATAGTATATCACGGTATACGTTATATAGTAATAATACATAACGTTATACGTTATATAGTAATAGTATATAACGTTATACGTTATATAGTAATAGTATATAACGTTATGCGTTATATACTAATAGTATATAACGTTATACGATAGTACGTAATAGTATATATCGTTATACGTTATATAGTAATAGTATATATCGTTATACGTTATATAGTAATAGTATATAACGTTATACGTTAGTACGTAATAATATACAACGTTATACGTGATATGGCAATACTATATAACGTTATACGTTATTACGTAATAGTATATAACGTTATAAGTTATATAGTAATAGTATATAACGTTATACGTTATTACGTAATAGTATATAACGTTATACGTTATTACGTAATAGTATATAACGTTATACGTTATTACGTAATAGTATATAACGTTATACGTTATTACGTAATACTATATAACGTTATACGTTATTACGTAATAGTATATAACGTTATACGTTATATAGTAATATTATATAACGTTATGCGTTATATAGTAATAGTATATAACGTTGTACGTTATATAGTAATAGTATATAACGTTATACGTTATATAGTAATAGTATATAACGTTATACGTTATATAGTAATAGTATATAACGTTATACGTTATATAGTAATAGTATATAACGTTATACGTTATATAGTAATAGTATATAACGTTATACGTTATATAGTAATAGTATATAACGTTATGCGTTACATAGTAATAGTATATAACGTTATACGTTATGTAGTAATAGTATATAACGTTATACGTTATATAGTAATAGTATATAACGTTATACGTTATATAGTAATAGTATATAACGTTATACGTTATATAGTAATAGTATATAACGTTATACGTTATATAGTAATAGTATATAACGTTATACGTTATATAGTAATAGTATATAACGTTATGCGTTACATAGTAATAGTATATAACGTTATACGTTATGTAGTAATAGTATATATCGTTATACGTTATATAGTAATAGTATATAACGTTATACGTTATATAGTAATAGTATGTAACGTTATACGTTATATAGTAATATTATACAACGTTATGCGTTATATAGTAATAGTATATAACGTTATACGTTATATAGTAATATTATATAACGTTATGCGTTATATAGTAATAGTATATAACGTTATACGTTATATAGTAATAGTATATAACGTTATACGTTATATAGTAATAGTACATAACGTTATACGTTATATAGTAATAGTATATAACGTTATACGTTAATACGGAATAGTATATATCGCTATACGTTATATAGTAATAGTATATAACGTTATACGTTATATAGTAATAGTATATAACGTTATACGTTATATAGTAATAGTATGAAACGTTATACGTTAGTACGTAATAATATACAACGTTATACGTGATATGGCAATACTATATAACGTATAACGTTATATAGTAATAGTATATAACGTTATACGTTATATAGTAATAGTATATAACGTTATACGTTATATAGTAATAGTATATAACGTTATACGTTATATAGTAATAGTATATAACGTTATACGTTATATAGTAATAGTATATAACGTTATACGTTATATAGTAATATTATATAACGTTATGCGTTATATAGTAATAGTATATAACGTTATACGTTAATACGTAATAGTATATAACGTTATAAGTTATATAGTAATAGTATATAGCGATATACGTTATATAGTAACAGTATATAACGTTATACGTTATATAATAATAGTATATAACGTTATACGTTAATACGTAATAGTATATATCGTTATGCGTTACATAGTAATAGTATATAACGTTATACGTTATATAGTAATAGTATATAACGTTATACGTTAATACGTAATAGTATATATCGTTATGCGTTACATAGTAATAGTATATAACGTTATACGTTATATAGTAATAGTATATAACGTTATACATTATATAGTAATAGTATATAACGTTATACGTTATATAGTAATATTATATAACGTTATGCGTTATATAGTAACAGTATATAACGATATACGTTATATAGTAATAGTATATAACGTTATACGTTATATAGAAATAGTATATAACGTTATACGTTATTACGTAATAGTATATAACGTTATACGTTATTACGTAATAGTATATAACGTTATACGTTATTACGTAATAGTATATAACGTTATACGTTATATAGTAATATTATATAACGTTATGCGTTATATAGTAATAGTATATAACGTTGTACGTTATATAGTAATAGTATATAACGTTATACGTTATATAGTAATATTATATAACGTTATGCGTTATATAGTAATAGTATATAACGTTGTACGTTATATAGTAATAGTATATAACGTTATACGTTATATAGTAATAGTATATAACGTTATACGTTATATAGTAATAGTATATAACGTTATACGTTATATAGTAATAGTATATAACGTTATACGTTATATAGTAATAGTATATAACGTTATACGTTATATAGTAATAGTATATAACGTTATGCGTTACATAGTAATAGTATATAACGTTATACGTTATGTAGTAATAGTATATAACGTTATACGTTATATAGTAATAGTATATAACGTTATACGTTATATAGTAATAGTATATAACGTTATACGTTATATAGTAATAGTATATAACGTTATACGTTATATAGTAATAGTATATAACGTTATACGTTATATAGTAATAGTATATAACGTTATGCGTTACATAGTAATAGTATATAACGTTATACGTTATGTAGTAATAGTATATATCGTTATACGTTATATAGTAATAGTATATAACGTTATACGTTATATAGTAATAGTATGTAACGTTATACGTTATATAGTAATATTATACAACGTTATGCGTTATATAGTAATAGTATATAACGTTATACGTTATATAGTAATATTATATAACGTTATGCGTTATATAGTAATAGTATATAACGTTATACGTTATATAGTAATAGTATATAACGTTATACGTTATATAGTAATAGTACATAACGTTATACGTTATATAGTAATAGTATATAACGTTATACGTTAATACGGAATAGTATATATCGCTATACGTTATATAGTAATAGTATATAACGTTATACGTTATATAGTAATAGTATATAACGTTATACGTTATATAGTAATAGTATGAAACGTTATACGTTAGTACGTAATAATATACAACGTTATACGTGATATGGCAATACTATATAACGTTATACGTTATATAGTAATAGTATATAACGTTATACGTTATATAGTAATAGTATATAACGTTATACGTTATATAGTAATAGTATATAACGTTATACGTTATATAGTAATAGTATATAACGTTATACGTTATATAGTAATAGTATATAACGTTATACGTTATATAGTAATATTATATAACGTTATGCGTTATATAGTAATAGTATATAACGTTATACGTTAATACGTAATAGTATATAACGTTATAAGTTATATAGTAATAGTATATAGCGATATACGTTATATAGTAATAGTATGTAACGTTATACGTTATATAGTAATAGTATATAACGTTATACGTTATATAGTAATAGTATATAACGTTATACGTTATATAGTAATAGTATATAACGTTATACGTTATATAGTAATAGTATATAACGTTATACGTTATATAGTAATATTATATAACGTTATGCGTTATATAGTAATAGTATATAACGGTATACGTTATATAGTAATAGTATATAACGTTATGCGTTATATAGTAATAGTATATAACGTTATACGTTATATAGTAATAGTATATAACGTTATACGATATAGTAATAGTATATAACGTTATACGTTATATAGTAATATTATATAACGTTATGCGTTATATAGTAATAGTATATAACGTTATACGTTATATAGTAATAGTATATAACGTTATACGTTATATAGTAATATTATATAACGTTATACGTTATATAGTAATAGTATATAACGTTATACGTTATATAGTAATAGTACATAACGTTATACGTTATATAGTAATATTATATAACGTTATGCGTTATATAGTAATAGTATATAACGTTATACGTTAATACGTAATAGTATATATCGTTATAAGTTATATAGTAATAGTATATAGCGATATACGTTATATAGTAACAGTATATAACGTTATACGTTATATAATAATAGTATATAACGTTATACGTGATATGGCAATACTATATAACGTTATACGTTATTACGTAATAGTATATAACGTTATACGTTATTACGTAATAGTAAATAACGTTATACGTTATATAGTAATAGTATATAACGTTATACGTTATATAGTAATAGTATATAACGTTATACGATATAGTAATAGTATATAACGTTATACGTTATATAGTAATATTATATAACGTTATGCGTTATATAGTAATAGTATATAACGTTATACGTTAATACGTAATAGTATATATCGTTATGCGTTACATAGTAATAGTATATAACGTTATACGTTATATAGTAATAGTATATAACGTTATACATTATATAGTAATAGTATATAACGTTATACGTTATATAGTAATATTATATAACGTTATGCGTTATATAGTAATAGTATATAACGATATACGTTATATAGTAATAGTATATAACGTTATACGTTATATAGTGATAGTATATAACGTTATACGTTATATAGTGATAGTATATAACGTTATACGTTATATAGTAATAGTATATAACGTTATACGTTATATAGAAATAGTATATAACGTTATACGTTATATAGTAATATTATATAACGTTATGCGTTATATAGTAATAGTATATAACGTTATACGTTAATACGTAATAGTATATATCGTTATGCGTTACATAGTAATAGTATATAGCGATATACGTTATATAGTAACAGTATATAACGTTATACGTTATATAATAATAGTATATAACGTTATACGTGATATGGCAATACTATATAACGTTATACGTTATTACGTAATAGTATATAACGTTATACGTTATATAGTAATAGTATATAACGTTACACGTTATATAGTGATAGCATATAACGTTATACGTTATATAGTAATAGTATATAACGTTATACGTTATATAGAAATAGTATATAACGTTATACGTTATATAGTAATATTATATAACGTTATGCGTTATATAGTAATAGTATATAACGTTATACGTTATATAGTAATAGTATATAACGTTATGCGTTCTATAGTAATAGTATATAACGTTATACGAGAGTACGGAATAGTATATATCATTATACGTTATATTGTAATAGTATATAACGTTATACGTTATTACGTAATAGTATATAACGTTATACGTTATATAGTAATAGTATATAACGTTATACGTTATATAGTAATAGTATATAACGTTATACGTTATATAGTAATAGTATATAACGTTATACGTTATATAGTAATAGTATATAACGTTATACATTATATAGTAATAGTATATAACGTTATACGTTATATAGTAATATTATATAACGTTATGCGTTATATAGTAATAGTATATAACGATATACGTTATATAGTAATAGTATATAACGTTATGCGTTATATAGTAATAGTATATAACGTTATACGTTAATACGGAATAGTATATATCGTTATACGTTATATAGTAATAGTATATAACGTTATACGTTATATAGTAATAGTATATAACGTTGTACGTTATATAGTAATAGTATATAACGTTATACGTTATATAGTAATAGTATATAACGTTATACGTTATATAGTAATAGTATATAACGTTATACGTTATATAGTAATAGTATATAACGTTATGCGTTACATAGTAATAGTATATAACGTTATACGTTATGTAGTAATAGTATATAACGTTATACGCTAGTACGTAATAATATACAACGATATACGTGATATGGTAATACTATATAACGTTATGCGCTATTACGTAATAGTATATAACGTTATACGTTAATACGGAATAGTATATATCGTTATACGTTATATAGTAATAGTTTATAACGTTATACGTTATATAGTAATAGTATATAACGTTATACGTTATATAGTAATAGTATATAACGTTATACGTTAGTACGTAATAATATACAACGTTATACGTGATATGGCAATACTATATAACGTTATACGTTATTACGTAATAGTATATAACGTTATACGTTATATAGTAATAGTATATAACGTTATACGTTATATAGTAATAGTATATAACGTTATACGTTATGTAGTGATAGTATATCACGGTATACGTTATATAGTAATAATACATAA
This sequence comes from Bombus terrestris, assembly GCF_910591885.1. Taxonomy (NCBI): domain Eukaryota; kingdom Metazoa; phylum Arthropoda; class Insecta; order Hymenoptera; family Apidae; genus Bombus; species Bombus terrestris. Next base: position 19,959,444 of record NC_063271.1, on the reverse strand, counting down.
CGTTATACGTTATATAGTAATAGTATATAACGTTATACGTTATATAGTAATAGTATATAACGTTATGCGTTATATACTAATAGTATATAACGTTATACGATAGTACGGAATAGTATATATCGTTATACGTTATATAGTAATAGTATATATCGTTATACGTTATATAGTAATAGTATATAACGTTATACGTTAGTACGTAATAGTATACAACGTTATACGTGATATGGCAATACTATATAACGTTATACGTTATTACGTAATAGTATATAACGTTATAAGTTATATAGTAATAGTATATAACGTTATACGTTATTACGTAATAGTATATAACGTTATACGTTATTACGTAATAGTATATAACGTTATACGTTATTACGTAATAGTATATAACGTTATACGTTATTACGTAATAGTATATAACGTTATACGTTATTACGTAATAGTATATAACGTTATACGTTATATAGTAATATTATATAACGTTATGCGTTATATAGTAATAGTATATAACGTTGTACGTTATATAGTAATAGTATATAACGTTATACGTTATATAGTAATAGTATATAACGTTATACGTTATATAGTAATAGTATATAACGTTATACGTTATATAGTAATAGTATATAACGTTATACGTTATATAGTAATAGTATATAACGTTATACGTTATATAGTAATAGTATATAACGTTATGCGTTACATAGTAATAGTATATAACGTTATACGTTATGTAGTAATAGTATATAACGTTATACGTTATATAGTAATAGTATATAACGTTATACGTTATATAGTAATAGTATATAACGTTATACGTTATATAGTAATAGTATATAACGTTATACGTTATATAGTAATAGTATATAACGTTATACGTTATATAGTAATAGTATATAACGTTATGCGTTACATAGTAATAGTATATAACGTTATACGTTATGTAGTAATAGTATATATCGTTATACGTTATATAGTAATAGTATATAACGTTATACGTTATATAGTAATAGTATGTAACGTTATACGTTATATAGTAATATTATACAACGTTATGCGTTATATAGTAATAGTATATAACGTTATACGTTATATAGTAATATTATATAACGTTATGCGTTATATAGTAATAGTATATAACGTTATACGTTATATAGTAATAGTATATAACGTTATACGTTATATAGTAATAGTACATAACGTTATACGTTATATAGTAATAGTATATAACGTTATACGTTAATACGGAATAGTATATATCGCTATACGTTATATAGTAATAGTATATAACGTTATACGTTATATAGTAATAGTATATAACGTTATACGTTATATAGTAATAGTATGAAACGTTATACGTTAGTACGTAATAATATACAACGTTATACGTGATATGGCAATACTATATAACGTTATACGTTATATAGTAATAGTATATAACGTTATACGTTATATAGTAATAGTATATAACGTTATACGTTATATAGTAATAGTATATAACGTTATACGTTATATAGTAATAGTATATAACGTTATACGTTATATAGTAATAGTATATAACGTTATACGTTATATAGTAATATTATATAACGTTATGCGTTATATAGTAATAGTATATAACGTTATACGTTAATACGTAATAGTATATAACGTTATAAGTTATATAGTAATAGTATATAGCGATATACGTTATATAGTAACAGTATATAACGTTATACGTTATATAATAATAGTATATAACGTTATACGTTAATACGTAATAGTATATATCGTTATGCGTTACATAGTAATAGTATATAACGTTATACGTTATATAGTAATAGTATATAACGTTATACGTTAATACGTAATAGTATATATCGTTATGCGTTACATAGTAATAGTATATAACGTTATACGTTATATAGTAATAGTATATAACGTTATACATTATATAGTAATAGTATATAACGTTATACGTTATATAGTAATATTATATAACGTTATGCGTTATATAGTAACAGTATATAACGATATACGTTATATAGTAATAGTATATAACGTTATACGTTATATAGAAATAGTATATAACGTTATACGTTATTACGTAATAGTATATAACGTTATACGTTATTACGTAATAGTATATAACGTTATACGTTATTACGTAATAGTATATAACGTTATACGTTATATAGTAATATTATATAACGTTATGCGTTATATAGTAATAGTATATAACGTTGTACGTTATATAGTAATAGTATATAACGTTATACGTTATATAGTAATATTATATAACGTTATGCGTTATATAGTAATAGTATATAACGTTGTACGTTATATAGTAATAGTATATAACGTTATACGTTATATAGTAATAGTATATAACGTTATACGTTATATAGTAATAGTATATAACGTTATACGTTATATAGTAATAGTATATAACGTTATACGTTATATAGTAATAGTATATAACGTTATACGTTATATAGTAATAGTATATAACGTTATGCGTTACATAGTAATAGTATATAACGTTATACGTTATGTAGTAATAGTATATAACGTTATACGTTATATAGTAATAGTATATAACGTTATACGTTATATAGTAATAGTATATAACGTTATACGTTATATAGTAATAGTATATAACGTTATACGTTATATAGTAATAGTATATAACGTTATACGTTATATAGTAATAGTATATAACGTTATGCGTTACATAGTAATAGTATATAACGTTATACGTTATGTAGTAATAGTATATATCGTTATACGTTATATAGTAATAGTATATAACGTTATACGTTATATAGTAATAGTATGTAACGTTATACGTTATATAGTAATATTATACAACGTTATGCGTTATATAGTAATAGTATATAACGTTATACGTTATATAGTAATATTATATAACGTTATGCGTTATATAGTAATAGTATATAACGTTATACGTTATATAGTAATAGTATATAACGTTATACGTTATATAGTAATAGTATATAACGTTATACGTTATATAGTAATAGTATATAACGTTATACGTTAATACGGAATAGTATATATCGCTATACGTTATATAGTAATAGTATATAACGTTATACGTTATATAGTAATAGTATATAACGTTATACGTTATATAGTAATAGTATGAAACGTTATACGTTAGTACGTAATAATATACAACGTTATACGTGATATGGCAATACTATATAACGTTATACGTTATATAGTAATAGTATATAACGTTATACGTTATATAGTAATAGTATATAACGTTATACGTTATATAGTAATAGTATATAACGTTATACGTTATATAGTAATAGTATATAACGTTATACGTTATATAGTAATAGTATATAACGTTATACGTTATATAGTAATATTATATAACGTTATGCGTTATATAGTAATAGTATATAACGTTATACGTTAATACGTAATAGTATATAACGTTATAAGTTATATAGTAATAGTATATAGCGATATACGTTATATAGTAACAGTATATAACGTTATACGTTATATAATAATAGTATATAACGTTATACGTGATATGGCAATACTATATAACGTTATACGTTATTACGTAATAGTATATAACGTTATACGTTATTACGTAATAGTAAATAACGTTATACGTTATATAGTAATAGTATATAACGTTATACGTTATATAGTAATAGTATATAACGTTATACGTTATATAGTAATAGTATATAACGTTATACGTTATATAGTAATAGTATATAACGTTATACGATATAGTAATAGTATATAACGTTATACGTTATATAGTAATATTATATAACGTTATGCGTTATATAGTAATAGTATATAACGTTATACGTTAATACGTAATAGTATATATCGTTATGCGTTACATAGTAATAGTATATAACGTTATACGTTATATAGTAATAGTATATAACGTTATACATTATATAGTAATAGTATATAACGTTATACGTTATATAGTAATATTATATAACGTTATGCGTTATATAGTAACAGTATATAACGATATACGTTATATAGTAATAGTATATAACGTTATACGTTATATAGAAATAGTATATAACGTTATACGTTATTACGTAATAGTATATAACGTTATACGTTATTACGTAATAGTATATAACGTTATACGTTATTACGTAATAGTATATAACGTTATACGTTATATAGTAATATTATATAACGTTATGCGTTATATAGTAATAGTATATAACGTTGTACGTTATATAGTAATAGTATATAACGTTATACGTTATATAGTAATAGTATATAACGTTATACGTTATATAGTAATAGTATATAACGTTATACGTTATATAGTAATAGTATATAACGTTATACGTTATATAGTAATAGTATATAACGTTATACGTTATATAGTAATAGTATATAACGTTATGCGTTACATAGTAATAGTATATAACGTTATACGTTATGTAGTAATAGTATATAACGTTATGCGTTATATAGTAATAGTATATAACGTTATACGTTATATAGTAATAGTATATAACGTTATGCGTTCTATAGTAATAGTATATAACGTTATACGAGAGTACGGAATAGTATATATCATTATACGTTATATTGTAATAGTATATAACGTTATACGTTATTACGTAATAGTATATAACGTTATACGTTATATAGTAATAGTATATAACGTTATACGTTATATAGTAATAGTATATAACGTTATACGTTATATAGTAATAGTATATAACGTTATACGTTATATAGTAATAGTATATAACGTTATACATTATATAGTAATAGTATATAACGTTATACGTTATATAGTAATATTATATAACGTTATGCGTTATATAGTAATAGTATATAACGATATACGTTATATAGTAATAGTATATAACGTTATGCGTTATATAGTAATAGTATATAACGTTATACGTTAATACGGAATAGTATATATCGTTATACGTTATATAGTAATAGTATATAACGTTATACGTTATATAGTAATAGTATATAACGTTATACGTTATATAGTAATAGTATATAACGTTATACGTTATATAGTAATAGTATATAACGTTATACGTTATATAGTAATAGTATATAACGTTATACGTTATATAGTAATAGTATATAACGTTATGCGTTACATAGTAATAGTATATAACGTTATACGTTATGTAGTAATAGTATATAACGTTATACGCTAGTACGTAATAATATACAACGATATACGTGATATGGTAATACTATATAACGTTATGCGCTATTACGTAATAGTATATAACGTTATACGTTAATACGGAATAGTATATATCGTTATACGTTAGATAGTAATAGTTTATAACGTTATACGTTATATAGTAATAGTATATAACGTTATACGTTATATAGTAATAGTATATAACGTTATACGTTAGTACGTAATAATATACAACGTTATACGTGATATGGCAATACTATATAACGTTATACGTTATTACGTAATAGTATATAACGTTATACGTTATATAGTAATAGTATATAACGTTATACGTTATATAGTAATAGTATATAACGTTATACGTTATGTAGTGATAGTATATCACGGTATACGTTATATAGTAATAATACATAACGTTATACGTTATATAGTAATAGTATATAACGTTATACGTTATATAGTAATAGTATATAACGTTATGCGTTATATACTAATAGTATATAACGTTATACGATAGTACGTAATAGTATATATCGTTATACGTTATATAGTAATAGTATATATCGTTATACGTTATATAGTAATAGTATATAACGTTATACGTTAGTACGTAATAGTATACAACGTTATACGTGATATGGCAATACTATATAACGTTATACGTTATTACGTAATAGTATATAACGTTATAAGTTATATAGTAATAGTATATAACGTTATACGTTATTACGTAATAGTATATAACGTTATACGTTATTACGTAATAGTATATAACGTTATACGTTATTACGTAATAGTATATAACGTTATACGTTATTACGTAATAGTATATAACGTTATACGTTATATAGTAATATTATATAACGTTATGCCTTATATAGTAATAGTATATAACGTTGTACGTTATATAGTAATAGTATATAACGTTATACGTTATATAGTAATAGTATATAACGTTATACGTTATATAGTAATAGTATATAACGTTATACGTTATATAGTAATAGTATATAACGTTATACGTTATATAGTAATAGTATATAACGTTATGCGTTACATAGTAATAGTATATAACGTTATACGTTATGTAGTAATAGTATATAACGTTATACGTTATATAGTAATAGTATATAACGTTATACGTTATATAGTAATAGTATATAACGTTATACGTTATATAGTAATAGTATATAACGTTATACGTTATATAGTAATAGTATATAACGTTATACGTTATATAGTAATAGTATATAACGTTATGCGTTACATAGTAATAGTATATAACGTTATACGTTATGTAGTAATAGTATATATCGTTATACGTTATATAGTAATAGTATATAACGTTATACGTTATATAGTAATAGTATGTAACGTTATACGTTATATAGTAATATTATACAACGTTATGCGTTATATAGTAATAGTATATAACGTTATACGTTATATAGTAATATTATATAACGTTATGCGTTATATAGTAATAGTATATAACGTTATACGTTATATAGTAATAGTATATAACGTTATACGTTATATAGTAATAGTACATAACGTTATACGTTATATAGTAATAGTATATAACGTTATACGTTAATACGGAATAGTATATATCGCTATACGTTATATAGTAATAGTATATAACGTTATACGTTATATAGTAATAGTATATAACGTTATGCGTTATATAGTAATAGTATGAAACGTTATACGTTAGTACGTAATAATATACAACGTTATACGTGATATGGCAATACTATATAACGTTATACGTTATATAGTAATAGTATATAACGTTATACGTTATATAGTAATAGTATATAACGTTATACGTTATATAGTAATAGTATATAACGTTATACGTTATATAGTAATAGTATATAACGTTATACGTTATATAGTAATAGTATATAACGTTATGCGTTACATAGTAATAGTATATAACGTTATACGTTATGTAGTAATAGTATATATCGTTATACGTTATATAGTAATAGTATATAACGTTATACGTTATATAGTAATAGTATGTAACGTTATACGTTATATAGTAATATTATACAACGTTATGCGTTATATAGTAATAGTATATAACGTTATACGTTATATAGTAATATTATATAACGTTATGCGTTATATAGTAATAGTATATAACGTTATACGTTATATAGTAATAGTATATAACGTTATACGTTATATAGTAATAGTACATAACGTTATACGTTATATAGTAATAGTATATAACGTTATACGTTAATACGGAATAGTATATATCGCTATACGTTATATAGTAATAGTATATAACGTTATACGTTATATAGTAATAGTATATAACGTTATACGTTATATAGTAATAGTATGAAACGTTATACGTTAGTACGTAATAATATACAACGTTATACGTGATATGGCAATACTATATAACGTTATACGTTATATAGTAATAGTATATAACGTTATACGTTATATAGTAATAGTATATAACGTTATACGTTATATAGTAATAGTATATAACGTTATACGTTATATAGTAATAGTATATAACGTTATACGTTATATAGTAATAGTATATAACGTTATACGTTATATAGTAATATTATATAACGTTATGCGTTATATAGTAATAGTATATAACGTTATACGTTAATACGTAATAGTATATAACGTTATAAGTTATATAGTAATAGTATATAGCGATATACGTTATATAGTAACAGTATATAACGTTATACGTTATATAATAATAGTATATAACGTTATACGTGATATGGCAATACTATATAACGTTATACGTTATTACGTAATAGTATATAACGTTATACGTTATTACGTAATAGTAAATAACGTTATACGTTATATAGTAATAGTATATAACGTTATACGTTATATAGTAATAGTATATAACGTTATACGTTATATAGTAATAGTATATAACGTTATACGTTATATAGTAATAGTATATAACGTTATACGATATAGTAATAGTATATAACGTTATACGTTATATAGTAATATTATATAACGTTATGCGTTATATAGTAATAGTATATAACGTTATACGTTAATACGTAATAGTATATATCGTTATGCGTTACATAGTAATAGTATATAACGTTATACGTTATATAGTAATAGTATATAACGTTGTACATTATATAGTAATAGTATATAACGTTATACGTTATATAGTAATATTATATAACGTTATGCGTTATATAGTAACAGTATATAACGATATACGTTATATAGTAATAGTATATAACGTTATACGTTATATAGAAATAGTATATAACGTTATACGTTATTACGTAATAGTATATAACGTTATACGTTATTACGTAATAGTATATAACGTTATACGTTATTACGTAATAGTATATAACGTTATACGTTATATAGTAATATTATATAACGTTATGCGTTATATAGTAATAGTATATAACGTTGTACGTTATATAATATTACTATATAACGTTATACGTTATATAGTAATATTATATAACGTTATGCGTTATATAGTAATAGTATATAACGTTGTACGTTATATAGTAATAGTATATAACGTTATACGTTATATAGTAATAGTATATAACGTTATACGTTATATAGTAATAGTATATAACGTTATACGTTATATAGTAATAGTATATAACGTTATACGTTATATAGTAATAGTATATAACGTTATACGTTATATAGTAATAGTATATAACGTTATGCGTTACATAGTAATAGTATATAACGTTATACGTTATGTAGTAATAGTATATAACGTTATACGTTATATAGTAATAGTATATAACGTTATACGTTATATAGTAATAGTATATAACGTTATACGTTATATAGTAATAGTATATAACGTTATACGTTATATAGTAATAGTATATAACGTTATACGTTATATAGTAATAGTATATAACGTTATGCGTTACATAGTAATAGTATATAACGTTATACGTTATGTAGTAATAGTATATATCGTTATACGTTATATAGTAATAGTATATAACGTTATACGTTATATAGTAATAGTATGTAACGTTATACGTTATATAGTAATATTATACAACGTTATGCGTTATATAGTAATAGTATATAACGTTATACGTTATATAGTAATATTATATAACGTTATGCGTTATATAGTAATAGTATATAACGTTATACGTTATATAGTAATAGTATATAACGTTATACGTTATATAGTAATAGTACATAACGTTATACGTTATATAGTAATAGTATATAACGTTATACGTTAATACGGAATAGTATATATCGCTATACGTTATATAGTAATAGTATATAACGTTATACGTTATATAGTAATAGTATATAACGTTATACGTTATATAGTAATAGTATGAAACGTTATACGTTAGTACGTAATAATATACAACGTTATACGTGATATGGCAATACTATATAACGTTATACGTTATATAGTAATAGTATATAACGTTATACGTTATATAGTAATAGTATATAACGTTATACGTTATATAGTAATAGTATATAACGTTATACGTTATATAGTAATAGTATATAACGTTATACGTTATATAGTAATAGTATATAACGTTATACGTTATATAGTAATATTATATAACGTTATGCGTTATATAGTAATAGTATATAACGTTATACGTTAATACGTAATAGTATATAACGTTATAAGTTATATAGTAATAGTATATAGCGATATACGTTATATAGTAACAGTATATAACGTTATACGTTATATAATAATAGTATATAACGTTATACGTGATATGGCAATACTATATAACGTTATACGTTATTACGTAATAGTATATAACGTTATACGTTATTACGTAATAGTAAATAACGTTATACGTTATATAGTAATAGTATATAACGTTATACGTTATATAGTAATAGTATATAACGTTATACGTTATATAGTAATAGTATATAACGTTATACGTTATATAGTAATAGTATATAACGTTATACGATATAGTAATAGTATATAACGTTATACGTTATATAGTAATATTATATAACGTTATGCGTTATATAGTAATAGTATATAACGTTATACGTTAATACGTAATAGTATATATCGTTATGCGTTACATAGTAATAGTATATAACGTTATACGTTATATAGTAATAGTATATAACGTTATACATTATATAGTAATAGTATATAACGTTATACGTTATATAGTAATATTATATAACGTTATGCGTTATATAGTAACAGTATATAACGATATACGTTATATAGTAATAGTATATAACGTTATACGTTATATAGAAATAGTATATAACGTTATACGTTATTACGTAATAGTATATAACGTTATACGTTATTACGTAATAGTATATAACGTTATACGTTATTACGTAATAGTATATAACGTTATACGTTATATAGTAATATTATATAACGTTATGCGTTATATAGTAATAGTATATAACGTTGTACGTTATATAGTAATAGTATATAACGTTATACGTTATATAGTAATATTATATAACGTTATGCGTTATATAGTAATAGTATATAACGTTGTACGTTATATAGTAATAGTATATAACGTTATACGTTATATAGTAATAGTATATAACGTTATACGTTATATAGTAATAGTATATAACGTTATACGTTATATAGTAATAGTATATAACGTTATACGTTATATAGTAATAGTATATAACGTTATACGTTATATAGTAATAGTATATAACGTTATGCGTTACATAGTAATAGTATATAACGTTATACGTTATGTAGTAATAGTATATAACGTTATACGTTATATAGTAATAGTATATAACGTTATACGTTATATAGTAATAGTATATAACGTTATACGTTATATAGTAATAGTATATAACGTTATACGTTATATAGTAATAGTATATAACGTTATACGTTATATAGTAATAGTATATAACGTTATGCGTTACATAGTAATAGTATATAACGTTATACGTTATGTAGTAATAGTATATATCGTTATACGTTATATAGTAATAGTATATAACGTTATACGTTATATAGTAATAGTATGTAACGTTATACGTTATATAGTAATATTATACAACGTTATGCGTTATATAGTAATAGTATATAACGTTATACGTTATATAGTAATATTATATAACGTTATGCGTTATATAGTAATAGTATATAACGTTATACGTTATATAGTAATAGTATATAACGTTATACGTTATATAGTAATAGTACATAACGTTATACGTTATATAGTAATAGTATATAACGTTATACGTTAATACGGAATAGTATATATCGCTATACGTTATATAGTAATAGTATATAACGTTATACGTTATATAGTAATAGTATATAACGTTATACGTTATATAGTAATAGTATGAAACGTTATACGTTAGTACGTAATAATATACAACGTTATACGTGATATGGCAATACTATATAACGTTATACGTTATATAGTAATAGTATATAACGTTATACGTTATATAGTAATAGTATATAACGTTATACGTTATATAGTAATAGTATATAACGTTATACGTTATATAGTAATAGTATATAACGTTATACGTTATATAGTAATAGTATATAACGTTATACGTTATATAGTAATATTATATAACGTTATGCGTTATATAGTAATAGTATATAACGTTATACGTTAATACGTAATAGTATATAACGTTATAAGTTATATAGTAATAGTATATAGCGATATACGTTATATAGTAATAGTATATAACGTTATACATTATATAGTAATAGTATATAACGTTATACGTTATATAGTAATATTATATAACGTTATGCGTTATATAGTAACAGTATATAACGATATACGTTATATAGTAATAGTATATAACGTTATACGTTATATAGAAATAGTATATAACGTTATACGTTATTACGTAATAGTATATAACGTTATACGTTATTACGTAATAGTATATAACGTTATACGTTATTACGTAATAGTATATAACGTTATACGTTATATAGTAATATTATATAACGTTATGCGTTATATAGTAATAGTATATAACGTTGTACGTTATATAGTAATAGTATATAACGTTATACGTTATATAGTAATAGTATATAACGTTATACGTTATATAGTAATAGTATATAACGTTATACGTTATATAGTAATAGTATATAACGTTATACGTTATATAGTAATAGTATATAACGTTATACGTTATATAGTAATAGTATATAACGTTATGCGTTACATAGTAATAGTATATAACGTTATACGTTATGTAGTAATAGTATATAACGTTATGCGTTATATAGTAATAGTATATAACGTTATACGTTATATAGTAATAGTATATAACGTTATGCGTTCTATAGTAATAGTATATAACGTTATACGAGAGTACGGAATAGTATATATCATTATACGTTATATTGTAATAGTATATAACGTTATACGTTATTACGTAATAGTATATAACGTTATACGTTATATAGTAATAGTATATAACGTTATACGTTATATAGTAATAGTATATAACGTTATACGTTATATAGTAATAGTATATAACGTTATACGTTATATAGTAATAGTATATAACGTTATACATTATATAGTAATAGTATATAACGTTATGCGTTATATAGTAATATTATATAACGTTATGCGTTATATAGTAATAGTATATAACGATATACGTTATATAGTAATAGTATATAACGTTATGCGTTATATAGTAATAGTATATAACGTTATACGTTAATACGGAATAGTATATATCGTTATACGTTATATAGTAATAGTATATAACGTTATACGTTATATAGTAATAGTATATAACGTTATACGTTATATAGTAATAGTATATAACGTTATACGTTATATAGTAATAGTATATAACGTTATACGTTATATAGTAATAGTATATAACGTTATACGTTATATAGTAATAGTATATAACGTTATGCGTTACATAGTAATAGTATATAACGTTATACGTTATGTAGTAATAGTATATAACGTTATACGCTAGTACGTAATAATATACAACGATATACGTGATATGGTAATACTATATAACGTTATGCGCTATTACGTAATAGTATATAACGTTATACGTTAATACGGAATAGTATATATCGTTATACGTTATATAGTAATAGTTTATAACGTTATACGTTATATAGTAATAGTATATAACGTTATACGTTATATAGTAATAGTATATAACGTTATACGTTAGTACGTAATAATATACAACGTTATACGTGATATGGCAATACTATATAACGTTATACGTTATTACATAATAGTATATAACGTTATACGTTATATAGTAATAGTATATAACGTTATACGTTATATAGTAATAGTATATAACGTTATACGTTATGTAGTGATAGTATATCACGGTATACGTTATATAGTAATAATACATAACGTTATACGTTATATAGTAATAGTATATAACGTTATACGTTATATAGTAATAGTATATAACGTTATGCGTTATATACTAATAGTATATAACGTTATACGATAGTACGTAATAGTATATATCGTTATACGTTATATAGTAATAGTATATATCGTTATACGTTATATAGTAATAGTATATAACGTTATACGTTAGTACGTAATAGTATACAACGTTATACGTGATATGGCAATACTATATAACGTTATACGTTATTACGTAATAGTATATAACGTTATAAGTTATATAGTAATAGTATATAACGTTATACGTTATTACGTAATAGTATATAACGTTATACGTTATTACGTAATAGTATATAACGTTATACGTTATTACGTAATAGTATATAACGTTATACGTTATTACGTAATAGTATATAACGTTATACGTTATATAGTAATATTATATAACGTTATGCGTTATATAGTAATAGTATATAACGTTGTACGTTATATAGTAATAGTATATAACGTTATACGTTATATAGTAATAGTATATAACGTTATACGTTATATAGTAATAGTATATAACGTTATACGTTATATAGTAATAGTATATAACGTTATACGTTATATAGTAATAGTATATAACGTTATACGTTATATAGTAATAGTATATAACGTTATGCGTTACATAGTAATAGTATATAACGTTATACGTTATGTAGTAATAGTATATAACGTTATACGTTATATAGTAATAGTATATAACGTTATACGTTATATAGTAATAGTATATAACGTTATACGTTATATAGTAATAGTATATAACGTTATACGTTATATAGTAATAGTATATAACGTTATACGTTATATAGTAATAGTATATAACGTTATGCGTTACATAGTAATAGTATATAACGTTATACGTTATGTAGTAATAGTATATATCGTTATACGTTATATAGTAATAGTATATAACGTTATACGTTATATAGTAATAGTATGTAACGTTATACGTTATATAGTAATATTATACAACGTTATGCGTTATATAGTAATAGTATATAACGTTATACGTTATATAGTAATATTATATAACGTTATGCGTTATATAGTAATAGTATATAACGTTATACGTTATATAGTAATAGTATATAACGTTATACGTTATATAGTAATAGTACATAACGTTATACGTTATATAGTAATAGTATATAACGTTATACGTTAATACGGAATAGTATATATCGCTATACGTTATATAGTAATAGTATATAACGTTATACGTTATATAGTAATAGTATATAACGTTATGCGTTATATAGTAATAGTATGAAACGTTATACGTTAGTACGTAATAATATACAACGTTATACGTGATATGGCAATACTATATAACGTTATACGTTATATAGTAATAGTATATAACGTTATACGTTATATAGTAATAGTATATAACGTTATACGTTATATAGTAATAGTATATAACGTTATACGTTATATAGTAATAGTATATAACGTTATACGTTATATAGTAATAGTATATAACGTTATACGTTATATAGTAATATTATATAACGTTATGCGTTATATAGTAATAGTATATAACGTTATACGTTAATACGTAATAGTATATATCGTTATAAGTTATATAGTAATAGTATATAGCGATATACGTTATATAGTAACAGTATATAACGTTATACGTTATATAATAATAGTATATAACGTTATACGTGATATGGCAATACTATATAACGTTATACGTTATTACGTAATAGTATATAACGTTATACGTTATTACGTAATAGTAAATAACGTTATACGTTATATAGTAATAGTATATAACGTTATACGTTATATAGTAATAGTATATAACGTTATACGTTATATAGTAATAGTATATAACGTTATACGTTATATAGTAATAGTATATAACGTTATACGATATAGTAATAGTATATAACGTTATACGTTATATAGTAATATTATATAACGTTATGCGTTATATAGTAATAGTATATAACGTTATACGTTAATACGTAATAGTATATATCGTTATGCGTTACATAGTAATAGTATATAACGTTATACGTTATATAGTAATAGTATATAACGTTATACATTATATAGTAATAGTATATAACGTTATACGTTATATAGTAATATTATATAACGTTATGCGTTATATAGTAACAGTATATAACGATATACGTTATATAGTAATAGTATATAACGTTATACGTTATATAGAAATAGTATATAACGTTATACGTTATTACGTAATAGTATATAACGTTATACGTTATTACGTAATAGTATATAACGTTATACGATATAGTAATAGTATATAACGTTATACGTTATATAGTAATATTATATAACGTTATGCGTTATATAGTAATAGTATATAACGTTATACGTTAATACGTAATAGTATATATCGTTATGCGTTACATAGTAATAGTATATAACGTTATACGTTATATAGTAATAGTATATAACGTTATACATTATATAGTAATAGTATATAACGTTATACGTTATATAGTAATATTATATAACGTTATGCGTTATATAGTAACAGTATATAACGATATACGTTATATAGTAATAGTATATAACGTTATACGTTATATAGAAATAGTATATAACGTTATACGCTATTACGTAATAGTATATAACGTTATACGTTATTACGTAATAGTATATAACGTTATACGTTATTACGTAATAGTATATAACGTTATACGTTATATAGTAATATTATATAACGTTATGCGTTATATAGTAATAGTATATAACGTTGTACGTTATATAGTAATAGTATATAACGTTATACGTTATATAGTAATAGTATATAACGTTATACGTTATATAGTAATAGTATATAACGTTATACGTTATATAGTAATAGTATATAACGTTATACGTTATATAGTAATAGTATATAACGTTATACGTTATATAGTAATAGTATATAACGTTATGCGTTACATAGTAATAGTATATAACGTTATACGTTATGTAGTAATAGTATATAACGTTATATGTTATATAGTAATAGTATATAACGTTATACGTTATATAGTAATAGTATATAACGTTATACGTTATATAGTAATAGTATATAAATTTATACGTTATATAGTAATAGTATATAACGTTATACGTTATATAGTAATAGTATATAACGTTATGCGTTACATAGTAATAGTATATAACGTTATACGTTATGTAGTAATAGTATATATCGTTATACGTTATATAGTAATAGTATATAACGTTATACGTTATATAGTAATAGTATGTAACGTTATACGTTATATAGTAATATTATACAACGTTATGCGTTATATAGTAATAGTATATAACGTTATACGTTATATAGTAATATTATATAACGTTATGCGTTATATAGTAATAGTATATAACGTTATACGTTATATAGTAATAGTATATAACGTTATACGTTATATAGTAATAGTACATAACGTTATACGTTATATAGTAATAGTATATAACGTTATACGTTAATACGGAATAGTATATATCGTTATACGTTATATAGTAATAGTATATAACGTTATACGTTATATAGTAATAGTATATAACGTTATACGTTATATAGTAATAGTATGAAACGTTATACGTTAGTACGTAATAATATACAACGTTATACGTGATATGGCATTACTATATAACGTTATACGTTATATAGTAATAGTATATAACGTTATACGTTATATAGTAATAGTATATAACGTTATACGTTATATAGTAATAGTATATAACGTTATACGTTATATAGTAATATTATATAACGTTATGCGTTATATAGTAATAGTATATAACGGTATACGTTATATAGTAATAGTATATAACGTTATGCGTTATATAGTAATAGTATATAACGTTATACGTTATATAGTAATAGTATATAACGTTATACGATATAGTAATAGTATATAACGTTATACGTTATATAGTAATATTATATAACGTTATGCGTTATATAGTAATAGTATATAACGTTATACGTTATATAGTAATAGTATATAACGTTAGACGTTATATAGTAATATTATATAACGTTATACGTTATATAGTAATAGTATATAACGTTATACGTTATATAGTAATAGTATATAACGTTATACGTTATATAGTAATATTATATAACGTTATGCGTTATATAGTAATAGTATATAACGTTATACGTTAATACGTAATAGTATATATCGTTATAAGTTATATAGTAATAGTATATAGCGATATACGTTATATAGTAACAGTATATAACGTTATACGTTATATAATAATAGTATATAACGTTATACGTGATATGGCAATACTATATAACGTTATACGTTATTACGTAATAGTATATAACGTTATACGTTATTACGTAATAGTAAATAACGTTATACGTTATATAGTAATAGTATATAACGTTATACGTTATATAGTAATAGTATATAACGTTATACGATATAGTAATAGTATATAACGTTATACGTTATATAGTAATATTATATAACGTTATGCGTTATATAGTAATAGTATATAACGTTATACGTTAATACGTAATAGTATATATCGTTATGCGTTACATAGTAATAGTATATAACGTTATACGTTATATAGTAGTAGTATATAACGTTATACATTATATAGTAATAGTATATAACGTTATACGTTATATAGTAATATTATATAACGTTATGCGTTATATAGTAACAGTATATAACGATATACGTTATATAGTAATAGTATATAACGTTATACGTTATATAGTGATAGTATATAACGTTATACGTTATATAGTAATAGTATATAACGTTATACGTTATATAGAAATAGTATATAACGTTATACGTTATATAGTAATATTATATAACGTTATGCGTTATATAGTAATAGTATATAACGTTATACGTTAATACGTAATAGTATATATCGTTATGCGTTACAGAGTAATAGTATATAGCGATATACGTTATATAGTAACAGTATATAACGTTATACGTTATATAATAATAGTATATAACGTTATACGTGATATGGCAATACTATATAACGTTATACGTTATTACGTAATAGTATATAACGTTATACGTTATATAGTAATAGTATATAACGTTATACGTTATATAGTGATAGCATATAACGTTATACGTTATATAGTAATAGTATATAACGTTATACGTTATATAGAAATAGTATATAACGTTATACGTTATATAGTAATATTATATAACGTTATGCGTTATATAGTAATAGTATATAACGTTATACGTTATATAGTAATAGTATATAACGTTATGCGTTCTATAGTAATAGTATATAACGTTATACGAGAGTACGGAATAGTATATATCATTATACGTTATATTGTAATAGTATATAACGTTATACGTTATTACGTAATAGTATATAACGTTATACGTTATATAGTAATAGTATATAACGTTATACGTTATATAGTAATAGTATATAACGTTATACGTTATATAGTAATAGTATATAACGTTATACGTTATATAGTAATAGTATATAACGTTATACGTTATTACGTAATAGTATATAACGGTATACGTTATATAGTAATAGTATATAACGTTATGCGTTATATAGTAATAGTATATAACGTTATACGTTATATAGTAATAGTATATAACGTTATACGATATAGTAATAGTATATAACGTTATACGTTATATAGTAATATTATATAACGTTATGCGTTATATAGTAATAGTATATAACGTTATACGTTATATAGTAATAGTATATAACGTTATGCGTTATATAGTAATAGTATATAACGTTATACGTTATATAGTAATAGTATATAACGGTATACGTTATATAGTAATAGTATATAACGTTATGCGTTATATAGTAATAGTATATAACGTTATTCGATAGTACGGAATAGTATATATCGTTATACGTTATATAGTAATAGTATATAACGTTATACGTTAGTACGTAATAATATACAACGTTATACGTGATATGGCAATACTATATAACGTTATACGTTATTACGTAATAGTAAATAACGTTATACGTTATATAGTAATAGTATATAACGTTATACGTTATATAGTAATAGTATATAACGTTATACGATATAGTAATAGTATATAACGTTATACGTTATATAGTAATATTATATAACGTTATGCGTTATATAGTAATAGTATATAACGTTATACGTTATATAGTAATAGTATATAACGTTATACGTTATATAGTAATATTATATAACGTTATACGTTATATAGTAATAGTATATAACGTTATACGTTATATAGTAATATTATATAACGTTATGCGTTATATAGTAATAGTATATAACGTTATACGATAGTACGAAATAGTATATATTGTTATACGTTATATAGTAATAGTATATAACGTTATGCGTTATATACTAATAGTATATAACGCTATACGATAGTACGTAATAGTATATATCGTTATACGTTATATAGTAATAGTATATAACGTTATACGTTATATAGTAATAGTATATAACGTTATACGTTATATAGAAATAGTATATAACGTTATACGTTATATAGTAATATTATATAACGTTATGCGTTATATAGTAATAGTATATAACGTTATACGTTAATACGTAATAGTATATATCGTTATGCGTTACATAGTAATAGTATATAGCGATATACGTTATATAGTAACAGTATATAACGTTATACGTTATATAATAATAGTATATAACGTTATACGTGATATGGCAATACTATATAACGTTATACGTTATTACGTAATAGTATATAACGTTATACGTTATATAGTAATAGTATATAACGTTATACGTTATATAGTGATAGTATATAACGTTATACGTTATATAGTAATAGTATATAACGTTATACGTTATATAGAAATAGTATATAACGTTATACGTTATATAGTAATATTATATAACGTTATGCGTTATATAGTAATAGTATATAACGTTATACGTTATATAGTAATAGTATATAACGTTATGCGTTCTATAGTAATAGTATATAACGTTATACGTTATATAGTAATATTATATAACGTTATGCGTTATATAGTAAGAGTATATAACGATATACGTTATATAGTAATAGTATATAACGTTATGCGTTATATAGTAATAGTATATAACGTTATACGTTAATACGGAATAGTATATATCGTTATACGTTATATAGTAATAGTATATAACGTTATACGTTATATAGTAATAGTATATAACGTTATACGTTATATAGTAATAGTATATAACGTTATACGTTATATAGTAATAGTATATAACGTTATACGTTATATAGTAATAGTATATAACGTTATACGTTATATAGTAATAGTATATAACGTTATGCGTTACATAGTAATAGTATATAACGTTATACGTTATGTAGTAATAGTATATAACGTTATACGCTAGTACGTAATAATATACAACGATATACGTGATATGGTAATACTATATAACGTTATGCGCTATTACGTAATAGTATATAACGTTATACGTTAATACGGAATAGTATATATCGTTATACGTTATATAGTAATAGTTTATAACGTTATACGTTATATAGTAATAGTATATAACGTTATACGTTATATAGTAATAGTATATAACGTTATACGTTAGTACGTAATAATATACAACGTTATACGTGATATGGCAATACTATATAACGTTATACGTTATTACGTAATAGTATATAACGTTATACGTTATATAGTAATAGTATATAACGTTATACGTTATATAGTAATAGTATATAACGTTATACGTTATGTAGTGATAGTATATCACGGTATACGTTATATAGTAATAATACATAACGTTATACGTTATATAGTAATAGTATATAACGTTATACGTTATATAGTAATAGTATATAACGTTATGCGTTATATACTAATAGTATATAACGTTATACGATAGTACGTAATAGTATATATCGTTATACGTTATATAGTAATAGTATATATCGTTATACGTTATATAGTAATAGTATATAACGTTATACGTTAGTACGTAATAGTATACAACGTTATACGTGATATGGCAATACTATATAACGTTATACGTTATTACGTAATAGTATATAACGTTATAAGTTATATAGTAATAGTATATAACGTTATACGTTATATAGTAAT
The DNA here is from genome assembly GCF_910591885.1 of Bombus terrestris. Classification (NCBI taxonomy): domain Eukaryota; kingdom Metazoa; phylum Arthropoda; class Insecta; order Hymenoptera; family Apidae; genus Bombus; species Bombus terrestris. Next base: position 19,937,661 of record NC_063271.1, on the reverse strand, counting down.
AGTATATAACGTTATACGTTATATAGTAATAGTTTATAACGTTATACGTTATATAGTAATATTATATAACGTTATGCGTTATATAGTAATAGTATATAACGTTATACGTTATATAGTAATAGTATATAACGTTATGCGTTATATAGTAATAGTATATAACGTTATACGATAGTTCATAATAGTATATATCGTTATACGTTATATAGTAATAGTATATAACGTTATACGTTAGTACGTAATAATATACAACGTTGTACGTGATATGGCAAAACTATATAACGTTATACGTTATTACGTAATAGTATATAACGTTATACGTTATTACGTAATAGTATATAACGTTATACGTTATTACGTAATAGTATATAACGTTATACGTTATTACGTAATAGTATATAACGTTATACGTTATATAGTAATATTATATAACGTTATGCGTTATATAGTAATAGTATATAACGTTATACGTTATATAGTAATAGTATATAACGTTATACGTTATATAGTAATAGTATATAACGTTATACGTTATATAGTAATAGTATATAACGTTATGCGTTACATAGTAATAGTATATAACGTTATACGTTATGTAGTAATAGTATATAACGTTATACGCTAGTACGTAATAATATACAACGATATACGTGATATGGTAATACTATATAACGTTATGCGCTATTACGTAATAGTATATAACGTTATACGTTAATACGGAATAGTATATATCGTTATACGTTATATAGTAATAGTTTATAACGTTATACGTTATATAGTAATAGTATATAACGTTATACGTTATATAGTAATAGTATATAACGTTATACGTTAGTACGTAATAATATACAACGTTATACGTGATATGGCAATACTATATAACGTTATACGTTATTACGTAATAGTATATAACGTTATACGTTATATAGTAATAGTATATAACGTTATACGTTATATAGTAATAGTATATAACGTTATACGTTATGTAGTGATAGTATATCACGGTATACGTTATATAGTAATAATACATAACGTTATACGTTATATAGTAATAGTATATAACGTTATACGTTATATAGTAATAGTATATAACGTTATGCGTTATATACTAATAGTATATAACGTTATACGATAGTACGTAATAGTATATATCGTTATACGTTATATAGTAATAGTATATATCGTTATACGTTATATAGTAATAGTATATAACGTTATACGTTATTACGTAATAGTATATAACGTTATACGTTATTACGTAATAGTATATAACGTTATACGTTATTACGTAATAGTATATAACGTTATACGTTATTACGTAATAGTATATAACGTTATACGTTATATAGTAATATTATATAACGTTATGCGTTATATAGTAATAGTATATAACGTTGTACGTTATATAGTAATAGTATATAACGTTATACGTTATATAGTAATAGTATATAACGTTATACGTTATATAGTAATAGTATATAACGTTATACGTTATATAGTAATAGTATATAACGTTATACGTTATATAGTAATAGTATATAACGTTATACGTTATATAGTAATAGTATATAACGTTATGCGTTACATAGTAATAGTATATAACGTTATACGTTATGTAGTAATAGTATATAACGTTATACGTTATATAGTAATAGTATATAACGTTATACGTTATATAGTAATAGTATATAACGTTATACGTTATATAGTAATAGTATATAACGTTATACGTTATATAGTAATAGTATATAACGTTATACGTTATATAGTAATAGTATATAACGTTATGCGTTACATAGTAATAGTATATAACGTTATACGTTATGTAGTAATAGTATATATCGTTATACGTTATATAGTAATAGTATATAACGTTATACGTTATATAGTAATAGTATGTAACGTTATACGTTATATAGTAATATTATACAACGTTATGCGTTATATAGTAATAGTATATAACGTTATACGTTATATAGTAATATTATATAACGTTATGCGTTATATAGTAATAGTATATAACGTTATACGTTATATAGTAATAGTATATAACGTTATACGTTATATAGTAATAGTACATAACGTTATACGTTATATAGTAATAGTATATAACGTTATACGTTAATACGGAATAGTATATATCGTTATACGTTATATAGTAATAGTATATAACGTTATACGTTATATAGTAATAGTATATAACGTTATACGTTATATAGTAATAGTATGAAACGTTATACGTTAGTACGTAATAATATACAACGTTATACGTGATATGGCAATACTATATAACGTTATACGTTATATAGTAATAGTATATAACGTTATACGTTATATAGTAATAGTATATAACGTTATACGTTATATAGTAATAGTATATAACGTTATACGTTATATAGTAATAGTATATAACGTTATACGTTATATAGTAATAGTATATAACGTTATACGTTATATAGTAATATTATATAACGTTATGCGTTATATAGTAATAGTATATAACGTTATACGTTAATACGTAATAGTATATATCGTTATAAGTTATATAGTAATAGTATATAGCGATATACGTTATATAGTAACAGTATATAACGTTATACGTTATATAATAATAGTATATAACGTTATACGTGATATGGCAATACTATATAACGTTATACGTTATTACGTAATAGTATATAACGTTATACGTTATTACGTAATAGTAAATAACGTTATACGTTATATAGTAATAGTATATAACGTTATACGTTATATAGTAATAGTATATAACGTTATACGTTATATAGTAATAGTATATAACGTTATACGTTATATAGTAATAGTATATAACGTTATACGTTATATAGTAATAGTATATAACGTTATGCGTTACATAGTAATAGTATATAACGTTATACGTTATGTAGTAATAGTATATAACGTTATACGTTATATAGTAATAGTATATAACGTTATACGTTATATAGTAATAGTATATAACGTTATACGTTATATAGTAATAGTATATAACGTTATACGTTATATAGTAATAGTATATAACGTTATACGTTATATAGTAATAGTATATAACGTTATGCGTTACATAGTAATAGTATATAACGTTATACGTTATGTAGTAATAGTATATATCGTTATACGTTATATAGTAATAGTATATAACGTTATACGTTATATAGTAATAGTATGTAACGTTATACGTTATATAGTAATATTATACAACGTTATGCGTTATATAGTAATAGTATATAACGTTATACGTTATATAGTAATATTATATAACGTTATGCGTTATATAGTAATAGTATATAACGTTATACGTTATATAGTAATAGTATATAACGTTATACGTTATATAGTAATAGTACATAACGTTATACGTTATATAGTAATAGTATATAACGTTATACGTTAATACGGAATAGTATATATCGTTATACGTTATATAGTAATAGTATATAACGTTATACGTTATATAGTAATAGTATATAACGTTATACGTTATATAGTAATAGTATGAAACGTTATACGTTAGTACGTAATAATATACAACGTTATACGTGATATGGCAATACTATATAACGTTATACGTTATATAGTAATAGTATATAACGTTATACGTTATATAGTAATAGTATATAACGTTATACGTTATATAGTAATAGTATATAACGTTATACGTTATGTAGTGATAGTATATCACGGTATACGTTATATAGTAATAATACATAACGTTATACGTTATATAGTAATAGTATATAACGTTATACGTTATATAGTAATAGTATATAACGTTATGCGTTATATACTAATAGTATATAACGTTATACGATAGTACGTAATAGTATATATCGTTATACGTTATATAGTAATAGTATATATCGTTATACGTTATATAGTAATAGTATATAACGTTATACGTTAGTACGTAATAGTATACAACGTTATACGTGATATGGCAATACTATATAACGTTATACGTTATTACGTAATAGTATATAACGTTATAAGTTATATAGTAATAGTATATAACGTTATACGTTATATAGTAATAGTATATAACGTTATACGTTATATAGTAATAGTTTATAACGTTATACGTTATATAGTAATATTATATAACGTTATGCGTTATATAGTAATAGTATATAACGTTATACGTTATATAGTAATAGTATATAACGTTATGCGTTATATAGTAATAGTATATAACGTTATACGATAGTTCGTAATAGTATATATCGTTATACGTTATATAGTAATAGTATATAACGTTATACGTTAGTACGTAATAATATACAACGTTGTACGTGATATGGCAAAACTATATAACGTTATACGTTATTACGTAATAGTATATAACGTTATACGTTATTACGTAATAGTATATAACGTTATACGTTATTACGTAATAGTATATAACGTTATACGTTATTACGTAATAGTATATAACGTTATACGTTATTACGTAATAGTATATAACGTTATACGTTATTACGTAATAGTATATAACGTTATACGTTATATAGTAATATTATATAACGTTATGCGTTATATAGTAATAGTATATAACGTTGTACGTTATATAGTAATAGTATATAACGTTATACGTTATATAGTAATAGTATATAACGTTATACGTTATATAAAAATAGTATATAACGTTATACGTTACATAGTAATAGTATATAACGTTATACGTTATATAGTAATAGTATATAACGTTATACGATATAGTAATAGTATATAACGTTATACGTTATATAGTAATATTATATAACGTTATGCGTTATATAGTAATAGTATATAACGTTATACGTTATATAGTAATAGTATATAACGTTATACGTTATATAGTAATAGTATATAACGTTATACGTTATATAGTAATAGTATATAACGTTATACGTTATATAGTAATATTATATAACGTTATGCGTTATATAGTAATAGTATATAACGGTATACGTTATATAGTAATAGTATATAACGTTATGCGTTATATAGTAGTAGTATATAACGTTATACGATAGTACGGAATAGTATATATCGCTATACGTTATATAGTAATAGTATATAACGTTATACGTTAGTACGTAATAATATACAACGTTATACGTGATATGGCAATACTATATAACGTTATACGTTATTACGTAATAGTAAATAACGTTATACGTTATATAGTAATAGTATATAACGTTATACGTTACATAGTAATAGTATATAACGTTATACGTTATATAGTAATAGTATGAAACGTTATACGTTAGTACGTAACAATATACAACGTTATACGTGATATGGCAATACTATATAACGTTATACGTTATATAGTAATAGTATATAACGTTATACGTTATATAGTAATAGTATATAACGTTATACGTTATATAGTAATAGTATATAACGTTATACGTTATATAGTAATATTATATAACGTTATGCGTTATATAGTAATAGTATATAACGGTATACGTTATATAGTAATAGTATATAACGTTATGCGTTATATAGTAATAGCATATAACGTTATACGTTATATAGTAATAGTATATAACGTTATACGATATAGTAATAGTATATAACGTTATACGTTATATAGTAATATTATATAACGTTATGCGTTATATAGTAATAGTATATAACGTTATACGTTAATACGTAATAGTATATATCGTTATGCGTTACATAGTAATAGTATATAACGTTATACGTTATATAGTAGTAGTATATAACGTTATACATTATATAGTAATAGTATATAACGTTATACGTTATATAGTAATATTATATAACGTTATGCGTTATATAGTAACAGTATATAACGATATACGTTATATAGTAATAGTATATAACGTTATACGTTATATAGTGATAGTATATAACGTTATACGTTATATAGTAATAGTATATAACGTTATACGTTATATAGAAATAGTATATAACGTTATACGTTATATAGTAATATTATATAACGTTATGCGTTATATAGTAATAGTATATAACGTTATACGTTAATACGTAATAGTATATATCGTTATGCGTTACAGAGTAATAGTATATAGCGATATACGTTATATAGTAACAGTATATAACGTTATACGTTATATAATAATAGTATATAACGTTATACGTGATATGGCAATACTATATAACGTTATACGTTATTACGTAATAGTATATAACGTTATACGTTATATAGTAATAGTATATAACGTTATACGTTATATAGTGATAGCATATAACGTTATACGTTATATAGTAATAGTATATAACGTTATACGTTATATAGAAATAGTATATAACGTTATACGTTATATAGTAATATTATATAACGTTATGCGTTATATAGTAATAGTATATAACGTTATACGTTATATAGTAATAGTATATAACGTTATGCGTTCTATAGTAATAGTATATAACGTTATACGAGAGTACGGAATAGTATATATCATTATACGTTATATTGTAATAGTATATAACGTTATACGTTATTACGTAATAGTATATAACGTTATACGTTATATAGTAATAGTATATAACGTTATACGTTATATAGTAATAGTATATAACGTTATACGTTATATAGTAATAGTATATAACGTTATACGTTATATAGTAATAGTATATAACGTTATACGTTATTACGTAATAGTATATAACGGTATACGTTATATAGTAATAGTATATAACGTTATGCGTTATATAGTAATAGTATATAACGTTATACGTTATATAGTAATAGTATATAACGTTATACGATATAGTAATAGTATATAACGTTATACGTTATATAGTAATATTATATAACGTTATGCGTTATATAGTAATAGTATATAACGTTATACGTTATATAGTAATAGTATATAACGTTATGCGTTATATAGTAATAGTATATAACGTTATACGTTATATAGTAATAGTATATAACGGTATACGTTATATAGTAATAGTATATAACGTTATGCGTTATATAGTAATAGTATATAACGTTATTCGATAGTACGGAATAGTATATATCGTTATACGTTATATAGTAATAGTATATAACGTTATACGTTAGTACGTAATAATATACAACGTTATACGTGATATGGCAATACTATATAACGTTATACGTTATTACGTAATAGTAAATAACGTTATACGTTATATAGTAATAGTATATAACGTTATACGTTATATAGTAATAGTATATAACGTTATACGATATAGTAATAGTATATAACGTTATACGTTATATAGTAATATTATATAACGTTATGCGTTATATAGTAATAGTATATAACGTTATACGTTATATAGTAATAGTATATAACGTTATACGTTATATAGTAATATTATATAACGTTATACGTTATATAGTAATAGTATATAACGTTATACGTTATATAGTAATATTATATAACGTTATGCGTTATATAGTAATAGTATATAACGTTATACGATAGTACGAAATAGTATATATTGTTATACGTTATATAGTAATAGTATATAACGTTATGCGTTATATACTAATAGTATATAACGCTATACGATAGTACGTAATAGTATATATCGTTATACGTTATATAGTAATAGTATATAACGTTATACGTTATATAGTAATAGTATATAACGTTATACGTTATATAGAAATAGTATATAACGTTATACGTTATATAGTAATATTATATAACGTTATGCGTTATATAGTAATAGTATATAACGTTATACGTTAATACGTAATAGTATATATCGTTATGCGTTACATAGTAATAGTATATAGCGATATACGTTATATAGTAACAGTATATAACGTTATACGTTATATAATAATAGTATATAACGTTATACGTGATATGGCAATACTATATAACGTTATACGTTATTACGTAATAGTATATAACGTTATACGTTATATAGTAATAGTATATAACGTTATACGTTATATAGTGATAGTATATAACGTTATACGTTATATAGTAATAGTATATAACGTTATACGTTATATAGAAATAGTATATAACGTTATACGTTATATAGTAATATTATATAACGTTATGCGTTATATAGTAATAGTATATAACGTTATACGTTATATAGTAATAGTATATAACGTTATGCGTTCTATAGTAATAGTATATAACGTTATACGTTATATAGTAATATTATATAACGTTATGCGTTATATAGTAAGAGTATATAACGATATACGTTATATAGTAATAGTATATAACGTTATGCGTTATATAGTAATAGTATATAACGTTATACGTTAATACGGAATAGTATATATCGTTATACGTTATATAGTAATAGTATATAACGTTATACGTTATATAGTAATAGTATATAACGTTATACGTTATATAGTAATAGTATATAACGTTATACGTTATATAGTAATAGTATATAACGTTATACGTTATATAGTAATAGTATATAACGTTATACGTTATATAGTAATAGTATATAACGTTATGCGTTACATAGTAATAGTATATAACGTTATACGTTATGTAGTAATAGTATATAACGTTATACGCTAGTACGTAATAATATACAACGATATACGTGATATGGTAATACTATATAACGTTATGCGCTATTACGTAATAGTATATAACGTTATACGTTAATACGGAATAGTATATATCGTTATACGTTATATAGTAATAGTTTATAACGTTATACGTTATATAGTAATAGTATATAACGTTATACGTTATATAGTAATAGTATATAACGTTATACGTTAGTACGTAATAATATACAACGTTATACGTGATATGGCAATACTATATAACGTTATACGTTATTACGTAATAGTATATAACGTTATACGTTATATAGTAATAGTATATAACGTTATACGTTATATAGTAATAGTATATAACGTTATACGTTATGTAGTGATAGTATATCACGGTATACGTTATATAGTAATAATACATAACGTTATACGTTATATAGTAATAGTATATAACGTTATACGTTATATAGTAATAGTATATAACGTTATGCGTTATATACTAATAGTATATAACGTTATACGATAGTACGTAATAGTATATATCGTTATACGTTATATAGTAATAGTATATATCGTTATACGTTATATAGTAATAGTATATAACGTTATACGTTAGTACGTAATAATATACAACGTTATACGTGATATGGCAATACTATATAACGTTATACGTTATTACGTAATAGTATATAACGTTATAAGTTATATAGTAATAGTATATAACGTTATACGTTATATAGTAATAGTATATAACGTTATACGTTATATAGTAATAGTTTATAACGTTATACGTTATATAGTAATATTATATAACGTTATGCGTTATATAGTAATAGTATATAACGTTATACGTTATATAGTAATAGTATATAACGTTATGCGTTATATACTATTACTATATAACGTTATACGATAGTTCATAATAGTATATATCGTTATACGTTATATAGTAATAGTATATAACGTTATACGTTAGTACGTAATAATATACAACGTTGTACGTGATATGGCAAAACTATATAACGTTATACGTTATTACGTAATAGTATATAACGTTATACGTTATTACGTAATAGTATATAACGTTATACGTTATTACGTAATAGTATATAACGTTATACGTTATTACGTAATAGTATATAACGTTATACGTTATATAGTAATATTATATAACGTTATGCGTTATATAGTAATAGTATATAACGTTATACGTTATATAGTAATAGTATATAACGTTATACGTTATATAGTAATAGTATATAACGTTATACGTTATATAGTAATAGTATATAACGTTATGCGTTACATAGTAATAGTATATAACGTTATACGTTATGTAGTAATAGTATATAACGTTATACGCTAGTACGTAATAATATACAACGATATACGTGATATGGTAATACTATATAACGTTATGCGCTATTACGTAATAGTATATAACGTTATACGTTAATACGGAATAGTATATATCGTTATACGTTATATAGTAATAGTTTATAACGTTATACGTTATATAGTAATAGTATATAACGTTATACGTTATATAGTAATAGTATATAACGTTATACGTTAGTACGTAATAATATACAACGTTATACGTGATATGGCAATACTATATAACGTTATACGTTATTACGTAATAGTATATAACGTTATACGTTATATAGTAATAGTATATAACGTTATACGTTATATAGTAATAGTATATAACGTTATACGTTATGTAGTGATAGTATATCACGGTATACGTTATATAGTAATAATACATAACGTTATACGTTATATAGTAATAGTATATAACGTTATACGTTATATAGTAATAGTATATAACGTTATGCGTTATATACTAATAGTATATAACGTTATACGATAGTACGTAATAGTATATATCGTTATACGTTATATAGTAATAGTATATATCGTTATACGTTATATAGTAATAGTATATAACGTTATACGTTATTACGTAATAGTATATAACGTTATACGTTATTACGTAATAGTATATAACGTTATACGTTATTACGTAATAGTATATAACGTTATACGTTATTACGTAATAGTATATAACGTTATACGTTATATAGTAATATTATATAACGTTATGCGTTATATAGTAATAGTATATAACGTTGTACGTTATATAGTAATAGTATATAACGTTATACGTTATATAGTAATAGTATATAACGTTATACGTTATATAGTAATAGTATATAACGTTATACGTTATATAGTAATAGTATATAACGTTATACGTTATATAGTAATAGTATATAACGTTATACGTTATATAGTAATAGTATATAACGTTATGCGTTACATAGTAATAGTATATAACGTTATACGTTATGTAGTAATAGTATATAACGTTATACGTTATATAGTAATAGTATATAACGTTATACGTTATATAGTAATAGTATATAACGTTATACGTTATATAGTAATAGTATATAACGTTATACGTTATATAGTAATAGTATATAACGTTATACGTTATATAGTAATAGTATATAACGTTATGCGTTACATAGTAATAGTATATAACGTTATACGTTATGTAGTAATAGTATATATCGTTATACGTTATATAGTAATAGTATATAACGTTATACGTTATATAGTAATAGTATGTAACGTTATACGTTATATAGTAATATTATACAACGTTATGCGTTATATAGTAATAGTATATAACGTTATACGTTATATAGTAATATTATATAACGTTATGCGTTATATAGTAATAGTATATAACGTTATACGTTATATAGTAATAGTATATAACGTTATACGTTATATAGTAATAGTACATAACGTTATACGTTATATAGTAATAGTATATAACGTTATACGTTAATACGGAATAGTATATATCGCTATACGTTATATAGTAATAGTATATAACGTTATACGTTATATAGTAATAGTATATAACGTTATACGTTATATAGTAATAGTATGAAACGTTATACGTTAGTACGTAATAATATACAACGTTATACGTGATATGGCATTACTATATAACGTATAACGTTATATAGTAATAGTATATAACGTTATACGTTATATAGTAATAGTATATAACGTTATACGTTATATAGTAATAGTATATAACGTTATACGTTATATAGTAATAGTATATAACGTTATACGTTATATAGTAATAGTATATAACGTTATACGTTATATAGTAATATTATATAACGTTATGCGTTATATAGTAATAGTATATAACGTTATACGTTAATACGTAATAGTATATATCGTTATAAGTTATATAGTAATAGTATATAGCGATATACGTTATATAGTAACAGTATATAACGTTATACGTTATATAATAATAGTATATAACGTTATACGTGATATGGCAATACTATATAACGTTATACGTTATTACGTAATAGTATATAACGTTATACGTTATTACGTAATAGTAAATAACGTTATACGTTATATAGTAATAGTATATAACGTTATACGTTATATAGTAATAGTATATAACGTTATACGTTATATAGTAATAGTATATAACGTTATACGTTATATAGTAATAGTATATAACGTTATACGTTATATAGTAATAGTATATAACGTTATGCGTTACATAGTAATAGTATATAACGTTATACGTTATGTAGTAATAGTATATAACGTTATACGTTATATAGTAATAGTATATAACGTTATACGTTATATAGTAATAGTATATAACGTTATACGTTATATAGTAATAGTATATAACGTTATACGTTATATAGTAATAGTATATAACGTTATACGTTATATAGTAATAGTATATAACGTTATGCGTTACATAGTAATAGTATATAACGTTATACGTTATGTAGTAATAGTATATATCGTTATACGTTATATAGTAATAGTATATAACGTTATACGTTATATAGTAATAGTATGTAACGTTATACGTTATATAGTAATATTATACAACGTTATGCGTTATATAGTAATAGTATATAACGTTATACGTTATATAGTAATATTATATAACGTTATGCGTTATATAGTAATAGTATATAACGTTATACGTTATATAGTAATAGTATATAACGTTATACGTTATATAGTAATAGTACATAACGTTATACGTTATATAGTAATAGTATATAACGTTATACGTTAATACGGAATAGTATATATCGTTATACGTTATATAGTAATAGTATATAACGTTATACGTTATATAGTAATAGTATATAACGTTATACGTTATATAGTAATAGTATGAAACGTTATACGTTAGTACGTAATAATATACAACGTTATACGTGATATGGCAATACTATATAACGTTATACGTTATATAGTAATAGTATATAACGTTATACGTTATATAGTAATAGTATATAACGTTATACGTTATATAGTAATAGTATATAACGTTATACGTTATGTAGTGATAGTATATCACGGTATACGTTATATAGTAATAATACATAACGTTATACGTTATATAGTAATAGTATATAACGTTATACGTTATATAGTAATAGTATATAACGTTATGCGTTATATACTAATAGTATATAACGTTATACGATAGTACGTAATAGTATATATCGTTATACGTTATATAGTAATAGTATATATCGTTATACGTTATATAGTAATAGTATATAACGTTATACGTTAGTACGTAATAGTATACAACGTTATACGTGATATGGCAATACTATATAACGTTATACGTTATTACGTAATAGTATATAACGTTATAAGTTATATAGTAATAGTATATAACGTTATACGTTATATAGTAATAGTATATAACGTTATACGTTATATAGTAATAGTTTATAACGTTATACGTTATATAGTAATATTATATAACGTTATGCGTTATATAGTAATAGTATATAACGTTATACGTTATATAGTAATAGTATATAACGTTATGCGTTATATAGTAATAGTATATAACGTTATACGATAGTTCATAATAGTATATATCGTTATACGTTATATAGTAATAGTATATAACGTTATACGTTAGTACGTAATAATATACAACGTTGTACGTGATATGGCAAAACTATATAACGTTATACGTTATTACGTAATAGTATATAACGTTATACGTTATTACGTAATAGTATATAACGTTATACGTTATTACGTAATAGTATATAACGTTATACGTTATTACGTAATAGTATATAACGTTATACGTTATTACGTAATAGTATATAACGTTATACGTTATTACGTAATAGTATATAACGTTATACGTTATATAGTAATATTATATAACGTTATGCGTTATATAGTAATAGTATATAACGTTGTACGTTATATAGTAATAGTATATAACGTTATACGTTATATAGTAATAGTATATAACGTTATACGTTATATAAAAATAGTATATAACGTTATACGTTACATAGTAATAGTATATAACGTTATACGTTATATAGTAATAGTATATAACGTTATACGATATAGTAATAGTATATAACGTTATACGTTATATAGTAATATTATATAACGTTATGCGTTATATAGTAATAGTATATAACGTTATACGTTATATAGTAATAGTATATAACGTTATACGTTATATAGTAATAGTATATAACGTTATACGTTATATAGTAATAGTATATAACGTTATACGTTATATAGTAATATTATATAACGTTATGCGTTATATAGTAATAGTATATAACGGTATACGTTATATAGTAATAGTATATAACGTTATGCGTTATATAGTAGTAGTATATAACGTTATACGATAGTACGGAATAGTATATATCGCTATACGTTATATAGTAATAGTATATAACGTTATACGTTAGTACGTAATAATATACAACGTTATACGTGATATAGCAATACTATATAACGTTATACGTTATTACGTAATAGTAAATAACGTTATACGTTATATAGTAATAGTATATAACGTTATACGTTACATAGTAATAGTATATAACGTTATACGTTATATAGTAATAGTATGAAACGTTATACGTTAGTACGTAACAATATACAACGTTATACGTGATATGGCAATACTATATAACGTTATACGTTATATAGTAATAGTATATAACGTTATACGTTATATAGTAATAGTATATAACGTTATACGTTATATAGTAATAGTATATAACGTTATACGTTATATAGTAATATTATATAACGTTATGCGTTATATAGTAATAGTATATAACGGTATACGTTATATAGTAATAGTATATAACGTTATGCGTTATATAGTAATAGCATATAACGTTATACGTTATATAGTAATAGTATATAACGTTATACGATATAGTAATAGTATATAACGTTATACGTTATATAGTAATATTATATAACGTTATGCGTTATATAGTAATAGTATATAACGTTATACGTTATATAGTAATAGTATATAACGTTAGACGTTATATAGTAATATTATATAACGTTATACGTTATATAGTAATAGTATATAACGTTATACGTTATATAGTAATAGTATATAACGTTATACGTTATATAGTAATATTATATAACGTTATGCGTTATATAGTAATAGTATATAACGTTATACGTTAATACGTAATAGTATATATCGTTATAAGTTATATAGTAATAGTATATAGCGATATACGTTATATAGTAACAGTATATAACGTTATACGTTATATAATAATAGTATATAACGTTATACGTGATATGGCAATACTATATAACGTTATACGTTATTACGTAATAGTATATAACGTTATACGTTATTACGTAATAGTAAATAACGTTATACGTTATATAGTAATAGTATATAACGTTATACGTTATATAGTAATAGTATATAACGTTATACGATATAGTAATAGTATATAACGTTATACGTTATATAGTAATATTATATAACGTTATGCGTTATATAGTAATAGAATATAACGTTATACGTTATATAGTAATAGTATATAACGTTATACGTTATATAGTAATAGTATATAACGTTATACGTTATATAGTGATAGTATATAACGTTATACGTTATATAGTAATAGTATATAACGTTATACGTTATATAGAAATAGTATATAACGTTATACGTTATATAGTAATATTATATAACGTTATGCGTTATATAGTAATAGTATATAACGTTATACGTTAATACGTAATAGTATATATCGTTATGCGTTACAGAGTAATAGTATATAGCGATATACGTTATATAGTAACAGTATATAACGTTATACGTTATATAATAATAGTATATAACGTTATACGTGATATGGCAATACTATATAACGTTATACGTTATTACGTAATAGTATATAACGTTATACGTTATATAGTAATAGTATATAACGTTATACGTTATATAGTGATAGCATATAACGTTATACGTTATATAGTAATAGTATATAACGTTATACGTTATATAGAAATAGTATATAACGTTATACGTTATATAGTAATATTATATAACGTTATGCGTTATATAGTAATAGTATATAACGTTATACGTTATATAGTAATAGTATATAACGTTATGCGTTCTATGGTAATAGTATATAACGTTATACGAGAGTACGGAATAGTATATATCATTATACGTTATATTGTAATAGTATATAACGTTATACGTTATTACGTAATAGTATATAACGTTATACGTTATATAGTAATAGTATATAACGTTATACGTTATATAGTAATATTATATAACGTTATGCGTTATATAGTAACAGTATATAACGATATACGTTATATAGTAATAGTATATAACGTTATACGTTATATAGTGATAGCATATAACGTTATACGTTATATAGTAATAGTATATAACGTTATACGTTATATAGAAATAGTATATAACGTTATACGTTATATAGTAATATTATATAACGTTATGCGTTATATAGTAACAGTATATAACGATATACGTTATATAGTAATAGTATATAACGTTATACATTATATAGTAATAGTATATAACGTTATACGTTATATAGTAATATTATATAACGTTATGCGTTATATAGTAATAGTATATAACGATATACGTTATATAGTAATAGTATATAACGTTATGCGTTATATAGTAATAGTATATAACGTTATACGTTAATACGGAATAGTATATATCGTTATACGTTATATAGTAATAGTATATAACGTTATACGTTATATAGTAATAGTATATAACGTTATACGTTATATAGTAATATTATATAACGTTATGCGTTATATAGTAATAGTATATAACGTTATACGTTATATAGTAATAGTATATAACGTTATGCGTTATATAGTAATAGTATATAACGTTATACGTTATATAGTAATAGTATATAACGGTATACGTTATATAGTAATAGTATATAACGTTATGCGTTATATAGTAATAGTATATAACGTTATACGATAGTACGGAATAGTATATATCGTTATACGTTATATAGTAATAGTATATAACGTTATACGTTAGTACGTAATAATATACAACGTTATACGTGATATGGCAATACTATATAACGTTATACGTTATTACGTAATAGTAAATAACGTTATACGTTATATAGTAATAGTATATAACGTTATACGTTATATAGTAATAGTATATAACGTTATACGATATAGTAATAGTATATAACGTTATACGTTATATAGTAATATTATATAACGTTATGCGTTATATAGTAATAGTATATAACGTTATACGTTATATAGTAATAGTATATAACGTTATACGTTATATAGTAATATTATATAACGTTATACGTTATATAGTAATAGTATATAACGTTATACGTTATATAGTAATATTATATAACGTTATGCGTTATATAGTAATAGTATATAACGTTATACGATAGTACGAAATAGTATATATCGTTATACGTTATATAGTAATAGTATATAACGTTATGCGTTATATACTATTACTATATAACGCTATACGATAGTACGTAATAGTATATATCGTTATACGTTATATAGTAATAGTATATAACGTTATACGTTATATAGTAATAGTATATAACGTTATACGTTATATAGAAATAGTATATAACGTTATACGTTATATAGTAATATTATATAACGTTATGCGTTATATAGTAATAGTATATAACGTTATACGTTAATACGTAATAGTATATATCGTTATGCGTTACATAGTAATAGTATATAGCGATATACGTTACATAGTAACAGTATATAACGTTATACGTTATATAATAATAGTATATAACGTTATACGTGATATGGCAATACTATATAACGTTATACGTTATTACGTAATAGTATATAACGTTATACGTTATATAGTAATAGTATATAACGTTATACGTTATATAGTGATAGTATATAACGTTATACGTTATATAGTTATAGTATATAACGTTATACGTTATATAGAAATAGTATATAACGTTATACGTTATATAGTAATATTATATAACGTTATGCGTTATATAGTAATAGTATATAACGTTGTACGTTATATAGTAATAGTATATAACGTTATGCGTTCTATAGTAATAGTATATAACGTTATACGTTATATAGTAATATTATATAACGTTATGCGTTATATAGTAAGAGTATATAACGATATACGTTATATAGTAATAGTATATAACGTTATGCGTTATATAGTAATAGTATATAACGTTATACGTTAATACGGAATAGTATATATCGTTATACGTTATATAGTAATAGTATATAACGTTATACGTTATATAGTAATAGTATATAACGTTATACGTTATATAGTAATAGTATATAACGTTATACGTTATATAGTAATAGTATATAACGTTATACGTTATATAGTAATAGTATATAACGTTATACGTTATATAGTAATAGTATATAACGTTATGCGTTACATAGTAATAGTATATAACGTTATACGTTATGTAGTAATAGTATATAACGTTATACGCTAGTACGTAATAATATACAACGATATACGTGATATGGTAATACTATATAACGTTATGCGCTATTACGTAATAGTATATAACGTTATACGTTAATACGGAATAGTATATATCGTTATACGTTATATAGTAATAGTTTATAACGTTATACGTTATATAGTAATAGTATATAACGTTATACGTTATATAGTAATAGTATATAACGTTATACGTTAGTACGTAATAATATACAACGTTATACGTGATATGGCAATACTATATAACGTTATACGTTATTACGTAATAGTATATAACGTTATACGTTATATAGTAATAGTATATAACGTTATACGTTATATAGTAATAGTATATAACGTTATACGTTATGTAGTGATAGTATATCACGGTATACGTTATATAGTAATAATACATAACGTTATACGTTATATAGTAATAGTATATAACGTTATACGTTATATAGTAATAGTATATAACGTTATACGTTATATACTAATAGTATATAACGTTATACGATAGTACGTAATAGTATATATCGTTATACGTTATATAGTAATAGTATATATCGTTATACGTTATATAGTAATAGTATATAACGTTATACGTTAGTACGTAATAGTATACAACGTTATACGTGATATGGCAATACTATATAACGTTATACGTTATTACGTAATAGTATATAACGTTATAAGTTATATAGTAATAGTATATAACGTTATACGTTATATAGTAATAGTATATAACGTTATACGTTATATAGTAATAGTTTATAACGTTATACGTTATATAGTAATATTATATAACGTTATGCGTTATATAGTAATAGTATATAACGTTATACGTTATATAGTAATAGTATATAACGTTATGCGTTATATAGTAATAGTATATAACGTTATACGATAGTTCATAATAGTATATATCGTTATACGTTATATAGTAATAGTATATAACGTTATACGTTAGTACGTAATAATATACAACGTTGTACGTGATATGGCAAAACTATATAACGTTATACGTTATTACGTAATAGTATATAACGTTATACGTTATTACGTAATAGTATATAACGTTATACGTTATTACGTAATAGTATATAACGTTATACGTTATTACGTAATAGTATATAACGTTATACGTTATTACGTAATAGTATATAACGTTATACGTTATATAGTAATATTATATAACGTTATGCGTTATATAGTAATAGTATATAACGTTGTACGTTATATAGTAATAGTATATAACGTTATACGTTATATAGTAATAGTATATAACGTTATACGTTATATAAAAATAGTATATAACGTTATACGTTACATAGTAATAGTATATAACGTTATACGTTATATAGTAATAGTATATAACGTTATACGATATAGTAATAGTATATAACGTTATACGTTATATAGTAATATTATATAACGTTATGCGTTATATAGTAATAGTATATAACGTTATACGTTATATAGTAATAGTATATAACGTTATACGTTATATAGTAATAGTATATAACGTTATACGTTATATAGTAATAGTATATAACGTTATACGTTATATAGTAATATTATATAACGTTATGCGTTATATAGTAATAGTATATAACGGTATACGTTATATAGTAATAGTATATAACGTTATGCGTTATATAGTAATAGTATATAACGTTATACGATAGTACGGAATAGTATATATCGCTATACGTTATATAGTAATAGTATATAACGTTATACGTTAGTACGTAATAATATACAACGTTATACGTGATATGGCAATACTATATAACGTTATACGTTATTACGTAATAGTAAATAACGTTATACGTTATATAGTAATAGTATATAACGTTATACGTTACATAGTAATAGTATATAACGTTATACGTTATATAGTAATAGTATATAACGTTATACGTTATATAGTAATAGTATATAACGTTATACGTTATATAGTAATAGTATATAACGTTATACGTTATATAGTAATATTATATAACGTTATGCGTTATATAGTAATAGTATATAACGGTATACGTTATATAGTAATAGTATATAACGTTATGCGTTATATAGTAATAGTACATAACGTTATACGTTATATAGTAATAGTATATAACGTTATACGTTAATACGGAATAGTATATATCGTTATACGTTATATAGTAATAGTATATAACGTTATACGTTATATAGCAATAGTATATAACGTTATACGTTATATAGTAATAGTATGAAACGTTATACGTTAGTACGTAATAATATACAACGTTATACGTGATATGGCAATACTATATAACGTTATACGTTATATAGTAATAGTATATAACGTTATACGTTATATAGTAATAGTATATAACGTTATACGTTATATAGTAATAGTATATAACGTTATACGTTATATAGTAATATTATATAACGTTATGCGTTATATAGTAATAGTATATAACGGTATACGTTATATAGTAATAGTATATAACGTTATGCGTTATATAGTAATAGCATATAACGTTATACGTTATATAGTAATAGTATATAACGTTATACGATATAGTAATAGTATATAACGTTATACGTTATATAGTAATATTATATAACGTTATGCGTTATATAGTAATAGTATATAACGTTATACGTTATATAGTAATAGTATATAACGTTAGACGTTATATAGTAATATTATATAACGTTATACGTTATATAGTAATAGTATATAACGTTATACGTTATATAGTAATAGTATATAACGTTATACGTTATATAGTAATATTATATAACGTTATGCGTTATATAGTAATAGTATATAACGTTATACGTTAATACGTAATAGTATATATCGTTATAAGTTATATAGTAATAGTATATAGCGATATACGTTATATAGTAACAGTATATAACGTTATACGTTATATAATAATAGTATATAACGTTATACGTGATATGGCAATACTATATAACGTTATACGTTATTACGTAATAGTATATAACGTTATACGTTATTACGTAATAGTAAATAACGTTATACGTTATATAGTAATAGTATATAACGTTATACGTTATATAGTAATAGTATATAACGTTATACGATATAGTAATAGTATATAACGTTATACGTTATATAGTAATATTATATAACGTTATGCGTTATATAGTAATAGAATATAACGTTATACGTTAATACGTAATAGTATATATCGTTATGCGTTACATAGTAATAGTATATAACGTTATACGTTATATAGTAGTAGTATATAACGTTATACATTATATAGTAATAGTATATAACGTTATACGTTATATAGTAATATTATATAACGTTATGCGTTATATAGTAACAGTATATAACGATATACGTTATATAGTAATAGTATATAACGTTATACGTTATATAGTGATAGTATATAACGTTATACGTTATATAGTAATAGTATATAACGTTATACGTTATATAGAAATAGTATATAACGTTATACGTTATATAGTAATATTATATAACGTTATGCGTTATATAGTAATAGTATATAACGTTATACGTTAATACGTAATAGTATATATCGTTATGCGTTACAGAGTAATAGTATATAGCGATATACGTTATATAGTAACAGTATATAACGTCATACGTTATATAATAATAGTATATAACGTTATACGTGATATGGCAATACTATATAACGTTATACGTTATTACGTAATAGTATATAACGTTATACGTTATATAGTAATAGTATATAACGTTATACGTTATATAGTGATAGCATATAACGTTATACGTTATATAGTAATAGTATATAACGTTATACGTTATATAGAAATAGTATATAACGTTATACGTTATATAGTAATATTATATAACGTTATGCGTTATATAGTAATAGTATATAACGTTAGACGTTATATAGTAATAGTATATAACGTTATGCGTTCTATAGTAATAGTATATAACGTTATACGAGAGTACGGAATAGTATATATCATTATACGTTATATTGTAATAGTATATAACGTTATACGTTATTACGTAATAGTATATAACGTTATACGTTATATAGTAATAGTATATAACGTTATACGTTATATAGTAATATTATATAACGTTATGCGTTATATAGTAACAGTATATAACGATATACGTTATATAGTAATAGTATATAACGTTATACGTTATATAGTGATAGCATATAACGTTATACGTTATATAGTAATAGTATATAACGTTATACGTTATATAGAAATAGTATATAACGTTATACGTTATATAGTAATATTATATAACGTTATGCGTTATATAGTAACAGTATATAACGATATACGTTATATAGTAATAGTATATAACGTTATACATTATATAGTAATAGTATATAACGTTATACGTTATATAGTAATATTATATAACGTTATGCGTTATATAGTAATAGTATATAACGATATACGTTATATAGTAATAGTATATAACGTTATGCGTTATATAGTAATAGTATATAACGTTATACGTTAATACGGAATAGTATATATCGTTATACGTTATATAGTAATAGTATATAACGTTATACGTTATATAGTAATAGTATATAACGTTATACGTTATATAGTAATATTATATAACGTTATGCGTTATATAGTAATAGTATATAACGTTATACGTTATATAGTAATAGTATATAACGTTATGCGTTATATAGTAATAGTATATAACGTTATACGTTATATAGTAATAGTATATAACGGTATACGTTATATAGTAATAGTATATAACGTTATGCGTTATATAGTAATAGTATATAACGTTATACGATAGTACGGAATAGTATATATCGTTATACGTTATATAGTAATAGTATATAACGTTATACGTTAGTACGTAATAATATACAACGTTATACGTGATATGGCAATACTATATAACGTTATACGTTATTACGTAATAGTAAATAACGTTATACGTTATATAGTAATAGTATATAACGTTATACGTTATATAGTAATAGTATATAACGTTATACGATATAGTAATAGTATATAACGTTATACGTTATATAGTAATATTATATAACGTTATGCGTTATATAGTAATAGTATATAACGTTATACGTTATATAGTAATAGTATATAACGTTATACGTTATATAGTAATATTATATAACGTTATACGTTATATAGTAATAGTATATAACGTTATACGTTATATAGTAATATTATATAACGTTATGCGTTATATAGTAATAGTATATAACGTTATACGATAGTACGAAATAGTATATATCGTTATACGTTATATAGTAATAGTATATAACGTTATGCGTTATATACTAATAGTATATAACGCTATACGATAGTACGTAATAGTATATATCGTTATACGTTATATAGTAATAGTATATAACGTTATACGTTATATAGTAATAGTATATAACGTTATACGTTATATAGAAATAGTATATAACGTTATACGTTATATAGTAATATTATATAACGTTATGCGTTATATAGTAATAGTATATAACGTTATACGTTAATACGTAATAGTATATATCGTTATGCGTTACATAGTAATAGTATATAGCGATATACGTTATATAGTAACAGTATATAACGTTATACGTTATATAATAATAGTATATAACGTTATACGTGATATGGCAATACTATATAACGTTATACGTTATTACGTAATAGTATATAACGTTATACGTTATATAGTAATAGTATATAACGTTATACGTTATATAGTGATAGTATATAACGTTATACGTTATATAGTTATAGTATATAACGTTATACGTTATATAGAAATAGTATATAACGTTATACGTTATATAGTAATATTATATAACGTTATGCGTTATATAGTAATAGTATATAACGTTGTACGTTATATAGTAATAGTATATAACGTTATGCGTTCTATAGTAATAGTATATAACGTTATACGTTATATAGTAATATTATATAACGTTATGCGTTATATAGTCAGAGTATATAACGATATACGTTATATAGTAATAGTATATAACGTTATGCGTTATATAGTAATAGTATATAACGTTATACGTTAATACGGAATAGTATATATCGTTATACGTTATATAGTAATAGTATATAACGTTATACGTTATATAGTAATAGTATATAACGTTATACGTTATATAGTAATAGTATATAACGTTATACGTTATATAGTAATAGTATATAACGTTATACGTTATATAGTAATAGTATATAACGTTATACGTTATATAGTAATAGTATATAACGTTATGCGTTACATAGTAATAGTATATAACGTTATACGTTATGTAGTAATAGTATATAACGTTATACGCTAGTACGTAATAATATACAACGATATACGTGATATGGTAATACTATATAACGTTATGCGCTATTACGTAATAGTATATAACGTTATACGTTAATACGGAATAGTATATATCGTTATACGTTATATAGTAATAGTTTATAACGTTATACGTTATATAGTAATAGTATATAACGTTATACGTTATATAGTAATAGTATATAACGTTATACGTTAGTACGTAATAATATACAACGTTATACGTGATATGGCAATACTATATAACGTTATACGTTATTACGTAATAGTATATAACGTTATACGTTATATAGTAATAGTATATAACGTTATACGTTATATAGTAATAGTATATAACGTTATACGTTATGTAGTGATAGTATATCACGGTATACGTTATATAGTAATAATACATAACGTTATACGTTATATAGTAATAGTATATAACGTTATACGTTATATAGTAATAGTATATAACGTTATGCGTTATATACTAATAGTATATAACGTTATACGATAGTACGTAATAGTATATATCGTTATACGTTATATAGTAATAGTATATATCGTTATACGTTATATAGTAATAGTATATAACGTTATACGTTAGTACGTAATAATATACAACGTTATACGTGATATGGCAATACTATATAACGTTATACGTTATTACGTAATAGTATATAACGTTATAAGTTATATAGTAATAGTATATAACGTTATACGTTATATAGTAATAGTATATAACGTTATACGTTATATAGTAATAGTTTATAACGTTATACGTTATATAGTAATATTATATAACGTTATGCGTTATATAGTAATAGTATATAACGTTATACGTTATATAGTAATAGTATATAACGTTATGCGTTATATAGTAATAGTATATAACGTTATACGATAGTTCATAATAGTATATATCGTTATACGTTATATAGTAATAGTATATAACGTTATACGTTAGTACGTAATAATATACAACGTTGTACGTGATATGGCAAAACTATATAACGTTATACGTTATTACGTAATAGTATATAACGTTATACGTTATTACGTAATAGTATATAACGTTATACGTTATTACGTAATAGTATATAACGTTATACGTTATTACGTAATAGTATATAACGTTATACGTTATTACGTAATAGTATATAACGTTATACGTTATTACGTAATAGTATATAACGTTATACGTTATATAGTAATATTATATAACGTTATACGTTATATAGTAATAGTATATAACGTTGTACGTTATATAGTAATAGTATATAACGTTATACGTTATATAGTAATAGTATATAACGTTATACGTTATATAAAAATAGTATATAACGTTATACGTTACATAGTAATAGTATATAACGTTATACGTTATATAGTAATAGTATATAACGTTATACGATATAGTAATAGTATATAACGTTATACGTTATATAGTAATATTATATAACGTTATGCGTTATATAGTAATAGTATATAACGTTATACGTTATATAGTAATAGTATATAACGTTATACGTTATATAGTAATAGTATATAACGTTATACGTTATATAGTAATAGTATATAACGTTATACGTTATATAGTAATATTATATAACGTTATGCGTTATATAGTAATAGTATATAACGGTATACGTTATATAGTAATAGTATATAACGTTATGCGTTATATAGTAATAGTATATAACGTTATACGATAGTACGGAATAGTATATATCGCTATACGTTATATAGTAATAGTATATAACGTTATACGTTAGTACGTAATAATATACAACGTTATACGTGATATGGCAATACTATATAACGTTATACGTTATTACGTAATAGTAAATAACGTTATACGTTATATAGTAATAGTATATAACGTTATACGTTACATAGTAATAGTATATAACGTTATACGATATAGTAATAGTATATAACGTTATACGTTATATAGTAATATTATATAACGTTATGCGTTATATAGTAATAGTATATAACGTTATACGTTATATAGTAATAGTATATAACGTTATACGTTATATAGTAATATTATATAACGTTATACGTTATATAGTAATATTATATAACGTTATGCGTTATATAGTAATAGTATATAACGTTATACGATAGTACGGAATAGTATATATCGTTATACGTTATATAGTAATAGTATATAACGTTATACGTTATATAGTAATAGTATATAACGTTATACGTTATATAGTAATAGTATATAACGTTATACGTTATATAGTAATATTATATAACGTTATGCGTTATATAGTAATAGTATATAACGTTATACGATAGTACGGAATAGTATATATCGTTATACGTTATATAGTAATAGTATATAACGTTATACGTTAATTTGTAATAGTATATATCGTTATAAGTTATATAGTGATAGTATATAGCGATATACGTTATATAGTAATAGTATATAACGTTATACGTTATATAATAATAGCATATAACGTTATACGTTATATAGTAATAGTATATAACGTTATACGTTATATAGTAATAGTATATAACGTTATACGTTATATAGTAATATTATATAACGTTATGCGTTATATAGTAATAGTATATAACGTTATACGTTATATAGTAATAGTATATAACGTTATACGTTATATAGTAATATTATATAACGTTATGCGTTATATAGTAATAGTATATAACGTTATACGATAGTACGGAATAGTATATATCGTTATACGTTATATAGTAATAGTATATAACGTTATGCGTTATATACTAATAGTATATAACGCTATACGATAGTACGTAATAGTATATATCGTTATACGTTATATAGTAATAGTATATAACGTTATACGTTAGTACGTAATAATATACAACGTTATACGTGATATGGCAATACTATATAACGTTATACGTTATTACGTAATAGTATATAACGTTATACATTGTATAGTAATAGTATATAACGTTATACGTTATGTAGTGATAGTATATAACGTTATACGTTATATAGTAATAGTACATAACGTTATACGTTATATAGTAATAGTATATAACGTTATACGTTATATAGTAATAGTATATAACGTTATACGTTATTACGTAATAGTATATAACGTTATACGTTATATAGTAATATTATATAACGGTATGCGTTATATAGTAATAGTATATAACGATATACGTTATATAGTAATAGTATATAACGTTATGCGTTATATAGTAATAGTATATAACGTTATACGTTAATACGGAATAGTATATATCGTTATACGTTATATAGTAATAGTATATAACGTTATACGTTATATAGTAATAGTATATAACGTTATGCGTTATATAGTAATAGTATATAACGTTATACGATAGTACGGAATAGTATATATCGTTATACGTTATATAGTAATAGTATATAACGTTATACGTTAGTACGTAATAATATACAACGTTATACGTGATATGGCAATACTATATAACGTTATACGTTATTACGTAATAGTAAATAACGTTATACGTTATATAGTAATAGTATATAACGTTATACGTTATATAGTAATAGTATATAACGTTATACGATATAGTAATAGTATATAACGTTATACGTTATATAGTAATATTATATAACGTTATGCGTTATATAGTAATAGTATATAACGTTATACGTTATATAGTAATAGTATATAACGTTATACGTTATATAGTAATATTATATAACGTTATACGTTATATAGTAATAGTATATAACGTTATACGTTATATAGTAATATTATATAACGTTATGCGTTATATAGTAATAGTATATAACGTTATACGATAGTACGGAATAGTATATATCGTTATACGTTATATAGTAATAGTATATAACGTTATGCGTTATATACTAATAGTATATAACGCTATACGATAGTACGTAATAGTATATATCGTTATACGTTATATAGTAATAGTATATAACGTTATACGTTATATAGTAATAGTATATAACGTTATACGTTATATAGAAATAGTATATAACGTTATACGTTATATAGTAATATTATATAACGTTATGCGTTATATAGTAATAGTATATAACGTTATACGTTAATACGTAATAGTATATATCGTTATGCGTTACATAGTAATAGTATATAGCGATATACGTTATATAGTAACAGTATATAACGTTATACGTTATATAATAATAGTATATAACGTTATACGTGATATGGCAATACTATATAACGTTATACGTTATTACGTAATAGTATATAACGTTATACGTTATATAGTAATAGTATATAACGTTATACGTTATATAGTGATAGTATATAACGTTATGCGTTATATAGTAATAGTATATAACGTTATACGTTATATAGTAATAGTATATAACGTTATACGTTATATAGTAATATTATATAACGTTATGCGTTATATAGTAATAGTATATAACGTTATACGTTATATAGTAATAGTATATAACGTTATGCGTTCTATAGTAATAGTATATAACGTTATACGTTATATAGTAATATTATATAACGTTATGCGTTATATAGTAATAGTATATAACGATATACGTTATATAGTAATAGTATATAACGTTATGCGTTATATAGTAATAGTATATAACGTTATACGTTAATACGGAATAGTATATATCGTTATACGTTATATAGTAATAGTATATAACGTTATACGTTATATAGTAATAGTATATAACGTTATACGTTATATAGTAATAGTATATAACGTTATACGTTATATAGTAATAGTATATAACGTAATACGTTATATAGTAATAGTATATAACGTTATACGTTATATAGTAATAGTATATAACGTTATGCGTTACATAGTAATAGTATATAACGTTATACGTTATGTAGTAATAGTATATAACGTTATACGCTAGTACGTAATAATATACAACGATATACGTGATATGGTAATACTATATAACGTTATGCGCTATTACGTAATAGTATATAACGTTATACGTTAATACGGAATAGTATATATCGTTATACGTTATATAGTAATAGTTTATAACGTTATACGTTATATAGTAATAGTATATAACGTTATACGTTATATAGTAATAGTATATAACGTTATACGTTAGTACGTAATAATATACAACGTTATACGTGATATGGCAATACTATATAACGTTATACGTTATTACGTAATAGTATATAACGTTATACGTTATATAGTAATAGTATATAACGTTATACGTTATATAGTAATAGTATATAACGTTATACGTTATGTAGTGATAGTATATCACGGTATACGTTATATAGTAATAATACATAACGTTATACGTTATATAGTAATAGTATATAACGTTATACGTTATATAGTAATAGTATATAACGTTATGCGTTATATACTAATAGTATATAACGTTATACGATAGTACGTAATAGTATATATCGTTATACGTTATATAGTAATAGTATATATCGTTATACGTTATATAGTAATAGTATATAACGTTATACGTTAGTACGTAATAGTATACAACGTTATACGTGATATGGCAATACTATATAACGTTATACGTTATTACGTAATAGTATATAACGTTATACGTTATATAGTAATAGTATATAACGTTATACGTTATATAGTAATAGTATATAACGTTATACGTTATATAGTAATAGTTTATAACGTTATACGTTATATAGTAATATTATATAACGTTATGCGTTATATAGTAATAGTATATAACGTTATACGTTATATAGTAATAGTATATAACGTTATGCGTTATATAGTAATAGTATATAACGTTATACGATAGTTCATAATAGTATATATCGTTATACGTTATATAGTAATAGTATATAACGTTATACGTTAGTACGTAATAATATACAACGTTGTACGTGATATGGCAAAACTATATAACGTTATACGTTATTACGTAATAGTATATAACGTTATACGTTATAACGTAATAGTATATAACGTTATACGTTATTACGTAATAGTATATAACGTTATACGTTATTACGTAATAGTATATAACGTTATACGTTATATAGTAATATTATATAACGTTATGCGTTATATAGTAATAGTATATAACGTTGTACGTTATATAGTAATAGTATATAACGTTATACGTTATATAGTAATAGTATATAACGTTATACGTTATATAAAAATAGTATATAACGTTATACGTTACATAGTAATAGTATATAACGTTATACGTTATATAGTAATAGTATATAACGTTATACGATATAGTAATAGTATATAACGTTATACGTTATATAGTAATATTATATAACGTTATGCGTTATATAGTAATAGTATATAACGTTATACGTTATATAGTAATAGTATATAACGTTATACGTTATATAGTAATAGTATATAACGTTATACGTTATATAGTAATAGTATATAACGTTATACGTTATATAGTAATATTATATAACGTTATGCGTTATATAGTAATAGTATATAACGGTATACGTTATATAGTAATAGTATATAACGTTATGCGTTATATAGTAATAGTATATAACGTTATACGATAGTACGGAATAGTATACATCGCTATACGTTATATAGTAATAGTATATAACGTTATACGTTAGTACGTAATAATATACAACGTTATACGTGATATGGCAATACTATATAACGTTATACGTTATTACGTAATAGTAAATAACGTTATACGTTATATAGTAATAGTATATAACGTTATACGTTACATAGTAATAGTATATAACGTTATACGTTATATAGTAATATTATATAACGTTATGCGTTATATAGTAATAGTATATAACGTTATACGATAGTACGGAATAGTATATATCGTTATACGTTATATAGTAATAGTATATAACGTTATACGTTATATAGTAATAGTATATAACGTTATACGTTATATAGTAATAGTATATAACGTTATACGTTATATAGTAATATTATATAACGTTATGCGTTATATAGTAATAGTATATAACGTTATACGATAGTACGGAATAGTATATATCGTTATACGTTATATAGTAATAGTATATAACGTTATACGTTAATTTGTAATAGTATATATCGTTATAAGTTATATAGTGATAGTATATAGCGATATACGTTATATAGTAATAGTATATAACGTTATACGTTATATAATAATAGCATATAACGTTATACGTTATATAGTAATAGTATATAACGTTATACGTTATATAGTAATAGTATATAACGTTATACGTTATATAGTAATATTATATAACGTTATGCGTTATATAGTAATAGTATATAACGTTATACGTTATATAGTAATAGTATATAACGTTATACGTTATATAGTAATATTATATAACGTTATGCGTTATATAGTAATAGTATATAACGTTATACGATAGTACGGAATAGTATATATCGTTATACGTTATATAGTAATAGTATATAACGTTATGCGTTATATACTATTACTATATAACGCTATACGATAGTACGTAATAGTATATATCGTTATACGTTATATAGTAATAGTATATAACGTTATACGTTAGTACGTAATAATATACAACGTTATACGTGATATGGCAATACTATATAACGTTATACGTTATTACGTAATAGTATATAACGTTATACATTGTATAGTAATAGTATATAACGTTATACGTTATGTAGTGATAGTATATAACGTTATACGTTATATAGTAATAGTACATAACGTTATACGTTATATAGTAATAGTATATAAAGTTATACGTTATATAGTAATAGCATATAACGTTATACGTTATTACGTAATAGTATATAACGTTATACGTTATATAGTAATATTATATAACGTTATGCGTTATATAGTAATAGTATATAACGTTATACGTTATTACGTAATAGTATATAACGTTATACGTTATATAGTAATATTATATAACGTTATGCGTTATATAGTAATAGTATATAACGTTATACGTTATATAGTAATAGTATATAACGTTATACGTTATTACGTAATAGTATATAACGTTATACGTTATATAGTAATATTATATAACGTTATACGTTATATAGTAATAGTATATAACGTTATACGTTATATAGTAATAGTATATAACGTTATGCGTTATATAGTAATAGTATATAACGTTATACGATAGTTCATAATAGTATATACCGTTATACGTTATATAGTAATAGTATATAACGTTATACGTTAGTACGTAATAATATACAACGTTGTACGTGATATGGCAATACTATATAACGTTATACGTTATTACGTAATAGTATATAACGTTATACGTTATTACGTAATAGTATATAACGTTATACGTTATTACGTAATAGTATATAACGTTATACGTTATATAGTAATATTATATAACGTTATGCGTTATATAGTAATAGTATATAACGTTATACGTTATATAGTAATAGTATATAACGTTATACGTTATATAGTAATAGTATATAACGTTATACGTTATATAAAAATAGTATATAACGTTATACGTTACATAGTAATAGTATATAACGTTATACGTTATATAGTAATAGTATATAACGTTATACGATATAGTAATAGTATATAACGTTATACGTTATATAGTAATATTATATAACGTTATGCGTTATATAGTAATAGTATATAACGTTATACGTTATATAGTAATAGTATATAACGTTATACGTTATATAGTAATAGTATATAACGTTATACGTTATATAGTAATAGTATATAACGTTATACGTTATATAGTAATATTATATAACGTTATGCGTTATATAGTAATAGTATATAACGGTATACGTTATATAGTAATAGTATATAACGTTATGCGTTATATAGTAATAGTATATAACGTTATACGATAGTACGGAATAGTATATATCGTTATACGTTATATAGTAATAGTATATAACGTTATACGTTAGTACGTAATAATATACAACGTTATACGTGATATGGCAATACTATATAACGTTATACGTTATTACGTAATAGTAAATAACGTTATACGTTATATAGTAATATTATATAACGTTATACGTTATATAGTAATAGTATATAACGTTATACGTTATATAGTAATAGTATATAACGTTATACGTTATATAGTAATATTATATAACGTTATGCGTTATATAGTAATAGTATATAACGTTATACGATAGTACGGAATAGTATATATCGTTATACGTTATATAGTAATAGTATATAACGTTATACGTTAATACGTAATAGTATATATCGTTATAAGTTATATAGTGATAGTATATTGCGATATACGTTATATAGTAATAGTATATAACGTTATACGTTATATAATAATAGCATATAACGTTATACGTTATATAGTAATAGTATATAACGTTATACGTTATATAGTAATAGTATATAACGTTATACGTTATATAGTAATATTATATAACGTTATGCGTTATATAGTAATAGTATATAACGTTATACGTTATATAGTAATAGTAAATAACGTTATACGTTATATAGTAATATTATATAACGTTATGCGTTATATAGTAATAGTATATAACGTTATACGATAGTACGGAATAGTATATATCGTTATACGTTATATAGTAATAGTATATAACGTTATACGTTATATAGTAATATTATATAACGTTATGCGTTATATAGTAATAGTATATAACGTTATACGATAGTACGGAATAGTATATATCGTTATACGTTATATAGTAATAGTATATAACGTTATACGTTAATTTGTAATAGTATATATCGTTATAAGTTATATAGTGATAGTATATAGCGATATACGTTATATAGTAATAGTATATAACGTTATACGTTATATAATAATAGCATATAACGTTATACGTTATATAGTAATAGTATATAACGTTATACGTTATATAGTAATAGTATATAACGTTATACGTTATATAGTAATATTATATAACGTTATGCGTTATATAGTAATAGTATATAACGTTATACGTTATATAGTAATAGTATATAACGTTATACGTTATATAGTAATATTATATAACGTTATGCGTTATATAGTAATAGTATATAACGTTATACGATAGTACGGAATAGTATATATCGTTATACGTTATATAGTAATAGTATATAACGTTATGCGTTATATACTAATAGTATATAACGCTATACGATAGTACGTAATAGTATATATCGTTATACGTTATATAGTAATAGTATATAACGTTATACGTTAGTACGTAATAATATACAACGTTATACGTGATATGGCAATACTATATAACGTTATACGTTATTACGTAATAGTATATAACGTTATACATTGTATAGTAATAGTATATAACGTTATACGTTATGTAGTGATAGTATATAACGTTATACGTTATATAGTAATAGTACATAACGTTATACGTTATATAGTAATAGTATATAAAGTTATACGTTATATAGTAATAGCATATAACGTTATACGTTATTACGTAATAGTATATAACGTTATACGTTATATAGTAATATTATATAACGTTATGCGTTATATAGTAATAGTATATAACGTTATACGTTATTACGTAATAGTATATAACGTTATACGTTATATAGTAATATTATATAACGTTATGCGTTATATAGTAATAGTATATAACGTTATACGTTATATAGTAATAGTATATAACGTTATACGTTATTACGTAATAGTATATAACGTTATACGTTATATAGTAATATTATATAACGTTATACGTTATATAGTAATAGTATATAACGTTATACGTTATATAGTAATAGTATATAACGTTATGCGTTATATAGTAATAGTATATAACGTTATACGATAGTTCATAATAGTATATACCGTTATACGTTATATAGTAATAGTATATAACGTTATACGTTAGTACGTAATAATATACAACGTTGTACGTGATATGGCAATACTATATAACGTTATACGTTATTACGTAATAGTATATAACGTTATACGTTATTACGTAATAGTATATAACGTTATACGTTATTACGTAATAGTATATAACGTTATACGTTATATAGTAATATTATATAACGTTATGCGTTATATAGTAATAGTATATAACGTTATACGTTATATAGTAATAGTATATAACGTTATACGTTATATAGTAATAGTATATAACGTTATACGTTATATAAAAATAGTATATAACGTTATACGTTACATAGTAATAGTATATAACGTTATACGTTATATAGTAATAGTATATAACGTTATACGATATAGTAATATTATATAACGTTATACGTTATATAGTAATATTATATAACGTTATGCGTTATATAGTAATAGTATATAACGTTATACGTTATATAGTAATAGTATATAACGTTATACGTTATATAGTAATAGTATATAACGTTATACGTTATATAGTAATAGTATATAACGTTATACGTTATATAGTAATATTATATAACGTTATGCGTTATATAGTAATAGTATATAACGGTATACGTTATATAGTAATAGTATATAACGTTATGCGTTATATAGTAATAGTATATAACGTTATACGATAGTACGGAATAGTATATATCGTTATACGTTATATAGTAATAGTATATAACGTTATACGTTAGTACGTAATAATATACAACGTTATACGTGATATGGCAATACTATATAACGTTATACGTTATTACGTAATAGTAAATAACGTTATACGTTATATAGTAATATTATATAACGTTATACGTTATATAGTAATAGTATATAACGTTATACGTTATATAGTAATAGTATATAACGTTATACGTTATATAGTAATATTATATAACGTTATGCGTTATATAGTAATAGTATATAACGTTATACGATAGTACGGAATAGTATATATCGTTATACGTTATATAGTAATAGTATATAACGTTATACGTTAATACGTAATAGTATATATCGTTATAAGTTATATAGTGATAGTATATTGCGATATACGTTATATAGTAATAGTATATAACGTTATACGTTATATAATAATAGCATATAACGTTATACGTTATATAGTAATAGTATATAACGTTATACGTTATATAGTAATAGTATATAACGTTATACGTTATATAGTAATATTATATAACGTTATGCGTTATATAGTAATAGTATATAACGTTATACGTTATATAGTAATAGTAAATAACGTTATACGTTATATAGTAATATTATATAACGTTATGCGTTATATAGTAATAGTATATAACGTTATACGATAGTACGGAATAGTATATATCGTTATACGTTATATAGTAATAGTATATAACGTTATACGTTATTACGTAATAGTATATAACGTTATACGTTATTACGTAATAGTATATAACGTTATACGTTATTACGTAATAGTATATAACGTTATACGTTATATAGTAATATTATATAACGTTATGCGTTATATAGTAATAGTATATAACGTTGTACGTTATATAGTAATAGTATATAACGTTATACGTTATATAGTAATAGTATATAACGTTATACGTTATATAAAAATAGTATATAACGTTATACGTTACATAGTAATAGTATATAACGTTATACGTTATATAGTAATAGTATATAACGTTATACGATATAGTAATAGTATATAACGTTATACGTTATATAGTAATATTATATAACGTTATGCGTTATATAGTAATAGTATATAACGTTATACGTTATATAGTAATAGTATATAACGTTATACGTTATATAGTAATAGTATATAACGTTATACGTTATATTGTAATATTATATAACGTTATGCGTTATATAGTAATAGTATAGAACGGTATAC
This sequence comes from Bombus terrestris, assembly GCF_910591885.1. Classification (NCBI taxonomy): domain Eukaryota; kingdom Metazoa; phylum Arthropoda; class Insecta; order Hymenoptera; family Apidae; genus Bombus; species Bombus terrestris. The sequence continues at coordinate 19,900,122 of NC_063271.1, read as the reverse complement.
GTTATATAGTAATAGTATATAACGTTATGCGTTATATAGTAATAGTATATAACGTTATACGATAGTACGGAATAGTATATATCGTTATACGTTATATAGTAATAGTATATAACGTTATACGTTAGTACGTAATAATATACAACGTTATACGTGATATGGCAATACTATATAACGTTATACGTTATTACGTAATAGTAAATAACGTTATACGTTATATAGTAATAGTATATAACGTTATACGTTACATAGTAATAGTATATAACGTTATACGATATAGTAATAGTATATAACGTTATACGTTATATAGTAATATTATATAACGTTATGCGTTATATAGTAATAGTATATAACGTTATACGTTATATAGTAATAGTATATAACGTTATACGTTATATAGTAATATTATATAACGTTATACGTTATATAGTAATATTATATAACGTTATGCGTTATATAGTAATAGTATATAACGTTATACGATAGTACGGAATAGTATATATCGTTATACGTTATATAGTAATAGTATATAACGTTATACGTTATATAGTAATAGTATATAACGTTATACGTTATATAGTAATAGTATATAACGTTATACGTTATATAGTAATATTATATAACGTTATGCGTTATATAGTAATAGTATATAACGTTATACGATAGTACGGAATAGTATATATCGTTATACGTTATATAGTAATAGTATATAACGTTATACGTTATTACGTAATAGTATATAACGTTATACGTTATATAGTAATATTATATAACGTTATGCGTTATATAGTAATAGTATATAACGTTGTACGTTATATAGTAATAGTATATAACGTTATACGTTATATAGTAATAGTATATAACGTTATACGTTGTATAAAAATAGTATATAACGTTATACGTTACATAGTAATAGTATATAACGTTATACGTTATATAGTAATAGTATATAACGTTATACGATATAGTAATAGTATATAACGTTATACGTTATATAGTAATATTATATAACGTTATGCGTTATATAGTAATAGTATATAACGTTATACGATAGTACGGAATAGTATATATCGTTATACGTTATATAGTAATAGTATATAACGTTATACGTTATATAGTAATATTATATAACGTTATGCGTTATATAGTAATAGTATATAACGTTATACGATAGTACGGAATAGTATATATCGTTATACGTTATATAGTAATAGTATATAACGTTATACGTTATATAGTAATAGTATATAACGTTATACGTTATATAGTAATAGTATATAACGTTATACGTTATATAGTAATATTATATAACGTTATGCGTTATATAGTAATATTATATAACGTTATGCGTTATATAGTAATAGTATACAACGTTATACGTTATATAGTAATAGTATATAACGTTATACGTTATATAGTAATATTATATAACGTTATACGTTATATAGTAATATTATATAACGTTATGCGTTATATAGTAATAGTATATAACGTTATACGATAGTACGGAATAGTATATATCGTTATACGTTATATAGTAATAGTATATAACGTTATACGTTATATAGTAATAGTATATAACGTTATACGTTATATAGTAATAGTATATAACGTTATACGTTATATAGTAATATTATATAACGTTATGCGTTATATAGTAATAGTATATAACGTTATACGATAGTACGGAATAGTATATATCGTTATACGTTATATAGTAATAGTATATAACGTTATACGTTAATTTGTAATAGTATATATCGTTATAAGTTATATAGTGATAGTATATAGCGATATACGTTATATAGTAATAGTATATAACGTTATACGTTATATAATAATAGCATATAACGTTATACGTTATATAGTAATAGTATATAACGTTATACGTTATATAGTAATAGTATATAACGTTATACGTTATATAGTAATATTATATAACGTTATGCGTTATATAGTAATAGTATATAACGTTATACGTTATATAGTAATAGTATATAACGTTATACGTTATATAGTAATATTATATAACGTTATGCGTTATATAGTAATAGTATATAACGTTATACGATAGTACGGAATAGTATATATCGTTATACGTTATATAGTAATAGTATATAACGTTATGCGTTATATACTAATAGTATATAACGCTATACGATAGTACGTAATAGTATATATCGTTATACGTTATATAGTAATAGTATATAACGTTATACGTTAGTACGTAATAATATACAACGTTATACGTGATATGGCAATACTATATAACGTTATACGTTATTACGTAATAGTATATAACGTTATAAGTTATATAGTAATAGTATATAACGTTATACGTTATATAGTAATAGTATATAACGTTATACGTTATATAGTAATAGTTTATAACGTTATACGTTATATAGTAATATTATATAACGTTATGCGTTATATAGTAATAGTATATAACGTTATACGTTATATAGTAATAGTATATAACGTTATGCGTTATATAGTAATAGTATATAACGTTATACGATAGTTCATAATAGTATATATCGTTATACGTTATATAGTAATAGTATATAACGTTATACGTTAGTACGTAATAATATACAACGTTGTACGTGATATGGCAATACTATATAACGTTATACGTTATTACGTAATAGTATATAACGTTATACGTTATTACGTAATAGTATATAACGTTATACGTTATTACGTAATAGTATATAACGTTATACGTTATATAGTAATATTATATAACGTTATGCGTTATATAGTAATAGTATATAACGTTATACGTTATATAGTAATAGTATATAACGTTATACGTTATATAGTAATAGTATATAACGTTACACGTTATATAAAAATAGTATATAACGTTATACGTTACATAGTAATAGTATATAACGTTATACGTTATATAGTAATAGTATATAACGTTATACGTTATATAGTAATATTATATAACGTTATGCGTTATATAGTAATAGTATATAACGTTATACGTTATATAGTAATAGTATATAACGTTATACGTTATATAGTAATAGTATATAACGTTATACGTTATTACGTAATAGTATATAACGTTATACGTTATTACGTAATAGTATATAACGTTATACGTTATATAGTAATAGTATATAACGTTATACGTTATATAGTAATAGTATATAACGTTATACGTTAGTACGTAATAATATACAACGTTATACGTGATATGGCAATACTATATAACGTTATACGTTATTACGTAATAGTATATAACGTTATACATTGTATAGTAATAGTATATAACGTTATACGTTATGTAGTGATAGTATATAACGTTATACGTTATATAGTAATAGTATATAACGTTATGCGTTATATAGTAATAGTATATAACGTTATACGATAGTACGGAATAGTATATATCGTTATACGTTATATAGTAATAGTATATAACGTTATACGTTAGTACGTAATAATATACAACGTTATACGTGATATGGCAATACTATATAACGTTATACGTTATTACGTAATAGTATATAACGTTCTAAGTTATATAGTAATAGTATATAACGTTATACGTTATATAGTAATAGTATATAACGTTATACGTTATATAGTAATAGTTTATAACGTTATACGTTATATAGTAATAGTATATAACGTTATACGTTATATAAAAATAGTATATAACGTTATACGTTACATAGTAATAGTATATAACGTTATACGTTATATAGTAATAGTATATAACGTTATGCGATATAGTAATAGTATATAACGTTATACGTTATATAGTAATATTATATAACGTTATGCGTTATATAGTAATAGTATATAACGTTATACGTTATATAGTAATAGTATATAACGTTATACGTTATATAGTAATAGTATATAACGTTATACGTTATATTGTAATATTATATAACGTTATGCGTTATATAGTAATAGTATAGAACGGTATACGTTATATAGTAATAGTATATAACGTTATGCGTTATATAGTAATAGTATATAACGTTATACGATAGTACGGAATAGTATATATCGTTATACGTTATATAGTAATAGTATATAACGTTATACGTTAGTACGTAATAATATACAACGTTATACGTGATATGGCAATACTATATAACGTTATACGTTATTACGTAATAGTAAATAACGTTATACGTTATATAGTAATAGTATATAACGTTATACGTTACATAGTAATAGTATATAACGTTATACGATATAGTAATAGTATATAACGTTATACGTTATATAGTAATATTATATAACGTTATGCGTTATATAGTAATAGTATATAACGTTATACGTTATATAGTAATAGTATATAACGTTATACGTTATATAGTAATATTATATAACGTTATACGTTATATAGTAATATTATATAACGTTATGCGTTATATAGTAATAGTATATAACGTTATACGATAGTACGGAATAGTATATATCGTTATACGTTATATAGTAATAGTATATAACGTTATACGTTATATAGTAATAGTATATAACGTTATACGTTATATAGTAATAGTATATAACGTTATACGTTATATAGTAATATTATATAACGTTATGCGTTATATAGTAATAGTATATAACGTTATACGATAGTACGGAATAGTATATATCGTTATACGTTATATAGTAATAGTATATAACGTTATACGTTATTACGTAATAGTATATAACGTTATTCGTTATTACGTAATAGTATATAACGTTATACGTTATATAGTAATATTATATAACGTTATGCGTTATATAGTAATAGTATATAACGTTGTACGTTATATAGTAATAGTATATAACGTTATACGTTATATAGTAATAGTATATAACGTTATACGTTATATAAAAATAGTATATAACGTTATACGTTACATAGTAATAGTATATAACGTTATACGTTATATAGTAATAGTATATAACGTTATACGATATAGTAATAGTATATAACGTTATACGTTATATAGTAATATTATATAACGTTATGCGTTATATAGTAATAGTATATAACGTTATACGTTATATAGTAATAGTATATAACGTTATACGTTATATAGTAATAGTATATAACGTTATACGTTATATAGTAATATTATATAACGTTATGCGTTATATAGTAATAGTATAGAACGGTATACGTTATATAGTAATAGTATATAACGTTATGCGTTATATAGTAATAGTATATAACGTTATACGATAGTACGGAATAGTATATATCGTTATACGTTATATAGTAATAGTATATAACGTTATACGTTAGTACGTAATAATATACAACGTTATACGTGATATGGCAATACTATATAACGATATACGTTATTACGTAATAGTAAATAACGTTATACGTTATATAGTAATAGTATATAACGTTATACGTTACATAGTAATAGTATATAACGTTATACGATATAGTAATAGTATATAACGTTATACGTTATATAGCAATATTATATAACGTTATACGTTATATAGTAATATTATATAACGTTATGCGTTATATAGTAATAGTATATAACGTTATACGATAGTACGGAATAGTATATATCGTTATACGTTATATAGTAATAGTATATAACGTTATACGTTATATAGTAATAGTATATAACGTTATACGTTATATAGTAATAGTATATAACGTTATACGTTATATAGTAATATTATATAACGTTATGCGTTATATAGTAATAGTATATAACGTTATACGATAGTACGGAATAGTATATATCGTTATACGTTATATAGTAATAGTATATAACGTTATACGTTAATTTGTAATAGTATATATCGTTATAAGTTATATAGTGATAGTATATAGCGATATACGTTATATAGTAATAGTATATAACGTTATACGTTATATAATAATAGCATATAACGTTATACGTTATATAGCAATAGTATATAACGTTATACGTTATATAGTAATAGTATATAACGTTATACGTTATATAGTAATATTATATAACGTTATGCGTTATATAGTAATAGTATATAACGTTATACGTTATATAGTAATAGTATATAACGTTATACGTTATATAGTAATATTATATAACGTTATGCGTTATATAGTAATAGTATATAACGTTATACGATAGTACGGAATAGTATATATCGTTATACGTTATATAGTAATAGTATATAACGTTATGCGTTATATACTAATAGTATATAACGCTATACGATAGTACGTAATAGTATATATCGTTATACGTTATATAGTAATAGTATATAACGTTATACGTTAGTACGTAATAATATACAACGTTATACGTGATATGGCAATACTATATAACGTTATACGTTATTACGTAATAGTATATAACGTTATAAGTTATATAGTAATAGTATATAACGTTATACGTTATATAGTAATAGTATATAACGTTATGCGTTATATAGTAATAGTATATAACGTTATACGTTATATAGTAATAGTATATAACGTTATGCGTTATATAGTAATAGTATATAACGTTATACGATAGTTCATAATAGTATATATCGTTATACGTTATATAGTAATAGTATATAACGTTATACGTTTGTACGTAATAATATACAACGTTGTACGTGATATGGCAATACTATATAACGTTATACGTTATTACGTAATAGTATATAACGTTATACGTTATTACGTAATAGTATATAACGTTATACGTTATATAGTAATATTATATAACGTTATGCGTTATATAGTAATAGTATATAACGTTATACGTTATATAGTAATAGTATATAACGTTATACGTTATATAGTAATAGTATATAACGTTACACGTTATATAAAAATAGTATATAACGTTATACGTTACATAGTAATAGTATATAACGTTATACGTTATATAGTAATAGTATATAACGTTATACGATATAGTTATAGTATATAACGTTATACGTTATATAGTAATATTATATAACGTTATGCGTTATATAGTAATAGTATATAACGTTATACGTTATATAGTAATAGTATATAACGTTATACGTTATATAGTAATAGTATATAACGTTATACGTTATATAGTAATAGTATATAACGTTATACGTTATATAGTAATAGTATATAACGTTATACGTTATTACGTAATAGTATATAGCGTTATACGTTATATAGTAATATTATACAACGTTATACGTTATATAGTAATATTATATAACGTTATACGTTATATAGTAATAGTATATAACGTTATACGTTATATAGTAATATTATATAACGTTATGCGTTATATAGTAATAGTATGTAACGTTATACGTTATATAGTAATAGTATATAACGTTATGCGTTCTATAGTAATAGTATATAACGTTATACGATAGTACGGAATAGTATATATCGTTATACGTTATATAGTAATAGTATATAACGTTATACGTTATTACGTAATAGTATATAACGTTATACGTTATTACGTAATAGTATATAACGTTACACGTTATTACGTAATAGTATATAACGTTATACGTTATATAGTAATAGTATATAAAGTTATACGTTATATAGTAATAGTATATAACGTTATACATTATATAGTAATAGTATATAACGTTATACGTTATATAGTAATATTATATAACGTTATACGTTATATAGTAATATTATATAACGTTATACGTTATATAGTAATAGTATGTAACGTTATACGTTATATAGTAATATTATACAACGTTATGCGTTATATAGTAATAGTATATAACGTTATACGTTATATAGTAATATTATATAACGTTATGCGTTATATAGTAATAGAATATAACGTTATACGTTATATAGTAATAGTATATAACGTTATACGTTATATAGTAATAGTACATAACGTTATACGTTATATAGTAATAGTATATAACGTTATACGTTAATACGGAATAGTATATATCGTTATACGTTATATAGTAATAGTATATAACGTTATACGTTATATAGTAATAGTATATAACGTTATACGTTATATAGTAATAGTATATAACGTTATACGTTAGTACGTAATAATATACAACGTTATACGTGATATGGCAATACTATATAACGTTATACGTTATTACGTAATAGTATATAACGTTATACATTGTATAGTAATAGTATATAACGTTATACGTTATGTAGTGATAGTATATAACGTTATACGTTATATAGTAATAGTATATAACGTTATGCGTTATATAGTAATAGTATATAACGTTATACGATAGTTCATAATAGTATATATCGTTATACGTTATATAGTAATAGTATATAACGTTATACGTTAGTACGTAATAATATACAACGTTATACGTGATATGGCAATACTATATAACGTTATACGTTATTACGTAATAGTATATAACGTTCTAAGTTATATAGTAATAGTATATAACGTTATACGTTATATAGTAATAGTATATAACGTTATACGTTATATAGTAATAGTTTATAACGTTATACGTTATATAGTAATATTATATAACGTTATGCGTTATATAGTAATAGTATATAACGTTATACGTTATATAGTAATAGTATATAACGTTATGCGTTATATAGTAATAGTATATAACGTTATACGATAGTTCATAATAGTATATATCGTTATACGTTATATAGTAATAGTATATAACGTTATACGTTAGTACGTAATAATATACAACGTTGTACGTGATATGGCAATACTATATAACGTTATACGTTATTACGTAATAGTATATAACGTTATACGTTATTACGTAATAGTATATAACGTTATACGAGATATAGTAATATTATATAACGTTATGCGTTATATAGTAATAGTATATAACGTTATACGTTATATAGTAATAGTATATAACGTTATACGTTATATAGTAATAGTATATAACGTTATACGTTATATAAAAATAGTATATAACGTTATACGTTACATAGTAATAGTATATAACGTTATACGTTATATAGTAATAGTATATAACGTTATACGATATAGTAATAGTATATAACGTTATACGTTATATAGTAATATTATATAACGTTATGCGTTATATAGTAATAGTATATAACGTTATACGTTATATAGTAATAGTATATAACGTTATACGTTATATAGTAATAGTATATAACGTTATACGTTATATAGTAATAGTATATAACGTTATACGTTATATAGTAATATTATATAACGTTATGCGTTATATAGTAATAGTATATAACGGTATACGTTATATAGTAATAGTATATAACGTTATGCGTTATATAGTAATAGTATATAACGTTATACGATAGTACGGAATAGTATATATCGTTATACGTTATATAGTAATAGTATATAACGTTATACGTTAGTACGTAATAATATACAACGTTATACGTGATATGGCAATACTATATAACGTTATACGTTATTACGTAATAGTAAATAACGTTATACGTTATATAGTAATATCATATAACGTTATACGTTATATAGTAATAGTATATAACGTTATACGTTATATAGTAATAGTATATAACGTTATACGTTATATAGTAATATTATATAACGTTATGCGTTATATAGTAATAGTATATAACGTTATACGATAGTACGGAATAGTATATATCGTTATACGTTATATAGTAATAGTATATAACGTTATACGTTAATACGTAATAGTATATATCGTTATAAGTTATATAGTGATAGTATATAGCGATATACGTTATATAGTAATAGTATATAACGTTATACGTTATATAATAATAGCATATAACGTTATACGTTATATAGTAATAGTATATAACGTTATACGTTATATAGTAATAGTATATAACGTTATACGTTATATAGTAATATTATATAACGTTATGCGTTATATAGTAATAGTATATAACGTTATACGTTATATAGTAATAGTATATAACGTTATACGTTATATAGTAATATTATATAACGTTATGCGTTATATAGTAATAGTATATAACGTTATACGATAGTACGGAATAGTATATATCGTTATACGTTATATAGTAATAGTATATAACGTTATACGTTATATAGTAATAGTATATAACGTTATACGTTATATAGTAATAGTATATAACGTTATACGTTATATAGTAATAGTATACAACGTTATACGTTATATAGTAATAGTATATAACGTTATACGTTAGTACGTAATATTATACAACGTTATACGTGATATGGCAATACTATATAACGTTATACGTTATTACGTAATAGTATATAACGTTATACGCTGGTACGTAATAATATACAACGTTATACGTGATATGGCAATACTATATAACGTTATACGTTATTACGTAATAGTATATAACGCTATACGTTATTACGTAATAGTATACAACGTTATACGTGATATGGTAATACTATATAACGTTATATGTTAGTACGTAATAATATACAACGTTACACGTGATATGGTAATACTATATAACGTTATACGCTATTACGTAATAGTATATAACGTTATACGTTAATATGTAATAGTATATATCGTTATACGTTATATAGTAATAGTATATAACGTTATACGTTATATAGTAATATTATATAACGTTATGCGTTATATAGTAATAGTATATAACGTTATACGATAGTACGGAATAGTATATATCGTTATACGTTATATAGTAATAGTATATAACGTTATACGTTATATAGTAATAGTATATAACGTTATACGTTATATAGTAATAGTACATAACGTTATACGTTATATAGTAATAGTATATAACGTTATACGTTAATACGGAATAGTATATATCGTTATACGTTATATAGTAATAGTATATAACGTTATACGTTATATAGTAATAGTATATAACGTTATACGTTATATAGTAATAGTATATAACGTTATACGTTAGTACGTAATAATATACAACGTTATACGTGATATGGCAATACTATATAACGTTATACGTTATTACGTAATAGTATATAACGTTATACATTGTATAGTAATAGTATATAACGTTATACGTTATGTAGTGATAGTATATAACGTTATACGTTATATAGTAATAGTATATAACGTTATGCGTTATATAGTAATAGTATATAACGTTATACGATAGTTCATAATAGTATATATCGTTATACGTTATATAGTAATAGTATATAACGTTATACGTTAGTACGTAATAATATACAACGTTATACGTGATATGGCAATACTATATAACGTTATACGTTATTACGTAATAGTATATAACGTTCTAAGTTATATAGTAATAGTATATAACGTTATACGTTATATAGTAATAGTATATAACGTTATACGTTAGTACGTAATATTATACAACGTTATACGTGATATGGCAATACTATATAACGTTATACGTTATTACGTAATAGTATATAACGTTATACGCTGGTACGTAATAATATACAACGTTATACGTGATATGGCAATACTATATAACGTTATACGTTATAACGTAATAGTATATAACGCTATACGTTATTACGTAATAGTATACAACGTTATACGTGATATGGTAATACTATATAACGTTATATGTTAGTACGTAATAATATACAACGTTACACGTGATATGGTAATACTATATAACGTTATACGCTATTACGTAATAGTATATAACGTTATACGTTAATATGTAATAGTATATATCGTTATACGTTATATAGTAATAGTATATAACGTTATACGTTATATAGTAATAGTATATAACGTTATACGTTATATAGTAATATTATATAACGTTATGCGTTCTATAGTAATAGTATATAACGTTATACGATAGTACGGAATAGTATATATCGTTATACGTTATATAGTAATAGTATATAACGTTATACGTTATATAGTAATATTATATAACGTTATACGTTATATAGTAATATTATATAACGTTATACGTTATATAGTAATAGTATATAACGTTATACGTTATATAGTAATATTATATAACGTTATGCGTTATATAGTAATAGTATATAACGTTATACGTTATATAGTAATAGTATATAACGTTATGCGTTCTATAGTAATAGTATATAACGTTATACGATAGTACGGAATGGTATATATCGTTATACGTTATATAGTAATAGTATATAACGTTATACGTTATTACGTAATAGTATATAACGTTATACGTTATATAGTGATAGTATATAACGTTATACGTTATATAGTAATAGTATATAACGTTATACATTATATAGTAATAGTATATAACGTTATACGTTATATAGTAATATTATATAACGTTATACGTTATATAGTAATATTATATAACGTTATACGTTATATAGTAATAGTATGTAACGTTATACGTTATATAGTAATATTATACAACGTTATGCGTTATATAGTAATAGTATATAACGTTATACGTTATATAGTAATATTATATAACGTTATGCGTTATATAGTAATAGAATATAACGTTATACGTTATATAGTAATAGTATATAACGTTATACGTTATATAGTAATAGTACATAACGTTATACGTTATATAGTAATAGTATATAACGTTATACGTTAATACGGAATAGTATATATCGTTATACGTTATATAGTAATAGTATATAACGTTATACGTTATATAGTAATAGTATATAACGTTATACGTTATATAGTAATAGTATATAACGTTATACGTTAGTACGTAATAATATACAACGTTATACGTGATATGGCAATACTATATAACGTTATACGTTATTACGTGATAGTATATAACGTTATACATTGTATAGTAACAGTATATAACGTTATACGTTATGTAGTGATAGTATATAACGTTATACGTTATATAGTAATAGTACATAACGTTATACGTTATATAGTAATAGTATATAACGTTATACGTTATATAGTAATAGTATATAACGTTATGCGTTATATACTAATAGTATATAACGCTATACGATAGTACGTAATAGTATATAACGTTATACGTTATATAGTAATAGTATATAACGTTATACGTTAGTACGTAATAATATACAACGTTATACGTGATATGGCAATACTATATAACGTTATACGTTATTACGTGATAGTATATAACGTTATACATTGTATAGTAATAGTATATAACGTTATACGTTATGTAGTGATAGTATATAACGTTATACGTTATATAGTAATAGTACATAACGTTATACGTTATATAGTAATAGTATATAACGTTATACGTTATATAGTAATAGTATATAACGTTATGCGTTATATACTAATAGTATATAACGCTATACGATAGTACGTAATAGTATATATCGTTATACGTTATATAGTAATAGTATATAACGTTATACTTTAGTACGTAATAGTATACAACGTTATACGTTATATAGTAATAGTATATAACGTTATGCGTTATATACTAATAGTATATAACGCTATACGATAGTACGTAATAGTATATATCGTTATACGTTATATAGTAATAGTATATAACGTTATACGTTAGTACGTAATAGTATACAACGTTATACGTGATATGGCAATACTATATAACGTTATACGTTATTACGTAATAGTATATAACGTTATAAGTTATATAGTAATAGTATATAACGTTATACGTTATATAGTAATAGTATATAACGTTTTACGTTATATAGTAATAGTATATAACGTTATACGTTATATAGTAATATTATATAACGTTATGCGTTATATAGTAATAGTATATAACGTTATACGATAGTACATAATAGTATATATCGTTATACGTTATATAGTAATAGTATATAACGTTATACGTTATATAGTAATAGTATGTAACGTTATACGTTAGTACGTAATAATATACAACGATATACGTGATATGGTAAAACTATATAACGTTATACGCTATTACGTAATAGTATATAACGTTATACGTTAATACGGAATAGTATATATCGTTATACCTTATATAGTAATAGTATATAACGTTATAGATTATATAGTAATAGTATATAACGTTATACGTTATATAGTAACAGTATATAACGTTATACGTTATATAGTAATAGTATATAACGTTATACGTTAGTACGTAATAATGTACAACGTTGTACGTGATATGGCAATACTATATAACGTTATACGTTATTACGTAATTGTATATAACGTTATACGTTATAGAGTAATATTATATAACGTTATGCGTTATATAGTAATAGTATATAACGTTATACGTTATATAGTAATAGTATATAACGTTATACGTTATATAGTAATAGTACATAACGTTATACGATATAGTAATAGTATATAACGTTATACGTTATATAGTAATATTATATAACGTTATGCGTTATATAGTAATAGTATATAACGTTATACGTTATATAGTAATAGTATATAACGTTATACGTTATATAGTAATAGTATATAACGTTACACGTTATATAGTAATAGTATATAACGTTATACGTTATATAGTAATAGTATATAACGTTATACGATATAGTAATAGTATATAACGTTATGCGTTATATAGTAATAGTATATAACGTTATACGTTATATAGTAATAGTATATAACGTTATGAGTTGTATAGTAATAGTATATAACGTTATACGATAGTACGGAATAGTATATATCGTTATACGTTATATAGTAATAGTATATAACGTTATACGTTATTACGTAATAGTATATAACGTTATACGTTAATACGTAATAGTATATATTGTTATAAGTTATATAGTAATAGAATATAGCGATATACGTTATATAGTAATAGTATATAACGTTATACGTTATATAATAATAGTATATAACGTTATACGTTATATAGTAATATTATATAACGTTATGCGTTATATAGTAATAGTATATAACGTTATACGTTATATAGTAATAGTATATAACGTTATACGTTATATAGTAATAGTATATAACGTTATACGTTATATAGTAATAGTATATAACGTTATACGTTAGTACGTAATAATATACAACGTTATACGTGATATGGCAATACTATATAACGTTATACGTTATTACGTAATAGTATATAACGTTATACGTTATATAGTAATAGTATATAACGTTATACGTTATATAGTAATATTATATAACGTTATGCGTTATATAGTAATAGTATATAACGTTATACGATAGTACGGAATAGTATATATCGTTATACGTTATATAGTAATAGTATATAACGTTATACGTTATATAGTAATAGTATATAACGTTATGCGTTATATAGTAATAGTATATAACGTTATACGTTATATAGTAATAGTATATAACGTTATACGTTAATACGTAATAGTATATATCGTTATACGTTATATAGTAATAGTATATAACGTTATACGTTATATAGTAATAGTATATAACGTTATACGTTATATAGTAATAGTATATAACGTTATACGTTATATAGTAATAGTATATAACGTTATATGTTATATAGTAATATTATATAACGTTATGCGTTATATAGTAATAGTATATAACGTTATACGTTATATAGTAATAGTATATAACGTTATACGTTATATAGTAATAGTATATAACGTTATACGTTATATAGTAATAGTATATAACGTTATACGTTATATAGTAATAGTATATAACGTTATACGCTATTACGTAATAGTATATAACGTTATACGTTAATACGGAATAGTATATATCGTTATACCTTATATAGTAATAGTATATAACGTTATACCTTATATAGTAATAGTATATAACGTTATACGTTATATAGTAATAGTATATAACGTTATACGTTATATAGTAATAGTATATAACGTTATACGTTATATAGTAATAGTATATAACGTTATACGTTAGTACGTAATAATGTACAACGTTGTACGTGATATGGCAATACTATATAACGTTATACGTTATTACGTAATAGTATATAACGTTATACGTTATATAGTAATAGTATATAACGTTATACGTTATATAGTAATAGTATATAACGTTATACGTTAGTACGTAATAATGTACAACGTTATACGTTATATAGTAATAGTATATAACGTTATACGATATAGTAATAGTATATAACGTTATACGTTATATAGTAATATTATATAACGTTATGCGTTATATAGTAATAGTATATAACGTTATACGTTATATAGTAATAGTATATAACGTTATACGTTATATAGTAATAGTATACAACGTTATACGTTATATAGTAATAGTATATAACGTTATACGTTATATAGTAATAGTATACAACGTTATACGTTATATAGTAATAGTATATAACGTTATACGTTATATAGTAATAGTATATAACGTTATACGTTATATAGTAATATTATATAACGTTATGCGTTATATAGTAATAGTATATAACGTTATACGATAGTACGGAATAGTATATATCGTTATACGTTATATAGTAATAGTATATAACGTTATACGTTATATAGTAATAGTATACAACGTTATACGTTTATAGTAATAGTATATAACGTTATACGTTATATAGTAATAGTATACAACGTTATACGTTCTATAGTAATAGTATATAACGTTATACGTTATATAGTAATAGTATACAACGTTATACGTTATATAGTAATAGTATATAACGTTATACGTTATATAGTAATAGTATATA
This sequence comes from Bombus terrestris, assembly GCF_910591885.1. Classification (NCBI taxonomy): domain Eukaryota; kingdom Metazoa; phylum Arthropoda; class Insecta; order Hymenoptera; family Apidae; genus Bombus; species Bombus terrestris. Next base: position 19,883,564 of record NC_063271.1, on the reverse strand, counting down.
ACGTTATACGTTATATAGTAATATTATATAACGTTATACGTTATATAGTAATAGTATATAACGTTATACGATATAGTAATAGTATATAACGTTATACGTTATATAGTAATATTATATAACGTTATGCGTTATATAGTAATAGTATATAACGTTATACGTTATATAGTAATAGTATATAACGTTATACGTTATATAGTCATAGTATATAACGTTATACGATAGTACGGAATAGTATATATCGTTATACGTTATATAGTAATAGTATATAACGTTATACGTTAGTACGTAATAATATACAACGTTATACGTGATATGGCAATACTATATAACGTTATACGTTATTACGTAATAGTATATAACGTTATACGTTATATAGTAATAGTATATAACGTTATACGTTATATAGTAATATTATATAACGTTATGCGTTATATAGTAATAGTATATAACGTTATACGATAGTACGGAATAGTATATATCGTTATACGTTATATAGTAATAGTATATAACGTTATACGTTATATAGTAATAGTATATAACGTTATGCGTTATATAGTAATAGTATATAACGTTATACGTTATATAGTAATAGTATATAACGTTATACGTTATATAGTAATAGTATATAACGTTATACGTTAGTACGTAATAATATACAACGTTATACGTGATACGGCAATACTATATAACGTTATACGTTATTACGTAATAGTATATAACGTTATACGTTATATAGTAATAGTATATAACGTTATACGTTAATACGTAATAGTATATATCGTTATACGTTATATAGTAATAGTATATAACGTTATACGTTATATAGTAATAGTATATAACGTTATACGTTATATAGTAATAGTATATAACGTTATACGTTATATAGTAATAGTATATAACGTTATATGTTATATAGTAATATTATATAACGTTATGCGTTATATAGTAATAGTATATAACGTTATACGTTATATAGTAATAGTATATAACGTTATACGTTATATAGTAATAGTATATAACGTTATACGTTATATAGTAATAGTATATAACGTTATACGTTAGTACGTAATAATATACAACGTTATACGTGATATGGCAATACTATATAACGTTATACGTTATTACGTAATAGTATATAACGTTATACGTTATATAGTAATAGTATATAACGTTATACGTTATATAGTAATAGTATATAACGTTATGCGTTATATAGTAATAGTATGTCGGAGATGCAGAGACATCGAGCCTTTCTTTTGGAAGATTTCTCAATACTTGGGCTCGGGGTGACATAACTGGTCGCCGAACGTAGCCACGGTCACTGGATGAACGAAATGTTTTACAAAGGAGGTTCCAGTGTTAAGGGATACGCTGTATAAACAATCAAGTCTTGATCAGGAGCAATGCTGGTTTATGTGGAAATGCCTACTTACGGCGCTTGGGAATTTGTTGATATTCCCGATCGATATGTATTTGATATATGTAACTGTATCTGTCTTTTATTTTGCAATCTCCTTGGAGAGTTTACTGTCATCGTCTTGGAGTCAGTCTTAGAGAAACCCTGTGCCAGAGTGAACGTGTCGGTGTGCTATCAAAAATATATTAAAACGTACAGAAAGTTTCCCGTTGACCGTGGATTCGTTACAGAACCCAAGAATATTATTTAAAGCATTTGTTTACTTATTGTTTGTTATCTTAGTTAACCGATAAACTAATTATTTATCAAACTTTGTAAAGAAATATAATTTTATGTAAATACAACCTTTATTGAACATCATGATGGCAAATGCTAACGAAGAATCGTCTCGCGCTCGAAATCCAAACGACAATTCGACATATATAATAATTCGACATATATTCGACATATATTCGTTATACGTTATATAGTAATAGTATATAACTTTATGCGTTAGTACGTAATAATATACAACGTTATACGTGATATGGCAATACTACATAACGTTATACGTTATTACGTAATAGTATATAACGTTATACGTTATACAGTAATAGTATATAACGTTATACGTTATATAGTAATAGTATATAACGTTATACGTTATATAGTAATAGTATATAACGTTATACGTTATATAGTAATAGTATATAACGGTATACGTTATATAGTAATAGTATATAACGTTATACGTTATATAGTAATAGTATATAACGTTATACGTTATATAGTAGTAGTATATAACGTTATATGTTATATCGTAATAGTATATAACGTTATACGTTATATAGTAATAGTATATAACGTTATACGTTAGTACGTAATAATATACAACGTTATACGTGATATGGTAATACTATATAACGTTATACGCTATTACGTAATAGTATATAACGTTATACGTTAATACGTAATAGTATATATCGTTATACGTTATATAGTAATAGTATATAACGTTATACGTTATATAGTAATAGTATATAACGTTATACGTTATATAGTAATAGTATATAACGTTATACGTTATATAGTAATAGCATATAACGTTATACGTTATATAGTAATAGTATACAACGTTATACGTGATATGGTAATACTATATAACGTTATACGTTAGTACGTAATAATATACAACGTTACACGTGATATGGTAATACTATATAACGTTATACGCTATTACGTAATAGTATATAACGTTATACGTTAATATGTAATAGTATATATCGTTATACGTTATATAGTAATAGTATATAACGTTATACGTTATATAGTAATAGTATATAACGTTATACGTTATATAGTAATAGTATATAACGTTATACGTTATATAGTAATAGTATATAACGTTATACGTTAGTACGTAATAATGTACAACGTTGTACGTGATATGGCAATACTATATAACGTTATACGTTATTACGTAATAGTATATAACGTTATACGTTATAGAGTAATATTATATAACGTTATGCGTTATATAGTAATAGTATATAACGTTATACGTTATATAGTAATAGTATATAACGTTATACGTTATATAGTAATAGTATATAACGTTATACGTTATATAGTAATAGTATATAACGTTATACGTTATATAGTAATAGTATATAACGTTATACGATATAGTAATAGTATATAACGTTATACGTTATATAGTAATATTATATAACGTTATGCGTTATATAGTAATAGTATATAACGTTATACGTTATATAGTAATAGTATATAACGTTATACGTTATATAGTAATAGTATATAACGTTATACGTTATATAGTAATAGTATATAACGTTATACGTTATATAGTAATAGTATATAACGTTATACGTTATTACGTAATAGTATATAACGTTATACGTTATTACGTAATAGTATATAACGTTATACGTTAATACGTAATAGTATATATCGTTATACGTTATATAGTAATAGTATATAACGTTATACGTTATATAGTAATAGTATATAACGTTATACGTTATATAGTAATAGTATATAACGATATACGTTATATAGTAATAGTATATAACGTTATATGTTATATAGTAATATTATATAACGTTATGCGTTATATAGTAATAGTATATAACGTTATACGTTATATAGTAATAGTATATAACGTTATACGTTATATAGTAATAGTATATAACGTTATACGTTATATAGTAATAGTATATAACGTTATACGTTATATAGTAATAGTATATAACGTTATACGTTAGTACGTAATAATATACAACGTTATACGTGATATGGCAATACTATATAACGTTATACGTTATTACGTAATAGTATATAACGTTATACGTTATATAGTAATAGTATATAACGTTATACGTTATATAGTAATAGTATATAACGTTATGCGTTATATAGTAATAGTATGTCGGAGATGCAGAGACATCGAGCCTTTCTTTTGGAAGATTTCTCAATACTTGGGCTCGGGGTGACATAACTGGTCGCCGAACGTAGCCACGGTCACTGGATGAACGAAATGTTTTACAAAGGAGGTTCCAGTGTTAAGGGATACGCTGTATAAACAATCAAGTCTTGATCAGGAGCAATGCTGGTTTATGTGGAAATGCCTACTTACGGCGCTTGGGAATTTGTTGATATTCCCGATCGATATGTATTTGATATATGTAACTGTATCTGTCTTTTATTTTGCAATCTCCTTGGAGAGTTTACTGTCATCGTCTTGGAGTCAGTCTTAGAGAAACCCTGTGCCAGAGTGAACGTGTCGGTGTGCTATCAAAAATATATTAAACGTACAGAAAGTTTCCCGTTGACCGTGGATTCGTTACAGAACCCAAGAATATTATTTAAAGCATTTGTTTACTTATTGTTTGTTATCTTAGTTAACCGATAAACTAATTATTTATCAAACTTTGTAAAGAAATATAATTTTATGTAAATACAACCTTTATTGAACATCATGATGGCAAATGCTAACGAAGAATCGTCTCGCGCTCGAAATCCAAACGACAATTCGACATATATAATAATTCGACATATATTCGACATATATTCGTTATACGTTATATAGTAATAGTATATAACGTTATGCGTTATACAGTAATAGTATATAACGTTATACGTTATATAGTAATAGTATATAACGTTATACGTTATATAGTAATGGTATATAATGTTATACGTTATATAGTAATAGTATATAACGTTATACGTTAATACGTAATAGTATATAACGTTATACGTTATATAGTAATAGTATATAACTTTATGCGTTAGTACGTAATAATATACAACGTTATACGTGATATGGCAATACTACATAACGTTATACGTTATTACGTAATAGTATATAACGTTATACGTTATACAGTAATAGTATATAACGTTATACGTTATATAGTAATAGTATATAACGTTATACGTTATATAGTAATAGTATATAACGTTATACGTTATATAGTAATAGTATATAACGGTATACGTTATATAGTAATAGTACATAACGTTATACGTTATATAGTAATAGTATATAACGTTATACGTTATATAGTAGTAGTATATAACGTTATATGTTATATCGTAATAGTATATAACGTTATACGTTATATAGTAATAGTATATAACGTTATACGTTAGTACGTAATAATATACAACGTTATACGTGATATGGTAATACTATATAACGTTATACGCTATTACGTAATAGTATATAACGTTATACGTTAATACGTAATAGAATATATCGTTATACGTTATATAGTAATAGTATATAACGTTATACGTTATATAGTAATACTATATAACGTTATACGTTATATAGTAATAGTATATAACGTTATACGTTATATCGTAATAGTATATAACGTTATACGTTATATAGTAATAGTATATATCGTTATACGTTAGTACGTAATAATATACAACGTTATACGTGATATGGCAATACTATATAACGTTATACGTTATTACGTAATAGTATATAACGTTATACGTTATATAGTAATAGTATATAACGTTATACGTTATATAGTAATAGTATATAACGTTATACGTTATATAGTAATAGTATATAACGTTATACGTTATATAGTAATAGTATATAACGTTATACGTTATATAGTAATAGTATATAACGTTATACGTTAGTACGTAATAATATACAACGTTATACGTGATATGGTAATACTATATAACGTTATACGCTATTACGTAATAGTATATAACGTTATACGTTAATACGCAATAGTATATATCGTTATACGTTATATAGTAATAGTATATAACGTTATACGTTATATAGTAATAGTATATAACGTTATACGTTATTTAGTAATATTATATAACGTTATGCGTTATATAGTAATAGTATATAACGTTATACGTTATATAGTAATAGTATATAACGTTATACGTTAGTACGTAATAATATACAACGTTTTACGTGATATGGCAATACTATATAACGTTATACGTTATATAGTAATAGTATATAACGTTATACGTTATATAGTAATAGTATATAACGTTATACGTTATATAGTAATAGTATATAACGTTATACGTTATATAGTAATAGTATATAACGTTATACGTTATATAGTAATATTATATATCGTTATGCGTTATATAGTAATAGTATATAACGTTATACGATAGTACGGAATAGTATATATCGTTATACGTTATATAGTAATAGTATATAACGTTATACGTTATATAGTAATAGTATATAACGTTATACGTTATATAGTAATAGTATATAACGTTATACGTTATATAGTAATAGTATATAACGTTATACGTTATATAGTAATAGTATATAACGTTATACGTTATATAGTAATAGTATATAACGTTATACGTTATATAGTAATAGTATATAACGTTATACGTTAGTACGTAATAATATACAACGTTATACGTGATATGGTAATACTATATAACGTTATACGCTATTACGTAATAGTATATAACGTTATACGTTAATACGTAATAGTATATATCGTTATACGTTATATAGTAATAGTATATAACGTTATACGTTATATAGTAATAGTATATAACGTTATACGTTATATAGTAATAGTATATAACGTTATACGTTATATAGTAATAGCATATAACGTTATACGTTATATAGTAATAGTATACAACGTTATACGTGATATGGTAATACTATATAACGTTATACGTTAGTACGTAATAATATACAAGGTTACACGTGATATGGTAATACTATATAACGTTATACGCTATTACGTAATAGTATATAACGTTATACGTTAATATGTAATAGTATATATCGTTATACGTTATATAGTAATAGTATATAACGTTATACGTTATATAGTAATAGTATATAACGTTATACGTTATATAGTAATAGTATATAACGTTATACGTTATATAGTAATAGTATATAACGTTATACGTTAGTACGTAATAATGTACAACGTTGTACGTGATATGGCAATACTATATAACGTTATACGTTATTACGTAATAGTATATAACGTTATACGTTATAGAGTAATATTATATAACGTTATGCGTTATATAGTAATAGTATATAACGTTATACGTTATATAGTAATAGTATATAACGTTATACGTTATATAGTAATAGTATATAACGTTATACGTTATATAGTAATAGTATATAACGTTATACGTTATATAGTAATAGTATATAACGTTATACGATATAGTAATAGTATATAACGTTATACGTTATATAGTAATATTATATAACGTTATGCGTTATATAGTAATAGTATATAACGTTATACGTTATATAGTAATAGTATATAACGTTATACGTTATATAGTAATAGTATATAACGTTATACGTTATATAGTAATAGTATATAACGTTATACGTTATATAGTAATAGTATATAACGTTATACGTTATTACGTAATAGTATATAACGTTATACGTTATTACGTAATAGTATATAACGTTATACGTTAATACGTAATAGTATATATCGTTATACGTTATATAGTAATAGTATATAACGTTATACGTTATATAGTAATAGTATATAACGTTATACGTTATATAGTAATAGTATATAACGATATACGTTATATAGTAATAGTATATAACGTTATATGTTATATAGTAATATTATATAACGTTATGCGTTATATAGTAATAGTATATAACGTTATACGTTATATAGTAATAGTATATAACGTTATACGTTATATAGTAATAGTATATAACGTTATACGTTATATAGTAATAGTATATAACGTTATACGTTATATAGTAATAGTATATAACGTTATACGTTAGTACGTAATAATATACAACGTTATACGTGATATGGCAATACTATATAACGTTATACGTTATTACGTAATAGTATACAACGTTATACGTTATATAGTAATAGTATATAACGTTATACGTTATATAGTAATAGTATATAACGTTATGCGTTATATAGTAATAGTATGTCGGAGATGCAGAGACATCGAGCCTTTCTTTTGGAAGATTTCTCAATACTTGGGCTCGGGGTGACATAACTGGTCGCCGAACGTAGCCACGGTCACTGGATGAACGAAATGTTTTACAAAGGAGGTTCCAGTGTTAAGGGATACGCTGTATAAACAATCAAGTCTTGATCAGGAGCAATGCTGGTTTATGTGGAAATGCCTACTTACGGCGCTTGGGAATTTGTTGATATTCCCGATCGATATGTATTTGATATATGTAACTGTATCTGTCTTTTATTTTGCAATCTCCTTGGAGAGTTTACTGTCATCGTCTTGGAGTCAGTCTTAGAGAAACCCTGTGCCAGAGTGAACGTGTCGGTGTGCTATCAAAAATATATTAAACGTACAGAAAGTTTCCCGTTGACCGTGGATTCGTTACAGAACCCAAGAATATTATTTAAAGCATTTGTTTACTTATTGTTTGTTATCTTAGTTAACCGATAAACTAATTATTTATCAAACTTTGTAAAGAAATATAATTTTATGTAAATACAACCTTTATTGAACATCATGATGGCAAATGCTAACGAAGAATCGTCTCGCGCTCGAAATCCAAACGACAATTCGACATATATAATAATTCGACATATATTCGACATATATTCGTTATACGTTATATAGTAATAGTATATAACGTTATGCGTTATACAGTAATAGTATATAACGTTATACGTTATATAGTAATAGTATATAACGTTATACGTTATATAGTAATGGTATATAATGTTATACGTTATATAGTAATAGTATATAACGTTATACGTTAATACGTAATAGTATATAACGTTATACGTTATATAGTAATAGTATATAACTTTATGCGTTAGTACGTAATAATATACAACGTTATACGTGATATGGCAATACTACATAACGTTATACGTTATTACGTAATAGTATATAACGTTATACGTTATACAGTAATAGTATATAACGTTATACGTTATATAGTAATAGTATATAACGTTATACGTTATATAGTAATAGTATATAACGTTATACGTTATATAGTAATAGTATATAACGGTATACGTTATATAGTAATAGTATATAACGTTATACGTTATATAGTAATAGTATATAACGTTATACGTTATATAGTAGTAGTATATAACGTTATATGTTATATCGTAATAGTATATAACGTTATACGTTATATAGTAATAGTATATAACGTTATACGTTAGTACGTAATAATATACAACGTTATACGTGATATGGTAATACTATATAACGTTATACGCTATTACGTAATAGTATATAACGTTATACGTTAATACGTAATAGAATATATCGTTATACGTTATATAGTAATAGTATATAACGTTATACGTTATATAGTAATACTATATAACGTTATACGTTATATAGTAATAGTATATAACGTTATACGTTATATCGTAATAGTATATAACGTTATACGTTATATAGTAATAGTATATATCGTTATACGTTAGTACGTAATAATATACAACGTTATACGTGATATGGCAATACTATATAACGTTATACGTTATTACGTAATAGTATATAACGTTATACGTTATATAGTAATAGTATATAACGTTATACGTTATATAGTAATAGTATATAACGTTATACGTTATATAGTAATAGTATATAACGTTATACGTTATATAGTAATAGTATATAACGTTATACGTTATATAGTAATAGTATATAACGTTATACGTTAGTACGTAATAATATACAACGTTATACGTGATATGGTAATACTATATAACGTTATACGCTATTACGTAATAGTATATAACGTTATACGTTAATACGCAATAGTATATATCGTTATACGTTATATAGTAATAGTATATAGCGATATACGTTATATAGTAATAGTATATAACGTTATACGTTATATAGTAATAGTATATAACGTTATACGTTATTTAGTAATATTATATAACGTTATGCGTTATATAGTAATAGTATATAACGTTATACGTTATATAGTAATAGTATATAACGTTATACGTTAGTACGTAATAATATACAACGTTTTACGTGATATGGCAATACTATATAACGTTATACGTTATATAGTAATAGTATATAACGTTATACGTTATATAGTAATAGTATATAACGTTATACGTTATATAGTAATAGTATATAACGTTATACGTTATATAGTAATAGTATATAACGTTATACGTTATATAGTAATATTATATATCGTTATGCGTTATATAGTAATAGTATATAACGTTATACGATAGTACGGAATAGTATATATCGTTATACGTTATATAGTAATAGTATATAACGTTATACGTTATATAGTAATAGTATATAACGTTATACGTTATATAGTAATAGTATATAACGTTATACGTTATATAGTAATAGTATATAACGTTATACGTTATATAGTAATAGTATATAACGTTATACGTTATATAGTAATAGTATATAACGTTATACGTTATATAGTAATAGTATATAACGTTATACGTTATATAGTAATAGTATATAACGTTATACGTTATATAGTAATAGTATATAACGTTATACGTTATATAGTAATAGTATATAACGTTATACGTTATATAGTAATATTATATATCGTTATGCGTTATATAGTAATAGTATATAACGTTATACGTTATATAGTAATAGTATATAACGTTATACGTTATATAGTAATAGTATATAACGTTATACGTTATATAGTAATAGTATATAACGTTATACGTTATATAGTAATAGTATATAACGTTATACGTTATATAGTAATATTATATATCGTTATGCGTTATATAGTAATAGTATATAACGTTATACGATAGTACGGAATAGTATATATCGTTATACGTTATATAGTAATAGTATATAACGTTATACGTTATATAGTAATAGTATATAACGTTATACGTTATATAGTAATAGTATATAACGTTATACGTTATATAGTAATAGTATATAACGTTATACGTTATATAGTAATAGTATATAACGTTATACGTTATATAGTAATAGTATATAACGTTATACGTTAATACGTAATAGTATATATCGTTATACGTTATATAGTAATAGTATATAACGTTATACGTTATATAGTAATAGTATATAACGTTATACGTTATATAGTAATAGTATATAACGTTATACGTTATATAGTAATAGCATATAACGTTATACGTTATATAGTAATAGTATACAACGTTATACGTGATATGGTAATACTATATAACGTTATACGTTAGTACGTAATAATATACAAGGTTACACGTGATATGGTAATACTATATAACGTTATACGCTATTACGTAATAGTATATAACGTTATACGTTAATATGTAATAGTATATATCGTTATACGTTATATAGTAATAGTATATAACGTTATACGTTATATAGTAATCGTATATAACGTTATACGTTATATAGTAATAGTATATAACGTTATACGTTATATAGTAATAGTATATAACGTTATACGTTAGTACGTAATAATGTACAACGTTGTACGTGATATGGCAATACTATATAACGTTATACGTTATTACGTAATAGTATATAACGTTATACGTTATAGAGTAATATTATATAACGTTATGCGTTATATAGTAATAGTATATAACGTTATACGTTATATAGTAATAGTATATAACGTTATATGTTATATAGTAATAGTATATAACGTTATACGATATAGTAATAGTATATAACGTTATACGTTATATAGTAATATTATATAACGTTATGCGTTATACAGTAATAGTATATAACGTTATACGTTATATAGTAATAGTATATAACGTTATACGTTATATAGTAATAGTATATAACGTTATACGTTATATAGTAATAGTATATAACGTTATACGTTATATAGTAATAGTATATAACGTTATACGTTATATAGTAATAGTATATAACGTTATACGTTATATAGTAATAGTATATAACGTTACACGTTATATAGTAATAGTATATAACGTTATACGTTATATAGTAATAGTATATAACGTTATACGATATAGTAATAGTATATAACGTTATACGTTATATAGTAATATTATATAACGTTATGCGTTATATAGTAATAGTATATAACGTTATACGTTATATAGTAATAGTATATAACGTTATACGTTATATAGTAATAGTATACAACGTTATACGTTATATAGTAATAGTATATAACGTTATACGTTATATAGTAATAGTATACAACGTTATACGTTATATAGTAATAGTATATAACGTTATACGTTATATAGTAATAGTATATAACGTTATACGTTATATAGTAATATTATATAACGTTATGCGTTATATAGTAATAGTATATAACGTTATACGATAGTACGGAATAGTATATATCGTTATACGTTATATAGTAATAGTATATGACGTTATACGTTATATAGTCATAGTATATAACGTTATACGATAGTACGGAATAGTATATATCGTTATACGTTATATAGTAATAGTATATAACGTTATACGTTAGTACGTAATAATATACAACGTTATACGTGATATGGCAATACTATATAACGTTATACGCTATTACGTAATAGTATATAACGTTATACGTTAATACGTAATAGTATATATTGTTATAAGTTATATAGTAATAGTATATAGCGATATACGTTATATAGTAATAGTATATAACGTTATACGATATATAGTAATAGTATATAACGTTATACGTTATATAGTAATATTATATAACGTTATGCGTTATATAGTAATAGTATATAACGTTATACGTTATATAGTAATAGTATATAACGTTATGCGTTATATAGTAATAGTATATAACGTTATACGATAGTACATAATAGTATATATCGTTATACGTTATATAGTAATAGTATATAACGTTATACGTTATATAGTAATAGTATGTAACGTTATACGTTAGTACGTAACAATATACAACGATATACGTGATATGGTAAAACTATATAACGTTATACGCTATTACGTAATAGTATGTAACGTTATACGTTAATACGGAATAGTATATATCGTTATACCTTATATAGTAATAGTATATAACGTTATGCGTTATATAGTAATAGTATATAACGTTATACGTTATATAGTAATAGTATATAACGTTATACGTTATATAGTAATAGTATATAACGTTATACGTTATATAGTAATAGTATATAACGTTATACGTTAGTACGTAATAATGTACAACGTTGTACGTGATATGGCAATACTATATAACGTTATACGTTATTACGTAATAGTATATAACGTTATACGTTATATAGTAATAGTATATAACGTTATACGTTATATAGTAATAGTATATAACGTTATACGATATAGTAATAGTATATAACGTTATACGTTATATAGTAATATTATATAACGTTATGCGTTATATAGTAATAGTATATAACGTTATACGTTATATAGTAATAGTATACAACGTTATACGTTATATAGTAATAGCATATAACGTTATACGTTATATAGTAATAGTATATAACGTTATACGTTATATAGTAATAGTATATAACGTTATACGTTATATAGTAATAGTATATAACGTTATACGTTATATAGTAATAGTATATAACGTTATACGTTAATACGTAATAGTATATATCGTTATACGTTATATAGTAATAGTATATAACGTTATACGTTATATAGTAATAGTATATAACGTTATACGTTATATAGTAATAGTATATAACGTTATACGTTATATAGTAATAGTATATAACGTTATATGTTATATAGTAATATTATATAACGTTATGCGTTATATAGTAATAGTATATAACGTTATACGTTATATAGTAATAGTATATAACGTTATACGTTATATAGTAATAGTATATAACGTTATACGTTATATAGTAATAGTATATAACGTTATACGTTAGTACGTAATAATATACAACGTTATACGTGATATGGCAATACTATATAACGTTATACGTTATTACGTAATAGTATATAACGTTATACGTTATATAGTAATAGTATATAACGTTATACGTTATATAGTAATAGTATATAACGTTATGCGTTATATAGTAATAGTATGTCGGAGATGCAGAGACATCGAGCCTTTCTTTTGGAAGATTTCTCAATACTTGGGCTCGGGGTGACATAACTGGTCGCCGAACGTAGCCACGGTCACTGGATGAACGAAATGTTTTACAAAGGAGGTTCCAGTGTTAAGGGATACGCTGTAAAAACAATCAAGTCTTGATCAGGAGCAATGCTGGTTTATCTGGAAATGCCTACTTACGGCGCTTGGGAATTTGTTGATATTCCCGATCGATATGTATTTGATATATGTAACTGTATCTGTCTTTTATTTTGCAATCTCCTTGGAGAGTTTACTGTCATCGTCTTGGAGTCAGTCTTAGAGAAACCCTGTGCCAGAGTGAACGTGTCGGTGTGCTATCAAAAATATATTAAAACGTACAGAAAGTTTCCCGTTGACCGTGGATTCGTTACAGAACCCAAGAATATTATTTAAAGCATTTGTTTACTTATTGTTTGTTATCTTAGTTAACCGATAAACTAATTATTTATCAAACTTTGTAAAGAAATATAATTTTATGTAAATACAACCTTTATTGAACATCATGATGGCAAATGCTAACGAAGAATCGTCTCGCGCTCGAAATCCAAACGACAATTCGACATATATAATAATTCGACATATATTCGACATATATTCGTTATACGTTATATAGTAATAGTATATAACGTTATGCGTTATACAGTAATAGTATATAACGTTATACGTTATATAGTAATAGTATATAACGTTATACGTTATATAGTAATGGTATATAATGTTATACGTTATATAGTAATAGTATATAACGTTATACGTTAATACGTAATAGTATATAACGTTATACGTTATATAGTAATAGTATATAACTTTATGCGTTAGTACGTAATAATATACAACGTTATACGTGATATGGCAATACTACATAACGTTATACGTTATTACGTAATAGTATATAACGTTATACGTTATACAGTAATAGTATATAACGTTATACGTTATATAGTAATAGTATATAACGTTATACGTTATATAGTAATAGTATATAACGTTATACGTTATATAGTTGTCGGATTAGAGTCAGGATTAAGGAGATGGGCGTTTGATGGATTTTCATTAGAATTAGCCATTGTTGTGATACAACGGAGAGTTTATTAGCACAGGCTTATTAACAAGATTAAGCACTCGTAGCACTAGTGATAATGACCTTAGGTTCGAAACGAATCCGCGGTCACGGGATGGTAAACGTATGTTCTCGCACAGTTCAAGTCTAACTCTCTCTGTTAACTAGATGTATGGTATTCACTGGTTGTAAGGCGGCACTGTCATTCGTCGATGAGGTCGTACCAAAGAATGCCTCTCCGTCTCGACGATGTCGTCGAGGAAAACTATATTGGGTGGGTCTAAGGATATGAGATCCTCGGATTCGTCAAAGAAAGCTTTCGTTCCAAAGGAGAGGGAAATTAGCGCTATTGCTAATTGGTCGATCTCCATATCGGCATTTTGAAAGAGATGCTGGCCGCCCTTGAGGGGAGGTTGTTGACGGGGGGCAACGCTCGTGGAGGATAGGTTTCTCCTATCTTCCCGTAGTTGCAACAAAGTCTATTTGACGGACTTCGCTTGACTGAATCTTAAGATCTATAGCGGGTCCTCACGTTAGCTAAACATACGCCGCAAAGGCATGCCGACACCCGGCGATCATCTTACTCGGAGGACAAAATCTGCGTGTGGCGGGCCGCGGGATAGAAACTATTGAAGTATTTACTGCCACGTGTCGCTACGACTATTTCTTTTGAGGAGAGGAATAGAGTTACTCTGTGCCTTTGTTAGATAAAACGTTCATCCCTTTGACCGCGGCTACGTTCGGCGACTGATTGTCGCCTCGAGCCCAAGCTCATGATCATAAATCTCGAACAATCGGAGCGGCATTTGTTTAATCTAAGTTACAGAGTTGCGGTGTTCCCGCGAATCCAAGGAGGAGCTCCGGCGTTCTTTCATCTCCGACACGGCCATTCTGACTATCACACGTCCTCGGGTGTAGCTACAATATTGAGTTTTCTTAACGTTAGTCTCGGTACAATTAACATTGTTTAAAATTTAACTTAATGTCTAAATAAGCTGAGGGTCCAGTGTAACAACAAAATTTTGTTCGGGGGTTTGACAACAAAAGGAATAGAAGAGAACATGAATCAGTAACGTTGTAATTAGTATCGGAAGTGCTAGTTGCATCCTGTGGGTTATCAGTCGGGTCATAACGGCAAAATGGACCAGTCTCGATTTCGTACCCCAATGGATCTCGTTTTTCTAGATCGCACGACCGCACCAAACTTCGTAACACTGTAGCTCATGGTGCGCGTGAACACATCACTTGCCCCTTAGTCGAGCTTCATAACACTATAGCTCATGGTGCGCGTGAACACATCACTTGCCCCTTAGTCGAGCTTCATAACACTATAGCTCATGGTGCGCGTGAACACATCACTTGCCCCTTTACCGAGCTTCACAACTCTATAGCTCATGGTGCGCATGAACACATCACTTGCCCCTTTACCGAGCTTCATAACGTACTCCGTAAGGTGCTACGGTCTTTGTGCTAAGGATCTTCCGAGATCGAGGTACTCATGTCGTCGTGGTCACTGTTATTGCCGTCACTACCGACGTCCAACTCAGCGGGAATGCGACTGTCCGGCATTTTTCTTAATCTGTCGTGACTGTCTTTATACGATCGTTTGCCGTCTAGCGTTTTTAGAATATATCTATCTCCTTCCAAAATCTCGGTTATTACAAATGGACCCTTGAATTTCGGCTCTAGCTTGGTTTGGTTTCTTTCCTCGTTCTTGCGTAGTACGAAGTCGCCGAGGTTAAACCCAACCACTTTAGCTTTGTTCCTATCAAATCTTTCTTTGTCGTATTGGGCGTTACTTTCTATGTTCTGTACGGCCTGCTGCCTTACATCGGAGATATCGACTTCTTTTTCTTCGATATTGTCGGGTAGCAATAGGTCATACGGTCTCGCCGATCTACCGATTAGTAGTTGTAAAGGACTCGAATTGGTCACGCGGTTGACGGTGCAGTTCAACGCTAGCTGCATTTCCCCAATCGCGTCTTGCCACGGCCGCCCGGTCGTCTCTACTGTCGTGAACATGTTTTTCAACGTGCCCATAACACGTTCTACTTGTCCGTTAGCCCTACTGGCACCGGTCGCTATCAAGTGAACTTTAATTCGTTTGCTTTCGCAGAACTCGCGAAATTCTTTACCCGTAAAACACCTTCCCTGGTCCGCTATTATCCGACAGGGACTCCCGAATAAAAATATAGCGGATTTAAGCGCTTTAATGGTGTTAAGAGAATCTATCCTACGAGTATGATGCAGGTATACGAATTTAGTGAAGGCGTCGATCAACACAATGACGTACTCCTTCGAATCGCTTTTACCACTCAGCTTGCCCGTTATATCCATGTGGACCGTGTGCCAAGGTATGCTGGCCTTGGGTATGGGATGTAGTTCGGCTTGTATCTTACCTGAACTAGCCTTCGAAACTCTACAAGCATGGCAGTTCTCTACGAACTTGCGAACGTACTTCGCCATTCCTTCGAACCAGTAATACTCGTACATTTTCTCGAGCGTCTTATCCCAACCCAAGTGCATAATTGACTGATGCACATGGTTAATAACGGACCACCTAAACCCTCTTGGAACAATAGGTAAACTGAGAGTCCTGCCTCTTCTTTGAATTTTCCGGTAGAGAGTACCGGACCGTAATTCGTAAGTATTCGCGATGTCTTCCGCGAGCTCATCATTTTGCAACTTTTCGACAATTCCCGAAATTTGGGGGTCACGACGTTGTTCGGCTAGTAGCCAGTCTTCCGAAATTTCGGCCAGATTAACCATTTTCTCTTTGATTTTGTCGAATCTAATAGGGTCAACGCCTGTGGGATTTCGCGAAAAGAAATCTACGTGGGCCATTCGCTTGCCCTCCCGATACACAATGTCGAAGGTAAACGTTTGCAAGTAAGCCCACCACCTGTGTACCCTGTCATTCAAATGTACTTTGCTCTTAGACGCCTTTAATGAATTGCAGTCCGTGACGACAAGAAATTCCCGTCCGTGCAGGTAGTGGCGGAAATGTTTTATGGCGTTTACAACAGCTAATGTTTCGAGTTCATAAGAGTGATATCTGGATTCCGTGAGGCTGGTTCTCTTACTATAGTATTCCACTACTCGATTTTTACCTTCCACCTTGTGCATCAAAATAGCCCCAAATCCTTCGGAGCTAGCATCGGTATGTAATTCTATTGGATAATTGGGGTCAAATAGCATTAACACCGGTGCGTCGGTCAGAACGGAGATTACCTCTTGTCTTATTTTTTCGTGCCTGTCTGCCCATGTTATATTTTTACTGCCGGACGTAAGCGCGTATAAGGGTTTTAACAATTGTGAAAATTTAGGGATGAACTTCCGAAAGTACGAGGCTAGCCCTATGAACTGCCTGAGCTGTGTGACGGTCGTCGGCGCGGGTAGGGAGCTTAAGGCATATACTTTACCCGGGTTGGGACGGACTTCTCCGTTCTGGATTACGTATCCTAAATAGAGTATCGACGTCTTCAGGAAAGAGCACTTAGAAAAGTTAAACGAGAACCCGGCGTTTACAAGGGTACTTAACACGATGTCCAACCTCTCTAAGGCTTGGTTTATTGAGTCGGCAATAATTAGGACGTCATCCAAATAGACAACGACGTAGGAATACGCAAGGTCGCCCAGGGCATTGAAAATGGCCCTCTGAAAAACGGACGGTGCATTTTTCAATCCGAAAGGCATCGTTACGTACTCGTACTGCCCGTCGGGTGTAACGAACGCCGTGTATTCCGCCGAATTGGGGTGTATAGGAATTTGGTGGAACCCGCTGGCCATG
Organism: Bombus terrestris; assembly: GCF_910591885.1. Taxonomy (NCBI): domain Eukaryota; kingdom Metazoa; phylum Arthropoda; class Insecta; order Hymenoptera; family Apidae; genus Bombus; species Bombus terrestris. The sequence continues at coordinate 19,864,669 of NC_063271.1, read as the reverse complement.
TCCAGGCTAATGAAGTATTTCGCCGTTTGTAACCTCGCGATTTGGTCCGCGATAAGAGGTAGGGGGTACCGATCCGCGACCGTATTCTTATTTAACGCTCGAAAATCTACGCACAATCTATCCGAACCGTCCTTTTTCTTCACGAGTAGCATGGGGCTCGCGAACGGCGAATTGCTAGGTCTTATAATGTTAGCTCTGAGTAGTTCGCTGATTCGCGCTCGTACGATTCTCCGCTCTTCCTCGCTAAGTCTATAGGGGCTTCTTTGGACGGTGATGTTAGGGTCGATCAACCGTATTTCTAATTGGCCCGTATTTACGCGGGTACGTGGGAAACCCGTGATGAACGAGTTTTTGAATCTGTCGAGAATGGAAATCAATCGGTCTTTATCGTCGCCGAGTACCTCGGTGTCTACATCATTGAGATCGATCGCAGGTTCGGCGATATTATTACAGACATTAACCGTTTTCGACTTACAAATATCGAGGCTATTGCGCGTCATGTGTACGTCGAAGCCTTGGCTTAAAATTTCGCACCCAATAATAATATCGTGTTTTAAGTAATTGTCGGCAAGGACGTGAAAAATTACCTCCAGTGTAAGACCGCTGATACATACGGCGGACAGAATTTGGGTCGTACTCTTAACGCAAGTGTTCCCAATTCCTCGCATTACAACTATCTCGGTCGTTCTCTTGCCGGAGAATTTTGAGGCTACAGATTCTTTAATTAATGAGCATTCAGCTCCGGAATCAAAGCAAAACAGGAACGACTCACCCTGGTGACTTAATTTACCGGTCGGGGCCTCCACCACGCAGAAGTTAACCTGGCGCTCCTCTCTCGTAGCGGGGTTTCCTCTACGTAAGGTCGGGCAGTTGGGCGCGATGTGGCCCTCCTCGTTACACCTGTAGCAGGACACCTTCGAAGACGTGACAGCCCGGTTTTCCCCTGGTTTTCGATTGCGTTTCTCCGCCTCCAGTCTTGTCCTCTCGCGGCACTCAGATGCTTTATGTCCGTGTCTACCGCAGTGGTAGCACTTGTATCGGGAGTCAGAAGACTTATGCCGTTTAGCTTCGGGACCCGCGGAGGAGTTGCTTACTGAAGACGCCGGCCTCTTCACAGAATCGGAGAGCGCTGTCATTTCGCCTGTGAGCTGGTCCTCGGTCTTGATATCGTTTGTGAGTGCTATCCGTAGGACGCGCTGGTCCTGTGAGCCTATATGGAGGAGCACGGCAGCGTTGACTATCTCGTCTTTGGTGCACCTTTCCCACCTCGCCATCAGGAAGGAACGTAAACGGCTGCTGTAGTCTCCCAGGGTTTCACCCTCCAGTCGTGTTTGATTTTTTATCTTCCATAGCGCCGTGGCAGCTGTTTCTTTCCCACCAAAGCGTGTAAGGAAACGGTCTTTAAACTTTGGCCAAGAGGAAATTTGAGTAGCAGGTATCTGTGTAAGCCACTGTGCTGCCGAACTTTCCAGAGCGGCACTCAAGGCACAAAGTAGCGCACCGCCATGCAAAGGTTTTTCTTCCATGATCACGTCAACAGTCGCACACCATGCGGCTGGGTCGGAGCCCAAGCTTCCGGGGTTAAAACGTGGTAGCGAAAATTTTTCAAGTGCCACCCCATCCTTCTTTGTTAGTGTATGAAATACGTCACGCATGAAATCCATTTGCTGTTTCATCGTTGCTAACAGGTCCTTGTATCCCACTTCTGATGTCGGATTAGAGTCAGGATTAAGGAGATGGGCGTTTGATGGATTTTCATTAGAATTAGCCATTGTTGTGATACAACGGAGAGTTTATTAGCACAGGCTTATTAACAAGATTAAGCACTCGTAGCACTAGTGATAATGACCTTAGGTTCGAAACGAATCCGCGGTCACGGGATGGTAAACGTATGTTCTCGCACAGTTCAAGTCTAACTCTCTCTGTTAACTAGATGTATGGTATTCACTGGTTGTAAGGCGGCACTGTCATTCGTCGATGAGGTCGTACCAAAGAATGCCTCTCCGTCTCGACGATGTCGTCGAGGAAAACTATATTGGGTGGGTCTAAGGATATGAGATCCTCGGATTCGTCAAAGAAAGCTTTCGTTCCAAAGGAGAGGGAAATTAGCGCTATTGCTAATTGGTCGATCTCCATATCGGCATTTTGAAAGAGATGCTGGCCGCCCTTGAGGGGAGGTTGTTGACGGGGGGCAACGCTCGTGGAGGATAGGTTTCTCCTATCTTCCCGTAGTTGCAACAAAGTCTATTTGACGGACTTCGCTTGACTGAATCTTAAGATCTATAGCGGGTCCTCACGTTAGCTAAACATACGCCGCAAAGGCATGCCGACACCCGGCGATCATCTTACTCGGAGGACAAAATCTGCGTGTGGCGGGCCGCGGGATAGAAACTATTGAAGTATTTACTGCCACGTGTCGCTACGACTATTTCTTTTGAGGAGAGGAATAGAGTTACTCTGTGCCTTTGTTAGATAAAACGTTCATTCCTTTGACCGCGGCTACGTTCGGCGACTGATTGTCGCCTCGAGCCCAAGCTCATGATCATAAATCTCGAACAATCGGAGCGGCATTTGTTTAATCTAAGTTACAGAGTTGCGGTGTTCCCGCGAATCCAAGGAGGAGCTCCGGCGTTCTTTCATCTCCGACATAGTAATAGTATATAACGGTATACGTTATATAGTAATAGTATATAACGTTATACGTTATATAGTAGTAGTATATAACGTTATATGTTATATCGTAATAGTATATAACGTTATACGTTATATAGTAATAGTATATAACGTTATACGTTAGTACGTAATAATATACAACGTTATACGTGATATGGTAATACTATATAACGTTATACGCTATTACGTAATAGTATATAACGTTATACGTTAATACGTAATAGAATATATCGTTATACGTTATATAGTAATAGTATATAACGTTATACGTTATATAGTCATAGTATATAACGTTATACGATAGTACGGAATAGTATATATCGTTATACGTTATATAGTAATAGTATATAACGTTATACGTTAGTACGTAATAATATACAACGTTATACGTGATATGGCAATACTATATAACGTTATACGTTATTACGTAATTGTATATAACGTTATACGTTATATAGTAATAGTATATAACGTTATACGTTATATAGTAATATTATATAACGTTATGCGTTATATAGTAATAGTATATAACGTTATACGATAGTACGGAATAGTATATATCGTTATACGTTATATAGTAATAGTATATAACGTTATACGTTATATAGTAATAGTATATAACGTTATGCGTTATATAGTAATAGTATATAACGTTATACGTTATATAGTAATAGTATATAACGTTATACGTTATATAGTAATAGTATATAACGTTATACGTTAGTACGTAATAATATACAACGTTATACGTGATACGGCAATACTATATAACGTTATACGTTATTACGTAATAGTATATAACGTTATACGTTATATAGTAATAGTATATAACGTTATACGTTAATACGTAATAGTATATATCGTTATACGTTATATAGTAATAGTATATAACGTTATACGTTATATAGTAATAGTATATAACGTTATACGTTATATAGTAATAGTATATAACGTTATACGTTATATAGTAATAGTATATAACGTTATATGTTATATAGTAATATTATATAACGTTATGCGTTATATAGTAATAGTATATAACGTTATACGTTATATAGTAATAGTATATAACGTTATACGTTATATAGTAATAGTATATAACGTTATACGTTATATAGTAATAGTATATAACGTTATACGTTAGTACGTAATAATATACAACGTTATACGTGATATGGCAATACTATATAACGTTATACGTTATTACGTAATAGTATATAACGTTATACGTTATATAGTAATAGTATATAGCGATATACGTTATATAGTAATAGTATATAACGTTATGCGTTATATAGTAATAGTATGTCGGAGATGCAGAGACATCGAGCCTTTCTTTTGGAAGATTTCTCAATACTTGGGCTCGGGGTGACATAACTGGTCGCCGAACGTAGCCACGGTCACTGGATGAACGAAATGTTTTACAAAGGAGGTTCCAGTGTTAAGGGATACGCTGTATAAACAATCAAGTCTTGATCAGGAGCAATGCTGGTTTATGTGGAAATGCCTACTTACGGCGCTTGGGAATTTGTTGATATTCCCGATCGATATGTATTTGATATATGTAACTGTATCTGTCTTTTATTTTGCAATCTCCTTGGAGAGTTTACTGTCATCGTCTTGGAGTCAGTCTTAGAGAAACCCTGTGCCAGAGTGAACGTGTCGGTGTGCTATCAAAAATATATTAAAACGTACAGAAATTTTCCCGTTGACCGTGGATTCGTTACAGAACCCAAGAATATTATTTAAAGCATTTGTTTACTTATTGTTTGCTATCTTAGTTAACCGATAAACTAATTATTTATCAAACTTTGTAAAGAAATATAATTTTATGTAAATACAACCTTTATTGAACATCATGATGGCAAATGCTAACGAAGAATCGTCTCGCGCTCGAAATCCAAACGACAATTCGACATATATAATAATTCGACATATATTCGACATATATTCGTTATACGTTATATAGTAATAGTATATAACGTTATGCGTTATACAGTAATAGTATATAACGTTATACGTTATATAGTAATAGTATATAACGTTATACGTTATATAGTAATGGTATATAATGTTATACGTTATATAGTAATAGTATATAACGTTATACGTTAATACGTAATAGTATATAACGTTATACGTTATATAGTAATAGTATATAACTTTATGCGTTAGTACGTAATAATATACAACGTTATACGTGATATGGCAATACTACATAACGTTATACGTTATTACGTAATAGTATATAACGTTATACGTTATACAGTAATAGTATATAACGTTATACGTTATATAGTAATAGTATATAACGTTATACGTTATATAGTAATAGTATATAACGTTATACGTTATATAGTAATAGTATATAACGGTATACGTTATATAGTAATAGTATATAACGTTATACGTTATATAGTAATAGTATATAACGTTATACGTTATATAGTAGTAGTATATAACGTTATATGTTATATCGTAATAGTATATAACGTTATACGTTATATAGTAATAGTATATAACGTTATACGTTAGTACGTAATAATATACAACGTTATACGTGATATGGTAATACTATATAACGTTATACGCTATTACGTAATAGTATATAACGTTATACGTTAATACGTAATAGAATATATCGTTATACGTTATATAGTAATAGTATATAACGTTATACGTTATATAGTAATACTATATAACGTTATACGTTATATAGTAATAGTATATAACGTTATACGTTATATAGTAATAGTATATAACGTTATACGTTATATAGTAATAGTATATATCGTTATACGTTAGTACGTAATAATATACAACGTTATACGTGATATGGCAATACTATATAACGTTATACGTTATTACGTAATAGTATATAACGTTATACGTTATATAGTAATAGTATATAACGTTATACGTTATATAGTAATAGTATATAACGTTATACGTTATATAGTAATAGTATATAACGTTATACGTTATATAGTAATAGTATATAACGTTATACGTTATATAGTAATAGTATATAACGTTATACGTTAGTACGTAATAATATACAACGTTATACGTGATATGGTAATACTATATAACGTTATACGCTATTACGTAATAGTATATAACGTTATACGTTAATACGTAATAGTATATATCGTTATACGTTATATAGTAATAGTATATAGCGATATACGTTATATAGTAATAGTATATAACGTTATACGTTATATAGTAATAGTGTATAACGTTATACGTTATTTAGTAATATTATATAACGTTATGCGTTATATAGTAATAGTATATAACGTTATACGTTATATAGTAATAGTATATAACGTTATACGTTAGTACGTAATAATATACAACGTTTTACGTGATATGGCAATACTATATAACGTTATACGTTATATAGTAATAGTATATAACGTTATACGTTATATAGTAATAGTATATAACGTTATACGTTATATAGTAATAGTATATAACGTTATACGTTATATAGTAATATTATATATCGTTATGCGTTATATAGTAATAGTATATAACGTTATACGATAGTACGGAATAGTATATATCGTTATACGTTATATAGTAATAGTATATAACGTTATACGTTATATAGTAATAGTATATAACGTTATACGTTATATAGTAATAGTATATAACGTTATACGTTATATAGTAATAGTATATAACGTTATACGTTATATAGTAATAGTATATAACGTTATACGTTATATAGTAATAGTATATAACGTTATACGTTATATAGTAATATTATATAACGTTATGCGTTATATAGTAATAGTATATAACGTTATACGTTATATAGTAATATTATATAACGTTATGCGTTATATAGTAATAGTATATAACGTTATACGTTATATAGTAATAGTATATAACGTTATACGTTATATAGTAATATTATATAACGTTATGCGTTATATTGTAATAGTATATAACGTTATACGATAGTACGGAGTAGTATATATCGTTATACGTTATATAGTAATAGTATATAACGTTATACGTTATATAGTAATAGTATATAACGTTATACGTTATATAGTAATATTATATAACGTTATGCGTTATATAGTAATAGTATATAACGTTATACGTTATATAGTAATAGTATATAACGTTATACGTTATATAGTAATAGTATATAACGTTATACGTTATATAGTAATAGTATATAACGTTATACGTTATATAGTAATAGTATATAACGTTATACGTTATATAGTAATAGCATATAACGTTATACGTTATATAGTAATAGTATACAACGTTATACGTGATATGGTAATACTATATAACGTTATACGTTAGTACGTAATAATATACAACGTTACACGTGATATGGTAATACTATATAACGTTATACGCTATTACGTAATAGTAAATAACGTTATACGTTAATATGTAATAGTATATATCGTTATACGTTATATAGTAATAGTATATAACGTTATACGTTATATAGTAATAGTATATAACGTTATACGTTATATAGTAATAGTATATAACGTTATACGTTATATAGTAATAGTATATAACGTTATACGTTATATAGTAATAGTATATAACGTTATACGTTAGTACGTAATAATGTACAACGTTGTACGTGATATGGCAATACTATATAACGTTATACGTTATTACGTAATAGTATATAACGTTATACGTTATAGAGTAATATTATATAACGTTATGCGTTATATAGTAATAGTATATAACGTTATACGTTATATAGTAATAGTATATAACGTTATACGTTATATAGTAATAGTATATAACGTTATACGATATAGTAATAGTATATAACGTTATACGTTATATAGTAATATTATATAACGTTATGCGTTATATAGTAATAGTATATAACGTTATACGTTATATAGTAATAGTATATAACGTTATACGTTATATAGTAATAGTATATAACGTTATACGTTATATAGTAATAGTATATAACGTTATACGTTATATAGTAATAGTATATAACGTTATACGTAATATAGTAATATTATATAACGTTATGCGTTATATAGTAATAGTATATAACGTTATACGTTATATAGTAATAGTATATAACGTTATACGTTATATAGTAATAGTATATAACGTTATACGTTATATAGTAATATTATATAACGTTATGCGTTATATAGTAATAGTATATAACGTTATACGATAGTACGGAATAGTATATATCGTTATACGTTATATAGTAATAGTATATGACGTTATACGTTATATAGTAATAGTATACAACGTTATACGTTATATAGTAATAGTATATAACGTTATACGTTATATAGTAATAGTATACAACGTTATACGTTATATAGTAATAGTATATAACGTTATACGTTATATAGTAATAGTATACAACGTTATACGTTATATAGTAATAGTATATAACGTTATACGTTATATAGTAATAGTATATAACGTTATACGTTATATAGTCATAGTATATAACGTTATACGGTAGTACGGAATAGTATATATCGTTATACGTTATATAGTAATAGTATATAACGTTATACCTTAGTACGTAATAATATACAACGTTATACGTGATATGGCAATACTATATAACGTTATACGCTGTTACGTAATAGTATATAACGTTATACGTTAATACGTAATAGTATATATTGTTATAAGTTATATAGTAATAGTATATAGCGATATACGTTATATAGTAATAGTATATAACGTTATACGATATATAATAATAGTATATAACGTTATACGTTATATAGTAATATTATATAACGTTATGCGTTATATAGTAATAGTATATAACGTTATACGTTATATAGTAATAGTATATAACGTTATACGTTATATAGTAATAGTATATAACGTTATACGTTATATAGTAATAGTATATAACGTTATACGTTAGTACGTAATAATATACAACGTTATACGTGATATGGCAATACTATATAACGTTATACGTTATTACGTAATAGTATATAACGTTATACGTTATATAGTAATAGTATATAACGTTATACGTTATATAGTAATATTATATAACGTTATGCGTTATATAGTAAAAGTATATAACGTTATACGATAGTACGGAATAGTATATATCGTTATACGTTATATAGTAATAGTATATAACGTTATACGTTATATAGTAATAGTATATAACGTTATGCGTGATACGGCAATACTATATAACGTTATACGTTATTACGTAATAGTATATAACGTTATACGTTATATAGTAATAGTATATAACGTTATACGTTATATAGTAATAGTATATAACGTTATGCGTTATATAGTAATAGTATGTCGGAGATGCAGAGACATCGAGCCTTTCTTTTGGAAGATTTCTCAATACTTGGGCTCGGGGTGACATAACTGGTCGCCGAACGTAGCCACGGTCACTGGATGAACGAAATGTTTTACAAAGGATGTTCCAGTGTTAAGGGATACGCTGTATAAACAATCAAGTCTTGATCAGGAGCAATGCTGGTTTATGTGGAAATGCCTACTTACGGCGCTTGGGAATTTGTTGATATTCCCGATCGATATGTATTTGATATATGTAACTGTATCTGTCTTTTATTTTGCAATCTCCTTGGAGAGTTTACTGTCATCGTCTTGGAGTCAGTCTTAGAGAAACCCTGTGCCAGAGTGAACGTGTCGGTGTGCTATCAAAAATATATTAAAACGTACAGAAAGTTTCCCGTTGACCGTGGATTCGTTACAGAACCCAAGAATATTATTTAAAGCATTTGTTTACTTATTGTTTGTTATCTTAGTTAACCGATAAACTAATTATTTATCAAACTTTGTAAAGAAATATAATTTTATGTAAATACAACCTTTATTGAACATCATGATGGCAAATGCTAACGAAGAATCGTCTCGCGCTCGAAATCCAAACGACAATTCGACATATATAATAATTCGACATATATTCGACATATATTCGTTATACGTTATATAGTAATAGTATATAACGTTATGCGTTATACAGTAATAGTATATAACGTTATACGTTATATAGTAATAGTATATAACGTTATACGTTATATAGTAATGGTATATAATGTTATACGTTATATAGTAATAGTATATAACGTTATACGTTAATACGTAATAGTATATAACGTTATACGTTATATAGTAATAGTATATAACTTTATGCGTTAGTACGTAATAATATACAACGTTATACGTGATATGGCAATACTACATAACGTTATACGCTATTACGTAATAGTATATAACGTTATACGTTATACAGTAATAGTATATAACGTTATACGTTATATAGTAATAATATATAACGTTATACGTTATATAGTAATAGTATATAACGTTATACGTTATATAGTAATAGTATATAACGTTATACGTTATATAGTAATAGTATATAACGTTATACGTTATATAGTAATAGTATATAACGTTATACGTTATATAGTAATAGTATATAACGTTATACGTTAGTACGTAATAATATACAACGTTATACGTGATATGGTAATACTATATAACGTTATACGCTATTACGTAATAGTATATAACGTTATACGTTAATACGTAATAGTATATATCGTTATACGTTATATAGTAATAGTATATAGCGATATACGTTATATAGTAATAGTATATAACGTTATACGTTATATAGTAATATTATATATCGTTATGCGTTATATAGTAATAGTATATAACGTTATACGATAGTACGGAATAGTATATATCGTTATACGTTATATAGTAATAGTATATAACGTTATACGTTATATAGTAATAGTATATAACGTTATACGTTAGTACGTAATAATATACAACGTTATACGTGATATGGTAATACTATATAACGTTATACGCTATTACGTAATAGTATATAACGTTATACGTTAATACGTAATAGAATATATCGTTATACGTTATATAGTAATAGTATATAACGTTATACGTTATATAGTAATACTATATAACGTTATACGTTATATAGTAATAGTATATAACGTTATACGTTATATAGTAATAGTATATAACGTTATACGTTATATAGTAATAGTATATATCGTTATACGTTAGTACGTAATAATATACAACGTTATACGTGATATGGCAATACTATATAACGTTATACGTTATATAGTAATAGTATATAACGTTATACGTTATTACGTAATAGTATATAACGTTATACGTTATATAGTAATAGTATATAACGTTATACGTTATATAGTAATAGTATATAACGTTATACGTTATATAGTAATAGTATATAACGTTATACGTTATATAGTAATAGTATATAACGTTATACGTTATATAGTAATAGTATATAACGTTATACGTTATATAGTAATAGTATATAACGTTATACGTTAGTACGTAATAATATACAACGTTATACGTGATATGGTAATACTATATAACGTTATACGCTATTACGTAATAGTATATAACGTTATACGTTAATACGTAATAGTATATATCGTTATACGTTATATAGTAATAGTATATAGCGATATACGTTATATAGTAATAGTATATAACGTTATACGTTATATAGTAATAGTATATAACGTTATACGTTATATAGTAATATTATATATCGTTATGCGTTATATAGTAATAGTATATAACGTTATACGATAGTACGGAATAGTATATATCGTTATACGTTATATAGTAATAGTATATAACGTTATACGTTATATAGTAATAGTATATAACGTTATACGTTATATAGTAATAGTATATAGCGATATACGTTATATAGTAATAGTATATAACGTTACACGTTATATAGTAATAGTATATAACGTTATACGTTATATAGTAATAGTATATAACGTTATACGATATAGTAATAGTATATAACGTTATACGTTATATAGTAATATTATATAACGTTATGCGTTATATAGTAATAGTATATAACGTTATACGTTATATAGTAATAGTATATAACGTTATACGTTATATAGTAATAGTATACAACGTTATACGTTATATAGTAATAGTATATAACGTTATACGTTATATAGTAATAGTATACAACGTTATACGTTATATAGTAATAGTATATAACGTTATACGTTATATAGTAATAGTATATAACGTTATACGTTATATAGTAATATTATATAACGTTATGCGTTATATAGTAATAGTATATAACGTTATACGATAGTACGGAATAGTATATATCGTTATACGTTATATAGTAATAGTATATGACGTTATACGTTATATAGTAATAGTATACAACGTTATACGTTATATAGTAATAGTATATAACGTTATACGTTATATAGTAATAGTATATAACGTTATACGTTATATAGTAATAGTATACAACGTTATACGTTATATAGTAATAGTATATAACGTTATACGTTATATAGTAATAGTATACAACGTTATACGTTATATAGTAATAGTATATAACGTTATACGTTATATAGTAATAGTATATAACGTTATACGTTATATAGTAATAGTATATAACGTTATACGTTATATAGTAATAGTATACAACGTTATACGTTATATAGTAATAGTATATAACGTTATACGTTATTACGTAATAGTATATAACGTTATACGTTATATAGTAATAGTATATAACGTTATACGTTATATAGTAATAGTATATAACGTTATGCGTTATATAGTAATAGTATGTCGGAGATGCAGAGACATCGAGCCTTTCTTTTGGAAGATTTCTCAATACTTGGGCTCGGGGTGACATAACTGGTCGCCGAACGTAGCCACGGTCACTGGATGAACGAAATGTTTTACAAAGGAGGTTCCAGTGTTAAGGGATACGCTGTATAAACAATCAAGTCTTGATCAGGAGCAATGCTGGTTTATGTGGAAATGCCTACTTACGGCGCTTGGGAATTTGTTGATATTCCCGATCGATATGTATTTGATATATGTAACTGTATCTGTCTTTTATTTTGCAATCTCCTTGGAGAGTTTACTGTCATCGTCTTGGAGTCAGTCTTAGAGAAACCCTGTGCCAGAGTGAACGTGTCGGTGTGCTATCAAAAATATATTAAAACGTACAGAAAGTTTCCCGTTGACCGTGGATTCGTTACAGAACCCAAGAATATTATTTAAAGCATTTGTTTACTTATTGTTTGTTATCTTAGTTAACCGATAAACTAATTATTTATCAAACTTTGTAAAGAAATATAATTTTATGTAAATACAACCTTTATTGAACATCATGATGGCAAATGCTAACGAAGAATCGTCTTGCGCTCGAAATCCAAACGACAATTCGACATATATAATAATTCGACATATATTCGACATATATTCGTTATACGTTATATAGTAATAGTATATAACGTTATGCGTTATACAGTGATAGTATATAACGTTATACGTTATATAGTAATAGTATATAACGTTATACGTTATATAGTAATGGTATATCATGTTATACGTTATATAGTAATAGTATATAACGTTATACGTTAATACGTAATAGTATATAACGTTATACGTTATATAGTAATAGTATATAACTTTATGCGTTAGTACGTAATAATATACAACGTTATACGTGATATGGCAATACTACATAACGTTATACGTTATTACGTAATAGTATATAACGTTATACGTTATACAGTAATAGTATATAACGTTATACGTTATATAGTAATAGTATATAACGTTATACGTTATATAGTAATAGTATATAACGTTATACGTTATATAGTAATAGTATATAACGGTATACGTTATATAGTAATAGTATATAACGTTATACGTTATATAGTAATAGTATATAACGTTATACGTTATATAGTAGTAGTATATAACGTTATATGTTATATCGTAATAGTATATAACGTTATACGTTATATAGTAATAGTATATAACGTTATACGTTAGTACGTAATAATATACAACGTTATACGTGATATGGTAATACTATATAACGTTATACGCTATTACGTAATAGTATATAACGTTATACGTTAATACGTAATAGAATATATCGTTATACGTTATATAGTAATAGTATATAACGTTATACGTTATATAGTAATACTATATAACGTTATACGTTATATAGTAATAGTATATAACGTTATACGTTATATAGTAATAGTATATAACGTTATACGTTATATAGTAATAGTATATATCGTTATACGTTAGTACGTAATAATATACAACGTTATACGTGATATGCCAATACTATATAACGTATAACGTTATATAGTAATAGTATATAACGTTATACGTTATTACGTAATAGTATATAACGTTATACGTTATATAGTAATAGTATATAACGTTATACGTTATATAGTAATAGTATATAACGTTATACGTTATATAGTAATAGTATATAACGTTATACGTTATATAGTAATAGTATATAACGTTATACGTTATATAGTAATATTATATAACGTTATGCGTTATATTGTAATAGTATATAACGTTATACGATAGTACGGAGTAGTATATATCGTTATACGTTATATAGTAATAGTATATAACGTTATACGTTATATAGTAATAGTATATAACGTTATACGTTATATAGTAATATTATATAACGTTATGCGTTATATTGTAATAGTATATAACGTTATACGATAGTACGGAGTAGTATATATCGTTATACGTTATATAGTAATAGTATATAACGTTATACGTTATATAGTAATGGTATATAACGTTATACGTTATATAGTAATAGTATATAACGTTATACGTGATATGGTAATACTATATAACGTTATACGCTATTACGTAATAGTATATAACGCTATACGTTAATACGTAATAGTATATATCGTTATACGTTATATAGTAATAGTATATAACGTTATACGTTATATAGTAATAGTATATAACGTTATACGTTATATAGTAATAGTATATAACGTTATACGTTATATAGTAATAGCATATAACGTTATACGTTATATAGTAATAGTATACAACGTTATACGTGATATGGTAATACTATATAACGTTATACGTTAGTACGTAATAATATACAACGTTACACGTGATATGGTAATACTATATAACGTTATACGCTATTACGTAATAGTATATAACGTTATACGTTAATATGTAATAGTATATAACGTTATGCGTTCTATAGTAATAGTATATAACGTTACACGATAGTACGGAATAGTATATATCGTTATACGTTATATAGCAATAGTATATAACGTTATACGTTATTACGTAATAGTATATAACGTTATACGTTATATAGTAATAGTATATAACGTTATGCGTTCTATAGTAATAGTATATAACGTTATACGATAGTACGGAATAGTATATATCGTTATACGTTATATAGTAATAGTATATAACGTTATACGTTATTACGTAATAGTATATAACGTTATACGTTATATAGTAATAGTATATAACGTTATACGTTATATAGTAATAGTATATAACGTTATACGTTATATAGTAATAGTATATAACGTTATACGTTATATAGTAATAGTATATAACGTTATACGTTATATAGTAATATTATATAACGTTATGCGTTATATAGTAATAGTATATAACGTTATACGTTATATAGTAATATTATATAACGTTATGCGTTATATAGTAATAGTATATAACGTTATGCGTTATATAGTAATAGTATATAACGTTATACGATAGTACGTAATAGTATATATCGTTATACGTTATATAGTAATAGTATATAACGTTATACGATAGTACGTAATAGTATATATCGTTATACGTTATATAGTAATAGTATATAACGTTATGCGTTATATAGTAATAGTATATAACGTTATACGATAGTACGTAATAGTATATATCGTTATACGTTATATAGTAATAGTATATAACGTTATACGTTATATAGTAATATTATATAACGTTATGCGTTATATAGTAATAGTATATAACGATATACGTTATATAGTAATAGTATATAACGTTATGCGTTATATAGTAATAGTATATAACGTTATACGTTAATACGGAATAGTATATATCGTTATACGTTATATAGTAATAGTATATAACGTTATACGTTATATAGTAATAGTATATAACGTTATACGTTATATAGTAATAGTATATAACGTTATACGTTATATAGTAATAGTATATAACGTTATACGTTATATAGTAATAGTATATAACGTTATACGTTATATAGTAATATTATATAACGTTATACGTTATATAGTAATATTATATAACGTTATGCGTTATATAGTAATAGTATATAACGTTATACGTTATATAGTAATAGTATATAACGTTATGCGTTATATAGTAATAGTATATAACGTTATACGATAGTACGTAATAGTATATATCGTTATACGTTATATAGTAATAGTATATAACGTTATACGTTATATAGTAATATTATATAACGTTATACGTTATATAGTAATAGTATATAACGTTATACGTTATATAGTAATAGTATATAACGTTATACGTTATATAGTAATAGTATATAACGTTATACGTTATATAGTAATATTATATAACGTTATGCGTTATAGAGTAATAGTATATAACGTTATACGTTATATAGTAATAGTATATAACGTTATACGTTATATAGTAATAGTATATAACGTTATACGTTATAGAGTAATAGTATATAACGTTATACGTTATATAGTAATAATATATAACGTTATACGTTATATAGTAATAGTATATAACGTTATACGTTATATAGTAATAGTATATAACGTTATACGTTATATAGTAATAGTATATAACGTTATACGTTATATAGTAATAGTATATAACGTTATACGTTATATAGTAATAGTATATAACGTTATACGTTAATACGTAATAGTATATAACGTTATACGTTATATAGTAATAGTATATAACTTTATGCGTTAGTACGTAATAATATACAACGTTATACGTGATATGGCAATACTACATAACGTTATACGCTATTACGTAATAGTATATAACGTTATACGTTATACAGTAATAGTATATAACGTTATACGTTATATAGTAATAATATATAACGTTATACGTTATATAGTAATAGTATATAACGTTATACGTTATATAGTAATAGTATATAACGTTATACGTTATATAGTAATAGTATATAACGTTATACGTTATATAGTAATAGTATATAACGTTATACGTTATATAGTAATAGTATATAACGTTATACGTTAGTACGTAATAATATACAACGTTATACGTGATATGGTAATACTATATAACGTTATACGCTATTACGTAATAGTATATAACGTTATACGTTAATACGTAATAGTATATATCGTTATACGTTATATAGTAATAGTATATAGCGATATACGTTATATAGTAATAGTATATAACGTTATACGTTATATAGTAATATTATATATCGTTATGCGTTATATAGTAATAGTATATAACGTTATACGATAGTACGGAATAGTATATATCGTTATACGTTATATAGTAATAGTATATAACGTTATACGTTATATAGTAATAGTATATAACGTTATACGTTAGTACGTAATAATATACAACGTTATACGTGATATGGTAATACTATATAACGTTATACGCTATTACGTAATAGTATATAACGTTATACGTTAATACGTAATAGAATATATCGTTATACGTTATATAGTAATAGTATATAACGTTATACGTTATATAGTAATACTATATAACGTTATACGTTACATAGTAATAGTATATAACGTTATACGTTATATAGTAATAGTATATAACGTTATACGTTATATAGTAATAGTATATATCGTTATACGTTAGTACGTAATAATATACAACATTATACGTGATATGGCAATACTATATAACGTTATACGTTATATAGTAATAGTATATAACGTTATACGTTATTACGTAATAGTATATAACGTTATACGTTATATAGTAATAGTATATAACGTTATACGTTATATAGTAATAGTATATAACGTTATACGTTATATAGTAATAGTATATAACGTTATACGTTATATAGTAATAGTATATAACGTTATACGTTATATAGTAATAGTATATAACGTTATACGTTATATAGTAATAGTATATAACGTTATACGTTAGTACGTAATAATATACAACGTTATACGTGATATGGTAATACTATATAACGTTATACGCTATTACGTAATAGTATATAACGTTATACGTTAATACGTAATAGTATATATCGTTATACGTTATATAGTAATAGTATATAGCGATATACGTTATATAGTAATAGTATATAACGTTATACGTTATATAGTAATAGTATATAACGTTATACGTTATATAGTAATATTATATATCGTTATGCGTTATATAGTAATAGTATATAACGTTATACGATAGTACGGAATAGTATATATCGTTATACGTTATATAGTAATAGTATATAACGTTATACGTTATATAGTAATAGTATATAACGTTATACGTTATATAGTAATAGTATATAGCGATATACGTTATATAGTAATAGTATATAACGTTACACGTTATATAGTAATAGTATATAACGTTATACGTTATATAGTAATAGTATATAACGTTATACGATATAGTAATAGTATATAACGTTATACGTTATATAGTAATATTATATAACGTTATGCGTTATATAGTAATAGTATATAACGTTATACGTTATATAGTAATAGTATATAACGTTATACGTTATATAGTAATAGTATACAACGTTATACGTTATATAGTAATAGTATATAACGTTATACGTTATATAGTAATAGTATACAACGTTATACGTTATATAGTAATAGTATATAACGTTATACGTTATATAGTAATAGTATATAACGTTATACGTTATATAGTAATATTATATAACGTTATGCGTTATATAGTAATAGTATATAACGTTATACGATAGTACGGAAGAGTATATATCGTTATACGTTATATAGTAATAGTATATGACGTTATACGTTATATAGTAATAGTATACAACGTTATACGTTATATAGTAATAGTATATAACGTTATACGTTATATAGTAATAGTATATAACGTTATACGTTATATAGTAATAGTATACAACGTTATACGTTATATAGTAATAGTATATAACGTTATACGTTATATAGTAATAGTATACAACGTTATACGTTATATAGTAATAGTATATAACGTTATACGTTATATAGTAATAGTATATAACGTTATACGTTATATAGTAATAGTATATAACGTTATACGTTATATAGTAATAGTATACAACGTTATACGTTATATAGTAATAGTATATAACGTTATACGTTATTACGTAATAGTATATAACGTTATACGTTATATAGTAATAGTATATAACGTTATACGTTATATAGTAATAGTATATAACGTTATGCGTTATATAGTAATAGTATGTCGGAGATGCAGAGACATCGAGCCTTTCTTTTGGAAGATTTCTCAATACTTGGGCTCGGGGTGACATAACTGGTCGCCGAACGTAGCCACGGTCACTGGATGAACGAAATGTTTTACAAAGGAGGTTCCAGTGTTAAGGGATACGCTGTATAAACAATCAAGTCTTGATCAGGAGCAATGCTGGTTTATGTGGAAATGCCTACTTACGGCGCTTGGGAATTTGTTGATATTCCCGATCGATATGTATTTGATATATGTAACTGTATCTGTCTTTTATTTTGCAATCTCCTTGGAGAGTTTACTGTCATCGTCTTGGAGTCAGTCTTAGAGAAACCCTGTGCCAGAGTGAACGTGTCGGTGTGCTATCAAAAATATATTAAAACGTACAGAAAGTTTCCCGTTGACCGTGGATTCGTTACAGAACCCAAGAATATTATTTAAAGCATTTGTTTACTTATTGTTTGTTATCTTAGTTAACCGATAAACTAATTATTTATCAAACTTTGTAAAGAAATATAATTTTATGTAAATACAACCTTTATTGAACATCATGATGGCAAATGCTAACGAAGAATCGTCTTGCGCTCGAAATCCAAAGGACAATTCGACATATATAATAATTCGACATATATTCGACATATATTCGTTATACGTTATATAGTAATAGTATATAACGTTATGCGTTATACAGTGATAGTATATAACGTTATACGTTATATAGTAATAGTATATAACGTTATACGTTATATAGTAATGGTATATCATGTTATACGTTATATAGTAATAGTATATAACGTTATACGTTAATACGTAATAGTATATAACGTTATACGTTATATAGTAATAGTATATAACTTTATGCGTTAGTACGTAATAATATACAACGTTATACGTGATATGGCAATACTACATAACGTTATACGTTATTACGTAATAGTATATAACGTTATACGTTATACAGTAATAGTATATAACGTTATACGTTATATAGTAATAGTATATAACGTTATACGTTATATAGTAATAGTATATAACGTTATACGTTATATAGTAATAGTATATAACGGTATACGTTATATAGTAATAGTATATAACGTTATACGTTATATAGTAATAGTATATAACGTTATACGTTATATAGTAGTAGTATATAACGTTATATGTTATATCGTAATAGTATATAACGTTATACGTTATATAGTAATAGTATATAACGTTATACGTTAGTACGTAATAATATACAACGTTATACGTGATATGGTAATACTATATAACGTTATACGCTATTACGTAATAGTATATAACGTTATACGTTAATACGTAATAGAATATATCGTTATACGTTATATAGTAATAGTATATAACGTTATACGTTATATAGTAATACTATATAACGTTATACGTTATATAGTAATAGTATATAACGTTATACGTTATATAGTAATAGTATATAACGTTATACGTTATATAGTAATAGTATATATCGTTATACGTTAGTACGTAATAATATACAACGTTATACGTGATATGCCAATACTATATAACGTATAACGTTATATAGTAATAGTATATAACGTTATACGTTATTACGTAATAGTATATAACGTTATACGTTATATAGTAATAGTATATAACGTTATACGTTATATAGTAATAGTATATAACGTTATACGTTATATAGTAATAGTATATAACGTTATACGTTATATAGTAATAGTATATAACGTTATACGTTATATAGTAATATTATATAACGTTATGCGTTATATTGTAATAGTATATAACGTTATACGATAGTACGGAGTAGTATATATCGTTATACGTTATATAGTAATAGTATATAACGTTATACGTTATATAGTAATAGTATATAACGTTATACGTTATATAGTAATATTATATAACGTTATGCGTTATATTGTAATAGTATATAACGTTATACGATAGTACGGAGTAGTATATATCGTTATACGTTATATAGTAATATTATATAACGTTATACGTTATATAGTAATGGTATATAACGTTATACGTTATATAGTAATAGTATATAACGTTATACGTGATATGGTAATACTATATAACGTTATACGCTATTACGTAATAGTATATAACGCTATACGTTAATACGTAATAGTATATATCGTTATACGTTATATAGTAATAGTATATAACGTTATACGTTATATAGTAATAGTATATAACGTTATACGTTATATAGTAATAGTATATAACGTTATACGTTATATAGTAATAGCATATAACGTTATACGTTATATAGTAATAGTATACAACGTTATACGTGATATGGTAATACTATATAACGTTATACGTTAGTACGTAATAATATACAACGTTACACGTGATATGGTAATACTATATAACGTTATACGCTATTACGTAATAGTATATAACGTTATACGTTAATATGTAATAGTATATAACGTTATGCGTTCTATAGTAATAGTATATAACGTTACACGATAGTACGGAATAGTATATATCGTTATACGTTATATAGCAATAGTATATAACGTTATACGTTATTACGTAATAGTATATAACGTTATACGTTATATAGTAATAGTATATAACGTTATGCGTTCTATAGTAATAGTATATAACGTTATACGATAGTACGGAATAGTATATATCGTTATACGTTATATAGTAATAGTATATAACGTTATACGTTATTACGTAATAGTATATAACGTTATACGTTATATAGTAATAGTATATAACGTTATACGTTATATAGTAATAGTATATAACGTTATACGTTATATAGTAATAGTATATAACGTTATACGTTATATAGTAATAGTATATAACGTTATACGTTATATAGTAATATTATATAACGTTATGCGTTATATAGTAATAGTATATAACGTTATACGTTATATAGTAATATTATATAACGTTATGCGTTATATAGTAATAGTATATAACGTTATGCGTTATATAGTAATAGTATATAACGTTATACGATAGTACGTAATAGTATATATCGTTATACGTTATATAGTAATAGTATATATCGTTATACGATAGTACGTAATAGTATATATCGTTATACGTTATATAGTAATAGTATATAACGTTATGCGTTATATAGTAATAGTATATAACGTTATACGATAGTACGTAATAGTATATATCGTTATACGTTATATAGTAATAGTATATAACGTTATACGTTATATAGTAATATTATATAACGTTATGCGTTATATAGTAATAGTATATAACGATATACGTTATATAGTAATAGTATATAACGTTATGCGTTATATAGTAATAGTATATAACGTTATACGTTAATACGGAATAGTATATATCGTTATACGTTATATAGTAATAGTATATAACGTTATACGTTATATAGTAATAGTATATAACGTTATCCGTTATATAGTAATAGTATATAACGTTATACGTTATATAGTAATAGTATATAACGTTATACGTTATATAGTAATATTATATAACGTTATACGTTATATAGTAATATTATATAACGTTATGCGTTATATAGTAATAGTATATAACGTTATACGTTATATAGTAATAGTATATAACGTTATGCGTTATATAGTAATAGTATATAACGTTATACGATAGTACGTAATAGTATATATCGTTATACGTTATATAGTAATAGTATATAACGTTATACGTTATATAGTAATATTATATAACGTTATACGTTATATAGTAATAGTATATAACGTTATACGTTATATAGTAATAGTATATAACGTTATACGTTATATAGTAATAGTATATAACGTTATACGTTATATAGTAATATTATATAACGTTATGCGTTATAGAGTAATAGTATATAACGTTATACGTTATATAGTAATATTATATAACGTTATGCGTTATATAGTAATAGTATATAACGTTATGCGTTATATAGTAATAGTATATAACGATATACGTTATATAGTAATAGTATATAACGTTATGCGTTATATAGTAATAGTATATAACGTTATACGTTAATACGGAATAGTATATAACGTTATACGTTATATAGTAATAGTATATAACGTTATACGTTATATAGTAATAGTATATAACGTTATACGTTATATAGTAATATTATATAACGTTATGCGTTATATAGTAATAGTATATAACGTTATACGTTATATAGTAATATTATATAACGTTATGCGTTATATAGTAATAGTATATAACGTTATACGTTATATAGTAATATTATATAACGTTATGCGTTATATAGTAATAGTATATAACGTTATACGTTATATAGTAATATTATATAACGTTATGCGTTATATAGTAATAGTATATAACGTTATGCGTTATATAGTAATAGTATATAACGATATACGTTATATAGTAATAGTATATAACGTTATGCGTTATATAGTAATAGTATATAACGTTATACGTTAATACGGAATAGTATATAACGTTATACGTTATATAGTAATAGTATATAACGTTATACGTTATATAGTAATAGTATATAACGTTATACGTTATATAGTAATATTATATAACGTTATGCGTTATATAGTAATAGTATATAACGTTATACGTTATATAGTAATATTATATAACGTTATGCGTTATATAGTAATAGTATATAACGTTATACGTTATATAGTAATAGTATATAACGTTATGCGTTATATAGCAATAGTATATAACGTTATACGATAGTACGGAATAGTATATATCGTTATACGTTATATAGTAATAGTATATAACGTTATACGTTATTACGTAATAGTATATAACGTTATACGTTATATAGTAATAGTATATAACGTTATACGTTATATAGTAATAGTATATAACGTTATACGTTATATAGTAATATTATATAACGTTATGCGTTATATAGTAAGAGTATATAACGTTATACGTTATATAGTAATATTATATAACGTTATGCGTTATATAGTAATAGTATATAACGATATGCGTTATATAGTAATATTATATAACGTTATGCGTTATATAGTAATAGTATATAACGTTATGCGTTATATAGTAATAGTATATAACGTTATACGTTATATAGTAATAGTATATAACGTTATGCGTTATATAGTAATAGTATATAACGTTATACGATAGTACGTAATAGTATATATCGTTATACGTTATATAGTAATAGTATATAACGTTATACGTTACATAGTAATATTATATAACGTTATGCGTTATATAGTAATAGTATATAACGTTATGCGTTATATAGTAATAGTATATAACGTTATACGTTATATAGTAATAGTATATAACGTTATGCGTTATATAGTAATAGTATATAACGTTATACGATAGTACGTAATAGTATATATCGTTATACGTTATATAGTAATAGTATATAACGTTATACGTTATATAGTAATATTATATAACGTTATGCGTTATATAGTAATAGTATATAACGATATACGTTATATAGTAATAGTATATAACGTTATGCGTTATATAGTAATAGTATATAACGTTATACGTTAATACGGAATAGTATATATCGTTATACGTTATATAGTAATAGTATATAACGTTATACGTTATATAGTAATATTATATAACGTTATGCGTTATATAGTAAGAGTATATAACGTTATACGTTATATAGTAATATTATATAACGTTATGCGTTATATAGTAATAGTATATAACGATATGCGTTATATAGTAATATTATATAACGTTATGCGTTATATAGTAATAGTATATAACGTTATGCGTTATATAGTAATAGTATATAACGTTATACGTTATATAGTAATAGTATATAACGTTATGCGTTATATAGTAATAGTATATAACGTTATACGATAGTACGTAATAGTATATATCGTTATACGTTATATAGTAATAGTATATAACGTTATACGTTATATAGTAATATTATATAACGTTATGCGTTATATAGTAATAGTATATAACGATATACGTTATATAGTAATAGTATATAACGTTATGCGTTATATAGTAATAGTATATAACGTTATACGTTAATACGGAATAGTATATATCGTTATACGTTATATAGTAATAGTATATAACGTTATACGTTATATAGTAATAGTATATAATGTTATACGTTATATAGTAATAGTATATAACGTTATACGTTATATAGTAATAGTATATAACGTTATACGTTATATAGTAATAGTATATAACGTTATACGTTATATAGTAATATTATATAACGTTATACGTTATATAGTAATATTATATAACGTTATGCGTTATATAGTAATAGTATATAACGTTATACGTTATATAGTAATAGTATATAACGTTATGCGTTATATAGTAATAGTATATAACGTTATACGTTATATAGTAATAGTATATAACGTTATGCGTTATATAGCAATAGTATATAACGTTATACGATAGTACGGAATAGTATATATCGCTATACGTTATATAGTAATAGTATATAACGTTATACGTTATTACGTAATAGTATATAACGTTATACGTTATATAGTAATAGTATATAACGTTATACGTTATATAGTAATAGTATATAACGTTATACGTTATATAGTAATAGTATATAACGTTATACGTTATATAGTAATATTATATAACGTTATGCGTTATATAGTAATAGTATATAACGTTATACGTTATATAGTAATATTATATAACGTTATGCGTTATATAGTAATAGTATATAACGTTATGCGTTATATAGTAATATTATATAACGTTATGCGTTATATAGTAATAGTATATAACGTTATGCGTTATATAGTAATAGTATATAACGTTATACGTTATATAGTAATAGTATATAACGTTATGCGTTATATAGTAATAGTATATAACGTTATACGATAGTACGTAATAGTATATATCGTTATACGTTATATAGTAATAGTATATAACGTTATACGTTATATAGTAATATTATATAACGTTATACGTTATATAGTAATAGTATATAACGTTATACGTTATATAGTAATAGTATATAACGTTATACGTTATATAGTAATAGTATATAACGTTATACGTTATATAGTAATATTATATAACGTTATGCGTTATAGAGTAATAGTATATAACGTTATACGTTATATAGTAATATTATATAACGTTATGCGTTATATAGTAATAGTATATAACGTTATGCGTTATATAGTAATAGTATATAACGATATACGTTATATAGTAATAGTATATAAGGTTATGCGTTATATAGTAATAGTATATAACGTTATACGTTAATACGGAATAGTATATAACGTTATACGTTATATAGTAATAGTATATAACGTTATACGTTATATAGTAATAGTATATAACGTTATACGTTATATAGTAATATTATATAACGTTATGCGTTATATAGTAATAGTATATAACGTTATACGTTATATAGTAATATTATATAACGTTATGCGTTATATAGTAATAGTATATAACGTTATACGTTATATAGTAATATTATATAACGTTATGCGTTATATAGTAATAGTATATAACGTTATACGTTATATAGTAATATTATATAACGTTATGCGTTATATAGTAATAGTATATAACGTTATGCGTTATATAGTAATAGTATATAACTATATACGTTATATAGTAATAGTATATAACGTTATGCGTTATATAGTAATAGTATATAACGTTATACGTTAATACGGAATAGTATATAACGTTATACGTTATATAGTAATAGTATATAACGTTATACGTTATATAGTAATAGTATATAACGTTATACGTTATATAGTAATATTATATAACGTTATGCGTTATATAGTAATAGTATATAACGTTATACGTTATATAGTAATATTATATAACGTTATGCGTTATATAGTAATAGTATATAACGTTATACGTTATATAGTAATAGTATATAACGTTATGCGTTATATAGCAATAGTATATAACGTTATACGATAGTACGGAATAGTATATATCGTTATACGTTATATAGTAATAGTATATAACGTTATACGTTATTACGTAATAGTATATAACGTTATACGTTATATAGTAATAGTATATAACGTTATACGTTATATAGTAATAGTATATAACGTTATACGTTATATAGTAATAGTATATAACGTTATACGTTATATAGTAATAGTATATAACGTTATACGTTATATAGTAATATTATATAACGTTATGCGTTATATAGTAAGAGTATATAACGTTATACGTTATATAGTAATATTATATAACGTTATGCGTTATATAGTAATAGTATATAACGATATGCGTTATATAGTAATATTATATAACGTTATGCGTTATATAGTAATAGTATATAACGTTATGCGTTATATAGTAATAGTATATAACGTTATACGTTATATAGTAATAGTATATAACGTTATGCGTTATATAGTAATAGTATATAACGTTATACGATAGTACGTAATAGTATATATCGTTATACGTTATATAGTAATAGTATATAACGTTATACGTTATATAGTAATATTATATAACGTTATGCGTTATATAGTAATAGTATATAACGATATACGTTATATAGTAATAGTATATAACGTTATGCGTTATATAGTAATAGTATATAACGTTATACGTTAATACGGAATAGTATATATCGTTATACGTTATATAGTAATAGTATATAACGTTATACGTTATATAGTAATAGTATATAACGTTATACGTTATATAGTAATAGTATATAACGTTATACGTTATATAGTAATAGTATATAACGTTATACGTTATATAGTAATAGTATATAACGTTATACGTTATATAGTAATATTATATAACGTTATACGTTATATAGTAATATTATATAACGTTATGCGTTATATAGTAATAGTATATAACGTTATACGTTATATAGTAATAGTATATAACGTTATGCGTTATATAGTAATAGTATATAACGTTATACGTTATATAGTAATAGTATATAACGTTATGCGTTATATAGCAATAGTATATAACGTTATACGATAGTACGGAATAGTATATATCGCTATACGTTATATAGTAATAGTATATAACGTTATACGTTATATAGTAATAGTATATAACGTTATACGTTATATAGTAATAGTATATAACGTTATACGTTATATAGTAATAGTATATAACGTTATACGTTATATAGTAATAGTATATAACGTTATACGTTATATAGTAATATTATATAACGTTATGCGTTATATAGTAATAGTATATAACGTTATACGTTATATAGTAATATTATATAACGTTATGCGTTATATAGTAATAGTATATAACGTTATGCGTTATATAGTAATATTATATAACGTTATGCGTTATATAGTAATAGTATATAACGTTATGCGTTATATAGTAATAGTATATAACGTTATACGTTATATAGTAATAGTATATAACGTTATGCGTTATATAGTAATAGTATATAACGTTATACGATAGTACGTAATAGTATATATCGTTATACGTTATATAGTAATAGTATATAACGTTATACGTTATATAGTAATATTATATAACGTTATGCGTTATATAGTAATAGTATATAACGATATACGTTATATAGAAATAGTATATAACGTTATGCGTTATATAGTAATAGTATATAACGTTATACGTTAATACGGAATAGTATATATCGTTATACGTTATATAGTAATAGTATATAACGTTATACGTTATATAGTAATAGTATATAACGTTATACGTTATATAGTAATAGTATATAACGTTATACGTTATATAGTAATAGTATATAACGTTATACGTTATATAGTAATATTATATAACGTTATACGTTATATAGTAATATTATATAACGTTATGCGTTATATAGTAATAGTATATAACGTTATACGTTATATAGTAATAGTATATAACGTTATGCGTTATATAGTAATAGTATATAACGTTATACGATAGTACGTAATAGTATATATCGTTATACGTTATATAGTAATAGTATATAACGTTATACGTTATATAGTAATAGTATATAACGTTATACGTTATATAGTAATAGTATATAACGTTATATGTTATATAGTAATATTATATAACGTTATGCGTTATATAGTAATAGTATATAACGTTATACGTTATATAGTAATAGTATATAACGTTATACGTTATATAGTAATAGTATATAACGTTATACGTTATATATTAATAGTATATAACGTTATACGTTAGTACATAATAATATACAACGTTATACGTGATATGGCAATACTATATAACGTTATACGTTATTACGTAATAGTATATAACGTTATACGTTATATAGTAATAGTATATAACGTTATACGTTATATAGTAATAGTATATAACATTATGCGTTATATAGTAATAGTATGTCGGAGATGCAGAGACATCGAGCCTTTCTTTTGGAAGATTTCTCAATACTTGGGCTCGGGGTGACATAACTGGTCGCCGAACGTAGCCACGGTCACTGGATGAACGAAATGTTTTACAAAGGAGGTTCCAGTGTTAAGGGATACGCTGTATAAACAATCAAGTCTTGATCAGGAGCAATGCTGGTTTATGTGGAAATGCCTAGTTACGGCGCTTGGGAATTTGTTGATATTCCCGATCGATATGTATTTGATATATGTAACTGTATCTGTCTTTTATTTTGCAATCTCCTTGGAGAGTTTACTGTCATCGTCTTGGAGTCAGTCTTAGAGAAACCCTGTGCCAGAGTGAACGTGTCATTGTGCTATCAAAAATATATTAAAACGTACAGAAAGTTTCCCGTTGACCGTGGATTCGTTACAGAACCCAAGAATATTATTTAAAGCATTTGTTTACTTATTGTTTGTTATCTTAGTTAACCGATAAACTAATTATTTATCAAACTTTGTAAAGAAATATAATTTTATGTAAATACAAACTTTATTGAACATCATGATGGCAAATGCTAACGAAGAATCGTCTCGCGCTCGAAATCCAAACGACAATTCGACATATATAATAATTCGACATATATTCGACATATATTCGTTATACGTTATATAGTAATAGTATATAACGTTATGCGTTATATAGTAATAGTATATAACGTTATACGTTATATAGTAATAGTATATAACGTTATACGTTATATAGTAATGGTATATAATGTTATACGTTATATAGTAATAGTATATAACGTTATACGTTAATACGTAATAGTATATAACGTTATACGTTATATAGTAATAGTATATAACTTTATACGTTACTACGTAATAATATACAACGTTATACGTGATATGGCAATACTACATAACGTTATACGTTATTACGTAATAGTATATAACGTTATACGTTATATAGTAATAGTATATAACGTTATACGTTATATAGTAATAGTATATAACGTTATACGTTATATAGTAATAGTATATCACGTTATACCTTATATAGTAATAGTATATAACGTTATACGTTATATAGTAATAGTATATAACGTTATATGTTATATCGTAATAGTATATAACGTTATACGTTATATAGTAATAGTATATAACGTTATACGTTAGTACGTAATAATATGCAACGTTATACGTGATATGGTAATACTATATAACGTTATACGCTATTACGTAATAGTATATAACGTTATACGTTAATACGTAATAGTATATATCGTTATACGTTATATAGTAATAGTATATAACGTTATACGATATAGTAATAGTATATAACGTTATACGTTATATAGTAATATTATATAACGTTATGCGTTAATACGTAATAGTATATATCGTTATACGTTATATAGTAATAGTATATAGCGATATACGTTATATAGTAATAGTATATAACGTTATACGTTATATAGTAATAGTATATAACGTTATACGTTATTTAGTAATATTATATAACGTTATGCGTTATATAGTAATAGTATATAACGTTATACGTTATATAGTAATAGTATATAACGTTATACGTTAGTACGTAATAATATACAACGTTTTACGTGATATGGCAATACTATATAACGTTATACGTTATATAGTAATAGTATATAACGTTATACGTTATATAGTAATAGTATATAACGTTATACGTTATATAGTAGTAGTATATAACGTTATACGTTATATAGTAATATTATATATCGTTATGCGTTATATAGTAATAGTATATAACGTTATACGATAGTACGGAATAGTATATATCGTTATACGTTATATAGTAATAGTATATAACGTTATACGTTATATAGTAATAGTATATAACGTTATACGTTATATAGTAATAGTATATAACGTTATACGTTATATAGTAATAGTATATAACGTTATACGTTATATAGTAATAGTATATAACGTTATACGTTATATAGTAATAGTATATAACGTTATACGTTATATAGTAATATTATATAACGTTATGCGTTATATAGTAATAGTATATAACGTTATACGTTATATAGTAATATTATATAACGTTATGCGTTATATAGTAATAGTATATAACGTTATACGTTATATAGTAATATTATATAACGTTATGCGTTATATAGTAATAGTATATAACGTTATACGTTATATAGTAATATTATATAACGTTATGCGTTATATTGTAATAGTATATAACGTTATACGATAGTACGGAGTAGTATATATCGTTATACGTTATATAGTAATAGTATATAACGTTATACGTTATATAGTAATAGTATATAACGTTATACGTTATATAGTAATAGTATATAACGTTATACGTGATATGGTAATACTATATAACGTTATACGCTATTACGTAATAGTATATAACGTTATACGTTAATACGTAATAGTATATATCGTTATACGTTATATAGTAATAGTATATAACGTTATACGTTATATAGTAATAGTATATAACGTTATACGTTATATAGTAATAGTATACAACGTTATACGTGTGATGGTAATACTATATAACGTTATACGTTAGTACGTAATAATATACAACGTTACACGTGATATGGTAATACTATATAACGTTATACGCTATTACGTAATAGTATATAACGTTATACGTTAATATGTAATAGTATATATCGTTATACGTTATATAGTAATAGTATATAACGTTATACGTTATATAGTAATAGTATATAACGTTATACGTTATATAGTAATAGTATATAACGTTATACGTTATATAGTAATATTATATAACGTTATGCGTTATATAGTAATAGTATATAACGTTATACGTGATATGGCAATACTATATAACGTTATACGTTATTACGTAATAGTATATAACGTTATACGTTATATAGTAATAGTATATAACGTTATACGATATATAGTGATAGTATATAACGTTATACGTTATATAGTAATAGTATATAACGTTATACGTTATATAGTAATAGTATATAACGTTATACGTTATATAGAAATAGTATATAACGTTATACGTTATATAGTAATATTATATAACGTTATGCGATATATAGTAATAGTATATAACGTTATACGTTATATAGTAATAGTATATAACGTTATGCGTTCTATAGTAATAGTATATAACGTTATACGATAGTACGGAATAGTATATATCGTTATACGTTATATAGTAATAGTATATAACGTTATACGTTATTACGTAATAGTATATAACGTTATACGTTATATAGTAATAGTATATAACGTTATACGTTATATAGTAATAGTATATAACGTTATACATTATATAGTAATAGTATATAACGTTATACGTTATATAGTAATATTATATAACGTTATGCGTTATATAGTAATATTGTATAACGTTATGCGTTATATAGTAATAGTATATAACGATATACGTTATATAGTAATAGTATATAACGTTATGCGTTATATAGTAATAGTATATAACGTTATACGTTAATACGGAATAGTATATGTCGTTATACGTTAATACGGAATAGTATATGTCGTTATACGTTATATAGTAATAGTATATAACGTTATACGTTATATAGTAATAGTATATAACGTTATACGTTATATAGTAATAGTATATAACGTTATACGTTATATAGTAATAGTATATAACGTTATACGTTATATAGTAATATTATATAACGTTATGCGTTATATAGTAATAGTATATAACGTTATACGTCATATGGTAATAGTATATAACGTTATGCGTTATATAGTAATAGTATATAACGTTATTAGATAGTTCGTAATAGTATATATCGTTATACGTTATATAGTAATAGTATATAACGTTATACGCCAGTACGTAATAATATACAACGATATACGTGGTATGGTAATACTATATAACGTTATGCGCTATTACGTAATAGTATATAACGTTATACGTTAATACGGAATAGTATATATCGTTATACGTTATATAGTAATAGTATATAACGTTATACGTTATATAGTAATAGTATATAACGTTATACGTTATATAGTAATAGTATATAACGTTATACGTTAGTACGTAATAATATACAACGTTATACGTGATATGGCAATACTATATAACGTTATACGTTATTACGTAATAGTATATAACGTTATACGTTATATAGTAATAGTATATAACGTTATACGTTATATAGTATTAGTATATAACGTTATACGTTATGTAGTGATAGTATATAACGGTATACGTTATATAGTAATAATACATAACGTTATACGTTATATAGTAATAGTATATAACGTTATACGTTATATAGTAATAGTATATAACGTTATACGTTATATAGTAATATTATATAACGTTATGCGTTATATAGTAATAGTATATAACGTTATACGTTATATAGTAATAGTATATAACGTTATGCGTTATATAGTAATAGTATATAACGTTATACGATAGTACATAATAGTATATATCGTTATACGTTATATAGTAATAGTATATAACGTTATACGTTATATAGTAATAGTATATAACGTTATACGTTATATAGTAACAGTATATAACGTTATACGTTAGTACGTAATAATATACAACGATATACGTGATATGGTAAAACTATATAACGTTATACGCTATTACGTAATAGTATATAACGTTATACGTTAATACGGAATAGCATATATCGGTATACCTTATATAGTAATAGTATATAACGTTATACGTTATATAGTAATAGTATATAACGTTATACGTTAGTACGTAATAATATACAACGTTGTACGTGATATGGCAATACTATATAACGTTATACGTTATTACGTAATAGTATATAACGTCATACGTTATTACGTAATAGTATATAACGTTATACGTTATATAGTAATATTATATAACGTTATGCGTTATATAGTAATAGTATATAACGTTATACGTTATATAGTAATAGTATATAACGTTATACGTTATATAGTAATAGTATATAACGTTATACGTTATATAGTAATAGTATATAACGTTATATGTTATATAGTAATATTATATAACGTTATGCGTTATATAGTAATAGTATATAACGTTATACGTTATATAGTAATAGTATATAACGTTATACGTTATATAGTAATAGTATATAACGTTATACGTTATATAGTAATAGTATATAACGTTATACGTTAGTACGTAATAATATACAACGTTATACGTGATATGGCAATACTATATAACGTTATACGTTATTACGTAATAGTATATAACGTTATACGTTATATAGTAATAGTATATAACGTTATACGTTATATAGTAATAGTATATAACGTTATACGGTATATAGTAATAGTATATAACGTTATGCGTTATATAGTGATAGTATGTCGGAGATGCAGAGACATCGAGCCTTTCTTTTGGAAGATTTCTCAATACTTGGGCTCGGGGTGACATAACTGGTCGCCGAACGTAGCCACGGTCACTGGATGAACGAAATGTTTTACAAAGGAGGTTCCAGTGTTAAGGGATACGCTGTATAAACAATCAAGTCTTGATCAGGAGCAATGCTGGTTTATGTGGAAATGCCTAGTTACGGCGCTTGGGAATTTGTTGATATTCCCGATCGATATGTATTTGATATATGTAACTGTATCTGTCTTTTATTTTGCAATCTCCTTGGAGAGTTTACTGTCATCGTCTTGGAGTCCGTCTTAGAGAAACACTGTGCCAGAGTGAACGTGTCAGTGTGCTATCAAAAATATATTAAAACGTACAGAAAGTTTCCCGTTGACCGTGGATTCGTTACAGAACCCAAGAATATTATTTAAAGCATTTGTTTACTTATTGTTTGTTATCTTAGTTAACCGATAAACTAATTATTTATCAAACTTGGTAAAGAAATATAATTTTATGTAAATACAACCTTTATTGAACATCATGATGGCAAATGCTAACGAAGAATCGTCTCGCGCTCGAAATCCAAACGACAATTCGACATATATAATAATTCGACATATATTCGACATATATTCGTTATACGTTATATAGTAATACTATATAACGTTATGCGTTATATAGTAATAGTTTATAACGTTATACGTTATATAGTAATGGTATATAATGTTATACGTTATATAGTAATAGTATATAACGTTATACGTTATATAGTAATAGTATATAACGTTATACGTTAGTACGTAATAATATACAACTTTGTACGTGATATGGCAATACTATATAACGTTATACGTTATTACGTAATAGTATATAACGTTATAAGTTATATAGTAATAGTATATAACGCTATACGTTATATAGTAATAGTATATAACGTTATACGTTATATAGTAATAGTATATAACGTTATACGTTATATAGTAATATTATATAACGTTATGCGTTATATAGTAATAGTATATAACGTTATACGTTATATAGTAATAGTATATAACGTTATGCGTTATATAGTAATAGTATATAACGTTATACGATAGTACATAATAGTATATATCGTTATACGTTATATAGTAATAGTATATAACGTTATACGTTATATAGTAATAGTATATAACGTTATACGTTATATAGTAATAGTATATAACGTTATACGTTAGTACGTAATAATATACAACGATATACCTGATATGGTAAAACTATATAACGTTATACGCTATTACGTAATAGTATATAACGTTATACGTTAATACGGAATAGCATATATCGTTATACCTTATATAGTAATAGTATATAACGTTATACGTTATATAGTAATAGTATATAACGTTATACGTTAGTACGTAATAATATACAACGTTGTACGTGATATGGCAATACTATATAACGTTATACGTTATTACGTAATAGTATATAACGTCATACGTTATTACGTAATAGTATATAACGTTATACGTTATATAGTAATATTATATAACGTTATGCGTTATATAGTAATAGTATATAACGTTATACGTTATATAGTAATAGTATATAACGTTATACGTTATATAGTAATAGTATATAACGTTATACGTTATATAGTAATAGTATATAACGTTATATGTTATATAGTAATATTATATAACGTTATGCGTTATATAGTAATAGTATATAACGTTATACGTTATATAGTAATAGTATATAACGTTATACGTTATATAGTAATAGTATATAACGTTATACGTTATATAGTAATAGTATATAACGTTATACGTTAGTACGTAATAATATACAACGTTATACGTGATATGGCAATACTATATAACGTTATACGTTATTACGTAATAGTATATAACGTTATACGTTATATAGTAATAGTATATAACGTTATACGGTATATAGTAATAGTATATAACGTTATGCGTTATATAGTGATAGTATGTCGGAGATGCAGAGACATCGAGCCTTTCTTTTGGAAGATTTCTCAATACTTGGGCTCGGGGTGACATAACTGGTCGCCGAACGTAGCCACGGTCACTGGATGAACGAAATGTTTTACAAAGGAGGTTCCAGTGTTAAGGGATACGCTGTATAAACAATCAAGTCTTGATCAGGAGCAATGCTGGTTTATGTGGAAATGCCTAGTTACGGCGCTTGGGAATTTGTTGATATTCCCGATCGATATGTATTTGATATATGTAACTGTATCTGTCTTTTATTTTGCAATCTCCTTGGAGAGTTTACTGTCATCGTCTTGGAGTCCGTCTTAGAGAAACCCTGTGCCAGAGTGAACGTGTCAGTGTGCTATCAAAAATATATTAAAACGTACAGAAATTTTCCCGTTGACCGTGGATTCGTTACAGAACCCAAGAATATTATTTAAAGCATTTGTTTACTTATTGTTTGTTATCTTAGTTAACCGATAAACTAATTATTTATCAAACTTTGTAAAGAAATATAATTTTATGTAAATACAACCTTTATTGAACATCATGATGGCAAATGCTAACGAAGAATCGTCTCGCGCTCGAAATCCAAACGACAATTCGACATATATAATAATTCGACATATATTCGACATATATTCGTTATACGTTATATAGTAATACTATATAACGTTATGCGTTATATAGTAATAGTATATAACGTTATACGTTATATAGTAATAGTATATAACGTTATACGTTATATAGTAATGGTATATAATGTTATACGTTATATAGTAATAGTATATAACGTTATACGTTATATAGTAATAGTATATAACGTTATACGTTAGTACGTAATAATATACAACGATATACCTGATATGGTAAAACTATATAACGTTATACGTTAGTACGTAATAATATACAACGATATACCTGATATGGTAAAACTATATAACGTTATACGCTATTACGTAATAGTATATAACGTTATACGTTAATACGGAATAGCATATATCGTTATACCTTATATAGTAATAGTATATAACGTTATACGTTATATAGTAATAGTATATAACGTTATACGTTAGTACGTAATAATATACAACGTTGTACGTGATATGGCAATACTATATAACGTTATACGTTATTACGTAATAGTATATAACGTTATACGTTATATAGTAATAGTATATAACGTTATACGTTATATAGTAATAGTATATAACGTTATACGTTATATAGTAATAGTATATAACGTTATACGTTAGTACGTAATAATATACAACGATATACCTGATATGGTAAAACTATATAACGTTATACGCTATTACGTAATAGTATATAACGTTATACGTTAATACGGAATAGCATATATCGTTATACCTCATATAGTAATAGTATATAACGTTATACGTTATATAGTAATAGTATATAACGTTATACGTTAGTACGTAATAATATACAACTTTGTACGTGATATGGCAATACTATATAACGTTATACGTTATTACGTAATAGTATATAACGTTATAAGTTATATAGTAATAGTATATAACGTTATACGTTATATAGTAATAGTATATAACGTTATACGTTATATAGTAATAGTATATAACGTTATACGTTATATAGTAATATTATATAACGTTATGCGTTATATAGTAATAGTATATAACGTTATACGTTATATAGTAATAGTATATAACGTTATGCGTTATATAGTAATAGTATATAACGTTATACGATAGTACATAATAGTATATATCGTTATACGTTATATAGTAATAGTATATAACGTTATACGTTATATAGTAATAGTATATAACGTTATACGTTATATAGTAATAGTATATAACGTTATACGTTAGTACGTAATAATATACAACGATATACCTGATATGGTAAAACTATATAACGTTATACGCTATTACGTAATAGTATATAACGTTATACGTTAATACGGAATAGCATATATCGTTATACCTTATATAGTAATAGTATATAACGTTATACGTTATATAGTAATAGTATATAACGTTATACGTTAGTACGTAATAATATACAACGTTGTACGTGATATGGCAATACTATATAACGTTATACGTTATTACGTAATAGTATATAACGTTATACGTTATTACGTAATAGTATATAACGTTATACGTTATATAGTAATATTATATAACGTTATGCGTTATATAGTAATAGTATATAACGTTGTACGTTATATAGTAATAGTATATAACGTTATACGTTATATAGTAATAGTATATAACGTTAAACGTTATATAGTAATAGTATATAACGTTATACGTTATATAGTAATAGTATATAACGTTATATGTTATATAGTAATATTATATAACGTTATGCGTTATATAGTAATAGTATATAACGTTATACGATAGTACGTAATAGTATATATCGTTATACGTTATATAGTAATATTATATAACGTTATGCGTTATATAGTAATAGTATATAACGTTATACGTTATATAGCAATAGTATATAACGTTATGCGTTCTATAGTAATAGTATATAACGTTATACGATAGTACGGAATAGTATATATCGTTATACGTTATATAGTAATAGTATATAACGTTATACGTTATATAGTAATAGTATATAACGTTATACGTTATATAGTAATAGTATATAACGTTATACGTTATATAGTAATAGTATATAACGTTATACGTTATATAGTAATAGTATATAACGTTATACGTTATATAGTAATATTATATAACGTTATGCGTTATATAGTAATAGTATATAACGATATACGTTATATAGTAATAGTATATAACGTTATGCGTTATATAGTAATAGTATATAACGTTATACGTTAATACGGAATAGTATATATCGTTATACGTTATATAGTAATAGTATATAACGTTATACGTTATATAGTAATAGTATATAACGTTATACGTTATATAGTAATAGTATATAACGTTATACGTTATATAGTAATAGTATATAACGTTATACGTTATATAGTAATAGTATATAACGTTATACGTTATATAGTAATATTATATAACGTTATACGTTATATAGTAATATTATATAACGTTATGCGTTATATAGTAATAGTATATAACGATATACGTTATATAGTAATAGTATATAACGTTATGCGTTATATAGTAATAGTATATAACGTTATACGATAGTACGTAATAGTATATATCGTTATACGTTATATAGTAATAGTATATAACGTTATACGTTATATAGTAATAGTATATAACGTTATACGTTATATAGTAATAGTATATAACGTTATATGTTATATAGTAATATTATATAACGTTATGCGTTATATAGTAATAGTATATAACGTTATACGTTATATAGTAATAGTATATAACGTTATACGTTATATAGTAATAGTATATAACGTTATACGTTATATAGTAATAGTATATAACGTTATACGTTAGTACGTAATAATATACAACGTTATACGTGATATGGCAATACTATATAACGTTATACGTTATATAGTAATAGTATATAACGTTATACGTTATATAGTAATAGTATATAACGTTATGCGTTATATAGTAATAGTATGTCGGAGATGCAGAGACATCGAGCCTTTCTTTTGGAGGATTTCTCAATACTTGGGCTCGGGGTGACATAACTGGTCGCCGAACGTAGCCACAGTCACTGGATGAACGAAATGTTTTACAAAGGAGGTTCCAGTGTTAAGGGATACGCTGTATAAACAATCAAGTCTTGATCAGGAGCAATGCTGGTTTATGTGGAAATGCCT
Organism: Bombus terrestris; assembly: GCF_910591885.1. Classification (NCBI taxonomy): domain Eukaryota; kingdom Metazoa; phylum Arthropoda; class Insecta; order Hymenoptera; family Apidae; genus Bombus; species Bombus terrestris. The sequence goes on along the minus strand of NC_063271.1, from coordinate 19,824,058 downwards.
AGTTACGGCGCTTGGGAATTTGTTGATATTCCCGATCGATATGTATTTGATATATGTAACTGTATCTGTCTTTTATTTTGCAATCTCCTTGGAGAGTTTACTGTCATCGTCTTGGAGTCAGTCTTAGAGAAACCCTGTGCCAGAGTGAACGTGTCAGTGTGCTATCAAAAATATATTAAAACGTACAGAAAGTTTCCCGTTGACCGTGGATTCGTTACAGAACCCAAGAATATTATTTAAAGCATTTGTTTACTTATTGCTTGTTATCTTAGTTAACCGATAAACTAATTATTTATCAAACTTTGTAAAGAAATATAATTTTATGTAAATACAACCTTTATTGAACATCATGATGGCAAATGCTAACGAAGAATCGTCTCGCGCTCGAAATCCAAACGACAATTCGACATATATAATAATTCGACATATATTCGACATATATTCGTTATACGTTATATAGTAATAGTATATAACGTTATACGTTATATAGTAATAGTATATAACGTTATACGTTATAGAGTAATAGTATATAACGTTATACGTTATATAGTAATAGCATATAACGTTATACGTTATATAGTAATAGTATATAACGTTATACGTTATATAGTAATATTATATAACGTTATGCGTTATATAGTAGTAGTATATAACGTTATACGTCATATGGTAATAGTATATAACGTTATGCGTTATATAGTAATAGTATATAACGTTATTAGATAGTACGTAATAGTATATATCGTTATACGTTATATAGTAATAGTATATAACGTTATACGCTAGTACGTAATAATATACAACGATATACGTGGTATGGTAATACTATATAACGTTATGCGCTATTACGTAATAGTATATAACGTTATACGTTAATACGGAATAGTATATATCGTTATACGTTATATAGTAATAGTATATAACGTTATACGTTATATAGTAATAGTATATAACGTTATACGTTATATAGTAATAGTATATAACGTTATACGTTATATAGTAATAGTATATAACGTTATACGTTAGTACGTAATAATATACAACGTTATACGTGATATGGCAATACTATATAACGTTATACGTTATTACCTAATAGTATATAACGTTATACGTTATATAGTAATAGTATATAACGTTATACGTTATATAGTATTAGTATATAACGTTATACGTTATGTAGTGATAGTATATAACGGTATACGTTATATAGTAATAATGCATAACGTTATACGTTATATAGTAATAGTATATAACGTTGTACGTTATATAGTAATAGCATATAACGTTATACGTTATATAGTAATATTATATAACGTTATGCGTTATATAGTAATAGTATATAACGTTATACGTTATATAGTAATAGTATATAACGTTATGCGTTATATAGTAATAGTATATAACGTTATACGATAGTACATAATAGTATATATCGTTATACGTTATATAGTAATAGTATATAACGTTATACGTTATATAGTAATAGTATATAACGTTATACGTTATATAGTAATAGTATATAACGTTATACGTTAGTACGTAATAATATACAACGTTGTACGTGATATGGCAATACTATATAACGTTATACGTTATTACGTAATAGTATATAACGTCATACGTTATTACGTAATAGTATATAACGTTATACGTTATATAGTAATATTATATAACGTTATGCGTTATATAGTAATAGTATATAACGTTATACGTTATATAGTAATAGTATATAACGTTATACGTTATTACGTAATAGTATATAACGTTATACGTTATATAGTAATAGTATATAACGTTATACGTTATATAGTAATAGTATATAACGTTATACGTTATATAGTAATAGTATATAACGTTATACGTTATATAGTAATAGTATGTAACGTTATACGTTATATAGTAATAGTATATAACGTTATACGTTATATAGTAATATTATATAACGTTATGCGTTATATAGTGATAGTATATAACGTTATGCGTTATATAGTAATATTATATAACGTTATACGTTATATAGTAATAGTATATAACGTTATGCGTTATATAGTAATAGTATATAACGTTATACGTTATATAGTAATAGTATATAACGTTATGCGTTATATAGTAATAGTATATAACGTTATACGATAGTACGTAATAGTATATATCGTTATACGTTATATAGTAATAGTATATAACGTTATACGTTATATAGTAATAGTATATAACGTTATGCGTTATATAGTAATAGTATATAACGTTATACGTTATATAGTAATAGTATACAACGTTATGCGTTATATAGTAATAGTATATAACGTTATACGATAGTACGTAATAGTATATATCGTTATACGTTATATAGTAATAGTATATAACGTTATACGTTATATAGTAATATTATATAACGTTATGCGTTATATAGTAATAGTATATAACGATATACGTTATATAGTAATAGTATATAACGTTATGCGTTATATAGTAATAGTATATAACGTTATACGTTAATACGGAATAGTATATATCGTTATACGTTATATAGTAATAGTATATAACGTTATACGTTATATAGTAATAGTATATAACGTTATACGTTATATAGTAATAGTATATAACGTTATACGTTATATAGTAATAGTATATAACGTTATACGTTAGTACGTAATAATATACAACGTTATACGTGATATGGCAATACTATATAACGTTATACGTTATATAGTAATAGTATATAACGTTATACGTTATATAGTAATAGTATATAACGTTATGCGTTATATAGTAATAGTATGTCGGAGATGCAGAGACATCGAGCCTTTCTTTTGGAGGATTTCTCAATACTTGGGCTCGGGGTGACATAACTGGTCGCCGAACGTAGCCACAGTCACTGGATGAACGAAATGTTTTACAAAGGAGGTTCCAGTGTTAAGGGATACGCTGTATAAACAATCAAGTCTTGATCAGGAGCAATGCTGGTTTATGTGGAAATGCCTAGTTACGGCGCTTGGGAATTTGTTGATATTCCCGATCGATATGTATTTGATATATGTAACTGTATCTGTCTTTTATTTTGCAATCTCCTTGGAGAGTTTACTGTCATCGTCTTGGAGTCAGTCTTAGAGAAACCCTGTGCCAGAGTGAACGTGTCAGTGTGCTATCAAAAATATATTAAAACGTACAGAAAGTTTCCCGTTGACCGTGGATTCGTTACAGAACCCAAGAATATTATTTAAAGCATTTGTTTACTTATTGCTTGTTATCTTAGTTAACCGATAAACTAATTATTTATCAAACTTTGTAAAGAAATATAATTTTATGTAAATACAACCTTTATTGAACATCATGATGGCAAATGCTAACGAAGAATCGTCTCGCGCTCGAAATCCAAACGACAATTCGACATATATAATAATTCGACATATATTCGACATATATTCGTTATACGTTATATAGTAATAGTATATAACGTTATACGTTATATAGTAATAGTATATAACGTTATACGTTATAGAGTAATAGTATATAACGTTATACGTTATATAGTAATAGCATATAACGTTATACGTTATATAGTAATAGTATATAACGTTATACGTTATATAGTAATATTATATAACGTTATGCGTTATATAGTAGTAGTATATAACGTTATACGTCATATGGTAATAGTATATAACGTTATGCGTTATATAGTAATAGTATATAACGTTATTAGATAGTACGTAATAGTATATATCGTTATACGTTATATAGTAATAGTATATAACGTTATACGCTAGTACGTAATAATATACAACGATATACGTGGTATGGTAATACTATATAACGTTATGCGCTATTACGTAATAGTATATAACGTTATACGTTAATACGGAATAGTATATATCGTTATACGTTATATAGTAATAGTATATAACGTTATACGTTATATAGTAATAGTATATAACGTTATACGTTATATAGTAATAGTATATAACGTTATACGTTATATAGTAATAGTATATAACGTTATACGTTAGTACGTAATAATATACAACGTTATACGTGATATGGCAATACTATATAACGTTATACGTTATTACCTAATAGTATATAACGTTATACGTTATATAGTAATAGTATATAACGTTATACGTTATATAGTATTAGTATATAACGTTATACGTTATGTAGTGATAGTATATAACGGTATACGTTATATAGTAATAATGCATAACGTTATACGTTATATAGTAATAGTATATAACGTTGTACGTTATATAGTAATAGCATATAACGTTATACGTTATATAGTAATATTATATAACGTTATGCGTTATATAGTAATAGTATATAACGTTATACGTTATATAGTAATAGTATATAACGTTATGCGTTATATAGTAATAGTATATAACGTTATACGATAGTACGTAATAGTATATATCTTTATACGTTATATAGTAATAGTATATAACGTTATACGTTATATAGTAATAGTATATAACGTTATACGTTATATAGTAATAGTATATAACGTTATACGTTATATAGTAATATTGTATAACGTTATACGTTATATAGTAATAGTATATAACGTTATACGTTATATAGTAATAGTATATAACGTTATACGTTATATAGTGATAGTATATAACGTTATACGTTATATAGTAATAGTATATAACGTTATACGTTATATAGTAATAGTATATAACGTTATACGTTATATAGTAATAGCATATAACGTTATACGTTATATAGAAATAGTATATAACGTTATACGTTATATAGTAATATTATATAACGTTATGCGTTATATAGTAATAGTATATAACGATATACGTTATATAGTAATAGTATATAACGTTATGCGTTATATAGTAATAGTATATAACGTTATACGTTAATACGGAATAGTATATATCGTTATACGTTATATAGTAATAGTATATAACGTTATACGTTATTACGTAATAGTAAATAACGTTATACGTTATATAGTAATAGTATATAACGTTATACGTTATATAGTAATAGTATATAACGTTATACGTTATATAGTAATATTATATAACGTTATACGTTATATAGTAATATTATATAACGTTATACGTTATATAGTAATAGTATATAACGTTATACGTTATATAGTAATAGTATATAACGTTATACGTTATATAGTGATAGTATATAACGTTATACGTTATATAGTAATAGTATATAACGTTATACGTTATATAGTAATAGCATATAACGTTATACGTTATATAGAAATAGTATATAACGTTATACGTTATATAGTAATATTATATAACGTTATGCGTTATATAGTAATAGTATATAACGATATACGTTATATAGTAATAGTATATAACGTTATGCGTTATATAGTAATAGTATATAACGTTATACGTTAATACGGAATAGTATATATCGTTATACGTTATATAGTAATAGTATATAACGTTATACGTTAGTACGTAATAATATACAACGTTATACGTGATATGGCAATACTATATAACGTTATACGTTATTACGTAATAGTAAATAACGTTATACGTTATATAGTAATAGTATATAACGTTATACGTTATATAGTAATAGTATATAACGTTATACGTTATATAGTAATATTATATAACGTTATACGTTATATAGTAATAGTATATAACGTTATACGTTATATAGTAATAGTATATAACGTTATACGTTATATAGTGATAGTATATAACGTTATACGTTATATAGTAATAGTATATAACGTTATACGTTATATAGTAATAGCATATAACGTTATACGTTATATAGAAATAGTATATAACGTTATACGTTATATAGTAATATTATATAACGTTATGCGTTATATAGTAATAGTATATAACGATATACGTTATATAGTAATAGTATATAACGTTATGCGTTATATAGCAATAGTATATAACGTTATACGTTAATACGGAATAGTATATATCGTTATACGTTATATAGTAATAGTATATAACGTTATACGTTATATAGTAATAGTATATAACGGTATACGTTATATAGTAATAGTATATAACGTTATGCGTTATATAGTAATAGTATATAACGTTATGCGATAGTACGGAATAGTATATATCGTTATACGTTATATAGTAATAGTATATAACGTTATACGATATAGTAATAGTATATAACGTTATACGTTATATAGTAATATTATATAACGTTATGCGTTATATAGTAATATTATATAACGTTATACGTTATATGGTAATAGTATATAACGTTATACGTTATATAGTAATATTATATAACGTTATACGTTATATAGTAATAGTATATAACGTTATACGTTATATAGTAATAGTATATAACGTTATACGTTATATAGTAATATTATATAACGTTATGCGTTATATAGTAATAGTATATAACGTTATACGATAGTACGGAATAGTATATATCGTTATACGTTATATAGTAATAGTATATAACGTTATACGTTAATACGTAGTAGTATATATCGTTATAAGTTATATAGTAATAGTATATAGCGATATACGTTATATAGTAATAGTATATAACGTTATACGTTATATAATAATAGTATATAACGTTATACGTGATATGGCAATACTATATAACGTTATACGTTATTACGTAATAGTATATAACGTTATACGTTATATAGTAATAGTATATAACGTTATACGTTATATAGTAATATTATATAACGTTATGCGTTATATAGTAATAGTATATAACGCATAACGTTATATAGTAATAGTATATAACGTTATGCGTTATATAGTAATAGTATATAACGTTATACGATAGTACGGAATAGTATATATCGTTATACGTTATATAGTAATAGTATATAACGTTATACGTTAGTACGTAATAATATACAACGTTATACGTAATATGGCAATACTATATAACGTTATACGCTATTACGTAATAGTAAATAACGTTATACGTTATATAGTAATAGTATATAACGTTATACGTTATATAGTAATATTATATAACGTTATGCGTTATATAGTAATAGTATATAACGTTATACGTTATATAGTAATATTATATAACGTTATGCGTTATATAGTAATAGTATATAACGTTATACGTTATATAGTAATAGTATATAACGTTATACGTTATATAGTAATAGTATATAACGTTATACGTTATATAGTAATAGTATATAACGTTATACGTTATATAGTAATAGTATATAACGTTATACGTTACATAGTAATAGTATATAACGTTATACGTTATATAGTAATAGTATATAACGTTATACGTTATATAGTAATGTTATATAACGTTATGCGTTATATAGTAATATTATATAACGTTATGCGTTATATAGTAATAGTATATAACGTTATACGTTATATAGTAATAGTATATAACGTTATACGTTAGTACGTAATAATATACAACGTTGTACGTGATATGGCAATACTATATAACGTTATACGTTATTACGTAATAGTATATAACGTTATACGTTATTACGTAATAGTATATAACGTTATACGTTATATAGTAATAGTATATAACGTTATACGTTATATAGTAATAGTATATAACGTTATACGTTATGTAGTGATAGTATATAACGGTATACGTTATATAGTAATAATACATAACGTTATACGTTATATAGTAATAGTATATAACGTTATACGTTATATAGTAATAGTATATAACGTTATGCGTTATATACTAATAGTATATAACGTTATACGATAGTACGTAATAGTATATATCGTTATACGTTATATAGTAATAGTATATAACGTTATACGTTAGTACGTAATAGTATACAACGTTATACGTGATATGGCAATACTATATAACGTTATACGTTATTACGTAATAGTATATAACGTTATAAGTTATATAGTAATAGTATATAACGTTATACGTTATATAGTAATAGTATATAACGTTATACGTTATATAGTAATAGTATATAACGTTATACGTTATATAGTAATATTATATAACGTTATGCGTTATATAGTAATAGTATATAACGTTATACGTTATATAGTAATAGTATATAACGTTATGCGTTATATAGTAATAGTATATAACGTTATACGATAGTACATAATAGTATATATCGTTATTCGTTATATAGTAATAGTATATAACGTTATACGTTATATAGTAATAGTATATAACGTTATACGTTATATAGTAATGGTATATAACGTTATACGTTACATAGTAGTAGTATATAACGTTATACGTTATATAGTAATAGTATATAACGTTATACGTTATATAGTAATATTATATAACGTTATGCGTTATATAGTAATATTATATAACGTTATGCGTTATATAGTAATAGTATATAACGTTATACGTTATATAGTAATAGTATATAACGTTATACGTTAGTACGTAATAATATACAACGATATACGTGATATGGTAAAACTATATAACGTTATACGCTATTACGTAATAGTATATAACGTTATACGTTAACACGGAATAGTATATATCGTTATACCTTATATAGTAATAGTATATAACGTTATACGTTATATAGTAATAGTATATAACGTTATACGTTAGTACGTAATAATATACAACGTTGTACGTGATATGGCAATACTATATAACGTTATACGTTATTACGTAATAGTATATAACGTTATACGTTATTACGTAATAGTATATAACGTTATACGTTATATAGTAATATTATATAACGTTATGCGTTATATAGTAATAGTATATAACGTTATACGTTATATAGTAATAGTATATAACGTTATACGTTATATAGTAATAGTATATAACGTTATACGTTAGTACGTAATAGTATACAACGTTATACGTGATATGGCAATACTATATAACGTTATACGTTATTACGTAATAGTATATAACGTTATAAGTTATATAGTAATAGTATATAACGTTATACGTTATATAGTAATAGTATATAACGTTATACGTTATATAGTAATAGTATATAACGTTATACGTTATATAGTAATATTATATAACGTTATGCGTTATATAGTAATAGTATATAACGTTATACGTTATATAGTAATAGTATATAACGTTATGCGTTATATAGTAATAGTATATAACGTTATACGATAGTACATAATAGTATATATCGTTATTCGTTATATAGTAATAGTATATAACGTTATACGTTATATAGTAATAGTATATAACGTTATACGTTATATAGTAATGGTATATAACGTTATACGTTATATAGTAATATTATATAACGTTATGCGTTATATAGTAATAGTATATAACGTTATACGTTATATAGTAATATTATATAACGTTATGCGTTATATAGTAATAGTATATAACGTTATACGTTATATAGTAATAGTATATAACGTTATACGTTATATAGTAATAGTATATAACGTTATACGTTATATAGTAATAGTATATAGCGTTATACGTTATATAGTAATATTATATAACGTTATACGTTATATAGTAATATTATATAACGTTATGCGTTATATAGTAATAGTATATAACGTTATACGTTATATAGTAATAGTATATAACGTTATGCGTTATATAGTAATAGTATATAACGTTATACGATAGTACGTAATAGTATATATCTTTATACGTTATATAGTAATAGTATATAACGTTATACGTTATATAGTAATAGTATATAACGTTATACGTTATATAGTAATAGTATATAACGTTATACGTTATATAGTAATATTGTATAACGTTATACGTTATATAGTAATAGTATATAACGTTATACGTTATATAGTAATAGTATATAACGTTATACGTTATATAGTGATAGTATATAACGTTATACGTTATATAGTAATAGTATATAACGTTATACGTTATATAGTAATAGTATATAACGTTATACGTTATATAGTAATAGCATATAACGTTATACGTTATATAGAAATAGTATATAACGTTATACGTTATATAGTAATATTATATAACGTTATGCGTTATATAGTAATAGTATATAACGATATACGTTATATAGTAATAGTATATAACGTTATGCGTTATATAGTAATAGTATATAACGTTATACGTTAATACGGAATAGTATATATCGTTATACGTTATATAGTAATAGTATATAACGTTATACGTTATTACGTAATAGTAAATAACGTTATACGTTATATAGTAATAGTATATAACGTTATACGTTATATAGTAATAGTATATAACGTTATACGTTATATAGTAATATTATATAACGTTATACGTTATATAGTAATATTATATAACGTTATACGTTATATAGTAATAGTATATAACGTTATACGTTATATAGTAATAGTATATAACGTATAACGTTATATAGTGATAGTATATAACGTTATACGTTATATAGTAATAGTATATAACGTTATACGTTATATAGTAATAGCATATAACGTTATACGTTATATAGAAATAGTATATAACGTTATACGTTATATAGTAATATTATATAACGTTATGCGTTATATAGTAATAGTATATAACGATATACGTTATATAGTAATAGTATATAACGTTATGCGTTATATAGGAATAGTATATAACGTTATACGTTAATACGGAATAGTATATATCGTTATACGTTATATAGTAATAGTATATAACGTTATACGTTAGTACGTAATAATATACAACGTTATACGTGATATGGCAATACTATATAACGTTATACGTTATTACGTAATAGTAAATAACGTTATACGTTATATAGTAATAGTATATAACGTTATACGTTATATAGTAATAGTATATAACGTTATACGTTATATAGTAATATTATATAACGTTATACGTTATATAGTAATAGTATATAACGTTATACGTTATATAGTAATAGTATATAACGTTATACGTTATATAGTGATAGTATATAACGTTATACGTTATATAGTAATAGTATATAACGTTATACGTTATATAGTAATAGCATATAACGTTATACGTTATATAGAAATAGTATATAACGTTATACGTTATATAGTAATATTATATAACGTTATGCGTTATATAGTAATAGTATATAACGATATACGTTATATAGTAATAGTATATAACGTTATGCGTTATATAGCAATAGTATATAACGTTATACGTTAATACGGAATAGTATATATCGTTATACGTTATATAGTAATAGTATATAACGTTATACGTTATATAGTAATAGTATATAACGGTATACGTTATATAGTAATAGTATATAACGTTGTGCGTTATATAGTAATAGTATATAACGTTATGCGATAGTACGGAATAGTATATATCGTTATACGTTATATAGTAATAGTATATAACGTTATACGATATAGTAATAGTATATAACGTTATACGTTATATAGTAATATTATATAACGTTATGCGTTATATAGTAATATTATATAACGTTATACGTTATATGGTAATAGTATATAACGTTATACGTTATATAGTAATATTATATAACGTTATACGTTATATAGTAATAGTATATAACGTTATACGTTATATAGTAATAGTATATAACGTTATACGTTATATAGTAATATTATATAACGTTATGCGTTATATAGTAATAGTATATAACGTTATACGATAGTACGGAATAGTATATATCGTTATACGTTATATAGTAATAGTATATAACGTTATACGTTAATACGTAGTAGTATATATCGTTATAAGTTATATAGTAATAGTATATAGCGATATACGTTATATAGTAATAGTATATAACGTTATACGTTATATAATAATAGTATATAACGTTATACGTGATATGGCAATACTATATAACGTTATACGTTATTACGTAATAGTATATAACGTTATACGTTATATAGTAATAGTATATAACGTTATACGTTATATAGTAATATTATATAACGTTATGCGTTATATAGTAATAGTATATAACGATATACGTTATATAGTAATAGTATATAACGTTATGCGTTATATAGTAATAGTATATAACGTTATACGATAGTACGGAATAGTATATATCGTTATACGTTATATAGTAATAGTATATAACGTTATACGTTAGTACGTAATAATATACAACGTTATACGTAATATGGCAATACTATATAACGTTATACGCTATTACGTAATAGTAAATAACGTTATACGTTATATAGTAATAGTATATAACGTTATACGTTATATAGTAATATTATATAACGTTATGCGTTATATAGTAATAGTATATAACGTTATACGTTATATAGTAATATTATATAACGTTATGCGTTATATAGTAATAGTATATAACGTTATACGTTATATAGTAATAGTATATAACGTTATACGTTATATAGTAATAGTATATAACGTTATACGTTATATAGTAATAGTATATAACGTTATACGTTATATAGTAATAGTATATAACGTTATACGTTACATAGTAATAGTATATAACGTTATACGTTATATAGTAATAGTATATAACGTTATACGTTATATAGTAATGTTATATAACGTTATGCGTTATATAGTAATATTATATAACGTTATGCGTTATATAGTAATAGTATATAACGTTATACGTTATATAGTAATAGTATATAACGTTATACGTTAGTACGTAATAATATACAACGTTGTACGTGATATGGCAATACTATATAACGTCATACGTTATTACGTAATAGTATATAACGTTATACGTTATTACGTAATAGTATATAACGTTATACGTTATATAGTAATAGTATATAACGTTATACGTTATATAGTAATAGTATATAACGTTATACGTTATGTAGTGATAGTATATAACGGTATACGTTATATAGTAATAATACATAACGTTATACGTTATATAGTAATAGTATATAACGTTATACGTTATATAGTAATAGTATATAACGTTATGCGTTATATACTAATAGTATATAACGTTATACGATAGTACGTAATAGTATATATCGTTATACGTTATATAGTAATAGTATATAACGTTATACGTTAGTACGTAATAGTATACAACGTTATACGTGATATGGCAATACTATATAACGTTATACGTTATTACGTAATAGTATATAACGTTATAAGTTATATAGTAATAGTATATAACGTTATACGTTATATAGTAATAGTATATAACGTTATACGTTATATAGTAATAGTATATAACGTTATACGTTATATAGTAATATTATATAACGTTATGCGTTATATAGTAATAGTATATAACGTTATACGTTATATAGTAATAGTATATAACGTTATGCGTTATATAGTAATAGTATATAACGTTATACGATAGTACATAATAGTATATATCGTTATTCGTTATATAGTAATAGTATATAACGTTATACGTTATATAGTAATAGTATATAACGTTATACGTTATATAGTAATGGTATATAACGTTATACGTTACATAGTAGTAGTATATAACGTTATACGTTATATAGTAATAGTATATAACGTTATACGTTATATAGTAATATTATATAACGTTATGCGTTATATAGTAATATTATATAACGTTATGCGTTATATAGTAATAGTATATAACGTTATACGTTATATAGTAATAGTATATAACGTTATACGTTAGTACGTAATAATATACAACGATATACGTGATATGGTAAAACTATATAACGTTATACGCTATTACGTAATAGTATATAACGTTATACGTTAACACGGAATAGTATATATCGTTATACCTTATATAGTAATAGTATATAACGTTATACGTTATATAGTAATAGTATATAACGTTATACGTTAGTACGTAATAATATACAACGTTGTACGTGATATGGCAATACTATATAACGTTATACGTTATTACGTAATAGTATATAACGTTATACGTTATTACGTAATAGTATATAACGTTATACGTTATATAGTAATATTATATAACGTTATGCGTTATATAGTAATAGTATATAACGTTATACGTTATATAGTAATAGTATATAACGTTATACGTTATATAGTAATAGTATATAACGTTATACGTTATATAGTAATAGTATATAACGTTATACGTTATATAGTAATAGTATATAACGTTATACGTTACATAGTAATAGTATATAACGTTATACGTTATATAGTAATAGTATATAACGTTATACGTTATATAGTAATATTATATAACGTTATGCGTTATATAGTAATATTATATAACGTTATGCGTTATATAGTAATAGTATATAACGTTATACGTTATATAGTAATAGTATATAACGTTATACGTTATATAGTAATAGTATATAACGTTATACGTTATATAGTAATAGTATATAACGTTATACGTTACATAGTAATAGTATATAACGTTATACGTTATATAGTAATAGTATATAACGTTATACGTTATATAGTAATATTATATAACGTTATGCGTTATATAGTAATATTATATAACGTTATGCGTTATATAGTAATAGTATATAACGTTATACGTTATATAGTAATAGTATATAACGTTATACGTTATATAGTAATAGTATATAACGTTATACGTTATATAGTAATAGTATATAACGTTATACGTTAGTACGTAATAATATACAACGATATACGTGATATGGTAAAACTATATAACGTTATACGCTATTACGTAATAGTATATAACGTTATACGTTAACACGGAATAGTATATATCGTTATACCTTATATAGTAATAGTATATAACGTTATACGTTATATAGTAATAGTATATAACGTTATACGTTAGTACGTAATAATATACAACGTTGTACGTGATATGGCAATACTATATAACGTTATACGTTATTACGTAATAGTATATAGCGTTATACGTTATTACGTAATAGTATATAACGTTATACGTTATATAGTAATATTATATAACGTTATGCGTTATATAGTAATAGTATATAACGTTATACGTTATATAGTAATAGTATATAACGTTATGCGTTCTATAGTAATAGTATATAACGTTATACGATAGTACGGAATAGTATATATCGTTATACGTTATATAGTAGTAGTATATAACGTTATACGTTATTACGTAATAGTATATAACGTTATACGTTATTACGTAATAGTATATAACGTTATACGTTATATAGTAATAGTATATAACGTTATACGTTATATAGTAATAGTATATAACGTTATACCTTATATAGTAATAGTATATAACGTTATACGTTATATAGTAATATTATATAACGTTATACGTTATATAGTAATATTATATAACGTTATACGTTATATAGTAATAGTATGTAACGTTATACGTTATATAGTAATATTATACAACGTTATGCGTTATATAGTAATAGTATATAACGTTATACGTTATATAGTAATATTATATAACGTTATGCGTTATATACTAATAGTATATAACGTTATACGTTATATGGTAATAGTATATAACGTTATACGTTATATAGTAATAGTATATAACGTTATACGTTATATAGTAATAGTATATAACGTTATACGTTATATAGTAATAGTATATAACGTTATACGTTACATAGTAATAGTATATAACGTTATACGTTAGTACGTAATAATATACAACGATATACGTGATATGGTAAAACTATATAACGTTATACGCTATTACGTAATAGTATATAACGTTATACGTTAACACGGAATAGTATATATCGTTATACGTTATATAGTAGTAGTATATAACGTTATACGTTATTACGTAATAGTATATAACGTTATACGTTATATAGTAATAGTATATAACGTTATACCTTATATAGTAATAGTATATAACGTTATACGTTATATAGTAATATTATATAACGTTATACGTTATATAGTAATATTATATAACGTTATACGTTATATAGTAATAGTATGTAACGTTATACGTTATATAGTAATATTATACAACGTTATGCGTTATATAGTAATAGTATATAACGTTATACGTTATATAGTAATATTATATAACGTTATGCGTTATATACTAATAGTATATAACGTTATACGTTATATAGTAATAGTATATAACGTTATACGATAGTACATAATAGTATATATCGTTATACGTTATATAGTAATAGTATATAACGTTATACGTTATATAGTAATAGTATATAACGTTATACGTTATATAGTAATAGTATATAACGTTATACGTTAGTACGTAATAATATACAACGATATACGTGATATGGTAAAACTATATAACGTTATACGCTATTACGTAATAGTATATAACGTTATACGTTAACACGGAATAGTATATATCGTTATACCTTATATAGTAATAGTATATAACGTTATACGTTATATAGTAATAGTATATAACGTTATACGTTAGTACGTAATAATATAAAACGTTGTACGTGATATGGCAATACTATATAACGTTATACGTTATTACGTAATAGTATATAGCGTTATACGTTATTACGTAATAGTATATAACGTTATACGTTATATAGTAATATTATATAACGTTATGCGTTATATAGTAATAGTATATAACGTTATACGTTATATAGTAATAGTATATAACGTTATACGTTATATAGTAATAGTATATAACGTTATACGTTATATAGTAATAGTATATAACGTTATACGTTATATAGTAATAGTATATAACGTTATACGTTATATAGTAATAGTATATAACGTTATACGT
Organism: Bombus terrestris; assembly: GCF_910591885.1. Lineage (NCBI taxonomy): Eukaryota > Metazoa > Arthropoda > Insecta > Hymenoptera > Apidae > Bombus > Bombus terrestris. The sequence continues at coordinate 19,807,428 of NC_063271.1, read as the reverse complement.
TATATAGTAATAGTATATAACGTTATACGTTACATAGTAATAGTATATAACGTTATACGTTATATAGTAATAGTATATAACGTTATACGATATAGTAATAGTATATAACGTTATACGTTATATAGTAATATTATATAACGTTATGCGTTATATAGTAATAGTATATAACGTTATACGTTATATAGTAATAGTATATAACGTTATACGTTATATAGTAATAGTATATAACGTTATACGTTATATAGTAATAGTATATAACGTTATACGTTATATAGTAATATTATATAACGTTATGCGTTATATAGTAATAGTATATAACGGTATACGTTATATAGTAATAGTATATAACGTTATGCGTTATATAGTAATAGTATATAACGTTATACGATAGTACGGAATAGTATATATCGTTATACGTTATATAGTAATAGTATATAACGTTATACGTTAGTACGTAATAATATACAACGTTATACGTGATATGGCAATACTATATAACGTTATACGTTATTACGTAATAGTAAATAACGTAATACGTTATATAGTAATAGTATATAACGTTATACGATATAGTAATAGTATATAACGTTATACGTTATATAGTAATATTATATAACGTTATGCGTTATATAGTAATAGTATATAACGTTATACGATAGAACGGAATAGTATATATCGTTATACGTTATATAGTAATAGTATATAACGTTATACGTTATATAGTAATAGTATATAACGTTATACGTTATATAGTAATAGTATATAACGTTATACGTTATATAGTAATAGTATACAACGTTATACGTTATATAGTAATAGTATATAACGTTATACGTTAGTACGTAATAATATACAACGTTATACGTGATATGGCAATACTATATAACGTTATACGTTATATAGTAATAGTATATAGCGTTATACGTTATATAGTAATAGTATATAACGTTATACGTTATATAGTAATAGTATATAACGTTATACGTTATATAGTAATATTATATAACGTTATGCGTTATATAGTAATAGTATATAACGTTATACGATAGTACGGAAAAGTATATATCGTTATACGTTATATAGTAATAGTATATAACGTTATACGTTATATAGTAATAGTATATAACGTTATACGTTATATAGTAATAGTATATAACGTTATACGTTATATAGTAATAGTATACAACGTTATACGTTATATAGTAATAGTATATAACGTTATACGTTAGTACGTAATAATATACAACGTTATACGTGATATGGCAATACTATATAACGTTATACGTTATATAGTAATAGTATATAGCGTTATACGTTATATAGTAATAGTATATAACGTTATACGTTATATAGTAATAGTATATAACGTTATACGTTATATAGTAATATTATATAACGTTATGCGTTATATAGTAATATTATATAACGTTATGCGTTATATAGTAATAGTATATAACGGTATACGTTATATAGTAATAGTATATAACGTTATGCGTTATATAGTAATAGTATATAACGTTATACGATAGTACGGAATAGTATATATCGTTATACGTTATATAGTAATAGTATATAACGTTATACGTTAGTACGTAATAATATACAACGTTATACGTGATATGGCAATACTATATAACGTTATACGTTATTACGTAATAGTAAATAACGTAATACGTTATATAGTAATAGTATATAACGTTATACGATATAGTAATAGTATATAACGTTATACGTTATATAGTAATATTATATAACGTTATGCGTTATATAGTAATAGTATATAACGTTATACGATAGAACGGAATAGTATATATCGTTATACGTTATATAGTAATAGTATATAACGTTATACGTTATATAGTAATAGTATATAACGTTATACGTTATATAGTGATAGTATATAACGTTATACGTTATATAGTAATAGTATATAACGTTATACGTTATATAGTAATAGTATATAACGTTATACGTTATATAGTAATAGCATATAACGTTATACGTTATATAGAAATAGTATATAACGTTATACGTTATATAGTAATATTATATAACGTTATGCGTTATATAGTAATAGTATATAACGATATACGTTATATAGTAATAGTATATAACGTTATGCGTTATATAGTAATAGTATATAACGTTATACGTTAATACGGAATAGTATATATCGTTATACGTTATATAGTAATAGTATATAACGTTATACGTTATTACGTAATAGTAAATAACGTTATACGTTATATAGTAATAGTATATAACGTTATACGTTATATAGTAATAGTATATAACGTTATACGTTATATAGTAATATTATATAACGTTATACGTTATATAGTAATATTATATAACGTTATACGTTATATAGTAATAGTATATAACGTTATACGTTATATAGTAATAGTATATAACGTTATACGTTATATAGTGATAGTATATAACGTTATACGTTATATAGTAATAGTATATAACGTTATACGTTATATAGTAATAGCATATAACGTTATACGTTATATAGAAATAGTATATAACGTTATACGTTATATAGTAATATTATATAACGTTATGCGTTATATAGTAATAGTATATAACGATATACGTTATATAGTAATAGTATATAACGTTATGCGTTATATAGTAATAGTATATAACGTTATACGTTAATACGGAATAGTATATATCGTTATACGTTATATAGTAATAGTATATAACGTTATACGTTAGTACGTAATAATATACAACGTTATACGTGATATGGCAATACTATATAACGTTATACGTTATTACGTAATAGTAAATAACGTTATACGTTATATAGTAATAGTATATAACGTTATACGTTATATAGTAATAGTATATAACGTTATACGTTATATAGTAATATTATATAACGTTATACGTTATATAGTAATAGTATATAACGTTATACGTTATATAGTAATAGTATAGAACGTTATACGTTATATTGATAGTATATAACGTTATACGTTATATAGTAATAGTATATAACGTTATACGTTATATAGTAATAGCATATAACGTTATACGTTATATAGAAATAGTATATAACGTTATACGTTATATAGTAATATTATATAACGTTATGCGTTATATAGTAATAGTATATAACGATATACGTTATATAGTAATAGTATATAACGTTATGCGTTATATAGCAATAGTATATAACGTTATACGTTAATACGGAATAGTATATATCGTTATACGTTATATAGTAATAGTATATAACGTTATACGTTATATAGTAATAGTATATAACGGTATACGTTATATAGTAATAGTATATAACGTTGTGCGTTATATAGTAATAGTATATAACGTTATGCGATAGTACGGAATAGTATATATCGTTATACGTTATATAGTAATAGTATATAACGTTATACGATATAGTAATAGTATATAACGTTATACGTTATATAGTAATATTATATAACGTTATGCGTTATATAGTAATATTATATAACGTTATACGTTATATGGTAATAGTATATAACGTTATACGTTATATAGTAATATTATATAACGTTATACGTTATATAGTAATAGTATATAACGTTATACGTTATATAGTAATAGTATATAACGTTATACGTTATATAGTAATATTATATAACGTTATGCGTTATATAGTAATAGTATATAACGTTATACGATAGTACGGAATAGTATATATCGTTATACGTTATATAGTAATAGTATATAACGTTATACGTTAATACGTAGTAGTATATATCGTTATAAGTTATATAGTAATAGTATATAGCGATATACGTTATATAGTAATAGTATATAACGTTATACGTTATATAATAATAGTATATAACGTTATACGTGATATGGCAATACTATATAACGTTATACGTTATTACGTAATAGTATATAACGTTATACGTTATATAGTAATAGTATATAACGTTATACGTTATATAGTAATATTATATAACGTTATGCGTTATATACTATTACTATATAACGCATAACGTTATATAGTAATAGTATATAACGTTATGCGTTATATAGTAATAGTATATAACGTTATACGATAGTACGGAATAGTATATATCGTTATACGTTATATAGTAATAGTATATAACGTTATACGTTAGTACGTAATAATATACAACGTTATACGTAATATGGCAATACTATATAACGTTATACGCTATTACGTAATAGTAAATAACGTTATACGTTATATAGTAATAGTATATAACGTTATACGTTATATAGTAATATTATATAACGTTATGCGTTATATAGTAATAGTATATAACGTTATACGTTATATAGTAATATTATATAACGTTATGCGTTATATAGTAATAGTATATAACGTTATACGTTATATAGTAATAGTATATAACGTTATACGTTATATAGTAATAGTATATAACGTTATACGTTATATAGTAATAGTATATAACGTTATACGTTATATAGTAATAGTATATAACGTTATACGTTATATAGTAATAGTATATAACGTTATACGTTATATAGTAATAGTATATAACGTTATACGTTATATAGTAATGTTATATAACGTTATGCGTTATATAGTAATATTATATAACGTTATGCGTTATATAGTAATAGTATATAACGTTATACGTTATATAGTAATAGTATATAACGTTATACGTTAGTACGTAATAATATACAACGTTGTACGTGATATGGCAATACTATATAACGTTATACGTTATTACGTAATAGTATATAACGTTATACGTTATTACGTAATAGTATATAACGTTATACGTTATATAGTAATAGTATATAACGTTATACGTTATATAGTAATAGTATATAACGTTATACGTTATGTAGTGATAGTATATAACGGTATACGTTATATAGTAATAATACATAACGTTATACGTTATATAGTAATAGTATATAACGTTATACGTTATATAGTAATAGTATATAACGTTATGCGTTATATACTAATAGTATATAACGTTATACGATAGTACGTAATAGTATATATCGTTATACGTTATATAGTAATAGTATATAACGTTATACGTTAGTACGTAATAGTATACAACGTTATACGTGATATGGCAATACTATATAACGTTATACGTTATTACGTAATAGTATATAACGTTATAAGTTATATAGTAATAGTATATAACGTTATACGTTATATAGTAATAGTATATAACGTTATACGTTATATAGTAATAGTATATAACGTTATACGTTATATAGTAATATTATATAACGTTATGCGTTATATAGTAATAGTATATAACGTTATACGTTATATAGTAATAGTATATAACGTTATGCGTTATATAGTAATAGTATATAACGTTATACGATAGTACATAATAGTATATATCGTTATTCGTTATATAGTAATAGTATATAACGTTATACGTTATATAGTAATAGTATATAACGTTATACGTTATATAGTAATGGTATATAACGTTATACGTTACATAGTGGTAGTATATAACGTTATACGTTATATAGTAATAGTATATAACGTTATACGTTATATAGTAATATTATATAACGTTATGCGTTATATAGTAATATTATATAACGTTATGCGTTATATAGTAATAGTATATAACGTTATACGTTATATAGTAATAGTATATAACGTTATACGTTAGTACGTAATAATATACAACGATATACGTGATATGGTAAAACTATATAACGTTATACGCTATTACGTAATAGTATATAACGTTATACGTTAACACGGAATAGTATATATCGTTATACCTTATATAGTAATAGTATATAACGTTATACGTTATATAGTAATAGTATATAACGTTATACGTTAGTACGTAATAATATACAACGTTGTACGTGATATGGCAATACTATATAACGTTATACGTTATTACGTAATAGTATATAACGTTATACGTTATTACGTAATAGTATATAACGTTATACGTTATATAGTAATATTATATAACGTTATGCGTTATATAGTAATAGTATATAACGTTATACGTTATATAGTAATAGTATATAACGTTATACGTTATATAGTAATAGTATATAACGTTATACGTTATATAGTAATAGTATATAACGTTATACGTTATATAGTAATAGTATATAACGTTATACGTTACATAGTAATAGTATATAACGTTATACGTTATATAGTAATAGTATATAACGTTATACGTTATATAGTAATATTATATAACGTTATGCGTTATATAGTAATATTATATAACGTTATGCGTTATATAGTAATAGTATATAACGTTATACGTTATATAGTAATAGTATATAACGTTATACGTTATATAGTAATAGTATATAACGTTATACGTTATATAGTAATAGTATATAACGTTATACGTTACATAGTAATAGTATATAACGTTATACGTTATATAGTAATAGTATATAACGTTATACGTTATATAGTAATATTATATAACGTTATGCGTTATATAGTAATATTATATAACGTTATGCGTTATATAGTAATAGTATATAACGTTATACGTTATATAGTAATAGTATATAACGTTATACGTTATATAGTAATAGTATATAACGTTATACGTTATATAGTAATAGTATATAACGTTATACGTTAGTACGTAATAATATACAACGATATACGTGATATGGTAAAACTATATAACGTTATACGCTATTACGTAATAGTATATAACGTTATACGTTAACACGGAATAGTATATATCGTTATACCTTATATAGTAATAGTATATAACGTTATACGTTATATAGTAATAGTATATAACGTTATACGTTAGTACGTAATAATATACAACGTTGTACGTGATATGGCAATACTATATAACGTTATACGTTATTACGTAATAGTATATAGCGTTATACGTTATTACGTAATAGTATATAACGTTATACGTTATATAGTAATATTATATAACGTTATGCGTTATATAGTAATAGTATATAACGTTATACGTTATATAGTAATAGTATATAACGTTATGCGTTCTATAGTAATAGTATATAACGTTATACGATAGTACGGAATAGTATATATCGTTATACGTTATATAGTAGTAGTATATAACGTTATACGTTATTACGTAATAGTATATAACGTTATACGTTATTACGTAATAGTATATAACGTTATACGTTATATAGTAATAGTATATAACGTTATACGTTATATAGTAATAGTATATAACGTTATACCTTATATAGTAATAGTATATAACGTTATACGTTATATAGTAATATTATATAACGTTATACGTTATATAGTAATATTATATAACGTTATACGTTATATAGTAATATATGTAACGTTATACGTTATATAGTAATATTATACAACGTTATGCGTTATATAGTAATAGTATATAACGTTATACGTTATATAGTAATATTATATAACGTTATGCGTTATATACTAATAGTATATAACGTTATACGTTATATGGTAATAGTATATAACGTTATACGTTATATAGTAATAGTATATAACGTTATACGTTATATAGTAATAGTATATAACGTTATACGTTATATAGTAATAATATATAACGTTATACGTTACATAGTAATAGTATATAACGTTATACGTTAGTACGTAATAATATACAACGATATACGTGATATGGTAAAACTATATAACGTTATACGCTATTACGTAATAGTATATAACGTTATACGTTAACACGGAATAGTATATATCGTTATACGTTATATAGTAGTAGTATATAACGTTATACGTTATTACGTAATAGTATATAACGTTATACGTTATATAGTAATAGTATATAACGTTATACGTTATATAGTAATAGTATATAACGTTATACCTTATATAGTAATAGTATATAACGCTATACGTTATATAGTAATATTATATAACGTTATACGTTATATAGTAATATTATATAACGTTATACGTTATATAGTAATAGTATGTAACGTTATACGTTATATAGTAATATTATACAACGTTATGCGTTATATAGTAATAGTATATAACGTTATACGTTATATAGTAATATTATATAACGTTATGCGTTATATACTAATAGTATATAACGTTATACGTTATATAGTAATAGTATATAACGTTATACGATAGTACATAATAGTATATATCGTTATACGTTATATAGTAATAGTATATAACGTTATACGTTATATAGTAATAGTATATAACGTTATACGTTATATAGTAATAGTATATAACGTTATACGTTAGTACGTAATAATATACAACGATATACGTGATATGGTAAAACTATATAACGTTATACGCTATTACGTAATAGTATATAACGTTATACGTTAACACGGAATAGTATATATCGTTATACCTTATATAGTAATAGTATATAACGTTATACGTTATATAGTAATAGTATATAACGTTATACGTTAGTACGTAATAATATAAAACGTTGTACGTGATATGGCAATACTATATAACGTTATACGTTATTACGTAATAGTATATAGCGTTATACGTTATTACGTAATAGTATATAACGTTATACGTTATATAGTAATATTATATAACGTTATGCGTTATATAGTAATAGTATATAACGTTATACGTTATATAGTAATAGTATATAACGTTATACGTTATATAGTAATAGTATATAACGTTATACGTTATATAGTAATAGTATATAACGTTATACGTTATATAGTAATAGTATATAACGTTATACGTTATATAGTAATAGTATATAACGTTATACGTTATATAGTAATAGTATATAACGTTATACGTTACATAGTAATAGTATATAACGTTATACGTTATATAGTAATAGTATATAACGTTATACGATATAGTAATAGTATATAACGTTATACGTTATATAGTAATATTATATAACGTTATGCGTTATATAGTACTAGTATATAACGTTATACGTTATATAGTAATAGTATATAACGTTATACGTTATATAGTAATAGTATATAACGTTATACGTTATATAGTAATAGTATATAACGTTATACGTTATATAGTAATATTATATAACGTTATGCGTTATATAGTAATAGTATATAACGGTATACGTTATATAGTAATAGTATATAACGTTATGCGTTATATAGTAATAGTATATAACGTTATACGATAGTACGGAATAGTATATATCGTTATACGTTATATAGTAATAGTATATAACGTTATACGTTAGTACGTAATAATATACAACGTTATACGTGATATGGCAATACTATATAACGTTATACGTTATTACGTAATAGTAAATAACGTATAACGTTATATAGTAATAGTATATAACGTTATACGATATAGTAATAGTATATAACGTTATACGTTATATAGTAATATTATATAACGTTATGCGTTATATAGTAATAGTATATAACGTTATACGATAGAACGGAATAGTATATATCGTTATACGTTATATAGTAATAGTATATAACGTTATACGTTATATAGTAATAGTATATAACGTTATACGTTATATAGTAATAGTATATAACGTTATACGTTATATAGTAATAGTATACAACGTTATACGTTATATAGTAATAGTATATAACGTTATACGTTAGTACGTAATAATATACAACGTTATACGTGATATGGCAATACTATATAACGTTATACGTTATATAGTAATAGTATATAGCGTTATACGTTATATAGTAATAGTATATAACGTTATACGTTATATAGTAATAGTATATAACGTTATACGTTATATAGTAATATTATATAACGTTATGCGTTATATAGTAATAGTATATAACGTTATACGATAGTACGGAAAAGTATATATCGTTATACGTTATATAGTAATAGTATATAACGTTATACGTTATATAGTAATAGTATATAACGTTATACGTTATATAGTAATAGTATATAACGTTATACGTTATATAGTAATAGTATATAACGTTATACGTTGTATAGTAATAGTATATAACGTTATACGTTATATAGTAATAGTATATAACGTTATACGTTATATAGTAATATTATATAACGTTATGCGTTATATAGTAATAGTATATAACGTTATACGTTATATAGTAATAGTATATAACGTTATACGTTATATAGTAATATTATATAACGTTATGCGTTATATAGTAATAGTATATAACGTTATACGATAGTACGGAATAGTATATATCGTTATACGTTAGTACGTAATAATATACAACGTTATACGTGATATGGCAATACTATATAACGTTATACGTTATATAGTAATAGTATATAACGTTATACGTTATATAGTAATAGTATATAACGTTATACGTTATATAGTAATAGTATATAACGTTATACGTTATATAGTAATATTATATAACGTTATGCGTTATATAGTAATAGTATATAACGTTATACGTTATATAGTAATAGTATATAACTTTATACGTTATATAGTAATAGTATATAACGTTATACGTTATATAGTAATAGTATATAACGCTATACGTTATATAGTAATAGTATACAACGTTATACGTTATATAGTAATAGTATATAACGTTATACGTTAGTACGTAATAATATACAACGTTATACGTGATATGCCAATACTATATAACGTTATACGTTATATAGTAATAGTATATAACGTTATACGTTATATAGTAATATTATATAACGTTATGCGTTATATAGTAATAGTATATAACGTTATACGTTATATAGTAATAGTATATAACTTTATACGTTATATAGTAATAGTATATAACGTTATACGTTATATAGTAATAGTATATAACGTTATACGTTACATAGTAATAGTATATAACGTTATACGTTATATAGTAATAGTATATAACGTTATACGATATAGTAATAGTATATAACGTTATACGTTATATAGTAATATTATATAACGTTATGCGTTATATAGTAATAGTATATAACGTTATACGTTATATAGTAATAGTATATAACGTTATACGTTATATAGTAATAGTATATAACGTTATACGTTATATAGTAATAGTATATAACGTTATACGTTATATAGTAATAGTATATAACGTTATACGTTATATAGTAATAGTATATAACGTTATACGTTACATAGTAGTAGTATATAACGTTATACGTTATATAGTAATAGTATATAACGTTATACGTTATATAGTAATATTATATAACGTTATGCGTTATATAGTAATATTATATAACGTTATGCGTTATATAGTAATAGTATATAACGTTATACGTTATATAGTAATAGTATATAACGTTATACGTTAGTACGTAATAATATACAACGATATACGTGATATGGTAAAACTATATAACGTTATACGCTATTACGTAATAGTATATAACGTTATACGTTAACACGGAATAGTATATATCGTTATACCTTATATAGTAATAGTATATAACGTTATACGTTATATAGTAATAGTATATAACGTTATACGTTAGTACGTAATAATATACAACGTTGTACGTGATATGGCAATACTATATAACGTTATACGTTATTACGTAATAGTATATAACGTTATACGTTATTACGTAATAGTATATAACGTTATACGTTATATAGTAATATTATATAACGTTATGCGTTATATAGTAATAGTATATAACGTTATACGTTATATAGTAATAGTATATAACGTTATACGTTATATAGTAATAGTATATAACGTTATACGTTATATAGTAATAGTATATAACGTTATACGTTATATAGTAATAGTATATAACGTTATACGTTACATAGTAATAGTATATAACGTTATACGTTATATAGTAATAGTATATAACGTTATACGTTATATAGTAATATTATATAACGTTATGCGTTATATAGTAATATTATATAACGTTATACGTTATATAGTAATAGTATATAACGTTATACGATATAGTAATAGTATATAACGTTATACGTTATATAGTAATATTATATAACGTTATGCGTTATATAGTAATAGTATATAACGTTATACGTTATATAGTAATAGTATATAACGTTATACGTTATATAGTAATAGTATATAACGTTATACGTTATATAGTAATAGTATATAACGTTATACGTTATATAGTAATATTATATAACGTTATGCGTTATATAGTAATAGTATATAACGGTATATAGTAATAGTATATAACGTTATAGTATATAGTAATAGTTATATAGTAATAGTATATAACGTTATGCGTTATATAGTAATAGTATATAACGTTATACGATAGTACGGAATAGTATATATCGTTATACGTTATATAGTAATAGTATATAACGTTATACGTTAGTACGTAATAATATACAACGTTATACGTGATATGGCAATACTATATAACGTTATACGTTATTACGTAATAGTAAATAACGTAATACGTTATATAGTAATAGTATATAACGTTATACGATATAGTAATAGTATATAACGTTATACGTTATATAGTAATATTATATAACGTTATGCGTTATATAGTAATAGTATATAACGTTATACGATAGAACGGAATAGTATATATCGTTATACGTTATATAGTAATAGTATATAACGTTATACGTTATATAGTAATAGTATATAACGTTATACGTTATATAGTAATAGTATATAACGTTATACGTTATATAGTAATAGTATACAACGTTATACGTTATATAGTAATAGTATATAACGTTATACGTTAGTACGTAATAATATACAACGTTATACGTGATATGGCATTACTATATAACGTATAACGTTATATAGTAATAGTATATAGCGTTATACGTTATATAGTAATAGTATATAACGTTATACGTTATATAGTAATAGTATATAACGTTATACGTTATATAGTAATATTATATAACGTTATGCGTTATATAGTAATAGTATATAACGTTATACGATAGTACGGAAAAGTATATATCGTTATACGTTATATAGTAATAGTATATAACGTTATACGTTATATAGTAATAGTATATAACGTTATACGTTATATAGTAATAGTATATAACGTTATACGTTATATAGTAATAGTATATAACGTTATACGTTATATAGTAATAGTATATAACGTTATACGTTATATAGTAATAGTATATAACGTTATACGTTATATAGTAATATTATATAACGTTATGCGTTATATAGTAATAGTATATAACGTTATACGTTATATAGTAATAGTATATAACGTTATACGTTATATAGTAATATTATATAACGTTATGCGTTATATAGTAATAGTATATAACGTTATACGATAGTACGGAATAGTATATATCGTTATACGTTAGTACGTAATAATATACAACGTTATACGTGATATGGCAATACTATATAACGTATAACGTTATATAGTAATAGTATATAACGTTATACGTTATATAGTAATAGTATATAACGTTATACGTTATATAGTAATAGTATATAACGTTATACGTTATATAGTAATATTATATAACGTTATGCGTTATATAGTAATAGTATATAACGTTATACGTTATATAGTAATAGTATATAACTTTATACGTTATATAGTAATAGTATATAACGTTATACGTTATATAGTAATAGTATATAACGCTATACGTTATATAGTAATAGTATACAACGTTATACGTTATATAGTAATAGTATATAACGTTATACGTTAGTACGTAATAATATACAACGTTATACGTGATATGGCAATACTATATAACGTATAACGTTATATAGTAATAGTATATAACGTTATACGTTATATAGTAATAGTATATAACGTTATACGTTATATAGTAATAGTATATAACGTTATACGTTATATAGTAATAGTATATAACGTTATACGCTATATAGTAATATTATATAACGTTATGCGTTATATAGTAATAGTATGTAACGTTATACGTTATATAGTAATAGTATATAACGTTATACGTTATATAGTAATAGTATATAACGTTATACGCTATATAGTAATATTATATAACGTTATGCGTTATATAGTAATAGTATGTAACGTTATACGTTATATAGTAATAGTATATAACGTTATACGTTATATAGTAATAGTATATAACGTTATACGTTATATAGTAATTGTATATAACGTTATGCGTTATATAGTCATAGTATATAACGTTATACGATAGTACAGAATAGTATATATCGTTATACGTTATATAGTAATAGTATATCACGTTATACGTTAGTACGTAATAATATACAACGTTATACGTGATATGGCAATACTATATAACGTTATACGTTATTACGTAATAGTATATAACGTTATACGTTATATAGTAATAGTATATAACGTTATACGTTATAGAGTAATAGTATATAACGTTATACGTTATATAGTAAAATTATATAACGTTATGCGTTATATAGTAATAGTATATAACGTTATACGTTATGTAGTGATAGTATATAACGGTATACGTTATATAGTAACAATACATAACGTTATACGTTATATAGTAATAGTATATAACGTTATACGTTATATAGTAATTGTATATAACGTTATTGGTTATATACTAATAGTATATAACGTTATACGTTATATAGTAATAGTATATAACGTTATGCGTTATATAGTAATAGTATATAACGTTATACGATAGTACATAATAGTATATATCGTTATACGTTATATAGTAATAGTATATAACGTTATACATTATACAGTAATAGTATATAACGTTATACGTTATATAGTAATAGTATATAACGTTATACGTTAGTACGTAATAATATACAACGATATACGTGATATGGTAAAACTATATAACGTTATACGCTATTACGTAATAGTATATAACGTTATACGTTAAGACGGAATAGTATATATCGTTATACCTTATATAGTAATAGTATATAACGTTATACGTTATATAGTAATAGTATATAACGTTATACGTTAGTACGTAATAATATACAACGTTGTACGTGATATGGCAATACTATATAACGTTATACGTTATTACGTAATAGTATATAACGTTATACGTTATTACGTAATAGTATATAACGTTATACGTTATATAGTAATATTATATAACGTTATGCGTTATATAGTAATAGTATATAACGTTATACGATAGTACGGAATAGTATATATCGTTATACGTTAGTACGTAATAATATACAACGTTATACGTGATATGGCAATACTATATAACGTTATACGTTATATAGTAATAGTATATAACGTTATACGTTATATAGTAACAGTATATAACGTTATACGTTATATAGTAATAGTATATAACGTTATACGTTATATAGTAATATTATATAACGTTATGCGTTATATAGTAATAGTATATAACGTTATACGTTATATAGTAATAGTATATAACTTTATACGTTATATAGTAATAGTATATAACGTTATACGTTATATAGTAATAGTATATAACGCTATACGTTATATAGTAATAGTATACAACGTTATACGTTATATAGTAATAGTATATAACGTTATACGTTAGTACGTAATAATATACAACGTTATACGTGATATGGCAATACTATATAACGTTATACGTTATATAGTAATAGTATATAACGTTATACGTTATATAGTAATAGTATATAACGTTATACGTTATATAGTAATAGTATATAACGTTATACGTTATATAGTAATAGTATATAACGTTATACGCTATATAGTAATATTATATAACGTTATGCGTTATATAGTAATAGTATGTAACGTTATACGTTATATAGTAATAGTATATAACGTTATACGTTATATAGTAATAGTATATAACGTTATACGCTATATAGTAATATTATATAACGTTATGCGTTATATAGTAATAGTATGTAACGTTATACGTTATATAGTAATAGTATATAACGTTATACGTTATATAGTAATAGTATATAACGTTATACGTTATATAGTAATTGTATATAACGTTATGCGTTATATAGTCATAGTATATAACGTTATACGATAGTACAGAATAGTATATATCGTTATACGTTATATAGTAATAGTATATCACGTTATACGTTAGTACGTAATAATATACAACGTTATACGTGATATGGCAATACTATATAACGTTATACGTTATTACGTAATAGTATATAACGTTATACGTTATATAGTAATAGTATATAACGTTATACGTTATAGAGTAATAGTATATAACGTTATACGTTATATAGTAAAATTATATAACGTTATGCGTTATATAGTAATAGTATATAACGTTATACGTTATGTAGTGATAGTATATAACGGTATACGTTATATAGTAACAATACATAACGTTATACGTTATATAGTAATAGTATATAACGTTATACGTTATATAGTAATTGTATATAACGTTATTGGTTATATACTAATAGTATATAACGTTATACGTTATATAGTAATAGTATATAACGTTATGCGTTATATAGTAATAGTATATAACGTTATACGATAGTACATAATAGTATATATCGTTATACGTTATATAGTAATAGTATATAACGTTATACATTATACAGTAATAGTATATAACGTTATACGTTATATAGTAATAGTATATAACGTTATACGTTAGTACGTAATAATATACAACGATATACGTGATATGGTAAAACTATATAACGTTATACGCTATTACGTAATAGTATATAACGTTATACGTTAAGACGGAATAGTATATATCGTTATACCTTATATAGTAATAGTATATAACGTTATACGTTATATAGTAATAGTATATAACGTTATACGTTAGTACGTAATAATATACAACGTTGTACGTGATATGGCAATACTATATAACGTTATACGTTATTACGTAATAGTATATAACGTTATACGTTATTACGTAATAGTATATAACGTTATACGTTATATAGTAATATTATATAACGTTATGCGTTATATAGTAATAGTATATAACGTTATACGTTATATAGTAATAGTATATAACGTTATACGTTATATAGTAATATTATATAACGTTATACGTTATATAGTAATAGTATATAACGTTATACGTTATATAGTAATAGTATATAACGTTATACGTTATATAGTAATATTATATAACGTTATGCGTTATATAGTAATATTATATAACGTTATGCGTTATATAGTAATAGTATATAACGTTATACGTTATATAGTAATAGTATATAACGTTATACGTTATATAGTAATATTATATAACGTTATGCGTTATATAGTAATATTATATAACGTTATGCGTTATATAGTAATAGTATATAACGTTATACGTTATATAGTAATATTATATAACGTTATGCGTTATATAGTAATAGTATATAACGTTATACGTTATATAGTAATAGTATATAACGTTATACGTTATATAGTAATAGTATATAACGTTATACGTTATATAGTAATAGTATATAACGTTATACGTTACATAGTAATATTATATAACGTTATGCGTTATATAGTAATAGTATATAACGTTATACGATAGTACGGAATAGTATATATCGTTATACGTTATATAGTAATAGTATATAACGTTATACGTTATATAGTAATAGTATATAACGTTATACGTTATATAGTAATAGTATACAACGTTATACGTTATATAGTAATAGTATATAACGTTATGCGTTATATAGTAATAGTATATAACGTTATACGTTAATACGGAATAGTATATATCGTTATACGTTATATAGTAATAGTATATAACGTTATACGTTATTACGTAATAGTAAATAACGTTATACGTTATATAGTAATAGTATATAACGTTATACGTTATATAGTAATAGTATATAACGTTATACGTTATATAGTAATATTATATAACGTTATACGTTATATAGTAATATTATATAACGTTATACGTAATATAGTAATAGTATATAACGTTATACGTTATATAGTAATAGTATATAACGTTATACGTTATATAGTGATAGTATATAACGTTATACGTTATATAGTAATAGTATATAACGTTATACGTTATATAGTAATAGCATATAACGTTATACGTTATATAGAAATAGTATATAACGTTATACGTTATATAGTAATATTATATAACGTTATGCGTTATATAGTAATAGTATATAACGATATACGTTATATAGTAATAGTATATAACGTTATGCGTTATATAGTAATAGTATATAACGTTATACGTTAATACGGAATAGTATATATCGTTATACGTTATATAGTAATAGTATATAACGTTATACGTTAGTACGTAATAATATACAACGTTATACGTGATATGGCAATACTATATAACGTTATACGTTATTACGTAATAGTAAATAACGTTATACGTTATATAGTAATAGTATATAACGTTATACGTTATATAGTAATAGTATATAACGTTATACGTTATATAGTAATATTATATAACGTTATACGTTATATAGTAATAGTATATAACGTTATACGTTATATAGTAATAGTATATAACGTTATACGTTATATAGTAATATTATATAACGTTATGCGTTATATAGTAATAGTATATAACGATATACGTTATATAGTAATAGTATATAACGTTATGCGTTATATAGTAATAGTATATAACGTTATACGTTAATACGGAATAGTATATATCGTTATACGTTATATAGTAATAGTATATAACGTTATACGTTATATAGTAATAGTATATAACGGTATACGTTATATAGTAATAGTATATAACGTTATGCGTTATATAGTAATAGTATATAACGTTATGCGATAGTACGGAATAGTATATATCGTTATACGTTATATAGTAATAGTATATAACGTTATACGTTATATAGTAATATTATATAACGTTATGCGTTATATAGTAATAGTATATAACGTTATACGTTATATAGTAATAGTATATAACGTTATGCGTTATATAGTAATAGTATATAACGTTATACGATAGTACATAATAGTATATATCGTTATTCGTTATATAGTAATAGTATATAACGTTATACGTTATATAGTAATAGTATATAACGTTATACGTTATATAGTAATGGTATATAACGTTATACGTTACATAGTAGTAGTATATAACGTTATACGTTATATAGTAATAGTATATAACGTTATACGTTATATAGTAATATTATATAACGTTATGCGTTATATAGTAATATTATATAACGTTATGCGTTATATAGTAATAGTATATAACGTTATACGTTATATAGTAATAGTATATAACGTTATACGTTAGTACGTAATAATATACAACGATATACGTGATATGGTAAAACTATATAACGTTATACGCTATTACGTAATAGTATATAACGTTATACGTTAACACGGAATAGTATATATCGTTATACCTTATATAGTAATAGTATATAACGTTATACGTTATATAGTAATAGTATATAACGTTATACGTTAGTACGTAATAATATACAACGTTGTACGTGATATGGCAATACTATATAACGTTATACGTTATTACGTAATAGTATATAACGTTATACGTTATTACGTAATAGTATATAACGTTATACGTTATATAGTAATATTATATAACGTTATGCGTTATATAGTAATAGTATATAACGTTATACGTTATATAGTAATAGTATATAACGTTATACGTTATATAGTAATAGTATATAACGTTATACGTTATATAGTAATAGTATATAACGTTATACGTTATATAGTAATAGTATATAACGTTATACGTTACATAGTAATAGTATATAACGTTATACGTTATATAGTAATATTATATAACGTTATGCGTTATATAGTAATATTATATAACGTTATGCGTTATATAGTAATAGTATATAACGTTATACGTTATATAGTAATAGTATATAACGTTATACGTTATATAGTAATAGTATATAACGTTATACGTTATATAGTAATAGTATATAACGTTATACGTTACATAGTAATAGTATATAACGTTATACGTTATATAGTAATAGTATATAACGTTATACGTTATATAGTAATATTATATAACGTTATGCGTTATATAGTAATATTATATAACGTTATGCGTTATATAGTAATAGTATATAACGTTATACGTTATATAGTAATAGTATATAACGTTATACGATAGTACATAATAGTATATATCGTTATACGTTATATAGTAATAGTATATAACGTTATACGTTATATAGTAATAGTATATAACGTTATACGTTATATAGTAATAGTATATAACGTTATACGTTAGTACGTAATAATATACAACGATATACGTGATATGGTAAAACTATATAACGTTATACGCTATTACGTAATAGTATATAACGTTATACGTTAACACGGAATAGTATATATCGTTATACCTTATATAGTAATAGTATATAACGTTATACGTTATATAGTAATAGTATATAACGTTATACGTTAGTACGTAATAATATACAACGTTGTACGTGATATGGCAATACTATATAACGTTATACGTTATTACGTAATAGTATATAGCGTTATACGTTATTACGTAATAGTATATAACGTTATACGTTATATAGTAATATTATATAACGTTATGCGTTATATAGTAATAGTATATAACGTTATACGTTATATAGTAATAGTATATAACGTTATGCGTTCTATAGTAATAGTATATAACGTTATACGATAGTACGGAATAGTATATATCGTTATACGTTATATAGTAGTAGTATATAACGTTATACGTTATTACGTAATAGTATATAACGTTATACGTTATTACGTAATAGTATATAACGTTATACGTTATATAGTAATAGTATATAACGTTATACGTTATATAGTAATAGTATATAACGTTATACCTTATATAGTAATAGTATATAACGTTATACGTTATATAGTAATATTATATAACGTTATACGTTATATAGTAATATTATATAACGTTATACGTTATATAGTAATAGTATGTAACGTTATACGTTATATAGTAATATTATACAACGTTATGCGTTATATAGTAATAGTATATAACGTTATACGTTATATAGTAATATTATATAACGTTATGCGTTATATACTATTACTATATAACGTTATACGTTATATAGTAATAGTATATAACGTTATACGTTATATAGTAATAGTATATAACGTTATACGTTATATAGTAATAGTATATAACGTTATACGTTATATAGTAATAGTATATAACGTTATACGTTACATAGTAATAGTATATAACGTTATACGTTAGTACGTAATAATATACAACGATATACGTGATATGGTAAAACTATATAACGTTATACGCTATTACGTAATAGTATATAACGTTATACGTTAACACGGAATAGTATATATCGTTATACGTTATATAGTAGTAGTATATAACGTTATACGTTATTACGTAATAGTATATAACGTTATACGTTATATAGTAATAGTATATAACGTTATACGTTATATAGTAATAGTATATAACGTTATACCTTATATAGTAATAGTATATAACGTTATACGTTATATAGTAATATTATATAACGTTATACGTTATATAGTAATATTATATAACGTTATACGTTATATAGTAATAGTATGTAACGTTATACGTTATATAGTAATATTATACAACGTTATGCGTTATATAGTAATAGTATATAACGTTATACGTTATATAGTAATATTATATAACGTTATGCGTTATATACTAATAGTATATAACGTTATACGTTATATAGTAATAGTATATAACGTTATACGATAGTACATAATAGTATATATCGTTATACGTTATATAGTAATAGTATATAACGTTATACGATATAGTAATAGTATATAACGTTATACGTTATATAGTAATAGTATATAACGTTATACGTTAGTACGTAATAATATACAACGATATACGTGATATGGTAAAACTATATAACGTTATACGCTATTACGTAATAGTATATAACGTTATACGTTATATAGTAATAGTATATAACGTTATACGTTATATAGTAATATTATATAACGTTATGCGTTATATAGTAATAGTATATAACGTTATACGTTATATAGTAATAGTATATAACGTTATACGTTATATAGTAATAGTATATAACGTTATACGTTATATAGTAATAGTATATAACGTTATACGTTATATAGTAATAGTATATAACGTTATACGTTATATAGTAATAGTATATAACGTTATACGTTATATAGTAATAGTATATAACGTTATACGTTACATAGTAATAGTATATAACGTTATACGTTATATAGTAATAGTATATAACGTTATACGATATAGTAATAGTATATAACGTTATACGTTATATAGTAATATTATATAACGTTATGCGTTATATAGTAATAGTATATAACGTTATACGTTATATAGTAATAGTATATAACGTTATACGTTATATAGTAATAGTATATAACGTTATACGTTATATAGTAATAGTATATAACGTTATACGTTATATAGTAATAGTATATAACGTTATACGTTATATAGTAATAGTATATAACGTTATACGTTATATAGTAATAGTATATAACGTTATACGTTATATAGTAATAGTATATAACGTTATACGTTATATAGTAATATTATATAACGTTATGCGTTATATAGTAATAGTATATAACAGTATAACGTTATATAGTAATAGTATATAACGTTATGCGTTATATAGTAATAGTATATAACGTTATACGATAGTACGGAATAGTATATATCGTTATACGTTATATAGTAATAGTATATAACGTTATACGTTAGTACGTAATAATATACAACGTTATACGTGATATGGCAATACTATATAACGTTATACGTTATTACGTAATAGTAAATAACGTAATACGTTATATAGTAATAGTATATAACGTTATACGATATAGTAATAGTATATAACGTTATACGTTATATAGTAATATTATATAACGTTATGCGTTATATAGTAATAGTATATAACGTTATACGATAGAACGGAATAGTATATATCGTTATACGTTATATAGTAATAGTATATAACGTTATACGTTATATAGTAATAGTATATAACGTTATACGTTATATAGTAATAGTATATAACGTTATACGTTATATAGTAATAGTATACAACGTTATACGTTATATAGTAATAGTATATAACGTTATACGTTAGTACGTAATAATATACAACGTTATACGTGATATGGCAATACTATATAACGTTATACGTTATATAGTAATAGTATATAGCGTTATACGTTATATAGTAATAGTATATAACGTTATACGTTATATAGTAATAGTATATAACGTTATACGTTATATAGTAATATTATATAACGTTATGCGTTATATAGTAATAGTATATAACGTTATACGATAGTACGGAAAAGTATATATCGTTATACGTTATATAGTAATAGTATATAACGTTATACGCTATATAGTAATAGTATATAACGTTATACGTTATATAGTAATAGTATATAACGTTATACGTTATATAGTAATAGTATATAACGTTATACGTTATATAGTAATAGTATATAACGTTATACGTTATATAGTAATAGTATATAACGTTATACGTTATATAGTAATATTATATAACGTTATGCGTTATATAGTAATAGTATATAACGTTATACGTTATATAGTAATAGTATATAACGTTATACGTTATATAGTAATATTATATAACGTTATGCGTTATATAGTAATAGTATATAACGTTATACGATAGTACGGAATAGTATATATCGTTATACGTTAGTACGTAATAATATACAACGTTATACGTGATATGGCAATACTATATAACGTTATACGTTATATAGTAATAGTATATAACGTTATACGTTATATAGTAATAGTATATAACGTTATACGTTATATAGTAATAGTATATAACGTTATACGTTATATAGTAATATTATATAACGTTATGCGTTATATAGTAATAGTATATAACGTTATACGTTATATAGTAATAGTATATAACTTTATACGTTATATAGTAATAGTATATAACGTTATACGTTATATAGTAATAGTATATAACGCTATACGTTATATAGTAATAGTATACAACGTTATACGTTATATAGTAATAGTATATAACGTTATACGTTAGTACGTAATAATATACAACGTTATACGTGATATGGCAATACTATATAACGTTATACGTTATATAGTAATAGTATATAACGTTATACGTTATATAGTAATAGTATATAACGTTATACGTTATATAGTAATAGTATATAACGTTATACGTTATATAGTAATAGTATATAACGTTATACGCTATATAGTAATATTATATAACGTTATGCGTTATATAGTAATAGTATGTAACGTTATACGTTATATAGTAAAATTATATAACGTTATGCGTTATATAGTAATAGTATATAACGTTATACGTTATGTAGTGATAGTATATAACGGTATACGTTATATAGTAACAATACATAACGTTATACGTTATATAGTAATAGTATATAACGTTATACGTTATATAGTAATTGTATATAACGTTATTGGTTATATACTAATAGTATATAACGTTATACGTTATATAGTAATAGTATATAACGTTATGCGTTATATAGTAATAGTATATAACGTTATACGATAGTACATAATAGTATATATCGTTATACGTTATATAGTAATAGTATATAACGTTATACATTATACAGTAATAGTATATAACGTTATACGTTATATAGTAATAGTATATAACGTTATACGTTAGTACGTAATAATATACAACGATATACGTGATATGGTAAAACTATATAACGTTATACGCTATTACGTAATAGTATATAACGTTATACGTTAAGACGGAATAGTATATATCGTTATACCTTATATAGTAATAGTATATAACGTTATACGTTATATAGTAATAGTATATAACGTTATACGTTAGTACGTAATAATATACAACGTTGTACGTGATATGGCAATACTATATAACGTTATACGTTATTACGTAATAGTATATAACGTTATACGTTATATAGTAATATTATATAACGTTATGCGTTATATAGTAATAGTATATAACGTTATACGTTATATAGTAATAGTATATAACGTTATACGTTATATAGTAATATTATATAACGTTATACGTTATATAGTAATAGTATATAACGTTATACGTTATATAGTAATAGTATATAACGTTATACGTTATATAGTAATATTATATAACGTTATGCGTTATATAGTAATAGTATATAACGTTATACGATAGTACGGAATAGTATATATCGTTATACGTTATATAGTAATAGTATATAACGTTATACGTTAATACGTAATAGTATATATCGTTATAAGTTATATAGTAATAGTATATAACGTTATACGTTATATAGTAATATTATATAACATTATGCGTTATATAGTAATAGTATATAACGTTATACGTTATATAGTAATATTATATAACGTTATGCGTTATATAGTAATAGTATATAACGTTATACGTTATATAGTAATAGTATATAACGTTATACGTTATATAGTAATATTATATAACGTTATGCGTTATATAGTAATAGTATATAACGTTATACGTTATATAGTAATATTATATAACGTTATGCGTTATATAGTAATAGTATATAACGTTATACGTTATATAGTAATAGTATATAACGTTATACGTTATATAGTAATAGTATATAACGTTATACGTTATATAGTAATAGTATATAACGTTATACGTTATATAGTAATAGTATATAACGTTATACGTTACATAGTAATATTATATAACGTTATGCGTTATATAGTAATAGTGTATAACGTTATACGATAGTACGGAATAGTATATATCGTTATACGTTATATAGTAATAGTATATAACGTTATACGTTATATAGTAATAGTATATAACGTTATACGTTATATAGTAATAGTATACAACGTTATACGTTATATAGTAATAGTATATAACGTTATGCGTTATATAGTAATAGTATATAACGTTATACGTTAATACGGAATAGTATATATCGTTATACGTTATATAGTAATAGTATATAACGTTATACGTTATTACGTAATAGTAAATAACGTTATACGTTATATAGTAATAGTATATAACGTTATACGTTATATAGTAATATTATATAACGTTATACGTTATATAGTAATATTATATAACGTTATACGTTATATAGTAATAGTATATAACGTTATACGTTATATAGTGATAGTATATAACGTTATACGTTATATAGTAATAGTATATAACGTTATACGTTATATAGTAATAGCATATAACGTTATACGTTATATAGAAATAGTATATAACGTTATACGTTATATAGTAATATTATATAACGTTATGCGTTATATAGTAATAGTATATAACGATATACGTTATATAGTAATAGTATATAACGTTATGCGTTATATAGTAATAGTATATAACGTTATACGTTAATACGGAATAGTATATATCGTTATACGTTATATAGTAATAGTATATAACGTTATACGTTAGTACGTAATAATATACAACGTTATACGTGATATGGCAATACTATATAACGTTATACGTTATTACGTAATAGTAAATAACGTTATACGTTATATAGTAATAGTATATAACGTTATACGTTATATAGTAATAGTATATAACGTTATACGTTATATAGTAATATTATATAACGTTATACGTTATATAGTAATAGTATATAACGTTATACGTTATATAGTAATAGTATATAACGTTATACGTTATATAGTAATATTATATAACGTTATGCGTTATATAGTAATAGTATATAACGATATACGTTATATAGTAATAGTATATAACGTTATGCGTTATATAGTAATAGTATATAACGTTATACGTTAATACGGAATAGTATATATCGTTATACGTTATATAGTAATAGTATATAACGTTATACGTTATATAGTAATAGTATATAACGTTATACGTTATATAGTAATAGTATATAACGGTATACGTTATATAGTAATAGTATATAACGTTATGCGTTATATAGTAATAGTATATAACGTTATGCGATAGTACGGAATAGTATATATCGTTATACGTTATATAGTAATAGTATATAACGTTATACGTTATATAGTAATAGTATATAACGTTATACGATATAGTAATAGTATATAACGTTATACGTTATATAGTAATATTATATAACGTTATGCGTTATATAGTAATATTATATAACGTTATACGTTATATAGTAATAGTATATAACGTTATACGTTATATAGTAATATTATATAACGTTATACGTTATATAGTAATAGTATATAACGTTATACGTTATATAGTAATAGTATATAACGTTATACGTTATATAGTAATATTATATAACGTTATGCGTTATATAGTAATAGTATATAACGTTATACGATAGTACGGAATAGTATATATCGTTATACGTTATATAGTAATAGTATATAACGTTATACGTTAATACGTAATAGTATATATCGTTATGCGTTATATAGTAATAGTATATAACGTTATACGATAGTACGTAATAGTATATATCGTTATACGTTATATAGTAATAGTATATAACGTAATACGTCCTATAGTAATAGTATATAACGTTATACGTAATATGGCAATACTATATAACGTTATACGTTATTACGTAATAGTAAATAACGTTATACGTTATATAGTAATAGTATATAACGTTATACGTTATATAGTAATAGTATATAACGTTATACGTTATATAGTAATAGTATATAACGTTATACGTTATATAGTAATATTATATAACGTTATGCGTTATATAGTAATAGTATATAACGTTATACGTTATATAGTAATAGTATATAACGTTATGCGTTATATAGTAATAGTATATAACGTTATACGATAGTACGTAATAGTATATATCGTTATACGTTATATAGTAATAGTATATAACGTAATACGTCCTATAGTAATAGTATATAACGTTATACGTTATATAGTAATAGTATATAACGTTATACGTTATATAGTAATAGTATATAACGTTATACGTTATATAGTAATAGTATATAACGTTATACGCTAGTACGTAATAATATACAACGATATACGTGATATGGTAATACTATATAACGTTATGCGCTATTACGTAATAGTATATAACGTTATACGTTAATACGGAATAGTATATATCGTTATACGTTATATAGTAATAGTATATAACGTTATACGTTATATAGTAATAGTATATAACGTTATACGTTATATAGTAATAGTATATAACGTTATACGTTAGTACGTAATAATATACAACGTTATACGTGATATGGCAATACTATATAACGTTATACGTTATTACGTAATAGTATATAACGTTATACGTTATATAGTAATAGTATATAACGTTATACGTTATATAGTAATAGTATATAACGTTATACGTTATATAGTAATAGTATATAACGTTATACGTTATGTAGTGATAGTATATAACGGTATACGTTATATAGTAATAATACATAACGTTATACGTTATATAGTAATAGTATATAACGTTATACGTTATATAGTAATAGTATATAACGTTATACGTTATATAGTAATAGTATATAACGTTATGCGTTATATACTAATAGTATATAACGTTATACGATAGTACGTAATAGTATATATCGTTATACGTTATATAGTAATAGTATATAACGTTATACGTTAGTACGTAATAGTATACAACGTTATACGTGATATGGCAATACTATATAACGTTATACGTTATTACGTAATAGTATATAACGTTATAAGTTATATAGTAATAGTATATAACGTTATACGTTATATAGTAATAGTATATAACGTTATACGTTATATAGTAATAGTATATAACGTTATACGTTATATAGTAATAGTATATAACGTTATACGTTATATAGTAATATTATATAACGTTATGCGTTATATAGTAATAGTATATAACGTTATACGTTATATAGTAATAGTATATAACGTTATGCGTTATATAGTAATAGTATATAACGTTATACGATAGTACATAATAGTATATATCGTTATTCGTTATATAGTAATAGTATATAACGTTATACGTTATATAGTAATAGTATATAACGTTATACGTTATATAGTAATAGTATATAACGTTATACGTTACATAGTAATAGTATATAACTTTATGCGTTATATAGTAATAGTATATAACGTTATACGTTATATAGTAATATTATATAACGTTATGCGTTATATAGTAATATTATATAACGTTATGCGTTATATAGTAATAGTATATAACGTTATACGTTATATAGTAATAGTATATAACGTTATACGTTAGTACGTAATAATATACAACGATATACGTGATATGGTAAAACTATATAACGTTATACGCTATTACGTAATAGTATATAACGTTATACGTTAACACGGAATAGTATATATCGTTATACCTTATATAGTAATAGTATATAACGTTATACGTTATATAGTAATAGTATATAACGTTATACGTTAGTACGTAATAATATACAACGTTGTACGTGATATGGCAATACTATATAACGTTATACGTTATTACGTAATAGTATATAACGTTATACGATATTACGTAATAGTATATAACGTTATACGTTATATAGTAATATTATATAACGTTATGCGTTATATAGTAATAGTATATAACGTTATACGTTATATAGTAATAGTATATAACGTTATACGTTATATAGTAATAGTATATAACGTTATACGTTATATAGTAATAGTATATAACGTTATACGTTATATAGTAATAGTATATAACGTTATACGTTACATAGTAATAGTATATAACGTTATACGTTATATAGTAATAGTATATAACGTTATACGTTATATAGTAATATTATATAACGTTATGCGTTATATAGTAATATTATATAACGTTATGCGTTATATAGTAATAGTATATAACGTTATACGTTATATAGTAATAGTATATAACGTTATACGTTAGTACGTAATAATATACAACGTTGTACGTGATATGGCAATACTATATAACGTTATACGTTATATAGTAATAGTATATAACGTTATACGTTATATAGTAATAGTATATAACGTTATACGTTATATAGTAATATTATATAACGTTATGCGTTATATAGTAATAGTATATAACGGTATACGTTATATAGTATTAGTATATAACGTTATGCGTTATATAGTAATAGTATATAACGTTATACGATAGTACGGAATAGTATATATCGTTATACGTTATATAGTAATAGTATATAACGTTATACGTTAGTACGTAATAATATACAACGTTATACGTGATATGGCAATACTATATAACGTTATACGTTATATAGTAATATTATATAACGTTATGCGTTATATAGTAATAGTATATAACGTTATACGTTATATAGTAATAGTATATAACGTTATACGTTATATAGTAATAGTATATAACGTTATACGTTAGTACGTAATAATATACAACGTAATACGTGATATGGCAATACTATATAACGTTATACGTTATTACGTAATAGTATATAACGTTATACGTTATATAGTAATAGTATATAACGTTATGCGTTATATAGTAATAGTATATAACGTTATACGATAGTACATAATAGTATATATCGTTATACGTTATATAGTAATAGTATATAACGTTATACGTTATATAGTAATAGTATATAACGTTATACGTTATATAGTAATAGTATATAACGTTATACGTTATATAGTGGTAGTATATAACGTTATACGTTATATAGTAATAGTATATAACGTTATACGTTATATAGTAATAATATATAACGTTATACGCTATATAGTAATATTATATAACGTTATGCGTTATATAGTAATAGTATGTAACGTTATACGTTATATAGTAATAGTATATAACGTTATACGTTATATAGTAATAGTATATAACGTTATACGTTATATAGTAATAGTATATAACGTTATACGTTATATAGTAATATTATATAACGTTATGCGTTATATAGTAATAGTATAGAACGTTATACGTTATATAGTAATAGTATATAACGTTATACGTTATATAGTAATAGTATATAACGTTGTACGTTAGTACGTAATAATGTACAACGTTGTACGTGATATGGCAATACTATATAACGTTATACGTTATTACGTAATAGTATATAACGTTATACGTTATTACGTAATAGTATATAACGTTATACGTTATATAGTAATATTATATAACGTTATGCGTTATATAGTAATAGTATATAACGTTATACGTTATATAGTAATAGTATATAACGTTATACGTTATATAGTAATAGTATATAACGTTATATGATATAGTAATAGTATATAACGTTATACGTTATATAGTAATATTATATAACGTTATGCGTTATATAGTAATAGTATATAACGTTATACGTTATATAGTAATAGTATATAACGTTATACGTTAGTACGTAATAATATACAACGATATACGTGATATGGTAAAACTATATAACGTTATACGCTATTACGTAATAGTATATAACGTTATACGTTAAGACGGAATAGTATATATCGTTATACCTTATATAGTAATAGTATATAACGTTATACGTTATATAGTAATAGTATATAACGTTATACGTTAGTACGTAATAATATACAACGTTGTACGTGATATGGCAATACTATATAACGTTATACGTTATTACGTAATAGTATATAACGTTATACGTTATTACGTAATAGTATATAACGTTATACGTTATATAGTAATATTATATAACGTTATGCGTTATATAGTAATAGTATATAACGTTATACGTTATATAGTAATAGTATATAACGTTATACGTTATATAGTAATATTATATAACGTTATACGTTATATAGTAATAGTATATAACGTTATACGTTATATAGTAATAGTATATAACGTTATACGTTATATAGTAATAGTATATAACGTTATACGTTAGTACGTAATAATATACAACGTTGTACGTGATATGGCAATACTATATAACGTTATACGTTATTACGTAATAGTATATAACGTTATACGTTATTACGTAATAGTATATAACGTTATACGTTATATAGTAATATTATATAACGTTATGCGTTATATAGTAATAGTATATAACGTTATACGTTATATAGTAATAGTATATAACGTTATACGTTATATAGTAATATTATATAACGTTATACGTTATATAGTAATAGTATATAACGTTATACGTTATATAGTAATAGTATATAACGTTATACGTTATATAGTAATAGTATATAACGTTATACGTTATATAGTAATATTATATAACGTTATGCGTTATATAGTAATAGTATATAACGTTATACGATAGTACGGAATAGTATATATCGTTATACGTTATATAGTAATAGTATATAACGTTATACGTTAATACGTAATAGTATATATCGTTATAAGTTATATAGTAATAGTATATAACGTTATACGTTATATAGTAATATTATATAACATTATGCGTTATATAGTAATAGTATATAACGTTATACGTTATATAGTAATATTATATAACGTTATGCGTTATATAGTAATAGTATATAACGTTATACGTTATATAGTAATAGTATATAACGTTATACGTTATATAGTAATATTATATAACGTTATGCGTTATATAGTAATAGTATATAACGTTATACGTTATATAGTAATATTATATAACGTTATACGTTATATAGTAATAGTATATAACGTTATACGTTATATAGTAATAGTATATAACGTTATACGTTAGTACGTAATAATATACAACGTTGTACGTGATATGGCAATACTATATAACGTTATACGTTATTACGTAATAGTATATAACGTTATACGTTATTACGTAATAGTATATAACGTTATACGTTATATAGTAATATTATATAACGTTATGCGTTATATAGTAATAGTATATAACGTTATACGTTATATAGTAATAGTATATAACGTTATACGTTATATAGTAATATTATATAACGTTATACGTTATATAGTAATAGTATATAACGTTATGCGTTATATAGTAATAGTATATAACGTTATACGATAGTACATAATAGTATATATCGTTATACGTTATATAGTAATAGTATATAACGTTATACGTTATATAGTAATAGTATATAACGTTATACGTTAGTACGTAATAATATACAACGATATACGTGATATGGTAAAACTATATAACGTTATACGCTATTACGTAATAGTATATAACGTTATACGTTAACACGGAATAGTATATATCGTTATACCTTATATAGTAATAGTATATAACGTTATACGTTATTACGTAATAGTATATAACGTTATACGTTATTACGTAATAGTATATAACGTTATACGTTATATAGTAATATTATATAACGTTATGCGTTATATAGTAATAGTATATAACGTTATACGTTATATAGTAATAGTATATAACGTTATACGTTATATAGTAATAGTATATAACGTTATACGTTACATAGTAATAGTATATAACGTTATACGATATAGTAATAGTATATAACGTTATACGTTATATAGTAATATTATATAACGTTATGCGTTATATAGTAATAGTATATAACGTTATACGTTATATAGTAATAGTATATAACGTTATACGTTATATAGTAATAGTATATAACGCTATACGTTATATAGTAATAGTATATAACGTTATACGTTATATAGTAATAGTATATAACGTTATACGTTATATAGTAATATTATATAACGTTATGCGTTATATAGTAATAGTATATAACGTTATACGTTATATAGTAATATTATATAACGTTATACGATATATAGTAATATTATATAACGTTATACGTTATATAGTAATAGTATATAACGTTATACGTTATTACGTAATAGTATATAACGTTATACGTTATATAGTAATAGTATATAACGTTATACGTTATATAGTAATAGTATATAACGTTATACCTTATATAGTAATAGTATATAACGTTATACGTTATATAGTAATAGTATATAACGTTATACCTTATATAGTAATAGTATATAACGTTATACGTTATATAGTAATATTATATAACTTTATGCGTTATATACTAATAGTATATAACGTTATACGTTATATAGTAATAGTATATAACGTTATACGATAGTACATAGTAGTATATATCGTTATACGTTATATAGTAATAGTATATAACGTTATACGTTATATAGTAATAGTATATAACGTTATACGTTATATAGTAATAGTATATAACGTTATACGTTAGTACGTAATAATATACAACGATATACGTGATATGGTAAAACTATATAACGTTATACGCTATTACGTAATAGTATATAACGTTATACGTTAACACGGAATAGTATATATCGTTATACCTTATATAGTAATAGTATATAACGTTATACGTTATATAGTAATAGTATATAACGTTATACGTTAGTACGTAATAATATACAACGTTGTACGTGATATGGCAATACTATATAACGTTATACGTTATTACGTAATAGTATATAGCGTTATACGTTATTACGTAATAGTATATAACGTTATACGTTATATAGTAATATTATATAACGTTATGCGTTATATAGTAATAGTATATAACGTTATACGTTATATAGTAATAGTATATAACGTTATGCGTTCTATAGTAATAGTATATAACGTTATACGATAGTACGGAATAGTATATATCGTTATACGTTATATAGTAGTAGTATATAACGTTATACGTTATTACGTAATAGTATATAACGTTATACGTTATTACGTAATAGTATATAACGTTATACGTTATATAGTAATAGTATATAACGTTATACGTTATATAGTAATAGTATATAACGTTATACCTTATATAGTAATAGTATATAACGTTATACGTTATATAGTAATATTATATAACGTTATACGTTATATAGTAATATTATATAACGTTATACGTTATATAGTAATAGTATGTAACGTTATACGTTATATAGTAATATTATACAACGTTATGCGTTATATAGTAATAGTATATAACGTTATACGTTATATAGTAATATTATATAACGTTATGCTTTATATACTAATAGTATATAACGTTATACGTTATATAGTAATAGTATATAACGTTATACGTTATATAGTAATAGTATATAACGTTATACGTTATATAGTAATAGTATATAACGTTATACGTTATATAGTAATAGTATATAACGTTATACGTTACATAGTAATAGTATATAACGTTATACGTTAGTACGTAATAATATACAACGATATACGTGATATGGTAAAACTATATAACGTTATACGCTATTACGTAATAGTATATAACGTTATACGTTAACACGGAATAGTATATATCGTTATACGTTATATAGTAGTAGTATATAACGTTATACGTTATTACGTAATAGTATATAACGTTATACGTTATATAGTAATAGTATATAAAGTTATACGTTATATAGTAATATTATACAACGTTATGCGTTATATAGTAATAGTATATAACGTTATACGTTATATAGTAATATTATATAACGTTATGCGTTATATACTAATAGTATATAACGTTATACGTTATATAGTAATAGTATATAACGTTATACGATAGTACATAATAGTATATATCGTTATACGTTATATAGTAATAGTATATAACGTTATACGCTATATAGTAATAGTATATAACGTTATACGTTAGTACGTAATAATATACAACGTTGTACGTGATATGGCAATACTATATAACGTTATACGTTATTACGTAATAGTATATAGCGTTATACGTTATTACGTAATAGTATATAACGTTATACGTTATATAGTAATATTATATAACGTTATGCGTTATATAGTAATAGTATATAACGTTATACGTTATATAGTAATAGTATATAACGTTATACGTTATATAGTAATAGTATATAACGTTATACGTTATATAGTAATAGTATATAACGTTATACGTTATATAGTAATAGTATATAACGTTATACGTTATATAGTAATAGTATATAACGTTATACGTTATATAGTAATAGTATATAACGTTATACGTTAGTACGTAATAATATACAACGTTGTACGTGATATGGCAATACTATATAACGTTATACGTTATTACGTAATAGTATATAGCGTTATACGTTATTACGTAATAGTATATAACGTTATACGTTATATAGTAATATTATATAACGTTATGCGTTATATAGTAATAGTATATAACGTTATACGTTATATAGTAATAGTATATAACGTTATACGTTATATAGTAATAGTATATAACGTTATACGTTATATAGTAATAGTATATAACGTTATACGTTATATAGTAATAGTATATAACGTTATACGTTATATAGTAATATTATATAACGTTATACGTTATATAGTAATAGTATATAACGTTATACGTTACATAGTAATAGTATATAACGTTATACGTTATATAGTAATAGTATATAACGTTATACGATATAGTAATAGTATATAACGTTATACGTTATATAGTAATATTATATAACGTTATGCGTTATATAGTAATAGTATATAACGTTATACGTTATATAGTAATAGTATATAACGTTATACGTTATATAGTAATAGTATATAACGTTATACGTTATATAGTAATAGTATATAACGTTATACGTTATATAGTAATAGTATATAACGTTATACGTTATATAGTAATATTATATAACGTTATGCGTTATATAGTAATAGTATATAACGGTATACGTTATATAGTAATAGTATATAACGTTATGCGTTATATAGTAATAGTATATAACGTTATACGATAGTACGGAATAGTATATATCGTTATACGTTATATAGTAATAGTATATAACGTTATACGTTAGTACGTAATAATATACAACGTTATACGTGATATGGCAATACTATATAACGTTATACGTTATTACGTAATAGTAAATAACGTAATACGTTATATAGTAATAGTATATAACGTTATACGATATAGTAATAGTATATAACATTATACGTTATATAGTAATATTATATAACGTTATGCGTTATATAGTAATGGTATATAACGTTATACGATAGAACGGAATAGTATATATCGTTATAGGTTATATAGTAATAGTATATAACGTTATACGTTATATAGTAATAGTATATAACGTTATACGTTATATAGTAATAGTATATAACGTTATACGTTATATAGTAATAGTATACAACGTTATACGTTATATAGTAATAGTATATAACGTTATACGTTAGTACGTAATAATATACAACGTTATACGTGATATGGCAATACTATATAACGTTATACGTTATATAGTAATAGTATATAGCGTTATACGTTATATAGTAATAGTATATAACGTTATACGTTATATAGTAATAGTATATAACGTTATACGTTATATAGTAATATTATATAACGTTATGCGTTATATAGTAATAGTATATAACGTTATACGATAGTACGGAATAGTATATATCGTTATACGTTATATAGTAATAGTATATAACGTTATACGTTATATAGTAATAGTATATAACGTTATACGTTATATAGTAATAGTATATAACGTTATACGTTATATAGTAATAGTATATAACGTTATACGATAGTACGGAATAGTATATATCGTTATACGTTATATAGTAATAGTATATAACGTTATACGTTAGTACGTAATAATATACAACGTTATACGTGATATGGCAATACTATATAACGTTATACGTTATATAGTAATAGTATATAACGTTATACGTTATATAGTAATATTATATAACGTTATGCGTTATATAGTAATACTATATAACGTTATGCGTTATATAGTAATAGTATATAACGTTATACGATATATAGTAATAGTATATAACGTTATGCGTTATATAGTAATAGTATATAACGTTATACGATAGTACATAATAGTATATATCGTTATACGTTATATAGTAATAGTATATAACGTTATACGTTATATAGTAATAGTATATAACGTTATGCGTTATATAGTAATAGTATATAACGTTATACGTTATATAGTAATAGTATATAACGATATACGTTATATAGTAATAGTATATAACGTTATACGTTATATAGTAATAGTATATAACGTTATACGTTATATAGTAATATTATATAACGTTATGCGTTATATAGTAATAGTATATAACGTTATACGTTATATAGTAATAGTATATAACTTTATACGTTATATAGTAATAGTATATAACGTTATACGTTATATAGTAATAGTATATAACGCTATACGTTATATAGTAATAGTATACAACGTTATACGTTATATAGTAATAGTATATAACGTTATACGTTAGTACGTAATAATATACAACGTTATACGTGATATGGCAATACTATATAACGTTATACGTTATATAGTAATAGTATATAACGTTATACGTTATATAGTAATAGTATATAACGTTATACGTTATATAGTAATAGTATATAACGTTATACGTTATATAGTAATAGTATATAACGTTATACGTTATATAGTAATAGTATATAACGTTATACGTTATATAGTAATAGTATATAACGTTATACGCTATATAGTAATATTATATAACGTTATGCGTTATATAGTAATAGGATAGAACGTTATACGTTATATAGTAATAGTATATAACGTTATACGTTATATAGTAATAGTATATAACGTTATACGTTATATACTATTACTATATAACGTTATACGCTATATAGTAATATTATATAACGTTATGCGTTATATAGTAATAGTATGTAACGTTATACGTTATATAGTAATAGTATATAACATTATACGTTATATAGTAATAGTATATAACGTTATACGCTATATAGTAATATTATATAACGTTATGCGTTATATAGTAATAGTATGTAACGTTATACGTTATATAGTAATAGTATATAACGTTATACGTTATATAGTAATAGTATATAACGTTATACGTTATATAGTAATTGTATATAACGTTATGCGTTATATAGTCATAGTATATAACGTTATACGATAGTACAGAATAGTATATATCGTTATACGTTATATAGTAATAGTATATCACGTTATACGTTAGTACGTAATAATATACAACGTTATACGTGATATGGCAATACTATATAACGTTATACGTTATTACGTAGTAGTATATAACGTTATACGTTATATAGTAATAGTATATAACGTTATACGTTATAGAGTAATAGTATATAACGTTATACGTTATATAGTAAAATTATATAACGTTATGCGTTATATAGTAATAGTATATAACGTTATACGTTATGTAGTGATAGTATATAACGGTATACGTTATATAGTAATAATACATAACGTTATACGTTATATAGTAATAGTATATAACGTTATACGTTATATAGTAATTGTATATAACGTTATTGGTTATATACTAATAGTATATAACGTTATACGTTATATAGTAATAGTATATAACGTTATGCGTTATATAGTAATAGTATATAACGTTATACGATAGTACATAATAGTATATATCGTTATACGTTATATAGTAATAGTATATAACGTTATACATTATATAGTAATAGTATATAACGTTATACGTTATATAGTAATAGTATATAACGTTATACGTTAGTACGTAATAATATACAACGATATACGTGATATGGTAAAACTATATAACGTTATACGCTATTACGTAATAGTATATAACGTTATACGTTAAGACGGAATAGTATATATCGTTATACCTTATATAGTAATAGTATATAACGTTATACGTTATATAGTAATAGTATATAACGTTATACGTTAGTACGTAATAATATACAACGTTGTACGTGATATGGCAATACTATATAACGTTATACGTTATTACGTAATAGTATATAACGTTATACGTTATATAGTAATATTATATAACGTTATGCGTTATATAGTAATAGTATATAACGTTATACGTTATATAGTAATAGTATATAACGTTATACGTTATATAGTAATATTATATAACGTTATACGTTATATAGTAATAGTATATAACGTTATACGTTATATAGTAATAGTATATAACGTTATACGTTATATAGTAATAGTATATAACGTTATACGTTATATAGTAATATTATATAACGTTATGCGTTATATAGTAATAGTATATAACGTTATACGATAGTACGGAATAGTATATATCGTTATACGTTATATAGTAATAGTATATAACGTTATACGTTAATACGTAATAGTATATATCGTTATAAGTTATATAGTAATAGTATATAACGTTATACGTTATATAGTAATATTATATAACATTATGCGTTATATAGTAATAGTATATAACGTTATACGTTATATAGTAATATTATATAACGTTATGCGTTATATAGTAATAGTATATAACGTTATACGTTATATAGTAATAGTATATAACGTTATACGTTATATAGTAATATTATATAACGTTATGCGTTATATAGTAATAGTATATAACGTTATACGTTATATAGTAATATTATATAACGTTATGCGTTATATAGTAATAGTATATAACGTTATACGTTATATAGTAATAGTATATAACGTTATACGTTATATAGTAATAGTATATAACGTTATACGTTATATAGTAATAGTATATAACGTTATACGTTATATAGTAATAGTATATAACGTTATACGTTACATAGTAATATTATATAACGTTATGCGTTATATAGTAATAGTATATAACGTTATACGATAGTACGGAATAGTATATATCGTTATACGTTATATAGTAATAGTATATAACGTTATACGTTATATAGTAATAGTATATAACGTTATACGTTATATAGTAATAGTATACAACGTTATACGTTATATAGTAATAGTATATAACGTTATATGTTAGTACGTAATAATATACAACGTTATACGTGATATGGCAATACTATATAACGTTATACGTTATATAGTAATAGTATATAACGTTATACGTTATATAGTAATAGTATATAACGTTATACGTTATATAGTAATATTATATAACGTTATGCGTTATATAGTAATAGTATATAACGTTATACGATAGTACGGAATAGTATATATCGTTATACGTTATATAGTAATAGTATATAACGTTATACGTTATATAGTAATAGTATATAACGTTATACGTTATATAGTAATAGTATATAACGTTATACGTTATATAGTAATAGTATATAACGTTATACGTTAGTACGTAATATTATACAACGTTATACGTGATATGGCATTACTATATAACGTATAACGTTATATAGTAATATTATATAACGTTATGCGTTATATAGTAATAGTATATAACGTTATACGTTATATAGTAATAGTATATAACGTTATACGTTATATAGTAATAGTATATAACGTTATACGTTAGTACGTAATAATATACAACGTAATACGTGATATGGCAATACTATATAACGTTATACGTTATTACGTAATAGTATATAACGTTATACGTTATATAGTAATAGTATATAACGTTATGCGTTATATAGTAATAGTATATAACGTTATACGATAGTACATAATAGTATATATCGTTATACGTTATATAGTAATAGTATATAACGTTATACGTTATATAGTAATAGTATATAACGTTATACGTTATATAGTAATAGTATATAACGTTATACGTTATATAGTGGTAGTATATAACGTTATACGTTATATAGTAATAGTATATAACGTTATACGTTATATAGTAATAATATATAACGTTATACGCTATATAGTAATATTATATAACGTTATGCGTTATATAGTAATAGTATGTAACGTTATACGTTATATAGTAATAGTATATAACGTTATACGTTATATAGTAATAGTATATAACGTTATACGTTATATAGTAATAGTATATAACGTTATACGTTATATAGTAATAGTATATAACGTTATACGTTATATAGTAATATTATATAACGTTATGCGTTATATAGTAATAGTATATAACGGTATACGTTATATAGTAATAGTATATAACGTTATGCGTTATATAGTAATAGTATATAACGTTATACGATAGTACGGAATAGTATATATCGCTATACGTTATATAGTAATAGTATATAACGTTATACGTTAGTACGTAATAATATACAACGTTATACGTGATATGGCAATACTATATAACGTTATACGTTATTACGTAATAGTAAATAACGTAATACGTTATATAGTAATAGTATATAACGTTATACGATATAGTAATAGTATATAACGTTATACGTTATATAGTAATATTATATAACGTTATGCGTTATATAGTAATAGTATATAACGTTATACGATAGAACGGAATAGTATATATCGTTATACGTTATATAGTAATAGTATATAACGTTATACGTTATATAGTAATAGTATATAACGTTATACGTTATATAGTAATAGTATATAACGTTATACGTTATATAGTAATAGTATACAACGTTATACGTTATATAGTAATAGTATATAACGTTATACGTTAGTACGTAATAATATACAACGTTATACGTGATATGGCAATACTATATAACGTTATACGTTATATAGTAATAGTATATAGCGTTATACGTTATATAGTAATAGTATATAACGTTATACGTTATATAGTAATAGTATATAACGTTATACGTTATATAGTAATATTATGTAACGTTATGCGTTATATAGTAATAGTATATAACGTTATACGATAGTACGGAATAGTATATATCGTTATACGTTATATAGTAATAGTATATAACGTTATACGTTATATAGTAATAGTATATAACGTTATACGTTATATAGTAATAGTATATAACGTTATACGTTATATAGTAATAGTATATAACGTTATACGTTATATAGTAATAGTATATAACGTTATACGTTATATAGTAATAGTATATAACGTTATACGTTATATAGTAATAGTATATAACGTTATACGTTATATAGTAATAGTATATAACGTTATACGTTATATAGTAATAGTATATAACGTTATACGTTATATAGTAATAGTATATAACTTTATACGTTATATAGTAATAGTATATAACGTTATACGTTATATAGTAATAGTATATAACGCTATACGTTATATAGTAATAGTATACAACGTTATACGTTATATAGTAATAGTATATAACGTTATACGTTAGTACGTAATAATATACAACGTTATACGTGATATGGCAATACTATATAACGTTATACGTTATATAGTAATAGTATATAACGTTATACGTTATATAGTAATAGTATATAACGTTATACGTTATATAGTAATAGTATATAACGTTATACGTTATATAGTAATAGTATATAACGTTATACGTTATATAGTAATAGTATATAACGTTATACGTTATATAGTAATAGTATATAACGTTATACGTTATATAGTAATAGTATATAACGTTATACGCTATATAGTAATATTATATAACGTTATGCGTTATATAGTAATAGGATAGAACGTTATACGTTATATAGTAATAGTATATAACGTTATACGTTATATAGTAATAGTATATAACGTTATACGTTATATAGTAATAGTATATAACGTTATACGCTATATAGTAATATTATATAACGTTATGCGTTATATAGTAATAGTATGTAACGTTATACGTTATATAGTAATAGTATATAACGTTATACGTTATATAGTAATAGTATATAACGTTATACGCTATATAGTAATATTATATAACGTTATGCGTTATATAGTAATAGTATGTAACGTTATACGTTATATAGTAATAGTATATAACGTTATACGTTATATAGTAATAGTATATAACGTTATACGTTATATAGTAATTGTATATAACGTTATGCGTTATATAGTCATAGTATATAACGTTATACGATAGTACAGAATAGTATATATCGTTATACGTTATATAGTAATAGTATATCACGTTATACGTTAGTACGTAATAATATACAACGTTATACGTGATATGGCAATACTATATAACGTTATACGTTATTACGTAATAGTATATAACGTTATACGTTATATAGTAATAGTATATAACGTTATACGTTATAGAGTAATAGTATATAACGTTATACGTTATATAGTAAAATTATATAACGTTATGCGTTATATAGTAATAGTATATAACGTTATACGTTATGTAGTGATAGTATATAACGGTATACGTTATATAGTAATAATACATAACGTTATACGTTATATAGTAATAGTATATAACGTTATACGTTATATAGTAATTGTATATAACGTTATTGGTTATATACTAATAGTATATAACGTTATACGTTATATAGTAATAGTATATAACGTTATGCGTTATATAGTAATAGTATATAACGTTATACGATAGTACATAATAGTATATATCGTTATACGTTATATAGTAATAGTATATAACGTTATACATTATATAGTAATAGTATATAACGTTATACGTTATATAGTAATAGTATA
The DNA here is from genome assembly GCF_910591885.1 of Bombus terrestris. NCBI lineage: Eukaryota > Metazoa > Arthropoda > Insecta > Hymenoptera > Apidae > Bombus > Bombus terrestris. Next base: position 19,763,014 of record NC_063271.1, on the reverse strand, counting down.
TAACGTTATACGTTAGTACGTAATAATATACAACGATATACGTGATATGGTAAAACTATATAACGTTATACGCTATTACGTAATAGTATATAACGTTATACGTTAAGACGGAATAGTATATATCGTTATACCTTATATAGTAATAGTATATAACGTTATACGTTATATAGTAATAGTATATAACGTTATACGTTAGTACGTAATAATATACAACGTTGTACGTGATATGGCAATACTATATAACGTTATACGTTATTACGTAATAGTATATAACGTTATACGTTATTACGTAATAGTATATAACGTTATACGTTATATAGTAATATTATATAACGTTATGCGTTATATAGTAATAGTATATAACGTTATACGTTATATAGTAATAGTATATAACGTTATACGTTATATAGTAATATTATATAACGTTATACGTTATATAGTAATAGTATATAACGTTATACGTTATATAGTAATAGTATATAACGTTATACGTTATATAGTAATAGTATATAACGTTATACGTTATATAGTAATATTATATAACGTTATGCGTTATATAGTAATAGTATATAACGTTATACGATAGTACGGAATAGTATATATCGTTATACGTTATATAGTAATAGTATATAACGTTATACGTTAATACGTAATAGTATATATCGTTATAAGTTATATAGTAATAGTATATAACGTTATACGTTATATAGTAATATTATATAACATTATGCGTTATATAGTAATAGTATATAACGTTATACGTTATATAGTAATATTATATAACGTTATGCGTTATATAGTAATAGTATATCACGTTATACGTTATATAGTAATAGTATATAACGTTATACGTTATATAGTAATATTATATAACGTTATGCGTTATATAGTAATAGTATATAACGTTATACGTTATATAGTAATATTATATAACGTTATGCGTTACATAGTAATAGTATATAACGTTATACGTTATATAGTAATAGTATATAACGTTATACGTTATATAGTAATAGTATATAACGTTATACGTTATATAGTAATAGTATATAACGTTATACGTTATATAGTAATAGTATATAACGTTATACGTTACATAGTAATATTATATAACGTTATGCGTTATATAGTAATAGTATATAACGTTATACGATAGTACGGAATAGTATATATCGTTATACGTTATATAGTAATAGTATATAACGTTATACGTTATATAGTAATAGTATATAACGTTATACGTTATATAGTAATAGTATACAACGTTATATGTTATATAGTAATAGTATATAACGTTATATGTTAGTACGTAATAATATACAACGTTATACGTGATATGGCAATACTATATAACGTTATACGTTATATAGTAATAGTATATAACGTTATACGTTATATAGTAATAGTATATAACGTTATACGTTATATAGTAATATTATATAACGTTATGCGTTATATAGTAATAGTATATAACGTTATACGATAGTACGGAATAGTATATATCGTTATACGTTATATAGTAATAGTATATAACGTTATACGTTATATAGTAATAGTATATAACGTTATACGTTATATAGTAATAGTATATAACGTTATACGTTATATAGTAATAGTATATAACGTTATACGTTATATAGTAATAGTATATAACGTTATACCTTATATAGTAATAGTATATAACGTTATACGTTATATAGTAATATTATATAACGTTATACGTTATATAGTAATATTATATAACGTTATACGTTATATAGTAATAGTATGTAACGTTATACGTTATATAGTAATATTATACAACGTTATGCGTTATATAGTAATAGTATATAACGTTATACGTTATATAGTAATATTATATAACGTTATGCGTTATATACTAATAGTATATAACGTTATACGTTATATAGTAATAGTATATAACGTTATACGATAGTACATAATAGTATATATCGTTATACGTTATATAGTAATAGTATATAACGTTATACGTTATATAGTAATAGTATATAACGTTATACGTTAGTACGTAATAATATACAACGATATACGTGATATGGTAAAACTATATAACGTTATACGCTATTACGTAATAGTATATAACGTTATACGTTAACACGGAATAGTATATATCGTTATACCTTATATAGTAATAGTATATAACGTTATACGTTATATAGTAATAGTATATAACGTTATACGTTAGTACGTAATAATATACAACGTTGTACGTGATATGGCAATACTATATAACGTTATACGTTATTACGTAATAGTATATAGCGTTATACGTTATTACGTAAGAGTATATAACGTTATACGTTATATAGTAATATTATATAACGTTATGCGTTATATAGTAATAGTATATAACGTTATACGTTATATAGTAATAGTATATAACGTTATGCGTTCTATAGTAATAGTATATAACGTTATACGATAGTACGGAATAGTATATATCGTTATACGTTATATAGTAGTAGTATATAACGTTATACGTTATTACGTAATAGTATATAACGTTATACGTTATTACGTAATAGTATATAACGTTATACGTTATATAGTAATAGTATATAACGTTATACCTTATATAGTAATAGTATATAACGTTATACGTTATATAGTAATATTATATAACGTTATACGTTATATAGTAATATTATATAACGTTATACGTTATATAGTAATATTATATAACGTTATACGTTATATAGTAATAGTATGTAACGTTATACGTTATATAGTAATATTATACAACGTTATGCGTTATATAGTAATAGTATATAACGTTATACGTTATATAGTAATATTATATAACGTTATGCGTTATATACTAATAGTATATAACGTTATACGTTATATAGTAATAGTATATAACGTTATACGTTATATAGTAATAGTATATAACGTTATACGTTATATAGTAATAGTATATAACGTTATACGTTATATAGTAATAGTATATAACGTTATACGTTACATAGTAATAGTATATAACGTTATACGTTAGTACGTAATAATATACAACGATATACGTGATATGGTAAAACTATATAACGTTATACGCTATTACGTAATAGTATATAACGTTATACGTTAACACGGAATAGTATATATCGTTATACGTTATATAGTAGTAGTATATAACGTTATACGTTATTACGTAATAGTATATAACGTTATACGTTATATAGTAATAGTATATAACGTTATACGTTATATAGTAATAGTATATAACGTTATACCTTATATAGTAATAGTATATAACGTTATACGTTATATAGTAATATTATATAACGTTATACGTTATATAGTAATATTATATAACGTTATACGTTATATAGTAATAGTATGTAACGTTATACGTTATATAGTAATATTATACAACGTTATGCGTTATATAGTAATAGTATATAACGTTATACGTTATATAGTAATATTATATAACGTTATGCGTTATATACTAATAGTATATAACGTTATACGTTATATAGTAATAGTATATAACGTTATACGATAGTACATAATAGTATATATCGTTATACGTTATATAGTAATAGTATATAACGTTATACGTTATATAGTAATAGTATATAACGTTATACGTTATATAGTAATAGTATATAACGTTATACGTTAGTACGTAATAATATACAACGATATACGTGATATGGTAAAACTATATAACGTTATACGCTATTACGTAATAGTATATAACGTTATACGTTAACACGGAATAGTATATATCGTTATACCTTATATAGTAATAGTATATAACGTTATACGTTATATAGTAATAGTATATAACGTTATACGTTAGTACGTAATAATATACAACGTTGTACGTGATATGGCAATACTATATAACGTTATACGTTATTACGTAATAGTATATAGCGTTATACGTTATTACGTAATAGTATATAACGTTATACGTTATATAGTAATATTATATAACGTTATGCGTTATATAGTAATAGTATATAACGTTATACGTTATATAGTAATAGTATATAACGTTATACGTTATATAGTAATAGTATATAACGTTATACGTTATATAGTAATAGTATATAACGTTATACGTTATATAGTATTAGTATATAACGTTATACGTTATATAGTAATAGTATATAACGTTATACGTTATATAGTAATAGTATATAACGTTATACGTTACATAGTAATAATATATAACGTTATACGTTATATAGTAATAGTATATAACGTTATACGATATAGTAATAGTATATAACGTTATACGTTATATAGTAATATTATATAACGTTATGCGTTATATAGTAATAGTATATAACGTTATACGTTATATAGTAATAGTATATAACGTTATACGTTATATAGTAATAGTATATAACGTTATACGTTATATAGTAATAGTATATAACGTTATACGTTATATAGTAATAGTATATAACGTTATACGTTATATAGTAATAGTATATAACGTTATACGTTATATAGTAATATTATATAACGTTATGCGTTATATAGTAATAGTATATAACGGTATACGTTATATAGTAATAGTATATAACGTTATGCGTTATATAGTAATAGTATATAACGTTATACGATAGTACGGAATAGTATATATCGTTATACGTTATATAGTAATAGTATATAACGTTATACGTTAGTACGTAATAATATACAACGTTATACGTGATATGGCAATACTATATAACGTTATACGTTATTACGTAATAGTAAATAACGTAATACGTTATATAGTAATAGTATATAACGTTATACGATATAGTAATAGTATATAACATTATACGTTATATAGTAATATTATATAACGTTATGCGTTATATAGTAATGGTATATAACGTTATACGATAGAACGGAATAGTATATATCGTTATACGTTATATAGTAATAGTATATAACGTTATACGTTATATAGTAATAGTATATAACGTTATACGTTATATAGTAATAGTATATAACGTTATACGTTATATAGTAATAGTATACAACGTTATACGTTATATAGTAATAGTATATAACGTTATACGTTAGTACGTAATAATATACAACGTTATACGTGATATGGCAATACTATATAACGTTATACGTTATATAGTAATAGTATATAGCGTTATACGTTATATAGTAATAGTATATAACGTTATACGTTATATAGTAATAGTATATAACGTTATACGTTATATAGTAATATTATATAACGTTATGCGTTATATAGTAATAGTATATAACGTTATACGATAGTACGGAATAGTATATATCGTTATACGTTATATAGTAATAGTATATAACGTTATACGTTATATAGTAATAGTATATAACGTTATACGTTATATAGTAATAGTATATAACGTTATACGTTATATAGTAATAGTATATAACGTTATACGTTATATAGTAAAATTATATAACGTTATGCGTTATATAGTAATAGTATATAACGTTATACGTTATGTAGTGATAGTATATAACGGTATACGTTATATAGTAATAATACATAACGTTATACGTTATATAGTAATAGTATATAACGTTATACGTTATATAGTAATTGTATATAACGTTATTGGTTATATACTAATAGTATATAACGTTATACGTTATATAGTAATAGTATATAACGTTATGCGTTATATAGTAATAGTATATAACGTTATACGATAGTACATAATAGTATATATCGTTATACGTTATATAGTAATAGTATATAACGTTATACATTATATAGTAATAGTATATAACGTTATACGTTATATAGTAATAGTATATAACGTTATACGTTATATAGTAATATTATATAACGTTATACGTTATATAGTAATAGTATATAACGTTATACGTTATATAGTAATAGTATATAACGTTATACGTTATATAGTAATAGTATATAACGTTATACGTTATATAGTAATATTATATAACGTTATGCGTTATATAGTAATAGTATATAACGTTATACGATAGTACGGAATAGTATATATCGTTGTACGTTATATAGTAATAGTATATAACGTTATACGTTAATACGTAATAGTATATATCGTTATAAGTTATATAGTAATAGTATATAACGTTATACGTTATATAGTAATATTATATAACATTATGCGTTATATAGTAATAGTATATAACGTTATACGTTATATAGTAATATTATATAACGTTATGCGTTATATAGTAATAGTATATAACGTTATACGTTATATAGTAATAGTATATAACGTTATACGTTATATAGTAATATTATATAACGTTATGCGTTATATAGTAATAGTATATAACGTTATACGTTATATAGTAATATTATATAACGTTATGCGTTATATAGTAATAGTATATAACGTTATACGTTATATAGTAATAGTATATAACGTTATACGTTATATAGTAATAGTATATAACGTTATACGTTATATAGTAATAGTATATAACGTTATACGTTATATAGTAATAGTATATAACGTTATACGTTACATAGTAATAATATATAACGTTATGCGTTATATAGTAATAGTATATAACGTTATACGATAGTACGGAATAGTATATATCGTTATACGTTATATAGTAATAGTATATAACGTTATACGTTATATAGTAATAGTATATAACGTTATACGTTATATAGTAATAGTATACAACGTTATACGTTATATAGTAATAGTATATAACGTTATATGTTAGTACGTAATAATATACAACGTTATACGTGATATGGCAATACTATATAACGTTATACGTTATATAGTAATAGTATATAACGTTATACGTTATATAGTAATAGTATATAACGTTATACGTTATATAGTAATATTATATAACGTTATGCGTTATATAGTAATAGTATATAACGTTATACGATAGTACGGAATAGTATATATCGTTATACGTTATATAGTAATAGTATATAACGTTATACGTTATATAGTAATAGTATATAACGTTATACGTTATATAGTAATAGTATATAACGTTATACGTTATATAGTAATAGTATATAACGTTATACGTTAGTACGTAATATTATACAACGTTATACGTGATATGGCAATACTATATAACGTATAACGTTATATAGTAATATTATATAACGTTATGCGTTATATAGTAATAGTATATAACGTTATACGTTATATAGTAATAGTATATAACGTTATACGTTATATAGTAATAGTATATAACGTTATACGTTAGTACGTAATAATATACAACGTAATACGTGATATGGCAATACTATATAACGTTATACGTTATTACGTAATAGTATATAACGTTATACGTTATATAGTAATAGTATATAACGTTATGCGTTATATAGTAATAGTATATAACGTTATACGATAGTACATAATAGTATATATCGTTATACGTTATATAGTAATAGTATATAACGTTATACGTTATATAGTAATAGTATATAACGTTATACGTTATATAGTAATAGTATATAACGTTATACGTTATATAGTGGTAGTATATAACGTTATACGTTATATAGTAATAGTATATAACGTTATACGTTATATAGTAATAATATATAACGTTATACGCTATATAGTAATATTATATAACGTTATGCGTTATATAGTAATAGTATGTAACGTTATACGTTATATAGTAATAGTATATAACGTTATACGTTATATAGTAATAGTATATAACGTTATACGTTATATAGTAATAGTATATAACGTTATACGTTATATAGTAATAGTATATAACGTTATACGTTATATAGTAATATTATATAACGTTATGCGTTATATAGTAATAGTATATAACGGTATACGTTATATAGTAATAGTATATAACGTTATGCGTTATATAGTAATAGTATATAACGTTATACGATAGTACGGAATAGTATATATCGTTATACGTTATATAGTAATAGTATATAACGTTATACGTTAGTACGTAATAATATACAACGTTATACGTGATATGGCAATACTATATAACGTTATACGTTATTACGTAATAGTAAATAACGTAATACGTTATATAGTAATAGTATATAACGTTATACGATATAGTAATAGTATATAACGTTATACGTTATATAGTAATATTATATAACGTTATGCGTTATATAGTAATAGTATATAACGTTATACGATAGAACGGAATAGTATATATCGTTATACGTTATATAGTAATAGTATATAACGTTATACGTTATATAGTAATAGTATATAACGTTATACGTTATATAGTAATAGTATATAACGTTATACGTTATATAGTAATAGTATACAACGTTATACGTTATATAGTAATAGTATATAACGTTATACGTTAGTACGTAATAATATACAACGTTATACGTGATATGGCAATACTATATAACGTTATACGTTATATAGTAATAGTATATAGCGTTATACGTTATATAGTAATAGTATATAACGTTATACGTTATATAGTAATAGTATATAACGTTATACGTTATATAGTAATATTATATAACGTTATGCGTTATATAGTAATAGTATATAACGTTATACGATAGTACGGAATAGTATATATCGTTATACGTTATATAGTAATAGTATATAACGTTATACGTTATATAGTAATAGTATATAACGTTATACGTTATATAGTAATAGTATATAACGTTATACGTTATATAGTAATAGTATATAACGTTATACGTTATATAGTAATAGTATATAACGTTATACGTTATATAGTAATAGTATATAACGTTATACGTTATATAGTAATATTATATAACGTTATGCGTTATATAGTAATAGTATATAACGTTATACGTTATATAGTAATAGTATATAACTTTATACGTTATATAGTAATAGTATATAACGTTATACGTTATATAGTAATAGTATATAACGCTATACGTTATATAGTAATAGTATACAACGTTATACGTTATATAGTAATAGTATATAACGTTATACGTTAGTACGTAATAATATACAACGTTATACGTGATATGGCAATACTATATAACGTTATACGTTATATAGTAATAGTATATAACGTTATACGTTATATAGTAATAGTATATAACGTTATACGTTATATAGTAATAGTATATAACGTTATACGTTATATAGTAATAGTATATAACGTTATACGTTATATAGTAATAGTATATAACGTTATACGTTATATAGTAATAGTATATAACGTTATATGTTATATAGTAATAGTATATAACGTTATACGCTATATAGTAATATTATATAACGTTATGCGTTATATAGTAATAGGATAGAACGTTATACGTTATATAGTAATAGTATATAACGTTATACGTTATATAGTAATAGTATATAACGTTATACGTTATATAGTAATAGTATATAACGTTATACGCTATATAGTAATATTATATAACGTTATGCGTTATATAGTAATAGTATGTAACGTTATACGTTATATAGTAATAGTATATAACGTTATACGTTATATAGTAATAGTATATAACGTTATACGCTATATAGTAATATTATATAACGTTATGCGTTATATAGTAATAGTATGTAACGTTATACGTTATATAGTAATAGTATATAACGTTATACGTTATATAGTAATAGTATATAACGTTATACGTTATATAGTAATTGTATATAACGTTATGCGTTATATAGTCATAGTATATAACGTTATACGATAGTACAGAATAGTATATATCGTTATACGTTATATAGTAATAGTATATCACGTTATACGTTAGTACGTAATAATATACAACGTTATACGTGATATGGCAATACTATATAACGTTATACGTTATTACGTAATATTATATAACGTTATGCGTTATATAGTAATAGTATGTAACGTTATACGTTATATAGTAATAGTATATAACGTTATACGTTATATAGTAATAGTATATAACGTTATACGTTATATAGTAATAGTATATAACGTTATACGTTATATAGTAATAGTATATAACGTTATACGTTATATAGTAATATTATATAACGTTATGCGTTATATAGTAATAGTATATAACGGTATACGTTATATAGTAATAGTATATAACGTTATGCGTTATATAGTAATAGTATATAACGTTATACGATAGTACGGAATAGTATATATCGTTATACGTTATATAGTAATAGTATATAACGTTATACGTTAGTACGTAATAATATACAACGTTATACGTGATATGGCAATACTATATAACGTTATACGTTATTACGTAATAGTAAATAACGTATAACGTTATATACTATTACTATATAACGTATAACGTTATAGTAATAGTATATAACGTTATACGTTATATAGTAATATTATATAACGTTATGCGTTATATAGTAATAGTATATAACGTTATACGATAGAACGGAATAGTATATATCGTTATACGTTATATAGTAATAGTATATAACGTTATACGTTATATAGTAATAGTATATAACGTTATACGTTATATAGTAATAGTATATAACGTTATACGTTATATAGTAATAGTATACAACGTTATACGTTATATAGTAATAGTATATAACGTTATACGTTAGTACGTAATAATATACAACGTTATACGTGATATGGCAATACTATATAACGTTATACGTTATATAGTAATAGTATATAGCGTTATACGTTATATAGTAATAGTATATAACGTTATACGTTATATAGTAATAGTATATAACGTTATACGTTATATAGTAATATTATGTAACGTTATGCGTTATATAGTAATAGTATATAACGTTATACGATAGTACGGAATAGTATATATCGTTATACGTTATATAGTAATAGTATATAACGTTATACGTTATATAGTAATAGTATATAACGTTATACGTTATATAGTAATAGTATATAACGTTATACGTTATATAGTAATAGTATATAACGTTATATGTTATATAGTAATAGTATATAACGTTATACGCTATATAGTAATATTATATAACGTTATGCGTTATATAGTAATAGGATAGAACGTTATACGTTATATAGTAATAGTATATAACGTTATACGTTATATAGTAATAGTATATAACGTTATACGTTATATAGTAATAGTATATAACGTTATACGCTATATAGTAATATTATATAACGTTATGCGTTATATAGTAATAGTATGTAACGTTATACGTTATATAGTAATAGTATATAACGTTATACGTTATATAGTAATAGTATATAACGTTATACGCTATATAGTAATATTATATAACGTTATGCGTTATATAGTAATAGTATGTAACGTTATACGTTATATAGTAATAGTATATAACGTTATACGTTATATAGTAATAGTATATAACGTTATACGTTATATAGTAATTGTATATAACGTTATGCGTTATATAGTCATAGTATATAACGTTATACGATAGTACAGAATAGTATATATCGTTATACGTTATATAGTAATAGTATATCACGTTATACGTTAGTACGTAATAATATACAACGTTATACGTGATATGGCAATACTATATAACGTTATACGTTATTACGTAATATTATATAACGTTATGCGTTATATAGTAATAGTATGTAACGTTATACGTTATATAGTAATAGTATATAACGTTATACGTTATATAGTAATAGTATATAACGTTATACGTTATATAGTAATAGTATATAACGTTATACGTTATATAGTAATAGTATATAACGTTATACGTTATATAGTAATATTATATAACGTTATGCGTTATATAGTAATAGTATATAACGGTATACGTTATATAGTAATAGTATATAACGTTATGCGTTATATAGTAATAGTATATAACGTTATACGATAGTACGGAATAGTATATATCGTTATACGTTATATAGTAATAGTATATAACGTTATACGTTAGTACGTAATAATATACAACGTTATACGTGATATGGCAATACTATATAACGTTATACGTTATTACGTAATAGTAAATAACGTAATACGTTATATAGTAATAGTATATAACGTTATACGATATAGTAATAGTATATAACGTTATACGTTATATAGTAATATTATATAACGTTATGCGTTATATAGTAATAGTATATAACGTTATACGATAGAACGGAATAGTATATATCGTTATACGTTATATAGTAATAGTATATAACGTTATACGTTATATAGTAATAGTATATAACGTTATACGTTATATAGTAATAGTATATAACGTTATACGTTATATAGTAATAGTATACAACGTTATACGTTATATAGTAATAGTATATAACGTTATACGTTAGTACGTAATAATATACAACGTTATACGTGATATGGCAATACTATATAACGTTATACGTTATATAGTAATAGTATATAGCGTTATACGTTATATAGTAATAGTATATAACGTTATACGTTATATAGTAATAGTATATAACGTTATACGTTATATAGTAATATTATGTAACGTTATGCGTTATATAGTAATAGTATATAACGTTATACGATAGTACGGAATAGTATATATCGTTATACGTTATATAGTAATAGTATATAACGTTATACGTTATATAGTAATAGTATATAACGTTATACGTTATATAGTAATAGTATATAACGTTATACGTTATATAGTAATAGTATATAACGTTATACGTTATATAGTAATAGTATATAACGTTATACGTTATATAGTAATAGTATATAACGTTATACGTTATATAGTAATAGTATATAACGTTATACGTTATAGAGTAATAGTATATAACGTTATACGTTATATAGTAAAATTATATAACGTTATGCGTTATATAGTAATAGTATATAACGTTATACGTTATGTAGTGATAGTATATAACGGTATACGTTATATAGTAATAATACATAACGTTATACGTTATATAGTAATAGTATATAACGTTATACGTTATATAGTAATTGTATATAACGTTATTGGTTATATACTAATAGTATATAACGTTATACGTTATATAGTAATAGTATATAACGTTATGCGTTATATAGTAATAGTATATAACGTTATACGATAGTACATAATAGTATATATCGTTATACGTTATATAGTAATAGTATATAACGTTATACATTATATAGTAATAGTATATAACGTTATACGTTATATAGTAATAGTATATAACGTTATACGTTAGTACGTAATAATATACAACGATATACGTGATATGGTAAAACTATATAACGTTATACGCTATTACGTAATAGTATATAACGTTATACGTTAAGACGGAATAGTATATATCGTTATACCTTATATAGTAATAGTATATAACGTTATACGTTATATAGTAATAGTATATAACGTTATACGTTAGTACGTAATAATATACAACGTTGTACGTGATATGGCAATACTATATAACGTTATACGTTATTACGTAATAGTATATAACGTTATACGTTATTACGTAATAGTATATAACGTTATACGTTATATAGTAATATTATATAACGTTATGCGTTATATAGTAATAGTATATAACGTTATACGTTATATAGTAATAGTATATAACGTTATACGTTATATAGTAATATTATATAACGTTATACGTTATATAGTAATAGTATATAACGTTATACGTTATATAGTAATAGTATATAACGTTATACGTTATATAGTAATAGTATATAACGTTATACGTTATATAGTAATATTATATAACGTTATGCGTTATATAGTAATAGTATATAACGTTATACGATAGTACGGAATAGTATATATCGTTATACGTTATATAGTAATAGTATATAACGTTATACGTTAATACGTAATAGTATATATCGTTATAAGTTATATAGTAATAGTATATAACGTTATACGTTATATAGTAATATTATATAACATTATGCGTTATATAGTAATAGTATATAACGTTATACGTTATATAGTAATATTATATAACGTTATGCGTTATATAGTAATAGTATATCACGTTATACGTTATATAGTAATAGTATATAACGTTATACGTTATATAGTAATATTATATAACGTTATGCGTTATATAGTAATAGTATATAACGTTATACGTTATATAGTAATATTATATAACGTTATGCGTTACATAGTAATAGTATATAACGTTATACGTTATATAGTAATAGTATATAACGTTATACGTTATATAGTAATAGTATATAACGTTATACGTTATATAGTAATAGTATATAACGTTATACGTTATATAGTAATAGTATATAACGTTATACGTTACATAGTAATATTATATAACGTTATGCGTTATATAGTAATAGTATATAACGTTATACGATAGTACGGAATAGTATATATCGTTATACGTTATATAGTAATAGTATATAACGTTATACGTTATATAGTAATAGTATATAACGTTATACGTTATATAGTAATAGTATACAACGTTATATGTTATATAGTAATAGTATATAACGTTATATGTTAGTACGTAATAATATACAACGTTATACGTGATATGGCAATACTATATAACGTTATACGTTATATAGTAATAGTATATAACGTTATACGTTATATAGTAATAGTATATAACGTTATACGTTATATAGTAATATTATATAACGTTATGCGTTATATAGTAATAGTATATAACGTTATACGATAGTACGGAATAGTATATATCGTTATACGTTATATAGTAATAGTATATAACGTTATACGTTATATAGTAATAGTATATAACGTTATACGTTATATAGTAATAGTATATAACGTTATACGTTATATAGTAATAGTATATAACGTTATACGTTATATAGTAATAGTATATAACGTTATACCTTATATAGTAATAGTATATAACGTTATACGTTATATAGTAATATTATATAACGTTATACGTTATATAGTAATATTATATAACGTTATACGTTATATAGTAATAGTATGTAACGTTATACGTTATATAGTAATATTATACAACGTTATGCGTTATATAGTAATAGTATATAACGTTATACGTTATATAGTAATATTATATAACGTTATGCGTTATATACTAATAGTATATAACGTTATACGTTATATAGTAATAGTATATAACGTTATACGATAGTACATAATAGTATATATCGTTATACGTTATATAGTAATAGTATATAACGTTATACGTTATATAGTAATAGTATATAACGTTATACGTTAGTACGTAATAATATACAACGATATACGTGATATGGTAAAACTATATAACGTTATACGCTATTACGTAATAGTATATAACGTTATACGTTAACACGGAATAGTATATATCGTTATACCTTATATAGTAATAGTATATAACGTTATACGTTATATAGTAATAGTATATAACGTTATACGTTAGTACGTAATAATATACAACGTTGTACGTGATATGGCAATACTATATAACGTTATACGTTATTACGTAATAGTATATAGCGTTATACGTTATTACGTAAGAGTATATAACGTTATACGTTATATAGTAATATTATATAACGTTATGCGTTATATAGTAATAGTATATAACGTTATACGTTATATAGTAATAGTATATAACGTTATGCGTTCTATAGTAATAGTATATAACGTTATACGATAGTACGGAATAGTATATATCGTTATACGTTATATAGTAGTAGTATATAACGTTATACGTTATTACGTAATAGTATATAACGTTATACGTTATTACGTAATAGTATATAACGTTATACGTTATATAGTAATAGTATATAACGTTATACGTTATATAGTAATAGTATATAACGTTATACCTTATATAGTAATAGTATATAACGTTATACGTTATATAGTAATATTATATAACGTTATACGTTATATAGTAATATTATATAACGTTATACGTTATATAGTAATAGTATGTAACGTTATACGTTATATAGTAATATTATACAACGTTATGCGTTATATAGTAATAGTATATAACGTTATACGTTATATAGTAATATTATATAACGTTATGCGTTATATACTATTACTATATAACGTTATACGTTATATAGTAATAGTATATAACGTTATACGTTATATAGTAATAGTATATAACGTTATACGTTATATAGTAATAGTATATAACGTTATACGTTATATAGTAATAGTATATAACGTTATACGTTACATAGTAATAGTATATAACGTTATACGTTAGTACGTAATAATATACAACGATATACGTGATATGGTAAAACTATATAACGTTATACGCTATTACGTAATAGTATATAACGTTATACGTTAACACGGAATAGTATATATCGTTATACGTTATATAGTAGTAGTATATAACGTTATACGTTATTACGTAATAGTATATAACGTTATACGTTATATAGTAATAGTATATAACGTTATACGTTATATAGTAATAGTATATAACGTTATACCTTATATAGTAATAGTATATAACGTTATACGTTATATAGTAATATTATATAACGTTATACGTTATATAGTAATATTATATAACGTTATACGTTATATAGTAATAGTATGTAACGTTATACGTTATATAGTAATATTATACAACGTTATGCGTTATATAGTAATAGTATATAACGTTATACGTTATATAGTAATATTATATAACGTTATGCGTTATATACTATTACTATATAACGTTATACGTTATATAGTAATAGTATATAACGTTATACGATAGTACATAATAGTATATATCGTTATACGTTATATAGTAATAGTATATAACGTTATACGTTATATAGTAATAGTATATAACGTTATACGTTATATAGTAATAGTATATAACGTTATACGTTAGTACGTAATAATATACAACGATATACGTGATATGGTAAAACTATATAACGTTATACGCTATTACGTAATAGTATATAACGTTATACGTTAACACGGAATAGTATATATCGTTATACCTTATATAGTAATAGTATATAACGTTATACGTTATATAGTAATAGTATATAACGTTATACGTTAGTACGTAATAATATACAACGTTGTACGTGATATGGCAATACTATATAACGTTATACGTTATTACGTAATAGTATATAGCGTTATACGTTATTACGTAATAGTATATAACGTTATACGTTATATAGTAATATTATATAACGTTATGCGTTATATAGTAATAGTATATAACGTTATACGTTATATAGTAATAGTATATAACGTTATACGTTATATAGTAATAGTATATAACGTTATACGTTATATAGTAATAGTATATAACGTTATACGTTATATAGTAATAGTATATAACGTTATACGTTATATAGTAATAGTATATAACGTTATACGTTATATAGTAATAGTATATAACGTTATACGTTACATAGTAATAATATATAACGTTATACGTTATATAGTAATAGTATATAACGTTATACGATATAGTAATAGTATATAACGTTATACGTTATATAGTAATATTATATAACGTTATGCGTTATATAGTAATAGTATATAACGTTATACGTTATATAGTAATAGTATATAACGTTATACGTTATATAGTAATAGTATATAACGTTATACGTTATATAGTAATAGTATATAACGTTATACGTTATATAGTAATAGTATATAACGTTATACGTTATATAGTAATATTATATAACGTTATGCGTTATATAGTAATAGTATATAACGGTATACGTTATATAGTAATAGTATATAACGTTATGCGTTATATAGTAATAGTATATAACGTTATACGATAGTACGGAGTAGTATATATCGTTATACGTTATATAGTAATAGTATATAACGTTATACGTTAGTACGTAATAATATACAACGTTATACGTGATATGGCAATACTATATAACGTTATACGTTATTACGTAATAGTAAATAACGTAATACGTTATATAGTAATAGTATATAACGTTATACGATATAGTAATAGTATATAACATTATACGTTATATAGTAATATTATATAACGTTATGCGTTATATAGTAATGGTATATAACGTTATACGATAGAACGGAATAGTATATATCGTTATACGTTATATAGTAATAGTATATAACGTTATACGTTATATAGTAATAGTATATAACGTTATACGTTATATAGTAATAGTATATAACGTTATACGTTATATAGTAATAGTATACAACGTTATACGTTATATAGTAATAGTATATAACGTTATACGTTAGTACGTAATAATATACAACGTTATACGTGATATGGCAATACTATATAACGTTATACGTTATATAGTAATAGTATATAGCGTTATACGTTATATAGTAATAGTATATAACGTTATACGTTATATAGTAATAGTATATAACGTTATACGTTATATAGTAATATTATATAACGTTATGCGTTATATAGTAATAGTATATAACGTTATACGATAGTACGGAATAGTATATATCGTTATACGTTATATAGTAATAGTATATAACGTTATACGTTATATAGTAATAGTATATAACGTTATACGTTATATAGTAATAGTATATAACGTTATACGTTATATAGTAATAGTATATAACGTTATACGTTATATAGTAAAATTATATAACGTTATGCGTTATATAGTAATAGTATATAACGTTATACGTTATGTAGTGATAGTATATAACGGTATACGTTATATAGTAATAATACATAACGTTATACGTTATATAGTAATAGTATATAACGTTATACGTTATATAGTAATTGTATATAACGTTATTGGTTATATACTAATAGTATATAACGTTATACGTTATATAGTAATAGTATATAACGTTATGCGTTATATAGTAATAGTATATAACGTTATACGATAGTACATAATAGTATATATCGTTATACGTTATATAGTAATAGTATATAACGTTATACATTATATAGTAATAGTATATAACGTTATACGTTATATAGTAATAGTATATAACGTTATACGTTATATAGTAATATTATATAACGTTATACGTTATATAGTAATAGTATATAACGTTATACGTTATATAGTAATAGTATATAACGTTATACGTTATATAGTAATAGTATATAACGTTATACGTTATATAGTAATATTATATAACGTTATGCGTTATATAGTAATAGTATATAACGTTATACGATAGTACGGAATAGTATATATCGTTGTACGTTATATAGTAATAGTATATAACGTTATACGTTAATACGTAATAGTATATATCGTTATAAGTTATATAGTAATAGTATATAACGTTATACGTTATATAGTAATATTATATAACATTATGCGTTATATAGTAATAGTATATAACGTTATACGTTATATAGTAATATTATATAACGTTATGCGTTATATAGTAATAGTATATAACGTTATACGTTATATAGTAATAGTATATAACGTTATACGTTATATAGTAATATTATATAACGTTATGCGTTATATAGTAATAGTATATAACGTTATACGTTATATAGTAATATTATATAACGTTATGCGTTATATAGTAATAGTATATAACGTTATACGTTATATAGTAATAGTATATAACGTTATACGTTATATAGTAATAGTATATAACGTTATACGTTATATAGTAATAGTATATAACGTTATACGTTATATAGTAATAGTATATAACGTTATACGTTACATAGTAATAATATATAACGTTATGCGTTATATAGTAATAGTATATAACGTTATACGATAGTACGGAATAGTATATATCGTTATACGTTATATAGTAATAGTATATAACGTTATACGTTATATAGTAATAGTATATAACGTTATACGTTATATAGTAATAGTATACAACGTTATACGTTATATAGTAATAGTATATAACGTTATATGTTAGTACGTAATAATATACAACGTTATACGTGATATGGCAATACTATATAACGTTATACGTTATATAGTAATAGTATATAACGTTATACGTTATATAGTAATAGTATATAACGTTATACGTTATATAGTAATATTATATAACGTTATGCGTTATATAGTAATAGTATATAACGTTATACGATAGTACGGAATAGTATATATCGTTATACGTTATATAGTAATAGTATATAACGTTATACGTTATATAGTAATAGTATATAACGTTATACGTTATATAGTAATAGTATATAACGTTATACGTTATATAGTAATAGTATATAACGTTATACGTTAGTACGTAATATTATACAACGTTATACGTGATATGGCAATACTATATAACGTATAACGTTATATAGTAATATTATATAACGTTATGCGTTATATAGTAATAGTATATAACGTTATACGTTATATAGTAATAGTATATAACGTTATACGTTATATAGTAATAGTATATAACGTTATACGTTAGTACGTAATAATATACAACGTAATACGTGATATGGCAATACTATATAACGTTATACGTTATTACGTAATAGTATATAACGTTATACGTTATATAGTAATAGTATATAACGTTATGCGTTATATAGTAATAGTATATAACGTTATACGATAGTACATAATAGTATATATCGTTATACGTTATATAGTAATAGTATATAACGTTATACGTTATATAGTAATAGTATATAACGTTATACGTTATATAGTAATAGTATATAACGTTATACGTTATATAGTGGTAGTATATAACGTTATACGTTATATAGTAATAGTATATAACGTTATACGTTATATAGTAATAATATATAACGTTATACGCTATATAGTAATATTATATAACGTTATGCGTTATATAGTAATAGTATGTAACGTTATACGTTATATAGTAATAGTATATAACGTTATACGTTATATAGTAATAGTATATAACGTTATACGTTATATAGTAATAGTATATAACGTTATACGTTATATAGTAATAGTATATAACGTTATACGTTATATAGTAATATTATATAACGTTATGCGTTATATAGTAATAGTATATAACGGTATACGTTATATAGTAATAGTATATAACGTTATGCGTTATATAGTAATAGTATATAACGTTATACGATAGTACGGAATAGTATATATCGTTATACGTTATATAGTAATAGTATATAACGTTATACGTTAGTACGTAATAATATACAACGTTATACGTGATATGGCAATACTATATAACGTTATACGTTATTACGTAATAGTAAATAACGTAATACGTTATATAGTAATAGTATATAACGTTATACGATATAGTAATAGTATATAACGTTATACGTTATATAGTAATATTATATAACGTTATGCGTTATATAGTAATAGTATATAACGTTATACGATAGAACGGAATAGTATATATCGTTATACGTTATATAGTAATAGTATATAACGTTATACGTTATATAGTAATAGTATATAACGTTATACGTTATATAGTAATAGTATATAACGTTATACGTTATATAGTAATAGTATACAACGTTATACGTTATATAGTAATAGTATATAACGTTATACGTTAGTACGTAATAATATACAACGTTATACGTGATATGGCAATACTATATAACGTTATACGTTATATAGTAATAGTATATAGCGTTATACGTTATATAGTAATAGTATATAACGTTATACGTTATATAGTAATAGTATATAACGTTATACGTTATATAGTAATATTATATAACGTTATGCGTTATATAGTAATAGTATATAACGTTATACGATAGTACGGAATAGTATATATCGTTATACGTTATATAGTAATAGTATATAACGTTATACGTTATATAGTAATAGTATATAACGTTATACGTTATATAGTAATAGTATATAACGTTATACGTTATATAGTAATAGTATATAACGTTATACGTTATATAGTAATAGTATATAACGTTATACGTTATATAGTAATAGTATATAACGTTATACGTTATATAGTAATATTATATAACGTTATGCGTTATATAGTAATAGTATATAACGTTATACGTTATATAGTAATAGTATATAACTTTATACGTTATATAGTAATAGTATATAACGTTATACGTTATATAGTAATAGTATATAACGCTATACGTTATATAGTAATAGTATACAACGTTATACGTTATATAGTAATAGTATATAACGTTATACGTTAGTACGTAATAATATACAACGTTATACGTGATATGGCATTACTATATAACGTATAACGTTATATAGTAATAGTATATAACGTTATACGTTATATAGTAATAGTATATAACGTTATACGTTATATAGTAATAGTATATAACGTTATACGTTATATAGTAATAGTATATAACGTTATATGTTATATAGTAATAGTATATAACGTTATACGCTATATAGTAATATTATATAACGTTATGCGTTATATAGTAATAGGATAGAACGTTATACGTTATATAGTAATAGTATATAACGTTATACGTTATATAGTAATAGTATATAACGTTATACGTTATATAGTAATAGTATATAACGTTATACGCTATATAGTAATATTATATAACGTTATGCGTTATATAGTAATAGTATGTAACGTTATACGTTATATAGTAATAGTATATAACGTTATACGTTATATAGTAATAGTATATAACGTTATACGCTATATAGTAATATTATATAACGTTATGCGTTATATAGTAATAGTATGTAACGTTATACGTTATATAGTAATAGTATATAACGTTATACGTTATATAGTAATAGTATATAACGTTATACGTTATATAGTAATTGTATATAACGTTATGCGTTATATAGTCATAGTATATAACGTTATACGATAGTACAGAATAGTATATATCGTTATACGTTATATAGTAATAGTATATCACGTTATACGTTAGTACGTAATAATATACAACGTTATACGTGATATGGCAATACTATATAACGTTATACGTTATTACGTAATAGTATATAACGTTATACGTTATATAGTAATAGTATATAACGTTATACGTTATAGAGTAATAGTATATAACGTTATACGTTATATAGTAAAATTATATAACGTTATGCGTTATATAGTAATGGTATATAACGTTATACGTTATGTAGTGATAGTATATAACGGTATACGTTATATAGTAATAATACATAACGTTATACGTTATATAGTAATAGTATATAACGTTATACGTTATATAGTAATTGTATATAACGTTATTGGTTATATACTAATAGTATATAACGTTATACGTTACATAGTAATAGTATATAACGTTATGCGTTATATAGTAATAGTATATAACGTTATACGATAGTACATAATAGTATATATCGTTATACGTTATATAGTAATAGTATATAACGTTATACATTATATAGTAATAGTATATAACGTTATACGTTATATAGTAATAGTATATAACGTTATACGTTATATAGTAATATTATATAACGTTATGCGTTATATAGTAATAGTATATAACGTTATACGATAGTACGGAATAGTATATATCGTTATACGTTATATAGTAATAGTATATAACGTTATACGTTATATAGTAATAGTATATAACGTTATACGTTATATAGTAATAGTATATAACGTTATACGTTATATAGTAATAGTATATAACGTTATACGTTAGTACGTAATATTATACAACGTTATACGTGATATGGCATTACTATATAACGTATAACGTTATATAGTAATATTATATAACGTTATGCGTTATATAGTAATAGTATATAACGTTATACGTTATATAGTAATAGTATATAACGTTATACGTTATATAGTAATAGTATATAACGTTATACGTTAGTACGTAATAATATACAACGTAATACGTGATATGGCAATACTATATAACGTTATACGTTATTACGTAATAGTATATAACGTTATACGTTATATAGTAATAGTATATAACGTTATGCGTTATATAGTAATAGTATATAACGTTATACGATAGTACATAATAGTATATATCGTTATACGTTATATAGTAATAGTATATAACGTTATACGTTATATAGTAATAGTATATAACGTTATACGTTATATAGTAATAGTATATAACGTTATACGTTATATAGTGGTAGTATATAAGGTTATACGTTATATAGTAATAGTCTACAACGTTATACGTTATATAGTATTAATATATAACGTTATACGCTATATAGTAATATTATATAACGTTATGCGTTATATAGTAATAGTATGTAACGTTATACGTTATATAGTAATAGTATATAACGTTATACGTTATATAGTAATAATATATAACGTTATATGTTATATAGTAATAGTATATAACGTTATACGTTATATAGTAATAGTATATAACGTTATACGTTATATAGTAATATTATATAACGTTATGCGTTATATAGTAATAGTATATAACGGTATACGTTATATAGTAATAGTATATAACGTTATGCGTTATATAGTAATAGTATATAACGTTATACGATAGTACGGAATAGTATATATCGTTATACGTTATATAGTAATAGTATATAACGTTATACGTTAGTACGTAATAATATACAACGTTATACGTGATATGGCAATACTATATAACGTTATACGTTATTACGTAATAGTAAATAACGTAATACGTTATATAGTAATAGTATATAACGTTATACGATATAGTAATAGTATATAACGTTATACGTTATATAGTAATATTATATAACGTTATGCGTTATATAGTAATAGTATATAACGTTATACGATAGAACGGAATAGTATATATCGTTATACGTTATATAGTAATAGTATATAACGTTATACGTTATATAGTAATAGTATATAACGTTATACGTTATATAGTAATAGTATATAACGTTATACGTTATATAGTAATAGTATACAACGTTATACGTTATATAGTAATAGTATATAACGTTATACGTTAGTACGTAATAATATACAACGTTATACGTGATATGGCAATACTATATAACGTTATACGTTATATAGTAATAGTATATAGCGTTATACGTTATATAGTAATAGTATATAACGTTATACGTTATATAGTAATAGTATATAACGTTATACGTTATATAGTAATAGTATATAACGTTATACGTTATATAGTAATAGTATATAACGTTATACGTTATATAGTAATATTATATAACGTTATGCGTTATATAGTAATAGTATATAACGTTATACGATAGAACGGAATAGTATATATCGTTATACGTTATATAGTAATAGTATATAACGTTATACGTTATATAGTAATAGTATATAACGTTATACGTTATATAGTAATATTATATAACGTTATGCGTTATATAGTAATAGTATATAACGTTATACGATAGTACGGAATAGTATATATCGTTATACGTTATATAGTAATAGTATATAACGTTATACGTTATATAGTAATAGTATATAACGTTATACGTTATATAGTAATAGTATATAACGTTATACGTTATATAGTAATAGTATATAACGTTATACGTTATATAGTAATAGTATATAACGTTATACGTTATATAGTAATATTATATAACGTTATGCGTTATATAGTAATAGTATATAACGTTATACGTTATATAGTAATAGTATATAACTTTATACGTTATATAGTAATAGTATATAACGTTATACGTTATATAGTAATAGTATATAACGCTATACGTTATATAGTAATAGTATACAACGTTATACGTTATATAGTAATAGTATATAACGTTATACGTTAGTACGTAATAATATACAACGTTATACGTGATATGGCATTACTATATAACGTATAACGTTATATAGTAATAGTATATAACGTTATACGTTATATAGTAATAGTATATAACGTTATACGTTATATAGTAGTAGTATATAACGTTATACGTTATATAGTAATAGTATATAACGTTATACGTTATATAGTAATAGTATATAACGTTATACGTTATATAGTAATAGTATATAACGTTATACGCTATATAGTAATATTATATAACGTTATGCGTTATATAGTAATAGGATAGAACGTTATACGTTATATAGTAATAGTATATAACGTTATACGTTATATAGTAATAGTATATAACGTTATACGTTATATAGTAATAGTATATAACGTTATACGCTATATAGTAATATTATATAACGTTATGCGTTATATAGTAATAGTATGTAACGTTATACGTTATATAGTAATAGTATATAACGTTATACGTTATATAGTAATAGTATATAACGTTATACGCTATATAGTAATATTATATAACGTTATGCGTTATATAGTAATAGTATGTAACGTTATACGTTATATAGTAATAGTATATAACGTTATACGTTATATAGTAATAGTATATAACGTTATACGTTATATAGTAATTGTATATAACGTTATGCGTTATATAGTCATAGTATATAACGTTATACGATAGTACAGAATAGTATATATCGTTATACGTTATATAGTAATAGTATATCACGTTATACGTTAGTACGTAATAATATACAACGTTATACGTGATATGGCAATACTATATAACGTTATACGTTATTACGTAATAGTATATAACGTTATACGTTATATAGTAATAGTATATAACGTTATACGTTATAGAGTAATAGTATATAACGTTATACGTTATATAGTAAAATTATATAACGTTATGCGTTATATAGTAATGGTATATAACGTTATACGTTATGTAGTGATAGTATATAACGGTATACGTTATATAGTAATAATACATAACGTTATACGTTATATAGTAATAGTATATAACGTTATACGTTATATAGTAATTGTATATAACGTTATTGGTTATATACTAATAGTATATAACGTTATACGTTACATAGTAATAGTATATAACGTTATGCGTTATATAGTAATAGTATATAACGTTATACGATAGTACATAATAGTATATATCGTTATACGTTATATAGTAATAGTATATAACGTTATACATTATATAGTAATAGTATATAACGTTATACGTTATATAGTAATAGTATATAACGTTATACGTTATATAGTAATATTATATAACGTTATGCGTTATATAGTAATAGTATATAACGTTATACGATAGTACGGAATAGTATATATCGTTATACGTTATATAGTAATAGTATATAACGTTATACGTTATATAGTAATAGTATATAACGTTATACGTTATATAGTAATAGTATATAACGTTATACGTTATATAGTAATAGTATATAACGTTATACGTTAGTACGTAATATTATACAACGTTATACGTGATATGGCAATACTATATAACGTTATACGTTATATAGTAATATTATATAACGTTATGCGTTATATAGTAATAGTATATAACGTTATACGTTATATAGTAATAGTATATAACGTTATACGTTATATAGTAATAGTATATAACGTTATACGTTAGTACGTAATAATATACAACGTAATACGTGATATGGCAATACTATATAACGTTATACGTTATTACGTAATAGTATATAACGTTATACGTTATATAGTAATAGTATATAACGTTATGCGTTATATAGTAATAGTATATAACGTTATACGATAGTACATAATAGTATATATCGTTATACGTTATATAGTAATAGTATATAACGTTATACGTTATATAGTAATAGTATATAACGTTATACGTTATATAGTAATAGTATATAACGTTATACGTTATATAGTGGTAGTATATAAGGTTATACGTTATATAGTAATAGTCTACAACGTTATACGTTATATAGTATTAATATATAACGTTATACGCTATATAGTAATATTATATAACGTTATGCGTTATATAGTAATAGTATGTAACGTTATACGTTATATAGTAATAGTATATAACGTTATACGTTATATAGTAATAATATATAACGTTATATGTTATATAGTAATAGTATATAACGTTATACGTTATATAGTAATAGTATATAACGTTATACGATATATAGTAATATTATATAACGTTATGCGTTATATAGTAATAGTATATAACGGTATACGTTATATAGTAATAGTATATAACGTTATGCGTTATATAGTAATAGTATATAACGTTATACGATAGTACGGAATAGTATATATCGTTATACGTTATATAGTAATAGTATATAACGTTATACGTTAGTACGTAATAATATACAACGTTATACGTGATATGGCAATACTATATAACGTTATACGTTATTACGTAATAGTAAATAACGTAATACGTTATATAGTAATAGTATATAACGTTATACGATATAGTAATAGTATATAACGTTATACGTTATATAGTAATATTATATAACGTTATGCGTTATATAGTAATAGTATATAACGTTATACGATAGAACGGAATAGTATATATCGTTATACGTTATATAGTAATAGTATATAACGTTATACGTTATATAGTAATAGTATATAACGTTATACGTTATATAGTAATAGTATATAACGTTATACGTTATATAGTAATAGTATACAACGTTATACGTTATATAGTAATAGTATATAACGTTATACGTTAGTACGTAATAATATACAACGTTATACGTGATATGGCAATACTATATAACGTTATACGTTATATAGTAATAGTATATAGCGTTATACGTTATATAGTAATAGTATATAACGTTATACGTTATATAGTAATAGTATATAACGTTATACGTTATATAGTAATAGTATATAACGTTATACGTTATATAGTAATAGTATATAACGTTATACGTTATATAGTAATATTATATAACGTTATGCGTTATATAGTAATAGTATATAACGTTATACGATAGAACGGAATAGTATATATCGTTATACGTTATATAGTAATAGTATATAACGTTATACGTTATATAGTAATAGTATATAACGTTATACGTTATATAGTAATATTATATAACGTTATGCGTTATATAGTAATAGTATATAACGTTATACGATAGTACGGAATAGTATATATCGTTATACGTTATATAGTAATAGTATATAACGTTATACGTTATATAGTAATAGTATATAACGTTATACGTTATATAGTAATAGTATATAACGTTATACGTTATATAGTAATAGTATATAACGTTATACGTTATATAGTAATAGTATATAACGTTATACGTTATATAGTAATATTATATAACGTTATGCGTTATATAGTAATAGTATATAACGTTATACGTTATATAGTAATAGTATATAACTTTATACGTTATATAGTAATAGTATATAACGTTATATGTTATATAGTAATAGTATATAACGCTATACGTTATATAGTAATAGTATACAACGTTATACGTTATATAGTAATAGTATATAACGTTATACGTTAGTACGTAATAATATACAACGTTATACGTGATATGGCATTACTATATAACGTTATACGTTATATAGTAATAGTATATAACGTTATACGTTATATAGTAATAGTATATAACGTTATACGTTATATAGTAGTAGTATATAACGTTATACGTTATATAGTAATAGTATATAACGTTATACGTTATATAGTAATAGTATATAACGTTATACGTTATATAGTAATAGTATATAACGTTATACGCTATATAGTAATATTATATAACGTTATGCGTTATATAGTAATAGGATAGAACGTTATACGTTATATAGTAATAGTATATAACGTTATACGTTATATAGTAATAGTATATAACGTTATACGTTATATAGTAATAGTATATAACGTTATACGCTATATAGTAATATTATATAACGTTATGCGTTATATAGTAATAGTATGTAACGTTATACGTTATATAGTAATAGTATATAACGTTATACGTTATATAGTAATAGTATATAACGTTATACGCTATATAGTAATATTATATAACGTTATGCGTTATATAGTAATAGTATGTAACGTTATACGTTATATAGTAATAGTATATAACGTTATACGTTATATAGTAATAGTATATAACGTTATACGTTATATAGTAATTGTATATAACGTTATGCGTTATATAGTCATAGTATATAACGTTATACGATAGTACAGAATAGTATATATCGTTATACGTTATATAGTAATAGTATATCACGTTATACGTTAGTACGTAATAATATACAACGTTATACGTGATATGGCAATACTATATAACGTTATACGTTATTACGTAATAGTATATAACGTTATACGTTATATAGTAATAGTATATAACGTTATACGTTATAGAGTAATAGTATATAACGTTATACGTTATATAGTAAAATTATATAACGTTATGCGTTATATAGTAATGGTATATAACGTTATACGTTATGTAGTGATAGTATATAACGGTATACGTTATATAGTAATAATACATAACGTTATACGTTATATAGTAATAGTATATAACGTTATACGTTATATAGTAATTGTATATAACGTTATTGGTTATATACTAATAGTATATAACGTTATACGTTATATAGTAATAGTATATAACGTTATGCGTTATATAGTAATAGTATATAACGTTATACGATAGTACATAATAGTATATATCGTTATACGTTATATAGTAATAGTATATAACGTTATACATTATATAGTAATAGTATATAACGTTATACGTTATATAGTAATAGTATATAACGTTATACGTTAGTACGTAATAATATACAACGATATACGTGATATGGTAAAACTATATAACGTTATACGCTATTACGTAATAGTATATAACGTTATACGTTAAGACGGAATAGTATATATCGTTATACCTTATATAGTAATAGTATATAACGTTATACGTTATATAGTAATAGTATATAACGTTATACGTTAGTACGTAATAATATACAACGTTGTACGTGATATGGCAATACTATATAACGTTATACGTTATTACGTAATAGTATATAACGTTATACGTTATATAGTAATATTATATAACGTTATGCGTTATATAGTAATAGTATATAACGTTATACGTTATATAGTAATAGTATATAACGTTATACGTTATATAGTAATATTATATAACGTTATACGTTATATAGTAATAGTATATGACGTTATACGTTATATAGTAATAGTATATAACGTTATACGTTATATAGTAATAGTATATAACGTTATACGTTATATAGTAATATTATATAACGTTATGCGTTATATAGTAATAGTATATAACGTTATACGATAGTACGGAATAGTATATATCGTTATACGTTATATAGTAATAGTATATAACGTTATACGTTAATACGTAATAGTATATATCGTTATAAGTTATATAGTAATAGTATATAACGTTATACGTTATATAGTAATATTATATAACATTATGCGTTATATAGTAATAGTATATAACGTTATACGTTATATAGTAATATTATATAACGTTATGCGTTATATAGTAATAGTATATAACGTTATACGTTATATAGTAATAGTATATAACGTTATACGTTATATAGTAATTGTATATAACGTTATGCGTTATATAGTCATAGTATATAACGTTATACGATAGTACAGAATAGTATATATCGTTATACGTTATATAGTAATAGTATATCACGTTATACGTTAGTACGTAATAATATACAACGTTATACGTGATATGGCAATACTATATAACGTTATACGTTATTACGTAATAGTATATAACGTTATACGTTATATAGTAATAGTATATAACGTTATACGTTATAGAGTAATAGTATATAACGTTATACGTTATATAGTAAAATTATATAACGTTATGCGTTATATAGTAATGGTATATAACGTTATACGTTATGTAGTGATAGTATATAACGGTATACGTTATATAGTAATAATACATAACGTTATACGTTATATAGTAATAGTATATAACGTTATACGTTATATAGTAATTGTATATAACGTTATTGGTTATATACTAATAGTATATAACGTTATACGTTACATAGTAATAGTATATAACGTTATGCGTTATATAGTAATAGTATATAACGTTATACGATAGTACATAATAGTATATATCGTTATACGTTATATAGTAATAGTATATAACGTTATACATTATATAGTAATAGTATATAACGTTATACGTTATATAGTAATAGTATATAACGTTATACGTTATATAGTAATATTATATAACGTTATGCGTTATATAGTAATAGTATATAACGTTATACGATAGTACGGAATAGTATATATCGTTATACGTTATATAGTAATAGTATATAACGTTATACGTTATATAGTAATAGTATATAACGTTATACGTTATATAGTAATAGTATATAACGTTATACGTTATATAGTAATAGTATATAACGTTATACGTTAGTAAGTAATATTATACAACGTTATACGTGATATGGCAATACTATATAACGTTATACGTTATATAGTAATATTATATAACGTTATGCGTTATATAGTAATAGTATATAACGTTATACGTTATATAGTAATAGTATATAACGTTATACGTTATATAGTAATAGTATATAACGTTATACGTTAGTACGTAATAATATACAACGTAATACGTGATATGGCAATACTATATAACGTTATACGTTATTACGTAATAGTATATAACGTTATACGTTATATAGTAATAGTATATAACGTTATGCGTTATATAGTAATAGTATATAACGTTATACGATAGTACATAATAGTATATATCGTTATACGTTATATAGTAATAGTATATAACGTTATACGTTATATAGTAATAGTATATAACGTTATACGTTATATAGTAATAGTATATAACGTTATACGTTATATAGTGGTAGTATATAACGTTATACGTTATATAGTAATAGTCTACAACGTTATACGTTATATAGTAATAATATATAACGTTATACGCTATATAGTAATATTATATAACGTTATGCGTTATATAGTAATAGTATGTAACGTTATACGTTATATAGTAATAGTATATAACGTTATACGTTATATAGTAATAGTATATAACGTTATACGTTATATAGTAATAGTATATAACGTTATACGTTATATAGTAATAGTATATAACGTTATACGTTATATAGTAATATTATATAACGTTATGCGTTATATAGTAATAGTATATAACGGTATACGTTATATAGTAATAGTATATAACGTTATGCGTTATATAGTAATAGTATATAACGTTATACGATAGTACGGAATAGTATATATCGTTATACGTTATATAGTAATAGTATATAACGTTATACGTTAGTACGTAATAATATACAACGTTATACGTGATATGGCAATACTATATAACGTTATACGTTATTACGTAATAGTAAATAACGTAATACGTTATATAGTAATAGTATATAACGTTATACGATATAGTAATAGTATATAACGTTATACGTTATATAGTAATATTATATAACGTTATGCGTTATATAGTAATAGTATATAACGTTATACGATAGTACGGAATAGTATATATCGTTATACGTTATATAGTAATAGTATATAACGTTATACGTTATATAGTAATAGTATATAACGTTATACGTTATATAGTAATAGTATATAACGTTATACGTTATATAGTAATAGTATACAACGTTATACGTTATATAGTAATAGTATATAACGTTATACGTTAGTACGTAATAATATACAACGTTATACGTGATATGGCATTACTATATAACGTATAACGTTATATAGTAATAGTATATAGCGTTATACGTTATATAGTAATAGTATATAACGTTATACGTTATATAGTAATAGTATATAACGTTATACGTTATATAGTAATAGTATATAACGTTATACGTTATATAGTAATAGTATATAACGTTATACGTTATATAGTAATATTATATAACGTTATGCGTTATATAGTAATAGTATATAACGTTATACGATAGAACGGAATAGTATATATCGTTATACGTTATATAGTAATAGTATATAACGTTATACGTTATATAGTAATAGTATATAACGTTATACGTTATATAGTAATATTATATAACGTTATGCGTTATATAGTAATAGTATATAACGTTATACGATAGTACGGAATAGTATATATCGTTATACGTTATATAGTAATAGTATATAACGTTATACGTTATATAGTAATAGTATATAACGTTATACGTTATATAGTAATAGTATATAACGTTATACGTTATATAGTAATAGTATATAACGTTATACGTTATATAGTAATAGTATATAACGTTATACGTTATATAGTAATATTATATAACGTTATGCGTTATATAGTAATAGTATATAACGTTATACGTTATATAGTAATAGTATATAACTTTATACGTTATATAGTAATAGTATATAACGTTATACGTTATATAGTAATAGTATATAACGCTATACGTTATATAGTAATAGTATACAACGTTATACGTTATATAGTAATAGTATATAACGTTATACGTTAGTACGTAATAATATACAACGTTATACGTGATATGGCATTACTATATAACGTATAACGTTATATAGTAATAGTATATAACGTTATACGTTATATAGTAATAGTATATAACGTTATACGTTATATAGTAGTAG
Organism: Bombus terrestris; assembly: GCF_910591885.1. NCBI lineage: Eukaryota > Metazoa > Arthropoda > Insecta > Hymenoptera > Apidae > Bombus > Bombus terrestris. The sequence continues at coordinate 19,728,630 of NC_063271.1, read as the reverse complement.
TATATAACGTTATACGTTATATAGTAATAGTATATAACGTTATACGTTATATAGTAATAGTATATAACGTTATACGTTATATAGTAATAGTATATAACGTTATACGCTATATAGTAATATTATATAACGTTATGCGTTATATAGTAATAGGATAGAACGTTATACGTTATATAGTAATAGTATATAACGTTATACGTTATATAGTAATAGTATATAACGTTATACGTTATATAGTAATAGTATATAACGTTATACGCTATATAGTAATATTATATAACGTTATGCGTTATATAGTAATAGTATGTAACGTTATACGTTATATAGTAATAGTATATAACGTTATACGTTATATAGTAATAGTATATAACGTTATACGCTATATAGTAATATTATATAACGTTATGCGTTATATAGTAATAGTATGTAACGTTATACGTTATATAGTAATAGTATATAACGTTATACGTTATATAGTAATAGTATATAACGTTATACGTTATATAGTAATTGTATATAACGTTATGCGTTATATAGTCATAGTATATAACGTTATACGATAGTACAGAATAGTATATATCGTTATACGTTATATAGTAATAGTATATAACGTTATACATTATATAGTAATAGTATATAACGTTATACGTTATATAGTAATAGTATATAACGTTATACGTTAGTACGTAATAATATACAACGATATACGTGATATGGTAAAACTATATAACGTTATACGCTATTACGTAATAGTATATAACGTTATACGTTAAGACGGAATAGTATATATCGTTATACCTTATATAGTAATAGTATATAACGTTATACGTTATATAGTAATAGTATATAACGTTATACGTTAGTACGTAATAATATACAACGTTGTACGTGATATGGCAATACTATATAACGTTATACGTTATTACGTAATAGTATATAACGTTATACGTTATATAGTAATATTATATAACGTTATGCGTTATATAGTAATAGTATATAACGTTATACGTTATATAGTAATAGTATATAACGTTATACGTTATATAGTAATATTATATAACGTTATACGTTATATAGTAATAGTATATGACGTTATACGTTATATAGTAATAGTATATAACGTTATACGTTATATAGTAATAGTATATAACGTTATACGTTATATAGTAATATTATATAACGTTATGCGTTATATAGTAATAGTATATAACGTTATACGATAGTACGGAATAGTATATATCGTTATACGTTATATAGTAATAGTATATAACGTTATACGTTAATACGTAATAGTATATATCGTTATAAGTTATATAGTAATAGTATATAACGTTATACGTTATATAGTAATATTATATAACATTATGCGTTATATAGTAATAGTATATAACGTTATACGTTATATAGTAATATTATATAACGTTATGCGTTATATAGTAATAGTATATAACGTTATACGTTATATAGTAATAGTATATAACGTTATACGTTATATAGTAATATTATATAACGTTATGCGTTATATAGTAATAGTATATAACGTTATACGTTATATAGTAATATTATATAACGTTATGCGTTATATAGTAATAGTATATAACGTTATACGTTATATAGTAATAGTATATAACGTTATACGATAGTACAGAATAGTATATATCGTTATACGTTATATAGTAATAGTATATCACGTTATACGTTAGTACGTAATAATATACAACGTTATACGTGATATGGCAATACTATATAACGTTATACGTTATTACGTAATAGTATATAACGTTATACGTTATATAGTAATAGTATATAACGTTATACGTTATAGAGTAATAGTATATAACGTTATACGTTATATAGTAAAATTATATAACGTTATGCGTTATATAGTAATGGTATATAACGTTATACGTTATGTAGTGATAGTATATAACGGTATACGTTATATAGTAATAATACATAACGTTATACGTTATATAGTAATATTATATAACGTTATGCGTTATATAGTAATAGTATATAACGTTATACGTTATATAGTAATAGTATATAACGTTATACGTTATATAGTAATATTATATAACGTTATACGTTATATAGTAATAGTATATGACGTTATACGTTATATAGTAATAGTATATAACGTTATACGTTATATAGTAATAGTATATAACGTTATACGTTATATAGTAATATTATATAACGTTATGCGTTATATAGTAATAGTATATAACGTTATACGATAGTACGGAATAGTATATATCGTTATACGTTATATAGTAATAGTATATAACGTTATACGTTAATACGTAATAGTATATATCGTTATAAGTTATATAGTAATAGTATATAACGTTATACGTTATATAGTAATATTATATAACATTATGCGTTATATAGTAATAGTATATAACGTTATACGTTATATAGTAATATTATATAACGTTATGCGTTATATAGTAATAGTATATAACGTTATACGTTATATAGTAATAGTATATAACGTTATACGTTATATAGTAATATTATATAACGTTATGCGTTATATAGTAATAGTATATAACGTTATACGTTATATAGTAATATTATATAACGTTATGCGTTATATAGTAATAGTATATAACGTTATACGTTATATAGTAATAGTATATAACGTTATACGTTATATAGTAATAGTATATAACGTTATGCGTTATATAGTAATAGTATATAACGTTATACGTTATATAGTAATAGTATATAACGTTATACGTTACATAGTAATATTATATAACGTTATGCGTTATATAGTAATAGTATATAACGTTATACGATAGTACGGAATAGTATATATCGTTATACGTTATATAGTAATAGTATATAACGTTATACGTTATATAGTAATAGTATATAACGTTATACGTTATATAGTAATAGTATACAACGTTATACGTTATATAGTAATAGTATATAACGTTATATGTTAGTACGTAATAATATACAACGTTATACGTGATATGGCAATACTATATAACGTTATACGTTATATAGTAATAGTATATAACGTTATACGTTATATAGTAATAGTATACAACGTTATACGTTATATAGTAATATTATATAACGTTATGCGTTATATAGTAATAGTATATAACGTTATACGATAGTACGGAATAGTATATATCGTTATACGTTATATAGTAATAGTATATAACGTTATACGTTATATAGTAATAGTATATAACGTTATACGTTATATAGTAATAGTATATAACGCTATACGTTATATAGTAATAGTATATAACGTTATACGTTAGTACGTAATATTATACAACGTTATACGTGATATGGCAATACAATATAACGTTATACGTTATATAGTAATATTATATAACGTTATGCGTTATATAGTAATAGTATATAACGTTATACGTTATATAGTAATAGTATATAACGTTATACGTTATATAGTAATAGTATATAACGTTATACGTTAGTACGTAATAATATACAACGTAATACGTGATATGGCAATACTATATAACGTTATACGTTATTACGTAATAGTATATAACGTTATACGTTATATAGTAATAGTATATAACGTTATGCGTTATATAGTAATAGTATATAACGTTATACGATAGTACATAATAGTATATATCGTTATACGTTATATAGTAATAGTATATAACGTTATACGTTATATAGTAATAGTATATAACGTTATACGTTATATAGTAATAGTATATAACGTTATACGTTATATAGTGGTAGTATATAACGTTATACGTTATATAGTAATAGTATATAACGTTATACGTTATATAGTAATAATATATAACGTTATACGCTATATAGTAATATTATATAACGTTATGCGTTATATAGTAATAGTATGTAACGTTATACGTTATATAGTAATAGTATATAACGTTATACGTTATATAGTAATAGTATATAACGTTATACGTTATATAGTAATAGTATATAACGTTATACGTTATATAGTAATATTATATAACGTTATGCGTTATATAGTAATAGTATAGAACGTTATACGTTATATAGTAATAGTATATAACGTTATACGTTATATAGTAATAGTATATAACGTTGTACGTTAGAACGTAATAATGTACAACGTTGTACGTGATATGGCAATACTATATAACGTTATACGTTATTACGTAATAGTATATAACGTTATACGTTATTACGTAATAGTATATAACGTTATACGTTATTACGTAATAGTATATAACGTTATACGTTATATAGTAATATTATATAACGTTATGCGTTATATAGTAATAGTATATAACGTTATACGTTATATAGTAATAGTATATAACGTTATACGTTATATAGTAATAGTATATAACGTTATACGATATAGTAATAGTATATAACGTTATACGTTATATAGTAATATTATATAACGTTATGCGTTATATAGTAATAGTATATAACGTTATACGTTATATAGTAATAGTATATAACGTTATACGTTATATAGTAATAGTATATAACGTTATACGTTATATAGTAATATTATATAACGTTATGCGTTATATAGTAATAGTATATAACGTTATACGTTATATAGTAATAGTATATAACGTTATACGTTATATAGTAATAGTATATAACGTTATACGTTATATAGTAATAGTATATAACGTTATACGTTATATAGTAATAGTATATAACGTTATACGTTCTATAGTAATAGTATATAACGTTATACGTTATATAGTAATAGTATATAACGTTATGCGTTGTATAGTAATAGTATATAACGTTATACGTTATATAGTAATAGTATATAACGTTATGCGTTATATAGTAATAATATATAACGTTATACGTTATATAGTAATAGTATATAACGTTATGCGTTATATAGTAATAGTATATAACGTTATACGTTATATAGTAATAGTATATAACGTTATACGTTATGTAGTAATAGTATGTAACGTTATACGTTATATAGTAATAGTATATAACGTTATACGTTATATAGTAATAGTATATAACGTTATACGTTATACAGTAAAATTATATAACGTTATGCGTTATATAGTAATAGTATATAACGTTGTACGATAGTACGGAATAGTATATATCGTTATACGTTATATAGTAATAGTATATAACGTTATACGTTATATAGTAATAGTATATAACGTTATACGTTATATAGTAATAGTATATAACGTTATACGTTATATAGTAATAGTATATAACGTTATACGTTATATAGTAATAGTATATAACGTTATACGTTATATAGTAATAGTATATAACGTTATACGTTAGTAGGTAATAATATATAACGTTATACGTGATATGGCAATACTATATAACGTTATACGTTATTACGTAATAGTATATAACGTTATACGTTATATAGTAATAGTATATAACGTTATACGATATATAGTAATATTATATAACGTTATGCGTTATATAGTAATAGTATATAACGTTATACGTTATATAGTAATAGTATATAACGTTATACGTTATATAGTAATATTATATAACGTTATACGTTATATAGTAATAGTATATAACGTTATACGTTATATAGTAATATTATATAACGTTATACGTTATATAGTAATAGTATATGACGTTATACGTTATATAGTAATAGTATATAACGTTATACGTTATATAGTAATAGTATATAACGTTATACGTTATATAGTAATATTATATAACGTTATGCGTTATATAGTAATAGTATATAACGTTATACGATAGTACGGAATAGTATATATCGTTATACGTTATATAGTAATAGTATATAACGTTATACGTTAATACGTAATAGTATATATCGTTATAAGTTATATAGTAATAGTATATAACGTTATACGTTATATAGTAATATTATATAACATTATGCGTTATATAGTAATAGTATATAACGTTATACGTTATATAGTAATATTATATAACGTTATGCGTTATATAGTAATAGTATATAACGTTATACGTTATATAGTAATAGTATATAACGTTATACGTTATATAGTAATATTATATAACGTTATGCGTTATATAGTAATAGTATATAACGTTATACGTTATATAGTAATATTATATAACGTTATGCGTTATATAGTAATAGTATATAACGTTATACGTTATATAGTAATAGTATATAACGTTATACGTTATATAGTAATAGTATATAACGTTATACGTTATATAGTAATAGTATATAACGTTATACGTTATATAGTAATAGTATATAACGTTATACGTTACATAGTAATATTATATAACGTTATGCGTTATATAGTAATAGTATATAACGTTATACGATAGTACGGAATAGTATATATCGTTATACGTTATATAGTAATAGTATATAACGTTATACGTTATATAGTAATAGTATATAACGTTATACGTTATATAGTAATAGTATACAACGTTATACGTTATATAGTAATAGTATATAACGTTATATGTTAGTACGTAATAATATACAACGTTATACGTGATATGGCAATACTATATAACGTTATACGTTATATAGTAATAGTATATAACGTTATACGTTATATAGTAATAGTATATAACGTTATACGTTATATAGTAATATTATATAACGTTATGCGTTATATAGTAATAGTATATAACGTTATACGATAGTACGGAATAGTATATATCGTTATACGTTATATAGTAATAGTATATAACGTTATACGTTATATAGTAATAGTATATAACGTTATACGTTATATAGTAATAGTATATAACGTTATACGTTATATAGTAATAGTATATAACGTTATACGTTAGTACGTAATATTATACAACGTTATACGTGATATGGCAATACAATATAACGTTATACGTTATATAGTAATATTATATAACGTTATGCGTTATATAGTAATAGTATATAACGTTATACGTTATATAGTAATAGTATATAACGTTATACGTTATACAGTAAAATTATATAACGTTATGCGTTATATAGTAATAGTATATAACGTTGTACGATAGTACGGAATAGTATATACCGTTATACGTTATATAGTAATAGTATATAACGTTATGCGTTATATAGTAATAGTATATAACGTTATGCGTTATATAGTAATAGTATATAACGTTATACGTTATATAGTAATAGTATATAACGTTATGCGTTATATAGTAATAATATATAACGTTATACGTTATATAGTAATAGTATATAACGTTATGCGTTATATAGTAATAGTATATAACGTTATACGTTATGTAGTAATAGTATATAACGTTATACGTTATATAGTAATAGTATATAACGTTATACGTTATATAGTAATAGTATATAACGTTATACGTTATATAGTAATAGTATATAACGTTATACGTTATATAGTAATAGTATATAACGTTATACGTTATATAGTAATAGTATATAACGTTATACGTTATATAGTAATAGTATATAACGTTATACGTTAGTAGGTAATAATATATAACGTTATACGTGATATGGCAATACTATATAACGTTATACGTTATTACGTAATAGTATATAACGTTATACGTTATATAGTAATAGTATATAACGTTATACGTTATATAGTAATATTATATAACGTTATGCGTTATATAGTAATAGTATATAACGTTATACGTTATATAGTAATATTATATAACGTTATACGTTATATAGTAATATTATATAACGTTATACGTTATATAGTAATAGTATATAACGTTATACGTTATATAGTAATAGTATATAACGTTATACGTTATACAGTAAAATTATATAACGTTATGCGTTATATAGTAATAGTATATAACGTTGTACGATAGTACGGAATAGTATATAACGTTATACGTTAATACGTAATAGTATATATCGTTATAAGTTATATAGTAATAGTATATAGCGATATACGTTATATAGTAATAGTATATAACGTTATACGTTATATAATAATAGTATATAACGTTATACGTTATATAGTAATAGTATATAACGTTATACGTTATATAGTAATAGTATATAACGTTATACGTTATATAGTAATATTATATAACGTTATGCGTTATATAGTAATAGTATATAACGTTATACGTTATATAGTAATAGTATATAACGTTATACGTTATATAGTAATATTATATAACGTTATGCGTTATATAGTAATAGTATATAACGTTATGCGTTATATAGTAATAGTATATAACGTTATGCGTTATATAGTAATAATATATAACGTTATACGTTATATAGTAATAGTATATAACGTTATGCGTTATATAGTAATAGTATATAACGTTATACGTTATATAGTAATAGTATATAACGTTATACGTTATGTAGTAATAGTATATAACGTTATACGTTATATAGTAATAGTATATAACGTTATACGTTATATAGTAATAGTATATAACGTTATACGTTATACAGTAAAATTATATAACGTTATGCGTTATATAGTAATAGTATATAACGTTGTACGATAGTACGGAATAGTATATACCGTTATACGTTATATAGTAATAGTATATAACGTTATACGTTATATAGTAATAGTATATAACGTTATACGTTATATAGTAATAGTATATAACGTTATACGTTATATAGTAATAGTATATAACGTTATACGTTAGTAGGTAATAATATATAACGTTATACGTGATATGGCAATACTATATAACGTTATACGTTATTACGTAATAGTATATAACGTTATACGTTATATAGTAATAGTATATAACGTTATACGTTATATAGTAATAGTATATAACGTTATACGTTATATAGTAATATTATATAACGTTATGCGTTATATAGTAATAGTATATAACGGTATACGTTATGTAGTAATAGTATATAACGTTATGCGTTATATAGTAATAGTATATAACGTTATACGTTATATAGTAATAGTATATAACGTTATACGTTATATAGTAATATTATATAACGTTATGCGTTATATAGTAATAGTATATAACGTTATGCGTTATATAGTAATAGTATATAACGTTATACGTTATATAGTAATAGTATATAACGTTATGCGTTATATAGTAATAATATATAACGTTATACGTGATATGGCAATACTATATAACGTTATACGTTATTACGTAATAGTATATAACGTTATACGTTATATAGTAATAGTATATAACGTTATACGTTATATAGGAATAGTATATAACGTTATACGTTATATAGTAATATTATATAACGTTATGCGTTATATAGTAATAGTATATAACGGTATACGTTATGTAGTAATAGTATATAACGTTATGCGTTATATAGTAATAGTATATAACGTTATACGATAGTACGGAATAGTATATATCGTTATACGTTATATAGTAATAGTATATAACGTTATACGTTAGTACGTAATAATATACAACGTTATACGTGATATGGCAATACTATATAACGTTATACGTTATATAGTAATAGTATATAACGTTATACGTTATATAGTAATATTATGTAACGTTATACGTTATATAGTAATAGTATATAACGTTATACGTTATATAGTAATAGTATATAACGTTATACGTTATACAGTAAAATTATATAACGTTATGCGTTATATAGTAATAGTATATGACGTTGTACGATAGTACGGAATAGTATAAAACGTTATACGTTAATACGTAATAGTATATATCGTTATAAGTTATATAGTAATAGTATATAGCGATATACGTTATATAGTAATAGTATATAACGTTATACGTTATATAATAATAGTATATAACGTTATACGTTATATAGTAATAGCATATAACGTTATACGTTATATAGTAATAGTATATAACGTTATACGTTATATAGTAATATTATATAACGTTATGCGTTATATAGTAATAGTATATAACGTTATACGTTATATAGTAATAGTATATAACGTTATACGTTATATAGTAATATTATATAACGTTATGCGTTATATAGTAATAGTATATAACGTTATACGATAGTACGGAATAGTATATATCGTTATACGTTATATAGTAATAGTATATAACGTTATACGTTATATAGTAATAGTATATAACGTTATACGTTATATAGTAATAGTATACAACGTTATACGTTATATAGTAATAGTATATAACGTTATATGTTAGTACGTAATAATATACAACGTTATACGTGATATGGCAATACTATATAACGTTATACGTTATATAGTAATACTATAGAACGTTATACGTTATATAGTAATAGTATATAACGTTATACGTTATATAGTAATAGTATATAACGTTATACGTTATATAGTAATATTATATAACGTTATGCGCTATATAGTAATAGTATATAACGTTATACGATAGTACGGAATAGTATATATCGTTATACGTTATATAGTAATAGTATATAACGTTATACGTTATATAGTAATATTATATAACGTTATGCGTTATATAGTAATAGTATATAACGTTATACGTTATATAGTAATAGTATATAACGTTATACGTTATATAGTAATAGTATATAACGTTATACGTTAGTACGTAATAATATACAACGTAATACGTGATATGGCAATACTATATAACGTTATACGTTATTACGTAATAGTATATAACGTTATACGTTATATAGTAATAGTATATAACGTTATGCGTTATATAGTAATAGTATATAACGTTATACGATAGTACATAATAGTATATATCGTTATACGTTATATAGTAATAGTATATAACGTTATACGTTATATAGTAATAGTATATAACGTTATACGTTATATAGTAATAGTATATAACGTTATACGTTATATAGTGGTAGTATATAACGTTATACGTTATATAGTAATAGTATATAACGTTATACGTTATATAGTAATAATATATAACGTTATACGCTATATAGTAATATTATATAACGTTATGCGTTATATAGTAATAGTATGTAACGTTATACGTTATATAGTAATAGTATATAACGTTATACGTTATATAGTAATATTATATAACGTTATGCGTTATATAGTAATAGTATATAACGGTATACGTTATATAGTAATAGTATATAACGTTATGCGTTATATAGTAATAGTATATAACGTTATACGATAGTACGGAATAGTATATATCGTTATACGTTATATAGTAATAGTATATAACGTTATACGTTAGTACGTAATAATATACAACGTTATACGTGATATGGCAATACTATATAACGTTATACGTTATTACGTAATAGTAAATAACGTAATACGTTATATAGTAATAGTATATAACGTTATACGATATAGTAATAGTATATAACGTTATACGTTATATAGTAATATTATATAACGTTATGCGTTATATAGTAATAGTATATAACGTTATACGATAGAACGGAATAGTATATATCGTTATACGTTATATAGTAATAGTATATAACGTTATACGTTATATAGTAATAGTATATAACGTTATACGTTATATAGTAATAGTATATAACGTTATACGTTATATAGTAATAGTATACAACGTTATACGTTATATAGTAATAGTATATAACGTTATACGTTAGTACGTAATAATATACAACGTTATACGTGATATGGCAATACTATATAACGTTATACGTTATATAGTAATAGTATATAGCGTTATACGTTATATAGTAATAGTATATAACGTTATACGTTATATAGTAATAGTATATAACGTTATACGTTATATAGTAATATTATATAACGTTATGCGTTATATAGTAATAGTATATAACGTTATACGATAGTACGGAATAGTATATATCGTTATACGTTATATAGTAATAGTATATAACGTTATACGTTATATAGTAATAGTATATAACGTTATACGTTATATAGTAATAGTATATAACGTTATACGTTATATAGTAATAGTATATAACGTTATACGTTATATAGTAATAGTATATAACGTTATACGTTATATAGTAATATTATATAACGTTATGCGTTATATAGTAATAGTATATAACGTTATACGATAGTACGGAATAGTATATATCGTTATACGTTATATAGTAATAGTATATAACGTTATACGTTATATAGTAATAGTATATAACGTTATACGTTATATAGTAATAGTATATAACGCTATACGTTATATAGTAATAGTATACAACGTTATACGTTATATAGTAATAGTATATAACGTTATACGTTAGTACGTAATAATATACAACGTTATACGTGATATGGCAATACTATATAACGTTATACGTTATATAGTAATAGTATATAACGTTATACGTTATATAGTAATAGTATATAACGTTATACGTTATATAGTAATAGTATATAACGTTATACGTTATATAGTAATAGTATATAACGTTATACGTTATATAGTAATAGTATATAACGTTATACGTTATATAGTAATAGTATATAACGTTATACGCTATATAGTAATATTATATAACGTTATGCGTTATATAGTAATAGGATATAACGTTATACGTTATATAGTAATAGTATATAACGTTATACGTTATATAGTAATAGTATATAACGTTATACGTTATATAGTAATAGTATATAACGTTATACGCTATATAGTAATATTATATAACGTTATGCGTTATATAGTAATAGTATGTAACGTTATACGTTATATAGTAATAGTATATAACGTTATACGTTATATAGTAATAGTATATAACGTTATACGCTATATAGTAATATTATATAACGTTATGCGTTATATAGTAATAGTATGTAACGTTATACGTTATATAGTAATAGTATATAACGTTATACGTTATATAGTAATAGTATATAACGTTATACGTTATATAGTAATTGTATATAACGTTATGCGTTATATAGTCATAGTATATAACGTTATACGATAGTACAGAATAGTATATATCGTTATACGTTATATAGTAATAGTATATCACGTTATACGTTAGTACGTAATAATATACAACGTTATACGTGATATGGCAATACTATATAACGTTATACGTTATTACGTAATAGTATATAACGTTATACGTTATATAGTAATAGTATATAACGTTATACGTTATAGAGTAATAGTATATAACGTTATACGTTATATAGTAAAATTATATAACGTTATGCGTTATATAGTAATGGTATATAACGTTATACGTTATGTAGTGATAGTATATAACGGTATACGTTATATAGTAATAATACATAACGTTATACGTTATATAGTAATAGTATATAACGTTATACGTTATATAGTAATTGTATATAACGTTATTGGTTATATACTAATAGTATATAACGTTATACGTTATATAGTAATAGTATATAACGTTATGCGTTATATAGTAATAGTATATAACGTTATACGATAGTACATAATAGTATATATCGTTATACGTTATATAGTAATAGTATATAACGTTATACATTATATAGTAATAGTATATAACGTTATACGTTATATAGTAATAGTATATAACGTTATACGTTAGTACGTAATAATATACAACGATATACGTGATATGGTAAAACTATATAACGTTATACGCTATTACGTAATAGTATATAACGTTATACGTTAAGACGGAATAGTATATATCGTTATACCTTATATAGTAATAGTATATAACGTTATGCGTTATATAGTAATAGTATATAACGTTATACGTTAGTACGTAATAATATACAACGTTGTACGTGATATGGCAATACTATATAACGTTATACGTTATTACGTAAGAGTATATAACGTTATACGTTATTACGTAATAGTATATAACGTTATACGTTATATAGTAATATTATATAACGTTATGCGTTATATAGTAATAGTATATAACGTTATACGTTATATAGTAATAGTATATAACGTTATACGTTATATAGTAATATTATATAACGTTATACGTTATATAGTAATAGTATATGACGTTATACGTTATATAGTAATAGTATATAACGTTATACGTTATATAGTAATAGTATATAACGTTATACGTTATATAGTAATATTATATAACGTTATGCGTTATATAGTAATAGTATATAACGTTATACGATAGTACGGAATAGTATATATCGTTATACGTTATATAGTAATAGTATATAACGTTATACGTTAATACGTAATAGTATATATCGTTATAAGTTATATAGTAATAGTATATAACGTTATACGTTATATAGTAATATTATATAACATTATGCGTTATATAGTAATAGTATATAACGTTATACGTTATATAGTAATATTATATAACGTTATGCGTTATATAGTAATAGTATATAACGTTATACGTTATATAGTAATAGTATATAACGTTATACGTTATATAGTAATATTATATAACGTTATGCGTTATATAGTAATAGTATATAACGTTATACGTTATATAGTAATATTATATAACGTTATGCGTTATATAGTAATAGTATATAACGTTATACGTTATATAGTAATAGTATATAACGTTATACGTTATATAGTAATAGTATATAACGTTATACGTTATATAGTAATAGTATATAACGTTATACGTTATATAGTAATAGTATATAACGTTATACGTTACATAGTAATATTATATAACGTTATGCGTTATATAGTAATAGTATATAACGTTATACGATAGTACGGAATAGTATATATCGTTATACGTTATATAGTAATAGTATATAACGTTATACGTTATATAGTAATAATATATAACGTTATACGTTATATAGTAATAGTATACAACGTTATACGTTATATAGTAATAGTATATAACGTTATATGTTAGTACGTAATAATATACAACGTTATACGTGATATGGCAATACTATATAACGTTATACGTTATATAGTAATAGTATATAACGTTATACGTTATATAGTAATAGTATATAACGTTATACGTTATATAGTAATATTATATAACGTTATGCGTTATATAGTAATAGTATATAACGTTATACGATAGTACGGAATAGTATATATCGTTATACGTTATATAGTAATAGTATATAACGTTATACGTTATATAGTAATAGTATATAACGTTATACGTTATATAGTAATAGTATATAACGTTATACGTTATATAGTAATAGTATATAACGTTATACGTTAGTACGTAATATTATACAACGTTATACGTGATATGGCAATACAATATAACGTTATACGTTATATAGTAATATTATATAACGTTATGCGTTATATAGTAATAGTATATAACGTTATACGTTATATAGTAATAGTATATAACGTTATACGTTATATAGTAATAGTATTTAACGTTATACGTTAGTACGTAATAATATACAACGTAATACGTGATATGGCAATACTATATAACGTTATACGTTATTACGTAATAGTATATAACGTTATACGTTATATAGTAATAGTATATAACGTTATGCGTTATATAGTAATAGTATATAACGTTATACGATAGTACATAATAGTATATATCGTTATACGTTATATAGTAATAGTATATAACGTTATACGTTATATAGTAATAGTATATAACGTTATACGTTATATAGTAATAGTATATAACGTTATACGTTATATAGTGGTAGTATATAACGTTATACGTTATATAGTAATAGTATATAACGTTATACGTTATATAGTAATAATATATAACGTTATACGCTATATAGTAATATTATATAACGTTATGCGTTATATAGTAATAGTATGTAACGTTATACGTTATATAGTAATAGTATATAACGTTATACGTTATATAGTAATAGTATATAACGTTATACGTTATATAGTAATAGTATATAACGTTATACGTTATATAGTAATATTATATAACGTTATGCGTTATATAGTAATAGTATAGAACGTTATACGTTATATAGTAATAGTATATAACGTTATACGTTATATAGTAATAGTATATAACGTTGTACGTTAGAACGTAATAATGTACAACGTTGTACGTGATATGGCAATACTATATAACGTTATACGTTATTACGTAATAGTATATAACGTTATACGTTATTACGTAATAGTATATAACGTTATACGTTATTACGTAATAGTATATAACGTTATACGTTATATAGTAATAGTATATAACGTTATACGTTATATAGTAATAGTATATAACGTTATACGTTATATAGTAATAGTATATAACGTTATGCGTTGTATAGTAATAGTATATAACGTTATGCGTTGTATAGTAATAGTATATAACGTTATACGTTATATAGTAATATTATATAACGTTATGCGTTATATAGTAATAATATATAACGTTATACGTTATATAGTAATAGTATATAACGTTATGCGTTATATAGTAATAGTATATAACGTTATACGTTATATAGTAATAGTATATAACGTTATACGTTATGTAGTAATAGTATGTAACGTTATACGTTATATAGTAATAGTATATAACGTTATACGTTATATAGTAATAGTATATAACGTTATACGTTATACAGTAAAATTATATAACGTTATGCGTTATATAGTAATAGTATATAACGTTGTACGATAGTACGGAATAGTATATATCGTTATACGTTATATAGTAATAGTATATAACGTTATACGTTATATAGTAATAGTATATAACGTTATACGTTATATAGTAATAGTATATAACGTTATACGTTATATAGTAATAGTATATAACGTTATACGTTATATAGTAATAGTATATAACGTTATACGTTATATAGTAATAGTATATAACGTTATACGTTAGTAGGTAATAATATATAACGTTATACGTGATATGGCAATACTATATAACGTTATACGTTATTACGTAATAGTATATATCGTTATACGTTATATAGTAATAGTATATAACGTTATACGATATATAGTAATATTATATAACGTTATGCGTTATATAGTAATAGTATATAACGTTATACGTTATATAGTAATAGTATATAACGTTATACGTTATATAGTAATATTATATAACGTTATACGTTATATAGTAATAGTATATAACGTTATACGTTATATAGTAATAGTATATAACGTTATACGTTATACAGTAAAATTATATAACGTTATGCGTTATATAGTAATAGTATATAACGTTGTACGATAGTACGGAATAGTATATAACGTTATACGTTAATACGTAATAGTATATATCGTTATAAGTTATATAGTAATAGTATATAGCGATATACGTTATATACTATTACTATATAACGTTATACGTTATATAATAATAGTATATAACGTTATACGTTATATAGTAATAGTATATAACGTTATACGTTATATAGTAATAGTATATAACGTTATACGTTATATAGTAATAGTATATAACGTTATGCGTTATATAGTAATAATATATAACGTTATACGTTATATAGTAATAGTATATAACGTTATGCGTTATATAGTAATAGTATATAACGTTATACGTTATGTAGTAATAGTATATAACGTTATACGTTATATAGTAATAGTATATAACGTTATACGTTATATAGTAATAGTATATAACGTTATACGTTATACAGTAAAATTATATAACGTTATGCGTTATATAGTAATAGTATATAACGTTGTACGATAGTACGGAATAGTATATACCGTTATACGTTATATAGTAATAGTATATAACGTTGTACGATAGTACGGAATAGTATATATCGTTATACGTTATATAGTAATAGTATATAACGTTATACGTTATATAGTAATAGTATATAACGTTATACGTTATATAGTAATAGTATATAACGTTATACGTTATATAGTAATAGTATATAACGTTATACGTTATATAGTAATAGTATATAACGTTATACGTTATATAGTAATAGTATATAACGTTATACGTTAGTAGGTAATAATATATAACGTTATACGTGATATGGTAATACTATATAACGTTATACGTTATTACGTAATAGTATATAACGTTATACGTTATATAGTAATAGTATATAACGTTATACGTTATATAGTAATATTATATAACGTTATGCGTTATATAGTAATAGTATATAACGTTATACGTTATATAGTAATAGTATATAACGTTATACGTTATATAGTAATATTATATAACGTTATACGTTATATAGTAATAGTATATAACGTTATACGTTATATAGTAATAGTATATAACGTTATACGTTATACAGTAAAATTATATAACGTTATGCGTTATATAGTAATAGTATATAACGTTGTACGATAGTACGGAATAGTATATAACGTTATACGTTAATACGTAATAGTATATATCGTTATAAGTTATATAGTAATAGTATATAGCGATATACGTTATATAGTAATAGTATATAACGTTATACGTTATATAATAATAGTATATAACGTTATACGTTATATAGTAATAGTATATAACGTTATACGTTATATAGTAATAGTATATAACGTTATACGTTATATAGTAATATTATATAACGTTATGCGTTATATAGTAATAGTATATAACGTTATACGTTATATAGTAATAGTATATAACGTTATACGTTATATAGTAATATTATATAACGTTATGCGTTATATAGTAATAGTATATAACGTTATGCGTTATATAGTAATAGTATATAACGTTATACGTTATATAGTAATAGTATATAACGTTATGCGTTATATAGTAATAATATATAACGTTATACGTTATATAGTAATAGTATATAACGTTATGCGTTATATAGTAATAGTATATAACGTTATACGTTATATAGTAATAGTATATAACGTTATACGTTATGTAGTAATAGTATATAACGTTATACGTTATATAGTAATAGTATATAACGTTATACGTTATATAGTAATAGTATATAACGTTATACGTTATACAGTAAAATTATATAACGTTATGCGTTATATAGTAATAGTATATAACGTTGTACGATAGTACGGAGTAGTATATACCGTTATACGTTATATAGTAATAGTATATAACGTTATACGTTATATAGTAATAGTATATAACGTTATACGTTATATAGTAATAGTATATAACGTTATACGTTATATAGTAATAGTATATAACGTTATACGTTAGTAGGTAATAATATATAACGTTATACGTGATATGGCAATACTATATAACGTTATACGTTATTACGTAATAGTATATAACGTTATACGTTATATAGTAATAGTATATAACGTTATACGTTATATAGTAATAGTATATAACGTTATACGTTATATAGTAATATTATATAACGTTATGCGTTATATAGTAATAGTATATAACGGTATACGTTATGTAGTAATAGTATATAACGTTATGCGTTATATAGTAATAGTATATAACGTTATACGTTATATAGTAATAGTATATAACGTTATACGTTATATAGTAATATTATATAACGTTATGCGTTATATAGTAATAGTATATAACGTTATGCGTTATATAGTAATAGTATATAACGTTATACGTTATATAGTAATAGTATATAACGTTATGCGTTATATAGTAATAATATATAACGTTATACGTGATATGGCAATACTATATAACGTTATACGTTATTACGTAATAGTATATAACGTTATACGTTATATAGTAATAGTATATAACGTTATACGTTATATAGTAATAGTATATAACGTTATACGTTATATAGTAATATTATATAACGTTATGCGTTATATAGTAATAGTATATAACGGTATACGTTATGTAGTAATAGTATATAACGTTATGCGTTATATAGTAATAGTATATAACGTTATGCGTTATATAGTAATAGTATATAACGTTATACGTTATATAGTAATAGTATATAACGTTATGCGTTATATAGTAATAATATATAACGTTATACGTTATATAGTAATAGTATATAACGTTATGCGTTATATAGTAATAGTATATAACGTTATACGTTATGTAGTAATAGTATATAACGTTATGCGTTATATAGTAACAGTATATAACGTTATACGATAGTACGTAATAGTATATAACGTTATACGTGATATGGTAATACTATATAACGTTATACGTTATATAGTAATAGTATATAACGTTATACGTTATATAGTAATAGTATATAACGTTATACGTTATATAGTAATAGTATATAACGTTATACGTTATATAGTAATAGTATATAACGTTATACGTTATATAGTAATAGTATATAACGTTATACGTTATATAGTAATAGTATATAACGTTATACGTTATATAGTAATAGTATATAACGTTATACGTTATATAGTAATAGTATTTAACGTTATACGTTAGTACGTAATAATATACAACGTAATACGTGATATGGCAATACTATATAACGTTATACGTTATTACGTAATAGTATATAACGTTATACGTTATATAGTAATAGTATATAACGTTATGCGTTATATAGTAATAGTATATAACGTTATACGATAGTACATAATAGTATATATCGTTATACGTTATATAGTAATAGTATATAACGTTATACGTTATATAGTAATAGTATATAACGTTATACGTTATATAGTAATAGTATATAACGTTATACGTTATATAGTGGTAGTATATAACGTTATACGTTATATAGTAATAGTATATAACGTTATACGTTATATAGTAATAATATATAACGTTATACGCTATATAGTAATATTATATAACGTTATGCGTTATATAGTAATAGTATGTAACGTTATACGTTATATAGTAATAGTATATAACGTTATACGTTATATAGTAATAGTATATAACGTTATACGTTATATAGTAATAGTATATAACGTTATACGTTATATAGTAATATTATATAACGTTATGCGTTATATAGTAATAGTATAGAACGTTATACGTTATATAGTAATAGTATATAACGTTATACGTTATATAGTAATAGTATATAACGTTGTACGTTAGAACGTAATAATGTACAACGTTGTACGTGATATGGCAATACTATATAACGTTATACGTTATTACGTAATAGTATATAACGTTATACGTTATTACGTAATAGTATATAACGTTATACGTTATTACGTAATAGTATATAACGTTATACGTTATATAGTAATAGTATATAACGTTATACGTTATATAGTAATAGTATATAACGTTATACGTTATATAGTAATAGTATATAACGTTATGCGTTGTATAGTAATAGTATATAACGTTATGCGTTGTATAGTAATAGTATATAACGTTATGCGTTATATAGTAATAGTATATAACGTTATGCGTTATATAGTAATAATATATAACGTTATACGTTATATAGTAATAGTATATAACGTTATGCGTTATATAGTAATAGTATATAACGTTATACGTTATATAGTAATAGTATATAACGTTATACGTTATGTAGTAATAGTATGTAACGTTATACGTTATATAGTAATAGTATATAACGTTATACGTTATATAGTAATAGTATATAACGTTATACGTTATACAGTAAAATTATATAACGTTATGCGTTATATAGTAATAGTATATAACGTTGTACGATAGTACGGAATAGTATATATCGTTATACGTTATATAGTAATAGTATATAACGTTATACGTTATATAGTAATAGTATATAACGTTATACGTTATATAGTAATAGTATATAACGTTATACGTTATATAGTAATAGTATATAACGTTATACGTTATATAGTAATAGTATATAACGTTATACGTTATATAGTAATAGTATATAACGTTATACGTTAGTAGGTAATAATATATAACGTTATACGTGATATGGCAATACTATATAACGTTATACGTTATTACGTAATAATATATATCGTTATACGTTATATAGTAATAGTATATAACGTTATACGATATATAGTAATATTATATAACGTTATGCGTTATATAGTAATAGTATATAACGTTATACGTTATATAGTAATAGTATATAACGTTATACGTTATATAGTAATATTATATAACGTTATACGTTATATAGTAATAGTATATAACGTTATACGTTATATAGTAATAGTATATAACGTTATACGTTATACAGTAAAATTATATAACGTTATGCGTTATATAGTAATAGTATATAACGTTGTACGATAGTACGGAATAGTATATAACGTTATACGTTAATACGTAATAGTATATATCGTTATAAGTTATATAGTAATAGTATATAGCGATATACGTTATATAGTAATAGTATATAACGTTATACGTTATATAATAATAGTATATAACGTTATACGTTATATAGTAATAGTATATAACGTTATACGTTATATAGTAATAGTATATAACGTTATACGTTATATAGTAATAGTATATAACGTTATGCGTTATATAGTAATAATATATAACGTTATACGTTATATAGTAATAGTATATAACGTTATGCGTTATATAGTAATAGTATATAACGTTATACGTTATGTAGTAATAGTATATAACGTTATACGTTATATAGTAATAGTATATAACGTTATACGTTATATAGTAATAGTATATAACGTTATACGTTATACAGTAAAATTATATAACGTTATGCGTTATATAGTAATAGTATATAACGTTGTACGATAGTACGGAATAGTATATACCGTTATACGTTATATAGTAATAGTATATAACGTTGTACGATAGTACGGAATAGTATATATCGTTATACGTTATATAGTAATAGTATATAACGTTATACGTTATATAGTAATAGTATATAACGTTATACGTTATATAGTAATAGTATATAACGTTATACGTTATATAGTAATAGTAAATAACGTTATACGTTATATAGTAATAGTATATAACGTTATACGTTATATAGTAATAGTATATAACGTTATACGTTAGTAGGTAATAATATATAACGTTATACGTGATATGGCAATACTATATAACGTTATACGTTATTACGTAATAGTATATAACGTTATACGTTATATAGTAATAGTATATAACGTTATACGTTATATAGTAATATTATATAACGTTATGCGTTATATAGTAATAGTATATAACGTTATACGTTATATAGTAATAGTATATAACGTTATACGTTATATAGTAATATTATATAACGTTATACGTTATATAGTAATAGTATATAACGTTATACGTTATATAGTAATAGTATATAACGTTATACGTTATACAGTAAAATTATATAACGTTATGCGTTATATAGTAATAGTATATAACGTTGTACGATAGTACGGAATAGTATATAACGTTATACGTTAATACGTAATAGTATATATCGTTATAAGTTATATAGTAATAGTATATAGCGATATACGTTATATAGTAATAGTATATAACGTTATACGTTATATAATAATAGTATATAACGTTATACGTTATATAGTAATAGTATATAACGTTATACGTTATATAGTAATAGTATATAACGTTATACGTTATATAGTAATATTATATAACGTTATGCGTTATATAGTAATATTATATAACGTTATGCGTTATATAGTAATAGTATATAACGTTATACGTTATATAGTAATAGTATATAACGTTATACGTTATATAGTAATATTATATAACGTTATGCGTTATATAGTAATAGTATATAACGTTATGCGTTATATAGTAATAGTATATAACGTTATACGTTATATAGTAATAGTATATAACGTTATGCGTTATATAGTAATAATATATAACGTTATACGTTATATAGTAATAGTATATAACGTTATGCGTTATATAGTAATAGTATATAACGTTATACGTTATATAGTAATAGTATATAACGTTATACGTTATGTAGTAATAGTATATAACGTTATACGTTATATAGTAATAGTATATAACGTTATACGTTATATAGTAATAGTATATAACGTTATACGTTATACAGTAAAATTATATAACGTTATGCGTTATATAGTAATAGTATATAACGTTGTACGATAGTACGGAGTAGTATATACCGTTATACGTTATATAGTAATAGTATATAACGTTATACGTTATATAGTAATAGTATATAACGTTATACGTTATATAGTAATAGTATATAACGTTATACGTTATATAGTAATAGTATATAACGTTATACGTTAGTAGGTAATAATATATAACGTTATACGTGATATGGCAATACTATATAACGTTATACGTTATTACGTAATAGTATATAACGTTATACGTTATATAGTAATAGTATATAACGTTATACGTTATATAGTAATAGTATATAACGTTATACGTTATATAGTAATATTATATAACGTTATGCGTTATATAGTAATAGTATATAACGGTATACGTTATGTAGTAATAGTATATAACGTTATGCGTTATATAGTAATAGTATATAACGTTATACGTTATATAGTAATAGTATATAACGTTATACGTTATATAGTAATATTATATAACGTTATGCGTTATATAGTAATAGTATATAACGTTATGCGTTATATAGTAATAGTATATAACGTTATACGTTATATAGTAATAGTATATAACGTTATGCGTTATATAGTAATAATATATAACGTTATACGTGATATGGCAATACTATATAACGTTATACGTTATTACGTAATAGTATATAACGTTATACGTTATATAGTAATAGTATATAACGTTATACGTTATATAGTAATAGTATATAACGTTATACGTTATATAGTAATATTATATAACGTTATGCGTTATATAGTAATAGTATATAACGGTATACGTTATGTAGTAATAGTATATAACGTTATGCGTTATATAGTAATAGTATATAACGTTATGCGTTATATAGTAATAGTATATAACGTTATACGTTATATAGTAATAGTATATAACGTTATGCGTTATATAGTAATAATATATAACGTTATACGTTATATAGTAATAGTATATAACGTTATGCGTTATATAGTAATAGTATATAACGTTATACGTTATGTAGTAATAGTATATAACGTTATGCGTTATATAGTAACAGTATATAACGTTATACGATAGTACGTAATAGTATATAACGTTATACGTGATATGGTAATACTATATAACGTTATACGTTATATAGTAATAGTATATAACGTTATACGTTATATAGTAATAGTATATAACGTTATACGTTATATAGTAATAGTATATAACGTTATACGTTATATAGTAATAGTATATAACGTTATACGTTATATAGTAATAGTATATAACGTTATACGTTATATAGTAATAGTATATAACGTTATACGTTATATAGTATAAGTATATAACGTTATACGTTATATAGTAATAGTATATAACGTTATACGTTATATAGTAATAGTATATAACGTTATACGTTATATAGTAATATTATATAACGTTATGCGTTATATAGTAATAGTATATATCGTTATACGTTATATAGTAATAGTATATAACGTTATGCGTTATATAGTAACAGTATATAACGTTATACGATAGTACGTAATAGTATATAACGTTATACGTGATATGGTAATACTATATAACGTTATACGTTATATAGTAATAGTATATAACGTTATACGTTATATAGTAATAGTATATAACGTTATACGTTATATAGTAATAGTATATAACGTTATACGTTATATAGTAATAGTATATAACGTTATACGTTATATACTAATAGTATATAACGTTATACGTTATATAGTAATAGTATATAACGTTATACGTTAATACGTAATAGTATATATCGTTATACGTTATATAGTAATAGTATATAACGTTATACGTTAAATAGTAATAGTATATAACGTTAAACGTTATATAGTAATAGTATATAACGTTATACGTTAATACGTAATAGTATATAACGTTATACGTTATATAGTAATAGTATATAACGTTATACGTTATATAGTAATAGTATATAACGTTATACGTTATATAGTAATATTATATAACGTTATGCGTTATATAGCAATAGTATATAACGTTATACGTTATATAGTAATAGTATATAACGTTATACGTTATATAGTAATAGTATATAACGTTATACGTTATATAGTAATATTATATAACGTTATACGTTATATAGTAATATTATATAACGTTATGCGTTATATAGCAATAGTATATAACGTTATACGTTATATAGTAATAGTATATAACGTTATACGTTATATAGTAATAGTATATAACGTTATACGTTATGTAGTAATATTATATAACGTTATGCGTTATATAGTAATAGTATAGAACGTAATACGTTATATAGTAAGAGTATATAACGTTATACGTTATATAGTAATAGTATATAACGTTATACGTTAGTACGTAATAGTATATAACGTTATACGTGATATGGTAATACTATATAACGTTATACGTTATATAGTAATAGTATATAACGTTATACGTTATATAGTAATAGTATATAACGTTATACGTTATATCGTAATAGTATATAACGTTATACGTTATATAGTAATAGTATATAACATTATACGTTAATACGTAATAGTATATAACGTTATACGTTATATAGTAATAGTATATAACGTTATACGTTATATAGTAATAGTATATAACGTTATACGTTATATAGTAATAGTATATAACGTTATACGTCATATAGTAATAGTATATAACGTTATACGTTATATAGTAATAGTATATAACGTTATACGTCATATAGTAATAGTATATAACGTTATACGTTAGTACGTAATAATATATATCGTTATACGTTATATAGTAATAGTATATAACGTTATACGTTATATAGTAATAGTATATAACGTTATACGTTATATAGTAATAGTATATAACGTTATACGTTATATAGTAATAGTATATAACGTTATACGTTATATAGTAATATTATATAACGTTATGCGTTATATAGTAATAGTATATAACGTTATACGATAGTACGTAATAGTATATAACGTTATACGTGATATGGTAATACTATATAACGTTATACGTTATATAGTAATAGTATATAACGTTATACGTTATATAGTAATAGTATATAACGTTATACGTCATATAGTAATAGTATATAACGTTATACGTTAGTACGTAATAATATATATCGTTATACGTTATATAGTAATAGTATATAACGTTATACGCTATATAGTAATAGTATATAACGTTATACGTTATATAGTAATAGTATATAACGTTATACGTTATATAGTAATATTATATAACGTTATACGTTATATAGTAATAGTATATAACGTTATACGTTAATACGTAATAGTATATATCGTTATACGTTATATAGTAATAGTATATAACGTTATACGTTAAATAGTAATAGTATATAACGTTATACGTTATATAGTAATAGTATATAACGTTATACGTTAATACGTAATAGTATATAACGTTATACGTTATATAGTAATAGTATATAACGTTATACGTTATATAGTAATAGTATATAACGTTATACGTTATATAGTATAAGTATATAACGTTATGCGTTATATAGTAATAGTATATAACGTTATACGTTAGTACGTAATAGTATATAACGTTATACGTGATATGGTAATACTATATAACGTTATACGTTATATAGTAATAGTATATAACGTTATACGTTATATAGTAATAGTATATAACGTTATACGTTATATAGTAATATTATATAACGTTATGCGTTATATAGTAATAGTATATAACGTTATACGATAGTACGTAATAGTATATAACGTTATACGCGATATGGTAATACTATATAACGTTATAAGCTATTACGTAATAGTATATAACGTTATACGTTAATACGTAATAGTATATATCGTTATACGTTATATAGTAATAGTATATAGCGATATACGTTATATAGTAATAGTATATAACGTTATACGTTAGTATGTAATAGTATATAACGTTATACGTTATATGGTAATACTATATAACGTTATACGTTAATACGTAATAGTATATATCGTTATACGTTATATAGTAATAGTATATAACGTTATACGATAGTACGTAATACTATATAACGTTATACGCGATATGGTAATACTATATAACGTTATAAGCTATTACGTAATAGTATATAACGTTATACGTTATATAGTAATAGTACATAACGTTATACGTTATATAGTAATATTATATAACGTTATGCGTTATATAGTAATAGTATATAACGTTATGCGTTATATAGTAATAGTATATAACGTTATGCGTTATATAGTAATATTATATAACGTTATGCGTTATATAGCAATAGTATATAACGTTATACGTTATATAGTAATAGAATATAACGTTATACGTTATATAGTAATATTATATAACGTTATGCGTTATATAGTAATAGTATAGAACGTTATACGTTATATAGTAAAAGTATATAACGTTATACGTTATATAGTAATAGTATATAACGTTATACGTTAGTACGTAATAGTATATAACGTTATACGTGATATGGTAATACTATATAACGTTATACGTTATATAGTAATAGTATATAACGTTATGCGTTATATAGTAATAGTATATAACGTTATGCGTTATATAGTAATAGTATATACCGTTATGCGTTATATAGTAATATTATATAACGTTATGCGTTATATAGCAATAGTATATAACGTTATACGTTATATAGTAATAGTATATAACGTTATACGTTATATAGTAATAGTATATAACGTTATACGTTATATAGTAATATTATATAACGTTATGCGTTATATAGTAATAGTATATAACGTTATACGTTATATAGTAATAGTATATAACGTTATACGTTATATAGTAATAGTATATAACGTTATGCGTTATATAGTAATATTATATAACGTTATGCGTTATATAGTAATAGTATATAACGTTATACGTTATATAGTAATAGTATATAACGTTATACGTTAGTACGTAATAGTATATAACGTTATACGTGATATGGTAATACTATATAACGTTATACGTTATATAGTAATAGTACATATCGTTATACGTTATATAGTAATAGTATATAACGTTATACGTTATATAGTAATAGTATATAACGTTATACGTTATATAGTAATAGTATATAACGTTATACGTTAATACGTAATAGTATATAACGTTATACGTTATATAGTAATAGTATATAACGTTATACGTTATATAGTATAAGTATATAACGTTATACGTTATATAGTAATAGTATATAACGTTATACGTTATATAGTAATAGTATATAACGTTATACGTTATATAGTAATAGTATATAACGTTATACGTTATATAGTAATAGTATATAACGTTATACGTTAATACGTAATAGTATATATCGTTATACGTTATATAGTAATAGTATATAACGTTATACGTTAAATAGTAATAGTATATAACGTTATACGTTAATACGTAATAGTATATATCGTTATACGTTATATAGTAATAGTATATAACGTTATACGTTAAATAGTAATAGTATATAACGTTATACGTTATATAGTAATAGTATATAACGTTATACGTTAATACGTAATAGTATATAACGTTATGCGTTATATAGTAACAGTATATAACGTTATACGATAGTACGTAATAGTATATAACGTTATACGTGATATGGTAATACTATATAACGTTATACGTTATATAGTAATAGTATATAACGTTATACGTTATATAGTAATAGTATATAACGTTATACGTTATATAGTAATAGTATATACCGTTATGCGTTATATAGTAATATTATATAACGTTATGCGTTATATAGCAATAGTATATAACGTTATACGTTATATAGTAATAGTATATAACGTTATACGTTATATAGTAATAGTATATAACGTTATACGTTATATAGTAATATTATATAACGTTATGCGTTATATAGTAATAGTATATAACGTTATACGTTATATAGTAATAGTATATAACGTTATACGTTATATAGTAATAGTATATAACGTTATACGTTATATAGTAATATTATATAACGTTATGCGTTATATAGTAATAGTATATAACGTTATACGTTATATAGTAATAGTATATAACGTTATACGTTAGTACGTAATAGTATATAACGTTATACGTGATATGGTAATACTATATAACGTTATACGTTATATAGTAATAGTATATAACGTTATACGTTATATAGTAATAGTATATAACGTTATACGTTATATAGTAATAGTATATAACGTTATACGTTATATAGTAATAGTATATAACGTTATACGTTAATACGTAATAGTATATAACGTTATACGTTATATAGTAATAGTATATAACGTTATACGTTATATAGTATAAGTATATAACGTTATACGTTATATAGTAATAGTATATAACGTTATACGTTATATAGTAATAGTATATAACGTTATACGTTATATAGTAATATTATATAACGTTATGCGTTATATAGTAATAGTATATATCGTTATACGTTATATAGTAATAGTATATAACGTTATGCGTTATATAGTAACAGTATATAACGTTATACGATAGTACGTAATAGTATATAACGTTATACGTGATATGGTAATACTATATAACGTTATACGTTATATAGTAATAGTATATAACGTTATACGTTATATAGTAATAGTATATAACGTTATACGTTATATAGTAATAGTATATAACGTTATACGTTATATAGTAATAGTATATAACGTTATACGTTATATAGTAATAGTATATAACGTTATACGTTATATAGTAATATTATATAACGTTATGCGTTATATAGCAATAGTATATAACGTTATACGTTATATAGTAATAGTATATAACGTTATACGTTATATAGTAATAGTATATAACGTTATACGTTATATAGTAATATTATATAACGTTATACGTTATATAGTAATAGTATATAACGTTATACGTTAATACGTAATAGTATATATCGTTATACGTTATATAGTAATAGTATATAACGTTATACGTTAAATAGTAATAGTATATAACGTTATACGTTATATAGTAATAGTATATAACGTTATACGTTAATACGTAATAGTATATAACGTTATACGTTATATAGTAATAGTATATAACGTTATACGTTATATAGTAATAGTATATAACGTTATACGTTATATAGTAATATTATATAACGTTATGCGTTATATAGTAATAGTATATAACGTTATACGATAGTACGTAATAGTATATAACGTTATACGCGATATGGTAATACTATATAACGTTATAAGCTATTACGTAATAGTATATAACGTTATACGTTAATACGTAATAGTATATATCGTTATACGTTATATAGTAATAGTATATAGCGATATACGTTATATAGTAATAGTATATAACGTTATACGTTAGTATGTAATAGTATATAACGTTATACGTTATATGGTAATACTATATAACGTTATACGTTAATACGTAATAATATATATCGTTATACGTTATATAGTAATAGTATATAACGTTATACGATAGTACGTAATAGTATATAACGTTATACGCGATATGGTAATACTATATAACGTTATAAGCTATTACGTAATAGTATATAACGTTATACGTTATATAGTAATAGTACATAACGTTATACGTTATATAGTAATATTATATAACGTTATGCGTTATATAGTAATAGTATATAACGTTATGCGTTATATAGTAATAGTATATAACGTTATGCGTTATATAGTAATATTATATAACGTTATGCGTTATATAGCAATAGTATATAACGTTATACGTTATATAGTAATAGAATATAACGTTATACGTTATATAGTAATATTATATAACGTTATGCGTTATATAGTAATAGTATAGAACGTTATACGTTATATAGTAATAGTATATAACGTTATACGTTATATAGTAATAGTATATAACGTTATACGTTAGTACGTAATAGTATATAACGTTATACGTGATATGGTAATACTATATAACGTTATACGTTATATAGTAATAGTATATAACGTTATGCGTTATATAGTAATAGTATATAACGTTATGCGTTATATAGTAATAGTATATACCGTTATGCGTTATATAGTAATATTATATAACGTTATGCGTTATATAGCAATAGTATATAACGTTATACGTTATATAGTAATAGTATATAACGTTATACGTTATATAGTAATAGTATATAACGTTATACGTTATATAGTAATATTATATAACGTTATGCGTTATATAGTAATAGTATATAACGTTATACGTTATATAGTAATAGTATATAACGTTATACGTTATATAGTAATAGTATATAACGTTATACGTTATATAGTAATATTATATAACGTTATGCGTTATATAGTAATAGTATATAACGTTATACGTTATATAGTAATAGTATATAACGTTATACGTTAGTACGTAATAGTATATAACGTTATACGTGATATGGTATTACTATATAACGTATAACGTTATATAGTAATAGTATATATCGTTATACGTTATATAGTAATAGTATATAACGTTATACGTTATATAGTAATAGTATATAACGTTATACGTTATATAGTAATAGTATATAACGTTATACGTTAATACGTAATAGTATATAACGTTATACGTTATATAGTAATAGTATATAACGTTATACGTTATATAGTATAAGTATATAACGTTATACGTTATATAGTAATAGTATATAACGTTATACGTTATATAGTAATAGTATATAACGTTATACGTTATATAGTAATATTATATAACGTTATGCGTTATATAGTAATAGTATATATCGTTATACGTTATATAGTAATAGTATATAACGTTATGCGTTATATAGTAACAGTATATAACGTTATACGATAGTACGTAATAGTATATAACGTTATACGTGATATGGTAATACTATATAACGTATAACGTTATATAGTAATAGTATATAACGTTATACGTTATATAGTAATAGTATATAACGTTATACGTTATATAGTAATAGTATATAACGTTATACGTTATATAGTAATAGTATATAACGTTATACGTTATATAGTAATAGTATATAACGTTATACGTTATATAGTAATAGTATATAACGTTATACGTTAATACGTAATAGTATATAACGTTATACGTTATATAGTAATAGTATATAACGTTATACGTTATATAGTATAAGTATATAACGTTATACGTTATATAGTAATAGTATATAACGTTATACGTTATATAGTAATAGTATATAACGTTATACGTTATATAGTAATATTATATAACGTTATGCGTTATATAGTAATAGTATATATCGTTATACGTTATATAGTAATAGTATATAACGTTATGCGTTATATAGTAACAGTATATAACGTTATACGATAGTACGTAATAGTATATAACGTTATACGTGATATGGTAATACTATATAACGTTATACGTTATATAGTAATAGTATATAACGTTATACGTTATATAGTAATAGTATATAACGTTATACGTTATATAGTAATAGTATTTACCGTTATGCGTTATATAGTAATATTATATAACGTTATGCGTTATATAGCAATAGTATATAACGTTATACGTTATATAGTAATAGTATATAACGTTATACGTTATATAGTAATAGTATATAACGTTATACGTTATATAGTAATATTATATAACGTTATGCGTTATATAGTAATAGTATATAACGTTATACGTTATATAGTAATAGTATATAACGTTATACGTTATATAGTAATAGTATATAACGTTATACGTTATATAGTAATATTATATAACGTTATGCGTTATATAGTAATAGTATATAACGTTATACGTTATATAGTAATAGTATATAACGTTATACGTTAGTACGTAATAGTATATAACGTTATACGTGATATGGTAATACTATATAACGTTATACGTTATATAGTAATAGTATATATCGTTATACGTTATATAGTAATAGTATATAACGTTATACGTTATATAGTAATAGTATATAACGTTATACGTTATATAGTAATAGTATATAACGTTATACGTTAATACGTAATAGTATATAACGTTATACGTTATATAGTAATAGTATATAACGTTATACGTTATATAGTATAAGTATATAACGTTATACGTTATATAGTAATAGTATATAACGTTATACGTTATATAGTAATAGTATATAACGTTATACGTTATATAGTAATATTATATAACGTTATGCGTTATATAGTAATAGTATATATCGTTATACGTTATATAGTAATAGTATATAACGTTATGCGTTATATAGTAACAGTATATAACGTTATACGATAGTACGTAATAGTATATAACGTTATACGTGATATGGTAATACTATATAACGTTATACGTTATATAGTAATAGTATATAACGTTATACGTTATATAGTAATAGTATATAACGTTATACGTTATATAGTAATAGTATATAACGTTATACGTTATATAGTAATAGTATATAACGTTATACGTTATATACTAATAGTATATAACGTTATACGTTATATAGTAATAGTATATAACGTTATACGTTATATACTAATAGTATATAACGTTATACGTTATATAGTAATAGTATATAACGTTATACGTTAATACGTAATAGTATATATCGTTATACGTTATATAGTAATAGTATATAACGTTATACGTTAAATAGTAATAGTATATAACGTTATACGTTATATAGTAATAGTATATAACGTTATACGTTAATACGTAATAGTATATAACGTTATACGTTATATAGTAATAGTATATAACGTTATACGTTATATAGTAATAGTATATAACGTTATACGTTATATAGTAATATTATATAACGTTATGCGTTATATAGCAATAGTATATAACGTTATACGTTATATAGTAATAGTATATAACGTTATACGTTATATAGTAATATTATATAACGTTATGCGTTATATAGTAATAGTATAGAACGTAATACGTTATATAGTAAGAGTATATAACGTTATACGTTGTATAGTAATAGTATATAACGTTATACGTTAGTACGTAATAGTATATAACGTTATACGTGATATGGTAATACTATATAACGTTATACGTTATATAGTAATAGTATATAACGTTATACGTTATATAGTAATAGTATATAACGTTATACGTTATATAGTAATAGTATATAACGTTATACGTTATATAGTAATAGTATATAACGTTATACGTTATATAGTAATAGTATATAACGTTATACGTTATATAGTAATAGTATATAACATTATACGTTAATACGTAATAGTATATAACGTTATAAGTTATATAGTAATAGTATATAACGTTATACGTTATATAGTAATAGTATATAACGTTATACGTTAAATAGTAATAGTATATAACGTTATACGTTATATAGTAATAGTATATAACGTTATACGTTAATACGTAATAGTATATAACGTTATACGTTATATAGTAATAGTATATAACGTTATACGTTATATAGTAATAGTATATAACGTTATACGTTATATAGTAATAGTATATAACATTATGCGTTATATAGTAATATTATATAACGTTATGCGTTATATAGCAACAGTATATAACGTTATACGTTATATAGTAATCGTATATAACGTTATACGTTATATAGTAATAGTATATAACGTTATACGTTATATAGTAATAGTATATAACGTTATACGTTATATAGTAATAGTATATAACGTTATACGTTATATAGTAATAGTATATAACGTTATACGTTAATACGTAATAGTATATATCGTTATACGTTATATAGTAATAGTATATAACGTTATACGTTATATAGTAATAGTATATAACGTTATACGTTATATAGTAATAGTATATAACGTTATACGTTATATAGTAATAGTATATAACGTTATACGTTATATAGTAATAGTATATAACGTTATACGTTATATAGTAATAGTATATAACGTTATACGTTATATAGTAATAGTATATAACGTTATACGTTATATAGTAATAGTATATAACGTTATACGTTATATAGTAATAGTATATAACGTTATACGTTAATACGTAATAGTATATAACGTTATACGTTATATAGTAATAGTATATAACGTATAACGTTATATACTATTACTATATAACGTTATACGTCATATAGTAATAGTATATAACGTTATACGTTATATAGTAATAGTATATAACGTTATACGTCATATAGTAATAGTATATAACGTTATACGTTAGTACGTAATAATATATATCGTTATACGTTATATAGTAATAGTATATAACGTTATGCGTTATATAGTAATAGTATATAACGTTATACGTTATATAGTAATAGTATATAACGTTATACGTTATATAGTAATAGTATATAACGTTATACGTTATATAGTAATATTATATAACGTTATGCGTTATATAGTAATAGTATATAACGTTATACGTGATATGGTAATACTATATAACGTTATACGTTATATAGTAATAGTATATAACGTTATACGTTATATAGTAATAGTATATAACGTTATACGTCATATAGTAATAGTATATAACGTTATACGTTAGTACGTAATAATATATATCGTTATACGTTATATAGCAATAGTATATAACGTTATACGTTATATAGTAATAGTATATAACGTTATACGTTATATAGTAATAGTATATAACGTTATACGTTATATAGTAATAGTATATAACGTTATACGTTATATAGTAATAGTACATAACGTTATGCGTTATATAGTAACAGTATATAACGTTATACGATAGTACGTAATAGTATATAACGTTATACGTGTTATGGTAATACTATATAACGTTATACGTTATATAGTAATAGTATATAACGTTATACGTTATATAGTAATAGTATAGAACGTTATACGTTATATAGTAATAGTATATAACGCTATACGTTATATAGTAATAGTATATAACGTTATACGTTAGTACGTAATAATATACAACGTTATACGTGATATGGCAGTACTATATAACGTTATACGTTATTACGTAATAGTATATAACGTTATACGTTATTACGTAATAGTATATAACGTTATACGTTAATACGTAATAGTATATAACGTTATACGTTAAATAGTAATAGTATATAACGTTATACGTTGTAAAGTAATAGTATATAACGTTATACGTTAATACGTAATAGTATATAACGTTATACGTTATATAGTAATAGTATATAACGTTATACGTTATATAGTAATAGTATATAACGTTATACGTTAATACGTAATAGTATATAACGTTATACGTGATATGGTAATACTATATAACGTTATACGTTATATAGTAATAGTATATAACGTTATACGTTATATAGTAATAGTATAGAACGTTATACGTTATATAGTAATAGTATATAACGTTATACGTTATATAGTAATAGTATATAACGTTATACGTTAGTACGTAATAATATACAACGTTATACGTGATATGGCAGTACTATATAACGTTATACGTTATTACGTAATAGTATATAACGTTATACGTTATTACGTAATAGTATATAACGTTATACGTTAATACGTAATAGTATATAACGTTATACGTTAAATAGTAATAGTATATAACGTTATACGTTGTATAGTAATAGTATATAACGTTATACGTTAATACGTAATAGTATATAACGTTATACGTTATATAGTAATAGTATATAACGTTATACGTTAAATAGTAATAGTATATAACGTTATACGTTATATAGTAATAGTATATAACGTTATACATCATATAGTAATAGTATATAACGTTATACGTTAGTACGTAATAATATATATCGTTATACGTTATATAGTAATAGTATATAACGTTATACGTTATATAGTAATAGTATATAACGTTATACGTTATATAGTAATAGTATATAACGTTATACGTTAATACGTAATAGTATATATCGTTATACGTTATATAGTAATAGTATATAACGTTATACGTTATATAGTAATAGTATATAACGTTATACGTTATATAGTAATAGTATATAACGTTATACGTTATATAGTAATAGTATATAACGTTATACGTTATATAGTAATCGTATATAACGTTATACGTTATATAGTAATAGTATATAACGTTATACGTTATATAGTAATAGTATATAACGTTATACGTTATATAGTAATAGTATATAACGTTATACGTTATATAGTAATAGTATATAACGTTATACGTTAATACGTAATAGTATATATCGTTATACGTTATATAGTAATAGTATATAACGTTATACGTTATATAGTAATAGTATATAACGTTATACGTTATATAGTAATAGTATATAACGTTATACGTTATATAGTAATAGTATATAACGTTATACGTTATATAGTAATAGTATATAACGT
This sequence comes from Bombus terrestris, assembly GCF_910591885.1. Taxonomy (NCBI): domain Eukaryota; kingdom Metazoa; phylum Arthropoda; class Insecta; order Hymenoptera; family Apidae; genus Bombus; species Bombus terrestris. The sequence continues at coordinate 19,690,464 of NC_063271.1, read as the reverse complement.
TATACGTTATATAGTAATAGTATATAACGTTATACGTTATATAGTAATAGTATATAACGTTATACGTTATATAGTAATAGTATATAACGTTATACGTTATATAGTAATAGTATATAACGTTATACGTTAATACGTAATAGTATATAACGTTATACGTTATATAGTAATAGTATATAACGTATAACGTTATATACTATTACTATATAACGTTATACGTCATATAGTAATAGTATATAACGTTATACGTTATATAGTAATAGTATATAACGTTATACGTCATATAGTAATAGTATATAACGTTATACGTTAGTACGTAATAATATATATCGTTATACGTTATATAGTAATAGTATATAACGTTATGCGTTATATAGTAATAGTATATAACGTATAACGTTATATAGTAATAGTATATAACGTTATACGTTATATAGTAATAGTATATAACGTTATACGTTATATAGTAATATTATATAACGTTATGCGTTATATAGTAATAGTATATAACGTTATACGTGATATGGTAATACTATATAACGTTATACGTTATATAGTAATAGTATATAACGTTATACGTTATATAGTAATAGTATATAACGTTATACGTCATATAGTAATAGTATATAACGTTATACGTTAGTACGTAATAATATATATCGTTATACGTTATATAGCAATAGTATATAACGTTATACGTTATATAGTAATAGTATATAACGTTATACGTTATATAGTAATAGTATATAACGTTATACGTTATATAGTAATAGTATATAACGTTATACGTTATATAGTAATAGTACATAACGTTATGCGTTATATAGTAACAGTATATAACGTTATACGATAGTACGTAATAGTATATAACGTTATACGTGTTATGGTAATACTATATAACGTTATACGTTATATAGTAATAGTATATAACGTTATACGTTATATAGTAATAGTATAGAACGTTATACGTTATATAGTAATAGTATATAACGCTATACGTTATATAGTAATAGTATATAACGTTATACGTTAGTACGTAATAATATACAACGTTATACGTGATATGGCAGTACTATATAACGTTATACGTTATTACGTAATAGTATATAACGTTATACGTTATTACGTAATAGTATATAACGTTATACGTTAATACGTAATAGTATATAACGTTATACGTTAAATAGTAATAGTATATAACGTTATACGTTGTATAGTAATAGTATATAACGTTATACGTTAATACGTAATAGTATATAACGTTATACGTTATATAGTAATAGTATATAACGTTATACGTTATATAGTAATAGTATATAACGTTATACGTTAATACGTAATAGTATATAACGTTATACGTGATATGGTAATACTATATAACGTTATACGTTATATAGTAATAGTATATAACGTTATACGTTATATAGTAATAGTATAGAACGTTATACGTTATATAGTAATAGTATATAACGCTATACGTTATATAGTAATAGTATATAACGTTATACGTTAGTACGTAATAATATACAACGTTATACGTGATATGGCAGTACTATATAACGTTATACGTTATTACGTAATAGTATATAACGTTATACGTTATTACGTAATAGTATATAACGTTATACGTTAATACGTAATAGTATATAACGTTATACGTTAAATAGTAATAGTATATAACGTTATACGTTGTATAGTAATAGTATATAACGTTATACGTTAATACGTAATAGTATATAACGTTATACGTTATATAGTAATAGTATATAACGTTATACGTTAAATAGTAATAGTATATAACGTTATACGTTATATAGTAATAGTATATAACGTTATACATCATATAGTAATAGTATATAACGTTATACGTTAGTACGTAATAATATATATCGTTATACGTTATATAGTAATAGTATATAACGTTATACGTTACATAGTAATAGTATATAACGTTATGCGTTATATAGTAATAGTATATAACGTCATACGATAGTACGTAATAGTATATAACGTTATACGTGATATGGTAATACTATATAACGTTATACGTTATATAGTAATAGTATATAACGTTATACGTTAGTACGTAATAATATACAACGTTATACGTGATATGGCAGTACTATATAACGTTATACGTTATTACGTAATAGTATATAACGTTATACGTTATTACGTAATAGTATATAACGTTATACGTTATATAGTAATAGTATATAACGTTATACGTTATATAGTAATAGTATATAACGTTATACGTTATATAGTAATAGTATATAACGTTATACGTTAATACGTAATAGTATATAACGTTATACGTTATATAGTAATAGTATATAACGTTATACGTTATATAGTAATAGTATATAACTTTATACGTTAATACGTAATAGTATATATCGTTATACGTTAAATAGTAATAGTATATAACGTTATACGTTAAATAGTAATAGTATATGACGTTATACGTTATATAGTAATAGTATATAACGTTATACGTTAATACGTAATAGTATATAACGTTATACGTTATATAGTAATAGTATATAACGTTATACGTGATATGGTAATACTATATAACGTTATACGTTATATAGTAATATTATATAACGTTATACGTTACATAGTAATAGAATATAACGTTATACGTTATATAGTAATATTATATAACGTTATGCGTTATATAGTAATAGTATAGAACGTTATACGTTATATAGTAATAGTATATAACGCTAAACGTTAATACGTAATAGTATATAACGTTATACGTTATATAGTAATAGTATATAACGTTATACGTTAAATAGTAATAGTATATAACGTTATACGTTGTATAGTAATAGTATATAACGTTATACGTTATATAGTAATAGTATATAACGTTATACATCATATAGTAATAGTATATAACGTTATACGTTAGTACGTAATAATATATATCGTTATACGTTATATAGTAATAGTATATAACGTTATACGTTACATAGTAATAGTATATAACGTTATACGTTATATAGTAAAAGTATATAACGTTATACGTTATATAGTAATAGTATATAACGTTATACGTTATATAGTAATATTATATAACGTTATGCGTTATATAGTAATAGTATATAACGTTATACGATAGTACGTAATAGTATATAACGTTATACGTGATATGGTAATACTATATAACGTTATACGTTATATAGTAATAGTATATAACGTTATACGTTATATAGTAATAGTATAGAACGTTATACGTTATATAGTAATAGTATATAACGCTATACGTTATATAGTAATAGTATATAACGTTATACGTTAGTACGTAATAATATACAACGTTATACGTGATATGGCAGTACTATATAACGTTATACGTTATTACGTAATAGTATATAACGTTATACGTTATATAGTAATAGTATATAACGTTATACGTTATATAGTAATATTATATAACGTTATGCGTTATATAGTAATAGTATATAACGTTATACGATAGTACGTAATAGTATATAACGTTATACGTGATATGGTATTACTATATAACGTTATACGTTATATAGTAATAGTATATAACGTTATACGTTATATAGTAATAGTATATAACGTTATACGTTATATAGTAATAGTATATAACGTTATACGTTAATACGTAATAGTATATAACGTTATACGTTATATAGTAATAGTATATAACGTTATACGTTATATAGTAATAGTATATAACGTTATACGTTAATACGTAATAGTATATATCGTTATACGTTAAATAGTAATAGTATATAACGTTATACGTGATATGGTAATACTATATAACGTATAACGTTATATACTAATACTATATAACGTTATACGTTATATAGTAATAGTATATAACGTTATACGTTATATAGTATAAGTATATAACGTTATACGTTATATAGTAATTGTATATAAAGTTATACGTTATATAGTAATATTATATAACGTTATGCGTTATATAGTAATAGTATATAACGTTATACGATAGTACGTAATAGTATATAACGTTATACGTGATATGGTAATACTATATAACGTATAACGTTATATAGTAATAGTATATAACGTTATACGTTATATAGTAATAGTATATAACGTTATACGTTATATAGTAATATTATATAACGTTATACGTTATATAGTAATAGTATATAACGTTATACGTTAGTACGTAATAATATACAACGTTATACGTGATATGGCAGTACTATATAACGTTATACGTTATTACGTAATAGTATATAACGTTATACGTTATTACGTAATAGTATATAACGTTATACGTTATATAGTAATAGTATATAACGTTATACGTTAAATAGTAATAGTATATAACGTTATACGTTATATAGTAATAGTATATAACGTTATACGTCATATAGTAATAGTATATAACGTTATACGTTAGTACGTAATAATATATATCGTTATACGTTATATAGTAATAGTATATAACGTTATACGTTACATAGTAATAGTATATAACGTTATACGTTAGATAGTAAAAGTATATAACGTTATACGTTATATAGTAATAGTATATAACGTTATACGTTATATAGTAATATTATATAACGTTATGCGTTATATAGTAATAGTATATAACGTTATACGTTATATAGTAATAGTATATAACGTTATACGTTAATACGTAATAGTATATAACGTTATACGTTAATACGTAATAGTATATAACGTTATACGTTATATAGTAATAGTATATAACGTTATACGTTATATAGTAATATTATATAACGTTATGCGTTATATAGTAATAGTATATAACGTTATACGTTATATAGTAATAGTATATAACGTTATACGTTAGTACGTAATAATATATATCGTTATACGTTATATAGTAATAGTACATAACGTTATACGTTATATAGTAATAGTATAGAACGTTATACGTTATATAGTAATAGTATATAACGTTATACGTTATATAGTAATAGTATATAACGTTATACGTTAGATAGTAAAAGTATATAACGTTATACGTTATATAGTAATAGTATATAACGTTATACGTTATATAGTAATATTATATAACGTTATGCGTTATATAGTAATAGTATATAACGTTATACGTTATATAGTAATAGTATATAACGTTATACGTTAATACGTAATAGTATATAACGTTATACGTTAATACGTAATAGTATATAACGTTATACGTTATATAGTAATAGTATATAACGTTATACGTTATATAGTAATAGTATATAACGTTATACGTTAATACGTAATAGTATATAACGTTATACGTTATATAGTAATAGTATATAACGTTATACGTTATATAGTAATAGTATATAACGTTATACGTTATATAGTAATATTATATAACGTTATGCGTTATATAGCAATAGTATATAACGTTATACGTTATATAGTAATAGTATATAACGTTATACGTTATATAGTAATATTATATAACGTTATGCGTTATATAGTAATAGTATAGAACGTAATACGTTATATAGTAAGAGTATATAACGTTATACGTTGTATAGTAATAGTATATAACGTTATACGTTAGTACGTAATAGTATATAACGTTATACGTGATATGGTAATACTATATAACGTTATACGTTATATAGTAATAGTATATAACGTTATACGTTATATAGTAATAGTATATAACGTTATACGTTATATAGTAATAGTATATAACGTTATACGTTATATAGTAATAGTATATAACATTATACGTTAATACGTAATAGTATATAACGTTATAAGTTATATAGTAATAGTATATAACGTTATACGTTATATAGTAATAGTATATAACGTTATACGTTAAATAGTAATAGTATATAACGTTATACGTTATATAGTAATAGTATATAACGTTATACGTTAATACGTAATAGTATATAACGTTATACGTTATATAGTAATAGTATATAACGTTATACGTTATATAGTAATAGTATATAACGTTATACGTTATATAGTAATAGTATATAACATTATGCGTTATATAGTAATATTATATAACGTTATGCGTTATATAGCAATAGTATATAACGTTATACGTTATATAGTAATCGTATATAACGTTATACGTTATATAGTAATAGTATATAACGTTATACGTTATATAGTAATAGTATATAACGTTATACGTTATATAGTAATAGTATATAACGTTATACGTTATATAGTAATAGTATATAACGTTATACGTTAATACGTAATAGTATATATCGTTATACGTTATATAGTAATAGTATATAACGTTATACGTTATATAGTAATAGTATATAACGTTATACGTTATATAGTAATAGTATATAACGTTATACGTTATATAGTAATAGTATATAACGTTATACGTTATATAGTAATAGTATATAACGTTATACGTTATATAGTAATAGTATATAACGTTATACGTTATATAGTAATAGTATATAACGTTATACGTTATATAGTAATAGTATATAACGTTATACGTTATATAGTAATAGTATATAACGTTATACGTTAATACGTAATAGTATATAACGTTATACGTTATATAGTAATAGTATATAACGTATAACGTTATATACTATTACTATATAACGTTATACGTCATATAGTAATAGTATATAACGTTATACGTTATATAGTAATAGTATATAACGTTATACGTTATATAGTAATAGTATATAACGTTATACGTTAGTACGTAATAATATATATCGTTATACGTTATATAGTAATAGTATATAACGTTATGCGTTATATAGTAATAGTATATAACGTTATACGTTATATAGTAATAGTATATAACGTTATACGTTATATAGTAATAGTATATAACGTTATACGTTATATAGTAATATTATATAACGTTATGCGTTATATAGTAATAGTATATAACGTTATACGTGATATGGTAATACTATATAACGTTATACGTTATATAGTAATAGTATATAACGTTATACGTTATATAGTAATAGTATATAACGTTATACGTCATATAGTAATAGTATATAACGTTATACGTTAGTACGTAATAATATATATCGTTATACGTTATATAGCAATAGTATATAACGTTATACGTTATATAGTAATAGTATATAACGTTATACGTTATATAGTAATAGTATATAACGTTATACGTTATATAGTAATAGTATATAACGTTATACGTTATATAGTAATAGTATATAACGTTATGCGTTATATAGTAACAGTATATAACGTTATACGATAGTACGTAATAGTATATAACGTTATACGTGTTATGGTAATACTATATAACGTTATACGTTATATAGTAATAGTATATAACGTTATACGTTATATAGTAATAGTATAGAACGTTATACGTTATATAGTAATAGTATATAACGCTATACGTTATATAGTAATAGTATATAACGTTATACGTTAGTACGTAATAATATACAACGTTATACGTGATATGGCAGTACTATATAACGTTATACGTTATTACGTAATAGTATATAACGTTATACGTTATTACGTAATAGTATATAACGTTATACGTTAATACGTAATAGTATATAACGTTATACGTTAAATAGTAATAGTATATAACGTTATACGTTGTATAGTAATAGTATATAACGTTATACGTTAATACGTAATAGTATATAACGTTATACGTTATATAGTAATAGTATATAACGTTATACGTTATATAGTAATAGTATATAACGTTATACGTTAATACGTAATAGTATATAACGTTATACGTGATATGGTAATACTATATAACGTTATACGTTATATAGTAATAGTATATAACGTTATACGTTATATAGTAATAGTATAGAACGTTATACGTTATATAGTAATAGTATATAACGCTATACGTTATATAGTAATAGTATATAACGTTATACGTTAGTACGTAATAATATACAACGTTATACGTGATATGGCAGTACTATATAACGTTATACGTTATTACGTAATAGTATATAACGTTATACGTTATTACGTAATAGTATATAACGTTATACGTTAATACGTAATAGTATATAACGTTATACGTTAAATAGTAATAGTATATAACGTTATACGTTGTATAGTAATAGTATATAACGTTATACGTTAATACGTAATAGTATATAACGTTATACGTTATATAGTAATAGTATATAACGTTATACGTTAAATAGTAATAGTATATAACGTTATACGTTATATAGTAATAGTATATAACGTTATACATCATATAGTAATAGTATATAACGTTATACGTTAGTACGTAATAATATATATCGTTATACGTTATATAGTAATAGTATATAACGTTATACGTTACATAGTAATAGTATATAACGTTATGCGTTATATAGTAATAGTATATAACGTTATACGATAGTACGTAATAGTATATAACGTTATACGTGATATGGTAATACTATATAACGTTATACGTTATATAGTAATAGTATATAACGTTATACGTTAGTACGTAATAATATACAACGTTATACGTGATATGGCAGTACTATATAACGTTATACGTTATTACGTAATAGTATATAACGTTATACGTTATTACGTAATAGTATATAACGTTATACGTTATATAGTAATAGTATATAACGTTATACGTTATATAGTAATAGTATATAACGTTATACGTTATATAGTAATAGTATATAACGTTATACGTTAATACGTAATAGTATATAACGTTATACGTTATATAGTAATAGTATATAACGTTATACGTTATATAGTAATAGTATATAACGTTATACGTTATATAGTAATAGTATATAACATTATGCGTTATATAGTAATATTATATAACGTTATGCGTTATATAGCAATAGTATATAACGTTATACGTTATATAGTAATCGTATATAACGTTATACGTTATATAGTAATAGTATATAACGTTATACGTTATATAGTAATAGTATATAACGTTATACGTTATATAGTAATAGTATATAACGTTATACGTTATATAGTAATAGTATATAACGTTATACGTTAATACGTAATAGTATATATCGTTATACGTTATATAGTAATAGTATATAACGTTATACGTTATATAGTAATAGTATATAACGTTATACGTTATATAGTAATAGTATATAACGTTATACGTTATATAGTAATAGTATATAACGTTATACGTTATATAGTAATAGTATATAACGTTATACGTTATATAGTAATAGTATATAACGTTATACGTCATATAGTAATAGTATATAACGTTATACGTTATATAGTAATAGTATATAACGTTATACGTTATATAGTAATAGTATATAACGTTATACGTTAATACGTAATAGTATATAACGTTATACGTTATATAGTAATAGTATATAACGTATAACGTTATATAGTAATAGTATATAACGTTATACGTCATATAGTAATAGTATATAACGTTATACGTTATATAGTAATAGTATATAACGTTATACGTCATATAGTAATAGTATATAACGTTATACGTTAGTACGTAATAATATATATCGTTATACGTTATATAGTAATAGTATATAACGTTATGCGTTATATAGTAATAGTATATAACGTTATACGTTATATAGTAATAGTATATAACGTTATACGTTATATAGTAATAGTATATAACGTTATACGTTATATAGTAATATTATATAACGTTATGCGTTATATAGTAATAGTATATAACGTTATACGTGATATGGTAATACTATATAACGTTATACGTTATATAGTAATAGTATATAACGTTATACGTTATATAGTAATAGTATATAACGTTATACGTCATATAGTAATAGTATATAACGTTATACGTTAGTACGTAATAATATATATCGTTATACGTTATATAGCAATAGTATATAACGTTATACGTTATATAGTAATAGTATATAACGTTATACGTTATATAGTAATAGTATATAACGTTATACGTTATATAGTAATAGTATATAACGTTATACGTTATATAGTAATAGTATATAACGTTATGCGTTATATAGTAACAGTATATAACGTTATACGATAGTACGTAATAGTATATAACGTTATACGTGTTATGGTAATACTATATAACGTATAACGTTATATAGTAATAGTATATAACGTTATACGTTATATAGTAATAGTATAGAACGTTATACGTTATATAGTAATAGTATATAACGCTATACGTTATATAGTAATAGTATATAACGTTATACGTTAGTACGTAATAATATACAACGTTATACGTGATATGGCAGTACTATATAACGTTATACGTTATTACGTAATAGTATATAACGTTATACGTTATTACGTAATAGTATATAACGTTATACGTTAATACGTAATAGTATATAACGTTATACGTTAAATAGTAATAGTATATAACGTTATACGTTGTATAGTAATAGTATATAACGTTATACGTTAATACGTAATAGTATATAACGTTATACGTTATATAGTAATAGTATATAACGTTATACGTTATATAGTAATAGTATATAACGTTATACGTTAATACGTAATAGTATATAACGTTATACGTGATATGGTAATACTATATAACGTTATACGTTATATAGTAATAGTATATAACGTTATACGTTATATAGTAATAGTATAGAACGTTATACGTTATATAGTAATAGTATATAACGCTATACGTTATATAGTAATAGTATATAACGTTATACGTTAGTACGTAATAATATACAACGTTATACGTGATATGGCAGTACTATATAACGTTATACGTTATTACGTAATAGTATATAACGTTATACGTTATTACGTAATAGTATATAAGGTTATACGTTAATACGTAATAGTATATAACGTTATACGTTAAATAGTAATAGTATATAACGTTATACGTTGTATAGTAATAGTATATAACGTTATACGTTAATACGTAATAGTATATAACGTTATACGTTATATAGTAATAGTATATAACGTTATAAGTTAAATAGTAATAGTATATAACGTTATACGTTATATAGTAATAGTATATAACGTTATACATCATATAGTAATAGTATATAACGTTATACGTTAGTACGTAATAATATATATCGTTATACGTTATATAGTAATAGTATATAACGTTATACGTTACATAGTAATAGTATATAACGTTATGCGTTATATAGTAATAGTATATAACGTTATACGATAGTACGTAATAGTATATAACGTTATACGTGATATGGTAATACTATATAACGTATAACGTTATATAGTAATAGTATATAACGTTATACGTTAGTACGTAATAATATACAACGTTATACGTGATATGGCAGTACTATATAACGTTATACGTTATTACGTAATAGTATATAACGTTATACGTTATTACGTAATAGTATATAACGTTATACGTTATATAGTAATAGTATATAACGTTATACGTTATATAGTAATAGTATATAACGTTATACGTTATATAGTAATAGTATATAACGTTATACGTTAATACGTAATAGTATATAACGTTATACGTTATATAGTAATAGTATATAACGTTATACGTTATATAGTAATAGTATATAACTTTATACGTTAATACGTAATAGTATATATCGTTATACGTTAAATAGTAATAGTATATAACGTTATACGTTAAATAGTAATAGTATATGACGTTATACGTTATATAGTAATAGTATATAACGTTATACGTTAATACGTAATAGTATATAACGTTATACGTTATATAGTAATAGTATATAACGTTATACGTGATATGGTAATACTATATAACGTTATACGTTATATAGTAATATTATATAACGTTATACGTTACATAGTAATAGAATATAACGTTATACGTTATATAGTAATATTATATAACGTTATGCGTTATATAGTAATAGTATAGAACGTTATACGTTATATAGTAATAGTATATAACGCTAAACGTTAATACGTAATAGTATATAACGTTATACGTTATATAGTAATAGTATATAACGTTATACGTTAAATAGTAATAGTATATAACGTTATACGTTGTATAGTAATAGTATATAACGTTATACGTTATATAGTAATAGTATATAACGTTATACATCATATAGTAATAGTATATAACGTTATACGTTAGTACGTAATAATATATATCGTTATACGTTATATAGTAATAGTATATAACGTTATACGTTACATAGTAATAGTATATAACGTTATACGTTATATAGTAAAAGTATATAACGTTATACGTTATATAGTAATAGTATATAACGTTATACGTTATATAGTAATATTATATAACGTTATGCGTTATATAGTAATAGTATATAACGTTATACGATAGTACGTAATAGTATATAACGTTATACGTGATATGGTAATACTATATAACGTTATACGTTATATAGTAATAGTATATAACGTTATACGTTATATAGTAATAGTATAGAACGTTATACGTTATATAGTAATAGTATATAACGCTATACGTTATATAGTAATAGTATATAACGTTATACGTTAGTACGTAATAATATACAACGTTATACGTGATATGGCAGTACTATATAACGTTATACGTTATTACGTAATAGTATATAACGTTATACGTTATTACGTAATAGTATATAACGTTATACGTTATATAGTAATAGTATATAACGTTATACGTTATATAGTAATATTATATAACGTTATGCGTTATATAGTAATAGTATATAACGTTATACGATAGTACGTAATAGTATATAACGTTATACGTGATATGGTAATACTATATAACGTATAACGTTATATAGTAATAGTATATAACGTTATACGTTATATAGTAATAGTATATAACGTTATACGTTATATAGTAATAGTATATAACGTTATACGTTAATACGTAATAGTATATAACGTTATACGTTATATAGTAATAGTATATAACGTTATACGTTATATAGTAATAGTATATAACGTTATACGTTAATACGTAATAGTATATATCGTTATACGTTAAATAGTAATAGTATATAACGTTATACGTGATATGGTAATACTATATAACGTTATACGTTATATAGTAATAGTATATAACGTTATACGTTATATAGTAATAGTATATAACGTTATACGTTATATAGTATAAGTATATAACGTTATACGTTATATAGTAATTGTATATAAAGTTATACGTTATATAGTAATATTATATAACGTTATGCGTTATATAGTAATAGTATATAACGTTATACGATAGTACGTAATAGTATATAACGTTATACGTGATATGGTAATACTATATAACGTATAACGTTATATAGTAATAGTATATAACGTTATACGTTATATAGTAATAGTATATAACGTTATACGTTATATAGTAATATTATATAACGTTATACGTTATATAGTAATAGTATATAACGTTATACGTTAGTACGTAATAATATACAACGTTATACGTGATATGGCAGTACTATATAACGTTATACGTTATTACGTAATAGTATATAACGTTATACGTTATTACGTAATAGTATATAACGTTATACGTTATATAGTAATAGTATATAACGTTATACGTTAAATAGTAATAGTATATAACGTTATACGTTATATAGTAATAGTATATAACGTTATACGTCATATAGTAATAGTATATAACGTTATACGTTAGTACGTAATAATATATATCGTTATACGTTATATAGTAATAGTATATAACGTTATACGTTACATAGTAATAGTATATAACGTTATACGTTAGATAGTAAAAGTATATAACGTTATACGTTATATAGTAAAGTATATAACGTTATACGTTATATAGTAATATTATATAACGTTATGCGTTATATAGTAATAGTATATAACGTTATACGTTATATAGTAATAGTATATAACGTTATACGTTAATACGTAATAGTATATAACGTTATACGTTAATACGTAATAGTATATAACGTTATACGTTATATAGTAATAGTATATAACGTTATACGTTATATAGTAATATTATATAACGTTATGCGTTATATAGTAATAGTATATAACGTTATACGTTATATAGTAATAGTATATAACGTTATACGTTAGTACGTAATAATATATATCGTTATACGTTATATAGTAATAGTACATAACGTTATACGTTATATAGTAATAGTATAGAACGTTATACGTTATATAGTAATAGTATATAACGTTATACGTTATATAGTAATAGTATATAACGTTATACGTTATATAGTAATAGTATATAACGTTATACGTTATATAGTAATAGTATATAACGTTATACGTTATATAGTAATAGTATATAACGTTATACGTTATATACTAATAGTATATAACGTTATACGTTATATAGTAATAGTATATAACGTTATACGTTAATACGTAATAGTATATATCGTTATACGTTATATAGTAATAGTATATAACGTTATACGTTAAATAGTAATAGTATATAACGTTATACGTTATATAGTAATAGTATATAACGTTATACGTTAATACGTAATAGTATATAACGTTATACGTTATATAGTAATAGTATATAACGTTATACGTTATATAGTAATAGTATATAACGTTATACGTTATATAGTAATATTATATAACGTTATGCGTTATATAGCAATAGTATATAACGTTATACGTTATATAGTAATAGTATATAACGTTATACGTTATATAGTAATATTATATAACGTTATGCGTTATATAGTAATAGTATAGAACGTTATACGTTATATAGTAAGAGTATATAACGTTATACGTTGTATAGTAATAGTATATAACGTTATACGTTAGTACGTAATAGTATATAACGTTATACGTGATATGGTAATACTATATAACGTTATACGTTATATAGTAATAGTATATAACGTTATACGTTATATAGTAATAGTATATAACGTTATACGTTATATAGTAATAGTATATAACGTTATACGTTATATAGTAATAGTATATAACATTATACGTTAATACGTAATAGTATATAACGTTATAAGTTATATAGTAATAGTATATAACGTTATACGTTATATAGTAATAGTATATAACGTTATACGTTATATAGTAATAGTATATAACGTTATACATCATATAGTAATAGTATATAACGTTATACGTTAGTACGTAATAATATATATCGTTATACGTTATATAGTAATAGTATATAACGTTATACGTTACATAGTAATAGTATATAACGTTATACGTTATATAGTAAAAGTATATAACGTTATACGTTATATAGTAATAGTATATAACGTTATACGTTATATAGTAATATTATATAACGTTATGCGTTATATAGTAATAGTATATAACGTTATACGATAGTACGTAATAGTATATAACGTTATACGTGATATGGTAATACTATATAACGTTATACGTTATATAGTAATAGTATATAACGTTATACGTTATATAGTAATAGTATAGAACGTTATACGTTATATAGTAATAGTATATAACGTTATACGTTATATAGTAATAGTATATAACATTATACGTTAATACGTAATAGTATATAACGTTATAAGTTATATAGTAATAGTATATAACGTTATACGTTATATAGTAATAGTATATAACGTTATACGTTATATAGTAATAGTATATAACGTTATACGTTATATAGTAATAGTATATAACGTTATACGTTATATAGTAATAGTATATAACATTATACGTTAATACGTAATAGTATATAACGTTATAAGTTATATAGTAATAGTATATAACGTTATACGTTATATAGTAATAGTATATAACGTTATACGTTAAATAGTAATAGTATATAACGTTATACGTTATATAGTAATAGTATATAACGTTATACGTTATATAGTAATAGTATATAACATTATGCGTTATATAGTAATATTATATAACGTTATGCGTTATATAGCAATAGTATATAACGTTATACGTTATATAGTAATCGTATATAACGTTATACGTTAATACGTAATAGTATATAACGTTATACGTTATATAGTAATAGTATATAACGTAATACGTTATATAGTAATAGTATATAACGTTATACGTCATATAGTAATAGTATATAACGTTATACGTTATATAGTAATAGTATATAACGTTATACGTCATATAGTAATAGTATATAACGTTATACGTTAGTACGTAATAATATATATCGTTATACGTTATATAGTAATAGTATATAACGTTATGCGTTATATAGTAATAGTATATAACGTTATACGTTATATAGTAATAGTATATAACGTTATACGTTATATAGTAATAGTATATAACGTTATACGTTATATAGTAATATTATATAACGTTATGCGTTATATAGTAATAGTATATAACGTTATACGTGATATGGTAATACTATATAACGTTATACGTTATATAGTAATAGTATATAACGTTATACGTTATATAGTAATAGTATATAACGTTATACGTCATATAGTAATAGTATATAACGTTATACGTTAGTACGTAATAATATATATCGTTATACGTTATATAGCAATAGTATATAACGTTATACGTTATATAGTAATAGTATATAACGTTATACGTTATATAGTAATAGTATATAACGTTATACGTTATATAGTAATAGTATATAACGTTATACGTTATATAGTAATAGTATATAACGTTATGCGTTATATAGTAACAGTATATAACGTTATACGATAGTACGTAATAGTATATAACGTTATACGTGTTATGGTAATACTATATAACGTATAACGTTATATAGTAATAGTATATAACGTTATACGTTATATAGTAATAGTATAGAACGTTATACGTTATATAGTAATAGTATATAACGCTATACGTTATATAGTAATAGTATATAACGTTATACGTTAGTACGTAATAATATACAACGTTATACGTGATATGGCAGTACTATATAACGTTATACGTTATTACGTAATAGTATATAACGTTATACGTTATTACGTAATAGTATATAACGTTATACGTTAATACGTAATAGTATATAACGTTATACGTTATATAGTAATAGTATATAACGTTATACGTTGTATAGTAATAGTATATAACGTTATACGTTAATACGTAATAGTATATAACGTTATACGTTATATAGTAATAGTATATAACGTTATACGTTATATAGTAATAGTATATAACGTTATACGTTAATACGTAATAGTATATAACGTTATACGTGATATGGTAATACTATATAACGTTATACGTTATATAGTAATAGTATATAACGTTATACGTTATATAGTAATAGTATAGAACGTTATACGTTATATAGTAATAGTATATAACGCTATACGTTATATAGTAATAGTATATAACGTTATACGTTAGTACGTAATAATATATAACGTTATACGTTATAAGGCAGTACTATATAACGTTATACGTCATTAAGTAATACTACATAATGTTATACGTCATTACGTAATAGTATATAACGTTATACGTTACTACATAATAGTATATAACGTTATACGTTATATAGTAATAGTATATAACGTTATACGTTGTATAGTAATAGTATATAACGTTATACGTTAATACGTAATAGTATATAACGTTATACGTTATATAGTAATAGTATATAACGTTATACGTTAAATAGTAATAGTATATAACGTTATACGTTATATAGTAATAGTATATAACGTTATACATCATATAGTAATAGTATATAACGTTATACGTTAGTACGTAATAATATATATCGTTATACGTTATATAGTAATAGTATATAACGTTATACGTTACATAGTAATAGTATATAACGTTATGCGTTATATAGTAATAGTATATAACGTTATACGTTAGTACGTAATAGTATATAACGTTATACGTGATATGGTAATACTATATAACGTTATACGTTATATAGTAATAGTATATAACGTTATACGTTAGTACGTAATAATATACAACGTTATACGTGATATGGCAATACTATATAACGTTATACGTTATTACGTAATAGTATATAACGTTATACGTTATTACGTAATAGTATATAACGTTATACGTTATATAGTAATAGTATATAACGTTATACGTTATATAGTAATAGTATATAACGTTATACGTTATATAGTAATAGTATATAACGTTATACGTTAATACGTAATAGTATATAACGTTATACGTTATATAGTAATAGTATATAACGTTATACGTTATATAGTAATAGTATATAACTTTATACGTTAATACGTAATAGTATATATCGTTATACGTTAAATAGTAATAGTATATAACGTTATACGTTAAATAGTAATAGTATATGACGTTATACGTTATATAGTAATAGTATATAACGTTATACGTTAATACGTAATAGTATATAACGTTATACGTTATATAGTAATAGTATATAACGTTATACGTGATATGGTAATACTATATAACGTTATACGTTATATAGTAATATTATATAACGTTATACGTTACATAGTAATAGAATATAACGTTATACGTTATATAGTAATATTATATAACGTTATGCGTTATATAGTAATAGTATAGAACGTTATACGTTATATAGTAATAGTATATAACGCTAAACGTTAATACGTAATAGTATATAACGTTATACGTTATATAGTAATAGTATATAACGTTATACGTTAAATAGTAATAGTATATAACGTTATACGTTGTATAGTAATAGTATATAACGTTATACGTTATATAGTAATAGTATATAACGTTATACATCATATAGTAATAGTATATAACGTTATACGTTAGTACGTAATAATATATATCGTTATACGTTATATAGTAATAGTATATAACGTTATACGTTACATAGTAATAGTATATAACGTTATACGTTATATAGTAAAAGTATATAACGTTATACGTTATATAGTAATAGTATATAACGTTATACGTTATATAGTAATATTATATAACGTTATGCGTTATATAGTAATAGTATATAACGTTATACGATAGTACGTAATAGTATATAACGTTATACGTGATATGGTAATACTATATAACGTTATACGTTATATAGTAATAGTATATAACGTTATACGTTATATAGTAATAGTATAGAACGTTATACGTTATATAGTAATAGTATATAACGCTATACGTTATATAGTAATAGTATATAACGTTATACGTTAGTACGTAATAATATACAACGTTATACGTGATATGGCAGTACTATATAACGTTATACGTTATTACGTAATAGTATATAACGTTATACGTTATTACGTAATAGTATATAACGTTATACGTTATATAGTAATAGTATATAACGTTATACGTTATATAGTAATATTATATAACGTTATGCGTTATATAGTAATAGTATATAACGTTATACGATAGTACGTAATAGTATATAACGTTATACGTGATGTGGTAATACTATATAACGTTATACGTTATATAGTAATAGTATATAACGTTATACGTTATATAGTAATAGTATATAACGTTATACGTTATATAGTAATAGTATATAACGTTATACGTTAATACGTAATAGTATATAACGTTATACGTTATATAGTAATAGTATATAACGTTATACGTTATATAGTAATAGTATATAACGTTATACGTTAATACGTAATAGTATATATCGTTATACGTTAAATAGTAATAGTATATAACGTTATACGTGATATGGTAATACTATATAACGTTATACGTTATATAGTAATAGTATATAACGTTATACGTTATATAGTAATAGTATATAACGTTATACGTTATATAGTATAAGTATATAACGTTATACGTTATATAGTAATTGTATATAAAGTTATACGTTATATAGTAATATTATATAACGTTATGCGTTATATAGTAATAGTATATAACGTTATACGATAGTACGTAATAGTATATAACGTTATACGTGATATGGTAATACTATATAACGTATAACGTTATATAGTAATAGTATATAACGTTATACGTTATATAGTAATAGTATATAACGTTATACGTTATATAGTAATATTATATAACGTTATACGTTATATAGTAATAGTATATAACGTTATACGTTAGTACGTAATAATATACAACGTTATACGTGATATGGCAGTACTATATAACGTTATACGTTATTACGTAATAGTATATAACGTTATACGTTATTACGTAATAGTATATAACGTTATACGTTATATAGTAATAGTATATAACGTTATACGTTAAATAGTAATAGTATATAACGTTATACGTTATATAGTAATAGTATATAACGTTATACGTCATATAGTAATAGTATATAACGTTATACGTTAGTACGTAATAATATATATCGTTATACGTTATATAGTAATAGTATATAACGTTATACGTTACATAGTAATAGTATATAACGTTATACGTTAGATAGTAAAAGTATATAACGTTATACGTTATATAGTAATAGTATATAACGTTATACGTTATATAGTAATATTATATAACGTTATGCGTTATATAGTAATAGTATATAACGTTATACGTTATATAGTAATAGTATATAACGTTATACGTTAATACGTAATAGTATATAACGTTATACGTTAATACGTAATAGTATATAACGTTATACGTTATATAGTAATAGTATATAACGTTATACGTTATATAGTAATATTATATAACGTTATGCGTTATATAGTAATAGTATATAACGTTATACGTTATATAGTAATAGTATATAACGTTATACGTTAGTACGTAATAATATATATCGTTATACGTTATATAGTAATAGTACATAACGTTATACGTTATATAGTAATAGTATAGAACGTTATACGTTATATAGTAATAGTATATAACGTTATACGTTATATAGTAATAGTATATAACGTTATACGTTAGATAGTAAAAGTATATAACGTTATACGTTATATAGTAATAGTATATAACGTTATACGTTATATAGTAATATTATATAACGTTATGCGTTATATAGTAATAGTATATAACGTTATACGTTATATAGTAATAGTATATAACGTTATACGTTAATACGTAATAGTATATAACGTTATACGTTAATACGTAATAGTATATAACGTTATACGTTATATAGTAATAGTATATAACGTTATACGTTATATAGTAATATTATATAACGTTATGCGTTATATAGTAATAGTATATAACGTTATACGTTATATAGTAATAGTATATAACGTTATACGTTAGTACGTAATAATATATATCGTTATACGTTATATAGTAATAGTACATAACGTTATACGTTATATAGTAATATTATATAACGTTATGCGTTATATAGTAATAGTATATAACGTTATGCGTTATATTGTAATAGTATATAACGTTATGCGTTATATAGTAATATTATATAACGTTATGCGTTATATAGCAATAGTATATAACGTTATACGTTATATAGTAATAGAATATAACGTTATACGTTATATAGTAATATTATATAACGTTATGCGTTATATAGTAATAGTATAGAACGTTATACGTTATATAATAATAGTATATAACGTTATACGTTATATAGTAATAGTATATAACGTTATACGTTAGTACGTAATAGTATATAACGTTATACGTGATATGGTAATACTATATAACGTTATACGTTATATAGTAATAGTATATAACGTTATGCGTTATATAGTAATAGTATATAACGTTATGCGTTATATAGTAATAGTATATACCGTTATGCGTTATATAGTAATATTATATAACGTTATGCGTTATATAGCAATAGTATATAACGTTATACGTTATATAGTAATAGTATATAACGTTATACGTTATATAGTAATAGTACATAACATTATACGTTATATAGTAATATTATATAACGTTATGCGTTATATAGTAATAGTATATAACGTTATGCGTTATATTGTAATAGTATATAACGTTATGCGTTATATAGTAATATTATATAACGTTATGCGTTATATAGCAATAGTATATAACGTTATACGTTATATAGTAATAGAATATAACGTTATACGTTATATAGTAATATTATATAACGTTATGCGTTATATAGTAATAGTATAGAACGTTATACGTTATATAGTAATAGTATATAACGTTATACGTTATATAGTAATAGTATATAACGTTATACGTTAGTACGTAATAGTATATAACGTTATACGTGATATGGTAATACTATATAACGTTATACGTTATATAGTAATAGTATATAACGTTATGCGTTATATAGTAATAGTATATAACGTTATGCGTTATATAGTAATAGTATATACCGTTATGCGTTATATAGTAATATTATATAACGTTATGCGTTATATAGCAATAGTATATAACGTTATACGTTATATAGTAATAGTATATAACGTTATACGTTATATAGTAATAGTATATAACGTTATACGTTATATAGTAATAGTATATAACGTTATACGTTATATAGTAATAGTATATAACGTTATACGTTATATAGTAATATTATATAACGTTATGCGTTATATAGTAATAGTATATAACGTTATACGTTATATAGTAATAGTATATAACGTTATACGTTAGTACGTAATAATATATATCGTTATACGTTATATAGTAATAGTACATAACGTTATACGTTATATAGTAATAGTATAGAACGTTATACGTTATATAGTAATAGTATATAACGCTATACGTTATATAGTAATAGTATATAACGTTATACGTTAGTACGTAATAATATACAACGTTATACGTGATATGGCAGTACTATATAACGTTATACGTTATTACGTAATAGTATATAACGTTATACGTTATTACGTAATAGTATATAACGTTATACGTTATATAGTAATAGTATATAACGTTATACGTTATATAGTAATATTATATAACGTTATGCGTTATATAGTAATAGTATATAACGTTATACGATAGTACGTAATAGTATATAACGTTATACGTGATATGGTATTACTATATAACGTATAACGTTATATAGTAATAGTATATAACGTTATACGTTATATAGTAATAGTATATAACGTTATACGTTATATAGTAATAGTATATAACGTTATACGTTATATAGTAATAGTATATAACGTTATACGTTAGTACGTAATAATATACAACGTTATACGTGATATGGCAGTACTATATAACGTTATACGTTAATACGTAATAGTATATAACGTTATACGTTAATACGTAATAGTATATAACGTTATGCGTTATATAGTAATAGTATATAACGTTATACGTTATATAGTAATAGTATATAACGTTATACGTTAGTACGTAATAATATATATCGTTATACGTTATATAGTAATAGTATATAACGTTATACGTTAGTACGTAATAATATATATCGTTATACGTTATATAGTAATAGTACATAACGTTATACGTTATATAGTAATATTATATAACGTTATGCGTTATATAGTAATAGTATATAACGTTATGCGTTATATAGTAATAGTATATAACGTTATGCGTTATATAGTAATAGTATATAACGTTATGCGTTATATAGTAATATTATATAACGTTATGCGTTATATAGCAATAGTATATAACGTTATACGTTATATAGTAATAGAATATAACGTTATACGTTATATAGTAATATTATATAACGTTATGCGTTATATAGTAATAGTATAGAACGTTATACGTTATATAGTAATAGTATATAACGTTATACGTTATATAGTAATAGTATATAACGTTATACGTTAGTACGTAATAGTATATAACGTTATACGTGATATGGTAATACTATATAACGTTATACGTTATATAGTAATAGTATATAACGTTATGCGTTATATAGTAATAGTATATAACGTTATGCGTTATATAGTAATAGTATATACCGTTATGCGTTATATAGTAATATTATATAACGTTATGCGTTATATAGCAATAGTATATAACGTTATACGTTATATAGTAATAGTATATAACGTTATACGTTATATAGTAATAGTATATAACGTTATACGTTATATAGTAATAGTATATAACGTTATACGTTATATAGTAATAGTATATAACGTTATACGTTATATAGTAATATTATATAACGTTATGCGTTATATAGTAATAGTATATAACGTTATACGTTATATAGTAATAGTATATAACGTTATACGTTGGTACGTAATAGTATATAACGTTATACGTGATATGGTAATACTATATAACGTATAACGTTATATAGTAATAGTATATAACGTTATACGTTATATAGTAATAGTATATAACGTTATACGTTATATAGTAATAGTATATAACGTTATACGTTATATAGTAATAGTATATAACGTTATACGTTAATACGTAATAGTATATAACGTTATACGTTATATAGTAATAGTATATAACGTTATACGTTATATAGTATAAGTATATAACGTTATACGTTATATAGTAATAGTATATAACGTTATACGTTATATAGTAATAGTATATAACGTTATACGTTATATAGTAATATTATATAACGTTATGCGTTATATAGTAATAGTATATATCGTTATACGTTATATAGTAATAGTATATAACGTTATGCGTTATATAGTAACAGTATATAACGTTATACGATAGTACGTAATAGTATATAACGTTATACGTGATATGGTAATACTATATAACGTTATACGTTATATAGTAATAGTATATAACGTTATACGTTATATAGTAATAGTATATAACGTTATACGTTATATAGTAATAGTATATAACGTTATACGTTATATAGTAATAGTATATAACGTTATACGTTATATACTATTACTATATAACGTTATACGTTATATAGTAATAGTATATAAAGTTATACGTTAATACGTAATAGTATATATCGTTATACGTTATATAGTAATAGTATATAACGTTATACGTTAAATAGTAATAGTATATAACGTTATACGTTATATAGTAATAGTATATAACGTTATACGTTAATACGTAATAGTATATAACGTTATACGTTATATAGTAATAGTATATAACGTTATACGTTATATAGTAATAGTATATAACGTTATACGTTATATAGTAATATTATATAACGTTATGCGTTATATAGCAATAGTATATAACGTTATACGTTATATAGTAATAGTATATAACGTTATACGTTATATAGTAATATTATATAACGTTATGCGTTATATAGTAATAGTATAGAACGTAATACGTTATATAGTAAGAGTATATAACGTTATACGTTATATAGTAATAGTATATAACGTTATACGTTAGTACGTAATAGTATATAACGTTATACGTGATATGGTATTACTATATAACGTATAACGTTATATAGTAATAGTATATAACGTTATACGTTATATAGTAATAGTATATAACGTTATACGTTATATAGTAATAGTATATAACGTTATACGTTATATAGTAATAGTATATAACGTTATACGTTATATAGTAATATTATATAACGTTATGCGTTATATAGTAATAGTATATAACGTTATACGTTATATAGTAATAGTATATAACGTTATACGTTATATAGTAATAGTATATAACGTTATACGTTATATAGTATAAGTATATAACGTTATACGTTATATAGTAATAGTATATAACGTTATACGTTATATAGTAATAGTATATAACGTTATACGTTATATAGTAATATTATATAACGTTATGCGTTATATAGTAATAGTATATATCGTTATACGTTATATAGTAATAGTATATAACGTTATGCGTTATATAGTAACAGTATATAACGTTATACGATAGTACGTAATAGTATATAACGTTATACGTGATATGGTAATACTATATAACGTATAACGTTATATAGTAATAGTATATAACGTTATACGTTATATAGTAATAGTATATAACGTTATACGTTATATAGTAATAGTATATAACGTTATACGTTATATAGTAATAGTATATAACGTTATACGTTAGTACGTAATAATATACAACGTTATACGTGATATGGCAGTACTATATAACGTTATACGTTATTACGTAATAGTATATAACGTTATACGTTATTACGTAATAGTATATAACGTTATACGTTATATAGTAATAGTATATAACGTTATACGTTACATAGTAATAGTATATAACGTTATACGTTACATAGTAATAGTATATAACGTTATACGTTAATACGTAATAGTATATAACGTTATACGTTATATAGTAATAGTATATAACGTTATACGTTATATAGTAATAGTATATAACGTTATACGTTAATACGTAATAGTATATATCGTTATACGTTAAATAGTAATAGTATATAACGTTATACGTTAAATAGTAATAGTATATGACGTTATACGTTATATAGTAATAGTATATAACGTTATACGTTAATACGTAATAGTATATAACGTTATACGTTATATAGTAATAGTATATAACGTTATACGTGATATGGTAATACTATATAACGTTATACGTTATATAGTAATATTATATAACGTTATACGTTACATAGTAATAGAATATAACGTTATACGTTATATAGTAATATTATATAACGTTATGCGTTATATAGTAATAGTATAGAACGTTATACGTTATATAGTAATAGTATATAACGCTAAACGTTAATACGTAATAGTATATAACGTTATACGTTATATAGTAATAGTATATAACGTTATACGTTAAATAGTAATAGTATATAACGTTATACGTTGTATAGTAATAGTATATAACGTTATACGTTATATAGTAATAGTATATAACGTTATACGTGATATGGTAATACTATATAACGTTATACGTTATATAGTAATAGTATATAACGTTATACGTTATATAGTAATAGTATATAACGTTATACGTTATATAGTAATAGTATATAACGTTATACGTTATATAGTAATAGTATATAACGTTATACGTTATATACTAATAGTATATAACGTTATACGTTATATAGTAATAGTATATAACGTTATACGTTAATACGTAATAGTATATATCGTTATACGTTATATAGTAATAGTATATAACGTTATACGTTAAATAGTAATAGTATATAACGTTATACGTTATATAGTAATAGTATATAACGTTATACGTTAATACGTAATAGTATATAACGTTATACGTTATATAGTAATAGTATATAACGTTATACGTTATATAGTAATAGTATATAACGTTATACGTTATATAGTAATATTATATAACGTTATGCGTTATATAGCAATAGTATATAACGTTATACGTTATATAGTAATAGTATATAACGTTATACGTTATATAGTAATATTATATAACGTTATGCGTTATATAGTAATAGTATAGAACGTAATACGTTATATAGTAAGAGTATATAACGTTATACGTTATATAGTAATAGTATATAACGTTATACGTTAGTACGTAATAGTATATAACGTTATACGTGATATGGTAATACTATATAACGTTATACGTTATATAGTAATAGTATATAACGTTATACGTTATATAGTAATAGTATATAACGTTATACGTTATATAGTAATAGTATATAACGTTATACGTTATATAGTAATAGTATATAACGTTATACGTTATATAGTAATATTATATAACGTTATGCGTTATATAGTAATAGTATATAACGTTATACGTTATATAGTAATAGTATATAACGTTATACGTTATATAGTAATAGTATATAACGTTATACGTTATATAGTATAAGTATATAACGTTATACGTTATATAGTAATAGTATATAACGTTATACGTTATATAGTAATAGTATATAACGTTATACGTTATATAGTAATATTATATAACGTTATGCGTTATATAGTAATAGTATATATCGTTATACGTTATATAGTAATAGTATATAACGTTATGCGTTATATAGTAACAGTATATAACGTTATACGATAGTACGTAATAGTATATAACGTTATACGTGATATGGTAATACTATATAACGTTATACGTTATATAGTAATAGTATATAACGTTATACGTTATATAGTAATAGTATATAACGTTAAACGTTATATAGTAATAGTATATAACGTTATACGTTATATAGTAATAGTATATAACGTTATACGTTAGTACGTAATAATATACAACGTTATACGTGATATGGCAGTACTATATAACGTTATACGTTATTACGTAATAGTATATAACGTTATACGTTATTACGTAATAGTATATAACGTTATACGTTATATAGTAATAGTATATAACGTTATACGTTACATAGTAATAGTATATAACGTTATACGTTACATAGTAATAGTATATAACGTTATACGTTAATACGTAATAGTATATAACGTTATACGTTATATAGTAATAGTATATAACGTTATACGTTATATAGTAATAGTATATAACGTTATACGTTAATACGTAATAGTATATATCGTTATACGTTAAATAGTAATAGTATATAACGTTATACGTTAAATAGTAATAGTATATGACGTTATACGTTATATAGTAATAGTATATAACGTTATACGTTAATACGTAATAGTATATAACGTTATACGTTATATAGTAATAGTATATAACGTTATACGTGATATGGTAATACTATATAACGTTATACGTTATATAGTAATATTATATAACGTTATACGTTACATAGTAATAGAATATAACGTTATACGTTATATAGTAATATTATATAACGTTATGCGTTATATAGTAATAGTATAGAACGTTATACGTTATATAGTAATAGTATATAACGCTAAACGTTAATACGTAATAGTATATAACGTTATACGTTATATAGTAATAGTATATAACGTTATACGTTAAATAGTAATAGTATATAACGTTATACGTTGTATAGTAATAGTATATAACGTTATACGTTATATAGTAATAGTATATAACGTTATACATCATATAGTAATAGTATATAACGTTATACGTTAGTACGTAATAATATATATCGTTATACGTTATATAGTAATAGTATATAACGTTATACGTTACATAGTAATAGTATATAACGTTATACGTTATATAGTAAAAGTATATAACGTTATACGTTATATAGTAATAGTATATAACGTTATACGTTATATAGTAATATTATATAACGTTATGCGTTATATAGTAATAGTATATAACGTTATACGATAGTACGTAATAGTATATAACGTTATACGTGATATAGTAATAGTATATAACGTTATACGTTACATAGTAATAGTATATAACGTTATACGTTACATAGTAATAGTATATAACGTTATACGTTAATACGTAATAGTATATAACGTTATACGTTATATAGTAATAGTATATAACGTTATACGTTATATAGTAAT
The DNA here is from genome assembly GCF_910591885.1 of Bombus terrestris. Lineage (NCBI taxonomy): Eukaryota > Metazoa > Arthropoda > Insecta > Hymenoptera > Apidae > Bombus > Bombus terrestris. Next base: position 19,661,197 of record NC_063271.1, on the reverse strand, counting down.
AGTATATAACGTTATACGTTAATACGTAATAGTATATATCGTTATACGTTAAATAGTAATAGTATATAACGTTATACGTTAAATAGTAATAGTATATGACGTTATACGTTATATAGTAATAGTATATAACGTTATACGTTAATACGTAATAGTATATAACGTTATACGTTATATAGTAATAGTATATAACGTTATACGTGATATGGTAATACTATATAACGTTATACGTTATATAGTAATATTATATAACGTTATACGTTACATAGTAATAGAATATAACGTTATACGTTATATAGTAATATTATATAACGTTATGCGTTATATAGTAATAGTATAGAACGTTATACGTTATATAGTAATAGTATATAACGCTAAACGTTAATACGTAATAGTATATAACGTTATACGTTATATAGTAATAGTATATAACGTTATACGTTAAATAGTAATAGTATATAACGTTATACGTTGTATAGTAATAGTATATAACGTTATACGTTATATAGTAATAGTATATAACGTTATACGTGATATGGTAATACTATATAACGTTATACGTTATATAGTAATAGTATATAACGTTATACGTTATATAGTAATAGTATATAACGTTATACGTTATATAGTAATAGTATATAACGTTATACGTTATATAGTAATAGTATATAACGTTATACGTTATATACTAATAGTATATAACGTTATACGTTATATAGTAATAGTATATAACGTTATACGTTATATAGTAATATTATATAACGTTATGCGTTATATAGTAATAGTATATATCGTTATACGTTATATAGTAATAGTATATAACGTTATGCGTTATATAGTAACAGTATATAACGTTATACGATAGTACGTAATAGTATATAACGTTATACGTGATATGGTAATACTATATAACGTTATACGTTATATAGTAATAGTATATAACGTTATACGTTATATAGTAATAGTATATAACGTTATACGTTATATAGTAATAGTATATAACGTTATACGTTATATAGTAATAGTATATAACGTTATACGTTAGTACGTAATAATATACAACGTTATACGTGATATGGCAGTACTATATAACGTTATACGTTATTACGTAATAGTATATAACGTTATACGTTATTACGTAATAGTATATAACGTTATACGTTATATAGTAATAGTATATAACGTTATACGTTACATAGTAATAGTATATAACGTTATACGTTACATAGTAATAGTATATAACGTTATACGTTAATACGTAATAGTATATAACGTTATACGTTATATAGTAATAGTATATAACGTTATACGTTATATAGTAATAGTATATAACGTTATACGTTAATACGTAATAGTATATATCGTTATACGTTAAATAGTAATAGTATATAACGTTATACGTTAAATAGTAATAGTATATGACGTTATACGTTATATAGTAATAGTATATAACGTTATACGTTAATACGTAATAGTATATAACGTTATACGTTATATAGTAATAGTATATAACGTTATACGTGATATGGTAATACTATATAACGTTATACGTTATATAGTAATATTATATAACGTTATACGTTACATAGTAATAGAATATAACGTTATACGTTATATAGTAATATTATATAACGTTATGCGTTATATAGTAATAGTATAGAACGTTATACGTTATATAGTAATAGTATATAACGCTAAACGTTAATACGTAATAGTATATAACGTTATACGTTATATAGTAATAGTATATAACGTTATACGTTAAATAGTAATAGTATATAACGTTATACGTTGTATAGTAATAGTATATAACGTTATACGTTATATAGTAATAGTATATAACGTTATACATCATATAGTAATAGTATATAACGTTATACGTTAGTACGTAATAATATATATCGTTATACGTTATATAGTAATAGTATATAACGTTATACGTTACATAGTAATAGTATATAACGTTATACGTTATATAGTAAAAGTATATAACGTTATACGTTATATAGTAATAGTATATAACGTTATACGTTATATAGTAATATTATATAACGTTATGCGTTATATAGTAATAGTATATAACGTTATACGATAGTACGTAATAGTATATAACGTTATACGTGATATGGTAATACTATATAACGTAATACGTTATATAGTAATAGTATATAACGTTATACGTTATATAGTAATAGTATAGAACGTTATACGTTATATAGTAATAGTATATAACGCTATACGTTATATAGTAATAGTATATAACGTTATACGTTAGTACGTAATAATATACAACGTTATACGTGATATGGCAGTACTATATAACGTTATACGTTATTACGTAATAGTATATAACGTTATACGTTATTACGTAATAGTATATAACGTTATACGTTGTATAGTAATAGTATATAACGTTATACGTTATATAGTAATATTATATAACGTTATGCGTTATATAGTAATAGTATATAACGTTATACGATAGTACGTAATAGTATATAACGTTATACGTGATATGGTAATACTATATAACGTATAACGTTATATAGTAATAGTATATAACGTTATACGTTATATAGTAATAGTATATAACGTTATACGTTATATAGTAATAGTATATAACGTTATACGTTATATAGTAATAGTATATAACGTTATACGTTAGTACGTAATAATATACAACGTTATACGTGATATGGCAGTACTATATAACGTTATACGTTAATACGTAATAGTATATAACGTTATACGTTAATACGTAATAGTATATAACGTTATACGTTATATAGTAATAGTATATAACGTTATACGTTATATAGTAATATTATATAACGTTATGCGTTATATAGTAATAGTATATAACGTTATACGTTATATAGTAATAGTATATAACGTTATACGTTAGTACGTAATAATATATATCGTTATACGTTATATAGTAATAGTACATAACGTTATACGTTATATAGTAATATTATATAACGTTATGCGTTATATAGTAATAGTATATAACGTTATGCGTTATATAGTAATAGTATATAACGTTATGCGTGATATAGTAATAGTATATAACGTTATGCGTTATATAGTAATATTATATAACGTTATGCGTTATATAGCAATAGTATATAACGTTATACGTTATATAGTAATAGAATATAACGTTATACGTTATATAGTAATATTATATAACGTTATGCGTTATATAGTAATAGTATAGAACGTTATACGTTATATAGTAATAGTATATAACGTTATACGTTATATAGTAATAGTATATAACGTTATACGTTATATAGTAATAGTATATAACGTTATACGTTATATAGTATAAGTATATAACGTTATACGTTATATAGTAATTGTATATAAAGTTATACGTTATATAGTAATATTATATAACGTTATGCGTTATATAGTAATAGTATATAACGTTATACGATAGTACGTAATAGTATATAACGTTATACGTGATATGGTAATACTATATAACGTTATACGTTATATAGTAATAGTATATAACGTTATACGTTATATAGTAATAGTATATAACGTTATACGTTATATAGTAATATTATATAACGTTATACGTTATATAGTAATAGTATATAACGTTATACGTTAGTACGTAATAATATACAACGTTATACGTGATATGGCAGTACTATATAACGTTATACGTTATTACGTAATAGTATATAACGTTATACGTTATTACGTAATAGTATATAACGTTATACGTTATATAGTAATAGTATATAACGTTATACGTTAAATAGTAATAGTATATAACGTTATACGTTATATAGTAATAGTATATAACGTTATACGTTATATAGTAATAGTATATAACGTTATACGTTAGTACGTAATAGTATATAACGTTATACGTGATATGGTAATACTATATAACGTTATACGTTATATAGTAATAGTATATAACGTTATGCGTTATATAGTAATAGTATATAACGTTATGCGTTATATAGTAATAGTATATACCGTTATGCGTTATATAGTAATATTATATAACGTTATGCGTTATAAAGCAATAGTATATAACGTTATACGTTATATAGTAATAGTATATAACGTTATACGTTATATAGTAATAGTATATAACGTTATACGTTATATAGTAATATTATATAACGTTATGCGTTATATAGTAATAGTATATAACGTTATACGTTATATAGTAATAGTATATAACGTTATACGTTATATAGTAATAGTATATAACGTTATACGTTATATAGTAATAGTATATAACGTTATACGTTATATAGTAATAGTATATAACGTTATACGTTATATAGTAATATTATATAACGTTATGCGTTATATAGTAATAGTATATAACGTTATACGTTATATAGTAATAGTATATAACGTTATACGTTAGTACGTAATAGTATATAACGTTATACGTGATATGGTAATACTATATAACGTTATACGTTATATAGTAATAGTATATAACGTTATACGTTATATAGTAATAGTATATAACGTTATACGTTATATAGTAATAGTATATAACGTTATACGTTATATAGTAATAGTATATAACGTTATACGTTAATACGTAATAGTATATAACGTTATACGTTATATAGTAATAGTATATAACGTTATACGTTATATAGTATAAGTATATAACGTTATACGTTATATAGTAATAGTATATAACGTTATACGTTATATAGTAATAGTATATAACGTTATACGTTATATAGTAATATTATATAACGTTATGCGTTATATAGTAATAGTATATATCGTTATACGTTATATAGTAATAGTATATAACGTTATGCGTTATATAGTAACAGTATATAACGTTATACGATAGTACGTAATAGTATATAACGTTATACGTGATATGGTAATACTATATAACGTTATACGTTATATAGTAATAGTATATAACGTTATACGTTATATAGTAATAGTATATAACGTTATACGTTATATAGTAATAGTATATAACGTTATACGTTAGTACGTAATAATATACAACGTTATACGTGATATGGCAGTACTATATAACGTTATACGTTATTACGTAATAGTATATAACGTTATACGTTATTACGTAATAGTATATAACGTTATACGTTATATAGTAATAGTATATAACGTTATACGTTACATAGTAATAGTATATAACGTTATACGTTATATAGTAATAGTATATAACGTTATACGTTAATACGTAATAGTATATAACGTTATACGTTATATAGTAATAGTATATAACGTTATACGTTATATAGTAATAGTATATAACGTTATACGTTAATACGTAATAGTATATATCGTTATACGTTAAATAGTAATAGTATATAACGTTATACGTTAAATAGTAATAGTATATGACGTTATACGTTATATAGTAATAGTATATAACGTTATACGTTAATACGTAATAGTATATAACGTTATACGTTATATAGTAATAGTATATAACGTTATACGTGATATGGTAATACTATATAACGTTATACGTTATATAGTAATATTATATAACGTTATACGTTACATAGTAATAGAATATAACGTTATACGTTATATAGTAATATTATATAACGTTATGCGTTATATAGTAATAGTATAGAACGTTATACGTTATATAGTAATAGTATATAACGCTAAACGTTAATACGTAATAGTATATAACGTTATACGTTATATAGTAATAGTATATAACGTTATACGTTAAATAGTAATAGTATATAACGTTATACGTTGTATAGTAATAGTATATAACGTTATACGTTATATAGAAATAGTATATAACATTATACATCATATAGTAATAGTATATAACGTTATACGTTAGTACGTAATAATATATATCGTTATACGTTATATAGTAATAGTATATAACGTTATACGTTACATAGTAATAGTATATAACGTTATACGTTATATAGTAAAAGTATATAACGTTATACGTTATATAGTAATAGTATATAACGTTATACGTTATATAGTAATATTATATAACGTTATGCGTTATATAGTAATAGTATATAACGTTATACGATAGTACGTAATAGTATATAACGTTATACGTGATATGGTAATACTATATAACGTTATACGTTATATAGTAATAGTATATAACGTTATACGTTATATAGTAATAGTATAGAACGTTATACGTTATATAGTAATAGTATATAACGCTATACGTTATATAGTAATAGTATATAACGTTATACGTTAGTACGTAATAATATACAACGTTATACGTGATATGGCAGTACTATATAACGTTATACGTTATTACGTAATAGTATATAACGTTATACGTTATTACGTAATAGTATATAACGTTATACGTTGTATAGTAATAGTATATAACGTTATACGTTATATAGTAATATTATATAACGTTATGCGTTATATAGTAATAGTATATAACGTTATACGATAGTACGTAATAGTATATAACGTTATACGTGATATGGTAATACTATATAACGTATAACGTTATATAGTAATAGTATATAACGTTATACGTTATATAGTAATAGTATATAACGTTATACGTTATATAGTAATAGTATATAACGTTATACGTTATATAGTAATAGTATATAACGTTATACGTTAGTACGTAATAATATACAACGTTATACGTGATATGGCAGTACTATATAACGTTATACGTTAATACGTAATAGTATATAACGTTATACGTTAATACGTAATAGTATATAACGTTATACGTTATATAGTAATAGTATATAACGTTATACGTTATATAGTAATATTATATAACGTTATGCGTTATATAGTAATAGTATATAACGTTATACGTTATATAGTAATAGTATATAACGTTATACGTTAGTACGTAATAATATATATCGTTATACGTTATATAGTAATAGTACATAACGTTATACGTTATATAGTAATATTATATAACGTTATGCGTTATATAGTAATAGTATATAACGTTATGCGTTATATAGTAATAGTATATAACGTTATGCGTTATATAGTAATAGTATATAACGTTATGCGTTATATAGTAATATTATATAACGTTATGCGTTATATAGCAATAGTATATAACGTTATACGTTATATAGTAATAGAATATAACGTTATACGTTATATAGTAATATTATATAACGTTATGCGTTATATAGTAATAGTATAGAACGTTATACGTTATATAGTAATAGTATATAACGTTATACGTTATATAGTAATAGTATATAACGTTATACGTTATATAGTAATATTATATAACGTTATGCGTTATATAGCAATAGTATATAACGTTATGCGTTATATAGCAATAGTATATAACGTTATACGTTATATAGTAATTGTATATAAAGTTATACGTTATATAGTAATATTATATAACGTTATGCGTTATATAGTAATAGTATATAACGTTATACGATAGTACGTAATAGTATATAACGTTATACGTGATATGGTAATACTATATAACGTTATACGTTATATAGTAATAGTATATAACGTTATACGTTATATAGTAATAGTATATAACGTTATACGTTATATAGTAATATTATATAACGTTATACGTTATATAGTAATAGTATATAACGTTATACGTTAGTACGTAATAATATACAACGTTATACGTGATATGGCAGTACTATATAACGTTATACGTTATTACGTAATAGTATATAACGTTATACGTTATTACGTAATAGTATATAACGTTATACGTTATATAGTAATAGTATATAACGTTATACGTTAAATAGTAATAGTATATAACGTTATACGTTATATAGTAATAGTATATAACGTTATACGTCATATAGTAATAGTATATAACGTTATACGTTAGTACGTAATAATATATATCGTTATACGTTATATAGTAATAGTATATAACGTTATACGTTACATAGTAATAGTATATAACGTTATACGTTAGATAGTAAAAGTATATAACGTTATACGTTATATAGTAATAGTATATAACGTTATACGTTATATAGTAATATTATATAACGTTATGCGTTATATAGTAATAGTATATAACGTTATACGTTATATAGTAATAGTATATAACGTTATACGTTAATACGTAATAGTATATAACGTTATACGTTAATACGTAATAGTATATAACGTTATACGTTATATAGTAATAGTATATAACGTTATACGTTATATAGTAATATTATATAACGTTATGCGTTATATAGTAATAGTATATAACGTTATACGTTATATAGTAATAGTATATAACGTTATACGTTAGTACGTAATAATATATATCGTTATACGTTATATAGTAATAGTACATAACGTTATACGTTATATAGTAATAGTATAGAACGTTATACGTTATATAGTAATAGTATATAACGTTATACGTTATATAGTAATAGTATATAACGTTATACGTTAGATAGTAAAAGTATATGACGTTATACGTTATATAGTAATAGTATATAACGTTATACGTTATATAGTAATATTATATAACGTTATACGTTATATAGTAATAGTATATAACGTTATACGTTATATAGTAATAGTATATAACGTTATACGTTAATACGTAATAGTATATAACGTTATACGTTAATACGTAATAGTATATAACGTTATACGTTATATAGTAATAGTATATAACGTTATACGTTATATAGTAATATTATATAACGTTATGCGTTACATAGTAATAGTATATAACGTTATACGTTATATAGTAATAGTATATAACGTTATACGTTAGTACGTAATAATATATATCGTTATACGTTATATAGTAATAGTACATAACGTTATACGTTATATAGTAATATTATATAACGTTATGCGTTATATAGTAATAGTATATAACGTTATGCGTTATATTGTAATAGTATATAACGTTATGCGTTATATAGTAATATTATATAACGTTATGCGTTATATAGCAATAGTATATAACGTTATACGTTATATAGTAATAGAATATAACGTTATACGTTATATAGTAATATTATATAACGTTATGCGTTATATAGTAATAGTATAGAACGTTATACGTTATATAATAATAGTATATAACGTTATACGTTATATAGTAATAGTATATAACGTTATACGTTAGTACGTAATAGTATATAACGTTATACGTGATATGGTAATACTATATAACGTTATACGTTATATAGTAATAGTATATAACGTTATGCGTTATATAGTAATAGTATATAACGTTATGCGTTATATAGTAATAGTATATACCGTTATGCGTTATATAGTAATATTATATAACGTTATGCGTTATATAGCAATAGTATATAACGTTATACGTTATATAGTAATAGTATATAACGTTATACGTTATATAGTAATAGTACATAACGTTATACGTTATATAGTAATATTATATAACGTTATGCGTTATATAGTAATAGTATATAACGTTATGCGTTATATTGTAATAGTATATAACGTTATGCGTTATATAGTAATATTATATAACGTTATGCGTTATATAGCAATAGTATATAACGTTATACGTTATATAGTAATAGAATATAACGTTATACGTTATATAGTAATATTATATAACGTTATGCGTTATATAGTAATAGTATAGAACGTTATACGTTATATAGTAATAGTATATAACGTTATACGTTATATAGTAATAGTATATAACGTTATACGTTAGTACGTAATAGTATATAACGTTATACGTGATATGGTAATACTATATAACGTTATACGTTATATAGTAATAGTATATAACGTTATGCGTTATATAGTAATAGTATATAACGTTATGCGTTATATAGTAATAGTATATACCGTTATGCGTTATATAGTAATATTATATAACGTTATGCGTTATATAGCAATAGTATATAACGTTATACGTTATATAGTAATAGTATATAACGTTATACGTTATATAGTAATAGTATATAACGTTATACGTTATATAGTAATAGTATATAACGTTATACGTTATATAGTAATAGTATATAACGTTATACGTTATATAGTAATATTATATAACGTTATGCGTTATATAGTAATAGTATATAACGTTATACGTTATATAGTAATAGTATATAACGTTATACGTTAGTACGTAATAATATATATCGTTATACGTTATATAGTAATAGTACATAACGTTATACGTTATATAGTAATAGTATAGAACGTTATACGTTATATAGTAATAGTATATAACGCTATACGTTATATAGTAATAGTATATAACGTTATACGTTAGTACGTAATAATATACAACGTTATACGTGATATGGCAGTACTATATAACGTTATACGTTATTACGTAATAGTATATAACGTTATACGTTATTACGTAATAGTATATAACGTTATACGTTATATAGTAATAGTATATAACGTTATACGTTATATAGTAATATTATATAACGTTATGCGTTATATAGTAATAGTATATAACGTTATACGATAGTACGTAATAGTATATAACGTTATACGTGATATGGTATTACTATATAACGTATAACGTTATATAGTAATAGTATATAACGTTATACGTTATATAGTAATAGTATATAACGTTATACGTTATATAGTAATAGTATATAACGTTATACGTTATATAGTAATAGTATATAACGTTATACGTTAGTACGTAATAATATACAACGTTATACGTGATATGGCAGTACTATATAACGTTATACGTTAATACGTAATAGTATATAACGTTATACGTTAATACGTAATAGTATATAACGTTATGCGTTATATAGTAATAGTATATAACGTTATACGTTATATAGTAATAGTATATAACGTTATACGTTAGTACGTAATAATATATATCGTTATACGTTATATAGTAATAGTATATAACGTTATACGTTAGTACGTAATAATATATATCGTTATACGTTATATAGTAATAGTACATAACGTTATACGTTATATAGTAATATTATATAACGTTATGCGTTATATAGTAATAGTATATAACGTTATGCGTTATATAGTAATAGTATATAACGTTATGCGTTATATAGTAATAGTATATAACGTTATGCGTTATATAGTAATATTATATAACGTTATGCGTTATATAGCAATAGTATATAACGTTATACGTTATATAGTAATAGAATATAACGTTATACGTTATATAGTAATATTATATAACGTTATGCGTTATATAGTAATAGTATAGAACGTTATACGTTATATAGTAATAGTATATAACGTTATACGTTATATAGTAATAGTATATAACGTTATACGTTAGTACGTAATAGTATATAACGTTATACGTGATATGGTAATACTATATAACGTTATACGTTATATAGTAATAGTATATAACGTTATGCGTTATATAGTAATAGTATATAACGTTATGCGTTATATAGTAATAGTATATACCGTTATGCGTTATATAGTAATATTATATAACGTTATGCGTTATATAGCAATAGTATATAACGTTATACGTTATATAGTAATAGTATATAACGTTATACGTTATATAGTAATAGTATATAACGTTATACGTTATATAGTAATAGTATATAACGTTATACGTTATATAGTAATAGTATATAACGTTATACGTTATATAGTAATATTATATAACGTTATGCGTTATATAGTAATAGTATATAACGTTATACGTTATATAGTAATAGTATATAACGTTATACGTTAGTACGTAATAGTATATAACGTTATACGTGATATGGTAATACTATATAACGTATAACGTTATATAGTAATAGTATATAACGTTATACGTTATATAGTAATAGTATATAACGTTATACGTTATATAGTAATAGTATATAACGTTATACGTTATATAGTAATAGTATATAACGTTATACGTTAATACGTAATAGTATATAACGTTATACGTTATATAGTAATAGTATATAACGTTATACGTTATATAGTATAAGTATATAACGTTATACGTTATATAGTAATAGTATATAACGTTATACGTTATATAGTAATAGTATATAACGTTATACGTTATATAGTAATATTATATAACGTTATGCGTTATATAGTAATAGTATATATCGTTATACGTTATATAGTAATAGTATATAACGTTATGCGTTATATAGTAACAGTATATAACGTTATACGATAGTACGTAATAGTATATAACGTTATACGTGATATGGTAATACTATATAACGTTATACGTTATATAGTAATAGTATATAACGTTATACGTTATATAGTAATAGTATATAACGTTATACGTTATATAGTAATAGTATATAACGTTATACGTTATATAGTAATAGTATATAACGTTATACGTTATATACTAATAGTATATAACGTTATACGTTATATAGTAATAGTATATAACGTTATACGTTAATACGTAATAGTATATATCGTTATACGTTATATAGTAATAGTATATAACGTTATACGTTAAATAGTAATAGTATATAACGTTATACGTTATATAGTAATAGTATATAACGTTATACGTTAATACGTAATAGTATATAACGTTATACGTTATATAGTAATAGTATATAACGTTATACGTTATATAGTAATAGTATATAACGTTATACGTTATATAGTAATATTATATAACGTTATGCGTTATATAGCAATAGTATATAACGTTATACGTTATATAGTAATAGTATATAACGTTATACGTTATATAGTAATAGTATATAACGTTATACGTTATATAGTAATATTATATAACGTTATGCGTTATATAGTAATAGTATATAACGTTATACGTTATATAGTAATAGTATATAACGTTATACGTTAGTACGTAATAATATATATCGTTATACGTTATATAGTAATAGTACATAACGTTATACGTTATATAGTAATAGTATAGAACGTTATACGTTATATAGTAATAGTATATAACGCTATACGTTATATAGTAATAGTATATAACGTTATACGTTAGTACGTAATAATATACAACGTTATACGTGATATGGCAGTACTATATAACGTTATACGTTATTACGTAATAGTATATAACGTTATACGTTATTACGTAATAGTATATAACGTTATACGTTATATAGTAATAGTATATAACGTTATACGTTATATAGTAATATTATATAACGTTATGCGTTATATAGTAATAGTATATAACGTTATACGATAGTACGTAATAGTATATAACGTTATACGTGATATGGTAATACTATATAACGTTATACGTTATATAGTAATAGTATATAACGTTATACGTTATATAGTAATAGTATATAACGTTATACGTTATATAGTAATAGTATATAACGTTATACGTTATATAGTCATAGTATATAACGTTATACGTTAGTACGTAATAATATACAACGTTATACGTGATATGGCAGTACTATATAACGTTATACGTTAATACGTAATAGTATATAACGTTATACGTTAATACGTAATAGTATATAACGTTATGCGTTATATAGTAATAGTATATAACGTTATACGTTATATAGTAATAGTATATAACGTTATACGTTAGTACGTAATAATATATATCGTTATACGTTATATAGTAATAGTATATAACGTTATACGTTAGTACGTAATAATATATATCGTTATACGTTATATAGTAATAGTACATAACGTTATACGTTATATAGTAATATTATATAACGTTATGCGTTATATAGTAATAGTATATAACGTTATGCGTTATATAGTAATAGTATATAACGTTATGCGTTATATAGTAATAGTATATAACGTTATGCGTTATATAGTAATATTATATAACGTTATGCGTTATATAGCAATAGTATATAACGTTATACGTTATATAGTAATAGAATATAACGTTATACGTTATATAGTAATATTATATAACGTTATGCGTTATATAGTAATAGTATAGAACGTTATACGTTATATAGTAATAGTATATAACGTTATACGTTATATAGTAATAGTATATAACGTTATACGTTAGTACGTAATAGTATATAACGTTATACGTGATATGGTAATACTATATAACGTTATACGTTATATAGTAATAGTATATAACGTTATGCGTTTATAGTAATAGTATATAACGTTATGCGTTATATAGTAATAGTATATACCGTTATGCGTTATATAGTAATATTATATAACGTTATGCGTTATATAGCAATAGTATATAACGTTATACGTTATATAGTAATAGTATATAACGTTATACGTTATATAGTAATAGTATATAACGTTATACGTTATATAGTAATAGTATATAACGTTATACGTTATATAGTAATAGTATATAACGTTATACGTTATATAGTAATATTATATAACGTTATGCGTTATATAGTAATAGTATATAACGTTATACGTTATATAGTAATAGTATATAACGTTATACGTTAGTACGTAATAGTATATAACGTTATACGTGATATGGTAATACTATATAACGTTATACGTTATATAGTAATAGTATATAACGTTATACGTTATATAGTAATAGTATATAACGTTATACGTTATATAGTAATAGTATATAACGTTATACGTTATATAGTAATAGTATATAACGTTATACGTTAATACGTAATAGTATATAACGTTATACGTTATATAGTAATAGTATATAACGTTATACGTTATATAGTATAAGTATATAACGTTATACGTTATATAGTAATAGTATATAACGTTATACGTTATATAGTAATAGTATATAACGTTATACGTTATATAGTAATATTATATAACGTTATGCGTTATATAGTAATAGTATATATCGTTATACGTTATATAGTAATAGTATATAACGTTATGCGTTATATAGTAACAGTATATAACGTTATACGATAGTACGTAATAGTATATAACGTTATACGTGATATGGTAATACTATATAACGTTATACGTTATATAGTAATAGTATATAACGTTATACGTTATATAGTAATAGTATATAACGTTATACGTTATATAGTAATAGTATATAACGTTATACGTTATATAGTAATAGTATATAACGTTATACGTTATATACTAATAGTATATAACGTTATACGTTATATAGTAATAGTATATAACGTTATACGTTAATACGTAATAGTATATATCGTTATACGTTATATAGTAATAGTATATAACGTTATACGTTAAATAGTAATAGTATATAACGTTATACGTTATATAGTAATAGTATATAACGTTATACGTTAATACGTAATAGTATATAACGTTATACGTTATATAGTAATAGTATATAACGTTATACGTTATATAGTAATAGTATATAACGTTATACGTTATATAGTAATAGTATATAACGTTATACGTTATATAGTAATATTATATAACGTTATGCGTTATATAGCAATAGTATATAACGTTATACGTTATATAGTAATAGTATATAACGTTATACGTTATATAGTAATATTATATAACGTTATGCGTTATATAGTAATAGTATAGAACGTAATACGTTATATAGTAAGAGTATATAACGTTATACGTTATATAGTAATAGTATATAACGTTATACGTTAGTACGTAATAGTATATAACGTTATACGTGATATGGTAATACTATATAACGTTATACGTTATATAGTAATAGTATATAACGTTATACGTTATATAGTAATAGTATATAACGTTATACGTTATATAGTAATAGTATATAACGTTATACGTTATATAGTAATAGTATATAACGTTATACGTTATATAGTAATATTATATAACGTTATGCGTTATATAGTAATAGTATATAACGTTATACGTTATATAGTAATAGTATATAACGTTATACGTTAGTACGTAATAATATATATCGTTATACGTTATATAGTAATAGTACATAACGTTATACGTTATATAGTAATATTATATAACGTTATGCGTTATATAGTAATAGTATATAACGTTATGCGTTATATAGTAATAGTATATAA
Source organism: Bombus terrestris (assembly GCF_910591885.1). Taxonomy (NCBI): domain Eukaryota; kingdom Metazoa; phylum Arthropoda; class Insecta; order Hymenoptera; family Apidae; genus Bombus; species Bombus terrestris. Next base: position 19,645,259 of record NC_063271.1, on the reverse strand, counting down.
CGTTATGCGTTATATAGTAATATTATATAACGTTATGCGTTATATAGCAATAGTATATAACGTTATACGTTATATAGTAATAGAATATAACGTTATACGTTATATAGTAATATTATATAACGTTATGCGTTATATAGTAATAGTATAGAACGTTATACGTTATATAGTAATAGTATATAACGTTATACGTTATATAGTAATAGTACATAACGTTATACGTTAGTACGTAATAGTATATAACGTTATACGTGATATGGTAATACTATATAACGTTATACGTTATATAGTAATAGTATATAACGTTATGCGTTATATAGTAATAGTATATAACGTTATGCGTTATATAGTAATAGTATATACCGTTATGCGTTATATAGTAATATTATATAACGTTATGCGTTATAAAGCAATAGTATATAACGTTATACGTTATATAGTAATAGTATATAACGTTATACGTTATATAGTAATAGTATATAACGTTATACGTTATATAGTAATATTATATAACGTTATGCGTTATATAGTAATAGTATATAACGTTATACGTTATATAGTAATAGTATATAACGTTATACGTTATATAGTAATAGTATATAACGTTATACGTTATATAGTAATAGTATATAACGTTATACGTTATATAGTAATAGTATATAACGTTATACGTTATATAGTAATATTATATAACGTTATGCGTTATATAGTAATAGTATATAACGTTATACGTTATATAGTAATAGTATATAACGTTATACGTTAGTACGTAATAGTATATAACGTTATACGTGATATGGTAATACTATATAACGTTATACGTTATATAGTAATAGTATATAACGTTATACGTTATATAGTAATAGTATATAACGTTATACGTTATATAGTAATAGTATATAACGTTATACGTTATATAGTAATAGTATATAACGTTATACGTTAATACGTAATAGTATATAACGTTATACGTTATATAGTAATAGTATATAACGTTATACGTTATATAGTATAAGTATATAACGTTATACGTTATATAGTAATAGTATATAACGTTATACGTTATATAGTAATAGTATATAACGTTATACGTTATATAGTAATATTATATAACGTTATGCGTTATATAGTAATAGTATATATCGTTATACGTTATATAGTAATAGTATATAACGTTATGCGTTATATAGTAACAGTATATAACGTTATACGATAGTACGTAATAGTATATAACGTTATACGTGATATGGTAATACTATATAACGTTATACGTTATATAGTAATAGTATATAACGTTATACGTTATATAGTAATAGTATATAACGTTATACGTTATATAGTAATAGTATATAACGTTATACGTTATATAGTAATAGTATATAACGTTATACGTTAGTACGTAATAATATACAACGTTATACGTGATATGGCAGTACTATATAACGTTATACGTTATTACGTAATAGTATATAACGTTATACGTTATTACGTAATAGTATATAACGTTATACGTTATATAGTAATAGTATATAACGTTATACGTTACATAGTAATAGTATATAACGTTATACGTTATATAGTAATAGTATATAACGTTATACGTTAATACGTAATAGTATATAACGTTATACGTTATATAGTAATAGTATATAACGTTATACGTTATATAGTAATAGTATATAACGTTATACGTTAATACGTAATAGTATATATCGTTATACGTTAAATAGTAATAGTATATAACGTTATACGTTAAATAGTAATAGTATATGACGTTATACGTTATATAGTAATAGTATATAACGTTATACGTTAATACGTAATAGTATATAACGTTATACGTTATATAGTAATAGTATATAACGTTATACGTGATATGGTAATACTATATAACGTTATACGTTATATAGTAATATTATATAACGTTATACGTTACATAGTAATAGAATATAACGTTATACGTTATATAGTAATATTATATAACGTTATGCGTTATATAGTAATAGTATAGAACGTTATACGTTATATAGTAATAGTATATAACGCTAAACGTTAATACGTAATAGTATATAACGTTATACGTTATATAGTAATAGTATATAACGTTATACGTTAAATAGTAATAGTATATAACGTTATACGTTGTATAGTAATAGTATATAACGTTATACGTTATATAGTAATAGTATATAACGTTATACATCATATAGTAATAGTATATAACGTTATACGTTAGTACGTAATAATATATATCGTTATACGTTATATAGTAATAGTATATAACGTTATACGTTACATAGTAATAGTATATAACGTTATACGTTATATAGTAAAAGTATATAACGTTATACGTTATATAGTAATAGTATATAACGTTATACGTTATATAGTAATATTATATAACGTTATGCGTTATATAGTAATAGTATATAACGTTATACGATAGTACGTAATAGTATATAACGTTATACGTGATATGGTAATACTATATAACGTTATACGTTATATAGTAATAGTATATAACGTTATACGTTATATAGTAATAGTATAGAACGTTATACGTTATATAGTAATAGTATATAACGCTATACGTTATATAGTAATAGTATATAACGTTATACGTTAGTACGTAATAATATACAACGTTATACGTGATATGGCAGTACTATATAACGTTATACGTTATTACGTAATAGTATATAACGTTATACGTTATTACGTAATAGTATATAACGTTATACGTTGTATAGTAATAGTATATAACGTTATACGTTATATAGTAATATTATATAACGTTATGCGTTATATAGTAATAGTATATAACGTTATACGATAGTACGTAATAGTATATAACGTTATACGTGATATGGTAATACTATATAACGTATAACGTTATATACTATTACTATATAACGTATAACGTTATATAGTAATAGTATATAACGTTATACGTTATATAGTAATAGTATATAACGTTATACGTTATATAGTAATAGTATATAACGTTATACGTTAGTACGTAATAATATACAACGTTATACGTGATATGGCAGTACTATATAACGTTATACGTTAATACGTAATAGTATATAACGTTATACGTTAATACGTAATAGTATATAACGTTATACGTTATATAGTAATAGTATATAACGTTATACGTTATATAGTAATATTATATAACGTTATGCGTTATATAGTAATAGTATATAACGTTATACGTTATATAGTAATAGTATATAACGTTATACGTTAGTACGTAATAATATATATCGTTATACGTTATATAGTAATAGTACATAACGTTATACGTTATATAGTAATATTATATAACGTTATGCGTTATATAGTAATAGTATATAACGTTATGCGTTATATAGTAATAGTATATAACGTTATGCGTTATATAGTAATAGTATATAACGTTATGCGTTATATAGTAATATTATATAACGTTATGCGTTATATAGCAATAGTATATAACGTTATACGTTATATAGTAATAGAATATAACGTTATACGTTATATAGTAATATTATATAACGTTATGCGTTATATAGTAATAGTATAGAACGTTATACGTTATATAGTAATAGTATATAACGTTATACGTTATATAGTAATAGTATATAACGTTATACGTTAGTACGTAATAGTATATAACGTTATACGTGATATGGTAATACTATATAACGTTATACGTTATATAGTAATAGTATATAACGTTATGCGTTATATAGTAATAGTATATAACGTTATGCGTTATATAGTAATAGTATATACCGTTATGCGTTATATAGTAATATTATATAACGTTATGCGTTATATAGCAATAGTATATAACGTTATACGTTATATAGTAATAGTATATAACGTTATACGTTATATAGTAATAGTATATAACGTTATACGTTATATAGTAATAGTATATAACGTTATACGTTATATAGTAATATTATATAACGTTATGCGTTATATAGTAATAGTATATAACGTTATACGTTATATAGTAATATTATATAACGTTATGCGTTATATAGTAATAGTATATAACGTTATACGTTATATAGTAATAGTATATAACGTTATACGTTAGTACGTAATAGTATATAACGTTATACGTTATATAGTAATAGTATATAACGTTATACGTTATATAGTAATATTATATAACGTTATGCGTTATATAGTAATAGTATATAACGTTATACGATAGTACGTAATAGTATATAACGTTATACGTGATATGGTAATACTATATAACGTTATACGTTATATAGTAATAGTATATAACGTTATACGTTATATAGTAATAGTATAGAACGTTATACGTTATATAGTAATAGTATATAACGCTATACGTTATATAGTAATAGTATATAACGTTATACGTTAGTACGTAATAATATACAACGTTATACGTGATATGGCAGTACTATATAACGTTATACGTTATTACGTAATAGTATATAACGTTATACGTTATTACGTAATAGTATATAACGTTATACGTTATATAGTAATAGTATATAACGTTATACGTTATATAGTAATATTATATAACGTTATGCGTTATATAGTAATAGTATATAACGTTATACGATAGTACGTAATATTATATAACGTTATACGTGATATGGTATTACTATATAACGTATAACGTTATATAGTAATAGTATATAACGTTATACGTTATATAGTAATAGTATAGAACGTTATACGTTATATAGTAATAGTATATAACGTTATACGTTATATAGTAATAGTATATAACGTTATACGTTAGTACGTAATAGTATATAACGTTATACGTGATATGGTAATACTATATAACGTTATACGTTATATAGTAATAGTATATAACGTTATGCGTTATATAGTAATAGTATATAACGTTATGCGTTATATAGTAATAGTATATACCGTTATGCGTTATATAGTAATATTATATAACGTTATGCGTTATATAGCAATAGTATATAACGTTATACGTTATATAGTAATAGTATATAACGTTATACGTTATATAGTAATAGTATATAACGTTATACGTTATATAGTAATAGTATATAACGTTATACGTTATATAGTAATAGTATATAACGTTATACGTTATATAGTAATATTATATAACGTTATGCGTTATATAGTAATAGTATATAACGTTATACGTTATATAGTAATAGTATATAACGTTATACGTTAGTACGTAATAATATATATCGTTATACGTTATATAGTAATAGTACATAACGTTATACGTTATATAGTAATAGTATAGAACGTTATACGTTATATAGTAATAGTATATAACGCAAAACGTTATATAGTAATAGTATATAACGTTATACGTTAGTACGTAATAATATACAACGTTATACGTGATATGGCAGTACTATATAACGTTATACGTTATTACGTAATAGTATATAACGTTATACGTTATTACGTAATAGTATATAACGTTATACGTTATATAGTAATAGTATATAACGTTATACGTTATATAGTAATATTATATAACGTTATGCGTTATATAGTAATAGTATATAACGTTATACGATAGTACGTAATAGTATATAACGTTATACGTGATATGGTAATACTATATAACGTATAACGTTATATAGTAATAGTATATAACGTTATACGTTATATAGTAATAGTATATAACGTTATACGTTATATAGTAATAGTATATAACGTTATACGTTATATAGTAATAGTATATAACGTTATACGTTAGTACGTAATAATATACAACGTTATACGTGATATGGCAGTACTATATAACGTTATACGTTAATACGTAATAGTATATAACGTTATACGTTAATACGTAATAGTATATAACGTTATGCGTTATATAGTAATAGTATATAACGTTATACGTTATATAGTAATAGTATATAACGTTATACGTTAGTACGTAATAATATATATCGTTATACGTTATATAGTATTACTATATAACGTTATACGTTAGTACGTAATAATATATATCGTTATACGTTATATAGTAATAGTACATAACGTTATACGTTATATAGTAATATTATATAACGTTATGCGTTATATAGTAATAGTATATAACGTTATGCGTTATATAGTAATAGTATATAACGTTATGCGTTATATAGTAATAGTATATAACGTTATGCGTTATATAGTAATATTATATAACGTTATGCGTTATATAGCAATAGTATATAACGTTATACGTTATATAGTAATAGAATATAACGTTATACGTTATATAGTAATATTATATAACGTTATGCGTTATATAGTAATAGTATAGAACGTTATACGTTATATAGTAATAGTATATAACGTTATACGTTATATAGTAATAGTATATAACGTTATACGTTAGTACGTAATAGTATATAACGTTATACGTGATATGGTAATACTATATAACGTTATACGTTATATAGTAATAGTATATAACGTTATGCGTTATATAGTAATAGTATATAACGTTATGCGTTATATAGTAATAGTATATACCGTTATGCGTTATATAGTAATATTATATAACGTTATGCGTTATATAGCAATAGTATATAACGTTATACGTTATATAGTAATAGTATATAACGTTATACGTTATATAGTAATAGTATATAACGTTATACGTTATATAGTAATAGTATATAACGTTATACGTTATATAGTAATAGTATATAACGTTATACGTTATATAGTAATATTATATAACGTTATGCGTTATATAGTAATAGTATATAACGTTATACGTTATATAGTAATAGTATATAACGTTATACGTTAGTACGTAATAGTATATAACGTTATACGTGATATGGTAATACTATATAACGTTATACGTTATATAGTAATAGTATATAACGTTATACGTTATATAGTAATAGTATATAACGTTATACGTTATATAGTAATAGTATATAACGTTATACGTTATATAGTAATAGTATATAACGTTATACGTTAATACGTAATAGTATATAACGTTATACGTTATATAGTAATAGTATATAACGTTATACGTTATATAGTATAAGTATATAACGTTATACGTTATATAGTAACAGTATATAACGTTATACGTTATATAGTAATAGTATATAACGTTATACGTTATATAGTAATATTATATAACGTTATGCGTTATATAGTAATAGTATATATCGTTATACGTTATATAGTAATAGTATATAACGTTATGCGTTATATAGTAACAGTATATAACGTTATACGATAGTACGTAATAGTATATAACGTTATACGTGATATGGTAATACTATATAACGTTATACGTTATATAGTAATAGTATATAACGTTATACGTTATATAGTAATAGTATATAACGTTATACGTTATATAGTAATAGTATATAACGTTATACGTTATATAGTAATAGTATATAACGTTATACGTTATATACTAATAGTATATAACGTATAACGTTATATACCATTACTATATAACGTTATACGTTATATAGTAATAGTATATAACGTTATACGTTAATACGTAATAGTATATATCGTTATACGTTATATAGTAATAGTATATAACGTTATACGTTAAATAGTAATAGTATATAACGTTATACGTTATATAGTAATAGTATATAACGTTATACGTTAATACGTAATAGTATATAACGTTATACGTTATATAGTAATAGTATATAACGTTATACGTTATATAGTAATAGTATATAACGTTATACGTTATATAGTAATAGTATATAACGTTATACGTTATATAGTAATAGTATATAACGTTATGCGTTATATAGTAATAGTATATAACGTTATACGTTATATAGTAATAGTATATAACGTTATACGTTATGTAGTAATAGTATGTAACGTTATACGTTATATAGTAATAGTATATAACGTTATGCGTTATATAGTAACAGTATATAACGTTATACGATAGTACGTAATAGTATATAACGTTATGCGTTATATAGTAATAGTATATAACGTTATGCGTTATATAGTAATAGTATATAACGTTATACGTTATATAGTAATAGTATATAACGTTATGCGTTATATAGTAATAATATATAACGTTATACGTGATATGGCAATACTATATAACGTTATACGTTATTACGTAATAGTATATAACGTTATACGTTATATAGTAATAGTATATAACGTTATACGTTATATAGGAATAGTATATAACGTTATACGTTATATAGTAATATTATATAACGTTATGCGTTATATAGTAATAGTATATAACGGTATACGTTATGTAGTAATAGTATATAACGTTATGCGTTATATAGTAATAGTATATAACGTTATACGATAGTACGGAATAGTATATATCGTTATACGTTATATAGTAATAGTATATAACGTTATACGTTAGTACGTAATAATATACAACGTTATACGTGATATGGCAATACTATATAACGTTATACGTTATATAGTAATAGTATATAACGTTATACGTTATATAGTAATATTATGTAACGTTATACGTTATATAGTAATAGTATATAACGTTATACGTTATATAGTAATAGTATATAACGTTATACGCTATAGTAATAGTATATAACGTTATACGTTATATAGTAATAGTATATAACGTTATACGTTATATAGTAATAGTATATAACGTTATACGATATAGTAATAGTATATAACGTTATACGTTATATAGTAATATTATATAACGTTATGCGTTATATAGTAATAGTATATAACGTTATACGTTATATAGTAATAGTATATAACGTTATACGTTATATAGTAATAGTATATAACGTTATACGTTATATAGTAATATTATATAACGTTATGCGTTATATAGTAATAGTATATAACGTTATACGTTATATAGTAATAGTATATAACGTTATACGTTATATAGTAATAGTATATAACGTTATACGTTATATAGTAATAGTATATAACGTTATACGTTATATAGTAATAGTATATAACGTTATACGTTATATAGTAATAGTATATAACGTTATGCGTTGTATAGTAATAGTATATAACGTTATGCGTTGTATAGTAATAGTATATAACGTTATGCGTTATATAGTAATAGTATATAACGTTATGCGTTATATAGTAATAATATATAACGTTATACGTTATATAGTAATAGTATATAACGTTATGCGTTATATAGTAATAGTATATAACGTTATACGTTATATAGTAATAGTATATAACGTTATACGTTATGTAGTAATAGTATGTAACGTTATACGTTATATAGTAATAGTATATAACGTTATACGTTATATAGTAATAGTATATAACGTTATACGTTATACAGTAAAATTATATAACGTTATGCGTTATATAGTAATAGTATATAACGTTGTACGATAGTACGGAATAGTATATATCGTTATACGTTATATAGTAATAGTATATAACGTTATACGTTATATAGTAATAGTATATAACGTTATACGTTATATAGTAATAGTATATAACGTTATACGTTATATAGTAATAGTATATAACGTTATACGTTATATAGTAATAGTATATAACGTTATACGTTATATAGTAATAGTATATAACGTTATACGTTATATAGTAATAGTATATAACGTTATACGTTAGTAGGTAATAATATATAACGTTATACGTTATTACGTAATAGTATATAACGTTATACGTTATATAGTAATAGTATATAACGTTATACGATATATAGTAATATTATATAACGTTATGCGTTATATAGTAATAGTATATAACGTTATACGTTATATAGTAATAGTATATAACGTTATACGTTATATAGTAATATTATATAACGTTATACGTTATATAGTAATAGTATATAACGTTATACGTTATATAGTAATAGTATATAACGTTATACGTTATACAGTAAAATTATATAACGTTATGCGTTATATAGTAATAGTATATAACGTTGTACGATAGTACGGAATAGTATATAACGTTATACGTTAATACGTAATAGTATATATCGTTATAAGTTATATAGTAATAGTATATAGCGATATACGTTATATAGTAATAGTATATAACGTTATACGTTATATAATAATAGTATATAACGTTATACGTTATATAGTAATAGTATATAACGTTATACGTTATATAGTAATAGTATATAACGTTATACGTTATATAGTAATATTATATAACGTTATGCGTTATATAGTAATAGTATATAACGTTATACGTTATATAGTAATAGTATATAACGTTATACGTTATATAGTAATATTATATAACGTTATGCGTTATATAGTAATAGTATATAACGTTATGCGTTATATAGTAATAGTATATAACGTTATACGTTATATAGTAATAGTATATAACGTTATGCGTTATATAGTAATAATATATAACGTTATACGTTATATAGTAATAGTATATAACGTTATGCGTTATATAGTAATAGTATATAACGTTATACGTTATGTAGTAATAGTATATAACGTTATACGTTATATAGTAATATTATATAACGTTATGCGTTATATAGTAATAGTATATAACGTTATACGTTATATAGTAATAGTATATAACGTTATACGTTAGTACGTAATAATATATATCGTTATACGTTATATAGTAATAGTACATAACGTTATACGTTATATAGTAATATTATATAACGTTATGCGTTATATAGTAATAGTATATAACGTTATGCGTTATATAGTAATAGTATATAACGTTATGCGTTATATAGTAATAGTATATAACGTTATGCGTTATATAGTAATATTATATAACGTTATGCGTTATATAGCAATAGTATATAACGTTATACGTTATATAGTAATAGAATATAACGTTATACGTTATATAGTAATATTATATAACGTTATGCGTTATATAGTAATAGTATAGAACGTTATACGTTATATAGTAATAGTATATAACGTTATACGTTATATAGTAATAGTATATAACGTTATACGTTAGTACGTAATAGTATATAACGTTATACGTGATATGGTAATACTATATAACGTTATACGTTATATAGTAATAGTATATAACGTTATGCGTTATATAGTAATAGTATATAACGTTATGCGTTATATAGTAATAGTATATACCGTTATGCGTTATATAGTAATATTATATAACGTTATGCGTTATATAGCAATAGTATATAACGTTATACGTTATATAGTAATAGTATATAACGTTATACGTTATATAGTAATAGTATATAACGTTATACGTTATATAGTAATAGTATATAACGTTATACGTTATATAGTAATATTATATAACGTTATGCGTTATATAGTAATAGTATATAACGTTATACGTTATATAGTAATATTATATAACGTTATGCGTTATATAGTAATAGTATATAACGTTATACGTTATATAGTAATAGTATATAACGTTATACGTTAGTACGTAATAGTATATAACGTTATACGTTATATAGTAATAGTATATAACGTTATACGTTATATAGTAATATTATATAACGTTATGCGTTATATAGTAATAGTATATAACGTTATACGATAGTACGTAATAGTATATAACGTTATACGTGATATGGTAATACTATATAACGTATAACGTTATATAGTAATAGTATATAACGTTATACGTTATATAGTAATAGTATAGAACGTTATACGTTATATAGTAATAGTATATAACGCTATACGTTATATAGTAATAGTATATAACGTTATACGTTAGTACGTAATAATATACAACGTTATACGTGATATGGCAGTACTATATAACGTTATACGTTATTACGTAATAGTATATAACGTTATACGTTATTACGTAATAGTATATAACGTTATACGTTATATAGTAATAGTATATAACGTTATACGTTATATAGTAATATTATATAACGTTATGCGTTATATAGTAATAGTATATAACGTTATACGATAGTACGTAATAGTATATAACGTTATACGTGATATGGTAATACTATATAACGTATAACGTTATATAGTAATAGTATATAACGTTATACGTTATATAGTAATAGTATAGAACGTTATACGTTATATAGTAATAGTATATAACGTTATACGTTATATAGTAATAGTATATAACGTTATACGTTAGTACGTAATAGTATATAACGTTATACGTGATATGGTAATACTATATAACGTTATACGTTATATAGTAATAGTATATAACGTTATGCGTTATATAGTAATAGTATATAACGTTATGCGTTATATAGTAATAGTATATACCGTTATGCGTTATATAGTAATATTATATAACGTTATGCGTTATATAGCAATAGTATATAACGTTATACGTTATATAGTAATAGTATATAACGTTATACGTTATATAGTAATAGTATATAACGTTATACGTTATATAGTAATAGTATATAACGTTATACGTTATATAGTAATAGTATATAACGTTATACGTTATATAGTAATATTATATAACGTTATGCGTTATATAGTAATAGTATATAACGTTATACGTTATATAGTAATAGTATATAACGTTATACGTTAGTACGTAATAATATATATCGTTATACGTTATATAGTAATAGTACATAACGTTATACGTTATATAGTAATAGTATATAACGTTATACGTTATATAGTAATAGTATATAACGCTATACGTTATATAGTAATAGTATATAACGTTATACGTTAGTACGTAATAATATACAACGTTATACGTGATATGGCAGTACTATATAACGTTATACGTTATTACGTAATAGTATATAACGTTATACGTTATTACGTAATAGTATATAACGTTATACGTTATATAGTAATAGTATATAACGTTATACGTTATATAGTAATATTATATAACGTTATGCGTTATATAGTAATAGTATATAACGTTATACGATAGTACGTAATAGTATATAACGTTATACGTGATATGGTAATACTATATAACGTATAACGTTATATAGTAATAGTATATAACGTTATACGTTATATAGTAATAGTATATAACGTTATACGTTATATAGTAATAGTATATAACGTTATACGTTATATAGTAATAGTATATAACGTTATACGTTAGTACGTAATAATATACAACGTTATACGTGATATGGCAGTACTATATAACGTTATACGTTAATACGTAATAGTATATAACGTTATACGTTAATACGTAATAGTATATAACGTTATACGTTATATAGTAATAGTATATAACGTTATACGTTATATAGTAATAGTATATAACGTTATACGTTAGTACGTAATAATATATATCGTTATACGTTATATAGTAATAGTATATAACGTTATACGTTAGTACGTAATAATATATATCGTTATACGTTATATAGTAATAGTACATAACGTTATACGTTATATAGTAATATTATATAACGTTATGCGTTATATAGTAATAGTATATAACGTTATGCGTTATATAGTAATAGTATATAACGTTATGCGTTATATAGTAATAGTATATAACGTTATGCGTTATATAGTAATATTATATAACGTTATGCGTTATATAGCAATAGTATATAACGTTATACGTTATATAGTAATAGAATATAACGTTATACGTTATATAGTAATATTATATAACGTTATGCGTTATATAGTAATAGTATAGAACGTTATACGTTATATAGTAATAGTATATAACGTTATACGTTATATAGTAATAGTATATAACGTTATACGTTAGTACGTAATAGTATATAACGTTATACGTGATATGGTAATACTATATAACGTTATACGTTATATAGTAATAGTATATAACGTTATGCGTTATATAGTAATAGTATATAACGTTATGCGTTATATAGTAATAGTATATACCGTTATGCGTTATATAGTAATATTATATAACGTTATGCGTTATATAGCAATAGTATATAACGTTATACGTTATATAGTAATAGTATATAACGTTATACGTTATATAGTAATAGTATATAACGTTATACGTTATATAGTAATAGTATATAACGTTATACGTTATATAGTAATAGTATATAACGTTATACGTTATATAGTAATATTATATAACGTTATGCGTTATATAGTAATAGTATATAACGTTATACGTTATATAGTAATAGTATATAACGTTATACGTTAGTACGTAATAGTATATAACGTTATACGTGATATGGTAATACTATATAACGTTATACGTTATATAGTAATAGTATATAACGTTATACGTTATATAGTAATAGTATATAACGTTATACGTTATATAGTAATAGTATATAACGTTATACGTTATATAGTAATAGTATATAACGTTATACGTTAATACGTAATAGTATATAACGTTATACGTTATATAGTAATAGTATATAACGTTATACGTTATATAGTATAAGTATATAACGTTATACGTTATATAGTAACAGTATATAACGTTATACGTTATATAGTAATAGTATATAACGTTATACGTTATATAGTAATATTATATAACGTTATGCGTTATATAGTAATAGTATATATCGTTATACGTTATATAGTAATAGTATATAACGTTATGCGTTATATAGTAACAGTATATAACGTTATACGATAGTACGTAATAGTATATAACGTTATACGTGATATGGTAATACTATATAACGTTATACGTTATATAGTAATAGTATATAACGTTATACGTTATATAGTAATAGTATATAACGTTATACGTTATATAGTAATAGTATATAACGTTATACGTTATATAGTAATAGTATATAACGTTATACGTTATATACTATTACTATATAACGTATAACGTTATATACTAATAGTATATAACGTTATACGTTATATAGTAATAGTATATAACGTTATACGTTAATACGTAATAGTATATATCGTTATACGTTATATAGTAATAGTATATAACGTTATACGTTAAATAGTAATAGTATATAACGTTATACGTTATATAGTAATAGTATATAACGTTATACGTTAATACGTAATAGTATATAACGTTATACGTTATATAGTAATAGTATATAACGTTATACGTTATATAGTAATAGTATATAACGTTATACGTTATATAGTAATAGTATATAACGTTATACGTTATATAGTAATAGTATATAACGTTATGCGTTATATAGTAATAGTATATAACGTTATACGTTATATAGTAATAGTATATAACGTTATACGTTATGTAGTAATAGTATGTAACGTTATACGTTATATAGTAATAGTATATAACGTTATGCGTTATATAGTAACAGTATATAACGTTATACGATAGTACGTAATAGTATATAACGTTATGCGTTATATAGTAATAGTATATAACGTTATGCGTTATATAGTAATAGTATATAACGTTATACGTTATATAGTAATAGTATATAACGTTATGCGTTATATAGTAATAATATATAACGTTATACGTGATATGGCAATACTATATAACGTTATACGTTATTACGTAATAGTATATAACGTTATACGTTATATAGTAATAGTATATAACGTTATACGTTATATAGGAATAGTATATAACGTTATACGTTATATAGTAATATTATATAACGTTATGCGTTATATAGTAATAGTATATAACGGTATACGTTATGTAGTAATAGTATATAACGTTATGCGTTATATAGTAATAGTATATAACGTTATACGATAGTACGGAATAGTATATATCGTTATACGTTATATAGTAATAGTATATAACGTTATACGTTAGTACGTAATAATATACAACGTTATACGTGATATGGCAATACTATATAACGTTATACGTTATATAGTAATAGTATATAACGTTATACGTTATATAGTAATATTATGTAACGTTATACGTTATATAGTAATAGTATATAACGTTATACGTTATATAGTAATAGTATATAACGTTATACGCTATAGTAATAGTATATAACGTTATACGTTATATAGTAATAGTATATAACGTTATACGTTATATAGTAATAGTATATAACGTTATACGATATAGTAATAGTATATAACGTTATACGTTATATAGTAATATTATATAACGTTATGCGTTATATAGTAATAGTATATAACGTTATACGTTATATAGTAATAGTATATAACGTTATACGTTATATAGTAATAGTATATAACGTTATACGTTATATAGTAATATTATATAACGTTATGCGTTATATAGTAATAGTATATAACGTTATACGTTATATAGTAATAGTATATAACGTTATACGTTATATAGTAATAGTATATAACGTTATACGTTATATAGTAATAGTATATAACGTTATACGTTATATAGTAATAGTATATAACGTTATACGTTATATAGTAATAGTATATAACGTTATGCGTTGTATAGTAATAGTATATAACGTTATGCGTTGTATAGTAATAGTATATAACGTTATGCGTTATATAGTAATAGTATATAACGTTATGCGTTATATAGTAATAATATATAACGTTATACGTTATATAGTAATAGTATATAACGTTATGCGTTATATAGTAATAGTATATAACGTTATACGTTATATAGTAATAGTATATAACGTTATACGTTATGTAGTAATAGTATGTAACGTTATACGTTATATAGTAATAGTATATAACGTTATACGTTATATAGTAATAGTATATAACGTTATACGTTATACAGTAAAATTATATAACGTTATGCGTTATATAGTAATAGTATATAACGTTGTACGATAGTACGGAATAGTATATATCGTTATACGTTATATAGTAATAGTATATAACGTTATACGTTATATAGTAATAGTATATAACGTTATACGTTATATAGTAATAGTATATAACGTTATACGTTATATAGTAATAGTATATAACGTTATACGTTATATAGTAATAGTATATAACGTTATACGTTATATAGTAATAGTATATAACGTTATACGTTATATAGTAATAGTATATAACGTTATACGTTAGTAGGTAATAATATATAACGTTATACGTTATTACGTAATAGTATATAACGTTATACGTTATATAGTAATAGTATATAACGTTATACGATATATAGTAATATTATATAACGTTATGCGTTATATAGTAATAGTATATAACGTTATACGTTATATAGTAATAGTATATAACGTTATACGTTATATAGTAATATTATATAACGTTATACGTTATATAGTAATAGTATATAACGTTATACGTTATATAGTAATAGTATATAACGTTATACGTTATACAGTAAAATTATATAACGTTATGCGTTATATAGTAATAGTATATAACGTTGTACGATAGTACGGAATAGTATATAACGTTATACGTTAATACGTAATAGTATATATCGTTATAAGTTATATAGTAATAGTATATAGCGATATACGTTATATAGTAATAGTATATAACGTTATACGTTATATAATATTACTATATAACGTTATACGTTATATAGTAATAGTATATAACGTTATACGTTATATAGTAATAGTATATAACGTTATACGTTATATAGTAATATTATATAACGTTATGCGTTATATAGTAATAGTATATAACGTTATACGTTATATAGTAATAGTATATAACGTTATACGTTATATAGTAATATTATATAACGTTATGCGTTATATAGTAATAGTATATAACGTTATGCGTTATATAGTAATAGTATATAACGTTATACGTTATATAGTAATAGTATATAACGTTATGCGTTATATAGTAATAATATATAACGTTATACGTTATATAGTAATAGTATATAACGTTATGCGTTATATAGTAATAGTATATAACGTTATACGTTATGTAGTAATAGTATATAACGTTATACGTTATATAGTAATAGTATATAACGTTATACGTTATATAGTAATAGTATATAACGTTATACGTTATACAGTAAAATTATATAACGTTATGCGTTATATAGTAATAGTATATAACGTTGTACGATAGTACGGAATAGTATATACCGTTATACGTTATATAGTAATAGTATATAACGTTGTACGATAGTACGGAATAGTATATATCGTTATACGTTATATAGTAATAGTATATAACGTTATACGTTATATAGTAATAGTATATAACGTTATACGTTATATAGTAATAGTATATAACGTTATACGTTATATAGTAATAGTATATAACGTTATACGTTATATAGTAATAGTATATAACGTTATACGTTATATAGTAATAGTATATAACGTTATACGTTATATAGTAATAGTATATAACGTTATACGTTATATAGTAATATTATATAACGTTATGCGTTATATAGTAATGGTATATAACGTTATACGTTATATAGTAATAGTATATAACGTTATACGTTATATAATAATAGTATATAACGTTATACGTTATATAGTAATAGTATATAACGTTATACGTTATATAGTAATAGTATATAACGTTATACGTTATATAGTAATATTATATAACGTTATGCGTTATATAGTAATAGTATATAACGTTATACGTTATATAGTAATAGTATATAACGTTATACGTTATATAGTAATATTATATAACGTTATGCGTTATATAGTAATAGTATATAACGTTATGCGTTATGTAGTAATAGTATATAACGTTATACGTTATATAGTAATAGTATATAACGTTATACGTCATATAGTAATAGTATATAACGTTATACGTTAGTACGTAATAATATATATCGTTATACGTTATATAGTAATAGTATATAACGTTATACGCTATATAGTAATAGTATATAACGTTATACGTTATATAGTAATAGTATATAACGTTATACGTTATATAGTAATATTATATAACGTTATACGTTATATAGTAATAGTATATAACGTTGTACGATAGTACGGAATAGTATATAACGTTATACGTTAATACGTAATAGTATATATCGTTATAAGTTATATAGTAATAGTATATAGCGATATACGTTATATAGTAATAGTATATAACGTTATACGTTATATAATAATAGTATATAACGTTATACGTTATATAGTAATAGTATATAACGTTATACGTTATATAGTAATAGTATATAACGTTATACGTTATATAGTAATATTATATAACGTTATGCGTTATATAGTAATAGTATATAACGTTATACGTTATATAGTAATAGTATATAACGTTATACGTTATATAGTAATATTATATAACGTTATGCGTTATATAGTAATAGTATATAACGTTATGCGTTATGTAGTAATAGTATATAACGTTATACGTTATATAGTAATAGTATATAACGTTATACGATAGTACGGAATAGTATATATCGTTATACGTTATATAGTAATAGTATATAACGTTATACGTTATATAGTAATAGTATATAACGTTATACGATATAGTAATAGTATATAACGTTATACGTTATATAGTAATAGTATATAACGTTATACGTTATATAGTAATAGTATATAACGTTATACGATATAGTAATAGTATATAACGTTATACGTTATATAGTAATATTATATAACGTTATGCGTTATATAGTAATAGTATATAACGTTATACGTTATATAGTAATAGTATATAACGTTATACGTTATATAGTAATAGTATATAACGTTATACGTTATATAGTAATATTATATAACGTTATGCGTTATATAGTAATAGTATATAACGTTATACGTTATATAGTAATAGTATATAACGTTATACGTTATATAGTAATAGTATATAACGTTATACGTTATATAGTAATAGTATATAACGTTATACGTTATATAGTAATAGTATATAACGTTATACGTTATATAGTAATAGTATATAACGTTATGCGTTGTATAGTAATAGTATATAACGTTATGCGTTGTATAGTAATAGTATATAACGTTATGCGTTATATAGTAATAGTATATAACGTTATGCGTTATATAGTAATAATATATAACGTTATACGTTATATAGTAATAGTATATAACGTTATGCGTTATATAGTAATAGTATATAACGTTATACGTTATATAGTAATAGTATATAACGTTATACGTTATGTAGTAATAGTATGTAACGTTATACGTTATATAGTAATAGTATATAACGTTATACGTTATATAGTAATAGTATATAACGTTATACGTTATACAGTAAAATTATATAACGTTATGCGTTATATAGTAATAGTATATAACGTTGTACGATAGTACGGAATAGTATATATCGTTATACGTTATATAGTAATAGTATATAACGTTATACGTTATATAGTAATAGTATATAACGTTATACGTTATATAGTAATAGTATATAACGTTATACGTTATATAGTAATAGTATATAACGTTATACGTTATATAGTAATAGTATATAACGTTATACGTTAGTAGGTAATAATATATAACGTTATGCGTTATTACGTAATAGTATATAACGTTATACGTTATATAGTAATAGTATATAACGTTATACGATATATAGTAATATTATATAACGTTATGCGTTATATAGTAATAGTATATAACGTTATACGTTATATAGTAATAGTATATAACGTTATACGTTATATAGTAATATTATATAACGTTATACGTTATATAGTAATAGTATATAACGTTATACGTTATATAGTAATAGTATATAACGTTATACGTTATACAGTAAAATTATATAACGTTATGCGTTATATAGTAATAGTATATAACGTTGTACGATAGTACGGAATAGTATATAACGTTATACGTTAATACGTAATAGTATATATCGTTATAAGTTATATAGTAATAGTATATAGCGATATACGTTATATAGTAATAGTATATAACGTTATACGTTATATAATAATAGTATATAACGTTATACGTTATATAGTAATAGTATATAACGTTATACGTTATATAGTAATAGTATATAACGTTATCCGTTATATAGTAATATTATATAACGTTATGCGTTATATAGTAATAGTATATAACGTTATGCGTTATATAGTAATAATATATAACGTTATACGTTATATAGTAATAGTATATAACGTTATGCGTTATATAGTAATAGTATATAACGTTATACGTTATGTAGTAATAGTATATAACGTTATACGTTATATAGTAATAGTATATAACGTTATACGTTATATAGTAATAGTATATAACGTTATACGTTATACAGTAAAATTATATAACGTTATGCGTTATATAGTAATAGTATATAACGTTGTACGATAGTACGGAATAGTATATACCGTTATACGTTATATAGTAATAGTATATAACGTTGTACGATAGTACGGAATAGTATATATCGTTATACGTTATATAGTAATAGTATATAACGTTATACGTTATATAGTAATAGTATATAACGTTATACGTTATATAGTAATAGTATATAACGTTATACGTTATATAGTAATAGTATATAACGTTATACGTTATATAGTAATAGTATATAACGTTATACGTTATATAGTAATAGTATATAACGTTATACGTTATACGGTAAAATTATATAACGTTATGCGTTATATAGTAATAGTATATAACGTTGTACGATAGTACGGAATAGTATATACCGTTATACGTTATATAGTAATAGTATATAACGTTATACGTTATATAGTAATAGTATATAACGTTACACGTTATATAGTAATAGTATATAACGTTATACGTTATATAGTAATAGTATATAACGTTATACGTTAGTAGGTAATAATATATAACGTTATACGTGATATGGCAATACTATATGACGTTATACGTTATTACGTAATAGTATATAACGTTATACGTTATATAGTAATAGTATATAACGTTATACGTTATATAGTAATAGTATATAACGTTATACGTTATATAGTAATATTATATAACGTTATGCGTTATATAGTAATAGTATATAACGGTATACGTTATGTAGTAATAGTATATAACGTTATGCGTTATATAGTAATAGTATATAACGTTATACGTTAAATAGTAATAGTATATAACGTTATACGTTATATAGTAATAGTATATAACGTTATACGTTAATACGTAATAGTATATAACGTTATACGTTATATAGTAATAGTATATAACGTTATACGTTATATAGTAATAGTATATAACGTTATGCGTTATATAGTAATAGTATATAACGTTATACGTTATATAGTAATAGTATATAACGTTATACGTTATGTAGTAATAGTATGTAACGTTATACGTTATATAGTAATAGTATATAACGTTATGCGTTATATAGTAACAGTATATAACGTTATACGATAGTACGTAATAGTATATAACGTTATGCGTTATATAGTAATAGTATATAACGTTATGCGTTATATAGTAATAGTATATAACGTTATACGTTATATAGTAATAGTATATAACGTTATGCGTTATATAGTAATAATATATAACGTTATACGTGATATGGCAATACTATATAACGTTATACGTTATTACGTAATAGTATATAACGTTATACGTTATATAGTAATAGTATATAACGTTATACGTTATATAGGAATAGTATATAACGTTATACGTTATATAGTAATATTATATAACGTTATGCGTTATATAGTAATAGTATATAACGGTATACGTTATGTAGTAATAGTATATAACGTTATGCGTTATATAGTAATAGTATATAACGTTATACGATAGTACGGAATAGTATATATCGTTATACGTTATATAGTAATAGTATATAACGTTATACGTTAGTACGTAATAATATACAACGTTATACGTGATATGGCAATACTATATAACGTTATACGTTATATAGTAATAGTATATAACGTTATACGTTATATAGTAATATTATGTAACGTTATACGTTATATAGTAATAGTATATAACGTTATACGTTATATAGTAATAGTATATAACGTTATACGATATAGTAATAGTATATAACGTTATACGTTATATAGTAATAGTATATAACGTTATACGTTATATAGTAATAGTATATAACGTTATACGATATAGTAATAGTATATAACGTTATACGTTATATAGTAATATTATATAACGTTATGCGTTATATAGTAATAGTATATAACGTTATACGTTATATAGTAATAGTATATAACGTTATACGTTATATAGTAATAGTATATAACGTTATACGTTATATAGTAATATTATATAACGTTATGCGTTATATAGTAATAGTATATAACGTTATACGTTATATAGTAATAGTATATAACGTTATACGTTATATAGTAATAGTATATAACGTTATACGTTATATAGTAATAGTATATAACGTTATACGTTATATAGTAATAGTATATAACGTTATACGTTATATAGTAATAGTATATAACGTTATGCGTTGTATAGTAATAGTATATAACGTTATGCGTTGTATAGTAATAGTATATAACGTTATGCGTTATATAGTAATAGTATATAACGTTATGCGTTATATAGTAATAATATATAACGTTATACGTTATATAGTAATAGTATATAACGTTATGCGTTATATAGTAATAGTATATAACGTTATACGTTATATAGTAATAGTATATAACGTTATACGTTATGTAGTAATAGTATGTAACGTTATACGTTATATAGTAATAGTATATAACGTTATACGTTATATAGTAATAGTATATAACGTTATACGTTATACAGTAAAATTATATAACGTTATGCGTTATATAGTAATAGTATATAACGTTGTACGATAGTACGGAATAGTATATATCGTTATACGTTATATAGTAATAGTATATAACGTTATACGTTATATAGTAATAGTATATAACGTTATACGTTATATAGTAATAGTATATAACGTTATACGTTATATAGTAATAGTATATAACGTTATACGTTATATAGTAATAGTATATAACGTTATACGTTATATAGTAATAGTATATAACGTTATACGTTAGTAGGTAATAATATATAACGTTATACGTTATTACGTAATAGTATATAACGTTATACGTTATATAGTAATAGTATATAACGTTATACGATATATAGTAATATTATATAACGTTATGCGTTATATAGTAATAGTATATAACGTTATACGTTATATAGTAATAGTATATAACGTTATACGTTATATAGTATTACTATATAACGTTATACGTTATATAGTAATAGTATATAACGTTATACGTTATATAGTAATAGTATATAACGTTATACGTTATACAGTAAAATTATATAACGTTATGCGTTATATAGTAATAGTATATAACGTTGTACGATAGTACGGAATAGTATATAACGTTATACGTTAATACGTAATAGTATATATCGTTATAAGTTATATAGTAATAGTATATAGCGATATACGTTATATAGTAATAGTATATAACGTTATACGTTATATAATAATAGTATATAACGTTATACGTTATATAGTAATAGTATATAACGTTATACGTTATATAGTAATAGTATATAACGTTATACGTTATATAGTAATATTATATAACGTTATGCGTTATATAGTAATAGTATATAACGTTATACGTTATATAGTAATAGTATATAACGTTATACGTTATATAGTAATATTATATAACGTTATGCGTTATATAGTAATAGTATATAACGTTATGCGTTATATAGTAATAGTATATAACGTTATACGTTATATAGTAATAGTATATAACGTTATGCGTTATATAGTAATAATATATAACGTTATACGTTATATAGTAATAGTATATAACGTTATGCGTTATATAGTAATAGTATATAACGTTATACGTTATGTAGTAATAGTATATAACGTTATACGTTATATAGTAATAGTATATAACGTTATACGTTATATAGTAATAGTATATAACGTTATACGTTATACAGTAAAATTATATAACGTTATGCGTTATATAGTAATAGTATATAACGTTGTACGATAGTACGGAATAGTATATACCGTTATACGTTATATAGTAATAGTATATAACGTTGTACGATAGTACGGAATAGTATATATCGTTATACGTTATATAGTAATAGTATATAACGTTATACGTTATATAGTAATATTATATAACGTTATGCGTTATATAGTAATAGTATATAACGTTATACGTTATATAGTAATAGTATATAACGTTATACGTTATATAGTAATATTATATAACGTTATGCGTTATATAGTAATAGTATATAACGTTATGCGTTATGTAGTAATAGTATATAACGTTATACGTTATATAGTAATAGTATATAACGTTATACGTCATATAGTAATAGTATATAACGTTATACGTTAGTACGTAATAATATATATCGTTATACGTTATATAGTAATAGTATATAACGTTATACGCTATATAGTAATAGTATATAACGTTATACGTTATATAGTAATAGTATATAACGTTATACGTTATATAGTAATATTATATAACGTTATACGTTATATAGTAATAGTATATAACGTTGTACGATAGTACGGAATAGTATATAACGTTATACGTTAATACGTAATAGTATATATCGTTATAAGTTATATAGTAATAGTATATAGCGATATACGTTATATAGTAATAGTATATAACGTTATACGTTATATAATAATAGTATATAACGTTATACGTTATATAGTAATAGTATATAACGTTATACGTTATATAGTAATAGTATATAACGTTATACGTTATATAGTAATATTATATAACGTTATGCGTTATATAGTAATAGTATATAACGTTATACGTTATATAGTAATAGTATATAACGTTATACGTTATATAGTAATATTATATAACGTTATGCGTTATATAGTAATAGTATATAACGTTATGCGTTATGTAGTAATAGTATATAACGTTATACGTTATATAGTAATAGTATATAACGTTATGCGTTATATAGTAATAATATATAACGTTATACGTTATATAGTAATAGTATATAACGTTATGCGTTATATAGTAATAGTATATAACGTTATACGTTATATAGTAATAGTATATAACGTTATACGTTATGTAGTAATAGTATATAACGTTATACGTTATATAGTAATAGTATATAACGTTATACGTTATATAGTAATAGTATATAACGTTATACGTTATACGGTAAAATTATATAACGTTATGCGTTATATAGTAATAGTATATAACGTTGTACGATAGTACGGAATAGTATATACCGTTATACGTTATATAGTAATAGTATATAACGTTATACGTTATATAGTAATAGTATATAACGTTATACGTTATATAGTAATAGTATATAACGTTATACGTTATATAGTAATAGTATATAACGTTATACGTTAGTAGGTAATAATATATAACGTTATACGTGATATGGCAATACTATATGACGTTATACGTTATTACGTAATAGTATATAACGTTATACGTTATATAGTAATAGTATATAACGTTATACGTTATATAGTAATAGTATATAACGTTATACGTTATATAGTAATATTATATAACGTTATGCGTTATATAGTAATAGTATATAACGGTATACGTTATGTAGTAATAGTATATAACGTTATGCGTTATATAGTAATAGTATATAACGTTATACGTTATATAGTAATAGTATATAACGTTATACGTTATATAGTAATATTATATAACGTTATGCGTTATATAGTAATAGTATATAACGTTATGCGTTATATAGTAATAGTATATAACGTTATACGTTATATAGTAATAGTATATAACGTTATGCGTTATATAGTAATAATATATAACGTTATACGTGATATGGCAATACTATATAACGTTATACGTTATTACGTAATAGTATATAACGTTATACGTTATATAGTAATAGTATATAACGTTATACGTTATATAGGAATAGTATATAACGTTATACGTTATATAGTAATATTATATAACGTTATGCGTTATATAGTAATAGTATATAACGGTATACGTTATGTAGTAATAGTATATAACGTTATGCGTTATATAGTAATAGTATATAACGTTATACGATAGTACGGAATAGTATATATCGTTATACGTTATATAGTAATAGTATATAACGTTATACGTTAGTACGTAATAATATACAACGTTATACGTGATATGGCAATACTATATAACGTTATACGTTATATAGTAATAGTATATAACGTTATACGTTATATAGTAATATTATGTAACGTTATACGTTATATAGTAATAGTATATAACGTTATACGTTATATAGTAATAGTATATAACGTTATACGATATAGTAATAGTATATAACGTTATACGTTATATAGTAATAGTATATAACGTTATACGTTATATAGTAATAGTATATAACGTTATACGATATAGTAATAGTATATAACGTTATACGTTATACAGTAATATTATATAACGTTATGCGTTATATAGTAATAGTATATAACGTTATACGTTATATAGTAATAGTATATAACGTTATACGTTATATAGTAATAGTATATAACGTTATACGTTATATAGTAATATTATATAACGTTATGCGTTATATAGTAATAGTATATAACGTTATACGTTATATAGTAATAGTATATAACGTTATACGTTATATAGTAATAGTATATAACGTTATACGTTATATAGTAATAGTATATAACGTTATACGTTATATAGTAATAGTATATAACGTTATACGTTATATAGTAATAGTATATAACGTTATGCGTTGTATAGTAATAGTATATAACGTTATGCGTTGTATAGTAATAGTATATAACGTTATGCGTTATATAGTAATAGTATATAACGTTATGCGTTATATAGTAATAATATATAACGTTATACGTTATATAGTAATAGTATATAACGTTATGCGTTATATAGTAATAGTATATAACGTTATACGTTATATAGTAATAGTATATAACGTTATACGTTATGTAGTAATAGTATGTAACGTTATACGTTATATAGTAATAGTATATAACGTTATACGTTATATAGTAATAGTATATAACGTTATACGTTATACAGTAAAATTATATAACGTTATGCGTTATATAGTAATAGTATATAACGTTGTACGATAGTACGGAATAGTATATATCGTTATACGTTATATAGTAATAGTATATAACGTTATACGTTATATAGTAATAGTATATAACGTTATACGTTATATAGTAATAGTATATAACGTTATACGTTATATAGTAATAGTATATAACGTTATACGTTATATAGTAATAGTATATAACGTTATACGTTAGTAGGTAATAATATATAACGTTATACGTTATTACGTAATAGTATATAACGTTATACGTTATATAGTAATAGTATATAACGTTATACGATATATAGTAATATTATATAACGTTATGCGTTATATAGTAATAGTATATAACGTTATACGTTATATAGTAATAGTATATAACGTTATACGTTATATAGTAATATTATATAACGTTATACGTTATATAGTAATAGTATATAACGTTATACGTTATATAGTAATAGTATATAACGTTATACGTTATACAGTAAAATTATATAACGTTATGCGTTATATAGTAATAGTATATAACGTTGTACGATAGTACGGAATAGTATATAACGTTATACGTTAATACGTAATAGTATATATCGTTATAAGTTATATAGTAATAGTATATAGCGATATACGTTATATAGTAATAGTATATAACGTTATACGTTATATAATAATAGTATATAACGTTATACGTTATATAGTAATAGTATATAACGTTATACGTTATATAGTAATAGTATATAACGTTATACGTTATATAGTAATATTATATAACGTTATGCGTTATATAGTAATAGTATATAACGTTATGCGTTATATAGTAATAATATATAACGTTATACGTTATATAGTAATAGTATATAACGTTATGCGTTATATAGTAATAGTATATAACGTTGTACGTTATGTAGTAATAGTATATAACGTTATACGTTATATAGTAATAGTATATGACGTTATACGTTATATAGTAATAGTATATAACGTTATACGTTATACAGTAAAATTATATAACGTTATGCGTTATATAGTAATAGTATATAACGTTGTACGATAGTACGGAATAGTATATACCGTTATACGTTATATAGTAATAGTATATAACGTTGTACGATAGTACGGAATAGTATATATCGTTATACGTTATATAGTAATAGTATATAACGTTATACGTTATATAGTAATAGTATATAACGTTATACGTTATATAGTAATAGTATATAACGTTATACGTTATATAGTAATAGTATATAACGTTATACGTTATATAGTAATAGTATATAACGTTATACGTTATATAGTAATAGTATATAACGTTATACGTTATACGGTAAAATTATATAACGTTATGCGTTATATAGTAATAGTATATAACGTTGTACGATAGTACGGAATAGTATATACCGTTATACGTTATATAGTAATAGTATATAACGTTATACGTTATATAGTAATAGTATATAACGTTACACGTTATATAGTAATAGTATATAACGTTATACGTTATATAGTAATAGTATATAACGTTATACGTTAGTAGGTAATAATATATAACGTTATACGTGATATGGCAATACTATATGACGTTATACGTTATTACGTAATAGTATATAACGTTATACGTTATATAGTAATAGTATATAACGTTATACGTTATATAGTAATAGTATATAACGTTATACGTTATATAGTAATATTATATAACGTTATGCGTTATATAGTAATAGTATATAACGGTATACGTTATGTAGTAATAGTATATAACGTTATGCGTTATATAGTAATAGTATATAACGTTATACGTTATATAGTAATAGTATATAACGTTATACGTTATATAGTAATATTATATAACGTTATGCGTTATATAGTAATAGTATATAACGTTATGCGTTATATAGTAATAGTATATAACGTTATACGTTATATAGTAATAGTATATAACGTTATGCGTTATATAGTAATAATATATAACGTTATACGTGATATGGCAATACTATATAACGTTATACGTTATTACGTAATAGTATATAACGTTATACGTTATATAGTAATAGTATATAACGCTATACGTTATATAGGAATAGTATATAACGTTATACGTTATATAGTAATATTATATAACGTTATGCGTTATATAGTAATAGTATATAACGGTATACGTTATGTAGTAATAGTATATAACGTTATGCGTTATATAGTAATAGTATATAACGTTATACGATAGTACGGAATAGTATATATCGTTATACGTTATATAGTAATAGTATATAACGTTATACGTTAGTACGTAATAATATACAACGTTATACGTGATATGGCAATACTATATAACGTTATACGTTATATAGTAATAGTATATAACGTTATACGTTATATAGTAATATTATGTAACGTTATACGTTATATAGTAATAGTATATAACGTTATACGTTATATAGTAATAGTATATAACGTTATACGATATAGTAATAGTATATAACGTTATACGTTATATAGTAATAGTATATAACGTTATACGTTATATAGTAATAGTATATAACGTTATACGATATAGTAATAGTATATAACGTTATACGTTATATAGTAATATTATATAACGTTATGCGTTATATAGTAATAGTATATAACGTTATACGTTATATAGTAATAGTATATAACGTTATACGTTATATAGTAATAGTATATAACGTTATACGTTATATAGTAATATTATATAACGTTATGCGTTATATAGTAATAGTATATAACGTTATACGTTATATAGTAATAGTATATAACGTTATACGTTATATAGTAATAGTATATAACGTTATACGTTATATAGTAATAGTATATAACGTTATACGTTATATAGTAATAGTATATAACGTTATACGTTATATAGTAATAGTATATAACGTTATGCGTTGTATAGTAATAGTATATAACGTTATGCGTTGTATAGTAATAGTATATAACGTTATGCGTTATATAGTAATAGTATATAACGTTATGCGTTATATAGTAATAATATATAACGTTATACGTTATATAGTAATAGTATATAACGTTATGCGTTATATAGTAATAGTATATAACGTTATACGTTATATAGTAATAGTATATAACGTTATACGTTATGTAGTAATAGTATGTAACGTTATACGTTATATAGTAATAGTATATAACGTTATACGTTATATAGTAATAGTATATAACGTTATACGTTATACAGTAAAATTATATAACGTTATGCGTTATATAGTAATAGTATATAACGTTGTACGATAGTACGGAATAGTATATATCGTTATACGTTATATAGTAATAGTATATAACGTTATACGTTATATAGTAATAGTATATAACGTTATACGTTATATAGTAATAGTATATAACGTTATACGATATAGTAATAGTATATAACGTTATACGTTATATAGTAATATTATATAACGTTATGCGTTATATAGTAATAGTATATAACGTTATACGTTATATAGTAATAGTATATAACGTTATACGTTATATAGTAATAGTATATAACGTTATACGTTATATAGTAATATTATATAACGTTATGCGTTATATAGTAATAGTATATAACGTTATACGTTATATAGTAATAGTATATAACGTTATACGTTATATAGTAATAGTATATAACGTTATACGTTATATAGTAATAGTATATAACGTTATACGTTATATAGTAATAGTATATAACGTTATACGTTATATAGTAATAGTATATAACGTTATGCGTTGTATAGTAATAGTATATAACGTTATGCGTTGTATAGTAATAGTATATAACGTTATGCGTTATATAGTAATAGTATATAACGTTATGCGTTATATAGTAATAATATATAACGTTATACGTTATATAGTAATAGTATATAACGTTATGCGTTATATAGTAATAGTATATAACGTTATACGTTATATAGTAATAGTATATAACGTTATACGTTATGTAGTAATAGTATGTAACGTTATACGTTATATAGTAATAGTATATAACGTTATACGTTATATAGTAATAGTATATAACGTTATACGTTATACAGTAAAATTATATAACGTTATGCGTTATATAGTAATAGTATATAACGTTGTACGATAGTACGGAATAGTATATATCGTTATACGTTATATAGTAATAGTATATAACGTTATACGTTATATAGTAATAGTATATAACGTTATGCGTTATATAGTAATAGTATATAACGTTATACGTTATATAGTAATAGTATATAACGTTATACGTTATGTAGTAATAGTATGTAACGTTATACGTTATATAGTAATAGTATATAACGTTATACGTTATATAGTAATAGTATATAACGTTATACGTTATACAGTAAAATTATATAACGTTATGCGTTATATAGTAATAGTATATAACGTTGTACGATAGTACGGAATAGTATATATCGTTATACGTTATATAGTAATAGTATATAACGTTATACGTTATATAGTAATAGTATATAACGTTATACGTTATATAGTAATAGTATATAACGTTATACGTTATATAGTAATAGTATATAACGTTATACGTTATATAGTAATAGTATATAACGTTATACGTTATATAGTAATAGTATATAACGTTATACGTTAGTAGGTAATAATATATAACGTTATACGTGATATGGCAATACTATATAACGTTATACGTTATTACGTAATAGTATATAACGTTATACGTTATATAGTAATAGTATATAACGTTATACGATATATAGTAATATTATATAACGTTATGCGTTATATAGTAATAGTATATAACGTTATACGTTATATAGTAATAGTATATAACGTTATACGTTATATAGTAATATTATATAACGTTATACGTTATATAGTAATAGTATATAACGTTATACGTTATATAGTAATAGTATATAACGTTATACGTTATACAGTAAAATTATATAACGTTATGCGTTATATAGTAATAGTATATAACGTTGTACGATAGTACGGAATAGTATATGACGTTATACGTTAATACGTAATAGTATATATCGTTATAAGTTATATAGTAATAGTATATAGCGATATACGTTATATAGTAATAGTATATAACGTTATACGTTATATAATAATAGTATATAACGTTATACGTTATATAGTAATAGTATATAACGTTATACGTTATATAGTAATAGTATATAACGTTATACGTTATATAGTAATATTATATAACGTTATGCGTTATATAGTAATAGTATATAACGTTATACGTTATATAGTAATAGTATATAACGTTATACGTTATATAGTAATATTATATAACGTTATGCGTTATATAGTAATAGTATATAACGTTATGCGTTATATAGTAATAGTATATAACGTTATACGTTATATAGTAATAGTATATAACGTTATGCGTTATATAGTAATAATATATAACGTTATACGTTATATAGTAATAGTATATAACGTTATGCGTTATATAGTAATAGTATATAACGTTATACGTTATGTAGTAATAGTATATAACGTTATACGTTATATAGTAATAGTATATAACGTTATACGTTATATAGTAATAGTATATAACGTTATACGTTATATAGTAATAGTATATAACGTTATGCGTTATATAGTAATAGTATATAACGTTGTACGATAGTACGGAATAGTATATACCGTTATACGTTATATAGTAATAGTATATAACGTTGTACGATAGTACGGAATAGTATATATCGTTATACGTTATATAGTAATAGTATATAACGTTATACGTTATATAGTAATAGTATATAACGTTATACGTTATATAGTAATAGTATATAACGTTATACGTTATATAGTAATAGTATATAACGTTATACGTTATATAGTAATAGTATATAACGTTATACGTTATATAGTAATAGTATATAACGTTATACGTTAGTAGGTAATAATATATAACGTTATACGTGATATGGCAATACTAT
Source organism: Bombus terrestris (assembly GCF_910591885.1). Lineage (NCBI taxonomy): Eukaryota > Metazoa > Arthropoda > Insecta > Hymenoptera > Apidae > Bombus > Bombus terrestris. The sequence continues at coordinate 19,611,389 of NC_063271.1, read as the reverse complement.
ATAACGTTATACGTTATTACGTAATAGTATATAACGTTATACGTTATATAGTAATAGTATATAACGTTATACGTTATATAGTAATATTATATAACGTTATGCGTTATATAGTAATAGTATATAACGTTATACGTTATATAGTAATAGTATATAACGTTATACGTTATATAGTAATATTATATAACGTTATACGTTATATAGTAATAGTATATAACGTTATAAGTTATATAGTAATAGTATATAACGTTATACGTTATACAGTAAAATTATATAACGTTATGCGTTATATAGTAATAGTATATAACGTTGTACGATAGTACGGAATAGTATATAACGTTATACGTTAATACGTAATAGTATATATCGTTATAAGTTATATAGTAATAGTATATAGCGATATACGTTATATAGTAATAGTATATAACGTTATACGTTATATAATAATAGTATATAACGTTATACGTTATATAGTAATAGTATATAACGTTATACGTTATATAGTAATAGTATATAACGTTATACGTTATATAGTAATATTATATAACGTTATGCGTTATATAGTAATAGTATATAACGTTATACGTTATATAGTAATAGTATATAACGTTATACGTTATATAGTAATATTATATAACGTTATGCGTTATATAGTAATAGTATATAACGTTATGCGTTATATAGTAATAGTATATAACGTTATACGTTATATAGTAATAGTATATAACGTTATGCGTTATATAGTAATAATATATAACGTTATACGTTATATAGTAATAGTATATAACGTTATGCGTTATATAGTAATAGTATATAACGTTATACGTTATATAGTAATAGTATATAACGTTATACGTTATGTAGTAATAGTATATAACGTTATACGTTATATAGTAATAGTATATAACGTTATACGTTATATAGTAATAGTATATAACGTTATACGTTATACAGTAAAATTATATAACGTTATGCGTTATATAGTAATAGTATATAACGTTGTACGATAGTACGGAATAGTATATACCGTTATACGTTATATAGTAATAGTATATAACGTTATACGTTATATAGTAATAGTATATAACGTTATACGTTATATAGTAATAGTATATAACGTTATACGTTATATAGTAATAGTATATAACGTTATACGTTAGTAGGTAATAATATATAACGTTATGCGTTATATAGTAATAGTATATAACGTTGTACGATAGTACGGAATAGTATATAACGTTATACGTTAATACGTAATAGTATATATCGTTATAAGTTATATAGTAATAGTATATAGCGATATACGTTATATAGTAATAGTATATAACGTTATACGTTATATAATAATAGTATATAACGTTATACGTTATATAGTAATAGTATATAACGTTATACGTTATATAGTAATAGTATATAACGTTATACGTTATATAGTAATATTATATAACGTTATGCGTTATATAGTAATAGTATATAACGTTATACGTTATATAGTAATAGTATATAACGTTATACGTTATATAGTAATATTATATAACGTTATGCGTTATATAGTAATAGTATATAACGTTATGCGTTATATAGTAATAGTATATAACGTTATACGTTATATAGTAATAGTATATAACGTTATGCGTTATATAGTAATAATATATAACGTTATACGTTATATAGTAATAGTATATAACGTTATGCGTTATATAGTAATAGTATATAACGTTATACGTTATATAGTAATAGTATATAACGTTATACGTTATGTAGTAATAGTATATAACGTTATACGTTATATAGTAATAGTATATAACGTTATACGTTATATAGTAATAGTATATAACGTTATACGTTATACAGTAAAATTATATAACGTTATGCGTTATATAGTAATAGTATATAACGTTGTACGATAGTACGGAATAGTATATACCGTTATACGTTATATAGTAATAGTATATAACGTTATACGTTATATAGTAATAGTATATAACGTTGTACGATAGTACGGAATAGTATATACCGTTATACGTTATATAGTAATAGTATATAACGTTATACGTTATATAGTAATAGTATATAACGTTATACGTTATATAGTAATAGTATATAACGTTATACGTTATATAGTAATAGTATATAACGTTATACGTTAGTAGGTAATAATATATAACGTTATACGTGATATGGCAATACTATATAACGGTATACGTTATTACGTAATAGTATATAACGTTATACGTTATATAGTAATAGTATATAACGTTATACGATAGTACGGAATAGTATATATCGTTATACGTTATATAGTAATAGTATATAACGTTATACGTTATATAGTAATAGTATATAACGTTATACGTTATATAGTAATAGTATATAACGTTATACGTTATATAGTAATAGTATATAACGTTATAAGTTATATAGTAATAGTATATAACGTTATACGTTATATAGTAATAGTATATAACGTTATACGTTAGTAGGTAATAATATATAACGTTATACGTGATATGGTAATACTATATAACGTTATACGTTATTACGTAATAGTATATAACGTTATACGTTATATAGTAATAGTATATAACGTTATACGTTATATAGTAATATTATATAACGTTATGCGTTATATAGTAATAGTATATAACGTTATGCGTTATATAGTAATAGTATATAACGTTATACGTTATATAGTAATAGTATATAACGTTATACGTTATATAGTAATATTATATAACGTTATACGTTATATAGTAATAGTATATAACGTTATACGTTATATAGTAATAGTATATAACGTTATACGTTATATAGTAATAGTATATAACGTTATACGTTATATAGTAATAGTATATAACGTTATACGTTATATAGTAATAGTATATAACGTTATACGTTAGTAGGTAATAATATATAACGTTATACGTGATATGGCAATACTATATAACGTTATACGTTATTACATAATAGTATATAACGTTATACGTTATATAGTAATAGTATATAACGTTATACGTTATATAGTAATATTATATAACGTTATGCGTTATATAGTAATAGTATATAACGTTATACGTTATACAGTAAAATTATATAACGTTATGCGTTATATAGTAATAGTATATAACGTTGTACGATAGTACGGAATAGTATATACCGTTATACGTTATATAGTAATAGTATATAACGTTATACGTTATATAGTAATAATATATAACGTTATACGTTATATAGTAATAGTATATAACGTTATGCGTTATATAGTAATAGTATATAACGTTATACGTTATATAGTAATAGTATATAACGTTATACGTTATGTAGTAATAGTATATAACGTTATACGTTATATAGTAATAGTATATAACGTTATACGTTATATAGTAATAGTATATAACGTTATACGTTATACAGTAAAATTATATAACGTTATGCGTTATATAGTAATAGTATATAACGTTGTACGATAGTACGGAATAGTATATACCGTTATACGTTATATAGTAATAGTATATAACGTTATACGTTATATAGTAATAGTATATAACGTTGTACGATAGTACGGAATAGTATATACCGTTATACGTTATATAGTAATAGTATATAACGTTATACGTTATATAGTAATAGTATATAACGTTATACGTTATATAGTAATAGTATATAACGTTATACGTTATATAGTAATAGTATATAACGTTATACGTTAGTAGGTAATAATATATAACGTTATACGTGATATGGCAATACTATATAACGGTATACGTTATTACGTAATAGTATATAACGTTATACGTTATATAGTAATAGTATATAACGTTATACGATAGTACGGAATAGTATATATCGTTATACGTTATATAGTAATAGTATATAACGTTATACGTTATATAGTAATAGTATATAACGTTATACGTTATATAGTAATAGTATATAACGTTATACGTTATATAGTAATAGTATATAACGTTATAAGTTATACAGTAAAATTATATAACGTTATGCGTTATATAGTAATAGTATATAACGTTGTACGATAGTACGGAATAGTATATACCGTTATACGTTATATAGTAATAGTATATAACGTTATACGTTATATAGTAATAGTATATAACGTTGTACGATAGTACGGAATAGTATATACCGTTATACGTTATATAGTAATAGTATATAACGTTATACGTTATATAGTAATAATATATAACGTTATACGTTATATAGTAATAGTATATAACGTTATGCGTTATATAGTAATAGTATATAACGTTATACGTTATATAGTAATAGTATATAACGTTATACGTTATGTAGTAATAGTATATAACGTTATACGTTATATAGTAATAGTATATAACGTTATACGTTATATAGTAATAGTATATAACGTTATACGTTATACAGTAAAATTATATAACGTTATGCGTTATATAGTAATAGTATATAACGTTGTACGATAGTACGGAATAGTATATACCGTTATACGTTATATAGTAATAGTATATAACGTTATACGTTATATAGTAATAGTATATAACGTTGTACGATAGTACGGAATAGTATATACCGTTATACGTTATATAGTAATAGTATATAACGTTATACGTTATATAGTAATAGTATATAACGTTATACGTTATATAGTAATAGTATATAACGTTATACGTTATATAGTAATAGTATATAACGTTATACGTTAGTAGGTAATAATATATAACGTTATACGTGATATGGCAATACTATATAACGGTATACGTTATTACGTAATAGTATATAACGTTATACGTTATATAGTAATAGTATATAACGTTATACGATAGTACGGAATAGTATATATCGTTATACGTTATATAGTAATAGTATATAACGTTATACGTTATATAGTAATAGTATATAACGTTATACGTTATATAGTAATAGTATATAACGTTATACGTTATATAGTAATAGTATATAACGTTATAAGTTATATAGTAATAGTATATAACGTTATACGTTATATAGTAATAGTATATAACGTTATACGTTAGTAGGTAATAATATATAACGTTATACGTGATATGGCAATACTATATAACGTTATACGTTATTACGTAATAGTATATAACGTTATACGTTATATAGTAATAGTATATAACGTTATACGTTATATAGTAATATTATATAACGTTATGCGTTATATAGTAATAGTATATAACGTTATGCGTTATATAGTAATAGTATATAACGTTATACGTTATATAGTAATAGTATATAACGTTATACGTTATATAGTAATATTATATAACGTTATACGTTATATAGTAATAGTATATAACGTTATACGTTATATAGTAATAGTATATAACGTTATACGTTATATAGTAATAGTATATAACGTTATACGTTATATAGTAATAGTATATAACGTTATACGTTATATAGTAATAGTATATAACGTTATACGTTAGTAGGTAATAATATATAACGTTATACGTGATATGGCAATACTATATAACGTTATACGTTATTACATAATAGTATATAACGTTATACGTTATATAGTAATAGTATATAACGTTATACGTTATATAGTAATATTATATAACGTTATGCGTTATATAGTAATAGTATATAACGTTATACGTTATATAGTAATAGTATATAACGTTATACGTTATATAGTAATATTATATAACGTTATACGTTATATAGTAATAGTATATAACGTTATACGTTATATAGTAATAGTATATAACGTTATACGTTATACAGTAAAATTATATAACGTTATGCGTTATATAGTAATAGTATATAACGTTGTACGATAGTACGGAATAGTATATAACGTTATACGTTAATACGTAATAGTATATATCGTTATAAGTTATATAGTAATAGTATATAGCGATATACGTTATATAGTAATAGTATATAACGTTATACGTTATATAATAATAGTATATAACGTTATACGTTATATAGTAATAGTATATAACGTTATACGTTATATAGTAATAGTATATAACGTTATACGTTATATAGTAATATTATATAACGTTATGCGTTATATAGTAATAGTATATAACGTTATACGTTATATAGTAATAGTATATAACGTTATACGTTATATAGTAATATTATATAACGTTATGCGTTATATAGTAATAGTATATAACGTTATGCGTTATATAGTAATAGTATATAACGTTATACGTTATATAGTAATAGTATATAACGTTATGCGTTATATAGTAATAATATATAACGTTATACGTTATATAGTAATAGTATATAACGTTATGCGTTATATAGTAATAGTATATAACGTTATACGTTATATAGTAATAGTATATAACGTTATACGTTATGTAGTAATAGTATATAACGTTATACGTTATATAGTAATAGTATATAACGTTATACGTTATATAGTAATAGTATATAACGTTATACGTTATACAGTAAAATTATATAACGTTATGCGTTATATAGTAATAGTATATAACGTTGTACGATAGTACGGAATAGTATATACCGTTATACGTTATATAGTAATAGTATATAACGTTATACGTTATATAGTAATAGTATATAACGTTATACGTTATATAGTAATAGTATATAACGTTATACGTTAGTAGGTAATAATATATAACGTTATACGTGATATGGCAATACTATATAACGTTATACGTTATTACGTAATAGTATATAACGTTATACGTTATATAGTAATAGTATATAACGTTATACGTTATATAGTAATAGTATATAACGTTATACGTTATATAGTAATATTATATAACGTTATGCGTTATATAGTAATAGTATATAACGTTGTACGATAGTACGGAATAGTATATATCGTTATACGTTATATAGTAATAGTATATAACGTTATACGTTATATAGTAATATTATAAAACGTTATGCGTTATATAGTAATAGTATATAACGTTATGCGTTATATAGTAATAGTATATAACGTTATACGTTATATAGTAATAGTATATAACGTTATGCGTTATATAGTAATAATATATAACGTTATACGTTATATAGTAATAGTATATAACGTTATGCGTTATATAGTAATAGTATATAACGTTATACGTTATGTAGTAATAGTATATAACGTTATACGTTATATAGTAATAGTATATAACGTTATACGTTATATAGTAATAGTATATAACGTTATACGTTATACAGTAAAATTATATAACGTTATGCGCTATATAGTAATAGTATATAACGTTGTACGATAGTACGGAATAGTATATACCGTTATACGTTATATAGTAATAGTATATAACGTTGTACGATAGTACGGAATAGTATATATCGTTATACGTTATATAGTAATAGTATATAACGTTATACGTTATATAGTAATAGTATATAACGTTATACGTTATATAGTAATAGTATATAACGTTATACGTTATATAGTAATAGTATATAACGTTATACGTTATATAGTAATAGTATATAACGTTATACGTTATATAGTAATAGTATATAACGTTATACGTTAGTAGGTAATAATATATAACGTTATACGTGATATGGCAATACTATATAACGTTATACGTTATTACGTAATAGTATATAACGTTATACGTTATATAGTAATAGTATATAACGTTATACGTTATATAGTAATATTATATAACGTTATGCGTTATATAGTAATAGTATATAACGTTATACGTTATATAGTAATAGTATATAACGTTATACGTTATATAGTAATATTATATAACGTTATACGTTATATAGTAATAGTATATAACGTTATACGTTATATAGTAATAGTATATAACGTTATACGTTATACAGTAAAATTATATAACGTTATGCGTTATATAGTAATAGTATATAACGTTGTACGATAGTACGGAATAGTATATAACGTTATACGTTAATACGTAATAGTATATATCGTTATAAGTTATATAGTAGTAGTATATAGCGATATACGTTATATAGTAATAGTATATAACGTTATACGTTATATAATAATAGTATATAACGTTATACGTTATATAGTAATAGTATATAACGTTATACGTTATATAGTAATAGTATATAACGTTATACGTTATATAGTAATATTATATAACGTTATGCGTTATATAGTAATAGTATATAACGTTATACGTTATATAGTAATAGTATATAACGTTATACGTTATATAGTAATATTATATAACGTTATGCGTTATATAGTAATAGTATATAACGTTATGCGTTATATAGTAATAGTATATAACGTTATACGTTATATAGTAATAGTATATAACGTTATGCGTTATATAGTAATAATATATAACGTTATACGTTATATAGTAATAGTATATAACGTTATGCGTTATATAGTAATAGTATATAACGTTATACGTTATATAGTAATAGTATATAACGTTATACGTTATGTAGTAATAGTATATAACGTTATACGTTATATAGTAATAGTATATAACGTTATACGTTATATAGTAATAGTATATAACGTTAAATGTTATACAGTAAAATTATATAACGTTATGCGTTATATAGTAATAGTATATAACGTTGTACGATAGTACGGAATAGTATATACCGTTATACGTTATATAGTAATAGTATATAACGTTATACGTTATATAGTAATAGTATATAACGTTATACGTTATATAGTAATAGTATATAACGTTATACGTTATATAGTAATAGTATATAACGTTATACGTTAGTAGGTAATAATATATAACGTTATACGTGATATGGCAATACTATATAACGTTATACGTTATTACGTAATAGTATATAACGTTATACGTTATATAGTAATAGTATATAACGTTATACGTTATATAGTAATATTATATAACGTTATGCGTTATATAGTAATAGTATATAACGGTATACGTTATGTAGTAATAGTATATAACGTTATGCGTTATATAGTAATAGTATATAACGTTATACGTTATATAGTAATAGTATATAACGTTATACGTTATATAGTAATATTATATAACGTTATGCGTTATATAGTAATAGCATATAACGTTATGCGTTATATAGTAATAGTATATAACGTTATACGTTATATAGTAATAGTATATAACGTTATGCGTTATATAGTAATAATATATAACGTTATACGTGATATGGCAATACTATATAACGTTATACGTTATTACGTAATAGTATATAACGTTATACGTTATATAGTAATAGTATATAACGTTATACGTTATATAGTAATAGTATATAACGTTATACGTTATATAGTAATATTATATAACGTTATGCGTTATATAGTAATAGTATATAACGGTATACGTTATGTAGTAATAGTATATAACGTTATGCGTTATATAGTAATAGTATATAACGTTATACGATAGTACGGAATAGTATATATCGTTATACGTTATATAGTAATAGTATATAACGTTATACGTTAGTACGTAATAATATACAACGTTATACGTGATATGGCAATACTATATAACGTTATACGTTATATAGTAATAGTATATAACGTTATACGTTATATAGTAATATTATGTAACGTTATACGTTATATAGTAATAGTATATAACGTTATACGTTATATAGTAATAGTATATAACGTTATACGTTATACAGTAAAATTATATAACGTTATGCGTTATATAGTAATAGTATATAACGTTGTACGATAGTACGGAATAGTATAAAACGTTATACGTTAATACGTAATAGTATATATCGTTATAAGTTATATAGTAATAGTATATAGCGATATACGTTATATAGTAATAGTATATAACGTTATACGTTATATAATAATAGTATATAACGTTATACGTTATATAGTAATAGCATATAACGTTATACGTTATATAGTAATAGTATATAACGTTATACGTTATATAGTAATATTATATAACGTTATGCGTTATATAGTAATAGTATATAACGTTATACGTTATATACTATTACTATATAACGTATAACGTTATATAGTAATATTATATAACGTTATGCGTTATATAGTAATAGTATATAACGTTATACGATAGTACGGAATAGTATATATCGTTATACGTTATATAGTAATAGTATATAACGTTATACGTTATATAGTAATAGTATATAACGTTATACGTTATATAGTAATAGTATACAACGTTATACGTTATATAGTAATAGTATATAACGTTATATGTTAGTACGTAATAATATACAACGTTATACGTGATATGGCAATACTATATAACGTTATACGTTATATACTATTACTATAGAACGTTATACGTTATATAGTAATAGTATATAACGTTATACGTTATATAGTAATAGTATATAACGTTATACGTTATATAGTAATAGTATATAACGTTATGCGCTATATAGTAATAGTATATAACGTTATACGATAGTACGGAATAGTATATATCGTTATACGTTATATAGTAATAGTATATAACGTTATACGTTATATAGTAATAGTATATAACGTTATACGTTATATAGTAATAGTATATAACGTTATACGTTATATAGTAATAGTATATAACGTTATACGTTAGTACGTAATATTATACAACGTTATACGTGATATGGCATTACTATATAACGTATAACGTTATATAGTAATATTATATAACGTTATGCGTTATATAGTAATAGTATATAACGTTATACGTTATATAGTAATAGTATATAACGTTATACGTTATATAGTAATATTATATAACGTTATGCGTTATATAGTAATAGTATATAACGTTATACGATAGTACGGAATAGTATATATCGTTATACGTTATATAGTAATAGTATATAACGTTATACGTTATATAGTAATAGTATAGAACGTTATACGTTATATAGTAATAGTATACAACGTTATACGTTATATAGTAATAGTATATAACGTTATACGTTAGTACGTAATAATATACAACGTTATACGTGATATGGCAATACTATATAACGCATAACGTTATATAGTAATAGTATATAACGTTATACGTTATATAGTAATAGTATATAACGTTATACGTTATATAGTAATAGTATATAACGTTATACGTTATATAGTAATATTATATAACGTTATGCGTTATATAGTAATAGTATATAACGTTATACGATAGTACGGAATAGTATATATCGTTATACGTTATATAGTAATAGTATATAACGTTATACGTTATATAGTAATAGTATATAACGTTATACGTTATATAGTAATAGTATATAACGTTATGCGTTATATAGTAATAGTATATAACGTTATACGATAGTACATAATAGTATATATCGTTATACGTTATATAGTAATAGTATATAACGTTATACGTTATATAGTAATAGTATATAGCGTTATACGTTATATAGTAATAATATATAACGTTATACGCTATATAGTAATATTATATAACGTTATGCGTTATATAGTAATAGTATGTAACGTTACACGTTATATAGTAATAGTATATAACGTTATACATTATATAGTAATAGTATATAACGTTATACGTTATGTAGTGATAGTATATAACGTTATACGTTATATAGTAATAGTACATAACGTTATACGTTATATAGTAATAGTATATAACGTTATACGTTATATAGTAATAGTATATAACGTTATACGTTATACAGTAAAATTATATAACGTTATGCGTTATATAGTAATAGTATATAACGTTGTACGATAGTACGGAATAGTATATAACGTTATACGTTAATACGTAATAGTATATATCGTTATAAGTTATATAGTAATAGTATATAGCGATATACGTTATATAGTAATAGTATATAACGTTATACGTTATATAATAATAGTATATAACGTTATACGTTATATAGTAATAGTATATAACGTTATACGTTATATAGTAATAGTATATAACGTTATACGTTATATAGTAATATTATATAACGTTATGCGTTATATAGTAATAGTATATAACGTTATACGTTATATAGTAATAGTATATAACGTTATACGTTATATAGTAATATTATATAACGTTATGCGTTATATAGTAATAGTATATAACGTTATGCGTTATATAGTAATAGTATATAACGTTATACGTTATATAGTAATAGTATATAACGTTATGCGTTATATAGTAATAATATATAACGTTATACGTTATATAGTAATAGTATATAACGTTATGCGTTATATAGTAATAGTATATAACGTTATACGTTATATAGTAATAGTATATAACGTTATACGTTATGTAGTAATAGTATATAACGTTATACGTTATATAGTAATAGTATATAACGTTATACGTTATATAGTAATAGTATATAACGTTAAATGTTATACAGTAAAATTATATAACGTTATGCGTTATATAGTAATAGTATATAACGTTGTACGATAGTACGGAATAGTATATACCGTTATACGTTATATAGTAATAGTATATAACGTTATACGTTATATAGTAATAGTATATAACGTTATACGTTATATAGTAATAGTATATAACGTTATACGTTATATAGTAATAGTATATAACGTTATACGTTATATAGTAATAGTATATAACGTTATACGTTAGTAGGTAATAATATATAACGTTATACGTGATATGGCAATACTATATAACGTTATACGTTATTACGTAATAGTATATAACGTTATACGTTATATAGTAATAGTATATAACGTTATACGTTATATAGTAATAGTATATAACGTTATACGTTATATAGTAATATTATATAACGTTATGCGTTATATAGTAATAGTATATAACGGTATACGTTATGTAGTAATAGTATATAACGTTATGCGTTATATAGTAATAGTATATAACGTTATACGTTATATAGTAATAGTATATAACGTTATGCGTTATATAGTAATAGTATATAACGTTATACGTTATGTAGTAATAGTATATAACGTTATACGTTATATAGTAATAGTATATAACGTTATACGTTATATAGTAATAGTATATAACGTTATACGTTATACAGTAAAATTATATAACGTTATGCGCTATATAGTAATAGTATATAACGTTGTACGATAGTACGGAATAGTATATACCGTTATACGTTATATAGTAATAGTATATAACGTTGTACGATAGTACGGAATAGTATATATCGTTATACGTTATATAGTAATAGTATATAACGTTATACGTTATATAGTAATAGTATATAACGTTATACGTTATATAGTAATAGTATATAACGTTATACGTTATATAGTAATAGTATATAACGTTATACGTTATATAGTAATAGTATATAACGTTATACGTTATATAGTAATAGTATATAACGTTATACGTTAGTAGGTAATAATATATAACGTTATACGTGATATGGCAATACTATATAACGTTATACGTTATTACGTAATAGTATATAACGTTATACGTTATATAGTAATAGTATATAACGTTATACGTTATATAGTAATATTATATAACGTTATGCGTTATATAGTAATAGTATATAACGTTATACGTTATATAGTAATAGTATATAACGTTATACGTTATATACTATTACTATATAACGTTATACGTTATATAGTAATAGTATATAACGTTATACGTTATATAGTAATAGTATATAACGTTATACGTTATACAGTAAAATTATATAACGTTATGCGTTATATAGTAATAGTATATAACGTTGTACGATAGTACGGAATAGTATATAACGTTATACGTTAATACGTAATAGTATATATCGTTATAAGTTATATAGTAATAGTATATAGCGATATACGTTATATAGTAATAGTATATAACGTTATACGTTATATAATAATAGTATATAACGTTATACGTTATATAGTAATAGTATATAACGTTATACGTTATATAGTAATAGTATATAACGTTATACGTTATATAGTAATATTATATAACGTTATGCGTTATATAGTAATAGTATATAACGTTATACGTTATATAGTAATAGTATATAACGTTATACGTTATATAGTAATATTATATAACGTTATGCGTTATATAGTAATAGTATATAACGTTATGCGTTATATAGTAATAGTATATAACGTTATACGTTATATAGTAATAGTATATAACGTTATGCGTTATATAGTAATAATATATAACGTTATACGTTATATAGTAATAGTATATAACGTTATGCGTTATATAGTAATAGTATATAACGTTATACGTTATATAGTAATAGTATATAACGTTATACGTTATGTAGTAATAGTATATAACGTTATACGTTATATAGTAATAGTATATAACGTTATACGTTATATAGTAATAGTATATAACGTTAAATGTTATACAGTAAAATTATATAACGTTATGCGTTATATAGTAATAGTATATAACGTTGTACGATAGTACGGAATAGTATATACCGTTATACGTTATATAGTAATAGTATATAACGTTATACGTTATATAGTAATAGTATATAACGTTATACGTTATATAGTAATAGTATATAACGTTATACGTTATATAGTAATAGTATATAACGTTATACGTTAGTAGGTAATAATATATAACGTTATACGTGATATGGCAATACTATATAACGTTATACGTTATTACGTAATAGTATATAACGTTATACGTTATATAGTAATAGTATATAACGTTATACGTTATATAGTAATAGTATATAACGTTATACGTTATATAGTAATATTATATAACGTTATGCGTTATATAGTAATAGTATATAACGGTATACGTTATGTAGTAATAGTATATAACGTTATGCGTTATATAGTAATAGTATATAACGTTATACGTTATATAGTAATAGTATATAACGTTATACGTTATATAGTAATATTATATAACGTTATGCGTTATATAGTAATAGCATATAACGTTATGCGTTATATAGTAATAGTATATAACGTTATACGTTATATAGTAATAGTATATAACGTTATGCGTTATATAGTAATAATATATAACGTTATACGTGATATGGCAATACTATATAACGTTATACGTTATTACGTAATAGTATATAACGTTATACGTTATATAGTAATAGTATATAACGTTATACGTTATATAGTAATAGTATATAACGTTATACGTTATATAGTAATATTATATAACGTTATGCGTTATATAGTAATAGTATATAACGGTATACGTTATGTAGTAATAGTATATAACGTTATGCGTTATATAGTAATAGTATATAACGTTATACGATAGTACGGAATAGTATATATCGTTATACGTTATATAGTAATAGTATATAACGTTATACGTTAGTACGTAATAATATACAACGTTATACGTGATATGGCAATACTATATAACGTTATACGTTATATAGTAATAGTATATAACGTTATACGTTATATAGTAATATTATGTAACGTTATACGTTATATAGTAATAGTATATAACGTTATACGTTATATAGTAATAGTATATAACGTTATACGTTATACAGTAAAATTATATAACGTTATGCGTTATATAGTAATAGTATATAACGTTGTACGATAGTACGGAATAGTATAAAACGTTATACGTTAATACGTAATAGTATATATCGTTATAAGTTATATAGTAATAGTATATAGCGATATACGTTATATAGTAATAGTATATAACGTTATACGTTATATAATAATAGTATATAACGTTATACGTTATATAGTAATAGCATATAACGTTATACGTTATATAGTAATAGTATATAACGTTATACGTTATATAGTAATATTATATAACGTTATGCGTTATATAGTAATAGTATATAACGTTATACGTTATATAGTATTACTATATAAC
Source organism: Bombus terrestris (assembly GCF_910591885.1). Classification (NCBI taxonomy): domain Eukaryota; kingdom Metazoa; phylum Arthropoda; class Insecta; order Hymenoptera; family Apidae; genus Bombus; species Bombus terrestris. The sequence goes on along the minus strand of NC_063271.1, from coordinate 19,595,604 downwards.
GTATAACGTTATATAGTAATATTATATAACGTTATGCGTTATATAGTAATAGTATATAACGTTATACGATAGTACGGAATAGTATATATCGTTATACGTTATATAGTAATAGTATATAACGTTATACGTTATATAGTAATAGTATATAACGTTATACGTTATATAGTAATAGTATACAACGTTATACGTTATATAGTAATAGTATATAACGTTATATGTTAGTACGTAATAATATACAACGTTATACGTGATATGGCAATACTATATAACGTTATACGTTATATAGTAATACTATAGAACGTTATACGTTATATAGTAATAGTATATAACGTTATACGTTATATAGTAATAGTATATAACGTTATACGTTATATAGTAATATTATATAACGTTATGCGCTATATAGTAATAGTATATAACGTTATACGATAGTACGGAATAGTATATATCGTTATACGTTATATAGTAATAGTATATAACGTTATACGTTATATAGTAATAGTATATAACGTTATACGTTATATAGTAATAGTATATAACGTTATACGTTATATAGTAATAGTATATAACGTTATACGTTAGTACGTAATATTATACAACGTTATACGTGATATGGCAATACTATATAACGTATAACGTTATATAGTAATATTATATAACGTTATGCGTTATATAGTAATAGTATATAACGTTATACGTTATATAGTAATAGTATATAACGTTATACGTTATATAGTAATATTATATAACGTTATGCGTTATATAGTAATAGTATATAACGTTATACGATAGTACGGAATAGTATATATCGTTATACGTTATATAGTAATAGTATATAACGTTATACGTTATATAGTAATAGTATAGAACGTTATACGTTATATAGTAATAGTATACAACGTTATACGTTATATAGTAATAGTATATAACGTTATACGTTAGTACGTAATAATATACAACGTTATACGTGATATGGCAATACTATATAACGTATAACGTTATATAGTAATAGTATATAACGTTATACGTTATATAGTAATAGTATATAACGTTATACGTTATATAGTAATAGTATATAACGTTATACGTTATATAGTAATATTATATAACGTTATGCGTTATATAGTAATAGTATATAACGTTATACGATAGTACGGAATAGTATATATCGTTATACGTTATATAGTAATAGTATATAACGTTATACGTTATATAGTAATAGTATATAACGTTATACGTTATATAGTAATAGTATATAACGTTATGCGTTATATAGTAATAGTATATAACGTTATACGATAGTACATAATAGTATATATCGTTATACGTTATATAGTAATAGTATATAACGTTATACGTTATATAGTAATAGTATATAGCGTTATACGTTATATAGTAATAATATATAACGTTATACGCTATATAGTAATATTATATAACGTTATGCGTTATATAGTAATAGTATGTAACGTTACACGTTATATAGTAATAGTATACAACGTTATACATTATATAGTAATAGTATATAACGTTATACGTTATGTAGTGATAGTATATAACGTTATACGTTATATAGTAATAGTACATAACGTTATACGTTATATAGTAATAGTATATAACGTTATACGTTATATAGTAATAGTATATAACGTTATACGTTATACAGTAAAATTATATAACGTTATGCGTTATATAGTAATAGTATATAACGTTGTACGATAGTACGGAATAGTATATAACGTTATACGTTAATACGTAATAGTATATATCGTTATAAGTTATATAGTAATAGTATATAGCGATATACGTTATATAGTAATAGTATATAACGTTATACGTTATATAATAATAGTATATAACGTTATACGTTATATAGTAATAGTATATAACGTTATACGTTATATAGTAATAGTATATAACGTTATACGTTATATAGTAATATTATATAACGTTATGCGTTATATAGTAATAGTATATAACGTTATACGTTATATAGTAATAGTATATAACGTTATACGTTATATAGTAATATTATATAACGTTATGCGTTATATAGTAATAGTATATAACGTTATGCGTTATATAGTAATAGTATATAACGTTATACGTTATATAGTAATAGTATATAACGTTATGCGTTATATAGTAATAATATATAACGTTATACGTTATATAGTAATAGTATATAACGTTATGCGTTATATAGTAATAGTATATAACGTTATACGTTATATAGTAATAGTATATAACGTTATACGTTATGTAGTAATAGTATATAACGTTATACGTTATATAGTAATAGTATATAACGTTATACGTTATATAGTAATAGTATATAACGTTAAATGTTATACAGTAAAATTATATAACGTTATGCGTTATATAGTAATAGTATATAACGTTGTACGATAGTACGGAATAGTATATACCGTTATACGTTATATAGTAATAGTATATAACGTTATACGTTATATAGTAATAGTATATAACGTTATACGTTATATAGTAATAGTATATAACGTTATACGTTATATAGTAATAGTATATAACGTTATACGTTATATAGTAATAGTATATAACGTTATACGTTAGTAGGTAATAATATATAACGTTATACGTGATATGGCAATACTATATAACGTTATACGTTATATAGTAATAGTATATAACGTTATACGTTATATAGTAATAGTATATAACGTTATACGTTATATAGTAATAGTATATAACGTTATACGTTATATAGTAATATTATATAACGTTATGCGTTATATAGTAATAGTATATAACGGTATACGTTATGTAGTAATAGTATATAACGTTATGCGTTATATAGTAATAGTATATAACGTTATACGTTATATAGTAATAGTATATAACGTTATACGTTATATAGTAATATTATATAACGTTATGCGTTATATAGTAATAGTATATAACGTTATGCGTTATATAGTAATAGTATATAACGTTATACGTTATATAGTAATAGTATATAACGTTATACGTTATATAGTAATAATATATAACGTTATACGTGATATGGCAATACTATATAACGTTATACGTTATTACGTAATAGTATATAACGTTATACGTTATATAGTAATAGTATATAACGTTATACGTTATATAGTAATAGTATATAACGTTATACGTTATATAGTAATATTATATAACGTTATGCGTTATATAGTAATAGTATATAACGGTATACGTTATGTAGTAATAGTATATAACGTTATGCGTTATATAGTAATAGTATATAACGTTATACGATAGTACGGAATAGTATATATCGTTATACGTTATATAGTAATAGTATATAACGTTATACGTTAGTACGTAATAATATACAACGTTATACGTGATATGGCAATACTATATAACGTTATACGTTATATAGTAATAGTATATAACGTTATACGTTATATAGTAATATTATGTAACGTTATACGTTATATAGTAATAGTATATAACGTTATACGTTATATAGTAATAGTATATAACGTTATACGTTATACAGTAAAATTATATAACGTTATGCGTTATATAGTAATAGTATATAACGTTGTACGATAGTACGGAATAGTATAAAACGTTATACGTTAATACGTAATAGTATATATCGTTATAAGTTATATAGTAATAGTATATAGCGATATACGTTATATAGTAATAGTATATAACGTTATACGTTATATAATAATAGTATATAACGTTATACGTTATATAGTAATAGCATATAACGTTATACGTTATATAGTAATAGTATATAACGTTATACGTTATATAGTAATATTATATAACGTTATGCGTTATATAGTAATAGTATATAACGTTATACGTTATATAGTAATAGTATATAACGTTATACGTTATATAGTAATATTATATAACGTTATGCGTTATATAGTAATAGTATATAACGTTATACGATAGTACGGAATAGTATATATCGTTATACGTTATATAGTAATAGTATATAACGTTATACGTTATATAGTAATAGTATATAACGTTATACGTTATATAGTAATAGTATACAACGTTATACGTTATATAGTAATAGTATATAACGTTATATGTTAGTACGTAATAATATACAACGTTATACGTGATATGGCAATACTATATAACGTTATACGTTATATAGTAATACTATAGAACGTTATACGTTATATAGTAATAGTATATAACGTTATACGTTATATAGTAATAGTATATAACGTTATACGTTATATAGTAATATTATATAACGTTATGCGCTATATAGTAATAGTATATAACGTTATACGATAGTACGGAATAGTATATATCGTTATACGTTATATAGTAATAGCATATAACGTTATACGTTATATAGTAATAGTATATAACGTTATACGTTATATAGTAATATTATATAACGTTATGCGTTATATAGTAATAGTATATAACGTTATACGTTATATAGTAATAGTATACAACGTTATACGTTATATAGTAATAGTATATAACGTTATACGTTAGTACGTAATAATATACAACGTTATACGTGATATGGCAATACTATATAACGTTATACGTTATATAGTAATAGTATATAACGTTATACGTTATATAGTAATAGTATATAACGTTATACGTTATATAGTAATAGTATATAACGTTATACGTTATATAGTAATATTATATAACGTTATGCGTTATATAGTAATAGTATATAACGTTATACGATAGTACGGAATAGTATATATCGTTATACGTTATATAGTAATAGTATATAACGTTATACGTTATATAGTAATAGTATATAACGTTATACGTTATATAGTAATAGTATATAACGTTATGCGTTATATAGTAATAGTATATAACGTTATACGATAGTACATAATAGTATATATCGTTATACGTTATATAGTAATAGTATATAACGTTATACGTTATATAGTAATAGTATATAGCGTTATACGTTATATAGTAATAATATATAACGTTATACGCTATATAGTAATATTATATAACGTTATGCGTTATATAGTAATAGTATGTAACGTTACACGTTATATAGTAATAGTATATAACGTTATACATTATATAGTAATAGTATATAACGTTATACGTTATGTAGTGATAGTATATAACGTTATACGTTATATAGTAATAGTACATAACGTTATACGTTATATAGTAATAGTATATAACGTTATACGTTATATAGTAATAGTATATAACGTTATGCGTTATATACTAATAGTATATAACGCTATACGATAGTACGTAATAGTATATATCGTTATACGTTATATAGTAATAGTATATAACGTTATACGTTAGTACGTAATAATATACAACGTAATACGTGATATGGCAATACTATATAACGTTATACGTTATTACGTAATAGTATATAACGTTATACGTTATATAGTAATAGTATATAACGTTATACGTTATATAGTAATAGTATATAACGTTATACGTTATATAGTAATATTATATAACGTTATACGTTATATAGTAATAGTATATAACGTTATACGTTATATAGTAATAGTATATAACGTTATACGTTATACAGTAAAATTATATAACGTTATGCGTTATATAGTAATAGTATATAACGTTGTACGATAGTACGGAATAGTATATAACGTTATACGTTAATACGTAATAGTATATATCGTTATAAGTTATATAGTAATAGTATATAGCGATATACGTTATATAGTAATAGTATATAACGTTATACGTTATATAATAATAGTATATAACGTTATACGTTATATAGTAATAGTATATAACGTTATACGCTATATAGTAATATTATATAACGTTATGCGTTATATAGTAATAGTATGTAACGTTATACGTTATATAGTAATAGTATATAACGTTATACGTTATATAGTAATAGTATATAACGTTATACGTTATATAGTAATAGTATATAACGTTATACGTTATATAGTAATATTATATAACGTTATGCGTTATATAGTAATAGTATAGAACGTTATACGTTATATAGTAATAGTATATAACGTTATACGTTATATAGTAATAGTATATAACGTTGTACGTTAGTACGTAATAATGTACAACGTTGTACGTAATATGGCAATACTATATAACGTTATACGTTATTACGTAATAGTATATAACGTTATACGTTATTACGTAATAGTATATAACGTTATACGTTATTACGTAATAGTATATAACGTTATACGTTATATAGTAATAGTATATAACGTTATGCGTTATATAGTAATAGTATATAACGTTATACGTTATATAGTAATAGTATATAACGTTATACGTTATATAGTAATAGTATATAACGTTATACGATATAGTAATAGTATATAACGTTATACGTTACATAGTAATATTATATAACGTTATGCGTTATATAGTAATAGTATATAACGTTATACGTTATATAGTAATAGTATATAACGTTATGCGATATATAGTAATAATATATAACGTTATACGTTATATAGTAATAGTATATAACGTTATACGTTATATAGTAATAGTATATAACGTTATACGTTATACAGTAAAATTATATAACGTTATGCGTTATATAGTAATAGTATATAACGTTGTACGATAGTACGGAATAGTATATATCGTTATACGTTATATAGTAATAGTATATAACGTTATACGTTATATAGTAATAGTATATAACGTTATACGTTATATAGTAATAGTATATAACGTTATACGTTATATAGTAATAGTATATAACGTTATACGTTATATAGTAATAGTATATAACGTTATACGTTAGTAGGTAATAATATATAACGTTATACGTGATATGGCAATACTATATAACGTTATACGTTATTACGTAATAGTATATAACGTTATACGTTATATAGTAATAGTATATAACGTTATACGTTATATAGTAATATTATATAACGTTATGCGTTATATAGTAATAGTATATAACGTTATACGTTATATAGTAATAGTATATAACGTTATACGTTATATAGTAATATTATATAACGTTATACGTTATATAGTAATAGTATATATCGTTATACGTTATATAGTAATAGTATATAACGTTATACGTTATATAGTAATAGTATATAACGTTATACGTTATACAGTAAAATTATATAACGTTATGCGTTATATAGTAATAGTATATAACGTTGTACGATAGTACGGAATAGTATATAACGTTATACGTTAATACGTAATAGTATATATCGTTATAAGTTATATAGTAATAGTATATAGCGATATACGTTATATAGTAATAGTATATAACGTTATACGTTATATAATAATAGTATATAACGTTATACGTTATATAGTAATAGTATATAACGTTATACGTTATATAGTAATAGTATATAACGTTATACGTTATATAGTAATATTATATAACGTTATGCGTTATATAGTAATAGTATATAACGTTATACGTTATATAGTAATAGTATATAACGTTATACGTTATATAGTAATATTATATAACGTTATGCGTCATATAGTAATAGTATATAACGTTATGCGTTATATAGTAATAGTATATAACGTTATACGTTATATAGTAATAGTATATAACGTTATGCGTTATATAGTAATAATATATAACGTTATACGTTATATAGTAATAGTATATAACGTTATGCGTTATATAGTAATAGTATATAACGTTATACGTTAGTAGGTAATAATATATAACGTTATACGTGATATGGCAATACTATATAACGTTATACGTTATTACGTAATAGTATATAACGTTATACGTTATATAGTAATAGTATATAACGTTATACGGTATATAGTAATAGTATATAACGTTATACGTTATATAGTAATATTATATAACGTTATACGTTATTACGTAATAGTAAATAACGTTATACGTTATATAGTAATAGTATATAACGTTATACGTTATATAGTAATAGTATATAACGTTATACGATATAGTAATAGTATATAACGTTATACGTTATATAGTAATATTATATAACGTTATGCGTTATATAGTAATAGTATATAACGTTATACGTTATATAGTAATAGTATATAACGTTATACGTTATATAGTAATATTATGTAACGTTATACGTTATATAGTAATAGTATATAACGTTATACGTTATATAGTAATAGTATATAACGTTGTACGTTATACAGTAAAATTATATAACGTTATGCGTTATATAGTAATAGTATATAACGTTGTACGATAGTACGGAATAGTATATAACGTTATACGTTAATACGTAGTAGTATATATCGTTATAAGTTATATAGTAATAGTATATAGCGATATACGTTATATAGTAATAGTATATAACGTTATACGTTATATAATAATAGTATATAACGTTATACGTTATATAGTAATAGCATATAACGTTATACGTTATATAGTAATAGTATATAACGTTATACGTTATATAGTAATATTATATAACGTTATGCGTTATATAGTAATAGTATATAACGTTATACGTTATATAGTAATAGTATATAACGTTATACGTTATATAGTAATATTATATAACGTTATGCGTTATATAGTAATAGTATATAACGTTATACGATAGTACGGAATAGTATATATCGTTATACGTTATATAGTAATAGTATATAACGTTATACGTTATATAGTAATAGTATATAACGTTATACGTTATATAGTAATAGTATATAACGTTATACGTTATACAGTAAAATTATATAACGTTATGCGTTATATAGTAATAGTATATAACGTTGTACGATAGTACGGAATAGTATATACCGTTATACGTTATATAGTAATAGTATATAACGTTATACGTTATATAGTAATAGTATATAACGTTACACGTTATATAGTAATAGTATATAACGTTATACGTTATATAGTAATAGTATATAACGTTATACGTTAGTAGGTAATAATATATAACGTTATACGTGATATGGCAATACTATATAACGTTATACGTTATTACGTAATAGTATATAACGTTATACGTTATATAGTAATAGTATATAACGTTATACGGTATATAGTAGTAGTATATAACGTTATACGTTATATAGTAATAGTATATAACGTTATGCGTTATATAGTAATAGTATATAACGTTATACGTTATATAGTAATAGTATATAACGTTATGCGTTATATAGTAATAATATATAACGTTATACGTTATATAGTAATAGTATATAACGTTATACGTTATATAGTAATAGTATATAACGTTATACGTTATACAGTAAAATTATATAACGTTATGCGTTATATAGTAATAGTATATAACGTTGTACGATAGTACGGAATAGTATATATCGTTATACGTTATATAGTAATAGTATATAACGTTATACGTTATATAGTAATAGTATATAACGTTATACGTTATATAGTAATAGTATATAACGTTATACGTTATATAGTAATAGTATGTCGGAGATGCAGGGACATCGAGCCTTTCTTTTGGAAGATTTCTCAATACTTGGGCTCGGGGTGACATAACTGGTCGCCGAACGTAGCCACGGTCACGGGATGAACGAAATGTTTTACAAAGGAGGTTCCAGTGTTAAGGGATACGCTGTATAAACAATCAAGTCTTGATCAGGAGCAATGCTGGTTTATGTGGAACTGCCTAGTTACGGCGCTTGGGAGTTTGTTGATATTCCCGATCGATATGTATTTGATATATGTAACTGTATCTGTCTTTTATTTTGCAATCTCCTTGGAGAGTTTACTGTCATCGTCTTGGAGTGTGTCTTAGAGAAACCCTGTGCCAGAGTGAACGTGTCAGTGTGCTATCAAAAATATATTAAAACGTACAGAAAGTTTCCCGTTGACCGTGGATTCGTTACAGAACCCAAGAATATTATTTAAAGCATTTGTTTACTTATTATTTGATATCTTAGTTAACCGATAAACTAACTTTGTAAAGAAATATAATTTTATGTAAATACAACCTTTATTGAACATCATGATGGCAAATGCTAACGAAGAATCGTCTCGCGCTCGAAATCCAAACGACAATTCGACATCAGAAGTGGGATACGTGCCGTTTATTACTATGCAAGAGCATTTGACTGTCATGCGAGAGTTGATTCAGACGCTAGTGCAAAAACCGAAAGAAGAACCAAAAAAATTATCGCTTCCGCGCTTTAATCCTGAAATTGCGGGTTCTGACTCAGCTGCATGGTGTGCAGTTGTTAATTTGTATATGAAAGAGAATCCTTTACAAGGCAGTGCGTTGTTTTCTGCTTTAAGTTGCGCACTGGAAGGATCGGCAGCACAATGGCTTACGCAGGTGCTAGTAGGTAGAGAAGTTACCTGGACAAAATTTAAAGACCTTTTTATTGCGCGTTTTGGTGGTAGAGAAACAGCAACTTCGGCGTTAATGAAAATGTCCAACGAAAAACCGCTGAAGGATGAAACCTTGGGAGCATTTGGAATTCGTCTTCGCTCTCTCTTGAAAGCGAGGTGGGAAAATTCAACTATGGCTGAGGTGATCAATGCTTCTGTCCTTTTCCAATTGGCTTCGCAAGATCAACGAATTGAGCGAATAGCACTTACGACTGATATCAAGACAGAGGATCAATTTCTAAGTGAAATGAGAGCATTCTCCTTTGCGAAGAAGAGGTCAGTGTCTTCGTTGGATAACTCTACTGCGGCTCCTGAAGCAAAACGATATAAGATTTCTGATTTCTACCGAAACAAATGTCATTACTGTGGTAACTACGGTCATAAAGTAGTGGATTGTCAGAGAAGAATAAAATTTGGAAAGCAGAAAAACATACAGAACTCAGAGGAAAGGCGATCAGCTACATCATCAAAAGTGACATGCTTTAAGTGTCGCGAGGAGGGACATATTGCGCCTTATTGTCCGCTGTTGCGGAAGGGGAAAAATAACAGTAGTACACCAAAGGGTAGCAATGATTATAATAATGAGCGTCGGGTCGACTTCTGTGTTACGGAAACTTCAATGGGTAGATTAACTCATCTGGGTGAGTCGTTTCCATTTTATTTTGATTCTGGAGCAGAGTGTTCGCTGATTAAAGAATCTGTGGCTTTGAAATTTTCCGGTAAAAGAGAGACGAATGTAGTAGTGATGCGAGGAATAGGAAATACTACCATTAAGAGTACTTTACAAATTTTGTCTGTTGTGTGTATTAACGAATTTACGTTGGAGATAGTTTTCCATGTCCTTGCTGATAAATATTTAAAATATGACATAATGATTGGTCGTGAAATTTTGAGCCGGGGTTTTGATATAAAAATCACTCAAAATAGTGTTGCTATTAGTAGAACAAAAGTAATTAATGTGTGTAATAAAGACACTAAAAATGAGATTAATATTAATGATGTTGATACTGAAGTTATAGGAGAAGATAAAAGCCGATTAATTTTTGTTCTTGAAAAATTTAAAGATTCATTTATTACGGGTTTTCCTCGTGTTCGTGTGAATACGGGCCAAATGGAGATACGATTGATTGATCCTAATGTCACAGTACAAAGAAGTCCTTATAGACTTAGTGAGGAAGAGCGTAGGCTTGTTCGTGAAAGAATAAACAAATTAATGGAAGCAGAAATTATTCGGCCCAGTAATTCTCCTTTTGCCAGCCCTATGTTACTTGTTAAAAAGAAAGATGGCTCAGATAGATTATGTGTAGACTACCGGGAGTTAAATAAAAATACGGTTGCGGATCGGTATCCTCTACCACTTATTGCAGATCAGATTGCGAGATTGAGACAGGCTAAATACTTTATAAGTCTGGATATGGCTAGTGGTTTCCACCAAATCCCTATTCATCCTAATTCGACAGAGTTTACAGCGTTTGTTACCCCAGATGGACAATACGAGTATGTGACAATGCCGTTTGGGTTGAAAAATGCTCCATCTGTTTTCCAAAGAGCCATTTTCAAAGCTTTAGGTGAACTTGCTTATTCGTATGTTATTGTATATTTAGACGATGTTTTGATTATTGCTGATACGATAGATCAAGCTTTAAAAAGATTGGATATTGTGTTGAAAACTCTTGTGGAAGCTGGTTTTTCTTTTAACTTCGGAAAATGCTCTTTCCTTAAAACAACAGTACTCTATTTAGGATATGTAATTCATAACGGGGAGGTACGCCCCAACCCGGGAAAGATACAAGCTTTGAGTTCTTTACCCCCTCCAACGACAGTCACACAGCTTAGACAGTTCATTGGACTGGCTTCTTACTTCCGAAAATTTGTTCCAAAATTTTCACAAATAATGAAGCCTTTATATGCACTCACTTCTAGTAATAAGAACATAAATTGGACAGATAGGCACGAAAGCATAAGACAAAAGGTAATTTCTATATTGACTGATGCGCCAGTGTTGATTATATTTGATCCAAAATATCCAATAGAGTTACATACTGATGCAAGTATGGATGGATATGGGGCTATTCTTATGCAAAAGGTGGAAGGTAAGAACAGAGTAGTAGAATATTTTAGCAAAAGAACTAGCCCTGCGGAATCTAGGTACCATTCATATGAATTAGAGACGTTGGCGGTAGTGAACGCTGTTAAGCATTTCCGACACTATTTACACGGACGAGAATTTCTTGTTGTAACAGATTGTAATTCTTTAAAAGCATCAAGTAAAAAGGTGAATTTAAATGATAGAGTACACAGGTGGTGGGCTTATCTACAAACCTTCAATTTTGACATTGTATATCGAGAAGGTAAACGTATGACTCACGTAGATTTCTTTTCACGAAACCCCATAGATATAGAACGTATTAAAAATAATAAAATTAAAGAAAAAGAGATTAATTTGACTGAAATTTCTGAAGGATGGTTGTTAGTGGAGCAACGTCGTGATCCTCAAATTTTGGAGATTGTAACAAAGTTGCAAAATGACGAACTCACAGAAGACATCGCGAGTACATATGAATTACGGTCTGGTACTCTTTATCGTAAGATACAAAGGAAAGGCAAGACTCTCTGTTTACCTATAGTTCCTAGAGGTTTTAGATGGTCCGTTATCAACCATGTGCATCAATCAATTATGCACTTAGGTTGGGATAAAACGCTTGAGAAGTTGTACGAGTATTACTGGTTCGAAGGAATGGCGAAATATGTTCGCAAATTCGTAGAGAACTGTCATGCTTGTCAGGTTTCTAAAGCAAGTTCGGGCAAACCACAAGCCGAACTCCACCCTATACCTAAGACCAGCATACCTTGGAATACGGTGCACATGGACATAACGGGTAAGTTGAGTGGAAAAAGTGATTTAAAGGAATATGTCATTGTTTTGATTGATGCTTTTACAAAATTTGTGTATTTATATCATACTCGTAAAATAGATTCTTCTAATATAGTAAAGGCGCTTAAGTCAGCAATATTTTTATTCGGCAGTCCTTGCCGAGTTATAGCGGATCAGGGTAGATGTTTTACTGGTAAAGAATTTCAGGATTTTTGTCAAAGTAAACATATTAAACTTCACTTAATAGCTACCGGTGTTAGTAGGGCCAATGGTCAGGTGGAGCGTGTCATGGGAACCTTGAAAAACATGTTTACAACTGTGGAAACGACTGGTCGATCTTGGCAAGAGGCGATTGGTGAAATACAATTGGCTTTAAATTGCACCACCAATCGTGTGACTAAATCAAGTCCTTTGGAATTACTAATTGGGAAAACAGCAAGACCTTATGGTTTATTGCTTCCCGATGACTTTGTAGAAAAGGAAGTAGATATCTCCAATGTAAGACAGCAGGCTATACAAAACATAGAGTCAAACGCTAAATATGATAAGGAAAGATTTGATAGAACTAAGGCAAAAAAAGTTAAATTTAATCTTGGAGACTTTGTATTACGTAAAAATGAAGAGAGAAATCAAACAAAATTAGATCCTAAGTACAGGGGTCCATTTATAATAGCAGAGATTTTGGAAGGAGATAGATATATTTTAAAAACGATGGATGGCAAACGGTCGTATAAGTACAGTCATGATAAGTTAAGGAAAATGCCAGATGGTTGTATTCCTGCTGAATTGGATGTGTGTAATGATGATATTGGCAACGACAGTGACGATTGAGGTACAGTGATTGAGAAGGAATGTTTTGATCATAACATTTCACACACGCCCAATGTGGTGTTGTGAAGTAATTTGGTGTTTCACACACGCCCAATGTGGTGTTGTGAAGTAATTTGGTGTTTCACACACGCCCAATGTGGTGTTGTGAAGTAATTTGGTGTTTCACACACGCCCAATGTGGTGTTGTGAAGTAATTTGGTGTTTCACACACGCCCAGTGTGGTGTTGTGAAGTAATTTGGTGTTTCACACACGCCCAATGTGGTGTTGTGAAGTAATTTGATGTTTCACACACGCCCAATGTGGTGTTGTGAAGTAATTTGGTGTTTCACACACGCCCAGTGTGGTGTTGTGATATAATTTGGTATATTCATGTATAAGAGTAGTACTGTGATGTGTTCTGGTGAGAGGTTCAGAAGTCTAATGACTGGAGGATCAGAGGATGCAACTAAATAACAGTTTTGGAGAAAGACATTGTAATATGACAGATTGTTGTTTATGTTTGTTAACAAATATTTAGTAAGAATCTTTGTTGTTGTGGTGGACCCTTGGCTTATTAGAATGTTTTGTTAAATTGTAAAAGATGTTAAATTGAGTCTAATGTTAAGAAAACCGAATATTTTAGATGCACCCGAGGACGGGTGATTGTCAGGATGGCCGTGTCGGAGATGCAGAGACATCGAGCCTTTCTTTTGGAAGATTTCTCAATACTTGGGCTCGGGGTGACATAACTGGTCGCCGAACGTAGCCACGGTCACGGGATGAACGAAATGTTTGACAAAGGAGGTTCCAGTGTTAAGGGATACGCTGTATAAACAATCAAGTCTTGATCAGGAGCAATGCTGGTTTATGTGGAACTGCCTAGTTACGGCGCTTGGGAATTTGTTGATATTCCCGATCGATATGTATTTGATATATGTAACTGTATCTGTCTTTTATTTTGCAATCTCCTTGGAGAGTTTACTGTCATCGTCTTGGAGTGTGTCTTAGAGAAACCCTGTGCCAGAGTGAACGTGTCAGTGTGCTATCAAAAATATATTAAAACGTACAGAAAGTTTCCCGTTGACCGTGGATTCGTTACAGAACCCAAGAATATTATTTAAAGCATTTGTTTACTTATTATTTGATATCTTAGTTAACCGATAAACTAACTTTGTAAAGAAATATAATTTTATGTAAATACAACCTTTATTGAACATCATGATGGCAAATGCTAACGAAGAATCGTCTCGCGCTCGAAATCCAAACGACAATTCGACAAGTATATAACGTTATACGTTATATAGTAATAGTATATAACGTTATACGTTAGTAGGTAATAATATATAACGTTATACGTGATATGGCAATACTATATAACGTTATACGTTATTACGTAATAGTATATAACGTTATACGTTATATAGTAATAGTATATAACGTTATATCGTTATATAGTAATATTATATAACGTTATGCGTTATATAGTAATAGTATATAACGTTATACGTTATATAGTAATAGTATATAACGTTATACGTTATATAGTAATATTATATAACGTTATACGTTATATAGTAATAGTATATATCGTTATACGTTATATAGTAATAGTATATAACGTTATACGTTATATAGTAATAGTATATAACGTTATACGTTATACAGTAAAATTATATAACGTTATACGTTATATAGTGATAGTATATAACGTTATACGTTATATAGTAATAGTATATAACGTTATACGTTATATAGTAATAGTATATAACGTTATACGTTATATAGTAATAGTATATAACGTTATACGCTATATAGTAATATTATATAACGTTATGCGTTATATAGTAATAGTATGTAACGTTATACGTTATATAGTAATAGTATATAACGTTATACGTTATATAGTAATAGTATATAACGTTATACGTTATATAGTAATAGTATATAACGTTATACGTTATATAGTAATAGTATATAACGTTATGCGTTATATACTAATAGTATATAACGCTATACGATAGTACGTAATAGTATATATCGTTATACGTTATATAGTAATAGTATATAACGTTATACGTTAGTACGTAATAATATACAACGTTATACGTGATATGGCAGTACTATATAACGTTATACGTTATTACGTAATAGTATATAACGTTATACGTTGTTACGTAATAGTATATAACGTTATACGTTATATAGTAATATTATATAACGTTATGCGTTATGTAGTAATAGTATATAACGTTATACGTTATATAGTAATAGTATATAACGTTATACGTTATATAGTAATAGTATATAACGTTATACGATATAGTAATAGTATATAACGTTATACGTTATATAGTAATATTATATAACGTTATGCGTTATATAGTAATAGTATATAACGTTATACGATAGTACAGAATAGTATATATCGTTATACGTTATATAGTAATAGTATATCACGTTATACGTTAGTACGTAATAATATACAACGTTATACGTGATATGGCAATACTATATAACGTTATACGTTATTACGTAATAGTATATAACGTTATACGTTATATAGTAATAGTATATAACGTTATACGTTATATAGTAACAGTATATAACGTTATACGTTATATAGTAATAGTATATAACGTTATACGATATAGTAATAGTATATAACGTTATACGTTATATAGTAATATTATATAACGTTATGCGTTATATAGTAATAGTATATAACGTTATACGTTATATAGTAATAGTATATAACGTTATACGTTATATAGTAATAGTATATAACGTTATACGATAGTACAGAATAGTATATATCGTTATACGTTATATAGTAATAGTATATATCGTTATACGTTATATAGTAATAGTATATAACGTTATACGTTATATAGTAATAGTATATAACGTTATACGTTATACAGTAAAATTATATAACGTTATGCGTTATATAGTAATAGTATATAACGTTGTACGATAGTACGGAATAGTATATAACGTTATACGTTAATACGTAATAGTATATATCGTTATAAGTTATATAGTAATAGTATATAGCGATATACGTTATATAGTAATAGTATATAACGTTATACGTTATATAATAATAGTATATAACGTTATACGTTATATAGTAATAGTATATAACGTTATGCGTTATATAGTAATAGTATATAACGTTATACGTTATATAGTAATATTATATAACGTTATGCGTTATATAGTAATAGTATATAACGTTATACGTTATATAGTAATAGTATATAACGTTATACGTTATATAGTAATATTATATAACGTTATGCGTCATATAGTAATAGTATATAACGTTATGCGTTATATAGTAATAGTATATAACGTTATACGTTATATAGTAATAGTATATAACGTTATGCGTTATATAGTAATAATATATAACGTTATACGTTATATAGTAATATTATATAACGTTATGCGTCATATAGTAATAGTATATAACGTTATGCGTTATATAGTAATAGTATATAACGTTATACGTTATATAGTAATAGTATATAACGTTATGCGTTATATAGTAATAATATATAACGTTATACGTTATATAGTAATAGTATATAACGTTATGCGTTATATAGTAATAGTATATAACGTTATACGTTATATAGTAATAGTATATAACGTTATACGTTATGTAGTAATAGTATATAACGTTATACGTTATATAGTAATAGTATATAACGTTATACGTTATATAGTAATAGTATATAACGTTATACGTTATACAGTAAAATTATATAACGTTATGCGTTATATAGTAATAGTATATAACGTTGTACGATAGTACGGAATAGTATATAACGTTATACGTTATATAGTAATAGTATATAACGTTATACGTTATATAGTAATAGTATATAACGTTATACGTTATATAGTAATAGTATATAACGTTATACGTTATATAGTAATAGTATATAACGTTATACGTTAGTAGGTAATAATATATAACGTTATACGTGATATGGCAATACTATATAACGTTATACGTTATTACGTAATAGTATATAACGTTATACGTTATATAGTAATAGTATATAACGTTATACGGTATATAGTAATAGTATATAACGTTATACGTTATATAGTAATATTATATAACGTTATACGTTATTACGTAATAGTAAATAACGTTATACGTTATATAGTAATAGTATATAACGTTATACGTTATATAGTAATAGTATATAACGTTATACGATATAGTAATAGTATATAACGTTATACGTTATATAGTAATATTATATAACGTTATGCGTTATATAGTAATAGTATATAACGTTATACGATATAGTAATAGTATATAACGTTATACGTTATATAGTAATATTATATAACGTTATGCGTTATATAGTAATAGTATATAACGTTATACGTTATATAGTAATAGTATATAACGTTATACGTTATATAGTAATATTATGTAACGTTATACGTTATATAGTAATAGTATATAACGTTATACGTTATATAGTAATAGTATATAACGTTGTACGTTATACAGTAAAATTATATAATGTTATGCGTTATATAGTAATAGTATATAACGTTGTACGATAGTACGGAATAGTATATAACGTTATACGTTAATACGTAATAGTATATATCGTTATAAGTTATATAGTAATAGTATATAGCGATATACGTTATATAGTAATAGTATATAACGTTATACGTTATATAATAATAGTATATAACGTTATACGTTATATAGTAATAGCATATAACGTTATACGTTATATAGTAATAGTATATAACGTTATACGTTATATAGTAATATTATATAACGTTATGCGTTATATAGTAATAGTATATAACGTTATACGTTATATAGTAATAGTATATAACGTTATACGTTATATAGTAATATTATATAACGTTATGCGTTATATAGTAATAGTATATAACGTTATACGATAGTACGGAATAGTATATATCGTTATACGTTATATAGTAATAGTATATAACGTTATACGTTATATAGTAATAGTATATAACGTTATACGTTATATAGTAATAGTATACAACGTTATACGTTATATAGTAATAGTATATAACGTTATATGTTAGTACGTAATAATATACAACGTTATACGTGATATGGCAATACTATATAACGTTATACGTTATATAGTAATAGTATATAACGTTATACGTTATATAGTAATAGTATATAACTTTATACGTTATATAGTAATAGTATATAACGTTATACGTTATATAGTAATAGTATATAACGCTATACGCTATATAGTAATAGTATACAACGTTATACGTTATATAGTAATAGTATATATCGTTATACGTTAGTACGTAATAATATACAACGTTATACGTGATATGGCAATACTATATAACGTTATACGTTATATAGTAATAGTATATAACGTTATACGTTATATAGTAATAGTATATAACGTTATACGTTATATAGTCATAGTATATAACGTTATACGTTATATAGTAATATTATATAACGTTATGCGTTATATAGTAATAGTATATAACGTTATACGATAGTACGGAATAGTATATATCGTTATACGTTATATAGTAATAGTATATAACGTTATACGTTATATAGTAATAGTATATAACGTTATACGTTATATAGTAATAGTATATAACGTTATACGTTATATAGTAATAGTATATAACGTTATACGTTAGTACGTAATATTATACAACGTTATACGTGATATGGCAATACTATATAACGCTATACGTTATTACGTAATAGTATATAACGTTATACGTTATATAGTAATAGTATATAACGTTATACGCTGGTACGTAATAATATACAACGTTATACGTGATATGGCAATACTATATAACGTTATACGTTATTACGTAATAGTATATAACGTTATACGTTATTACGTAATAGTATACAACGTTATACGTGATATGGTAATACTATATAACGTTATATGTTAGTACGTAATAATATACAACGTTACACGTGATATGGTAACACTATATAACGTTATACGCTATTACGTAATAGTATATAACGTTATACGTTAATATGTAATAGTATATATCGTTATACGTTATATAGTAATAGTATATAACGTTATACGTTATATAGTAATAGTATATAACATTATACGTTATATAGTAATATTATATAACGTTATGCGTTCTATAGTAATAGTATATAACGTTATACGATAGTACGGAATAGTATATATCGTTATACGTTATATAGTAATAGTATATAACGTTATACGTTATTACGTAATAGTATGTAACGTTATACGTTATATAGTAATATTATATAACGTTATACGTTATATAGTAATATTATATAACGTTATACGTTATATAGTAATAGTATATAACGTTATACGTTATATAGTAATATTATATAACGTTATGCGTTATATAGTAATAGTATATAACGTTATGCGTTATATAGTAATAGTATATAACGTTATGCGTTCTATACTAATAGTATATAACGTTATACGATAGTACGGAATAGTATATATCGTTATACGTTATATAGTAATAGTATATAACGTTATACGTTATTACGTAATAGTATATAACGTTATACGTTATTACGTAATAGTATATAACGTTATACGTTATATAGTAATAGTATATAACATTATACGTTATATAGTAATAGTATATAACGTTATACATTATATAGTAATAGTATATAACGTTATACGTTATATAGTAATATTATATAACGTTATACGTTATGTAGTAATATTATATAACGTTATACGTTATATAGTAATAGTATGTAACGTTATACGTTATATAGTAATATTATACAACGTTATGCGTTATATAGTAATAGTATATAACGTTATACGTTATATAGTAATATTATATAACGTTATGCGTTATATACTAATAGTATATAACGTTATACGTTATATAGTAATAGTATATAACGTTATGCGTTATATACTAATAGTATATAACGCTATACGATAGTACGTAATAGTATATATCGTTATACGTTATATAGTAATAGTATATAACGTTATACGTTAGTACGTAATAATATACGACGTTATACGTGATATGGCAATACTATATAACGTTATACGTTATTACGTAATAGTATATAACGTTATAAGTTATATAGTAATAGTATATAACGTTATACGTTATATAGTAATAGTATATAACGTTTTACGTTATATAGTAATAGTATATAACGTTATGCGTTATATAGTAATAGTATATAACGTTATACGTTATATAGTAATAGTATATAACGTTATACGTTATTACGTAATAGTATATAACGTTATAAGTTATATAGTAATAGTATATAACGTTATACGTTATATAGTAATAGTATATAACGTATAACGTTATATAGTAATAGTATATAACGTTATGCGTTATATAGTAATAGTATATAACGTTATACGTTATATAGTAATAGTATATAACGTTATGCGTTATATAGTAATAGTATATAACGTTATACGATAGTACATAATAGTATATATCGTTATACGTTATATAGTAATAGTATATAACGTTATACGTTATATAGTAATAGTATATAACGTTATACGTTTGTACGTAATAATATACAACGATATACGTGATATGGTAAAACTATATAACGTTATACGCTATTACGTAATAGTATATAACGTTATACGTTAATACGGAATAGTATATATCGTTATACCTTATATAGTAATAGTATATAACGTTATACGTTATATAGTAATAGTATATAACGTTATACGTTATATAGTAATAGTATATAACGTTATACGTTATATAGTGATAGTATATAACGTTATACGTTATATAGTAATAGTATATAACGTTATACGTTATATAGTAATAGTATATAACGTTATACGTTATATAGTAATAGTATATAACGTTATACGCTATATAGTAATATTATATAACGTTATGCGTTATATAGTAATAGTATGTAACGTTATACGTTATATAGTAATAGTATATAACGTTATACGTTATATAGTAATAGTATATAACGCTATACGATAGTACGTAATAGTATATATCGTTATACGTTATATAGTAATAGTATATAACGTTATACGTTAGTACGTAATAATATACAACGTTATACGTGATATGGCAGTACTATATAACGTTATACGTTATTACGTAATAGTATATAACGTTATACGTTGTTACGTAATAGTATATAACGTTATACGTTATATAGTAATATTATATAACGTTATGTGTTATATAGTAATAGTATATAACGTTATACGTTATATAGTAATAGTATATAACGTTGTACGTTATATAGTAATAGTATATAACGTTATACGATATAGTAATAGTATATAACGTTATACGTTATATAGTAATATTATATAACGTTATGCGTTATATAGAAATAGTATATAACGTTATACGATAGTACAGAATAGTATATATCGTTATACGTTATATAGTAATAGTATATCACGTTATACGTTAGTACGTAATAATATACAACGTTATACGTGATATGGCAATACTATATAACGTTATACGTTATTACGTAATAGTATATAACGTTATACGTTATATAGTAATAGTATATAACGTTATACGTTATTACGTAATAGTATATAACGTTATAAGTTATATAGTAATAGTATATAACGTTATACGTTATATAGTAATAGTATATAACGTATAACGTTATATAGTAATAGTATATAACGTTATGCGTTATATAGTAATAGTATATAACGTTATACGTTATATAGTAATAGTATATAACGTTATGCGTTATATAGTAATAGTATATAACGTTATACGATAGTACATAATAGTATATATCGTTATACGTTATATAGTAAGAGTATATAACGTTATACGTTATATAGTAATAGTATATAACGTTATACGTTAGTACGTAATAATATACAACGATATACGTGATATGGTAAAACTATATAACGTTATACGCTATTACGTAATAGTATATAACGTTATACGTTAATACGGAATAGTATATATCGTTATACCTTATATAGTAATAGTATATAACGTTATACGTTATATAGTAATAGTATATAACGTTATACGTTATATAGTAATAGTATATAACGTTATACGTTATATAGTGATAGTATATAACGTTATACGTTATATAGTAATAGTATATAACGTTATACGTTATATAGTAATAGTATATAACGTTATACGTTATATAGTAATAGTATATAACGTTATACGCTATATAGTAATATTATATAACGTTATGCGTTATATAGTAATAGTATGTAACGTTATACGTTATATAGTAATAGTATATAACGTTATACGTTATATAGTAATAGTATATAACGTTATACGTTATATAGTAATAGTATATAACGTTATACGTTATATAGTAATAGTATATAACGTTATGCGTTATATACTATTACTATATAACGCATACGATAGTACGTAATAGTATATATCGTTATACGTTATATAGTAATAGTATATAACGTTATACGTTAGTACGTAATAATATACAACGTTATACGTGATATGGCAGTACTATATAACGTTATACGTTATTACGTAATAGTATATAACGTTATACGTTGTTACGTAATAGTATATAACGTTATACGTTATATAGTAATATTATATAACGTTATGCGTTATATAGTAATAGTATATAACGTTATACGTTATATAGTAATAGTATATAACGTTATACGTTATATAGTAATAGTATATAACGTTATACGATATAGTAATAGTATATAACGTTATACGTTATATAGTAATATTATATAACGTTATGCGTTATATAGTAATAGTATATAACGTTATACGATAGTACAGAATAGTATATATCGTTATACGTTATATAGTAATAGTATATCACGTTATACGTTAGTACGTAATAATATACAACGTTATACGTGATATGGCAATACTATATAACGTTATACGTTATTACGTAATAGTATATAACGTTATACGTTATATAGTAATAGTATATAACATTATACGTTATATAGTAATATTATATAACGTTATGCGTTCTATAGTAATAGTATATAACGTTATACGTTATATAGTAATAGTATATAACTTTATACGTTATATAGTAATAGTATATAACGTTATACGTTATATAGTAATAGTATATAACGCTATACGCTATATAGTAATAGTATACAACGTTATACGTTATATAGTAATAGTATATATCGTTATACGTTAGTACGTAATAATATACAACGTTATACGTGATATGGCAATACTATATAACGTTATACGTTATATAGTAATAGTATATAGCGTTATACGTTATATAGTAATAGTATATAACGTTATACGTTATATAGTCATAGTATATAACGTTATACGTTATATAGTAATATTATATAACGTTATGCGTTATATAGTAATAGTATATAACGTTATACGATAGTACGGAATAGTATATATCGTTATACGTTATATAGTAATAGTATATAACGTTATACGTTATATAGTAATAGTATATAACGTTATACGTTATATAGTAATAGTATATAACGTTATACGTTATATAGTAATAGTATATAACGTTATACGTTAGTACGTAATATTATACAACGTTATACGTGATATGGCAATACTATATAACGCTATACGTTATTACGTAATAGTATATAACGTTATACGTTATATAGTAATAGTATATAACGTTATACGCTGGTACGTAATAATATACAACGTTATACGTGATATGGCAATACTATATAACGTTATACGTTATTACGTAATAGTATATAACGTTATACGTTATTACGTAATAGTATACAACGTTATACGTGATATGGTAATACTATATAACGTTATATGTTAGTACGTAATAATATACAACGTTACACGTGATATGGTAACACTATATAACGTTATACGCTATTACGTAATAGTATATAACGTTATACGTTAATATGTAATAGTATATATCGTTATACGTTATATAGTAATAGTATATAACGTTATACGTTATATAGTAATAGTATATAACATTATACGTTATATAGTAATATTATATAACGTTATGCGTTCTATAGTAATAGTATATAACGTTATACGATAGTACGGAATAGTATATATCGTTATACGTTATATAGTAATAGTATATAACGTTATACGTTATTACGTAATAGTATGTAACGTTATACGTTATATAGTAATATTATATAACGTTATACGTTATATAGTAATATTATATAACGTTATACGTTATATAGTAATAGTATATAACGTTATACGTTATATAGTAATATTATATAACGTTATGCGTTATATAGTAATAGTATATAACGTTATGCGTTATATAGTAATAGTATATAACGTTATGCGTTCTATACTAATAGTATATAACGTTATACGATAGTACGGAATAGTATATATCGTTATACGTTATATAGTAATAGTATATAACGTTATACGTTATTACGTAATAGTATATAACGTTATACGTTATTACGTAATAGTATATAACGTTATACGTTATATAGTAATAGTATATAACATTATACGTTATATAGTAATAGTATATAACGTTATACATTATATAGTAATAGTATATAACGTTATACGTTATATAGTAATATTATATAACGTTATACGTTATGTAGTAATATTATATAACGTTATACGTTATATAGTAATAGTATGTAACGTTATACGTTATATAGTAATATTATACAACGTTATGCGTTATATAGTAATAGTATATAACGTTATACGTTATATAGTAATATTATATAACGTTATGCGTTATATACTAATAGTATATAACGTTATACGTTATATAGTAATAGTATATAACGTTATGCGTTATATACTAATAGTATATAACGCTATACGATAGTACGTAATAGTATATATCGTTATACGTTATATAGTAATAGTATATAACGACATACGTTAGTACGTAATAATATACGACGTTATACGTGATATGGCAATACTATATAACGTTATACGTTATTACGTAATAGTATATAACGTTATAAGTTATATAGTAATAGTATATAACGTTATACGTTATATAGTAATAGTATATAACGTTTTACGTTATATAGTAATAGTATATAACGTTATGCGTTATATAGTAATAGTATATAACGTTATACGTTATATAGTAATAGTATATAACGTTATACGTTATTACGTAATAGTATATAACGTTATAAGTTATATAGTAATAGTATATAACGTTATACGTTATATAGTAATAGTATATAACGTTTTACGTTATATAGTAATAGTATATAACGTTATGCGTTATATAGTAATAGTATATAACGTTATACGTTATATAGTAATAGTATATAACGTTATGCGTTATATAGTAATAGTATATAACGTTATACGATAGTACATAATAGTATATATCGTTATACGTTATATAGTAATAGTATATAACGTTATACGTTATATAGTAATAGTATATAACGTTATACGTTTGTACGTAATAATATACAACGATATACGTGATATGGTAAAACTATATAACGTTATACGCTATTACGTAATAGTATATAACGTTATACGTTAATACGGAATAGTATATATCGTTATACCTTATATAGTAATAGTATATAACGTTATACGTTATATAGTAATAGTATATAACGTTATACGTTATATAGTAATAGTATATAACGTTATACGTTATATAGTGATAGTATATAACGTTATACGTTATATAGTAATAGTATATAACGTTATACGTTATATAGTAATAGTATATAACGTTATACGTTATATAGTAATAGTATATAACGTTATACGCTATATAGTAATATTATATAACGTTATGCGTTATATAGTAATAGTATGTAACGTTATCCGTTATATAGTAATAGTATATAACGTTATACGTTATATAGTAATAGTATATAACGCTATACGATAGTACGTAATAGTATATATCGTTATACGTTATATAGTAATAGTATATAACGTTATACGTTAGTACGTAATAATATACAACGTTATACGTGATATGGCAGTACTATATAACGTTATACGTTATTACGTAATAGTATATAACGTTATACGTTGTTACGTAATAGTATATAACGTTATACGTTATATAGTAATATTATATAACGTTATGCGTTATATAGTAATAGTATATAACGTTATACGTTATATAGTAATAGTATATAACGTTGTACGTTATATAGTAATAGTATATAACGTTATACGATATAGTAATAGTATATAACGTTATACGTTATATAGTAATATTATATAACGTTATGCGTTATATAGAAATAGTATATAACGTTATACGATAGTACAGAATAGTATATATCGTTATACGTTATATAGTAATAGTATATCACGTTATACGTTAGTACGTAATAATATACAACGTTATACGTGATATGGCAATACTATATAACGTTATACGTTATTACGTAATAGTATATAACGTTATACGTTATATAGTAATAGTATATAACGTTATACGTTATTACGTAATAGTATATAACGTTATAAGTTATATAGTAATAGTATATAACGTTATACGTTATATAGTAATAGTATATAACGTTTTACGTTATATAGTAATAGTATATAACGTTATGCGTTATATAGTAATAGTATATAACGTTATACGTTATATAGTAATAGTATATAACGTTATGCGTTATATAGTAATAGTATATAACGTTATACGATAGTACATAATAGTATATATCGTTATACGTTATATAGTAAGAGTATATAACGTTATACGTTATATAGTAATAGTATATAACGTTATACGTTAGTACGTAATAATATACAACGATATACGTGATATGGTAAAACTATATAACGTTATACGCTATTACGTAATAGTATATAACGTTATACGTTAATACGGAATAGTATATATCGTTATACCTTATATAGTAATAGTATATAACGTTATACGTTATATAGTAATAGTATATAACGTTATACGTTATATAGTAATAGTATATAACGTTATACGTTATATAGTGATAGTATATAACGTTATACGTTATATAGTAATAGTATATAACGTTATACGTTATATAGTAATAGTATATAACGTTATACGTTATATAGTAATAGTATATAACGTTATACGCTATATAGTAATATTATATAACGTTATGCGTTATATAGTAATAGTATGTAACGTTATACGTTATATAGTAATAGTATATAACGTTATACGTTATATAGTAATAGTATATAACGTTATACGTTATATAGTAATAGTATATAACGTTATACGTTATATAGTAATAGTATATAACGTTATGCGTTATATACTATTACTATATAACGCTATAC
This sequence comes from Bombus terrestris, assembly GCF_910591885.1. Taxonomy (NCBI): domain Eukaryota; kingdom Metazoa; phylum Arthropoda; class Insecta; order Hymenoptera; family Apidae; genus Bombus; species Bombus terrestris. The sequence goes on along the minus strand of NC_063271.1, from coordinate 19,567,224 downwards.
GATAGTACGTAATAGTATATATCGTTATACGTTATATAGTAATAGTATATAACGTTATACGTTAGTACGTAATAATATACAACGTTATACGTGATATGGCAGTACTATATAACGTTATACGTTATTACGTAATAGTATATAACGTTATACGTTGTTACGTAATAGTATATAACGTTATACGTTATATAGTAATATTATATAACGTTATGCGTTATATAGTAATAGTATATAACGTTATACGTTATATAGTAATAGTATATAACGTTATACGTTATATAGTAATAGTATATAACGTTATACGATATAGTAATAGTATATAACGTTATACGTTATATAGTAATATTATATAACGTTATGCGTTATATAGTAATAGTATATAACGTTATACGATAGTACAGAATAGTATATATCGTTATACGTTATATAGTAATAGTATATCACGTTATACGTTAGTACGTAATAATATACAACGTTATACGTGATATGGCAATACTATATAACGTTATACGTTATTACGTAATAGTATATAACGTTATAGGTTATATAGTAATAGTATATAACGTTATACGTTATATAGTAATAGTATATAACGTTATACGTTATATAGTAATAGTATATAACGTTATACGATATAGTAATAGTATATAACGTTATACGTTATATAGTAATATTATATAACGTTATGCGTTATATAGTAATAGTATATAACGTTATACGTTATATAGTAATAGTATATAACGTTATACGTTATATAGTAATAGTATATAACGTTATACGATAGTACAGAATAGTATATATCGTTATACGTTATATAGTAATAGTATATCACGTTATACGTTAGTACGTAATAATATACAACGTTATACGTGATATGGCAATACTATATAACGTTATACGTTATTACGTAATAGTATATAACGTTATACGTTATATAGTAATAGTATATAACGTTATACGTTATATAGTAATAGTATATAACGTTATACGTTATATAGTAATAGTATATAACGTTATACGATATAGTAATAGTATATAACGTTATACGTTATATAGTAATATTATATAACGTTATGCGTTATATAGTAATAGTATATAACGTTATACGTTATATAGTAATAGTATATAACGTTATACGTTATATAGTAATAGTATATAACGTTATACGTTATATAGTAATAGTATATAACGTTATACGTTATATAGTAATAGTATATAACGTTATACGTTATATAGTACAATTATATAACGTTATGCGTTATATAGTAATAGTATATAACGTTATACGTTATGTAGTGATAGTATATAACGGTATACGTTATATAGTAATAATACATAACGTTATACGTTATATAGTAATAGTATATAACGTTATACGTTATATAGTAATTGTATATAACGTTATTGGTTATATACTAATAGTATATAACGTTATACGATAGTACGTAATAGTATATATCGTTATACGTTATATAGTAATAGTATATAACGTTATACGTTAGTACGTAATAGTATACAACGTTATACGTGATATGGCAATACTATATAACGTTATACGTTATTACGTAATAGTATATAACGTTATAAGTTATATAGTAATAGTATATAACGTTATACGTTATATAGTAATAGTATATAACGTTATACGTTATATGGTAATCGTATATAACGTTATACGTTATATAGTAATATTATATAACGTTATGCGTTATATAGTAATAGTATATAACGTTATACGTTATATAGTAATAGTATATAACGTTATGCGTTATATAGTAATAGTATATAACGTTATACGATAGTACATAATAGTATATATCGTTATACGTTATATAGTAATAGTATATAACGTTATACATTATATAGTAATAGTATATAACGTTATACGTTATATAGTAATAGTATATAACGTTATACGTTAGTACGTAATAATATACAACGATATACGTGATATGGTAAAACTATATAACGTTATACGCTATTACGTAATAGTATATAACGTTATACGTTAATACGGAATAGTATATATCGTTATACCTTATATAGTAATAGTATATAACGTTATACGTTATATAGTAATAGTATATAACGTTATACGTTAGTACGTAATAATATACAACGTTGTACGTGATATGGCAATACTATATAACGTTATACGTTATTACGTAATAGTATATAACGTTATACGTTATTACGTAATAGTATATAACGTTATACGTTATATAGTAATATTATATAACGTTATGCGTTATATAGTAATAGTATATAACGTTATACGTTATATAGTAATAGTATATAACGTTATGCGTTATATAGTAATAGTATATAACGTTATACGATAGTACGGAATAGTATATATCGTTATACGTTATATAGTAATAGTATATAACGTTATACGTTAATACGTAATAGTATATATCGTTATAAGTTATATAGTAATAGTATATAACGTTATACGTTATATAGTAATATTATATAACGTTATGCGTTATATAGTAATAGTATATAACGTTATACGTTATATAGTAATATTATATAACGTTATGCGTTATATAGTAATAGTATATAACGTTATACGTTATATAGTAATAGTATATAACGTTATACGTTATATAGTAATATTATATAACGTTATTCGTTATATAGTAATAATATATAACGTTATACGTTATATAGTAATATTATATAACGTTATGCGTTATATAGTAATAGTATATAACGTTATACGTTATATAGTAATAGTATATAACGTTATACGTTATATAGTAATAGTATATAACGTTATACGTTATATAGTAATAGTATATAACGTTATACGTTATATAGTAATAGTATATAACGTTATACGTTACATAGTAATATTATATAACGTTATGCGTTATATAGTAATAGTATATAACGTTATACGATAGTACGGAATAGTATATATCGTCATACGTTATATACTATTACTATATAACGTTATACGTTATATAGTAATAGTATATAACGTTATACGTTATATAGTAATAGTATACAACGTTATACGTTATATAGTAATAGTATATAACGTTATATGTTAGTACGTAATAATATACAACGTTATACGTGATATGGCAATACTATATAACGTTATACGTTATATAGTAATAGTATATAACGTTATACGTTATATAGTAATAGTATATAACGTTATACGTTATATAGTAATATTATATAACGTTATGCGTTATATAGTAATAGTATATAACGTTATACGATAGTACGGAATAGTATATATCGTTATACGTTATATAGTAATAGTATATAACGTTATACGTTACATAGTAATAGTATATAACGTTATACGTTATATAGTAATAGTATATAACGTTATACGTTATATAGCAATAGTATATAACGTTATACGTTAGTACGTAATATTATACAACGTTATACGTGATATGGCAATACTATATAACGTTATACGTTATATAGTAATATTATATAACGTTATGCGTTATATAGTAATAGTATATAACGTTATACGATAGTACGGAATAGTATATATCGTCATACGTTATATAGTAATAGTATATAACGTTATACGTTATATAGTAATAGTATATAACGTTATACGTTATATAGCAATAGTATATAACGTTATACGTTAGTACGTAATATTATATAACGTTATACGTTATATAGTAATAGTATATAACGTTATACGTTACATAGTAATATTATATAACGTTATGCGTTATATAGTAATAGTATATAACGTTATACGATAGTACGGAATAGTATATATCGTCATACGTTATATAGTAATAGTATATAACGTTATACGTTATATAGTAATAGTATATAACGTTATACGTTATATAGTAATAGTATACAACGTTATACGTTATATAGTAATAGTATATAACGTTATATGTTAGTACGTAATAATATACAACGTTATACGTGATATGGCAATACTATATAACGTTATACGTTATATAGTAATAGTATATAACGTTATACGATATAGTAATAGTATATAACGTTATACGTTATATAGTAATATTATATAACGTTATGCGTTATATAGAAATAGTATATAACGTTATACGATAGTACAGAATAGTATATATCGTTATACGTTATATAGTAATAGTATATCACGTTATACGTTAGTACGTAATAATATACAACGTTATACGTGATATGGCAATACTATATAACGTTATACGTTATTACGTAATAGTATATAACGTTATACGTTATATAGTAATAGTATATAACGTTATACGTTATTACGTAATAGTATATAACGTTATAAGTTATATAGTAATAGTATATAACGTTATACGTTATATAGTAATAGTATATAACGTTTTACGTTATATAGTAATAGTATATAACGTTATGCGTTATATAGTAATAGTATATAACGTTATACGTTATATAGTAATAGTATATAACGTTATGCGTTATATAGTAATAGTATATAACGTTATACGATAGTACATAATAGTATATATCGTTATACGTTATATAGTAAGAGTATATAACGTTATACGTTATATAGTAATAGTATATAACGTTATACGTTAGTACGTAATAATATACAACGATATACGTGATATGGTAAAACTATATAACGTTATACGCTATTACGTAATAGTATATAACGTTATACGTTAATACGGAATAGTATATATCGTTATACCTTATATAGTAATAGTATATAACGTTATACGTTATATAGTAATAGTATATAACGTTATACGTTATATAGTAATAGTATATAACGTTATACGTTATATAGTGATAGTATATAACGTTATACGTTATATAGTAATAGTATATAACGTTATACGTTATATAGTAATAGTATATAACGTTATACGTTATATAGTAATAGTATATAACGTTATACGCTATATAGTAATATTATATAACGTTATGCGTTATATAGTAATAGTATGTAACGTTATACGTTATATAGTAATAGTATATAACGTTATACGTTATATAGTAATAGTATATAACGTTATACGTTATATAGTAATAGTATATAACGTTATACGTTATATAGTAATAGTATATAACGTTATGCGTTATATACTAATAGTATATAACGCTATACGATAGTACGTAATAGTATATATCGTTATACGTTATATAGTAATAGTATATAACGTTATACGTTAGTACGTAATAATATACAACGTTATACGTGATATGGCAGTACTATATAACGTTATACGTTATTACGTAATAGTATATAACGTTATACGTTGTTACGTAATAGTATATAACGTTATACGTTATATACTAATATTATATAACGTTATGCGTTATATAGTAATAGTATATAACGTTATACGTTATATAGTAATAGTATATAACGTTATACGTTATATAGTAATAGTATATAACGTTATACGATATAGTAATAGTATATAACGTTATACGTTATATAGTAATATTATATAACGTTATGCGTTATATAGTAATAGTATATAACGTTATACGATAGTACAGAATAGTATATATCGTTATACGTTATATAGTAATAGTATATCACGTTATACGTTAGTACGTAATAATATACAACGTTATACGTGATATGGCAATACTATATAACGTTATACGTTATTACGTAATAGTATATAACGTTATACGTTATATAGTAATAGTATATAACGTTATACGTTATATAGTAATAGTATATAACGTTATACGTTATATAGTAATAGTATATAACGTTATACGATATAGTAATAGTATATAACGTTATACGTTATATAGTAATATTATATAACGTTATGCGTTATATAGTAATAGTATATAACGTTATACGTTATATAGTAATAGTATATAACGTTATACGTTATATAGTAATAGTATATAACGTTATACGATAGTACAGAATAGTATATATCGTTATACGTTATATAGTAATAGTATATCACGTTATACGTTAGTACGTAATAATATACAACGTTATACGTGATATGGCAATACTATATAACGTTATACGTTATTACGTAATAGTATATAACGTTATACGTTATATAGTAATAGTATATAACGTTATACGTTATATAGTAATAGTATATAACGTTATACGTTATATAGTAATAGTATATAACGTTATACGATATAGTAATAGTATATAACGTTATACGTTATATAGTAATATTATATAACGTTATGCGTTATATAGTAATAGTATATAACGTTATACGTTATATAGTAATAGTATATAACGTTATACGTTATATAGTAATAGTATATAACGTTATACGTTATATAGTAATAGTATATAACGTTATACGTTATATAGTAATAGTATATAACGTTATACGTTATATAGTAAAATTATATAACGTTATGCGTTATATAGTAATAGTATATAACGTTATACGTTATGTAGTGATAGTATATAACGGTATACGTTATATAGTAATAATACATAACGTTATACGTTATATAGTAATAGTATATAACGTTATACGTTATATAGTAATTGTATATAACGTTATTGGTTATATACTAATAGTATATAACGTTATACGATAGTACGTAATAGTATATATCGTTATACGTTATATAGTAATAGTATATAACGTTATACGTTAGTACGTAATAGTATACAACGTTATACGTGATATGGCAATACTATATAACGTTATACGTTATTACGTAATAGTATATAACGTTATAAGTTATATAGTAATAGTATATAACGTTATACGTTATATAGTAATAGTATATAACGTTATACGTTATATGGTAATCGTATATAACGTTATACGTTATATAGTAATATTATATAACGTTATGCGTTATATAGTAATAGTATATAACGTTATACGATAGTACATAATAGTATATATCGTTATACGTTATATAGTAATAGTATATAACGTTATACATTATATAGTAATAGTATATAACGTTATACGTTATATAGTAATAGTATATAACGTTATACGTTAGTACGTAATAATATACAACGATATACGTGATATGGTAAAACTATATAACGTTATACGCTATTACGTAATAGTATATAACGTTATACGTTAATACGGAATAGTATATATCGTTATACCTTATATAGTAATAGTATATAACGTTATACGTTATATAGTAATAGTATATAACGTTATACGTTAGTACGTAATAATATACAACGTTGTACGTGATATGGCAATACTATATAACGTTATACGTTATTACGTAATAGTATATAACGTTATACGTTATTACGTAATAGTATATAACGTTATACGTTATATAGTAATATTATATAACGTTATGCGTTATATAGTAATAGTATATAACGTTATACGTTATATAGTAATAGTATATAACGTTATGCGTTATATAGTAATAGTATATAACGTTATACGATAGTACGGAATAGTATATATCGTTATACGTTATATAGTAATAGTATATAACGTTATACGTTAATACGTAATAGTATATATCGTTATAAGTTATATAGTAATAGTATATAACGTTATACGTTATATAGTAATATTATATAACGTTATGCGTTATATAGTAATAGTATATAACGTTATACGTTATATAGTAATATTATATAACGTTATGCGTTATATAGTAATAGTATATAACGTTATACGTTATATAGTAATAGTATATAACGTTATACGTTATATAGTAATATTATATAACGTTATTCGTTATATAGTAATAGTATATAACGTTATACGTTATATAGTAATATTATATAACGTTATGCGTTATATAGTAATAGTATATAACGTTATACGTTATATAGTAATAGTATATAACGTTATACGTTATATAGTAATAGTATATAACGTTATACGTTATATAGTAATAGTATATAACGTTATACGTTATATAGTAATAGTATATAACGTTATACGTTACATAGTAATATTATATAACGTTATGCGTTATATAGTAATAGTATATAACGTTATACGATAGTACGGAATAGTATATATCGTCATACGTTATATAGTAATACTATATAACGTTATACGTTATATAGTAATAGTATATAACGTTATACGTTATATAGTAATAGTATACAACGTTATACGTTATATAGTAATAGTATATAACGTTATATGTTAGTACGTAATAATATACAACGTTATACGTGATATGGCAATACTATATAACGTTATACGTTATATAGTAATAGTATATAACGTTATACGTTATATAGTAATAGTATATAACGTTATACGTTATATAGTAATATTATATAACGTTATGCGTTATATAGTAATAGTATATAACGTTATACGATAGTACGGAATAGTATATATCGTTATACGTTATATAGTAATAGTATATAACGTTATACGTTACATAGTAATAGTATATAACGTTATACGTTATATAGTAATAGTATATAACGTTATACGTTATATAGCAATAGTATATAACGTTATACGTTAGTACGTAATATTATACAACGTTATACGTGATATGGCAATACTATATAACGTTATACGTTATATAGTAATATTATATAACGTTATGCGTTATATAGTAATAGTATATAACGTTATACGATAGTACGGAATAGTATATATCGTCATACGTTATATAGTAATAGTATATAACGTTATACGTTATATAGTAATAGTATATAACGTTATACGTTATATAGCAATAGTATATAACGTTATACGTTAGTACGTAATATTATATAACGTTATACGTTATATAGTAATAGTATATAACGTTATACGTTACATAGTAATATTATATAACGTTATGCGTTATATAGTAATAGTATATAACGTTATACGATAGTACGGAATAGTATATATCGTCATACGTTATATAGTAATAGTATATAACGTTATACGTTATATAGTAATAGTATATAACGTTATACGTTATATAGTAATAGTATACAACGTTATACGTTATATAGTAATAGTATATAACGTTATATGTTAGTACGTAATAATATACAACGTTATACGTGATATGGCAATACTATATAACGTTATACGTTATATAGTAATAGTATATAACGTTATACGTTATATAGTAATAGTATATAACGTTATACGTTATATAGTAATATTATATAACGTTATGCGTTATATAGTAATAGTATATAACGTTATACGATAGTACGGAATAGTATATATCGTTATACGTTATATAGTAATAGTATATAACGTTATACGTTACATAGTAATAGTATATAACGTTATGCGTTATATAGTAATAGTATAGAACGTTATACGTTATATAGTAATAGTATATAACGTTATACGTTATATAGTAATAGTATATAACGTTATACGTTAGTACGTAATAATGTACAACGTTGTACGTGATATGGCAATACTATATAACGTTATACGTTATTACGTAATAGTATATAACGTTATACGTTATATAGTAATAGTATATAACGTTATTCGTTATATAGTAATAGTATATAACGTTATACGTTATATAGTAATAGTATATAACGTTATACGTTATATAGTAATAGTATATAACGTTATACGTTATATAGTAATAGTATATAACGTTATTCGTTATATAGTAATAGTATATAACGTTATACGTTATATAGTAATAGTATATAACGTTATACGTTATATAGTAATAGTATATAACGTTATACGTTGTATAGTAATAGTATATAACGTTATGCGTTATATAGTCATAGTATATAACGTTATACGATAGTACAGAATAGTATATATCGTTATACGTTATATAGTAATAGTATATCACGTTATACGTTAGTACGTAATAATATACAACGTTATACGTGATATGGCAATACTATATAACGTTATACGTTATTACGTAATAGTATATAACGTTATACGTTATATAGTAATAGTATATAACGTTATACGTTATATAGTAATAGTATATAACGTTATACGTTATATAGTAATAGTATATAACGTTATACGATATAGTAATAGTATATAACGTTATACGTTATATAGTAATATTATATAACGTTATGCGTTATATAGTAATAGTATATAACGTTATACGTTATATAGTAATAGTATATAACGTTATACGTTATATAGTAATAGTATATAACGTTATACGATAGTACGTAATAGTATATATCGTTATACGTTATATAGTAATAGTATATAACGTTATACGATAGTACGTAATAGTATATATCGTTATACGTTATATAGTAATAGTATATAACGTTATACGTTAGTACGTAATAGTATACAACGTTATACGTGATATGGCAATACTATATAACGTTATACGTTATTACGTAATAGTATATAACGTTATAAGTTATATAGTAATAGTATATAACGTTATACGTTATATAGTAATAGTATATAACGTTATACGTTATATGGTAATCGTATATAACGTTATACGTTATATAGTAATATTATATAACGTTATGCGTTATATAGTAATAGTATATAACGTTATACGTTATATAGTAATAGTATAAAACGTTATGCGTTATATAGTAATAGTATATAACGTTATACGATAGTACATAATAGTATAAATCGTTATACGTTATATAGTAATAGTATATAACGTTATACATTATATAGTAATAGTATATAACGTTATACGTTATATAGTAATAGTATATAACGTTATACGTTAGTACGTAATAATATACAACGATATACGTGATATGGTAAAACTATATAACGTTATACGCTATTACGTAATAGTATATAACGTTATACGTTAATACGGAATAGTATATATCGTTATACCTTATATAGTAATAGTATATAACGTTATACGTTATATAGTACTAGTATATAACGTTATACGTTAGTACGTAATAATATACAACGTTGTACGTGATATGGCAATACTATATAACGTTATACGTTATTACGTAATAGTATATAACGTTATACGTTATTACGTAATAGTATATAACGTTATACGTTATATAGTAATATTATATAACGTTATGCGTTATATAGTAATAGTATATAACGTTATACGTTATATAGTAATAGTATATAACGTTATGCGTTATATAGTAATAGTATATAACGTTATACGATAGTACGGAATAGTATATATCGTTATACGTTATATAGTAATAGTATATAACGTTATACGTTATTACGTAATAGTATATAACGTTATACGTTATATAGTAATATTATATAACGTTATGCGTTATATAGTAATAGTATATAACGTTATACGTTATATAGTAATAGTATATAACGTTATACGTTATATAGTAATAGTATATAACGTTATACGTTATATAGTAATATTATATAACGTTATTCGTTATATAGTAATAGTATATAACGTTATACGTTATATAGTAATATTATATAACGTTATGCGTTATATAGTAATAGTATATATCGTCATACGTTATATAGTAATAGTATATAACGTTATACGTTATATAGTAATAGTATATAACGTTATACGTTATATAGTAATAGTATACAACGTTATACGTTATATAGTAATAGTATATAACGTTATATGTTAGTACGTAATAATATACAACGTTATACGTGATATGGCAATACTATATAACGTTATACGTTATATAGTAATAGTATATAACGTTATACGTTATATAGTAATAGTATATAACGTTATACGTTATATAGTAATATTATATAACGTTATGCGTTATATAGTAATAGTATATAACGTTATACGATAGTACGGAATAGTATATATCGTTATACGTTATATAGTAATAGTATATAACGTTATACGTTACATAGTAATAGTATATAACGTTATACGTTATATAGTAATAGTATATAACGTTATACGTTATATAGCAATAGTATATAACGTTATACGTTAGTACGTAATATTATACAACGTTATACGTGATATGGCAATACTATATAACGTTATACGTTATATAGTAATATTATATAACGTTATGCGTTATATAGTAATAGTATAGAACGTTATACGTTATATAGTAATAGTATATAACGTTATACGTTATATAGTAATAGTATATAACGTTATACGTTAGTACGTAATAATGTACAACGTTGTACGTGATATGGCAATACTATATAACGTTATACGTTATTACGTAATAGTATATAACGTTATACGTTGTTACGTAATAGTATATAACGTTATACGTTATATAGTAATATTATATAACGTTATGCGTTATATAGTAATAGTATATAACGTTATACGTTATATAGTAATAGTATATAACGTTATACGATATAGTAATAGTATATAACGTTGTACGCTTTATAGTAATATTATATAACGTTATGCGTTATATAGTAATAGTATATAACGTTATACGTTATATAGTAATAGTATATAACGTTATTCGTTATATAGTAATAGTATATAACGTTATACGTTATATAGTAATAGTATATAACGTTATACGTTATATAGTAATAGTATATAACGTTATACGTTATATAGTAATAGTATATAACGTTATACGTTGTATAGTAATAGTATATAACGTTATGCGTTATATAGTCATGGTATATAACGTTATACGATAGTACAGAATAGTATATATCGTTATACGTTATATAGTAATAGTATATCACGTTATACGTTAGTACGTAATAATATACAACGTTATACGTGATATGGCAATACTATATAACGTTATACGTTATTACGTAATAGTATATAACGTTAGACGTTATATAGTAATAGTATATAACGTTATACGTTATATAGTAATAGTATATAACGTTATACGTTATATAGTAATAGTATATAACGTTATACGATATAGTAATAGTATATAACGTTATACGTTATATAGTAATATTATATAACGTTATGCGTTATATAGTAATAGTATATAACGTTATACGTTATATAGTAATAGTATATAACGTTATACGTTATATAGTAATAGTATATAACGTTATACGATAGTACGTAATAGTATATATCGTTATACGTTATATAGTAATAGTATATAACGTTATACGTTAGTACGTAATAGTATACAACGTTATACGTGATATGGCAATACTATATAACGTTATACGTTATTACGTAATAGTATATAACGTTATAAGTTATATAGTAATAGTATATAACGTTATACGTTATATAGTAATAGTATATAACGTTATACGTTATATGGTAATCGTATATAACGTTATACGTTATATAGTAATATTATATAACGTTATGCGTTATATAGTAATAGTATATAACGTTATACGTTATATAGTAATAGTATATAACGTTATGCGTTATATAGTAATAGTATATAACGTTATACGATAGTACATAATAGTATATATCGTTATACGTTATATAGTAATAGTATATAACGTTATACATTATATAGTAATAGTATATAACGTTATACGTTATATAGTAATAGTATATAACGTTATACGTTAGTACGTAATAATATACAACGATATACGTGATATGGTAAAACTATATAACGTTATACGCTATTACGTAATAGTATATAACGTTATACGTTAATACGGAATAGTATATATCGTTATACCTTATATAGTAATAGTATATAACGTTATACGTTATATAGTAATAGTATATAACGTTATACGTTAGTACGTAATAATATACAACGTTGTACGTGATATGGCAATACTATATAACGTTATACGTTATTACGTAATAGTATATAACGTTATACGTTATTACGTAATAGTATATAACGTTATACGTTATATAGTAATATTATATAACGTTATGCGTTATATAGTAATAGTATATAACGTTATACGTTATATAGTAATAGTATATAACGTTATACGTTATATAGTAATATTATATAACGTTATACGATAGTACGGAATAGTATATATCGTTATACGTTATATAGTAATAGTATATAACGTTATACGTTAATACGTAATAGTATATATCGTTATAAGTTATATAGTAATAGTATATAACGTTATACGTTATATAGTAATATTATATAACGTTATGCGTTATATAGTAATAGTATATAACGTTATACGTTATATAGTAATATTATATAACGTTATGCGTTATATAGTAATAGTATATAACGTTATACGTTAGTACGTAATAATATACAACGTTGTACGTGATATGGCAATACTATATAACGTTATACGTTATTACGTAATAGTATATAACGTTATACGTTATATAGTAATAGTATATAACGTTATACGTTAGTACGTAATATTATACAACGTTATACGTGATATGGCAATACTATATAACGTTATACGTTATATAGTAATATTATATAACGTTATGCGTTATATAGTAATAGTATATAACGTTATACGTTATATAGTAATAGTATATAACGTTATACGTTATATAGTAATAGTATATAACGTTATACGTTAGTACGTAATAATATACAACGTAATACGTGATATGGCAATACTATATAACGTTATACGTTATTACGTAATAGTATATAACGTTATACGTTATATAGTAATAGTATATAACGTTATGCGTTATATAGTAATAGTATATAACGTTATACGATAGTACATAATAGTATATATCGTTATACGTTATATAGTAATAGTATATAACGTTATACGTTATATAGTAATAGTATATAACGTTATACGTTATATAGTAATAGTATATAACGTTATACGTTATATAGTGATAGTATATAACGTTATACGTTATATAGTGATAGTATATAACGTTATACATTATATAGTAATAGTATATAACGTTATACGTTATATAGTAATAGTATATAACGTTATACGTTACATAGTAATATTATATAACGTTATGCGTTATATAGTAATAGTATAGAACGTTATACGTTATATAGTAATAGTATATAACGTTATACGTTATATAGTAATAGTATATAACGTTGTACGTTAGTACGTAATAATGTACAACGTTGTACGTGATATGGCAATACTATATAACGTTATACGTTATTACGTAATAGTATATAACGTTATACGTTATTACGTAATAGTATATAACGTTATACGTTATTACGTAATAGTATATAACGTTATACGTTATATAGTAATATTATATAACGTTATGCGTTATATAGTAATAGTATATAACGTTATACGTTATATAGTAATAGTATATAACGTTATACGTTATATAGTAATAGTATATAACGTTATACGATATAGTAATAGTATATAACGTTATACGTTATATAGTAATATTATATAACGTTATGCGTTATATAGTAATAGTATATAACGTTATACGTTATATAGTAATAGTATATAACGTTATACGTTATATAGTAATAGTATATAACGTTATACGTTATATAGTAATAGTATATAACGTTATACGTTATATAGTAATAGTATATAACGTTATACGTTATATAGTAATAGTATATAACCTTATACGTTATATAGTAATAGTATATAACGTTATACGTTATATAGTAATAGTATATAACGTTATGCGTTATATAGTAATAGTATATAACGTTATACGTTATATAGTAATAGTATATAACGTTATGCGTTATATAGTAATAATATATAACGTTATACGTTATATAGTAATAGTATATAACGTTATACGTTATATAGTAATAGTATATAACGTTATACGTTATATAGTAATAGTATATAACGTTATACGTTATATAGTAATAGTATATAACGTTATACGTTAGTACGTAATAATATACAACGTAATACGTGATATGGCAATACTATATAACGTTATACGTTATTACGTAATAGTATATAACGTTATACGTTATATAGTAATAGTATATAACGTTATGCGTTATATAGTAATAGTATATAACGTTATACGATCGTACATAATAGTATATATCGTTATACGTTATATAGTAATAGTATATAACGTTATACGTTATATAGTAATAGTATATAACGTTATACGTTATATAGTAATAGTATATAACGTTATACGTTATATAGTGATAGTATATAACGTTATACGTTATATAGTAATATTATATAACGTTATGCGTTATATAGTAATAGTATATAACGTTATACGTTATATAGTAATAGTATATAACGTTATACGTTATATAGTAATAGTATATAACGTTATACGTTATATAGTAATAGTATATAACGTTATACGTTATATAGTAATAGTATATAACGTTATACGTTATATAGTAATAGTATATAACCTTATACGTTATATAGTAATAGTATATAACGTTATACGTTATATAGTAATAGTATATAACGTTATGCGTTATATAGTAATAGTATATAACGTTATACGTTATATAGTAATAGTATATAACGTTATGCGTTATATAGTAATAATATATAACGTTATACGTTATATAGTAATAGTATATAACGTTATACGTTATATAGTAATAGTATATAACGTTATACGTTATATAGTAATAGTATATAACGTTATACGTTATATAGTAATAGTATATAACGTTATACGTTATATAGTAATAGTATATAACGTTATACGTTAGTACGTAATAATATACAACGTAATACGTGATATGGCAATACTATATAACGTTATACGTTATTACGTAATAGTATATAACGTTATACGTTATATAGTAATAGTATATAACGTTATACGTTATATAGTAATAGTATATAACGTTATACGTTATATAGTAATAGTATATAACGTTATACGTTATATAGTAATAGTATATAACGTTATACGTTATATAGTAATATTATATAACGTTATGCGTTATATAGTAATAGTATAGAACGTTATACGTTATATAGTAATAGTATATAACGTTATACGTTATATAGTAATAGTATATAACGTTGTACGTTAGTACGTAATAATGTACAACGTTGTACGTGATATGGCAATACTATATAACGTTATACGTTATTACGTAATAGTATATAACGTTATACGTTATTACGTAATAGTATATAACGTTATACGTTATTACGTAATAGTATATAACGTTATACGTTATATAGTAATATTATATAACGTTATGCGTTATATAGTAATAGTATATAACGTTATACGTTATATAGTAATAGTATATAACGTTATACGTTATATACTATTACTATATAACGTTATACGATATAGTAATAGTATATAACGTTATACGTTATATAGTAATAGTATATAACGTTATACGTTATATAGTAATAGTATATAACGTTATACGTTATATAGTAATAGTATATAACCTTATACGTTATATAGTAATAGTATATAACGTTATACGTTATATAGTAATAGTATATAACGTTATGCGTTATATAGTAATAGTATATAACGTTATACGTTATATAGTAATAGTATATAACGTTATGCGTTATATAGTAATAATATATAACGTTATACGTTATATAGTAATAGTATATAACGTTATGCGTTATATAGTAATGGTATATAACGTTATACGTTATATAGTAATAGTATATAACGTTATACGTTATATAGTAATAGTATATAACGTTATACGTTATACAGTAAAATTATATAACGTTATGCGTTATATAGTAATAGTATATAACGTTGTACGATAGTACGGAATAGTATATATCGTTATACGTTATATAGTAATAGTATATAACGTTATACGTTATATAGTAATAGTATATAACGTTATACGTTATATAGTAATAGTATATAGCGTTATACGTTATATAGTAATAGTATATAACGTTATACGTTATATAGTAATAGTATATAACGTTATACGTTAGTAGGTAATAATATATAACGTTATACGTGATATGGCAATACTATATAACGTTATACGTTATTACGTAATAGTATATAACGTTATACGTTATATAGTAATAGTATATAACGTTATACGTTATATAGTAATATTATATAACGTTATGCGTTATATAGTAATAGTATATAACGTTATACGTTATATAGTAATAGTATATAACGTTATACGTTATATAGTAATATTATATAACGTTATACGTTATATAGTAATAGTATATAACGTTATACGTTATATAGTAATAGTATATAACGTTATACGTTATACAGTAAAATTATATAACGTTATGCGTTATATAGTAATAGTATATAACGTTGTACGATAGTACGGAATAGTATATAACGTTATACGTTAATACGTAATAGTATATATCGTTATAAGTTATATAGTAATAGTATATAGCGATATACGTTATATAGTAATAGTATATAACGTTATACGTTATATAATAATAGTATATAACGTTATACGTTATATAGTAATAGTATATAACGTTATACGTTATATAGTAATAGTATATAACGTTATACGTTATATAGTAATAGTATATAACGTTATACGTTATATTGTAATATTATATAACGTTATGCGTTATATAGTAATAGTATATAACGTTATACGTTATATAGTAATAGTATATAACGTTATACGTTATATAGTAATATTATATAACGTTATGCGTTATATAGTAATAGTATATAACGTTATGCGTTATATAGTAATAGTATATAACGTTATACGTTATATAGTAATAGTATATAACGTTATGCGTTATATAGTAATAATATATAACGTTATACGTTATATAGTAATAGTATATAACGTTATGCGTTATATAGTAATAGTATATAACGTTATACGTTATATAGTAATAGTATATAACGTTATACGTTATGTAGTAATAGTATATAACGTTATACGTTATATAGTAATAGTATATAACGTTATACGTTATATAGTAATAGTATATAACGTTATACGTTATATAGTAATAGTATATAACGTTATGCGTTATATAGTAATAGTATATAACGTTATACGAT
This sequence comes from Bombus terrestris, assembly GCF_910591885.1. NCBI lineage: Eukaryota > Metazoa > Arthropoda > Insecta > Hymenoptera > Apidae > Bombus > Bombus terrestris. Next base: position 19,548,495 of record NC_063271.1, on the reverse strand, counting down.
AGTACATAATAGTATATATCGTTATACGTTATATAGTAATAGTATATAACGTTATACGTTATATAGTAATAGTATATAACGTTATACGTTAGTACGTAATAATATACAACGATATACGTGATATGGTAAAACTATATAACGTTATACGCTATTACGTAATAGTATATAACGTTATACGTTAATACGGAATAGTATATATCGTTATACCTTATATAGTAATAGTATATAACGTTATACGTTATATAGTAATAGTATATAACGTTATACGTTATATAGTAATAGTATATAACGTTATACGTTATATAGTAATAGTATATAACGTTATACGTTATATAGTGATAGTATATAACGTTATACGTTATATAGTGATAGTATATAACGTTATACGTTATATAGTAATAGTATATAACGTTATACGTTATATAGTAATAGTATATATCGTTATACGCTATATAGTAATATTATATAACGTTATGCGTTATATAGTAATAGTATGTAACGTTATACGTTATATAGTAATAGTATATAACGTTATACGTTATATAGTAATATTATATAACGTTATGCGTTATATAGTAATAGTATAGAACGTTATACGTTATATAGTAATAGTATATAACGTTATACGTTATATAGTAATAGTATATAACGTTATACGTTAGTACGTAATAATGTACAACGTTGTACGTGATATGGCAATACTATATAACGTTATACGTTATTACGTAATAGTATATAACGTTATACGTTGTTACGTAATAGTATATAACGTTATACGTTATATAGTAATATTATATAACGTTATGCGTTATTACGTAATAGTATATAACGTTATACGTTATATAGTAATATTATATAACGTTATGCGTTATATAGTAATAGTATATAACGTTATACGTTATATAGTAATAGTATATAACGTTATACGTTATATAGTAATAGTATATAACGTTATACGATATAGTAATAGTATATAACGTTATACGTTATATAGTAATATTATATAACGTTATGCGTTATATAGTAATAGTATATAACGTTATACGTTATATAGTAATAGTATATAACGTTATACGTTATATAGTAATAGTATATAACGTTATACGTTATATAGTAATAGTATATAACGTTATACGTTATATAGTAATAGTATATAACGTTATACGTTATATAGTAATAGTATATAACCTTATACGTTATATAGTAATAGTATATAACGTTATACGTTATATAGTAATAGTATATAACGTTATGCGTTATATAGTAATAGTATATAACGTTATACGTTATATAGTAATAGTATATAACGTTATGCGTTATATAGTAATAATATATAACGTTATACGTTATATAGTAATAGTATATAACGTTATACGTTATATAGTAATAGTATATAAAGTTATACGTTATATAGTAATAGTATATAACGTTATACGTTATATAGTAATAGTATATAACGTTATGCGTTATATAGTAATAGTATATAACGTTATACGATAGTACATAATAGTATATATCGTTATACGTTATATAGTAATAGTATATAACGTTATACGTTATATAGTAATAGTATATAACGTTATACGTTATATAGTAATAGTATATAACGTTATACGTTATATAGTGATAGTATATAACGTTATACGTTATATAGTAATAGTATATAACGTTATACGTTATATAGTAATAGTATATAACGTTATACGTTATATAGTAATAGTATATAACGTTATACGTTATATAGTAATATTATATAACGTTATGCGTTATATAGTAATAGTATAGAACGTTATACGTTATATAGTAATAGTATATAACGTTATACGTTATATAGTAATAGTATATAACGTTGTACGTTAGTACGTAATAATGTACAACGTTGTACGTGATATGGCAATACTATATAACGTTATACGTTATTACGTAATAGTATATAACGTTATACGTTATTACGTAATAGTATATAACGTTATACGTTATTACGTAATAGTATATAACGTTATACGTTATATAGTAATATTATATAACGTTATGCGTTATATAGTAATAGTATATAACGTTATACGTTATATAGTAATAGTATATAACGTTATACGTTATATAGTAATAGTATATAACGTTATACGATATAGTAATAGTATATAACGTTATACGTTATATAGTAATAGTATATAACGTTATACGTTATATAGTAATAGTATATAACGTTATACGTTATATAGTAATAGTATATAACCTTATACGTTATATAGTAATAGTATATAACGTTATACGTTATATAGTAATAGTATATAACGTTATGCGTTATATAGTAATAGTATATAACGTTATACGTTATATAGTAATAGTATATAACGTTATGCGTTATATAGTAATAATATATAACGTTATACGTTATATAGTAATAGTATATAACGTTATGCGTTATATAGTAATGGTATATAACGTTATACGTTATATAGTAATAGTATATAACGTTATACGTTATATAGTAATAGTATATAACGTTATACGTTATACAGTAAAATTATATAACGTTATGCGTTATATAGTAATAGTATATAACGTTGTACGATAGTACGGAATAGTATATATCGTTATACGTTATATAGTAATAGTATATAACGTTATACGTTATGTAGTAATAGTATATAACGTTATACGTTATATAGTAATAGTATATAACGTTATACGTTATATAGTAATATTATATAACGTTATGCGTTATATAGTAATAGTATAGAACGTTATACGTTATATAGTAATAGTATATAACGTTATACGTTATATAGTAATAGTATATAACGTTATACGTTAGTACGTAATAATGTACAACGTTGTACGTGATATGGCAATACTATATAACGTTATACGTTATTACGTAATAGTATATAACGTTATACGTTGTTACGTAATAGTATATAACGTTATACGTTATATAGTAATATTATATAACGTTATGCGTTATTACGTAATAGTATAAAACGTTATACGTTATATAGTAATATTATATAACGTTATGCGTTATATAGTAATAGTATATAACGTTATACGTTATATAGTAATAGTATATAACGTTATACGTTATATAGTAATAGTATATAACGTTATACGATATAGTAATAGTATATAACGTTATACGTTATATAGTAATATTATATAACGTTATGCGTTATATAGTAATAGTATATAACGTTATACGTTATATAGTAATAGTATATAACGTTATACGTTATATAGTAATAGTATATAACGTTATACGTTATATAGTAATAGTATATAACGTTATACGTTATATAGTAATAGTATATAACGTTATACGTTATATAGTAATAGTATATAACCTTATACGTTATATAGTAATAGTATATAACGTTATACGTTATATAGTAATAGTATATAACGTTATGCGTTATATAGTAATAGTATATAACGTTATACGTTATATAGTAATAGTATATAACGTTATGCGTTATATAGTAATAATATATAACGTTATACGTTATATAGTAATAGTATATAACGTTATACGTTATATAGTAATAGTATATAAAGTTATACGTTATATAGTAATAGTATATAACGTTATACGTTATATAGTAATAGTATATAACGTTATGCGTTATATAGTAATAGTATATAACGTTATACGATAGTACATAATAGTATATATCGTTATACGTTATATAGTAATAGTATATAACGTTATACGTTATATAGTAATAGTATATAACCTTATACGTTATATAGTAATAGTATATAACGTTATACGTTATATAGTAATAGTATATAACGTTATGCGTTATATAGTAATAGTATATAACGTTATACGTTATATAGTAATAGTATATAACGTTATGCGTTATATAGTAATAATATATAACGTTATACGTTATATAGTAATAGTATATAACGTTATGCGTTATATAGTAATGGTATATAACGTTATACGTTATATAGTAATAGTATATAACGTTATACGTTATATAGTAATAGTATATAACGTTATACGTTATACAGTAAAATTATATAACGTTATGCGTTATATAGTAATAGTATATAACGTTGTACGATAGTACGGAATAGTATATATCGTTATACGTTATATAGTAATAGTATATAACGTTATACGTTATGTAGTAATAGTATATAACGTTATACGTTATATAGTAATAGTATATAACGTTATACGTTATATAGTAATATTATATAACGTTATGCGTTATATAGTAATAGTATAGAACGTTATACGTTATATAGTAATAGTATATAACGTTATACGTTATATAGTAATAGTATATAACGTTATACGTTAGTACGTAATAATGTACAACGTTGTACGTGATATGGCAATACTATATAACGTTATACGTTATTACGTAATAGTATATAACGTTATACGTTGTTACGTAATAGTATATAACGTTATACGTTATATAGTAATATTATATAACGTTATGCGTTATTACGTAATAGTATAAAACGTTATACGTTATATAGTAATATTATATAACGTTATGCGTTATATAGTAATAGTATATAACGTTATACGTTATATAGTAATAGTATATAACGTTATACGTTATATAGTAATAGTATATAACGTTATACGATATAGTAATAGTATATAACGTTATACGTTATATAGTAATATTATATAACGTTATGCGTTATATAGTAATAGTATATAACGTTATACGTTATATAGTAATAGTATATAACGTTATACGTTATATAGTAATAGTATATAACGTTATACGTTATATAGTAATAGTATATAACGTTATACGTTATATAGTAATAGTATATAACGTTATACGTTATATAGTAATAGTATATAACCTTATACGTTATATAGTAATAGTATATAACGTTATACGTTATATAGTAATAGTATATAACGTTATGCGTTATATAGTAATAGTATATAACGTTATACGTTATATAGTAATAGTATATAACGTTATGCGTTATATAGTAATAATATATAACGTTATACGTTATATAGTAATAGTATATAACGTTATACGTTATATAGTAATAGTATATAAAGTTATACGTTATATAGTAATAGTATATAACGTTATACGTTATATAGTAATAGTATATAACGTTATGCGTTATATAGTAATAGTATATAACGTTATACGATAGTACATAATAGTATATATCGTTATACGTTATATAGTAATAGTATATAACGTTATACGTTATATAGTAATAGTATATAACGTTATACGTTATATAGTAATAGTATATAACGTTATACGTTATATAGTGATAGTATATAACGTTATACGTTATATAGTAATAGTATATAACGTTATACGTTATATAGTAATAGTATATAACGTTATACGTTATATAGTAATAGTATATAACGTTATACGTTATATAGTAATATTATATAACGTTATGCGTTATATAGTAATAGTATAGAACGTTATACGTTATATAGTAATAGTATATAACGTTATACGTTATATAGTAATAGTATATAACGTTGTACGTTAGTACGTAATAATGTACAACGTTGTACGTGATATGGCAATACTATATAACGTTATACGTTATTACGTAATAGTATATAACGTTATACGTTATTACGTAATAGTATATAACGTTATACGTTATATAGTAATATTATATAACGTTATGCGTTATATAGTAATAGTATATAACGTTATACGTTATATAGTAATAGTATATAACGTTATACGTTATATAGTAATAGTATATAACGTTATACGATATAGTAATAGTATATAACGTTATACGTTATATAGTAATAGTATATAACGTTATACGTTATATAGTAATAGTATATAACGTTATACGTTATATAGTAATAGTATATAACCTTATACGTTATATAGTAATAGTATATAACGTTATACGTTATATAGTAATAGTATATAACGTTATGCGTTATATAGTAATAGTATATAACGTTATACGTTATATAGTAATAGTATATAACGTTATGCGTTATATAGTAATAATATATAACGTTATACGTTATATAGTAATAGTATATAACGTTATGCGTTATATAGTAATGGTATATAACGTTATACGTTATATAGTAATAGTATATAACGTTATACGTTATATAGTAATAGTATATAACGTTATACGTTATACAGTAAAATTATATAACGTTATGCGTTATATAGTAATAGTATATAACGTTGTACGATAGTACGGAATAGTATATATCGTTATACGTTATATAGTAATAGTATATAACGTTATACGTTATATAGTAATAGTATATAACGTTATACGTTATATAGTAATAGTATATAACGTTATACGTTATATAGTAATAGTATATAACGTTATACGTTATATAGTAATAGTATATAACGTTATACGTTATATAGTAATAGTATATAACGTTATACGTTATATAGTAATAGTATATAACGTTATACGTTAGTAGGTAATAATATATAACGTTATACGTGATATGGCAATACTATATAACGTTATACGTTATTACGTAATAGTATATAACGTTATACGTTATATAGTAATAGTATATAACGTTATACGTTATATAGTAATATTATATAACGTTATGCGTTATATAGTAATAGTATATAACGTTATACGTTATATAGTAATAGTATATAACGTTATACGTTATATAGTAATATTATATAACGTTATACGTTATATAGTAATAGTATATAACGTTATACGTTATATAGTAATAGTATATAACGTTATACGTTATACAGTAAAATTATATAACGTTATGCGTTATATAGTAATAGTATATAACGTTGTACGATAGTACGGAATAGTATATAACGTTATACGTTAATACGTAATAGTATATATCGTTATAAGTTATATAGTAATAGTATATAGCGATATACGTTATATAGTAATAGTATATAACGTTATACGTTATATAATATTACTATATAACGTTATACGTTATATAGTAATAGTATATAACGTTATACGTTATATAGTAATAGTATATAACGTTATACGTTATATAGTAATAGTATATAACGTTATACGTTATATAGTAATATTATATAACGTTATGCGTTATATAGTAATAGTATATAACGTTATACGTTATATAGTAATAGTATATAACGTTATACGTTATATAGTAATATTATATAACGTTATGCGTTATATAGTAATAGTATATAACGTTATGCGTTATATAGTAATAGTATATAACGTTATACGTTATATAGTAATAGTATATAACGTTATGCGTTATATAGTAATAATATATAACGTTATACGTTATATAGTAATAGTATATAACGTTATGCGTTATATAGTAATAGTATATAACGTTATACGTTATATAGTAATAGTATATAACGTTATACGTTATGTAGTAATAGTATATAACGTTATACGTTATATAGTAATAGTATATAACGTTATACGTTATATAGCAATAGTATATAACGTTATACGTTATATAGTAATAGTATATAACGTTATGCGTTATATAGTAATAGTATATAACGTTATACGATAGTACATAATAGTATATATCGTTATACGTTATATAGTAATAGTATATAACGTTATACGTTATATAGTAATAGTATATAACGTTATACGTTAGTACGTAATAATATACAACGATATACGTGATATGGTAAAACTATATAACGTTATACGCTATTACGTAATAGTATATAACGTTATACGTTAATACGGAATAGTATATATCGTTATACCTTATATAGTAATAGTATATAACGTTATACGTTATATAGTAATAGTATATAACGTTATACGTTATATAGTAATAGTATATAACGTTATACGTTATATAGTGATAGTATATAACGTTATACGTTATATAGTGATAGTATATAACGTTATACGTTATATAGTAATAGTATATAACGTTATACGTTATATAGTAATAGTATATATCGTTATACGCTATATAGTAATATTATATAACGTTATGCGTTATATAGTAATAGTATGTAACGTTATACGTTATATAGTAATAGTATATAACGTTATACGTTATATAGTAATATTATATAACGTTATGCGTTATATAGTAATAGTATAGAACTTTATACGTTATATAGTAATAGTATATAACGTTATACGTTAGTACGTAATAATGTACAACGTTGTACGTGATATGGCAATACTATATAACGTTATACGTTATTACGTAATAGTATATAACGTTATACGTTGTTACGTAATAGTATATAACGTTATACGTTATATAGTAATATTATATAACGTTATGCGTTATATAGTAATAGTATATAACGTTATACGTTATATAGTAATAGTATATAACGTTATACGTTATATAGTAATAGTATATAACGTTATACGATATAGTAATAGTATATAACGTTATACGTTATATAGTAATATTATATAACGTTATGCGTTATATAGTAATAGTATATAACGTTATACGTTATATAGTAATAGTATATAACGTTATACGTTATATAGTAATAGTATATAACGTTATACGTTATATAGTAATAGTATATAACGTTATACGTTATATAGTAATAGTATATAACGTTATACGTTGTATAGTAATAGTATATAACGTTATGCGTTATATAGTCATAGTATATAACGTTATACGATAGTACAGAATAGTATATATCGTTATACGTTATATAGTAATAGTATATCACGTTATACGTTAGTACGTAATAATATACAACGTTATACGTGATATGGCAATACTATATAACGTTATACGTTATTACGTAATAGTATATAACGTTATACGTTATATAGTAATAGTATATAACGTTATACGTTATATAGTAATAGTATATAACGTTATACGTTATATAGTAATAGTATATAACGTTATACGATATAGTAATAGTATATAACGTTATACGTTATATAGTAATATTATATAACGTTATGCGTTATATAGTAATAGTATATAACGTTATACGTTATATAGTAATAGTATATAACGTTATACGTTATATAGTAATAGTATATAACGTTATACGTTATATAGTAATAGTATATAACGTTATACGTTATATAGTAATAGTATATAACGTTATACGTTATATAGTAAAATTATATAACGTTATGCGTTATATAGTAATAGTATATAACGTTATACGTTATGTAGTGATAGTATATAACGGTATACGTTATATAGTAATAATACATAACGTTATACGTTATATAGTAATAGTATATAACGTTATACGTTATATAGTAATTGTATATAACGTTATTGGTTATATACTAATAGTATATAACGTTATACGATAGTACGTAATAGTATATATCGTTATACGTTATATAGTAATAGTATATAACGTTATACGTTAGTACGTAATAGTATACAACGTTATACGTGATATGGCAATACTATATAACGTTATACGTTATTACGTAATAGTATATAACGTTATAAGTTATATAGTAATAGTATATAACGTTATACGTTATATAGTAATAGTATATAACGTTATACGTTATATGGTAATCGTATATAACGTTATACGTTATATAGTAATATTATATAACGTTATGCGTTATATAGTAATAGTATATAACGTTATACGTTATATAGTAATAGTATATAACGTTATGCGTTATATAGTAATAGTATATAACGTTATACGATAGTACATAATAGTATATATCGTTATACGTTATATAGTAATAGTATATAACGTTATACATTATATAGTAATAGTATATAACGTTATACGTTATATAGTAATAGTATATAACGTTATACGTTAGTACGTAATAATATACAACGATATACGTGATATGGTAAAACTATATAACGTTATACGCTATTACGTAATAGTATATAACGTTATACGTTAATACGGAATAGTATATATCGTTATACCTTATATAGTAATAGTATATAACGTTATACGTTATATAGTAATAGTATATAACGTTATACGTTAGTACGTAATAATATGAAACGTTGTACGTGATATGGCAATACTATATAACGTTATACGTTATTACGTAATAGTATATAACGTTATACGTTATTACGTAATAGTATATAACGTTATACGTTATATAGTAATATTATATAACGTTATGCGTTATATAGTAATAGTATATAACGTTATACGTTATATAGTAATAGTATATAACGTTATGCGTTATATAGTAATAGTATATAACGTTATACGATAGTACGGAATAGTATATATCGTTATACGTTATATAGTAATAGTATATAACGTTATACGTTAATACGTAATAGTATATATCGTTATAAGTTATATAGTAATAGTATATAACGTTATACGTTATATAGTAATATTATATAACGTTATGCGTTATATAGTAATAGTATATAACGTTATACGTTATATAGTAATATTATATAACGTTATGCGTTATATAGTAATAGTATATAACGTTATACGTTATATAGTAATAGTATATAACGTTATACGTTATATAGTAATATTATATAACGTTATTCGTTATATAGTAATAGTATATAACGTTATACGTTATATAGTAATATTATATAACGTTATGCGTTATATAGTAATAGTATATAACGTTATACGTTATATAGTAATAGTATATAACGTTATACGTTATATAGTAATAGTATATAACGTTATACGTTATATAGTAATAGTATATAACGTTATACGTTATATAGTAATAGTATATAACGTTATACGTTACATAGTAATATTATATAACGTTATGCGTTATATAGTAATAGTATATAACGTTATACGATAGTACGGAATAGTATATATCGTCATACGTTATATAGTAATAGTATATAACGTTATACGTTATATAGTAATAGTATATAACGTTATACGTTATATAGTAATAGTATACAACGTTATACGTTATATAGTAATAGTATATAACGTTATATGTTAGTACGTAATAATATACAACGTTATACGTGATATGGCAATACTATATAACGTTATACGTTATATAGTAATAGTATATAACGTTATACGTTATATAGTAATAGTATATAACGTTATACGTTATATAGTTATATTATATAACGTTATGCGTTATATAGTAATAGTATATAACGTTATACGAAAGTACGGAATAGTATATATCGTTATACGTTATATAGTAATAGTATATAACGTTATACGTTACATAGTAATAGTATATAACGTTATACGTTATATAGTAATAGTATATAACGTTATACGTTATATAGCAATAGTATATAACGTTATACGTTAGTACGTAATATTATACAACGTTATACGTGATATGGCAATACTATATAACGTATAACGTTATATAGTAATATTATATAACGTTATGCGTTATATAGTAATAGTATAGAACGTTATACGTTATATAGTAATAGTATATAACGTTATACGTTATATAGTAATAGTATATAACGTTATACGTTAGTACGTAATAATGTACAACGTTGTACGTGATATGGCAATACTATATAACGTTATACGTTATTACGTAATAGTATATAACGTTATACGTTGTTACGTAATAGTATATAACGTTATACGTTATATAGTAATATTATATAACGTTATGCGTTATATAGTAATAGTATATAACGTTATACGTTATATAGTAATAGTATATAACGTTATACGTTATATAGTAATAGTATATAACGTTATACGATATAGTAATAGTATATAACGTTATACGTTATATAGTAATATTATATAACGTTATGCGTTATATAGTAATAGTATATAACGTTATACGTTATATAGTAATAGTATATAACGTTATTCGTTATATAGTAATAGTATATAACGTTATACGTTATATAGTAATAGTATATAACGTTATACGTTATATAGTAATAGTATATAACGTTATACGTTATATAGTAATAGTATATAACGTTATACGTTGTATAGTAATAGTATATAACGTTATGCGTTATATAGTCATAGTATATAACGTTATACGATAGTACAGAATAGTATATATCGTTATACGTTATATAGTAATAGTATATCACGTTATACGTTAGTACGTAATAATATACAACGTTATACGTGATATGGCAATACTATATAACGTTATACGTTATTACGTAATAGTATATAACGTTATACGTTATATAGTAATAGTATATAACGTTATACGTTATATAGTAATAGTATATAACGTTATACGTTATATAGTAATAGTATATAACGTTATACGATATAGTAATAGTATATAACGTTATACGTTATATAGTAATATTATATAACGTTATGCGTTATATAGTAATAGTATATAACGTTATACGTTATATAGTAATAGTATATAACGTTATACGTTATATAGTAATAGTATATAACGTTATACGATAGTACGTAATAGTATATATCGTTATACGTTATATAGTAATAGTATATAACGTTATACGTTAGTACGTAATAGTATACAACGTTATACGTGATATGGCAATACTATATAACGTTATACGTTATTACGTAATAGTATATAACGTTATAAGTTATATAGTAATAGTATATAACGTTATACGTTATATAGTAATAGTATATAACGTTATACGTTATATGGTATTCGTATATAACGTTATACGTTATATAGTAATATTATATAACGTTATGCGTTATATAGTAATAGTATATAACGTTATACGTTATATAGTAATAGTATATAACGTTATGCGTTATATAGTAATAGTATATAACGTTATACGATAGTACATAATAGTATAAATCGTTATACGTTATATAGTAATAGTATATAACGTTATACATTATATAGTAATAGTATATAACGTTATACGTTATATAGTAATAGTATATAACGTTATACGTTAGTACGTAATAATATACAACGATATACGTGATATGGTAAAACTATATAACGTTATACGCTATTACGTAATAGTATATAACGTTATACGTTAATACGGAATAGTATATATCGTTATACCTTATATAGTAATAGTATATAACGTTATACGTTATATAGTAATAGTATATAACGTTGTACGTTAGTACGTAATAATATACAACGTTGTACGTGATATGGCAATACTATATAACGTTATACGTCATTACGTAATAGTATATAACGTTATACGTTATTACGTAATAGTATATAACGTTATACGTTATATAGTAATATTATATAACGTTATGCGTTATATAGTAATAGTATATAACGTTATACGTTATATAGTAATAGTATATAACGTTATGCGTTATATAGTAATAGTATATAACGTTATACGATAGTACGGAATAGTATATATCGTTATACGTTATATAGTAATAGTATATAACGTTATACGTTAATACGTAATAGTATATATCGTTATAAGTTATATAGTAATAGTATATAACGTTATACGTTATATAGTAATATTATATAACGTTATGCGTTATATAGTAATAGTATATAACGTTATACGTTATATAGTAATATTATATAACGTTATGCGTTATATAGTAATAGTATATAACGTTATACGTTATATAGTAATAGTATATAACGTTATACGTTATATAGTAATAGTATATAACCTTATACGTTATATAGTAATAGTATATAACGTTATACGTTATATAGTAATAGTATATAACGTTATGCGTTATATAGTAATAGTATATAACGTTATACGTTATATAGTAATAGTATATAACGTTATGCGTTATATAGTAATAATATATAACGTTATACGTTATATAGTAATAGTATATAACGTTATGCGTTATATAGTAATGGTATATAACGTTATACGTTATATAGTAATAGTATATAACGTTATACGTTATATAGTAATAGTATATAACGTTATACGTTATACAGTAAAATTATATAACGTTATGCGTTATATAGTAATAGTATATAACGTTGTACGATAGTACGGAATAGTATATATCGTTATACGTTATATAGTAATAGTATATAACGTTATACGTTATATAGTAATAGTATATAACGTTATACGTTATATAGTAATAGTATATAACGTTATACGTTATATAGTAATAGTATATAACGTTATACGTTATATAGTAATAGTATATAACGTTATACGTTATATAGTAATAGTATATAACGTTATACGTTATATAGTAATAGTATATAACGTTATACGTTAGTAGGTAATAATATATAACGTTATACGTGATATGGCAATACTATATAACGTTATACGTTATTACGTAATAGTATATAACGTTATACGTTATATAGTAATAGTATATAACGTTATACGTTATATAGTAATATTATATAACGTTATGCGTTATATAGTAATAGTATATAACGTTATACGTTATATAGTAATAGTATATAACGTTATACGTTATATAGTAATATTATATAACGTTATACGTTATATAGTAATAGTATATAACGTTATACGTTATATAGTAATAGTATATAACGTTATACGTTATACAGTAAAATTATATAACGTTATGCGTTATATAGTAATAGTATATAACGTTGTACGATAGTACGGAATAGTATATAACGTTATACGTTAATACGTAATAGTATATATCGTTATAAGTTATATAGTAATAGTATATAGCGATATACGTTATATAGTAATAGTATATAACGTTATACGTTATATAATAATAGTATATAACGTTATACGTTATATAGTAATAGTATATAACGTTATACGTTATATAGTAATAGTATATAACGTTATACGTTATATAGTAATAGTATATAACGTTATACGTTATATAGTAATATTATATAACGTTATGCGTTATATAGTAATAGTATATAACGTTATACGTTATATAGTAATAGTATATAACGTTATACGTTATATAGTAATATTATATAACGTAATGCGTTATATAGTAATAGTATATAACGTTATGCGTTATATAGTAATAGTATATAACGTTATACGTTATATAGTAATAGTATATAACGTTATGCGTTATATAGTAATAATATATAACGTTATACGTTATATAGTAATAGTATATAACGTTATGCGTTATATAGTAATAGTATATAACGTTATACGTTATATAGTAATAGTATATAACGTTATACGTTATGTAGTAATAGTATATAACGTTATACGTTATATAGTAATAGTATATAACGTTATACGTTATATAGCAATAGTATATAACGTTATACGTTATATAGTAATAGTATATAACGTTATGCGTTATATAGTAATAGTATATAACGTTATACGATAGTACATAATAGTATATATCGTTATACGTTATATAGTAATAGTATATAACGTTATACGTTATATAGTAATAGTATATAACGTTATACGTTAGTACGTAATAATATACAACGATATACGTGATATGGTAAAACTATATAACGTTATACGCTATTACGTAATAGTATATAACGTTATACGTTAATACGGAATAGTATATATCGTTATACCTTATATAGTAATAGTATATAACGTTATACGTTATATAGTAATAGTATATAACGTTATACGTTATATAGTAATAGTATATAACGTTATACGTTATATAGTGATAGTATATAACGTTATACGTTATATAGTGATAGTATATAACGTTATACGTTATATAGTAATAGTATATAACGTTATACGTTATATAGTAATAGTATATATCGTTATACGCTATATAGTAATATTATATAACGTTATGCGTTATATAGTAATAGTATGTAACGTTATACGTTATATAGTAATAGTATATAACGTTATACGTTATATAGTAATATTATATAACGTTATGCGTTATATAGTAATAGTATAGAACTTTATACGTTATATAGTAATAGTATATAACGTTATACGTTATATAGTAATAGTATATAACGTTATACGTTAGTACGTAATAATGTACAACGTTGTACGTGATATGGCAATACTATATAACGTTATACGTTATTACGTAATAGTATATAACGTTATACGTTGTTACGTAATAGTATATAACGTTATACGTTATATAGTAATATTATATAACGTTATGCGTTATATAGTAATAGTATATAACGTTATACGTTATATAGTAATAGTATATAACGTTATACGTTATATAGTAATAGTATATAACGTTATACGATATAGTAATAGTATATAACGTTATACGTTATATAGTAATATTATATAACGTTATGCGTTATATAGTAATAGTATATAACGTTATACGTTATATAGTAATAGTATATAACGTTATACGTTATATAGTAATAGTATATAACGTTATACGTTATATAGTAATAGTATATAACGTTATACGTTATATAGTAATAGTATATAACGTTATACGTTGTATAGTAATAGTATATAACGTTATGCGTTATATAGTCATAGTATATAACGTTATACGATAGTACAGAATAGTATATATCGTTATACGTTATATAGTAATAGTATATCACGTTATACGTTAGTACGTAATAATATACAACGTTATACGTGATATGGCAATACTATATAACGTTATACGTTATTACGTAATAGTATATAACGTTATACGTTATATAGTAATAGTATATAACGTATAACGTTATATACTATTACTATATAACGTTATACGTTATATAGTAATAGTATATAACGTTATACGATATAGTAATAGTATATAACGTTATACGTTATATAGTAATATTATATAACGTTATGCGTTATATAGTAATAGTATATAACGTTATACGTTATATAGTAATAGTATATAACGTTATACGTTATATAGTAATAGTATATAACGTTATACGTTATATAGTAATAGTATATAACGTTATACGTTATATAGTAATAGTATATAACGTTATACGTTATATAGTAAAATTATATAACGTTATGCGTTATATAGTAATAGTATATAACGTTATACGTTATGTAGTGATAGTATATAACGGTATACGTTATATAGTAATAATACATAACGTTATACGTTATATAGTAATAGTATATAACGTTATACGTTATATAGTAATTGTATATAACGTTATTGGTTATATACTAATAGTATATAACGTTATACGATAGTACGTAATAGTATATATCGTTATACGTTATATAGTAATAGTATATAACGTTATACGTTAGTACGTAATAGTATACAACGTTATACGTGATATGGCAATACTATATAACGTTATACGTTATTACGTAATAGTATATAACGTTATAAGTTATATAGTAATAGTATATAACGTTATACGTTATATAGTAATAGTATATAACGTTATACGTTATATGGTAATCGTATATAACGTTATACGTTATATAGTAATATTATATAACGTTATGCGTTATATAGTAATAGTATATAACGTTATACGTTATATAGTAATAGTATATAACGTTATGCGTTATATAGTAATAGTATATAACGTTATACGATAGTACATAATAGTATATATCGTTATACGTTATATAGTAATAGTATATAACGTTATACATTATATAGTAATAGTATATAACGTTATACGTTATATAGTAATAGTATATAACGTTATACGTTAGTACGTAATAATATACAACGATATACGTGATATGGTAAAACTATATAACGTTATACGCTATTACGTAATAGTATATAACGTTATACGTTAATACGGAATAGTATATATCGTTATACCTTATATAGTAATAGTATATAACGTTATACGTTATATAGTAATAGTATATAACGTTATACGTTAGTACGTAATAATATACAACGTTGTACGTGATATGGCAATACTATATAACGTTATACGTTATTACGTAATAGTATATAACGTTATACGTTATTACGTAATAGTATATAACGTTATACGTTATTACGTAATAGTATATAACGTTATACGTTATATAGTAATATTATATAACGTTATGCGTTATATAGTAATAGTATATAACGTTATACGTTATATAGTAATAGTATATAACGTTATGCGTTATATAGTAATAGTATATAACGTTATACGATAGTACGGAATAGTATATATCGTTATACGTTATATAGTAATAGTATATAACGTTATACGTTAATACGTAATAGTATATATCGTTATAAGTTATATAGTAATAGTATATAACGTTATACGTTATATAGTAATATTATATAACGTTATGCGTTATATAGTAATAGTATATAACGTTATACGTTATATAGTAATATTATATAACGTTATGCGTTATATAGTAATAGTATATAACGTTATACGTTATATAGTAATAGTATATAACGTTATACGTTATATAGTAATATTATATAACGTTATTCGTTATATAGTAATAGTATATAACGTTATACGTTATATAGTAATATTATATAACGTTATGCGTTATATAGTAATAGTATATAACGTTATACGTTATATAGTAATAGTATATAACGTTATACGTTATATAGTAATAGTATATAACGTTATACGTTATATAGTAATAGTATATAACGTTATACGTTATATAGTAATAGTATATAACGTTATACGTTACATAGTAATATTATATAACGTTATGCGTTATATAGTAATAGTATATAACGTTATACGATAGTACGGAATAGTATATATCGTCATACGTTATATAGTAATAGTATATAACGTTATACGTTATATAGTAATAGTATATAACGTTATACGTTATATAGTAATAGTATACAACGTTATACGTTATATAGTAATAGTATATAACGTTATATGTTAGTACGTAATAATATACAACGTTATACGTGATATGGCAATACTATATAACGTTATACGTTATATAGTAATAGTATATAACGTTATACGTTATATAGTAATAGTATATAACGTTATACGTTATATAGTTATATTATATAACGTTATGCGTTATATAGTAATAGTATATAACGTTATACGAAAGTACGGAATAGTATATATCGTTATACGTTATATAGTAATAGTATATAACGTTATACGTTACATAGTAATAGTATATAACGTTATACGTTATATAGTAATAGTATATAACGTTATACGTTATATAGCAATAGTATATAACGTTATACGTTAGTACGTAATATTATACAACGTTATACGTGATATGGCAATACTATATAACGTTATACGTTATATAGTAATATTATATAACGTTATGCGTTATATAGTAATAGTATAGAACGTTATACGTTATATAGTAATAGTATATAACGTTATACGTTATATAGTAATAGTATATAACGTTATACGTTAGTACGTAATAATGTACAACGTTGTACGTGATATGGCAATACTATATAACGTTATACGTTATTACGTAATAGTATATAACGTTATACGTTGTTACGTAATAGTATATAACGTTATACGTTATATAGTAATATTATATAACGTTATGCGTTATATAGTAATAGTATATAACGTTATACGTTATATAGTAATAGTATATAACGTTATACGTTATATAGTAATAGTATATAACGTTATACGATATAGTAATAGTATATAACGTTATACGTTATATAGTAATATTATATAACGTTATGCGTTATATAGTAATAGTATATAACGTTATACGTTATATAGTAATAGTATATAACGTTATTCGTTATATAGTAATAGTATATAACGTTATACGTTATATAGTAATAGTATATAACGTTATACGTTATATAGTAATAGTATATAACGTTATACGTTATATAGTAATAGTATATAACGTTATACGTTGTATAGTAATAGTATATAACGTTATGCGTTATATAGTCATAGTATATAACGTTATACGATAGTACAGAATAGTATATATCGTTATACGTTATATAGTAATAGTATATCACGTTATACGTTAGTACGTAATAATATACAACGTTATACGTGATATGGCAATACTATATAACGTTATACGTTATTACGTAATAGTATATAACGTTATACGTTATATAGTAATAGTATATAACGTTATACGTTATATAGTAATAGTATATAACGTTATACGTTATATAGTAATAGTATATAACGTTATACGATATAGTAATAGTATATAACGTTATACGTTATATAGTAATATTATATAACGTTATGCGTTATATAGTAATAGTATATAACGTTATACGTTATATAGTAATAGTATATAACGTTATACGTTATATAGTAATAGTATATAACGTTATACGATAGTACGTAATAGTATATATCGTTATACGTTATATAGTAATAGTATATAACGTTATACGTTAGTACGTAATAGTATACAACGTTATACGTGATATGGCAATACTATATAACGTTATACGTTATTACGTAATAGTATATAACGTTATAAGTTATATAGTAATAGTATATAACGTTATACGTTATATAGTAATAGTATATAACGTTATACGTTATATGGTATTCGTATATAACGTTATACGTTATATAGTAATATTATATAACGTTATGCGTTATATAGTAATAGTATATAACGTTATACGTTATATAGTAATAGTATATAACGTTATGCGTTATATAGTAATAGTATATAACGTTATACGATAGTACATAATAGTATAAATCGTTATACGTTATATAGTAATAGTATATAACGTTATACATTATATAGTAATAGTATATAACGTTATACGTTATATAGTAATAGTATATAACGTTATACGTTAGTACGTAATAATATACAACGATATACGTGATATGGTAAAACTATATAACGTTATACGCTATTACGTAATAGTATATAACGTTATACGTTAATACGGAATAGTATATATCGTTATACCTTATATAGTAATAGTATATAACGTTATACGTTATATAGTAATAGTATATAACGTTATACGTTAGTACGTAATAATATACAACGTTGTACGTGATATGGCAATACTATATAACGTTATACGTCATTACGTAATAGTATATAACGTTATACGTTATTACGTAATAGTATATAACGTTATACGTTATATAGTAATATTATATAACGTTATGCGTTATATAGTAATAGTATATAACGTTATACGTTATATAGTAATAGTATATAACGTTATGCGTTATATAGTAATAGTATATAACGTTATACGATAGTACGGAATAGTATATATCGTTATACGTTATATATTAATAGTATATAACGTTATACGTTAATACGTAATAGTATATATCGTTATAAGTTATATAGTAATAGTATATAACGTTATACGTTATATAGTAATATTATATAACGTTATGCGTTATATAGTAATAGTATATAACGTTATACGTTATATAGTAATATTATATAACGTTATGCGTTATATAGTAATAGTATATAACGTTATACGTTATATAGTAATAGTATATAACGTTATACGTTATATAGTAATATTATATAACGTTATTCGTTATATAGTAATAGTATATAACGTTATACGTTATATAGTAATATTATATAACGTTATGCGTTATATAGTAATAGTATATAACGTTATACGTTATATAGTAATAGTATATAACGTTATACGTTATATAGTAATAGTATATAACGTTATACGTTATATAGTAATAGTATATAACGTTATACGTTATATAGTAATAGTATATAACGTTATACGTTACATAGTAATATTATATAACGTTATGCGTTATATAGTAATAGTATATAACGTTATACGATAGTACGGAATAGTATATATCGTGATACGTTATATAGTAATAGTATATAACGTTATACGTTATATAGTAATAGTATATAACGTTATACGTTATATAGTAATAGTATACAACGTTATACGTTATATAGTAATAGTATATAACGTTATATGTTAGTACGTAATAATATACAACGTTAGACGTGATATGGCAATACTATATAACGTTATACGTTATATAGTAATAGTATATAACGTTATACGTTATATAGTAATAGTATATAACGTTATACGTTATATAGTAATATTATATAACGTTATGCGTTATATAGTAATAGTATATAACGTTATACGATAGTACGGAATAGTATATATCGTTATACGTTATATAGTAATAGTATATAACGTTATACGTTACATAGTAATAGTATATAACGTTATACGTTATATAGTAATAGTATATAACGTTATACGTTATATAGCAATAGTATATAACGTTATACGTTAGTACGTAATATTATACAACGTTATACGTGATATGGCAATACTATATAACGTTATACGTTATATAGTAATATTATATAACGTTATGCGTTATATAGTAATAGTATAGAACGTTATACGTTATATAGTAATAGTATATAACGTTATACGTTGTATAGTAATAGTATATAACGTTATACGTTAGTACGTAATAATGTACAACGTTGTACGTGATATGGCAATACTATATAACGTTATACGTTATTACGTAATAGTATATAACGTTATACGTTGTTACGTAATAGTATATAACGTTATACGTTATATAGTAATATTATATAACGTTATGCGTTATATAGTAATAGTATATAACGTTATACGTTATATAGTAATAGTATATAACGTTATACGTTATATAGTAATAGTATATAACGTTATACGATAGTACGTAATAGTATATATCGTTATACGTTATATAGTAATAGTATATAACGTTATACGTTAGTACGTAATAGTATACAACGTTATACGTGATATGGCAATACTATATAACGTTATACGTTATTACGTAATAGTATATAACGTTATAAGTTATATAGTAATAGTATATAACGTTATACGTTATATAGTAATAGTATATAACGTTATACGTTATATGGTATTCGTATATAACGTTATACGTTATATAGTAATATTATATAACGTTATGCGTTATATAGTAATAGTATATAACGTTATACGTTATATAGTAATAGTATATAACGTTATGCGTTATATAGTAATAGTATATAACGTTATACGATAGTACATAATAGTATAAATCGTTATACGTTATATAGTAATAGTATATAACGTTATACATTATATAGTAATAGTATATAACGTTATACGTTATTTAGTAATAGTATATAACGTTATACGTTAGTACGTAATAATATACAACGATATACGTGATATGGTAAAACTATATAACGTTATACGCTATTACGTAATAGTATATAACGTTATACGTTAATACGGAATAGTATATATCGTTATACCTTATATAGTAATAGTATATAACGTTATACGTTATATAGTAATAGTATATAACGTTATACGTTAGTACGTAATAATATACAACGTTGTACGTGATATGGCAATACTATATAACGTTATACGTCATTACGTAATAGTATATAACGTTATACGTTATTACGTAATAGTATATAACGTTATACGTTATATAGTAATATTATATAACGTTATGCGTTATATAGTAATAGTATATAACGTTATACGTTATATAGTAATAGTATATAACGTTATGCGTTATATAGTAATAGTATATAACGTTATACGATAGTACGGAATAGTATATATCGTTATACGTTATATAGTAATAGTATATAACGTTATACGTTAATACGTAATAGTATATATCGTTATAAGTTATATAGTAATAGTATATAACGTTATACGTTATATAGTAATATTATATAACGTTATGCGTTATATAGTAATAGTATATAACGTTATACGTTATATAGTAATATTATATAACGTTATGCGTTATATAGTAATAGTATATAACGTTATACGTTATATAGTAATAGTATATAACGTTATACGTTATATAGTAATATTATATAACGTTATTCGTTATATAGTAATAGTATATAACGTTATACGTTATATAGTAATATTATATAACGTTATGCGTTATATAGTAATAGTATATAACGTTATACGTTATATAGTAATAGTATATAACGTTATACGTTATATAGTAATAGTATATAACGTTATACGTTATATAGTAATAGTATATAACGTTATACGTTATATAGTAATAGTATATAACGTTATACGTTACATAGTAATATTATATAACGTTATGCGTTATATAGTAATAGTATATAACGTTATACGATAGTACGGAATAGTATATATCGTCATACGTTATATAGTAATAGTATATAACGTTATACGTTATATAGTAATAGTATATAACGTTATACGTTATATAGTAATAGTATACAACGTTATACGTTATATAGTAATAGTATATAACGTTATATGTTAGTACGTAATAATATACAACGTTAGACGTGATATGGCAATACTATATAACGTTATACGTTATATAGTAATAGTATATAACGTTATACGTTATATAGTAATAGTATATAACGTTATACGTTATATAGTAATATTATATAACGTTATGCGTTATATAGTAATAGTATATAACGTTATACGATAGTACGGAATAGTATATATCGTTATACGTTATATAGTAATAGTATATAACGTTATACGTTACATAGTAATAGTATATAACGTTGTACGTTATATAGTAATATTATATAACGTTATGCGTTATATAGTAATAGTATATAACGTTATACGTTATATAGTAATAGTATATAACGTTATACGTTATATAGTAATAGTATATAACGTTATACGTTGTATAGTAATAGTATATAACGTTATGCGTTATATAGTCATAGTATATAACGTTATACGATAGTACAGAATAGTATATATCGTTATACGTTATATAGTAATAGTATATCACGTTATACGTTAGTACGTAATAATATACAACGTTATAGGTGATATGGCAATACTATATAACGTTATACGTTATTACGTAATAGTATATAACGTTATACGTTATATAGTAATGGTATATAACGTTATACGTTATATAGTAATAGTATATAACGTTATACGTTATATAGTAATAGTATATAACGTTATACGATATAGTAATAGTATATAACGTTATACGTTATATAGTAATATTATATAACGTTATGCGTTATATAGTAATAGTATATAACGTTATACGTTATATAGTAATAGTATATAACGTTATACGTTATATAGTAATAGTATATAACGTTATACGATAGTACGTAATAGTATATATCGTTATACGTTATATAGTAATAGTATATAACGTTATACGTTAGTACGTAATAGTATACAACGTTATACGTGATATGGCAATACTATATAACGTTATACGTTATTACGTAATAGTATATAACGTTATAAGTTATATAGTAATAGTATATAACGTTATATGTTATATTGTAATAGTATATAACGTTATACGTTATATGGTATTCGTATATAACGTTATACGTTATATAGTAATATTATATAACGTTATGCGTTATATAGTAATAGTATATAACGTTATACGTTATATAGTAATAGTATATAACGTTATGCGTTATATAGTAATAGTATATAACGTTATACGATAGTACATAATAGTATAAATCGTTATACGTTATATAGTAATAGTATATAACGTTATACATTATATAGTAATAGTATATAACGTTATACGTTATATAGTAATAGTATATAACGTTATACGTTAGTACGTAATAATATACAACGATATACGTGATATGGTAAAACTATATAACGTTATACGCTATTACGTAATAGTATATAACGTTATACGTTAATACGGAATAGTATATATCGTTATACCTTATATAGTAATAGTATATAACGTTATACGTTATATAGTAATAGTATATAACGTTATACGTTAGTACGTAATAATATACAACGTTGTACGTGATATGGCAATACTATATAACGTTATACGTCATTACGTAATAGTATATAACGTTATACGTTATTACGTAATAGTATATAACGTTATACGTTATATAGTAATATTATATAACGTTATGCGTTATATAGTAATAGTATATAACGTTATACGTTATATAGTAATAGTATATAACGTTATGCGTTATATAGTAATAGTATATAACGTTATACGATAGTACGGAATAGTATATATCGTTATACGTTATATAGTAATAGTATATAACGTTATACGTTAATACGTAATAGTATATATCGTTATAAGTTATATAGTAATAGTATATAACGTTATACGTTATATAGTAATATTATATAACGTTATGCGTTATATAGTAATAGTATATAACGTTATACGTTATATAGTAATATTATATAACGTTATGCGTTATATAGTAATAGTATATAACGTTATACGTTATATAGTAATAGTATATAACGTTATACGTTATATAGTAATATTATATAACGTTATTCGTTATATAGTAATAGTATATAACGTTATACGTTATATAGTAATATTATATAACGTTATGCGTTATATAGTAATAGTATATAACGTTATACGTTATATAGTAATAGTATATAACGTTATACGTTATATAGTAATAGTATATAACGTTATACGTTATATAGTAATAGTATATAACGTTATACGTTATATAGTAATAGTATATAACGTTATACGTTACATAGTAATATTATATAACGTTATGCGTTATATAGTAATAGTATATAACGTTATACGATAGTACGGAATAGTATATATCGTCATACGTTATATAGTAATAGTATATAACGTTATACGTTATATAGTAATAGTATATAACGTTATACGTTATATAGTAATAGTATACAACGTTATACGTTATATAGTAATAGTATATAACGTTATATGTTAGTACGTAATAATATACAACGTTAGACGTGATATGGCAATACTATATAACGTTATACGTTATATAGTAATAGTATATAACGTTATACGTTATATAGTAATAGTATATAACGTTATACGTTATATAGTAATATTATATAACGTTATGCGTTATATAGTAATAGTATATAACGTTATACGATAGTACGGAATAGTATATATCGTTATACGTTATATAGTAATAGTATATAACGTTATACGTTACATAGTAATAGTATATAACGTTATACGTTATATAGTAATAGTATATAACGTTATACGTTATATAGCAATAGTATATAACGTTATACGTTAGTACGTAATATTATACAACGTTATACGTGATATGGCAATACTATATAACGTTATACGTTATATAGTAATATTATATAACGTTATGCGTTATATAGTAATAGTATAGAACGTTATACGTTATATAGTAATAGTATATAACGTTATACGTTGTATAGTAATAGTATATAACGTTATACGTTAGTACGTAATAATGTACAACGTTGTACGTGATATGGCAATACTATATAACGTTATACGTTATTACGTAATAGTATATAACGTTATACGTTGTTACGTAATAGTATATAACGTTATACGTTATATAGTAATATTATATAACGTTATGCGTTATATAGTAATAGTATATAACGTTATACGTTATATAGTAATAGTATATAACGTTATACGTTATATAGTAATAGTATATAACGTTATACGATATAGTAATAGTATATAACGTTGTACGTTATATAGTAATATTATATAACGTTATGCGTTATATAGTAATAGTATAGAACGTTATACGTTATATAGTAATAGTATATAACGTTATACGTTGTATAGTAATAGTATATAACGTTATACGTTAGTACGTAATACTGTACAACGTTGTACGTGATATGGCAATACTATATAACGTTATACGTTATTACGTAATAGTATATAACGTTATACGTTGTTACGTAATAGTATATAACGTTATACGTTATATAGTAATATTATATAACGTTATGCGTTATATAGTAATAGTATATAACGTTATACGTTATATAGTAATAGTATATAACGTTATACGTTATATAGTAATAGTATATAACGTTATACGTTATATAGTAATAGTATATAACGTTATTCGTTATATAGTAATAGTATATAACGTTATACGTTATATAGTAATAGTATATAACGTTATACGTTATATAGTAATAGTATATAACGTTATACGTTATATAGTAATAGTATATAACGTTATACGTTGTATAGTAATAGTATATAACGTTATGCGTTATATAGTCATAGTATATAACGTTATACGATAGTACAGAATAGTATATATCGTTATACGTTATATAGTAATAGTATATCACGTTATACGTTAGTACGTAATAATATACAACGTTATACGTGATATGACAATACTATATAACGTTATACGTTATTACGTAATAGTATATAACGTTAGACGTTATATAGCAATAGTATATAACGTTATACGTTAGTACGTAATATTATACAACGTTATACGTGATATGGCAATACTATATAACGTTATACGTTATATAGTAATATTATATAACGTTATGCGTTATATAGTAATAGTATAGAACGTTATACGTTATATAGTAATAGTATATAACGTTATACGTTGTATAGTAATAGTATATAACGTTATACGTTAGTACGTAATAATGTACAACGTTGTACGTGATATGGCAATACTATATAACGTTATACGTTATTACGTAATAGTATATAACGTTATACGTTGTTACGTAATAGTATATAACGTTATACGTTATATAGTAATATTATATAACGTTATGCGTTATATAGTAATAGTATATAACGTTATACGTTATATAGTAATAGTATATAACGTTATACGTTATATAGTAATAGTATATAACGTTATACGTTATATAGTAATAGTATATAACGTTATTCGTTATATAGTAATAGTATATAACGTTATACGTTATATAGTAATAGTATATAACGTTATACGTTATATAGTAATAGTATATAACGTTATACGTTATATAGTAATAGTATATAACGTTATACGTTGTATAGTAATAGTATATAACGTTATGCGTTATATAGTCATAGTATATAACGTTATACGATAGTACAGAATAGTATATATCGTTATACGTTATATAGTAATAGTATATCACGTTATACGTTAGTACGTAATAATATACAACGTTATACGTGATATGACAATACTATATAACGTTATACGTTATTACGTAATAGTATATAACGTTAGACGTTATATAGTAATAGTATATAACGTTATACGTTATATAGTAATAGTATATAACGTTATACGTTATACAGTAATAGTATATAACGTTATACGATATAGTAATAGTATATAACGTTATACGTTATATAGTAATATTATATAACGTTATGCGTTATATAGTAATAGTATATAACGTTATACGTTATATAGTAATAGTATATAACGTTATACGTTATATAGTAATAGTATATAACGTTATACGATAGTACGTAATAGTATATATCGTTATACGTTATATAGTAATAGTATATAACGTTATACGTTAGTACGTAATAGTATACAACGTTATACGTGATATGGCAATACTATATAACGTTATACGTTATTACGTAATAGTATATAACGTTATAAGTTATATAGTAATAGTATATAACGTTATACGTTATATAGTAATAGTATATAACGTTATACGTTATATGGTAATCGTATATAACGTTATACGTTATATAGTAATATTATATAACGTTATGCGTTATATAGTAATAGTATATAACGTTATACGTTATATAGTAATAGTATATAACGTTATGCGTTATATAGTAATAGTATATAACGTTATACGATAGTACATAATAGTATATATCGTTATACGTTATATAGTAATAGTATATAACGTTATACATTATATAGTAATAGTATATAACGTTATACGTTATATAGTAATAGTATATAACGTTATACGTTAGTACGTAATAATATACAACGATATACGTGATATGGTAAAACTATATAACGTTATACGCTATTACGTAATAGTATATAACGTTATACGTTAATACGGAATAGTATATATCGTTATACCTTATATAGTAATAGTATATAACGTTATACGTTATATAGTAATAGTATATAACGTTATACGTTAGTACGTAATAATATACAACGTTGTACGTGATATGGCAATTCTATATAACGTTATACGTTATTACGTAATAGTATATAACGTTATACGTTATTACGTAATAGTATATAACGTTATACGTTATATAGTAATATTATATAACGTTATGCGTTATATAGTAATAGTATATAACGTTATACGTTATATAGTAATAGTATATAACGTTATACGTTATATAGTAATATTATATAACGTTATACGATAGTACGGAATAGTATATATCGTTATACGTTATATAGTAATAGTATATAACGTTATACGTTAATACGTAATAGTATATATCGTTATAAGTTATATAGTAATAGTATATAACGTTATACGTTATATAGTAATATTATATAACGTTATGCGTTATATAGTAATAGTATATAACGTTATACGTTATATAGTAATATTATATAACGTTATGCGTTATATAGTAATAGTATATAACGTTATACGTTAGTACGTAATAATATACAACGTTGTACGTGATATGGCAATACTATATAACGTTATACGTTATTACGTAATAGTATATAACGTTATACGTTATTACGTAATAGTATATAACGTTATACGTTATTACGTAATAGTATATAACGTTATACGTTATATAGTAATATTATATAACGTTATACGTTATATAGTAATATTATATAACGTTATGCGTTATATAGTAATAGTATATAACGTTATACGATAGTACGGAATAGTATATATCGTTATACGTTATATAGTAATAGTATATAACGTTATACGTTAATACGTAATAGTATATATCGTTATAAGTTATATAGTAATACTATATAACGCATAACGTTATATAGTAATACTATATAACGTTATGCGTTATATAGTAATAGTATATAACGTTATACGTTATATAGTAATATTATATAACGTTATGCGTTATATAGTAATAGTATATAACGTTATACGTTATATAGTAATAGTATATAACGTTATACGTTATATAGTAATATTATATAACGTTATGCGTTATATAGTAATAGTATATAACGTTATACGATAGTACGGAATAGTATATATCGTTATACGTTATATAGTAATAGTATAAAACGTTATACGTTATATAGTAATAGTATATAACGTTATACGTTATATAGTAATAGTATATAACGTTATACGTTAGTACGTAATAATATACAACGTTATACGTGATATGGCAATACTATATAACGTTATACGTTATATAGTAATATTATATAACGTTATGCGTTATATAGTAATAGTATATAACGTTATACGTTATATAGTAATAGTATATAACGTTATACGTTATATAGTAATAGTATATAACGTTATACGTTAGTACGTAATAATATACAACGTAATACGTGATATGGCAATACTATATAACGTTATACGTTATTACGTAATAGTATATAACGTTATACGTTATATAGTAATAGTATATAACGTTATGCGTTATATAGTAATAGTATATAACGTTATACGATAGTACATAATAGTATATATCGTTATACGTTATATAGTAATAGTATATAACGTTATACGTTATATAGTAATAGTATATAACGTTATACGTTATATAGTAATAGTATATAACGTTATACGTTATATAGTGATAGTATATAACGTTATACGTTATATAGTAATAGTATATAACGTTATACGTTATATAGTAATAGTATATAACGTTATACGTTATATAGTAATAGTATATAACGTTATACGTTATATAGTAATATTATATAACGTTATGCGTTGTATAGTAATAGTATAGAACGTTATACGTTATATAGTAATAGTATATAACGTTATACGTTATATAGTAATAGTATATAACGTTGTACGTTAGTACGTAATAATGTACAACGTTGTACGTGATATGGCTATACTATATAACGTTATACGTTATTACGTAATAGTATATAACGTTATACGTTATTACGTAATAGTATATAACGTTATACGTTATATAGTAATATTATATAACGTTATGCGTTATATAGTAATAGTATATAACGTTATACGTTATATAGTAATAGTATATAACGTTATACGTTATATAGTAATATTATATAACGTTATACGATAGTACGGAATAGTATATATCGTTATACGTTATATAGTAATAGTATATAACGTTATACGTTAATACGTAATAGTATATATCGTTATAAGTTATATAGTAATAGTATATAACGTTATACGTTATATAGTAATATTATATAACGTTATGCGTTATATAGTAATAGTATATAACGTTATACGTTATATAGTAATATTATATAACGTTATGCGTTATATAGTAATAGTATATAACGTTATACGTTAGTACGTAATAATATACAACGTTGTACGTGATATGGCAATACTATATAACGTTATACGTTATTACGTAATAGTATATAACGTTATACGTTATTACGTAATAGTATATAACGTTATACGTTATATAGTAATATTATATAACGTTATACGTTATATAGTAATATTATATAACGTTATGCGTTATATAGTAATAGTATATAACGTTATACGATAGTACGGAATAGTATATATCGTTATACGTTATATAGTAATAGTATATAACGTTATACGTTAATACGTAATAGTATATATCGTTATAAGTTATATAGTAATAGTATATAACGTTATACGTTATATAGTAATATTATATAACGTTATGCGTTATATAGTAATAGTATATAACGTTATACGTTATATAGTAATATTATATAACGTTATGCGTTATATAGTAATAGTATATAACGTTATACGTTATATAGTAATAGTATATAACGTTATACGTTATATAGTAATAGTATATAACGTTATACGTTAGTACGTAATAATATACAACGTAATACGTGATATGGCAATACTATATAACGTTATACGTTATTACGTAATAGTATATAACGTTATACGTTATATAGTAATAGTATATAACGTTATGCGTTATATAGTAATAGTATATAACGTTATACGATAGTACATAATAGTATATATCGTTATACGTTATATAGTAATAGTATACAACGTTATACGTTATATAGTAATAGTATATAACGTTATATGTTAGTACGTAATAATATACAACGTTATACGTGATATGGCAATACTATATAACGTTATACGTTATATAGTAATAGTATATAACGTTATACGTTATATAGTAATAGTATATAACGTTATACGTTATATAGTAATATTATATAACGTTATGCGTTATATAGTAATAGTATATAACGTTATACGATAGTACGGAATAGTATATATCGTTATACGTTATATAGTAATAGTATATAACGTTATACGTTATATAGTAATAGTATATAACGTTATACGTTATATAGTAATAGTATATAACGTTATACGTTAGTACGTAATATTATACACCGTTATACGTGATATGGCAATACTATATAACGTTATACGTTATATAGTAATATTATATAACGTTATGCGTTATATAGTAATAGTATATAACGTTATACGTTATATAGTAATAGTATATAACGTTATACGTTATATAGTAATAGTATATAACGTTATACGTTAGTACGTAATAATATACAACGTAATACGTGATATGGCAATACTATATAACGTTATACGTTATTACGTAATAGTATATAACGTTATACGTTATATAGTAATAGTATATAACGTTATGCGTTATATAGTAATAGTATATAACGTTATACGATAGTACATAATAGTATATATCGTTATACGTTATATAGTAATAGTATATAACGTTATAC
Source organism: Bombus terrestris (assembly GCF_910591885.1). Taxonomy (NCBI): domain Eukaryota; kingdom Metazoa; phylum Arthropoda; class Insecta; order Hymenoptera; family Apidae; genus Bombus; species Bombus terrestris. Next base: position 19,514,990 of record NC_063271.1, on the reverse strand, counting down.
GTTATATAGTAATAGTATATAACGTTATACGTTATATAGTAATAGTATATAACGTTATACGTTATATAGTGATAGTATATAACGTTATACGTTATATAGTAATAGTATATAACGTTATACGTTATATAGTAATAGTATATAACGTTATACGTTATATAGTAATAGTATATAACGTTATACGTTATATAGTAATATTATATAACGTTATGCGTTATATAGTAATAGTATAGAACGTTATACGTTATATAGTAATAGTATATAACGTTATACGTTATATAGTAATAGTATATAACGTTGTACGTTAGTACGTAATAATGTACAACGTTGTACGTGATATGGCAATACTATATAACGTTATACGTTATTACGTAATAGTATATAACGTTATACGTTATTACGTAATAGTATATAACGTTATACGTTATTACGTAATAGTATATAACGTTATACGTTATATAGTAATATTATATAACGTTATGCGTTATATAGTAATAGTATATAACGTTATACGTTATATAGTAATAGTATATAACGTTATACGTTATATAGTAATAGTATATAACGTTATACGATATAGTAATAGTATATAACGTTATACGTTACATAGTAATATTATATAACGTTATGCGTTATATAGTAATAGTATATAACGTTATACGTTATATAGTAATAGTATATAACGTTATACGTTATATAGTAATAGTATATAACGTTATACGTTATATAGTAATAGTATATAACGTTATACGTTATATAGTAATAGTATATAACGTTATACGTTATATAGTAATAGTATATAACCTTATACGTTATATAGTAATAGTATATAACGTTATACGTTATATAGTAATAGTATATAACGTTATGCGTTATATAGTAATAGTATATAACGTTATACGTTATATAGTAATAGTATATAACGTTATACGATATAGTAATAGTATATAACGTTATACGTTATATAGTAATATTATATAACGTTATGCGTTATATAGTAATAGTATATAACGTTATACGTTATATAGTAATAGTATATAACGTTATACGTTATATAGTAATAGTATATAACGTTATACGTTATATAGTAATAGTATATAACGTTATACGTTATATAGTAATAGTATATAACGTTATACGTTATATAGTAATAGTATATAACGTTATACGTTATATAGTAATAGTATATAACGTTATACGTTATATAGTAATAGTATATAACCTTATACGTTATATAGTAATAGTATATAACGTTATACGTTATATAGTAATAGTATATAACGTTATGCGTTATATAGTAATAGTATATAACGTTATACGTTATATAGTAATAGTATATAACGTTATGCGTTATATAGTAATAATATATAACGTTATACGTTATATAGTAATAGTATATAACGTTATGCGTTATATAGTAATAGTATATAACGTTATACGTTATATAGTAATAGTATATAACGTTATACGTTATATAGTAAGAGTATATAACGTTATACGTTATACAGTAAAATTATATAACGTTATGCGTTATATAGTAATAGTATATAACGTTGTACGATAGTACGGAATAGTATATATCGTTATACGTTATATAGTAATAGTATATAACGTTATACGTTATATAGTAATAGTATATAACGTTATACGTTATATAGTAATAGTATATAACGTTATACGTTATATAGTAATAGTATATAACGTTATACGTTAGTAGGTAATAATATATAACGTTATACGTGATATGGCAATACTATATAACGTTATACGTTATTACGTAATAGTATATAACGTTATACGTTATATAGTAATAGTATATAACGTTATACGTTATATAGTAATATTATATAACGTTATGCGTTATATAGTAATAGTATATAACGTTATACGTTATATAGTAATAGTATATAACGTTATACGTTATATAGTAATATTATATAACGTTATACGTTATATAGTAATAGTATATAACGTTATACGTTATATAGTAATAGTATATAACGTTATACGTTATACAGTAATATTATATAACGTTATGCGTTATATAGTAATAGTATATAACGTTATGCGTTATATAGTAATAGTATATAACGTTATGCGTTATATAGTAATAGTATATAACGTTATACGTTATATAGTAATAGTATATAACGTTATACGTTATATAGTAATAGTATATAACGTTATTCGTTATATAGTAATAGTATATAACGTTATACGTTATATAGTAATATTATATAACGTTATGCGTTATATAGTAATAGTATATAACGTTATACGTTATAGAGTAATAGTATATAACGTTATACGTTATATAGTAATAGTATACAACGTTATACGTTATATAGTAATAGTATATAACGTTATATGTTAGTACGTAATAATATACAACGTTATACGTGATATGGCAATACTATATAACGTTATACGTTATATAGTAATAGTATATAACGTTATACGTTATATAGTAATAGTATATAACGTTATACGTTATATAGTAATATTATATAACGTTATGCGTTATATAGTAATAGTATATAACGTTATACGATAGTACGGAATAGGATATATCGTTATACGTTATATAGTAATAGTATATAACGTTATACGTTACATAGTAATAGTATATAACGTTATACGTTATATAGTAATAGTATATAACGTTATACGTTATATAGCAATAGTATATAACGTTATACGTTAGTACGTAATATTATACAACGTTATACGTGATATGGCAATACTATATAACGTTATACGTTATATAGTAATATTATATAACGTTATGCGTTATATAGTAATAGTATAGAACGTTATACGTTATATAGTAATAGTATATAACGTTATACGTTGTATAGTAATAGTATATAACGTTATACGTTAGTACGTAATAATGTACAACGTTGTACGTGATATGGCAATACTATATAACGTTATACGTTATTACGTAATAGTATATAACGTTATACGTTGTTACGTAATAGTATATAACGTTATACGTTATATAGTAATATTATATAACGTTATGCGTTATATAGTAATAGTATATAACGTTATACGTTATATAGTAATAGTATATAACGTTATACGTTATATAGTAATAGTATATAACGTTATACGATATAGTAATAGTATATAACGTTGTACGTTATATAGTAATATTATATAACGTTATGCGTTATATAGTAATAGTATATAACGTTATACGTTATATAGTAATAGTATATAACGTTATTCGTTATATAGTAATAGTATATAACGTTATACGTTATATAGTAATAGTATATAACGTTATACGTTATATAGTAATAGTATATAACGTTATACGTTATATAGTAATAGTATATAACGTTATACGTTGTATAGTAATAGTATATAACGTTATGCGTTATATAGTCATAGTATATAACGTTATACGATAGTACAGAATAGTATATATCGTTATACGTTATATAGTAATAGTATATCACGTTATACGTTAGTACGTAATAATATACAACGTTATACGTGATATGGCAATACTATATAACGTTATACGTTATTACGTAATAGTATATAACGTTAGACGTTATATAGTAATAGTATATAACGTTATACGTTATATAGTAATAGTATATAACGTTATACGTTATATAGTAATAGTATATAACGTTATACGATATAGTAATAGTATATAACGTTATACGTTATATAGTAATATTATATAACGTTATGCGTTATATAGTAATATTATATAACGTTATGCGTTATATAGTAATAGTATATAACGTTACACGTTATATAGTAATAGTATATAACGTTATACGATAGTACGTAATTGTATATATCGTTATACGTTATATAGTAATAGTATATAACGTTATACGTTAGTACGTAATAGTATACAACGTTATACGTGATATGGCAATACTATATAACGTTATACGTTATTACGTAATAGTATATAACGTTATAAGTTATATAGTAATAGTATATAACGTTATACGTTATATAGTAATAGTATATAACGTTATACGTTATATGGTAATCGTATATAACGTTATACGTTATATAGTAATATTATATAACGTTATGCGTTATATAGTAATAGTATATAACGTTATACGTTATATAGTAATAGTATATAACGTTATGCGTTATATAGTAATAGTATATAACGTTATACGATAGTACATAATAGTATATATCGTTATACGTTATATAGTAATAGTATATAACGTTATACATTATATAGTAATAGTATATAACGTTATACGTTATATAGTAATAGTATATAACGTTATACGTTAGTACGTAATAATATACAACGATATACGTGATATGGTAAAACTATATAACGTTATACGCTATTACGTAATAGTATATAACGTTATACGTTAATACGGAATAGTATATATCGTTATACCTTATATAGTAATAGTATATAACGTTATACGTTAATACGGAATAGTATATATCGTTATACCTTATATAGTAATAGTATATAACGTTATACGTTATATAGTAATAGTATATAACGTTATACGTTAGTACGTAATAATATACAACGTTGTACGTGATATGGCAATACTATATAACGTTATACGTTATTACGTAATAGTATATATCGTTATAAGTTATATAGTAATAGTATATAACGTTATACGTTATATAGTAATATTATATAACGTTATGCGTTATATAGTAATATTATATAACGTTATGCGTTATATAGTAATAGTATATAACGTTATACGATAGTACGGAATAGTATATATCGTTATACGTTATATAGTAATAGTATATAACGTTATACGTTAATACGTAATAGTATATATCGTTATAAGTTATATAGTAATAGTATATAACGTTATACGTTATATAGTAATATTATATAACGTTATGCGTTATATAGTAATAGTATATAACGTTATACGTTATATAGTAATATTATATAACGTTATGCGTTATATAGTAATAGTATATAACGTTATACGTTATTACGTAATAGTATATAACGTTATACGTTATATAGTAATATTATATAACGTTATGCGTTATATAGTAATAGTATATAACGTTATACGTTATATAGTAATAGTATATAACGTTATACGTTATATAGTAATATTATATAACGTTATACGATAGTACGGAATAGTATATATCGTTATACGTTATATAGTAATAGTATATAACGTTATACGTTAATACGTAATAGTATATATCGTTATAAGTTATATAGTAATAGTATATAACGTTATACGTTATATAGTAATATTATATAACGTTATGCGTTATATAGTAATAGTATATAACGTTATACGTTATATAGTAATATTATATAACGTTATGCGTTATATAGTAATAGTATATAACGTTATACGTTAGTACGTAATAATATACAACGTTGTACGTGATATGGCAATACTATATAACGTTATACGTTATTACGTAATAGTATATAACGTTATACGTTATTACGTAATAGTATATAACGTTATACGTTATATAGTAATAGTATATAACGTTATACGATATAGTAATAGTATATAACGTTGTACGTTATATAGTAATATTATATAACGTTATGCGTTATATAGTAATAGTATATAACGTTATACGTTATATAGTAATAGTATATAACGTTATTCGTTATATAGTAATAGTATATAACGTTATACGTTATATAGTAATAGTATATAACGTTATACGTTATATAGTAATAGTATATAACGTTATACGTTATATAGTAATAGTATATAACGTTATACGTTGTATAGTAATAGTATATAACGTTATGCGTTATATAGTCATAGTATATAACGTTATACATTATATAGTAATAGTATATAACGTTATACGTTATGTAGTAATATTATATAACGTTATGCGTTATATAGTAATAGTATATAACGTTATACGTCATATAGTAATAGTATATAACGTTATACGTTATATAGTAATAGTATATAACGTTATACGTTAGTACGTAATAATATACAACGTTATACGTGATATGGTAATACTGTATAACGTTATACGCTATTACGTAATAGTATATAACATTATACGTTAATACGTAATAGTATATATCGTTATACGTTATATAGTAATAGTATATAGCGATATACGTTATAAAGTAATAGTATATAACGTTATACGTTATATAATAATAGTATATATCGTTATACGTTATATAGTAATATTATATAACGTTATGCGTTATATAGTAATAGTATATAACGTTATACGCTATTACGTAATAGTATATAACGTTATACGTTAATACGGAATAGTATATATCGTTATACCTTATATAGTAATAGTATATAACGTTATACGTTATATAGTAATAGTATATAACGTTATACGTTAGTACGTAATAATATACAACGTTGTACGTGATATGGCAATACTATATAACGTTATACGTTATTACGTAATAGTATATAACGTTATACGTTATTACGTAATAGTATATAACGTTATACGTTATATAGTAATATTATATAACGTTATGCGTTATATAGTAATAGTATATAACGTTATACGTTATATAGTAATAGTATATAACGTTATACGTTATATAGTAATATTATATAACGTTATACGATAGTACGGAATAGTATATATCGTTATACGTTATATAGTAATAGTATATAACGTTATACGTTAATACGTAATAGTATATATCGTTATAAGTTATATAGTAATAGTATATAACGTTATACGTTATATAGTAATATTATATAACGTTATGCGTTATATAGTAATAGTATATAACGTTATACGTTATATAGTAATATTATATAACGTTATGCGTTATATAGTAATAGTATATAACGTTATACGTTAGTACGTAATAATATACAACGTTGTACGTGATATGGCAATACTATATAACGTTATACGTTATTACGTAATAGTATATAACGTTATACGTTATTACGTAATAGTATATAACGTTATACGTTATTACGTAATAGTATATAACGTTATACGTTATATAGTAATATTATATAACGTTATACGTTATATAGTAATATTATATAACGTTATGCGTTATATAGTAATAGTATATAACGTTATACGATAGTACGGAATAGTATATATCGTTATACGTTATATAGTAATAGTATATAACGTTATACGTTAATACGTAATAGTATATATCGTTATAAGTTATATAGTAATAGTATATAACGCTATACGTTATATAGTAATATTATATAACGTTATGCGTTATATAGTAATAGTATATAACGTTATACGTTATATAGTAATATTATATAACGTTATGCGTTATATAGTAATAGTATATAACGTTATACGTTATATAGTAATAGTATATAACGTTATACGTTATATAGTAATATTATATAACGTTATGCGTTATATAGTAATAGTATATAACGTTATACGATAGTACGGAATAGTATATATCGTTATACGTTATATAGTAATAGTATAAAACGTTATACGTTATATAGTAATAGTATATAACGTTATACGTTATATAGTAATAGTATATAACGTTATACGTTAGTACGTAATATTATACAACGTTATACGTGATATGGCAATACTATATAACGTTATACGTTATATAGTAATATTATATAACGTTATGCGTTATATAGTAATAGTATATAACGTTATACGTTATATAGTAATAGTATATAACGTTATACGTTATATAGTAATAGTATATAACGTTATACGTTAGTACGTAATAATATACAACGTAATACGTGATATGGCAATACTATATAACGTTATACGTTATTACGTAATAGTATATAACGTTATACGTTATATAGTAATAGTATATAACGTTATGCGTTATATAGTAATAGTATATAACGTTATACGATAGTACATAATAGTATATATCGTTATACGTTATATAGTAATAGTATATAACGTTATACGTTATATAGTAATAGTATATAACGTTATACGTTATATAGTAATAGTATATAACGTTATACGTTATATAGTGATAGTATATAACGTTATACGTTATATAGTAATAGTATATAACGTTATACGTTATATAGTAATAGTATATAACGTTATACGTTATATAGTAATAGTATATAACGTTATACGTTATATAGTAATATTATATAACGTTATGCGTTGTATAGTAATAGTATAGAACGTTATACGTTATATAGTAATAGTATATAACGTTATACGTTATATAGTAATAGTATATAACGTTGTACGTTAGTACGTAATAATGTACAACGTTGTACGTGATATGGCTATACTATATAACGTTATACGTTATTACGTAATAGTATATAACGTTATACGTTATTACGTAATAGTATATAACGTTATACGTTATATAGTAATATTATATAACGTTATGCGTTATATAGTAATAGTATATAACGTTATACGTTATATAGTAATAGTATATAACGTTATACGTTATATAGTAATATTATATAACGTTATACGATAGTACGGAATAGTATATATCGTTATACGTTATATAGTAATAGTATATAACGTTATACGTTAATACGTAATAGTATATATCGTTATAAGTTATATAGTAATAGTATATAACGTTATACGTTATATAGTAATATTATATAACGTTATGCGTTATATAGTAATAGTATATAACGTTATACGTTATATAGTAATATTATATAACGTTATGCGTTATATAGTAATAGTATATAACGTTATACGTTAGTACGTAATAATATACAACGTTGTACGTGATATGGCAATACTATATAACGTTATACGTTATTACGTAATAGTATATAACGTTATACGTTATTACGTAATAGTATATAACGTTATACGTTATATAGTAATATTATATAACGTTATACGTTATATAGTAATATTATATAACGTTATGCGTTATATAGTAATAGTATATAACGTTATACGATAGTACGGAATAGTATATATCGTTATACGTTATATAGTAATAGTATATAACGTTATACGTTAATACGTAATAGTATATATCGTTATAAGTTATATAGTAATAGTATATAACGTTATACGTTATATAGTAATATTATATAACGTTATGCGTTATATAGTAATAGTATATAACGTTATACGTTATATAGTAATATTATATAACGTTATGCGTTATATAGTAATAGTATATAACGTTATACGTTATATAGTAATAGTATATAACGTTATACGTTATATAGTAATATTATATAACGTTATGCGTTATATAGTAATAGTATATAACGTTATACGTTATATAGTAATAGTATATAACGTTATACGATAGTACGGAATAGTATATATCGTTATACGTTATATAGTAATAGTATATAACGTTATACGTTATAGAGTAATAGTATATAACGTTATACGTTATATAGTAATAGTATACAACGTTATACGTTATATAGTAATAGTATATAACGTTATATGTTAGTACGTAATAATATACAACGTTATACGTGATATGGCAATACTATATAACGTTATACGTTATATAGTAATAGTATATAACGTTATACGTTATATAGTAATAGTATATAACGTTATACGTTATATAGTAATATTATATAACGTTATGCGTTATATAGTAATAGTATATAACGTTATACGATAGTACGGAATAGTATATATCGTTATACGTTATATAGTAATAGTATATAACGTTATACGTTATATAGTAATAGTATATAACGTTATACGTTATATAGTAATAGTATATAACGTTATACGTTAGTACGTAATATTATACACCGTTATACGTGATATGGCAATACTATATAACGTTATACGTTATATAGTAATATTATATAACGTTATGCGTTATATAGTAATAGTATATAACGTTATACGTTATATAGTAATAGTATATAACGTTATACGTTATATAGTAATAGTATATAACGTTATACGTTAGTACGTAATAATATACAACGTAATACGTGATATGGCAATACTATATAACGTTATACGTTATTACGTAATAGTATATAACGTTATACGTTATATAGTAATAGTATATAACGTTATGCGTTATATAGTAATAGTATATAACGTTATACGATAGTACATAATAGTATATATCGTTATACGTTATATAGTAATAGTATATAACGTTATACGTTATATAGTAATAGTATATAACGTTATACGTTATATAGTAATAGTATATAACGTTATACGTTATATAGTGATAGTATATAACGTTATACGTTATATAGTAATAGTATATAACGTTATACGTTATATAGTAATAGTATATAACGTTATACGTTATATAGTAATAGTATATAACGTTATACGTTATATAGTAATATTATATAACGTTATGCGTTATATAGTAATAGTATAGAACGTTATACGTTATATAGTAATAGTATATAACGTTATACGTTATATAGTAATAGTATATAACGTTGTACGTTAGTACGTAATAATGTACAACGTTGTACGTGCTATGGCAATACTATATAACGTTATACGTTATTACGTAATAGTATATAACGTTATACGTTATTACGTAATAGTATATAACGTTATACGTTATTACGTAATAGTATATAACGTTATACGTTATATAGTAATATTATATAACGTTATGCGTTATATAGTAATAGTATATAACGTTATACGTTATATAGTAATAGTATATAACGTTATACGTTATATAGTAATAGTATATAACGTTATACGATATAGTAATAGTATATAACGTTATACGTTACATAGTAATATTATATAACGTTATGCGTTATATAGTAATAGTATATAACGTTATACGTTATATAGTAATAGTATATAACGTTATACGTTATATAGTAATAGTATATAACGTTATACGTTATATAGTAATAGTATATAACGTTATACGTTATATAGTAATAGTATATAACGTTATACGTTATATAGTAATAGTATATAACCTTATACGTTATATAGTAATAGTATATAACGTTATACGTTATATAGTAATAGTATATAACGTTATGCGTTATATAGTAATAGTATATAACGTTATACGTTATATAGTAATAGTATATAACGTTATACGATATAGTAATAGTATATAACGTTATACGTTATATAGTAATATTATATAACGTTATGCGTTATATAGTAATAGTATATAACGTTATACGTTATATAGTAATAGTATATAACGTTATACGTTATATAGTAATAGTATATAACGTTATACGTTATATAGTAATAGTATATAACGTTATACGTTATATAGTAATAGTATATAACGTTATACGTTATATAGTAATAGTATATAACGTTATACGTTATATAGTAATAGTATATAACGTTATACGTTATATAGTAATAGTATATAACCTTATACGTTATATAGTAATAGTATATAACGTTATACGTTATATAGTAATAGTATATAACGTTATGCGTTATATAGTAATAGTATATAACGTTATACGTTATATAGTAATAGTATATAACGTTATGCGTTATATAGTAATAATATATAACGTTATACGTTATATAGTAATAGTATATAACGTTATGCGTTATATAGTAATAGTATATAACGTTATACGTTATATAGTAATAGTATATAACGTTATACGTTATATAGTAAGAGTATATAACGTTATACGTTATACAGTAAAATTATATAACGTTATGCGTTATATAGTAATAGTATATAACGTTGTACGATAGTACGGAATAGTATATATCGTTATACGTTATATAGTAATAGTATATAACGTTATACGTTATATAGTAATAGTATATAACGTTATACGTTATATAGTAATAGTATATAACGTTATACGTTATATAGTAATAGTATATAACGTTATACGTTAGTAGGTAATAATATATAACGTTATACGTGATATGGCAATACTATATAACGTTATACGTTATTACGTAATAGTATATAACGTTATACGTTATATAGTAATAGTATATAACGTTATACGTTATATAGTAATATTATATAACGTTATGCGTTATATAGTAATAGTATATAACGTTATACGTTATATAGTAATAGTATATAACGTTATACGTTATATAGTAATATTATATAACGTTATACGTTATATAGTAATAGTATATAACGTTATACGTTATATAGTAATAGTATATAACGTTATACGTTATACAGTAATATTATATAACGTTATGCGTTATATAGTAATAGTATATAACGTTATGCGTTATATAGTAATAGTATATAACGTTATGCGTTATATAGTAATAGTATATAACGTTATACGTTATATAGTAATAGTATATAACGTTATACGTTATATAGTAATAGTATATAACGTTATTCGTTATATAGTAATAGTATATAACGTTATACGTTATATAGTAATATTATATAACGTTATGCGTTATATAGTAATAGTATATAACGTTATACGTTATATAGTAATAGTATATAACGTTATACGTTATATAGTAATAGTATACAACGTTATACGTTATATAGTAATAGTATATAACGTTATATGTTAGTACGTAATAATATACAACGTTATACGTGATATGGCAATACTATATAACGTTATACGTTATATAGTAATAGTATATAACGTTATACGTTATATAGTAATAGTATATAACGTTATACGTTATATAGTAATATTATATAACGTTATGCGTTATATAGTAATAGTATATAACGTTATACGATAGTACGGAATAGGATATATCGTTATACGTTATATAGTAATAGTATATAACGTTATACGTTACATAGTAATAGTATATAACGTTATACGTTATATAGTAATAGTATATAACGTTATACGTTATATAGCAATAGTATATAACGTTATACGTTAGTACGTAATATTATACAACGTTATACGTGATATGGCAATACTATATAACGTTATACGTTATATAGTAATATTATATAACGTTATGCGTTATATAGTAATAGTATAGAACGTTATACGTTATATAGTAATAGTATATAACGTTATACGTTGTATAGTAATAGTATATAACGTTATACGTTAGTACGTAATAATGTACAACGTTGTACGTGATATGGCAATACTATATAACGTTATACGTTATTACGTAATAGTATATAACGTTATACGTTGTTACGTAATAGTATATAACGTTATACGTTATATAGTAATATTATATAACGTTATGCGTTATATAGTAATAGTATATAACGTTATACGTTATATAGTAATAGTATATAACGTTATACGTTATATAGTAATAGTATATAACGTTATACGATATAGTAATAGTATATAACGTTGTACGTTATATAGTAATATTATATAACGTTATGCGTTATATAGTAATAGTATATAACGTTATACGTTATATAGTAATAGTATATAACGTTATTCGTTATATAGTAATAGTATATAACGTTATACGTTATATAGTAATAGTATATAACGTTATACGTTATATAGTAATAGTATATAACGTTATACGTTATATAGTAATAGTATATAACGTTATACGTTGTATAGTAATAGTATATAACGTTATGCGTTATATAGTCATAGTATATAACGTTATACGATAGTACAGAATAGTATATATCGTTATACGTTATATAGTAATAGTATATCACGTTATACGTTAGTACGTAATAATATACAACGTTATACGTGATATGGCAATACTATATAACGTTATACGTTATTACGTAATAGTATATAACGTTAGACGTTATATAGTAATAGTATATAACGTTATACGTTATATAGTAATAGTATATAACGTTATACGTTATATAGTAATAGTATATAACGTTATACGATATAGTAATAGTATATAACGTTATACGTTATATAGTAATATTATATAACGTTATGCGTTATATAGTAATAGTATATAACGTTATACGTTATATAGTAATAGTATATAACGTTATACGTTATATAGTAATAGTATATAACGTTATACGATAGTACGTAATAGTATATATCGTTATACGTTATATAGTAATAGTATATAACGTTATACGTTAGTACGTAATAGTATACAACGTTATACGTGATATGGCAATACTATATAACGTTATACGTTATTACGTAATAGTATATAACGTTATAAGTTATATAGTAATAGTATATAACGTTATACGTTATATAGTAATAGTATATAACGTTATACGTTATATGGTAATCGTATATAACGTTATACGTTATATAGTAATAGTATATAACGTTATGCGTTATATAGTAATAGTATATAACGTTATACGTTATATAGTAATAGTATATAACGTTATGCGTTATATAGTAATAGTATATAACGTTATACGATAGTACATAATAGTATATATCGTTATACGTTATATAGTAATAGTATATAACGTTATACATTATATAGTAATAGTATATAACGTTATACGTTATATAGTAATAGTATATAACGTTATACGTTAGTACGTAATAATATACAACGATATACGTGATATGGTAAAACTATATAACGTTATACGCTATTACGTAATAGTATATAACGTTATACGTTAATACGGAATAGTATATATCGTTATACCTTATATAGTAATAGTATATAACGTTATACGTTATATAGTAATAGTATATAACGTTATACGTTAGTACGTAATAATATACAACGTTGTACGTGATATGGCAATACTATATAACGTTATACGTTATTACGTAATAGTATATATCGTTATAAGTTATATAGTAATAGTATATAACGTTATACGTTATATAGTAATATTATATAACGTTATGCGTTATATAGTAATATTATATAACGTTATGCGTTATATAGTAATAGTATATAACGTTATACGATAGTACGGAATAGTATATATCGTTATACGTTATATAGTAATAGTATATAACGTTATACGTTAATACGTAATAGTATATATCGTTATAAGTTATATAGTAATAGTATATAACGTTATACGTTATATAGTAATATTATATAACGTTATGCGTTATATAGTAATAGTATATAACGTTATACGTTATATAGTAATATTATATAACGTTATGCGTTATATAGTAATAGTATATAACGTTATACGTTATTACGTAATAGTATATAACGTTATACGTTATATAGTAATATTATATAACGTTATGCGTTATATAGTAATAGTATATAACGTTATACGTTATATAGTAATAGTATATAACGTTATACGTTATATAGTAATATTATATAACGTTATACGATAGTACGGAATAGTATATATCGTTATACGTTATATAGTAATAGTATATAACGTTATACGTTAATACGTAATAGTATATATCGTTATAAGTTATATAGTAATAGTATATAACGTTATACGTTATATAGTAATATTATATAACGTTATGCGTTATATAGTAATAGTATATAACGTTATACGTTATATAGTAATATTATATAACGTTATGCGTTATATAGTAATAGTATATAACGTTATACGTTAGTACGTAATAATATACAACGTTGTACGTGATATGGCAATACTATATAACGTTATACGTTATTACGTAATAGTATATAACGTTATACGTTATTACGTAATAGTATATAACGTTATACGTTATATAGTAATAGTATATAACGTTATACGATATAGTAATAGTATATAACGTTGTACGTTATATAGTAATATTATATAACGTTATGCGTTATATAGTAATAGTATATAACGTTATACGTTATATAGTAATAGTATATAACGTTATTCGTTATATAGTAATAGTATATAACGTTATACGTTATATAGTAATAGTATATAACGTTATACGTTATATAGTAATAGTATATAACGTTATACGTTATATAGTAATAGTATATAACGTTATACGTTGTATAGTAATAGTATATAACGTTATGCGTTATATAGTCATAGTATATAACGTTATACATTATATAGTAATAGTATATAACGTTATACGTTATGTAGTAATATTATATAACGTTATGCGTTATATAGTAATAGTATATAACGTTATACGTCATATAGTAATAGTATATAACGTTATACGTTATATAGTAATAGTATATAACGTTATACGTTAGTACGTAATAATATACAACGTTATACGTGATATGGTAATACTGTATAACGTTATACGCTATTACGTAATAGTATATAACATTATACGTTAATACGTAATAGTATATATCGTTATACGTTATATAGTAATAGTATATAGCGATATACGTTATAAAGTAATAGTATATAACGTTATACGTTATATAATAATAGTATATATCGTTATACGTTATATAGTAATATTATATAACGTTATGCGTTATATAGTAATAGTATATAACGTTATACGTTATATAGTAATAGTATATAACGTTATACGTTGTATAGTAATAGTATATAACGTTATACGTTAGTACGTAATAATATACAACGTTATACGTGATATGGCAATACTATATAACGTAATACGTTATTACGTAATAGTATATAACGTTATACGTTATATAGTAATAGTATATAACGTTATACGTTATATAGTAATATTATATAACGTTATGCGTTATATAGTAATAGTATATAACGTTATACGTTATATAGTAATAGTATATAACGTTGTACGTTATATAGTAATAGTATATGACGTTATACGTTATATAGTAGTAGTATATAACCTTATACGTTATACAGTAATAGTATATAACGTTATACGTTAGTACGTAATAATATACAACGTTATACGTGATATGGCAATACTATATAACGTTATACGTTATTACGTAATAGTACATAACGTTATACGTTATTACGTAATAGTATATAACGTTATACGTTATATAGTAATAGTATATAACGTTATACGTTATATAGTAATATTATATAACGTTATACGTTATATAGTAACATTATATAACGTTATGCGTTATATAGTAATAGTATATAACGTTATACGTTATATAGTAATAGTATATAACGTTATGCGTTATATAGTAATAGTATATAACGTTATACGATAGTACGGAATAGTATATATCGTTATACGTTATATAGTAATAGTATATAACGTTATACGTTATATAGTAATAGTATATAACGTTATACGTTATATAGTAATAGTATATAACGTTCTACATTATATAGTAATAGTATATAACGTTATACGTTATATAGCAATAGTATATAACGTTATACGTTATGTAGTAATAGTATATAACGTTATACGTTATATAGTAACATTATATAACGTTATGCGTTATATAGTAATAGTATATAACGTTATACGATAGTACGGAATAGTATATATCGTTATACGTTATATAGTAATAGTATATAACGTTATATGTGATATGGCAATACTATATAACGTTATACGTTATTACGTAATAGTATATAACGTTATACGTTATATAGTAATAGTATATAACGTTATACGTTATATAGTAATAGTATATAACGTTATACGATATAGTAATAGTATATAACGTTATACGTTATATAGTAATATTATATAACGTTATGCGTTATATAGTAATAGTATATAACGTTATACGTTATATAGTAATAGTATATAACGTTATACGTTATATAGTAATAGTATATAACGTTATACGTTATATAGTAATAGTATATAACATTATACGTTATATAGTAATATTATATAACGTTATGCGTTATATAGTAATTGTATATAACGTTATACGTTATATAGTAATAGTATATAACGTTATGCGTTATATAGTAATAGTATATAACGTTATACGATAGTACGGAATAGTATATATCGTTATACGTTATATAGTAATAGTATATAACGTTATACGTTAGTACGTAATAATATACAACGTTATACGTGATATGGCAATACTATATAACGTTATACGTTATTACGTAATAGTATATAACGTTATACGTTATATAGTAATAGTATATAACGTTATACGTTATATAGTAGTAGTATATAACTTTATACGTTATATAGTAATAGTATATAACGTTATACGTTATATAGTAATATTATATAACGTTATGCGTTATATAGTAATAGTATATAACGTTATACGTTATATAGTAATAGTATATAACGTTATACGTTATATAGTAATAGTATATAACGTTATACGTTATATAGTAATAGTATATAACGTTATACGTTATATAGTAATAGTATATAACTTTATACGTTATATAGTAATAGTATATAACGTTATACGTTAGTACGTAATAATATACAACGTTATACGTGATATGGCAATACTATATAACGTAATACGTTATTACGTAATAGTATATAACGTTATACGTTATATAGTAATAGTATAAAACGATATACGTTATATAGTAATATTATATAACGTTATGCGTTATATAGTAATAGTATATAACGTTATACGTTATATAGTAATAGTATATAACGTTATGCGTTATATAGTAATAGTATATAACGTTATACGATAGTACGGAATAGTATATATCGTTATACGTTATATAGTAATAGTATATAACGTTATATGTGATATGGCAATACTATATAACGTTATACGTTATTACGTAATAGTATATAACGTTATACGATATATAGTTATAGTATATAACGTTATACGTTATATAGTAATAGTATATAACGTTATACGATATAGTAATAGTATATAACGTTATACGTTATATAGTAATATTATATAACGTTATGCGTTATATAGTGATAGTATATAACGTTATACGTTATATAGTAATAGTATATAACGTTATACGTTATATAGTAATAGTATATAACGTTATACGTTATATAGTAATAGTATATAACATTATACGTTATATAGTAATATTATATAACGTTATGCGTTATATAGTAATTGTATATAACGTTATACGTTATATAGTAATAGTATATAACGTTATGCATTATATAGTAATAGTATATAACGTTATACGATAGTACGGAATAGTATATATCGTTATACGTTATATAGTAATAGTATATAACGTTATACGTTAGTACGTAATAATATACAACGTTATACGTGATATGGCAATACTATATAACGTTATACGTTATTACGTAATAGTATATAACGTTATACGTTATATAGTAATAGTATATAACGTTATACGTTATATAGTAGTAGTATATAACTTTATACGTGATATAGTAATAGTATATAACGTTATACGTTATATAGTAATATTATATAACGTTATGCGTTATATAGTAATAGTATATAACGTTATACGTTATATAGTAATAGTATATAACGTTATACGTTATATAGTAATAGTATATAACGTTATACGTTATATAGTAATAGTATATAACGTTATACGTTATATAGTAATAGTATATAACGTTATACGTTACATAGTAATAGTATATAACGTTATACGTTATATAGTAATAGTATATAACGTTATACGTTATATAGTAATAGTATATAACGTTATACGTTATATAGTAATAGTATATAACGTTATACGTTATATAGTAATATTATATAACGTTATACGTTATATAGTAATAGTATATAACGTTATACGTTATATAGTAATAGTATATAACGTTATACGTTATATAGTAATAGTATAAAACGATATACGTTATATAGTAATATTATATAACGTTATGCGTTATATAGTAATAGTATATAACGTTATACGTTATATAGTAATAGTATATAACGTTATGCGTTATATAGTAATAGTATATAACGTTATACGATAGTACGGAATAGTATATATCGTTATACGTTATATAGTAATAGTATATAACGTTATACGTTATATAGTAATAGTATATAACATTATACGTTATATAGTAATATTATATAACGTTATGCGTTATATAGTAATTGTATATAACGTTATACGTTATATAGTAATAGTATATAACGTTATGCGTTATATAGTAATAGTATATAACGTTATACGATAGTACGGAATAGTATATATCGTTATACGTTATATAGTAATAGTATATAACGTTATACGTTAGTACGTAATAATATACAACGTTATACGTGATATGGCAATACTATATAACGTTATACGTTATTACGTAATAGTATATAACGTTATACGTTATATAGTAATAGTATAAAACGATATACGTTATATAGTAATATTATATAACGTTATGCGTTATATAGTAATAGTATATAACGTTATACGTTATATAGTAATAGTATATAACGTTATACGTTATATAGTAGTAGTATATAACTTTATACGTTATATAGTAATAGTATATAACGTTATACGTTATATAGTAATATTATATAACGTTATGCGTTATATAGTAATAGTATATAACGTTATACGTTATATAGTAATAGTATATAACGTTATACGTTATATAGTAATAGTATATAACGTTATACGTTATATAGTAATAGTATATAACGTTATACGTTATATAGTAATAGTATATAACGTTATACGTTATATAGTAATAGTATATAACGTTATACGTTATATAGTAATAGTATATAACTTTATACGTTATATAGTAATAGTATATAACGTTATACGTTATATAGTAATAGTATATAACGTTATGCGTTATATAGTAATAGTATATAACGTTATGCGTTATATAGTAATAGTATATAACGTTATACGATAGTACGGAATAGTATATATCGTTATACGTTATATAGTAATAGTATATAACGTTATACGTTATATAGTAATAGTACATAACGTTATATGTTATATAGTAATAGTATATAACGTTATACGTTATATAGTAATAGTATATAACGTTATACGTTATATAGTAATAGTATATAACTTTATACGTTATATAGTAATAGTATATAACGTTATACGTTAGTACGTAATAATATACAACGTTATACGTGATATGGCAATACTATATAACGTTATACGTTATTGCGTAATAGTATATAACGTTATACGTTATTACGTAATAGTATATAACGTTATACGTTATATAGTAATAGTATATAACGTTATACGTTATATAGTAATAGTATATAACGTTATACGTTATATAGTAGTAGTATATAACGTTATACGTTATATAGTAATAGTATATAACGTTATTCGTTATATAGTAATATTATATAACGTTATGCGTTATATAGTAATAGTATATAACGTTATGCGTTATATAGTAATAGTATATAACGTTATACGATAGTACGGAATAGTATATATCGTTATACGTTATATAGTAATAGTATATAACGTTATACGTTAGTACGTAATAATATACAACGTTATACGTGATATGGCAATACTATATAACGTTATACGTTATTACGTAATAGTATATAACGTTATACGTTATTACGTAATAGTATACAACGTTATACGTGATATGGTAATACTATATAACGTTATACGTTAGTACGTAATCATATACAACGTTATACGTGATATGGTAATACTATATAACGTTATACGTTAATACGTAATAATATACAACGTTATACGTGATATGGTAATACTATATAACGTTATACGTTATATAGTAATAGTATATAACGTTATACGTTATATAGTAATAGTATATAACGTTATACGTTATATAGTAATAGTATATAACGTTATACGTTATATAGTAATATTATATAACGTTATACGTTATATAGTAATAGTATATAACGTTATACGTTATATAGTAATAGTATATAACGTTATACGTTATATAGTAATAGTATAAAACGATATACGTTATATAGTAATATTATATAACGTTATGCGTTATATAGTAATAGTATATAACGTTATACGTTATATAGTAATAGTATATAACGTTATGCGTTATATAGTAATAGTATATAACGTTATACGATAGTACGGAATAGTATATATCGTTATACGTTATATAGTAATAGTATATAACGTTATACGTTATATAGTAATAGTATATAACATTATACGTTATATAGTAATATTATATAACGTTATGCGTTATATAGTAATTGTATATAACGTTATACGTTATATAGTAATAGTATATAACGTTATGCGTTATATAGTAATAGTATATAACGTTATACGATAGTACGGAATAGTATATATCGTTATACGTTATATAGTAATAGTATATAACGTTATACGTTAGTACGTAATAATATACAACGTTATACGTGATATGGCAATACTATATAACGTTATACGTTATTACGTAATAGTATATAACGTTATACGTTATATAGTAATAGTATAAAACGATATACGTTATATAGTAATATTATATAACGTTATGCGTTATATAGTAATAGTATATAACGTTATACGTTATATAGTAATAGTATATAACGTTATACGTTATATAGTAATAGTATATAACGTTATACGTTATATAGTAATAGTATATAACGTTATACGTTATATAGTAGTAGTATATAACTTTATACGTTATATAGTAATAGTATATAACGTTATACGTTATATAGTAATATTATATAACGTTATGCGTTATATAGTAATAGTATATAACGTTATACGTTATATAGTAATAGTATATAACGTTATACGTTATATAGTAATAGTATATAACGTTATACGTTATATAGTAATAGTATATAACGTTATACGTTATATAGTAATAGTATATAACGTTATACGTTATATAGTAATAGTATATAACGTTATACGTTATATAGTAATAGTATATAACGTTATACGTTATATAGTAATAGTATATAACTTTATACGTTATATAGTAATAGTATATAACGTTATACGTTATATAGTAATAGTATATAACGTTATGCGTTATATAGTAATAGTATATAACGTTATGCGTTATATAGTAATAGTATATAACGTTATACGATAGTACGGAATAGTATATATCGTTATACGTTATATAGTAATAGTATATAACGTTATACGTTATATAGTAATAGTACATAACGTTATATGTTATATAGTAATAGTATATAACGTTATACGTTATATAGTAATAGTATATAACGTTATACGTTATATAGTAATAGTATATAACTTTATACGTTATATAGTAATAGTATATAACGTTATACGTTAGTACGTAATAATATACAACGTTATACGTGATATGGCAATACTATATAACGTTATACGTTATTGCGTAATAGTATATAACGTTATACGTTATTACGTAATAGTATATAACGTTATACGTTATATAGTAATAGTATATAACGTTATACGTTATATAGTAATAGTATATAACGTTATACGTTATATAGTAGTAGTATATAACGTTATACGTTATATAGTAATAGTATATAACGTTATTCGTTATATAGTAATATTATATAACGTTATGCGTTATATAGTAATAGTATATAACGTTATGCGTTATATAGTAATAGTATATAACGTTATACGATAGTACGGAATAGTATATATCGTTATACGTTATATAGTAATAGTATATAACGTTATACGTTAGTACGTAATAATATACAACGTTATACGTGATATGGCAATACTATATAACGTTATACGTTATTACGTAATAGTATATAACGTTATACGTTATTACGTAATAGTATACAACGTTATACGTGATATGGTAATACTATATAACGTTATACGTTAGTACGTAATCATATACAACGTTATACGTGATATGGTAATACTATATAACGTTATACGTTAATACGTAATAATATACAACGTTATACGTGATATGGTAATACTATATAACGTTATACGTTATATAGTAATAGTATATAACGTTATACGTTATATAGTAATAGTATATAACGTTATACGTTATATAGTAATAGTATATAACGTTATACGTTAGTAGGTAATAATATACAACGTTATGCGTGATATGGCAATACTATATAACGTTATACGTTATTACGTAATAGTATATAACGTTATACGTTATATAGTAATAGTATATAACGTTATGCGTTATATAGTAATAGTATATAACGTTATACGTTATATAGTAATAGTATATAACGTTATACGTTATATAGTAATAGTATATAACGTTATACGTTATATAGTAATAGTATATAACGTTATACGTTATATAGTAGTAGTATATAACGTTATACGTTATATAGTAATAGTATATAACGTTATACGTTATATAGTAATATTATATAACGTTATGCGTTATATAGTAATAGTATATAACGTTATGCGTTATATAGTAATAGTATATAACGTTATACGGTAGTACGGAATAGTATATATCGTTATACGTTATATAGTAATAGTATATAACGTTATACGTTAGTACGTAATAATATACAACGTTATACGTGATATGGCAATACTATATAACGTTATACGTTATTACGTAATAGTATATAACGTTATACGTTATTACGTAATAGTATACAACGTTATACGTGATATGGTAATACTATATAACGTTATACGTGATATGGCAATACTATATAACGTTATACGTTATTACGTAATAGTTTATAACGTTATACGTTATATAGTAATAGTATATAACGTTATGCGTTATATAGTAATAGTATATAACGTTATACGTTATATAGTAATAGTATATAACGTTATACGTTATATAGTAATAGTATATAACGTTATACGTTATATAGTAATATTATATAACGTTATGCGTTATATAGTAATAGTATATAACGTTATGCGTTATATAGTAATAGTATATAACGTTATTCGATAGTACGGAATAGTATATATCGTTATACGTTATATAGTAATAGTATATAACGTTATACGTTATATAGTAATAGTACATAACGTTATACGTTATATAGTAATAGTACATAACGTTATACGTTATATAGTAATATTATATAACGTTATGCGTTATATAGTAATAGTATATAACGTTATGCGTTATATAGTAATAGTATATAACGTTATACGTTATATAGTAATAGTATATAACGTTATACGTTATATAGTAATAGTATATAACTTTATACGTTATATAGTAATAGTATATAACGTTATACGTTAGTACGTAATAATATACATCGTTATACGTGATATGGTAATACTATATAACGTTATACGCTATTACGTAATAGTATATAAAGTTATACGTTAATACGTAATAGTATATATCGTTATACGTTATATAGTAATAGTATATAACGTTATACGTTATATAGTAATAGTATATAACGTTATACGTTAGTAGGTAATAATATACAACGTCATACGTGATATGGCAATACTATATAACGTTATACGTTATTACGTAATAGTATATAACGTTATACGTTATATAGTAATAGTATATAACGTTATGCGTTATATAGTAATAGTATATAACGTTATACGTTATATAGTAATAGTATATAACGTTATACGTT
The DNA here is from genome assembly GCF_910591885.1 of Bombus terrestris. Taxonomy (NCBI): domain Eukaryota; kingdom Metazoa; phylum Arthropoda; class Insecta; order Hymenoptera; family Apidae; genus Bombus; species Bombus terrestris. The sequence goes on along the minus strand of NC_063271.1, from coordinate 19,489,781 downwards.
ATATAGTAATAGTATATAACGTTATACGTTATATAGTAATAGTATATAACGTTATACGTTATATAGTAATATTATATCATGTTATGCGTTATATAGTAATACTATATAACGTTATACGCTATTACGTAATAGTATATAACGTTATACGCTAATACGTAATAGTATATATCGTTATACGTTATATAGTAATAGTATATAACGTTATACGTTAGTACGTAATAATATACAACGTTATACGTGATATGGCAATACTATATAACGTTATACGTTATTACGTAATAGTATATAACGTTATACGTTATTACGTAATAGTATACAACGTTATACGTGATATGGTAATACTATATAACGTTATACGTTAGTACGTAATCATATACAACGTTATACGTGATATGGTAATACTATATAACGTTATACGTTAATACGTAATAATATACAACGTTATACGTGATATGGTAATACTATATAACGTTATACGTTATATAGTAATAGTATATAACGTTATACGTTATATAGTAATAGTATATAACGTTATACGTTATATAGTAATAGTATATAACGTTATACGTTAGTAGGTAATAATATACAACGTTATGCGTGATATGGCAATACTATATAACGTTATACGTTATTACGTAATAGTATATAACGTTATACGTTATATAGTAATAGTATATAACGTTATGCGTTATATAGTAATAGTATATAACGTTATACGTTATATAGTAATAGTATATAACGTTATACGTTATATAGTAATAGTATATAACGTTATACGTTATATAGTAATAGTATATAACGTTATACGTTATATAGTAGTAGTATATAACGTTATACGTTATATAGTAATAGTATATAACGTTATACGTTATATAGTAATATTATATAACGTTATGCGTTATATAGTAATAGTATATAACGTTATGCGTTATATAGTAATAGTATATAACGTTATACGGTAGTACGGAATAGTATATATCGTTATACGTTATATAGTAATAGTATATAACGTTATACGTTAGTACGTAATAATATACAACGTTATACGTGATATGGCAATACTATATAACGTTATACGTTATTACGTAATAGTATATAACGTTATACGTTATTACGTAATAGTATACAACGTTATACGTGATATGGTAATACTATATAACGTTATACGTGATATGGCAATACTATATAACGTTATACGTTATTACGTAATAGTTTATAACGTTATACGTTATATAGTAATAGTATATAACGTTATGCGTTATATAGTAATAGTATATAACGTTATACGTTATATAGTAATAGTATATAACGTTATACGTTATATAGTAATAGTATATAACGTTATACGTTATATAGTAATATTATATAACGTTATGCGTTATATAGTAATAGTATATAACGTTATGCGTTATATAGTAATAGTATATAACGTTATTCGATAGTACGGAATAGTATATATCGTTATACGTTATATAGTAATAGTATATAACGTTATACGTTATATAGTAATAGTACATAACGTTATACGTTATATAGTAATAGTACATAACGTTATACGTTATATAGTAATATTATATAACGTTATGCGTTATATAGTAATAGTATATAACGTTATGCGTTATATAGTAATAGTATATAACGTTATACGTTATATAGTAATAGTATATAACGTTATACGTTATATAGTAATAGTATATAACTTTATACGTTATATAGTAATAGTATATAACGTTATACGTTAGTACGTAATAATATACATCGTTATACGTGATATGGTAATACTATATAACGTTATACGCTATTACGTAATAGTATATAAAGTTATACGTTAATACGTAATAGTATATATCGTTATACGTTATATAGTAATAGTATATAACGTTATACGTTATATAGTAATAGTATATAACGTTATACGTTAGTAGGTAATAATATACAACGTCATACGTGATATGGCAATACTATATAACGTTATACGTTATTACGTAATAGTATATAACGTTATACGTTATATAGTAATAGTATATAACGTTATGCGTTATATAGTAATAGTATATAACGTTATACGTTATATAGTAATAGTATATAACGTTATACGTTATATAGTAATAGTATATAACGTTATACGTTATATAGTAATAGTATATAACGTTATACGTTATATAGTAATATTATATCATGTTATGCGTTATATAGTAATACTATATAACGTTATACGCTATTACGTAATAGTATATAACGTTATACGCTAATACGTAATAGTATATATCGTTATACGTTATATAGTAATAGTATATAACGTTATACGTTCTATAGTAATAGTATATAACGTTATACGTTAGTACGTAATAATATACAACGTTATACGTGATATGGCAATACTATATAACGTTATACGTTAGTACGTAATATTGTATAACGTTATGCGTTATATAGTAATAGTATAGAACGTTATACGTTATATGGTAATACTATATAACGTTATTCGTTAGTACGTAATAATATACAACGTTATACGTGATATGGTAATACTATATAACGTTATACGCTATTACGTAATAGTATATAACGTTACACGTTAATACGTAATAGTATATATCGTTATACGTTATATAGTAATAGTATATAACGTTATACGTTATATAGTAATAGTATATAACGTTATACGATATATAGTAATAGTATATAACGTTATACGTTATATAGTAATAGTATATAACGTTATACGTTATATAGTAATAGTATATAACGTTATACGTTATATAGTAATAGTATATAACGTTATACGTTATATAGTAATAGTATATAACGTTACACGCTATATAGTAATAGTATATAACGTTATACGTTATATAGTAATGGTATATAACGTTATACGTTATATAGTAATAGTATAAAACGATATACGTTATATAGTAATATTATATAACGTTATGCGTTATATAGTAATAGTATATAACGTTATACGTTATATAGTAATAGTATATAACGTTATGCGTTATATAGTAATAATATATAACGTTATACGATAGTACGGAATAGTATATATCGTTATACGTTATATAGTAATAGTATATAACGTTATACGTTAGTACGTAATAATATACAACGTTATACGTGATATGGTAATACTATATAACGTTATACTTTAATACGTAATAGTATATATCGTTATACGTTATATAGTAATAGTATATAACGTTATACGTTGTATAGTAATAGTATATAACGTTATACGTTAGTACGTAATAATATACAACGTTATACGTGATATGGTAATACTATATAACGTTATATGCTATTACGTAATAGTATATAACGTTATACGTTAATACGTAATAGTATATATCGTTATACGTTATATAGTAATAGTATATAGCGATATACGTTATATAGTAATAGTATATAACGTTATACGTTATATAGTAATAGTATATAACGTTATACGTTATATAGTAATATTATATAACGTTATGCGTTATATAGTAATAGTATATAACGTTATACGTCATATAGTAATAGTATATAACGTTATACGTTATATAGTAATAGTATATAACGTTATACGTTAGTACGTAATAATATACAACGTTATACGTGATATGGTAATACTGTATAACGTTATACGCTATTACGTAATAGTATATAACATTATACGTTAATACGTAATAGTATATATCGTTATACGTTATATAGTAATAGTATATAGCGATATACGTTATAAAGTAATAGTATATAACGTTATACGTTATATAATAATAGTATATATCGTTATACGTTATATAGTAATATTATATAACGTTATGCGTTATATAGTAATAGTATATAACGTTATACGTTATATAGTAATAGTATATAACGTTATACGTTATATAGTAATAGTATATAACGTTATACGTTAGTACGTAATAATATACAACGTTATACGTGATATGGCAATACTATATAACGTAATACGTTATTACGTAATAGTATATAACGTTATACGTTATATAGTAATAGTATATAACGTTATACGTTATATAGTAATATTATATAACGTTATGCGTTATATAGTAATAGTATATAACGTTATACGTTATATAGTAATAGTATATAACGTTGTACGTTATATAGTAATAGTATATGACGTTATACGTTATATAGTAGTAGTATATAACCTTATACGTTATACAGTAATAGTATATAACGTTATACGTTAGTACGTAATAATATACAACGTTATACGTGATATGGCAATACTATATAACGTTATACGTTATTACGTAATAGTACATAACGTTATACGTTATTACGTAATAGTATATAACGTTATACGTTATATAGTAATAGTATATAACGTTATACGTTATATAGTAATATTATATAACGTTATACGTTATATAGTAACATTATATAACGTTATGCGTTATATAGTAATAGTATATAACGTTATACGTTATATAGTAATAGTATATAACGTTATGCGTTATATAGTAATAGTATATAACGTTATACGATAGTACGGAATAGTATATATCGTTATACGTTATATAGTAATAGTATATAACGTTATACGTTATACAGTAATAGTATATAACGTTATACGTTAGTACGTAATAATATACAACGTTATACGTGATATGGCAATACTATATAACGTTATACGTTATTACGTAATAGTACATAACGTTATACGTTATTACGTAATAGTATATAACGTTATACGTTATATAGTAATAGTATATAACGTTATACGTTATATAGTAATATTATATAACGTTATACGTTATATAGTAACATTATATAACGTTATGCGTTATATAGTAATAGTATATAACGTTATACGTTATATAGTAATAGTATATAACGTTATGCGTTATATAGTAATAGTATATAACGTTATACGATAGTACGGAATAGTATATATCGTTATACGTTATATAGTAATAGTATATAACGTTATACGTTATATAGTAATAGTACATAACGTTATACGTTATATAGTAATAGTACATAACGTTATACGTTATATAGTAATATTATATAACGTTATGCGTTATATAGTAATAGTATATAACGTTATGCGTTATATAGTAATAGTATATAACGTTATACGTTATATAGTAATAGTATATAACGTTATACGTTATATAGTAATAGTATATAACTTTATACGTTATATAGTAATAGTATATAACGTTATACGTTAGTACGTAATAATATACATCGTTATACGTGATATGGTAATACTATATAACGTTATACGCTATTACGTAATAGTATATAAAGTTATACGTTAATACGTAATAGTATATATCGTTATACGTTATATAGTAATAGTATATAACGTTATACGTTATATAGTAATAGTATATAACGTTATACGTTAGTAGGTAATAATATACAACGTTATACGTGATATGGCAATACTATATAACGTTATACGTTATTACGTAATAGTATATAACGTTATACGTTATATAGTAATAGTATATAACGTTATGCGTTATATAGTAATAGTATATAACGTTATACGTTATATAGTAATAGTATATAACGTTATACGTTCTATAGTAATAGTATATAACGTTATACGTTAGTACGTAATAATATACAACGTTATACGTGATATGGCAATACTATATAACGTTATACGTTAGTACGTAATATTATATAACGTTATGCGTTATATAGTAATAGTATAGAACGTTATACGTTATATGGTAATACTATATAACGTTATTCGTTAGTACGTAATAATATACAACGTTATACGTGATATGGTAATACTATATAACGTTATACGCTATTACGTAATAGTATATAACGTTATACGTTATATAGTAATAGTATATAACGTTATGCGTTATATAGTAATAGTATATAACGTTATACGATAGTACGGAATAGTATATATCGTTATACGTTATATAGTAATAGTATATAACGTTATACGTTATATAGTAATAGTATATAACGTTATACGTTAGTACGTAATAATATACAACGTTATACGTGATATGGCAATACTATATAACGTTATACGTTATTACGTAATAGTATATAACGTTATACGTTATATAGTAATAGTATATAACGTTATGCGTTATATAGTAATAGTATATAACGTTATACGTTATATAGTAATAGTATATAACGTTATACGTTATATAGTAATAGTATATAACGTTATACGTTATATAGTAATAGTATATAACGTTATACGTTATATAGTAATATTATATAATGTTATGCGTTATATAGTAATACTATATAACGTTATACGCTATTACGTAATAGTATATAACGTTATACGCTAATACGTAATAGTATATATCGTTATACGTTATATAGTAATAGTATATAACGTTATACGTTCTATAGTAATAGTATATAACGTTATACGTTAGTACGTAATAATATACAACGTTATACGTGATATGGCAATACTATATAACGTTATACGTTAGTACGTAATATTGTATAACGTTATGCGTTATATAGTAATAGTATAGAACGTTATACGTTATATGGTAATACTATATAACGTTATTCGTTAGTACGTAATAATATACAACGTTATACGTGATATGGTAATACTATATAACGTTATACGCTATTACGTAATAGTATATAACGTTATACGTTAATACGTAATAGTATATATCGTTATACGTTATATAGTAATAGTATATAACGTTATACGTTATATAGTAATAGTATATAACGTTATACGATATATAGTAATAGTATATAACGTTATACGTTAGTACGTAATAATATACATCGTTATACGTGATATGGTAATACTATATAACGTTATACGCTATTACGTAATAGTATATAAAGTTATACGCTATTACGTAATAGTATATAAAGTTATACGTTAATACGTAATAGTATATCTCGTTATACGTTATATAGTAATAGTATATAACGTTATACGTTATATAGTAATAGTATATAACGTTATACGTTATATAGTAATAGTATATAACGTTATACGTTATATAGTAATAGTATATAACGTTATGCGTTATATAGTAATAGTATATAACGTTATACGTTATATAGTAATAGTATATAACTTTATACGTTATATAGTAATAGTATATAACGTTATACGTTAGTACGTAATAATATACATCGTTATACGTGATATGGTAATACTATATAACGTTATACGCTATTACGTAATAGTATATAAAGTTATACGTTAATACGTAATAGTATATATCGTTATACGTTATATAGTAATAGTATATAACGTTATACGTTATATAGTAATAGTATATAACGTTATACGTTATATAGTAATAGTATATAACGTTATACGTTATATAGTAATATTATATAACGTTATGCGTTATATAGTAATAGTATATAACGTTATACGTTATATAGTAATAGTATGTAACGTTATACGTTATATAGTAATATTATATAACGTTATGCGTTATATAGTAATAGTATATAACGTTATACGTTATATAGTAATAGTATATAACGTTATACGTTATATAGTAATAGTATATAACTTTATACGATATAGTAATAGTATACAACGTTATACGTTAGTACGTAATAATATACAACGTTATACGTGATATGGCAATACTATATAACGTTATACGTTATTACGTAATAGTATATAACGTTATACGTTATATAGTAATAGTATATAACGTTATACGTTATATAGTAATAGTATATAACGTTATACGTTATATAGTAATAGTATATAACGTTATATGTTATATAGTAATAGTATATAACGTTATACGTTATATAGTAATAGTATATAACGTTATACGTTATATAGTAATAGTATATAACGTTATACGTTATATAGTAATATTATATAACGTTATACGTTAGTACGTAATAATATACAACGTTATACGTGATATGGCAATACTATATAACGTTATACGTTAGTACGTAATATTGTATAACGTTATGCGTTATATAGTAATAGTATAGAACGTTATACGTTATATGGTAATACTATATAACGTTATTCGTTAGTACGTAATAATATACAACGTTATACGTGATATGGTAATACTATATAACGTTATACGCTATTACGTAATAGTATATAACGTTATACGTTAATAAATAATAGTATATATCGTTATACGTTATATAGTAATAGTATATAACGTTATGCGTTATATAGTAATAGTATATAACGTTATACGTTATATAGTAATAGTATATAACGTTATGCGTTATATAGTAATAGTATATAACGTTATGCGTTATACAGTAATAGTATATAACGTTATACGATAGTACGGAATAGTATATATCGTTATACGTTATATTGTAATAGTATATAACGCTATACGTTATATAGTAATAGTATATAACGTTATACGTTATATAGTAATATTATATAACGTTATGCGTTATATAGTAATAGTATATAACGTTATGCGTTATATAGTAATAGTATATAACGTTATACGTTATATAGTAATATTATATAACGTTATACGTTATATAGTAATAGTATATAACTTTATACGTTATATAGTAATAGTATATAACGTTATACGTTATATAGTAATAGTATATGACGTTATACGTTATATAGTAGTAGTATATAACTTTATACGTTATATAGTAATATTATATAACGTTATACGTTGTATAGTAATAGTATATAACGTTATACGTTATATAGTAATAGTATATAACGTTATACGTTATATAGTAACATTATATAACGTTATGCGTTATATAGTAATAGTATATAATGTTATACGTTATATAGTAATAGTATATAACGTTATGCGTTATATAGTAATAGTGTATAACGTTATACGATAGTACGGAATAGTATATATCGTTATACGTTATATAGTAATAGTATATAACGTTATACGTTATATAGTAATAGTATATAACGTTATACGTTATATAGTAATAGTATATATCGTTATACGTTATATTGTAATAGTATATAACGTTATACGTTATATAGTAATAGTATATATCGTTATACGTTATATAGTAATAGTATATAACGTTATACGTTATATAGTATAAGTATATGACGTTATACGTTATATAGTAATAGTATATAACGTTATACGTTATATAGTAATATTATATAACGTTATGCGTTATATAGTAATAGTATATAACGTTATACGTTATATAGTAATAGTACATAACGTTATACGTTATATAGTAATAGTACATAACGTTATACGTTATATAGTAATATTATATAACGTTATGCGTTATATAGTAATAGTATATAACGTTATGCGTTATATAGTAATAGTATATAACGTTATACGTTATATAGTAATAGTATATAACGTTATACGTTATATAGTAATAGTATATAACTTTATACGTTATATAGTAATAGTATATAACGTTATACGTTAGTACGTAATAATATACATCGTTATACGTGATATGGTAATACTATATATCGTTATACGCTATTACGTAATAGTATATAAAGTTATACGTTAATACGTAATAGTATATATCGTTATACGTTATATAGTAATAGTATATAACGTTATACGTTATATAGTAATAGTATATAACGTTATACTTTATATAGTAATAGTATATAACGTTATATGTTATATAGTAATATTATATAAGGTTATGCGGTATATAGTAATAGTATATAACGTTATACGTTATATAGTAATAGTATATAACGTTATACGTTATATAGTAATAGTATATAACTTTATACGATATAGTAATAGTATATAACGTTATACGTTAGTACGTAATAATATACAACGTTATACGTGATATGGCAATACTATATAACGTTATACGTTATTACGTAATAGTATATAACGTTATACGTTATATAGTAATAGTATATAACGTTATACGTTATATAGTAATAGTATATGACGTTATACGTTATATAGTAGTAGTATATAACTTTATACGTTATATAGTAATAGTATATAACGTTATACGTTAGTACGTAATAATATACAACGTTATACGTGATATGGCAATACTATATAACGTTATACGTTATTACGTAATAGTACATAACGTTATACGTTATTACGTAATAGTATATAACGTTATACGTTATATAGTAACATTATATAACGTTATGCGTTATATAGTAATAGTATATAATGTTATACGTTATATAGTAATAGTATATAACGTTATGCGTTATATAGTAATAGTATATAACGTTATACGATAGTACGGAATAGTATATATCGTTATACGTTATATAGTAATATTATATAACGTTATACGTTATATAGTAATAGTATATAACGTTATACGTTATATAGTAATAGTATATATCGTTATACGTTATATTGTAATAGTATATAACGTTATACATTATATAGTAATAGTATATATCGTTATACGTTATATAGTAATAGTATATAACGTTATACGTTATATAGAATAAGTATATGACGTTATACGTTATATAGTAATAGTATATAACGTTATACGTTATATAGTAATAGTACATAACGTTATACGTTATATAGTAATAGTACATAACGTTATACGTTATATAGTAATATTATATAACGTTATGCGTTATATAGTAATAGTATATAACGTTATGCGTTATATAGTAATAGTATATATCGTTATACGTTATATTGTAATAGTATATAACGTTATACATTATATAGTAATAGTATATATCGTTATACGTTATATAGTAATAGTATATAGCGTTATACGATAGTACGGAATAGTATATATCGTTATACGTTATATAGTAATAGTATATAACGTTATACGTTATATAGTAATAGTATATAACGTTATACGTTATATAGTAATAGTATATATCGTTATACGTTATATTGTAATAGTATATAACGTTATACATTATATAGTAATAGTATATATCGTTATACGTTATATAGTAATAGTATATAACGTTATACGTTATATAGTATAAGTATATGACGTTATACGTTATATAGTAATAGTATATAATGTTATACGTTATATAGTAATAGTATATAACGTTATGCGTTATATAGTAATAGTATATAACGTTATGCGTTATATAGTAATAGTATATAACGTTATACGATAGTACGGAATAGTATATATCGTTATACGTTATATAGTAATAGTATATAACGTTATACGTTATATAGTAATAGTATATAACGTTATACGTTATATTGTAATAGTATATAACGTTATACATTATATAGTAATAGTATATATCGTTATACATTATATAGTAATAGTATATAACGTTATGCGTTATATAGTAATAGTATATAACGTTATACGATAGTACGGAATAGTATATATCGTTATACGTTATATAGTAATAGTATATAACGTTATACGTTATATAGTAATAGTATATAACGTTATACGTTATATAGTAATAGTATATATCGTTATACGTTATATTGTAATAGTATATAACGTTATACATTATATAGTAATAGTATATATCGTTATACGTTATATAGTAATAGTATATAACGTTATACGTTATATAGTATAAGTATATGACGTTATACGTTATATAGTAATAGTATATAATGTTATACGTTATATAGTAATAGTATATAACGTTATGCGTTATATAGTAATAGTATATAACGTTATACGATAGTACGGAATAGTATATATCGTTATACGTTATATAGTAATAGTATATATCGTTATACGTTATATAGTAATAGTACATAACGTTATGCGTTATATAGTAATAGTATATAATGTTATACGTTATATAGTAATAGTATATAACGTTATGCGTTATATAGTAATAGTATATAACGTTATACGATAGTACGGAATAGTATATATCGTTATACGTTATATAGTAATAGTATATAACGTTATACGTTATATAGTAATAGTATATATCGTTATACGTTATATTGTAATAGTATATAACGTTATACATTATATAGTAATAGTATATATCGTTATACGTTATATAGTAATATTATATAACGTTATGCGTTATATAGTAATAGTATATAACGTTATACGTTATATAGTAATAGTACATAACGTTATACGTTATATAGTAATAGTACATAACGTTATACGTTATATAGTAATATTATATAACGTTATGCGTTATATAGTAATAGTATATAACGTTATGCGTTATATAGTAATAGTATATAACGTTATACGTTATATAGTAATAGTATATAACGTTATACGTTATATAGTAATAGTAAATAACTTTATACGTTATATAGTAATAGTATATAACGTTATACGTTAGTACGTAATAATATACATCGTTATACGTGATATGGTAATACTATATATCGTTATACGCTATTACGTAATAGTATATAAAGTTATACGTTAATACGTAATAGTATATATCGTTATACGTTATGTAGAAATAGTATATAACGTTATACGTTATATAGTAATAGTATATAACGTTATACGTTATATAGTAATAGTATATAGCGTTATATGTTATATAGTAATATTATATAAGCTTATGCGTTATATAGTAATAGTATATAACGTTATACGTTATATAGTAATAGTATATAACGTTATACGTTATATAGTAATAGTATATAACTTTATACGATATAGTAATAGTATATAACGTTATACGTTATATAGTAATATTATATAACGTTATGCGTTATATAGTAATAGTATATAACGTTATACGTTATATAGTAATAGTATATAACGTTATACGTTATATAGTAATAGTATATAACGTTATACGTTATATAGTAATAGTATATAACGTTATACGTTATATAGTAATAGTATATAACGTTATACGTTATATAGTAATAGTATATAACGTTATACGTTATATAGTAATAGTATATAACGTTATACGTTATATGGTAATAGTATATAACGTTATACGTTATATAGTAATAGTATATAACGTTATACGTTATATAGTAATATTATATAACGTTATGCGTTATATAGTAATAGTATATAACGTTATGCGTTATATAGTAATAGTATATAACGTTATACGTTATATAGTAATAGTATATAACGTTATGCGTTATATAGTAATACTATATAACGTTATACGCTATTACGTAATAGTATATAACGTTATACGTTAATACGTAATAGTATATATCGTTAAACGTTACATAGTAATAGTATATAACGTTATACGTTATATAGTAATAGTATATAACGTTATACGTTATATAGTAATATTATATAACGTTATGCGTTATATAGTAATAGTATATAACGTTATATGTTATATAGTAATAGTATATAACGTTATACGTTATATAGTAATAGTATATGACGTTATACGTTATATAGTAGTAGTATATAACTTTATACGTTATATAGTAATAGTATATGACGTTATACGTTATATAGTAATATTATATAACGTTATGCGTTATATAGTAATAGTATATAACGTTATGCGTTATATAGTAATAGTATATAACGTTATACGTTATATAGTAATATTATATAACGTTATACGTTATTACGTAATAGTATATAACGTTATACGTTATTACGTAATAGTATATATCGTTATACGTTATATAGTAATAGTATATAACGTTATACGTTATATAGTAATAGTATATAACGTTATACGTTATATAGTAATAGTATATAACGTTATACGTTATATAGTAATATTATATAACGTTATGCGTTATATAGTAATAGTATATAACGTTATATGTTATATAGTAATAGTATATAACGTTATACGTTATATAGTAATAGTATATGACGTTATACGTTATATAGTAGTTGCATATAACTTTATACGTTATATAGTAATAGTATATAACGTTATACGTTAGTACGTAATAATATACAACGTTATACGTGATATGGCAATACTATATAACGTTATACGTTATTACGTAATAGTACATAACGTTATACGTTATTACGTAATAGTATATAACGTTATACGTTGTATAGTAATAGTATATAACGTTATACGTTATATAGTAATAGTATATAACGTTATACGTTATATAGTAACATTATATAACGTTATGCGTTATATAGTAATAGTATATAATGTTATACGTTATATAGTAATAGTATATAACGTTATGCGTTATATAGTAATAGTGTATAACGTTATACGATAGTACGGAATAGTATATATCGTTATACGTTATATAGTAATAGTATATAACGTTATACGTTATATAGTAATAGTATATAACGTTATACGTTATATAGTAATAGTATATATAGTTATACGTTATATTGTAATAGTATATAACGTTATACGTTATATAGTAATAGTATATATCGTTATACGTTATATAGTAATAGTATATAACGTTATACGTTATATAGTATAAGTATATGACGTTATACGTTATATAGTAATAGTATATAACGTTATACGTTATATAGTAATATTATATAACGTTATGCGTTATATAGTAATAGTATATATCGTTATACGTTATATAGTAATAGTTTATAACGTTATACGTTATATAGTATAAGTATATAACGTTATGCGTTATATAGTAATAGTATATAACGTTATACGTTATATAGTAATAGTATATAACGTTATACGTTATATAGTAATAGTATATAACGTTATGCGTTATATAGTAATACTATATAACGTTATACGCTATTACGTAATAGTATATAACGTTATACGTTAATACGTAATAGTATATATCGTTATACGTTACATAGTAATAGTATATAACGTTATGCGTTATATAGTAATAGTATATAACGTTATACGTTATATAGTAATAGTATATAACGTTATACGTTATATAGTAATAGTATATAACGTTATGCGTTATACAGTAATACTATATAACGTTATACGCTATTACGTAATAGTATATAACGTTATACGTTATATAGTAATATTATATAACGTTATGCGTTATATAGTAATAGTATATAACGTTATACGTTATATAGTAATAGTATATAACGTTATACGTTATATAGTAATATTATATAACGTTATACGTTATATAGTAATAGTATATAACGTTATACGTTATATAGTAATAGTATATAGCGTTATATGTTATATAGTAATATTATATAAGGTTATACGATAGTACGGAATAGTATATATCGTTATACGTTATATAGTAATAGTATATAACGTTATACGTTATATAGTAATAGTATATAACGTTATACGTTATATAGTAATAGTATATATCGTTATACGTTATATTGTAATAGTATATAACGTTATACATTATATAGTAATAGTATATATCGTTATACGTTATATAGTAACATTATATAACGTTATGCGTTATATAGTAATAGTATATAATGTTATACGTTATATAGTAATAGTATATAACGTTATGCGTTATATAGTAATAGTATATAACGTTATACGATAGTACGGAATAGTATATATCGTTATACGTTATATAGTAATAGTATATAACGTTATACGTTATATAGTAATAGTATATAACGTTATACGTTATATAGTAATAGTATATATCGTTATACGTTATATTGTAATAGTATATAACGTTATACATTATATAGTAATAGTATATATCGTTATACGTTATATAGTAATAGTATATAACGTTATACGTTATATAGTATAAGTATATGACGTTATACGTTATATAGTAATAGTATATAACGTTATACGTTATATAGTAATATTATATAACGTTATGCGTTATATAGTAATAGTATATAACGTTATACGTTATATAGTAATTGTACATAACGTTATACGTTATATAGTAATAGTACATAACGTTATACGTTATATAGTAATATTATATAACGTTATGCGTTACATAGTAATAGTATATAACGTTATGCGTTATATAGTAATAGTATATAACGTTATACGTTATATAGTAATAGTATATAACGTTATACGTTATATAGTAATAGTATATAACGTTATACGTTATATAGTAATAGTATATAACGTTATACGTTATATAGTAATAGTATATATCGTTATACGTTATATAGTAACATTATATAACGTTATGCGTTAT
Organism: Bombus terrestris; assembly: GCF_910591885.1. NCBI lineage: Eukaryota > Metazoa > Arthropoda > Insecta > Hymenoptera > Apidae > Bombus > Bombus terrestris. Next base: position 19,473,795 of record NC_063271.1, on the reverse strand, counting down.
ATAGTAATAGTATATAATGTTATACGTTATATAGTAATAGTATATAACGTTATGCGTTATATAGTAATAGTATATAACGTTATACGATAGTACGGAATAGTATATAACGTTATACGTTATATAGTAATAGTATATAACGTTATACGTTATATAGTAATAGTATATATCGTTATACGTTATATTGTAATAGTATATAACGTTATACATTATATAGTAATAGTATATATCGTTATACGTTATATAGTAATAGTATATAACGTTATACGTTATATAGTAATAGTATATAACGTTATACGTTATATAGTAATAGTATATAACGTTATACGTTATATAGTAATAGTATATAACGTTATACGTTATATAGTAACATTATATAACGTTATGCGTTATATAGTAATAGTATATAACGTTATACGTTATATAGTAATTGTACATAACGTTATACGTTATATAGTAATAGTACATAACGTTATACGTTATATAGTAATATTATATAACGTTATGCGTTACATAGTAATAGTATATAACGTTATGCGTTATATAGTAATAGTATATAACGTTATACGTTATATAGTAATAGTATATAACGTTATACGTTATATAGTAATAGTATATAACGTTATACGTTATATAGTAATAGTATATAACGTTATACGTTATATAGTAACATTATATAACGTTATGCGTTATATAGTAATAGTATATAATGTTATACGTTATATAGTAATAGTATATAACGTTATGCGTTATATAGTAATAGTATATAACGTTATACGTTAGTACGTAATAATATACATCGTTATACGTGATATGGTAATACTATATATCGTTATACGCTATTACGTAATAGTATATAATGTTATACGTTAATACGTAATAGTATATATCGTTATACGTTATATAGTAATAGTATATAACGTTATACGTTATATAGTAATAGTATATAACGTTATACGTTATATAGTAATAGTATATAGCGTTATATGTTATATAGTAATATTATATAAGGTTATGCGTTATATAGTAATAGTATATAACGTTATACGTTATATAGTAATAGTATATAACGTTATACGTTATATAGTAATAGTATATAACTTTATACGATATAGTAATAGTATATAACGTTATACGTTAGTACGTAATAATATACAACGTTATACGTGATATGGCAATACTATATAACGTTATACGTTATTACGTAATAGTATATAACGTTATACGTTATATAGTAATAGTATATAACGTTATACGTTATATAGTAATAGTATATAACGTTATACGTTAGTACGTAATAATATACAACGTTATACGTGATATGGCAATACTATATAACGTTATACGTTATTACGTAATAGTATATAACGTTATACGTTATATAGTAATAGTATATAACGTTATGCGTTATATAGTAATACTATATAACGTTATACGCTATTACGTAATAGTATATATCGTTATACGTTAATACGTAATAGTATATATCGTTATACGTTATATAGTAATACTATATAACGTTATACGTTATATAGTAATAGTATATATCGTTATACGTTATATTGTAATAGTATATAACGTTATACGTTATATAGTAATAGTATATATCGTTATACGTTATATAGTAATAGTATATAACGTTATACGTTATATAGTATAAGTATATAACGTTATGCGTTATATAGTAATAGTATATAACGTTATACGTTATATAGTAATAGTATATAACGTTATACGTTATATAGTAATAGTATATAACGTTATGCGTTATATAGTAATACTATATAACGTTATACGCTATTACGTAATAGTATATAACGTTATACGTTAATACGTAATAGTATATATCGTTATACGTTACATAGTAATAGTATATAACGTTATGCGTTATATAGTAATAGTATATAACGTTATACGTTATATAGTAATAGTATATAACGTTATACGTTATATAGTAATAGTATATAACGTTATGCGTTATACAGTAATACTATATAACGTTATACGCTATTACGTAATAGTATGTAACGTTATACGTTATATAGTAATATTATATAACGTTATGCGTTATATAGTAATAGTATATAACGTTATACGTTATATAGTAATAGTATATAACGTTATACGTTATATAGTAATATTATATAACGTTATACGTTATATAGTAATAGTATATAACGTTATACGTTATATAGTAATAGTATATAACGCTATACGTTATATAGTAATAGTATATAACGTTATACGTTATATAGTAATATTATATAACGTTATGCGTTATATAGTAATAGTATATAACGTTATACGTTATATAGTAATAGTATATAACGTTATGCGTTATATAATAATAGTATATAACGTTATACGTTATATAGTAATAGTATATAACGTTATACGTTATATAGTAATAGTATATAACGTTATCCGTTATATAGTAATACTATATAACGTTATACGCTATTACGTAATAGTATATAACGTTATACGTTAATACGTAATAGTATATATCGTTATACGTTATATAGTAATAGTATATAACGTTATACGTTATATAGTAATAGTATATATCGTTATACGTTATATTGTAATAGTATATAACGTTATACGATATATAGTAATAGTATATATCGTTATACGCTATATAGTAATAGTATATAACGTTATACGTTATATAGTAATAGTATATAACGTTATACGTTATATAGTAATATTATATAACGTTATGCGTTATATAGTAATAGTATATAACGTTATACGTTATATAGTAATAGTATATAACGTTATGCGTTATATAGTAATAGTATATAACGTTATACGTTATATAGTAATAGTATATAACGCTATGCGTTATATAGTAATACTATATAACGTTATACGCTATTACGTAGTAGTATATAACGTTATACGTTAATACGTAATGGTATATATCGTTATACGTTATATAGTAATAGTATATAACGTTATACGTTATATAGTAATAGTATATATCGTTATACGTTATATTGTAATAGTATATAACGTTATACGTTATATAGTAATAGTATATATCGTTATACGTTATATAGTAATAGTATATAACGTTATAGGTTATATAGTATAAGTATATAACGTTATGCGTTATATGGTAATAGTATATAACGTTATACGTTATATAGTAATAGTATATAACGTTATACGTTATATAGTAATAGTATATAACGTTATGCGTTATATAGTAATACTATATAACGTTATACGCTATTACGTAATAGTATATAACGTTATACGTTAATACGTAATAGTATATATCGTTATACGTTATATTCTAATAGTATATAACGTTATACGTTATATAGTTATAGTATATATCGTTATACGTTATATAGTAATAGTATATAACGTTATACGTTATATAGTATAAGTATATAACGTTATGCGTTATATAGTAATAGTATATAACGTTATACGTTATATAGTAATAGTATATAACGTTATACGTTAATACGTAATAGTATATATCGTTATACGTTACATAGTAATAGTATATAACGTTATACGTTATATAGTAATAGTATATATCGTTATACGTTATATTGTAATAGTATATAACGTTATACGTTATATATTAATAGTATATATCGTTATACGTTATATAGTAATAGTATATAACGTTATACGTTATATAGTAATAGTATATAACGTTATGCGTTATATAGTAATAGTATATAACGTTATACGTTATTACGTAATAGTATATAACGTTATACGTTATATAGTAATAGTATATAACGTTATACGTTATATAGTAATAGTATATAACGTTATACGTTATATAGTAATAGTATATAACGTTATACGTTATTACGTAATAGTATATAACGTTATACGTTATTACGTAATAGTATATATCGTTATACGTTATATAGTAATAGTATATAACGTTATACGTTATATAGTAATAGTATATAACGTTATACGTTATATAGTAATAGTATATAACGTTATACGTTATATAGTAATATTATATAACGTTATGCGTTATATTGTAATAGTATATAACGTTATATGTTATATAGTAATAGTATATAACGTTATACGTTATATAGTAATAGTATATGACGTTATACGTTATATAGTAGTAGTATATAACTTTATACGTTATATAGTAATAGTATATAACGTTATACGTTAGTACGTAATAATATACAACTTTATACGTGATATGGCAATACTATATAACGTTATACGTTATTACTTAATAGTACATAACGTTATACGTTATTACGTAATAGTATATAACGTTATACGTTAATACGTAATAGTATATATCGTTATACGTTATATAGTAATAGTATATAACGTTATACGTTATATAGTAATAGTATATAACGTTATGCGTTATATAGTAATAGTATATAACGTTATACGTTATTACGTAATAGTATATAACGTTATACGTTATATAGTAATAGTATATAACGTTATACGTTATATAGTAATAGTATATAACGTTATACGTTATTACGTAATAGTATATAACGTTATACGTTATTACGTAATAGTATATATCGTTATACGTTATATAGTAATAGTATATAACGTTATACGTTATATAGTAATAGTATATAACGTTATACGTTATATAGTAATAGTATATAACGTTATACGTTATATAGTAATATTATATAACGTTATGCGTTATATAGTAATAGTATATAACGTTATATGTTATATAGTAATAGTATATAACGTTATACGTTATATAGTAATAGTATATGACGTTATACGTTATATAGTAGTAGTATATAACTTTATACGTTATATAGTAATAGTATATAACGTTATACGTTAGTACGTAATAATATACAACTTTATACGTGATATGGCAATACTATATAACGTTATACGTTATTACTTAATAGTACATAACGTTATACGTTATTACGTAATAGTATATAACGTTATACGTTAATACGTAATAGTATATATCGTTATACGTTATATAGTAATAGTATATAACGTTATACGTTATATAGTAATAGTATATAACGTTATGCGTTATATAGTAATAGTATATAACGTTATGCGTTATATAGTAATAGTATATAACGTTATGCGTTATATAGTAATACTATATAACGTTATACGCTATTACGTAATAGTATATAACGTAATACGTTAATACGTAATAGTATATATCGTTATACGTTACATAGTAATAGTATATAACGTTATGCGTTATATAGTAATAGTATATAACGTTATACGTTATATAGTAATAGTATATAACGTTATACGTTATATAGTAATAGTATATAACGTTATGCGTTATACAGTAATACTATATAACGTTATACGCTATTACGTAATAGTATATAACGTTATACGTTATATAGTAATATTATATAACGTTATGCGTTATATAGTAATAGTATATAACGTTATACGTTATATAGTAATAGTATATAACGTTATACGTTATATAGTAATATTATATAACGTTATACGTTATATAGTAATAGTATATAACGTTATACGTTATATAGTAATAGTATATAACGCTATACGTTATATAGTAATAGTATATAACGTTATACGTTATATAGTAATATTATATAACGTTATGCGTTATATAGTAATAGTATAACGTTATACGTTATATAGTAATAGTATATAACGTTATGCGTTATATAGTAATAGTATATAACGTTATACGTTATATAGTAATAGTATATAACGTTATACGTTATATAGTAATAGTATATAACGTTATCCGTTATATAGTAATACTATATAACGTTATACGCTATTACGTAATAGTATATAACGTTATACGTTAATACGTAATAGTATATATCGTTATACGTTATATAGTAATAGTATATAACGTTATACGTTATATAGTAATAGTATATATCGTTATACGTTATATTGTAATAGTATATAACGTTATACGATATATAGTAATAGTATATATCGTTATACGCTATATAGTAATAGTATATAACGTTATACGTTATATAGTAATAGTATATAACGTTATACGTTATATAGTAATATTATATAACGTTATGCGTTATATAGTAATAGTATATAACGTTATACGTTATATAGTAATAGTATATAACGTTATGCGTTATATAGTAATAGTATATAACGTTATAAGTTATATAGTAATAGTATATAACGCTATGCGTTATATAGTAATACTATATAACGTTATACGCTATTACGTAGTAGTATATAACGTTATACGTTAATACGTAATGGTATATATCGTTATACGTTATATAGTAATAGTATATAACGTTATACGTTATATAGTAATAGTATATATCGTTATACGTTATATTGTAATAGTATATAACGTTATACGTTATATAGTAATAGTATATATCGTTATACGTTATATAGTAATAGTATATAACGTTATAGGTTATATAGTATAAGTATATAACGTTATGCGTTATATGGTAATAGTATATAACGTTATACGTTATATAGTAATAGTATATAACGTTATACGTTATATAGTAATAGTATATAACGTTATGCGTTATATAGTAATACTATATAACGTTATACGCTATTACGTAATAGTATATAACGTTATACGTTAATACGTAATAGTATATATCGTTATACGTTATATTCTAATAGTATATAACGTTATACGTTATATAGTTATAGTATATATCGTTATACGTTATATAGTAATAGTATATAACGTTATACGTTATATAGTAATAGTATATAACGTTATGCGTTATATAGTAATAGTATATAACGTTATACGTTATTACGTAATAGTATATAACGTTATACGTTATTACGTAATAGTATATATCGTTATACGTTATATAGTAATAGTATATAACGTTATACGTTATATAGTAATAGTATATAACGTTATACGTTATATAGCAATAGTATATAACGTTATACGTTATATAGTAATATTATATAACGTTATGCGTTATATAGTAATAGTATATAACGTTATATGTTATATAGTAATAGTATATAACGTTATACGTTATATAGTAATAGTATATGACGTTATACGTTATATAGTAGTAGTATATAACTTTATACGTTATATAGTAATAGTATATAACGTTATACGTTATATAGTAATAGTATATAACGTTATACGTTAGTACGTAATAATATACAACTTTATACGTGATATGGCAATACTATATAACGTTATACGTTATTACTTAATAGTACATAACGTTATACGTTATTACGTAATAGTATATAACGTTATACGTTAATACGTAATAGTATATATCGTTATACGTTATATAGTAATAGTATATAACGTTATACGTTATATAGTAATAGTATATAACGTTATGCGTTATATAGTAATAGTATATAACGTTATGCGTTATATAGTAATAGTATATAACGTTATACGTTATATAGTAATAGTATATAACGTTATGCGTTATATAGTAATAGTATATAACGTTATACGTTATATAGTAATAGTATATAACGTTATACGTTATATAGTAATAGTATATAACGTTATCCGTTATATAGTAATACTATATAACGTTATACGCTATTACGTAATAGTATATAACGTTATACGTTAATACGTAATAGTATATATCGTTATACGTTATATAGTAATAGTATATAACGTTATACGTTATATAGTAATAGTATATATCGTTATACGTTATATTGTAATAGTATATAACGTTATACGATATATAGTAATAGTATATATCGTTATACGCTATATAGTAATAGTATATAACGTTATACGTTATATAGTAATAGTATATAACGTTATACGTTATATAGTAATATTATATAACGTTATGCGTTATATAGTAATAGTATATAACGTTATACGTTATATAGTAATAGTATATAACGTTATGCGTTATATAGTAATAGTATATAACGTTATACGTTATATAGTAATAGTATATAACGCTATGCGTTATATAGTAATACTATATAACGTTATACGCTATTACGTAGTAGTATATAACGTTATACGTTAATACGTAATGGTATATATCGTTATACGTTACATAGTAATAGTATATAACGTTATACGTTATATAGTAATAGTATATATCGTTATACGTTATATTGTAATAGTATATAACGTTATACGTTATATAGTAATAGTATATATCGTTATACGTTATATAGTAATAGTATATAACGTTATAGGTTATATAGTATAAGTATATAACGTTATGCGTTATACAGTAATACTATATAACGTTATACGCTATTACGTAATAGTATATAACGTTATACGTTATATAGTAATATTATATAACGTTATGCGTTATATAGTAATAGTATATAACGTTATACGTTATATAGTAATAGTATATAACGTTATGCGTTATATAGTAATAGTATATAACGTTATGCGTTATATAGTAATACTATATAACGTTATACGCTATTACGTAATAGTATATAACGTTATACGTTAATACGTAATAGTATATATCGTTATACGTTACATAGTAATAGTATATAACGTTATGCGTTATATAGTAATAGTATATAACGTTATACGTTATATAGTAATAGTATATAACGTTATACGTTATATAGTAATAGTATATAACGTTATGCGTTATACAGTAATACTATATAACGTTATACGCTATTACGTAATAGTATATAACGTTATACGTTATATAGTAATATTATATAACGTTATGCGTTATATGGTAATAGTATATAACGTTATACGTTATATAGTAATAGTATATAACGTTATACGTTATATAGTAATATTATATAACGTTATGCGTTATATAGTAATAGTATATAACGTTATACGTTATATAGTAATAGTATATAACGTTATGCGTTATATAGTAATAGTATATAACGTTATACGTTATATAGTAATAGTATATAACGTTATACGTTATATAGTAATAGTATATAACGTTATCCGTTATATAGTAATACTATATAACGTTATACGCTATTACGTAATAGTATATAACGTTATACGTTAATACGTAATAGTATATATCGTTATACGTTATATAGTAATAGTATATAACGTTATACGTTATATAGTAATAGTATATATCGTTATACGTTATATTGTAATAGTATATAACGTTATACGATATATAGTAATAGTATATATCGTTATACGCTATATAGTAATAGTATATAACGTTATACGTTATATAGTAATAGTATATAACGTTATACGTTATATAGTAATATTATATAACGTTATGCGTTATATAGTAATAGTATATAACGTTATACGTTATATAGTAATAGTATATAACGTTATGCGTTATATAGTAATAGTATATAACGTTATACGTTATATAGTAATAGTATATAACGCTATGCGTTATATAGTAATAGTATATAACGCTATGCGTTATATAGTAATACTATATAACGTTATACGCTATTACGTAGTAGTATATAACGTTATACGTTAATACGTAATGGTATATATCGTTATACGTTATATAGTAATAGTATATAACGTTATACGTTATATAGTAATAGTATATATCGTTATACGTTATATTGTAATAGTATATAACGTTATACGTTATATAGTAATAGTATATATCGTTATACGTTATATAGTAATAGTATATAACGTTATAGGTTATATAGTATAAGTATATAACGTTATGCGTTATATGGTAATAGTATATAACGTTATACGTTATATAGTAATAGTATATAACGTTATACGTTATATAGTAATAGTATATAACGTTATGCGTTATATAGTAATACTATATAACGTTATACGCTATTACGTAATAGTATATAACGTTATACGTTAATACGTAATAGTATATATCGTTATACGTTATATTCTAATAGTATATAACGTTATACGTTATATAGTTATAGTATATATCGTTATACGTTATATAGTAATAGTATATAACGTTATACGTTATATAGTAATAGTATATAACGTTATGCGTTATATAGTAATAATATATAACGTTATACGTTATTACGTAATAGTATATAACGTTATACGTTATTACGTAATAGTATATATCGTTATACGTTATATAGTAATAGTATATAACGTTATACGTTATATAGTAATAGTATATAACGTTATACGTTATATAGTAATAGTATATAACGTTATACGTTATATAGTAATATTATATAACGTTATGCGTTATATAGTAATAGTATATAACGTTATATGTTATATAGTAATAGTATATAACGTTATACGTTATATAGTAATAGTATATGACGTTATACGTTATATAGTAGTAGTATATAACTTTATACGTTATATAGTAATAGTATATAACGTTATACGTTAGTACGTAATAATATACAACTTTATACGTGATATGGCAATACTATATAACGTTATACGTTATTACTTAATAGTACATAACGTTATAGGTTATTACGTAATAGTATATAACGTTATACGTTAATACGTAATAGTATATATCGTTATACGTTATATAGTAATAGTGTATAACGTTATACGTTATATAGTAATAGTATATAACGTTATGCGTTATATAGTAATAGTATATAACGTTATGCGTTATATAGTAATAGTATATAACGTTATACGTTATATAGTAATAGTATATAACGTTATGCGTTATATAGTAATAGTATATAACGTTATACGTTATATAGTAATAGTATATAACGTTATACGTTATATAGTAATAGTATATAACGTTATCCGTTATATAGTAATACTATATAACGTTATACGCTATTACGTAATAGTATATAACGTTATACGTTAATACGTAATAGTATATATCGTTATACGTTATATAGTAATAGTATATAACGTTATACGTTATATAGTAATAGTATATATCGTTATACGTTATATTGTAATAGTATATAACGTTATACGATATATAGTAATAGTATATATCGTTATACGCTATATAGTAATAGTATATAACGTTATACGTTATATAGTAATAGTATATAACGTTATACGTTAATTCGTAATAGTATATATCGTTATACGTTATATTCTAATAGTATATAACGTTATACGTTATATAGTTATAGTATATATCGTTATACGTTATATAGTAATAGTATATAACGTTATACGTTATATAGTATAAGTATATAACGTTATGCGTTATATAGTAATAGTATATAACGTTATACGTTAATACGTAATAGTATATATCGTTATACGTTACATAGTAATAGTATATAACGTTATACGTTATATAGTAATAGTATATATCGTTATACGTTATATTGTAATAGTATATAACGTTATACGTTATATATTAATAGTATATATCGTTATACGTTATATAGTAATAGTATATAACGTTATAGGTTATATAGTATAAGTATATAACGTTATGCGTTATACAGTAATACTATATAACGTTATACGCTATTACGTAATAGTATATAACGTTATACGTTATATAGTAATATTATATAACGTTATGCGTTATATAGTAATAGTATATAACGTTATACGTTATATAGTAATAGTATATAACGTTATGCGTTATATAGTAATAGTATATAACGTTATGCGTTATATAGTAATACTATATAACGTTATACGCTATTACGTAATAGTATATAACGTTATACGTTAATACGTAATAGTATATATCGTTATACGTTACATAGTAATAGTATATAACGTTATGCGTTATATAGTAATAGTATATAACGTTATACGTTATATAGTAATAGTATATAACGTTATACGTTATATAGTAATAGTATATAACGTTATACGTTATATAGTAATAGTATATAACGTTATGCGTTATATAGTAATAGTATATAACGTTATGCGTTATATAGTAATACTATATAACGTTATACGCTATTACGTAATAGTATATAACGTTATACGTTAATACGTAATAGTATATATCGTTATACGTTACATAGTAATAGTATATAACGTTATGCGTTATATAGTAATAGTATATAACGTTATACGTTATATAGTAATAGTATATAACGTTATACGTTATATAGTAATAGTATATAACGTTATGCGTTATACAGTAATACTATATAACGTTATACGCTATTACGTAATAGTATATAACGTTATACGTTATATAGTAATATTATATAACGTTATGCGTTATATGGTAATAGTATATAACGTTATACGTTATATAGTAATAGTATATAACGTTATACGTTATATAGTAATATTATATAACGTTATACGTTATATAGTAATAGTATATAACGTTATACGTTATATACTATTACTATATAACGCATAACGTTATATAGTAATAGTATATAACGTTATACGTTATATAGTAATATTATATAACGTTATGCGTTATATAGTAATAGTATATAACGTTATACGTTATATAGTAATAGTATATAACGTTATGCGTTATATAGTAATAGTATATAACGTTATACGTTATATAGTAATAGTATATAACGTTATACGTTATATAGTAATAGTATATAACGTTATCCGTTATATAGTAATACTATATAACGTTATACGCTATTACGTAATAGTATATAACGTTATACGTTAATACGTAATAGTATATATCGTTATACGTTATATAGTAATAGTATATAACGTTATACGTTATATAGTAATAGTATATATCGTTATACGTTATATTGTAATAGTATATAACGTTATACGATATATAGTAATAGTATATATCGTTATACGCTATATAGTAATAGTATATAACGTTATACGTTATATAGTAATAGTATATAACGTTATACGTTATATAGTAATATTATATAACGTTATGCGTTATATAGTAATAGTATATAACGTTATACGTTATATAGTAATAGTATATAACGTTATGCGTTATATAGTAATAGTATATAACGTTATACGTTATATAGTAATAGTATATAACGCTATGCGTTATATAGTAATAGTATATAACGCTATGCGTTATATAGTAATACTATATAACGTTATACGCTATTACGTAGTAGTATATAACGTTATACGTTAATACGTAATGGTATATATCGTTATACGTTATATAGTAATAGTATATAACGTTATACGTTATATAGTAATAGTATATATCGTTATACGTTATATTGTAATAGTATATAACGTTATACGTTATATAGTAATAGTATATATCGTTATACGTTATATAGTAATAGTATATAACGTTATAGGTTATATAGTATAAGTATATAACGTTATGCGTTATATGGTAATAGTATATAACGTTATACGTTATATAGTAATAGTATATAACGTTATACGTTATATAGTAATAGTATATAACGTTATACGTTATATAGTAATACTATATAACGTTATACGCTATTACGTAATAGTATATAACGTTATACGTTAATACGTAATAGTATATATCGTTATACGTTATATTCTAATAGTATATAACGTTATACGTTATATAGTTATAGTATATATCGTTATACGTTATATAGTAATAGTATATAACGTTATACGTTATATAGTAATAGTATATAACGTTATGCGTTATATAGTAATAGTATATAACGTTATACGTTATTACGTAATAGTATATAACGTTATACGTTATTACGTAATAGTATATATCGTTATACGTTATATAGTAATAGTATATAACGTTATACGTTATATAGTAATAGTATATAACGTTATACGTTATATAGTAATAGTATATAACGTTATACGTTATATAGTAATATTATATAACGTTATGCGTTATATAGTAATAGTATATAACGTTATATGTTATATAGTAATAGTATATAACGTTATACGTTATATAGTAATAGTATATGACGTTATACGTTATATAGTAGTAGTATATAACTTTATACGTTATATAGTAATAGTATATAACGTTATACGTTAGTACGTAATAATATACAACTTTATACGTGATATGGCAATACTATATAACGTTATACGTTATTACTTAATAGTACATAACGTTATAGGTTATTACGTAATAGTATATAACGTTATACGTTAATACGTAATAGTATATATCGTTATACGTTATATAGTAATAGTGTATAACGTTATACGTTATATAGTAATAGTATATAACGTTATGCGTTATATAGTAATAGTATATAACGTTATGCGTTATATAGTAATAGTATATAACGTTATACGTTATATAGTAATAGTATATAACGTTATGCGTTATATAGTAATAGTATATAACGTTATACGTTATATAGTAATAGTATATAACGTTATACGTTATATAGTAATAGTATATAACGTTATCCGTTATATAGTAATACTATATAACGTTATACGCTATTACGTAATAGTATATAACGTTATACGTTAATACGTAATAGTATATATCGTTATACGTTATATAGTAATAGTATATAACGTTATACGTTATATAGTAATAGTATATATCGTTATACGTTATATTGTAATAGTATATAACGTTATACGATATATAGTAATAGTATATATCGTTATACGCTATATAGTAATAGTATATAACGTTATACGTTATATAGTAATAGTATATAACGTTATACGTTAATTCGTAATAGTATATATCGTTATACGTTATATTCTAATAGTATATAACGTTATACGTTATATAGTTATAGTATATATCGTTATACGTTATATAGTAATAGTATATAACGTTATACGTTATATAGTATAAGTATATAACGTTATGCGTTATATAGTAATAGTATATAACGTTATACGTTAATACGTAATAGTATATATCGTTATACGTTACATAGTAATAGTATATAACGTTATACGTTATATAGTAATAGTATATATCGTTATACGTTATATTGTAATAGTATATAACGTTATACGTTATATATTAATAGTATATATCGTTATACGTTATATAGTAATAGTATATAACGTTATACGTTATATAGTAATAGTATATAACGTTATGCGTTATATAGTAATAGTATATAACGTTATACGTTATTACGTAATAGTATATAACGTTATACGTTATTACGTAATAGTATATATCGTTATACGTTATATAGTAATAGTATATAACGTTATACGTTATATAGTAATAGTATATAATGTTATACGTTATATAGTAATAGTATATAACGTTATACGTTATATAGTAATATTATATAACGTTATGCGTTATATAGTAATAGTATATAACGTTATATGTCATATAGTAATAGTATATAACGTTATACGTTATATAGTAATAGTATATGACGTTATACGTTATATAGTAGTAGTATATAACTTTATACGTTATATAGTAATAGTATATAACGTTATACGTTAGTACGTAATAATATACAACTTTATACGTGGTATGGCAATACTATATAACGTTATACGTTATTACTTAATAGTACATAACGTTATACGTTATTACGTAATAGTATATAACGTTATACGTTATATAGTAATAGTATATAACGTTATACGTTATATAGTAATAGTATATAACGTTATACGTTATATAGTAATAGTATATAACGTTATACGTTATATAGTAATAGTATATAACGTTATACGTTATATAGTAACATTATATAACGTTATGCGTTATATAGTAATAGTATATAATGTTATACGTTATATAGTAATAGTATATAACGTTATGCGTTATATAGTAATAGTATATAACGTTAAACGTTAATACGTAATAGTATATATCGTTATACGTTACATAGTAATAGTATATAACGTTATGCGTTATATAGTAATACTATATAACGTTATACGCTATTACGTAATAGTATATAACGTTATACGTTAATACGTAATAGTATATATCGTTATACGTTACATAGTAATAGTATATAACGTTATGCGTTATATAGTAATAGTATATATCGTTATACGTTATATAGTAATAGTATATAACGTTATAGGTTATATAGTATAAGTATATAACGTTATGCGTTATACAGTAATACTATATAACGTTATACGCTATTACGTAATAGTATATAACGTTATACGTTATATAGTAATATTATATAACGTTATGCGTTATATAGTAGTAGTATATAACGTTATACGTTATATAGTAATAGTATATAACGTTATGCGTTATATAGTAATAGTATATAACGTTATGCGTTATATAGTAATACTATATAACGTTATACGCTATTACGTAATAGTATATAACGTTATACGTTAATACGTAATAGTATATATCGTTATACGTTACATAGTAATAGTATATAACGTTATGCGTTATATAGTAATAGTATATAACGTTATACGTTATATAGTAATAGTATATAACGTTATACGTTATATAGTAATAGTATATAACGTTATGCGTTATACAGTAATACTATATAACGTTATACGCTATTACGTAATAGTATATAACGTTATACGTTATATAGTAATATTATATAACGTTATGCGTTATATGGTAATAGTATATAACGTTATACGTTATATAGTAATAGTATATAACGTTATACGTTATATAGTAATATTATATAACGTTATACGTTATATAGTAATAGTATATAACGTTATACGTTATATAGTAATAGTATATAACGCATAACGTTATATAGTAATAGTATATAACGTTATACGTTATATAGTAATATTATATAACGTTATGCGTTATATAGTAATAGTATATAACGTTATACGTTATATAGTAATAGTATATAACGTTATGCGTTATATAGTAATAGTATATAACGTTATACGTTATATAGTAATAGTATATAACGTTATACGTTATATAGTAATAGTATATAACGTTATGCGTTATATACTATTACTATATAACGTTATACGCTATTACGTAATAGTATATAACGTTATACGTTAATACGTAATAGTATATATCGTTATACGTTATATAGTAATAGTATATAACGTTATACGTTATATAGTAATAGTATATATCGTTATACGTTATATTGTAATAGTATATAACGTTATACGATATATAGTAATAGTATATATCGTTATACGCTATATAGTAATAGTATATAACGTTATACGTTATATAGTAATAGTATATAACGTTATACGTTATATAGTAATATTATATAACGTTATGCGTTATATAGTAATAGTATATAACGTTATACGTTATATAGTAATAGTATATAACGCTATGCGTTATATAGTAATAGTATATAACGCTATGCGTTATATAGTAATACTATATAACGTTATACGCTATTACGTAGTAGTATATAACGTTATACGTTAATACGTAATGGTATATATCGTTATACGTTATATAGTAATAGTATATAACGTTATACGTTATATAGTAATAGTATATATCGTTATACGTTATATTGTAATAGTATATAACGTTATACGTTATATAGTAATAGTATATATCGTTATACGTTATATAGTAATAGTATATAACGTTATAGGTTATATAGTATAAGTATATAACGTTATGCGTTATATGGTAATAGTATATAACGTTATACGTTATATAGTAATAGTATATAACGTTATACGTTATATAGTAATAGTATATAACGTTATGCGTTATATAGTAATACTATATAACGTTATACGCTATTACGTAATAGTATATAACGTTATACGTTAATACGTAATAGTATATATCGTTATACGTTATATTCTAATAGTATATAACGTTATACGTTATATAGTTATAGTATATATCGTTATACGTTATATAGTAATAGTATATAACGTTATACGTTATATAGTAATAGTATATAACGTTATGCGTTATATAGTAATAGTATATAACGTTATACGTTATTACGTAATAGTATATAACGTTATACGTTATTACGTAATAGTATATATCGTTATACGTTATATAGTAATAGTATATAACGTTATACGTTATATAGTAATAGTATATAACGTTATACGTTATATAGTAATAGTATATAACGTTATACGTTATATAGTAATATTATATAACGTTATGCGTTATATAGTAATAGTATATAACGTTATATGTTATATAGTAATAGTATATAACGTTATACGTTATATAGTAATAGTATATGACGTTATACGTTATATAGTAGTAGTATATAACTTTATACGTTATATAGTAATAGTATATAACGTTATACGTTAGTACGTAATAATATACAACTTTATACGTGATATGGCAATACTATATAACGTTATACGTTATTACTTAATAGTACATAACGTTATACGTTATTACGTAATAGTATATAACGTTATACGTTAATACGTAATAGTATATATCGTTATACGTTATATAGTAATAGTATATAACGTTATACGTTATATAGTAATAGTATATAACGTTATGCGTTATATAGTAATAGTATATAACGTTATGCGTTATATAGTAATAGTATATAACGTTATACGTTATATAGTAATAGTATATAACGTTATGCGTTATATAGTAATAGTATATAACGTTATACGTTATATAGTAATAGTATATAACGTTATACGTTATATAGTAATAGTATATAACGTTATCCGTTATATAGTAATACTATATAACGTTATACGCTATTACGTAATAGTATATAACGTTATACGTTAATACGTAATAGTATATATCGTTATACGTTATATAGTAATAGTATATAACGTTATACGTTATATAGTAATAGTATATATCGTTATACGTTATATTGTAATAGTATATAACGTTATACGATATATAGTAATAGTATATATCGTTATACGCTATATAGTAATAGTATATAACGTTATACGTTATATAGTAATAGTATATAACGTTATACGTTAATACGTAATAGTATATATCGTTATACGTTACATAGTAATAGTATATAACGTTATACGTTATATAGTAATAGTATATATCGTTATACGTTATATTGTAATAGTATATAACGTTATACGTTATATATTAATAGTATATATCGTTATACGTTATATAGTAATAGTATATAACGTTATACGTTATATAGTAATAGTATATAACGTTATGCGTTATATAGTAATAGTATATAACGTTATACGTTATTACGTAATAGTATATAACGTTATACGTTATTACGTAATAGTATATATCGTTATACGTTATATAGTAATAGTATATAACGTTATACGTTATATAGTAATAGTATATAATGTTATACGTTATATAGTAATAGTATATAACGTTATACGTTATATAGTAATATTATATAACGTTATGCGTTATATAGTAATAGTATATAACGTTATATGTCATATAGTAATAGTATATAACGTTATACGTTATATAGTAATAGTATATGACGTTATACGTTATATAGTAGTAGTATATAACTTTATACGTTATATAGTAATAGTATATAACGTTATACGTTAGTACGTAATAATATACAACTTTATACGTGGTATGGCAATACTATATAACGTTATACGTTATTACTTAATAGTACATAACGTTATACGTTATTACGTAATAGTATATAACGTTATACGTTATATAGTAATAGTATATAACGTTATACGTTATATAGTAATAGTATATAACGTTATACGTTATATAGTAATAGTATATAACGTTATACGTTATATAGTAATAGTATATAACGTTATACGTTATATAGTAACATTATATAACGTTATGCGTTATATAGTAATAGTATATAATGTTATACGTTATATAGTAATAGTATATAACGTTATGCGTTATATAGTAATAGTATATAACGTTAAACGTTAATACGTAATAGTATATATCGTTATACGTTACATAGTAATAGTATATAACGTTATGCGTTATATAGTAATAGTATATAACGTTATACGTTATATAGTAATAGTATATAACGTTATACGTTATATAGTAATAGTATATAACGTTATGCGTTATATAGTAATACTATATAACGTTATACGCTATTACGTAATAGTATATAACGTTATACGTTATATAGTAATATTATATAACGTTATGCGTTATATAGTAATAGTATATAACGTTATACGTTATATAGTAATAGTATATAACGTTATACGTTATATAGTAATATTATATAACGTTATACGTTATATAGTAATAGTATATAACGTTATACGTTATATAGTATTACTATATAACGTTATGCGTTATATAGTAATAGTATATAACGTTATACGTTATATAGTAATAGTATATAACGTTATGCGTTATATAGTAATAGTATATAACGTTATACGTTATATAGTAATAGTATATAACGCTATGCGTTATATAGTAATAGTATATAACGTTATGCGTTATATAGTAATACTATATAACGTTATACGATATTACGTAATAGTATATAACGTTATACGTTAATACGTAATAGTATATACCGTTATACGTTATATTCTAATAGTATATAACGTTATACGTTATATAGTTATAGTATATATCGTTATACGTTATATTCTAATAGTATATAACGTTATACGTTATATAGTTATAGTATATATCGTTATACGTTATATAGTAATAGTATATAACGTTATACGTTATATAGTATAAGTATATAACGTTATGCGTTATATAGTAATAGTATATAACGTTATACGTTATATAGTAATAGTATATAACGTTATACGTTAATACGTAATAGTATATATCGTTATACGTTACATAGTAATAGTATATAACGTTATACGTTATATAGTAATAGTATATATCGTTATACGTTATATTGTAATAGTATATAACGTTATACGTTATATATTAATAGTATATATCGTTATACGTTATATAGTAATAGTATATAACGTTATACGTTATATAGTAATAGTATATAACGTTATGCGTTATATAGTAATAGTATATAACGTTATACGTTATTACGTAATAGTATATAACGTTATACGTTATTACGTAATAGTATATATCGTTATACGTTATATAGTAATAGTATATAACGTTATACGTTATATAGTAATAGTATATAACGTTATACGTTATATAGTAATAGTATATAACGTTATACGTTATATAGTAATATTATATAACGTTATGCGTTATATAGTAATAGTATATAACGTTATATGTTATATAGTAATAGTATATAACGTTATACGTTATATAGTAATAGTATATGACGTTATAAGTTATATAGTAGTAGTATATAACTTTATACGTTATATAGTAATAGTATATAACGTTATACGTTATTACGTAATAGTATATATCGTTATACGTTATATAGTAATATTATATAACGTTATGCGTTATATAGTAATAGTATATAACGTTATACGTTATATAGTAATAGTATATAACGCTATGCGTTATATAGTAATAGTATATAACGTTATGCGTTATATAGTAATACTACATAACGTTATACGTTATTACGTAATAGTATATAACGTTATACGTTATTACGTAATAGTATATATCGTTATACGTTATATAGTAATAGTATATAACGTTATACGTTATATAGTAATAGTATATAACGTTATACGTTATATAGTAATAGTATATAACGTTATGCGTTATATAGTAATAGTATATAACGTTATACGTTATATAGTAATAGTATATAACGTTATACGTTAATACGTAATAGTATATATCGTTATACGTTACATAGTAATAGTATATAACGTTATACGTTATATAGTAATAGTATATATCGTTATACGTTATATTGTAATAGTATATAACGTTATACGTTATATAGTAATAGTATATAACGTTATGCGTTATATAGTAATAGTATATAACGTTATACGTTATTACGTAATAGTATATAACGTTATACGTTATTACGTAATAGTATATATCGTTATACGTTATATAGTAATAGTATATAACGTTATACGTTATATAGTAATAGTATATAACGTTATACGTTATATAGTAATAGTATATAACGTTATACGTTATATAGTAATATTATATAACGTTACGCGTTATATAGTAATAGTATATAACGTTATATGTTATATAGTAATAGTATATAACGTTATACGTTATATAGTAATAGTATATGACGTTATAAGTTATATAGTAGTAGTATATAACTTTATACGTTATATAGTAATAGTATATAACGTTATACGTTAGTACGTAATAATATACAACGTTATACGTGATATGGCAATACTATATAACGTTATACGTTATTACTTAATAGTACATAACGTTATACGTTATTACGTAATAGTATATAACGTTATACGTTATATAGTAATAGTATATAACGTTATACGTTATATAGTAATAGTATATAACGTTATACGTTATATAGTAATAGTATATAACGTTATACGTTATATAGTAATAGTATATAACGTTATACGTTATATAGTAACATTATATAACGTTATGCGTTATATAGTAATAGTATATAATGTTATACGTTACATAGTAATAGTATATAACGTTATGCGTTATATAGTAATAGTATATAACGTTATACGATAGTACGGAATAGTATATATCGTTATACGTTATATAGTAATAGTATATAACGTTATACGTTATATAGTAATAGTATAAAACGTTATACGTTATATAGTAATAGTATATATCGTTATACGTTATATTGTAATAGTATATAACGTTATACGTTATATAGTAATAGTATATATCGTTATACGTTATATAGTAATAGTATATAACGTTATACGTTATATAGTATAAGTATATGACGTTATACGTTATATAGTAATAGTATATAACGTTATACGTTATATAGTAATATTATATAACGTTATGCGTTATATAGTAATAGTATATAACGTTATACGTTATATAGTAATAGTACATAACGTTATACGTTATATAGTAATAGTACATAACGTTATACGTTATATAGTAATATTATATAACGTTATGCGTTATATAGTAATATTATATAACGTTATGCGTTATATAGTAATAGTATATAACGTTATACGTTATATAGTATAAGTATATGACGTTATACGTTATATAGTAATAGTATATAACGTTATACGTTATATAGTAATATTATATAACGTTATGCGTTATATAGTAATAGTATATAACGTTATACGTTATATAGTAATAGTACATAACGTTATGCGTTATATAGTAATAGTATATAACGTTATACGTTATATAGTAATAGTACATAACGTTATACGTTATATAGTAATAGTACATAACGTTATACGTTATATAGTAATATTATATAACGTTATGCGTTATATAGTAATATTATATAACGTTATGCGTTATATAGTAATAGTATATAACGTTATACGTTATATAGTAATATTATATAAGGTTATGCGTTATATAGTAATAGTATATAACGTTATACGTTATATAGTAATAGTATATAACGTTATACGTTATATAGTAATAGTATATAACTTTATACGATTTAGTAATAGTTTATAACGTTATACGTTAGTACGTAATAATATACAACGTTATACGTGATATGGCAATACTATATAACGTTATACGTTATTACGTAATAGTATATAACGTTATACGTTATATAGTAATAGTATATAACGTTATACGTTATATAGTAATAGTATATAACGTTATACGTTAGTACGTAATAATATACAACGTTATACGTGATATGGCAATACTATATAACGTTATACGTTATTACGTAATAGTATATAACGTTATACGTTATTACGTAATAGTATATATCGTTATACGTTATATAGTAATAGTATATAACGTTATACGTTATATAGTAATAGTATATAACGTTATACGTTATATAGTAACATTATATAACGTTATGCGTTATATAGTAATAGTATATAATGTTATACGTTATATAGTAATAGTATATAACGTTATGCGTTATATAGTAATAGTATATAACGTTATACGATAGTACGGAATAGTATATATCGTTATACGTTATATAGTAATAGTATATAACGTTATACGTTATATAGTAATAGTATATAACGCTATACGTTATATAGTAATAGTATATAACGTTATACGTTATATAGTAATATTATATAACGTTATGCGTTATATAGTAATAGTATATAACGTTATACGTTATATAGTAATAGTATATAACGTTATGCGTTATATAGTAATAGTATATAACGTTATACGTTATATAGTAATAGTATATAACGTTATACGTTATATAGTAATAGTATATAACGTTATCCGTTATATAGTAATACTATATAACGTTATACGCTATTACGTAATAGTATATAACGTTATACGTTAATACGTAATAGTATATATCGTTATACGTTATATAGTAATAGTATATAACGTTATACGTTATATAGTAATAGTATATATCGTTATACGTTATATTGTAATAGTATATAACGTTATACGATATATAGCAATAGTATATATCGTTATACGCTATATAGTAATAGTATATAACGTTATACGTTATATAGTATTACTATATAACGTTATACGTTATATAGTAATAGTATATAACGCTTTACGTTATATAGTAATAGTATATAACGTTATACGTTATATACTATTACTATATAACGTTATACGTTATATAGTAATAGTATATAACGTTATACGTTATATAGTAATAGTATATAACGTTATACGTTATATAGTAATATTATATAACGTTATGCGTTATATAGTAATAGTATATAACGTTATACGTTATATAGTAATAGTATATAACGTTATGCGTTATATAGTAATAGTATATAACGTTATACGTTATATAGTAATAGTATATAACGCTATGCGTTATATAGTAATAGTATATAACGTTATGCGTTATATAGTAATACTATATAACGTTATACGCTATTACGTAATAGTATATAACGTTATACGTTAATACGTAATAGTATATACCGTTATACGTTATATTCTAATAGTATATAACGTTATACGTTATATAGTTATAGTATATATCGTTATACGTTATATTCTAATAGTATATAACGTTATACGTTATATAGTTATAGTATATATCGTTATACGTTATATAGTAATAGTATATAACGTTATACGTTATATAGTATAAGTATATAACGTTATGCGTTATATAGTAATAGTATATAACGTTATACGTTATATAGTAATAGTATATAACGTTATACGTTAATACGTAATAGTATATATCGTTATACGTTACATAGTAATAGTATATAACGTTATACGTTATATAGTAATAGTATATATCGTTATACGTTATATTGTAATAGTATATAACGTTATACGTTATATATTAATAGTATATATCGTTATACGTTATATAGTAATAGTATATAACGTTATACGTTATATAGTAATAGTATATAACGTTATGCGTTATATAGTAATAGTATATAACGTTATACGTTATTACGTAATAGTATATAACGTTATACGTTATTACGTAATAGTATATAACGTTATACGTTATTACGTAATAGTATATATCGTTATACGTTATATAGTAATAGTATATAACGTTATACGTTATATAGTAATAGTATATAACGTTATACGTTATATAGTAATAGTATATAACGTTATACGTTATATAGTAATATTATATAACGTTATGCGTTATATAGTAATAGTATATAACGTTATATGTTTTATAGTAATAGTATATAACGTTATACGTTATATAGTAATAGTATATGACGTTATAAGTTATATAGTAGTAGTATATAACTTTATACGTTATATAGTAATAGTATATAACGTTATACGTTATTACGTAATAGTATATATCGTTATACGTTATATAGTAATATTATATAACGTTATGCGTTATATAGTAATAGTATATAACGTTATACGTTATATAGTAATAGTATATAACGTTATACGTTATATAGTAATAGTATATAACGTTATACGTTATATAGTAACATTATATAACGTTATGCGTTATATAGTAATAGTATATAATGTTATACGTTATATAGTAATAGTATATAACGTTATGCGTTATATAGTAATAGTATATAACGTTATACGATAGTACGGAATAGTATATATCGTTATACGTTATATAGTAATAGTATATAACGTTATACGTTATATAGTAATAGTATATAACGCTATACGTTATATAGTAATAGTATATAACGTTATACGTTATATAGTAATATTATATAACGTTATGCGTTATATAGTAATAGTATATAACGTTATACGTTATATAGTAATAGTATATAACGTTATGCGTTATATAGTAATAGTATATAACGTTATACGTTATATAGTAATAGTATATAACGTTATACGTTATATAGTAATAGTATATAACGTTATACGTTATATAGTAATAGTATATAACGTTATCCGTTATATAGTAATACTATATAACGTTATACGCTATTACGTAATAGTATATAACGTTATACGTTAATACGTAATAGTATATATCGTTATACGTTATATAGTAATAGTATATAACGTTATACGTTATATAGTAATAGTATATATCGTTATACGTTATATTGTAATAGTATATAACGTTATACGATATATAGTAATAGTATATATCGTTATACGCTATATAGTAATAGTATATAACGTTATACGTTATATAGTATTACTATATAACGTTATACGTTATATAGTAATAGTATATAACGCTTTACGTTATATAGTAATAGTATATAACGTTATACGTTATATACTATTACTATATAACGTTATACGTTATATAGTAATAGTATATAACGTTATACGTTATATAGTAATAGTATATAACGTTATACGTTATATAGTAATATTATATAACGTTATGCGTTATATAGTAATAGTATATAACGTTATACGTTATATAGTAATAGTATATAACGTTATGCGTTATATAGTAATAGTATATAACGTTATACGTTATATAGTAATAGTATATAACGCTATGCGTTATATAGTAATAGTATATAACGTTATGCGTTATATAGTAATACTATATAACGCTATGCGTTATATAGTAATAGTATATAACGTTATGCGTTATATAGTAATACTATATAACGTTATACGCTATTACGTAATAGTATATAACGTTATACGTTAATACGTAATAGTATATACCGTTATACGTTATATTCTAATAGTATATAACGTTATACGTTATATAGTTATAGTATATATCGTTATACGTTATATTCTAATAGTATATAACGTTATACGTTATATAGTTATAGTATATATCGTTATACGTTATATAGTAATAGTATATAACGTTATACGTTATATAGTATAAGTATATAACGTTATGCGTTATATAGTAATAGTATATAACGTTATACGTTATATAGTAATAGTATATAACGTTATACGTTAATACGTAATAGTATATATCGTTATACGTTACATAGTAATAGTATATAACGTTATACGTTATATAGTAATAGTATATATCGTTATACGTTATATTGTAATAGTATATAACGTTATACGTTATATATTAATAGTATATATCGTTATACGTTATATAGTAATAGTATATAACGTTATACGTTATATAGTAATAGTATATAACGTTATGCGTTATATAGTAATAGTATATAACGTTATACGTTATTACGTAATAGTATATAACGTTATACGTTATTACGTAATAGTATATAACGTTATACGTTATTACGTAATAGTATATATCGTTATACGTTATATAGTAATAGTATATAACGTTATACGTTATATAGTAATAGTATATAACGTTATACGTTATATAGTAATAGTATATAACGTTATACGTTATATAGTAATATTATATAACGTTATGCGTTATATAGTAATAGTATATAACGTTATATGTTATATAGTAATAGTATATAACGTTATACGTTATATAGTAATAGTATATGACGTTATAAGTTATATAGTAGTAGTATATAACTTTATACGTTATATAGTAATAGTATATAACGTTATACGTTATTACGTAATAGTATATATCGTTATACGTTATATAGTAATATTATATAACGTTATGCGTTATATAGTAATAGTATATAACGTTATACGTTATATAGTAATAGTATATAACGCTATGCGTTATATAGTAATAGTATATAACGTTATGCGTTATATAGTAATACTATATAACGTTATACGTTATTACGTAATAGTATATAACGTTATACGTTATTACGTAATAGTATATATCGTTATACGTTATATAGTAATAGTATATAACGTTATACGTTATATAGTAATAGTATATAACGTTATACGTTATATAGTAATAGTATATAACGTTATGCGTTATATAGTAATAGTATATAACGTTATACGTTATATAGTAATAGTATATAACGTTATACGTTAATACGTAATAGTATATATCGTTATACGTTACATAGTAATAGTATATAACGTTATACGTTATATAGTAATAGTATATATCGTTATACGTTATATTGTAATAGTATATAACGTTATACGTTATATATTAATAGTATATATCGTTATACGTTATATAGTAATAGTATATAACGTTATACGTTATATAGTAATAGTATATAACGTTATGCGTTATATAGTAATAGTATATAACGTTATACGTTATTACTTAATAGTACATAACGTTATACGTTATTACGTAATAGTATATAACGTTATACGTTATATAGTAATAGTATATAACGTTATACGTTATATAGTATAAGTATATAACGTTATGCGTTATATAGTAATAGTATATAACGTTATACGTTATATAGTAATAGTATATAACGTTATACGTTAATACGTAATAGTATATATCGTTATACGTTACATAGTAATAGTATATAACGTTATACGTTATATAGTAATAGTATATATCGTTATACGTTATATTGTAATAGTATATAACGTTATACGTTATATATTAATAGTATATATCGTTATACGTTATATAGTAATAGTATATAACGTTATACGTTATATAGTAATAGTATATAACGTTATGCGTTATATAGTAATAGTATATAACGTTATACGTTATTACGTAATAGTATATAACGTTATACGTTATTACGTAATAGTATATATCGTTATACGTTATATAGTAATAGTATATAACGTTATACGTTATATAGTAATAGTATATAACGTTATACGTTATATAGTAATAGTATATAACGTTATACGTTATATAGTAATATTATATAACGTTATGCGTTATATAGTAATAGTATATAACGTTATATGTTATGTAGTAATAGTATATAACGTTATACGTTATATAGTAATAGTATATGACGTTATAAGTTATATAGTAGTAGTATATAACTTTATACGTTATATAGTAATAGTATATAACGTTATACGTTAGTACGTAATAATATACAACGTTATACGTGATATGGCAATACTATATAACGTTATACGTTATTACTTAATAGTACATAACGTTATACGTTATTACGTAATAGTATATAACGTTATACGTTATATAGTAATAGTATATAACGTTATACGTTATATAGTAATAGTATATAACGTTATACGTTACATAGTAATAGTATATAACGTTATACGTTATATAGTAACATTATATAACGTTATGCGTTATATAGTAATAGTATATAATGTTATACGTTATATAGTAATAGTATATAACGTTATGCGTTATATAGTAATATTATATAAGGTTATGAGTTATATAGTAA
Organism: Bombus terrestris; assembly: GCF_910591885.1. Taxonomy (NCBI): domain Eukaryota; kingdom Metazoa; phylum Arthropoda; class Insecta; order Hymenoptera; family Apidae; genus Bombus; species Bombus terrestris. The sequence goes on along the minus strand of NC_063271.1, from coordinate 19,444,304 downwards.
TAGTATATAACGTTATACGTTATATAGTAATAGTATACAACGTTATACGTTATATAGTAATAGTATATAACTTTATACGATATAGTAATAGTTTATAACGTTATACGTTAGTACGTAATAATATACAACGTTATACGTGATATGGCAATACTATATAACGTTATACGTTATTACGTAATAGTATATAACGTTATACGTTATATAGTAATAGTATATAACGTTATACGTTATATAGTAATAGTATATAACGTTATACGTTAGTACGTAATAATATACAACGTTATACGTGATATGGCAATACTATATAACGTTATACGTTATTACTTAATAGTACATAACGTTATACGTTATTACGTAATAGTATATAACGTTATACGTTATTACGTAATAGTATATAACGTTATACGTTATTACGTAATAGTATATATCGTTATACGTTATATAGTAATAGTATATAACGTTATACGTTATATAGTAATAGTATATAACGTTATACGTTATATAGTAACATTATATAACGTTATGCGTTATATAGTAATAGTATATAATGTTATACGTTATATAGTAATAGTATATAACGTTATGCGTTATATAGTAATAGTATATAACGTTATACGATAGTACGGAATAGTATATATCGTTATACGTTATATAGTAATAGTATATAACGTTATACGTTATATAGTAATAGTATATAACGTTATACGTTATATAGTAATAGTATATATCGTTATACGTTATATTGTAATAGTATATAACGTTATACGTTATATAGTAATAGTATATAACGTTATACGATAGTACGGAATAGTATATATCGTTATACGTTATATAGTAATAGTATATAACGTTATACGTTATATAGTAATAGTATATAACGTTATACGTTATATAGTAATAGTATATATCGTTATACGTTATATTGTAATAGTATATAACGTTATACGTTATATAGTAATAGTATATAACGTTATACGTTATATAGTAACATTATATAACGTTATGCGTTATATAGTAATAGTATATAATGTTATACGTTATATAGTAATAGTATATAACGTTATGCGTTATATAGTAATAGTATATAACGTTATACGATAGTACGGAATAGTATATATCGTTATACGTTATATAGTATGACTATATAACGTTATACGTTATATAGTAATAGTATATAACGCTTTACGTTATATAGTAATAGTATATAACGTTATACGTTATATAGTATTACTATATAACGTTATACGTTATATAGTAATAGTATATAACGTTATACGTTATATAGTAATACTATATAACGTTATACGTTATATAGTAATACTATATAACGTTATACGTTATATAGTAATAGTATATAACGTTATCCGTTATATAGTAATAGTATATAACGTTATACGATAGTACGGAATAGTATATATCGTTATACGTTATATAGTAATAGTATATAACGTTATACGTTATATAGTAATAGTATATAACGCTATACGTTATATAGTAATAGTATATAACGTTATACGTTATATAGTAATATTATATAACGTTATGCGTTATATAGTAATAGTATATAACGTTATACGTTATATAGTAATAGTATATAACGTTATGCGTTATATAGTAATAGTATATAACGTTATACGTTATATAGTAATAGTATATAACGTTATACGTTATATAGTAATAGTATATAACGTTATCCGTTATATAGTAATACTATATAACGTTATACGCTATTACGTAATAGTATATAACGTTATACGTTAATACGTAATAGTATATATCGTTATACGTTATATAGTAATAGTATATAACGTTATACGTTATATAGTAATAGTATATATCGTTATACGTTATATTGTAATAGTATATAACGTTATACGATATATAGTAATAGTATATATCGTTATACGCTATATAGTAATAGTATATAACGTTATACGTTATATAGTATTACTATATAACGTTATACGTTATATAGTAATAGTATATAACGCTTTACGTTATATAGTAATAGTATATAACGTTATACGTTATATAGTATTACTATATAACGTTATACGTTATATAGTAATAGTATATAACGTTATACGTTATATAGTATTACTATATAACGTTATACGTTATATAGTAATAGTATATAACGTTATACGTTATATAGTAATAGTATATAACGTTATACGTTATATAGTAATATTATATAACGTTATGCGTTATATAGTAATAGTATATAACGTTATACGTTATATAGTAATAGTATATAACGTTATGCGTTATATAGTAATAGTATATAACGTTATACGTGTTATAGTAATAGTATATAACGCTATGCGTTATATAGTAATAGTATATAACGTTATGCGTTATATAGTAATACTATATAACGTTATACGCTATTACGTAATAGTATATAACGTTATACGTTATATAGTTATAGTATATATCGTTATACGTTATATTCTAATAGTATATAACGTTATACGTTATATAGTTATAGTATATATCGTTATACGTTATATAGTAATAGTATATAACGTTATACGTTATATAGTATAAGTATATAACGTTATGCGTCATATAGTAATAGTATATAACGTTATACGTTATATAGTAATAGTATATAACGTTATACGTTAATACGTAATAGTATATATCGTTATACGTTACATAGTAATAGTATATAACGTTATACGTTATATAGTAATAGTATATATCGTTATACGTTATATTGTAATAGTATATAACGTTATACGTTATATATTAATAGTATATATCGTTATACGTTATATAGTAATAGTATATAACGTTATACGTTATATAGTAATAGTATATAACGTTATGCGTTATATAGTAATAGTATATAACGTTATACGTTATTACGTAATAGTATATAACGTTATACGTTATTACGTAATAGTATCTATCGTTATACGTTATATAGTAATAGTATATAACGTTATACGTTATATAGTAATAGTATATAACGTTATACGTTATATAGTAATAGTATATAACGTTATACGTTATATAGTAATATTATATAACGTTATGCGTTATATAGTAATAGTATATAACGTTATATGTTATATAGTAATAGTATATAACGTTATACGTTATATAGTAATAGTATATGACGTTATAAGTTATATAGTAGTAGTATATAACTTTATACGTTATATAGTAATAGTATATAACGTTATACGTTATTACGTAATAGTATATATCGTTATACGTTATATAGTAATATTATATAACGTTATGCGTTATATAGTAATAGTATATAACGTTATACGTTATATAGTAATAGTATATAACGCTATGCGTTATATAGTAATAGTATATAACGTTATGCGTTATATAGTAATAGTATATAACGCTATGCGTTATATAGTAATAGTATATAACGTTATGCGTTATATAGTAATACTATATAACGTTATACGTTATTACGTAATAGTATATAACGTTATACGTTATTACGTAATAGTATATATCGTTATACGTTATATAGTAATAGTATATAACGTTATACGTTATATAGTAATAGTATATAACGTTATACGTTATATAGTAATAGTATATAACGTTATGCGTTATATAGTAATAGTATATAACGTTATACGTTATATAGTAATAGTATATAACGTTATACGTTAATACGTAATAGTATATATCGTTATACGTTACATAGTAATAGTATATAACGTTATACGTTATATAGTAATAGTATATATCGTTATACGTTATATTGTAATAGTATATAACGTTATACGTTATATATTAATAGTATATATCGTTATACGTTATATAGTAATAGTATATAACGTTATACGTTATATAGTAATAGTATATAACGTTATGCGTTATATAGTAATAGTATATAACGTTATACGTTATTACTTAATAGTACATAACGTTATACGTTATTACGTAATAGTATATAACGTTATACGTTATATAGTAATAGTATATAACGTTATACGTTATATAGTAATAGTATATAACGTTATACGTTATATAGTAATAGTATATAACGTTATACGTTATATAGTAACATTATATAACGTTATGCGTTATATAGTAATAGTATATAATGTTATACGTTATATAGTAATAGTATATAACGTTATGCGCTATATAGTAATAGTATATAACGTTATACGATAGTACGGAATAGTATATATCGTTATACGTTATATAGTAATAGTATATAACGTTATACGTTATATAGTAATAGTATATAACGTTATACGTTATATAGTAATAGTATATATCGTTATACGTTATATTGTAATAGTATATAACGTTATACGTTATATAGTAATAGTATATATCGTTATACGTTATATAGTAATAGTATATAACGTTATACGTTATATAGTATAAGTATATGACGTTATACGTTATATAGTAATAGTATATAACGTTATACGTTATATAGTAATATTATATAACGGTATGCGTTATATAGTAATAGTATATAACGTTATACGTTATATAGTAATAGTATATAACGTTATACGTTATATAGTAATAGTATATAACGTTATACGTTATATAGTAATATTATATAAGGTTATGCGTTATATAGTAATAGTATATAACGTTATACGTTATATAGTAATAGTATATAACGTTATACGTTATATAGTAATAGTATATAACTTTATACGATATAGTAATAGTTTATAACGTTATACGTTAGTACGTAATAATATACAACGTTATACGTGATATGGCAATACTATATAAAGTTATACGTTATTACGTAATAGTATATAACGTTATACGTTATATAGTAATAGTATATAACGTTATACGTTATATAGTAATAGTATATAACGTTATACGTTAGTACGTAATAATATACAACGTTATACGTGATATGGCAATACTATATAACGTTATACGTTATTACGTAATAGTATATAACGTTATACGTTATTACGTAATAGTATATATCGTTATACGTTATATAGTAATAGTATATAACGTTATACGTTATATAGTAATAGTATATAACGTTATACGTTATATAGTAACATTATATAACGTTATGCGTTATATAGTAATAGTATATAATGTTATACGTTATATAGTAATAGTATATAACGTTATGCGTTATATAGTAATAGTATATAACGTTATACGATAGTACGGAATAGTATATATCGTTATACGTTATATAGTAATAGTATATAACGTTATACGTTATATAGTAATAGTATATAACGTTATGCGTTATATAGTAATAGTATATAACGTTATACGTTATATAGTAATAGTATATATCGTTATACGTTATATTGTAATAGTATATAACGTTATACGTTATATAGTAATAGTATATATCGTTATACGTTAGATAGTAATAGTATATAACGTTATACGTTATAGAGTATAAGTATATGACGTTATACGTTATATAGTAATAGTATATAACGTTATACGTTATATAGTAATATTATATAACGGTATGCGTTATATAGTAATAGTATATAACGTTATACGTTATATAGTAATAGTACATAACGTTATACGTTATATAGTAATAGTACATAACGTTATACGTTATATAGTAATATTATATAACGTTATGCGTTATATAGTAATATTATATAACGTTATGCGTTATATAGTAATAGTATATAACGTTATGCGTTATATAGTAATAGTATATAACGTTATACGTTATATAGTAATAGTATATAACGTTATACGTTATATAGTAATATTATATAACGTTATGCGTTATATAGTAATAGTATATAACGTTATACGTTAATACGTAATAGTATATATCGTTATACGTTATATAGTAATAGTATATAACGTTATACGTTAGTACGTAATAGTATATAACGTTATACGTTATTACGTAATAGTATATAACCTTATATGTTATTATGTAATGGTATAGAACGTTATACGTTAGTACGTAATAGTACATAACGTTATACGTGATATGGTTATAGTATATAACGATATACGTTATTACGTAATAGTATACAACGTTATACGATAGTACGTAATAGTATATAACGTTATACGTGATGTGGTAATAGTATATAACGTTATACGTGATATAGTAATAGTATATAACGTTATACGTGATATAGTAATAGTATATAACGCTATACGTGATATAGTAATAGTATATAACGTTATACGTTATTACGTAATAGTATATAACCTTATATGTTATTATGTAATGGTATATAACGTTATACGTTAGTACGTAATAGTACATAACGTTATACGTGATATGGGAATAGTATATAACGATATACGTTATTACGTAATAGTATACAACGTTATACGTTAATACGTAATAGTATATATCGTTATACGTTATATAGTAATAGTATATAACGTTATACGTTATATAGTAATAGTATATAACGTTAAACGTTAATACGTAATAGTATAAAACGTTATACGTTATATAGTAATAGTATATAACGTTAAACGTTAATACGTAATAGTATATAACGTTATACGTGATATGGTAATAGTATATAACGTTATACGTTATATAGTAATGGTATATAACGTTATACGTTATATAGTAATAGTATATAACGTTATGCGTTATATAGTAATAGTATATAACGTTATACGTTATACAGTAATAGTATATAACGTTATACGTTATATAGTAGTAGTATATAACGTTATACGTTATATAGTAATAGCATATAACGTTATACGTTAGTACGTAATAATATACAACGTTATACGTGATATGGTAATACTATATAACGTTATACGCTATTACGTAATAGTATATAACGTTATACGTTAATACGTAATAGTATATATCGCTATACGTTATATAGTAATAGTATATAACGTTATACGTTATATAGTAATAGTATATAACGTTAAACGTTAATACGTAATAGTATATAACGTTATACGTGATGTGGTAATAGTATATAACGTTATACGTGATATAGTAATAGTATATGAAGTTATACGTTATATAGTAATAGTATATAACGTTATGCGTTATATAGTAATAGTATATAACGTTATACGTTAGTACGTAATAATATACAACGTTATACGTGATATGGCAATACTATATAAAGTTATACGTTATTACGTAATAGTATATAACGTTATACGTTATTCCGTAATAGTATATAACCTTATATGTTATTATGTAATGGTATATAACGTTATACGTTAGTACGTAATAGTACATAACGTTATACGTGATATGGTAATACTATATAACGATATACGTTATTACGTAATAGTATACAACGTTATACGTTATATAGTAATAGTATATAACGTTATGCGTTATATAGTAATAGCATATAACGTTATACGTGATATAGTAATAGTATATAACGTTATACGTTATATAGTAATAGTATATAACGTTATACGTTTTATAGTAATAGTATACGACGTTATACGTTATATAGTAATAGTATAGAACGTTATATAGTAATAGTATATAACGTTATACGTTATATAGTAATAGTATATAACGTTATACGATATATAGTAATAGTATATAACGTTATACGTTAGTACGCAATAGTATATAACGTTATACGTTATTACGTAATAGTATATAACGTTATACGTTATATGGTAATACTATATAACGTTATACGTTATTATGTAATAGTATATAACGTTATACGTTAGTACGTAATAGTACATAACGTTATACGTGATATGGTAATACTATATAACGATATACGTTATTACGTAATAGTATATAACGTTATACGATAGTACGTAATAGTATATAACGTTATACGTGATGTGGTAATAGTATATAACGTTATACGTGATATAGTAATAGTATATAACGTTATACGTTATATAGTAATAGTATATAACGTTATGCGTTATATAGTAATAGTATATAACGTTATACGTTAGTACGTAATAATATACAACGTTATACGTGATATGGCAATACTATATAACGTTATACGTTATTGCGTAATAGTATATAACGTTATACGTTATTACGTAATAGTATATAACCTTATATGTTATTATGTAATGGTATATAACGTTATACGTTAGTACGTAATAGTACATAACGTTATACGTGATATGGTAATAGTATATAACGATATACGTTATTACGAAATAGTATACAACGTTATACGATAGTACGTAATAGTATATAACGTTATACGTGATATGGTAATACTATATAACGTTATACGCTATTACGTAATAGTATATGACGTTATACGATAGTACGTAATAGTATATAACGTTATACGTGATATGGTAATACTATATAACGATATACGCTATTACGTAATAGTATATAACGTTATACGATAATACGTAATAGTATATATCGTTATACGTTATATAGTAATAGTATGTAATGATATACGTTATATAGTAACAGTATATAACGTTATACGTTATATAGTAATAGTGTAGAACGTTATGCGTTATATAGTAATAGTATATAACGTTATACGTTATATAGTAATAGTATAGAACGTTATACGTGATGTGGTAATAGTATATAACGTTATACGTGATATAGTAATAGTATATAACGTTATACGTTATATAGTAATAGTATATAACGTTATGCGTTATATAGTAATAGTATATAACGTTATACGTTAGTACGTAATAATATAGAACGCTATACGTAATATGGCAATACTATATAACGTTATACGTTATTGCGTAATAGTATATAACGTTATACGTTATTACGTAATAGTATATAACCTTATATGTTATTATGTAATGGTATATAACGTTATACGTTAGTACGTAATAGTACATAACGTTATACGTGATATGGTAATAGTATATAACGATATACGTTATTACGTAATAGTATACAACGTTATACCTTAGTACGTAATAGTATATAACGTTATACGTGATATGGTAATACTATACAACGTTATACGTTATATAGTAATAATATATAACGTTATACGTTATATAGTAATAGTATATAACGTTATACGTTATATAGTAATAGTATATAACGTTATACGTTATATAGTAATAGTATAGAACGTTATGCGTTATAAAGTAATAGTATATAACGTTATACGTTATATAGTAATAATATATAACGTTATGCGTTATATAGTAATAGTATATAACGTTATACGTTAGTACGTAATAATATACAACGTTATACGTGATATGGCAATACTATATAACGATATACGCTATTACGTAATAGTATATAACGTTATACGATAATACGTAATAGTATATATCGTTATACGTTATATAGTAATAGTATGTAATGATATACGTTATATAGTAACAGTATATAACGTTATACGTTATATGGTAATACTATACAACGTTATACGTTATATAGTAATAATATATAACGTTATACGTTATATAGTAATAGTATATAACGTTATACGTTATATAGTAATAGTATATAACGTTATACGTTATATAGTAATAGTATAGAACGTTATACGTTATATAGTAATAGTATATAACGTTATACGTTATATAGTAATAGTATAGAACGTTATGCGTTATATAGTAATAGTATATAACGTTATACGCTATATAGTAATAGTATATAACGTTATACGATAGTACGTAATAGTATAACACGTTATACGTGATATGGTAATACTATATAACGTTATACGTTATTGCGTAATAGTATATAACGTTATACGTTATTACGTATTAGTATATAACGTTATACGTGATGTGGTAATAGTATATAACGTTATACGTGATATAGTAATAGTATATAACGTTATACGTTATATAGTAATAGTATATAACGTTATGCGTTATATAGTAATAGTATATAACGTTATACGTTAGTACGTAATAATATACAACGTTATACGTGATATGGCAATACTATATAACGTTATACGTTATTGCGTTCTAGTATATAACGTTATACGTTATTACGTAATAGTATATAACCTTATATGTTATTATGTAATGGTATATAACGTTATACGTTAGTACGTAATAGTACATAACGTTATACGTGATATGGTAATAGTATATAACGATATACGTTATTACGTAATAGTATACAACGTTATACGATAGTACGTAATAGTATATAACGTTATACGTGATATGGTAATACTATATAACGTTATACGCTATTACGTAATAGTATATGACGTTATACGATAGTACGTAATAGTATATAACGTTATACGTGATATGGTAATACTATATAACGATATACGCTATTACGTAATAGTATATAACGTTATACGATAATACGTAATAGTATATATCGTTATACGTTATATAGTAATAGTATGTAATGATATACGTTATATAGTAACAGTATATAACGTTATACGTTATATGGTAATTCTATACAACGTTATACGTTATATAGTAATAATATATAACGTTATACGTTATATAGTAATAGTATATAACGTTATACGTTATATAGTAATAGTATATAACGTTATACGTTATATAGTAATAGTATAGAACGTTATGCGTTATATAGTAATAGTATATAACGTTATACGTTATATAGTAATAGTATATAACGTTATACGTTATATAGTAATAGTATATAACGTTATACGTTATATAGTAATAGTATATAACGTTATACGTTATATAGTAATAGTATATAACGTTATACGTTATATAGTAATAGTATATAACGTTATACGTTATATAGTAATAGTATATAACGTTATACGTTAGTACGTAATAGTATATAACGCTATACGTTATTACGTAATAGTATATAACGTTATACGATAGTACGTAATAGTATAAGACGTTATACGTGATATGGTAATACTATATAACGTTATACGCTATTACGTAGTAGTATATAACGTTATACGTTATTACGTAACAGTATATAACGTTATACGTTATATGGTAATAGTGTATAACGTTATACGTTATATAGTAATACTATATAACGTTATACGCTATTGCGTAATAGTATATAACGTTATACGTTAATACGTAATAGTATATATCGTTATACGTTATATAGTAATAGTATATAACGTTATACGTTATATAGTAATAGTATATAACGTTATACGTTATATAGTAATAGCATATAACGTTATGCGTTAGTACGTAATAATATACAACGTTATACGTGGTATGGTAATACTATATAACGTTATACGCTATTGCGTAATAGTATATAACGTTATACGTTAATACGTAATAGTATATATCGTTATACGTTATATAGTAATAGTATATAACCTTATATGTTATTATGTAATGGTATATAACGTTATACGTTATATAGTAATAGTATATAACGTTATACGTTAGTACGTAATAATATACAACGTTATGCGTTATATAGTAATAGTATATAACGTTATACGTTATATAGTAATAGTATATAACGCTATACGTTATATAGTAATAATATAGAACGTTATACTTTATATAGTAATAGTATATAACGTTATACGTTATATAGTAATAGTATAGAACGTTATACTTTATATAGTAATAGTATATAACGTCATACGATATATAGTAATAGTATATAACGTTATACGATATATAGTAATAGTATATAACGTTATACGTTATATAGTAATAGTATATAACGTTATACGCTATATAGTAATAGTATATAACGTTATACGTTAGTACGTAATAATATACAACGTTATACGTGATATGGCAATACTATATAACGTTATACGTTATTGCGTAATAGTATATAACGTTATACGTTATTACGTAATAGTATATAACCTTATATGTTATTATGTAATGGTATATAACGTTATACGTTAGTACGTAATAGTACATAACGTTATACGTGATATGGTAATAGTATATAACGATATACGTTATTACGTAATAGTATACAACGTTATACGATAGTACGTAATAGTATATAACGTTATACGTGATATGGTAATACTATATAACGTTATACGCTATTACGTAATAGTATATGACGTTATACGATAGTACGTAATAGTATATAACGTTATACGTGATATGGTAATACTATATAACGATATACGCTATTACGTAATAGTATATAACGTTATACGATAATACGTAATAGTATATATCGTTATACGTTATATAGTAATAGTATATAACGTTATACGTTATATAGTAATAGTATATAACGTTATACGTTAGTACGTAATAATATACAACGTTATGCGTTATATAGTAATAGTATATAACGTTATACGTTATATAGTAATAGTATATAACGTTATACGTTATATAGTAATAGTATAGAACGTTATACTTTATATAGTAATAGTATATAACGTTATACGTTATATAGTAATAGTATAGAACGTTATACTTTATATAGTAATAGTATATAACGTCATACGTTATATAGTAATAGTATATAACGTTATACGATATATAGCAATAGTATATAACGTTATACGTTATATAGTAATAGTATATAACGTTATACGCTATATAGTAATAGTATATAACGTTATACGATAGTACGTAATAGTATAACACGTTATACGTGATATGGTAATACTATATAACGTTATACGTTATTGCGTAATAGTATATAACGTTATACGTTATTACGTAATAGTATATAACGTTATACGTGATGTGGTAATAGTATATAACGTTATACGTGATATAGTAATAGTATATAACGTTATACGTTATATAGTAATAGTATATAACGTTATGCGTTATATAGTAATAGTATATAACGTTATACGTTAGTACGTAATAATATACAACGTTATACGTGATATGGCAATACTATATAACGTTATACGTTATTGCGTAATAGTATATAACGTTATACGTTATTACGTAATAGTATATAACCTTATATGTTATTATGTAATGGTATATAACGTTATACGTTAGTACGTAATAGTACATAACGTTATACGTGATATGGTAATAGTATATAACGATATACGTTATTACGTAATAGTATACAACGTTATACGATAGTACGTAATAGTATATAACGTTATACGTGATATGGTAATACTATATAACGTTATACGCTATTACGTAATAGTATATGACGTTATACGATAGTACGTAATAGTATATAACGTTATACGTGATATGGTAATACTATATAACGATATACGCTATTACGTAATAGTATATAACGTTATACGATAATACGTAATAGTATATATCGTTATACGTTATATAGTAATAGTATGTAATGATATACGTTATATAGTAACAGTATATAACGTTATACGTTATATGGTAATTCTATACAACGTTATACGTTATATAGTAATAATATATAACGTTATACGTTATATAGTAATAGTATATAACGTTATACGTTATATAGTAATAGTATATAACGTTATACGTTATATAGTAATAGTATAGAACGTTATGCGTTATATAGTAATAGTATATAACGTTATACGTTATATAGTAATAGTATATAACGTTATACGTTATATAGTAATAGTATATAACGTTATACGTTATATAGTAATAGTATATAACGTTATACGTTATATAGTAATAGTATATAACGTTATACGTTATATAGTAATAGTATATAACGTTATACGTTATATAGTAATAGTATATAACGTTATACGTTATATAGTAATAGTATATAACGTTATACGTTATATAGTAATAGTATATAACGTTATACGTTAGTACGTAATAATATACAACGTTATACGTGATATGGCAATACTATATAACGTTATACGTTATTGCGTAATAGTATATAACGTTATACGTTATTACGTAATAGTATATAACCTTATATGTTATTATGTAATGGTATATAACGTTATACGTTAGTACGTAATAGTACATAACGTTATACGTGATATGGTAATAGTATATAACGATATACGTTATTACGTAATAGTATACAACGTTATACGATAGTACGTAATAGTATATAACGTTATACGTGATATGGTAATACTATATAACGTTATACGCTATTACGTAATAGTATATGACGTTATACGATAGTACGTAATAGTATATAACGTTATACGTGATATGGTAATACTATATAACGATATACGCTATTACGTAATAGTATATAACGTTATACGATAATACGTAATAGTATATATCGTTATACGTTATATAGTAATAGTATGTAATGATATACGTTATATAGTAACAGTATATAACGTTATACGTTATATGGTAATTCTATACAACGTTATACGTTATATAGTAATAATATATAACGTTATACGTTATATAGTAATAGTATATAACGTTATACGTTATATAGTAATAGTATATAACGTTATACGTTATATAGTAATAGTATATAACGTTATACGTTATATAGTAATAGTATATAACGTTATACGTTATATAGTAACAGTATATAACGTTATACGTTATATAGTAATAGTATATAACGTTATACGTTATATAGTAATAGTATATAACGTTATACGTTAGTACGAAATAGTATATAACGCTATACGTTATTACGTAATAGTATATAACGTTATACGATAGTACGTAATAGTATAAGACGTTATACGTGATATGGTAATACTATATAACGTTATACGCTATTACGTAATAGTATATAACGTTATACGTTATTACGTAACAGTATATAACGTTATACGTTATATGGTAATAGTATATAACGTTATACGTTATATAGTAATACTATATAACGTTATACGCTATTGCGTAATAGTATATAACGTTATACGTTAATACGTAATAGTATATATCGTTATACGTTATATAGTAATAGTATATAACGTTATACGTTATATAGTAACAGTATATAACGTTATACGTTAATACGTAATAGTATATAACGTTATACGTGATATAGTAATAGTATAGAACGTTATGCGTTATATAGTAATAGTATATAACGTTATACGTTATATAGTAATAGTATATAACGTTATAGGTTATATAGTAATAGTATATAACGTTATACGTTATATAGTAATATTATATAACGTTATGCGTTATATAGTAATAGTATGTAACGCTATACGTTATATAGCAATGGTATATAACGTTATGCGTTATATAGTAATAGTATATAACGTTATACGTTATATAGTAATAGTATATAACGTTATACGTTATATAGTAATAGTATATAACGTTATACGTTATATAGTAATAGTATATAACGTTATACGTTATATAGTAATAGCATATAACGTTATGCGTTAGTACGTAATAATATACAACGTTATACGTGGTATGGTAATACTATATAACGTTATACGCTATTGCGTAATAGTATATAACGTTATACGTTAATACGTAATAGTATATATCGTTATACGTTATATAGTAGTAGTATATAACCTTATATGTTATTATGTAATGGTATATAACGTTATACGTTATATAGTAATAGTATATAACGTTATACGTTATATAGTAATAGTATATAACGTTATACGTTAGTACGTAATAATATACAACGTTATGCGTTATATAGTAATAGTATATAACGTTATACGTTATATAGTAATAGTATATAACGTTATACGTTATATAGTAATAGTATATAACGTTATACGTTATATAGTAATATTATATAACGTTATGCGTTATATAGTAATAGTATATAACGCTATACGTTATATAGTAATAGTATATAACGTTATGCGTTATATAGTAATAGTATATAACGTTATACGTTATATGGTAATAGCATATAACGTTATACGTTATATAGTAATAGTATAGAACGTTATGCGTTATATAGTAATAGTATATAACGTTATACGTTAT
This sequence comes from Bombus terrestris, assembly GCF_910591885.1. Lineage (NCBI taxonomy): Eukaryota > Metazoa > Arthropoda > Insecta > Hymenoptera > Apidae > Bombus > Bombus terrestris. The sequence goes on along the minus strand of NC_063271.1, from coordinate 19,428,572 downwards.
ATAGTAATAGCATATAACGTTATGCGTTAGTACGTAATAATATACAACGTTATACGTGGTATGGTAATACTATATAACGTTATACGCTATTGCGTAATAGTATATAACGTTATACGTTAATACGTAATAGTATATATCGTTATACGTTATATAGTAATAGTATATAACCTTATATGTTATTATGTAATGGTATATAACGTTATACGTTATATAGTAATAGTATATAACGTTATACGTTATATAGTAATAGTATATAACGTTATACGTTATATAGTAATAGTATATAACGTTATACGTTAGTACGTAATAATATACAACGTTATGCGTTATATAGTAATAGTATATAACGTTATACGTTATATAGTAATAGTATATAACGTTATACGTTATATAGTAATAGTATATAACGTTATGCGTTATATAGTAATAGTATATAACGTTATACGTTAGTACGTAATAATATACAACGTTATACGTGATATGGCAATACTATATAACGTTATACGTTATTGCGTAATAGTATATAACGTTATACGTTATTACGTAATAGTATATAACCTTATATGTTATTATGTAATGGTATATAACGTTATACGTTAGTACGTAATAGTACATAACGTTATACGTGATATGGTAATAGTATATAACGATATACGTTATTACGTAATAGTATACAACGTTATACGATAGTACGTAATAGTATATAACGTTATACGTGATATGGTAATACTATATAACGTTATACGCTATTACGTAATAGTATATGACGTTATACGATAGTACGTAATAGTATATAACGTTATACGTGATATGGTAATACTATATAACGATATACGCTATTACGTAATAGTATATAACGTTATACGATAATACGTAATAGTATATATCGTTATACGTTATATAGTAATAGTATGTAATGATATACGTTATATAGTAACAGTATATAACGTTATACGTTATATGGTAATTCTATACAACGTTATACGTTATATAGTAATAATATATAACGTTATACGTTATATAGTAATAGTATATAACGTTATACGTTATATAGTAATAGTATATAACGTTATACGTTATATAGTAATAGTATAGAACGTTATGCGTTATATAGTAATAGTATATAACGTTATACGTTATATAGTAATAGTATATAACGTTATACGTTATATAGTAATAGTATATAACGTTATACGTTATATAGTAATAGTATATAACGTTATACGTTATATAGTAATAGTATATAACGTTATACGTTATATAGTAATAGTATATAACGTTATACGTTATATAGTAATAGTATATAACGTTATACGTTATATAGTAATAGTATATAACGTTATACGTTATATAGTAATAGTATATAACGTTATACGTTAGTACGTAATAATATACAACGTTATACGTGATATGGCAATACTATATAACGTTATACGTTATTGCGTAATAGTATATAACGTTATACGTTATTACGTAATAGTATATAACCTTATATGTTATTATGTAATGGTATATAACGTTATACGTTAGTACGTAATAGTACATAACGTTATACGTGATATGGTAATAGTATATAACGATATACGTTATTACGTAATAGTATACAACGTTATACGATAGTACGTAATAGTATATAACGTTATACGTGATATGGTAATACTATATAACGTTATACGCTATTACGTAATAGTATATGACGTTATACGATAGTACGTAATAGTATATAACGTTATACGTGATATGGTAATACTATATAACGATATACGCTATTACGTAATAGTATATAACGTTATACGATAATACGTAATAGTATATATCGTTATACGTTATATAGTAATAGTATGTAATGATATACGTTATATAGTAACAGTATATAACGTTATACGTTATATGGTAATTCTATACAACGTTATACGTTATATAGTAATAATATATAACGTTATACGTTATATAGTAATAGTATATAACGTTATACGTTATATAGTAATAGTATATAACGTTATACGTTATATAGTAATAGTATATAACGTTATACGTTATATAGTAATAGTATATAACGTTATACGTTATATAGTAACAGTATATAACGTTATACGTTATATAGTAATAGTATATAACGTTATACGTTATATAGTAATAGTATATAACGTTATACGTTAGTACGAAATAGTATATAACGCTATACGTTATTACGTAATAGTATATAACGTTATACGATAGTACGTAATAGTATAAGACGTTATACGTGATATGGTAATACTATATAACGTTATACGCTATTACGTAATAGTATATAACGTTATACGTTATTACGTAACAGTATATAACGTTATACGTTATATGGTAATAGTATATAACGTTATACGTTATATAGTAATACTATATAACGTTATACGCTATTGCGTAATAGTATATAACGTTATACGTTAATACGTAATAGTATATATCGTTATACGTTATATAGTAATAGTATATAACGTTATACGTTATATAGTAACAGTATATAACGTTATACGTTAATACGTAATAGTATATAACGTTATACGTGATATAGTAATAGTATAGAACGTTATGCGTTATATAGTAATAGTATATAACGTTATACGTTATATAGTAATAGTATATAACGTTATAGGTTATATAGTAATAGTATATAACGTTATACGTTATATAGTAATATTATATAACGTTATGCGTTATATAGTAATAGTATGTAACGCTATACGTTATATAGCAATGGTATATAACGTTATGCGTTATATAGTAATAGTATATAACGTTATACGTTATATAGTAATAGTATATAACGTTATACGTTATATAGTAATAGTATATAACGTTATACGTTATATAGTAATAGTATATAACGTTATACGTTATATAGTAATAGCATATAACGTTATGCGTTAGTACGTAATAATATACAACGTTATACGTGGTATGGTAATACTATATAACGTTATACGCTATTGCGTAATAGTATATAACGTTATACGTTAATACGTAATAGTATATATCGTTATACGTTATATAGTAGTAGTATATAACCTTATATGTTATTATGTAATGGTATATAACGTTATACGTTATATAGTAATAGTATATAACGTTATACGTTATATAGTAATAGTATATAACGTTATACGTTAGTACGTAATAATATACAACGTTATGCGTTATATAGTAATAGTATATAACGTTATACGTTATATAGTAATAGTATATAACGTTATACGTTATATAGTAATAGTATATAACGTTATACGTTAATACGTAATAGTATATATCGTTATACGTTATATAGTAATAGTATATAACCTTATATGTTATTATGTAATGGTATATAACGTTATACGTTATATAGTAATAGTATATAACGTTATACGTTATATAGTAATAGTATATAACGTTATACGTTATATAGTAATAGTATATAACGTTATACGTTAGTACGTAATAATATACAACGTTATGCGTTATATAGTAATAGTATATAACGTTATACGTTATATAGTAATAGTATATAACGTTATACGTTATATAGTAATAGTATATAACGTTATGCGTTATATAGTAATAGTATATAACGTTATACGTTAGTACGTAATAATATACAACGTTATACGTGATATGGCAATACTATATAACGTTATACGTTATTGCGTAATAGTATATAACGTTATACGTTATTACGTAATAGTATATAACCTTATATGTTATTATGTAATGGTATATAACGTTATACGTTAGTACGTAATAGTACATAACGTTATACGTGATATGGTAATAGTATATAACGATATACGTTATTACGTAATAGTATACAACGTTATACGATAGTACGTAATAGTATATAACGTTATACGTGATATGGTAATACTATATAACGTTATACGCTATTACGTAATAGTATATGACGTTATACGATAGTACGTAATAGTATATAACGTTATACGTGATATGGTAATACTATATAACGATATACGCTATTACGTAATAATATATAACGTTATACGATAATACATAATAGTATATATCGTTATACGTTATATAATAATAGTATGTAATGATATACGTTATATAGTAACAGTATATAACGTTATACGTTATATGGTAATACTATACAACGTTATACGTTATATAGTAATAATATATAACGTTATACGTTATATGGTAATACTATACAACGTTATACGTTATATAGTAATAATATATAACGTTATACGTTATATAGTAATAGTATATAACGTTATACGTTATATAGTAATAGTATATAACGTTATACGTTATATAGTAATACTATACAACGTTATACGTTATATAGTAATAATATATAACGTTATACGTTATATAGTAATAGTATATAACGTTATACGTTATATAGTAATAGTATATAACGTTATACGTTATATAGTAATAGTATAGAACGTTATGCGTTATATAGTAATAGTATATAACGTTATACGTTATATAGTAATAGTATAGAACGTTATACGTTGTATAGTAATAGTATATAACGTTATACGTTATATAGTAATAGTATATAACGCTATACGTTATATAGTAATAGTATATAACGTTATGCGTTATATAGTAATAGTATATAACGTTATACGTTATATGGTAATAGTATATAACGTTATACGTTATATAGTAATAGTATAGAACGTTATGCGTTATATAGTAATAGTATATAACGTTATACGTTATATAGTAATAGTATATAACGTTATAGGTTATATAGTAATAGTATATAACGTTATACGTTATATAGTAATATTATATAACGTTATGCGTTATATAGTAATAGTATGTAACGCTATACGTTATATAGTAATAGTATATAACGTTATACGTTATATAGTAATAGTATATAACGTTATACGTTATATAGTAATAGTATATAACGTTATACGTTATATAGTAATAGCATATAACGTTATACGTTAGTACGTAATAATATACAACGTTATACGTGGTATGGTAATACTATATAACGTTATACGCTATTGCGTAATAGTATATAACGTTATACGTTAATACGTAATAGTATATATCGTTATACGTTATATAGTAATAGTATATAACGTTATACGTTAGTACGTAATAGTATATAACGTTATACGTTATTACGTAATAGTATATAACCTTATATGTTATTATGTAATGGTATATAACGTTATACGTTAGTACGTAATAGTACATAACGTTATACGTGATATGGTAATAGTATATAACGATATACGTTATTACGTAATAGTATACAACGTTATACGATAGTACGTAATAGTATACAACGTTATACGTGGTATGGTAATACTATATAACGTTATACGCTATTGCGTAATAGTATATAACGTTATACGTTAATACGTAATAGTATATATCGTTATACGTTATATAGTAATAGTATATAACCTTATATGTTATTATGTAATGGTATATAACGTTATACGTTATATAGTAATAGTATATAACGTTATACGTTATATAGTAATAGTATATAACGTTATACGTTAGTACGTAATAATATACAACGTTATGCGTTATATAGTAATAGTATATAACGTTATACGTTATATAGTAATAGTATATAACGTTATACGTTATATAGTAATAGTATATAACGTTATACGTTATATAGTACTAATATACAACGTTATGCGTGATATGGCAATACTATATAACGTTATACGTTATTACGTAATAGTATATAAAGTTATACGTGATGTGGTAATAGTATATAACGTTATACGTGATATAGTAATAGTATATAACGTTATACGTTATATAGTAATAGTATATAACGTTATGCGTTATATAGTAATAGTATATAACGTTATACGTTAGTACGTAATAATATACAACGTTATACGTGATATGGCAATACTATATAACGTTATACGTTATTGCGTAATAGTATATAACGTTATACGTTATTACGTAATAGTATATAACCTTATATGTTATTATGTAATGGTATATAGCGTTATACGTTAGTACGTAATAGTACATAACGTTATACGTGATATGGTAATAGTATATAACGATATACGTTATTACGTAATAGTATACAACGTTATACGATAGTACGTAATAGTATATAACGTTATACGTGATATGGTAATACTATATAACGTTATACGCTATTACGTAATAGTATATGACGTTATACGATAGTACGTAATAGTATATAACGTTATACGTGATATGGTAATACTATATAGCGATATACGCTATTACGTAATAGTATATAACGTTATACGATAATACGTAATAGTATATATCGTTATACGTTATATAGTAATAGTATGTAATGATATACGTTATATAGTAACAGTATATAACGTTATACGTTATATGGTAATACTATACAACGTTATACGTTATATAGTAATAATATATAACGTTATACGTTATATGGTAATACTATACAACGTTATACGTTATATAGTAATAATGTATAACGTTATACGTTATATAGTAATAGTATATAACGTTATACGTTATATAGTAATAGTATATAACGTTATACGTTATATAGTAATAGTATATAACGTTATACGTTATATAGTAATAGTATATAACGTTATACGTTAGTACGTAATAATATACAACGTTATACGTGATATGACAATACTATATAACGTTATACGTTATTGCGTAATAGTATATAACGTTATACGTTATTACGTAATAGTATATAACCTTATATGTTATTATGTAATGGTATATAACGTTATACGTTAGTACGTAATAGTACATAACGTTATACGTGATATGGTAATAGTATATAACGATATACGTTATTACGTAATAGTATATGACGTTATACGATAGTACGTAATAGTATATAACGTTATACGTGATATGGTAATACTATATAACGATATACGCTATTACGTAATAGTATATAACGTTATACGATAATACGTAATAGTATATATCGTTATACGTTATATAGTAATAGTATGTAATGGTATACGTTATATAGTAACAGTATATAACGTTATACGTTATATGGTAATACTATACAACGTTATACGTTATATAGTAATAATATATAACGTTATACGTTATATAGTAATAGTATATAACGTTATACGTTATATAGTAATAGTATATAACGTTATACGTTATATAGTAATAGTATAGAACGTTATGCGTTATATAGTAATAGTATATAACGTTATACGTTATCTAGTAATAGTATAGAACGTTATACGTTATATAGTAATAGTATATAACGTTATAGGTTATATAGTAATAGTATATAACGTTATACGTTATATAGTAATAGTATATAACGTTATACGTTATATAGTAATAGTATATAACGTTATACGTTATATAGTAATAGTATGTAACGTTATACGTTAGTACGTAATAGTATATAACGTTATACGTTATATAGCAATAGTATAGAACGTTATACGTTATATAGTAATAGTATATAACGTTATACGTTATATAGTAATAGTATATAACGTTATACGTTATATAGTAATAGTATATAACGTTATACGTTATATAGTAATAGTATTTAACGTTATACGTTATATAGTAATAGTATATAACGTTATACGTTATATAGTAATAGTATGTAACGTTATACGTTAGTACGTAATAGTATATAACGTTATACGTTATATAGCAATAGTATAGAACGTTATACGTTATATAGTAATAGTATATAACGTTATACGTTATATAGTAATAGTATATAACGTTATACGTTATATAGTAATAGTATAGAACGTTATACGTTGTATAGTAATAGTATATAACGTTATACGTTATATAGTAATAGTATATAACGCTATACGTTATATAGTAATAGTATATAACGTTATGCGTTATATAGTAATAGTATATAACGTTATACGTTATATGGTAATAGTATATAACGTTATACGTTATATAGTAATAGTATAGAACGTTATGCGTTATATAGTAATAGTATATAACGTTATACGTTATATAGTAATAGTATATAACGTTATAGGTTATATAGTAATAGTATATAACGTTATACGTTATATAGTAATATTATATAACGTTATGCGTTATATAGTAATAGTATGTAACGCTATACGTTATATAGTAATAGTATATAACGTTATACGTTATATAGTAATAGTATATAACGTTATACGTTATATAGTAATAGTATATAACGTTATACGTTATATAGTAATAGCATATAACGTTATACGTTAGTACGTAATAATATACAACGTTATACGTGGTATGGTAATACTATATAACGTTATACGCTATTGCGTAATAGTATATAACGTTATACGTTAATACGTAATAGTATATATCGTTATACGTTATATAGTAATAGTATATAACGTTATACGTTAGTACGTAATAGTATATAACGTTATACGTTATTACGTAATAGTATATAACCTTATATGTTATTATGTAATGGTATATAACGTTATACGTTAGTACGTAATAGTACATAACGTTATACGTGATATGGTAATAGTATATAACGATATACGTTATTACGTAATAGTATACAACGTTATACGATAGTACGTAATAGTATACAACGTTATACGTGGTATGGTAATACTATATAACGTTATACGCTATTGCGTAATAGTATATAACGTTATACGTTAATACGTAATAGTATATATCGTTATACGTTATATAGTAATAGTATATAACCTTATATGTTATTATGTAATGGTATATAACGTTATACGTTATATAGTAATAGTATATAACGTTATACGTTATATAGTAATAGTATATAACGTTATACGTTAGTACGTAATAATATACAACGTTATGCGTTATATAGTAATAGTATATAACGTTATACGTTATATAGTAATAGTATATAACGTTATACGTTATATAGTAATAGTATATAACGTTATACGTTATATAGTACTAATATACAACGTTATGCGTGATATGGCAATACTATATAACGTTATACGTTATTACGTAATAGTATATAAAGTTATACGTGATGTGGTAATAGTATATAACGTTATACGTGATATAGTAATAGTATATAACGTTATACGTTATATAGTAATAGTATATAACGTTATGCGTTATATAGTAATAGTATATAACGTTATACGTTAGTACGTAATAATATACAACGTTATACGTGATATGGCAATACTATATAACGTTATACGTTATTGCGTAATAGTATATAACGTTATACGTTATTACGTAATAGTATATAACCTTATATGTTATTATGTAATGGTATATAGCGTTATACGTTAGTACGTAATAGTACATAACGTTATACGTGATATGGTAATAGTATATAACGATATACGTTATTACGTAATAGTATACAACGTTATACGATAGTACGTAATAGTATATAACGTTATACGTGATATGGTAATACTATATAACGTTATACGCTATTACGTAATAGTATATGACGTTATACGATAGTACGTAATAGTATATAACGTTATACGTGATATGGTAATACTATATAGCGATATACGCTATTACGTAATAGTATATAACGTTATACGATAATACGTAATAGTATATATCGTTATACGTTATATAGTAATAGTATGTAATGATATACGTTATATAGTAACAGTATATAACGTTATACGTTATATGGTAATACTATACAACGTTATACGTTATATAGTAATAATATATAACGTTATACGTTATATGGTAATACTATACAACGTTATACGTTATATAGTAATAATGTATAACGTTATACGTTATATAGTAATAGTATATAACGTTATACGTTATATAGTAATAGTATATAACGTTATACGTTATATAGTAATAGTATATAACGTTATACGTTATATAGTAATAGTATATAACGTTATACGTTAGTACGTAATAATATACAACGTTATACGTGATATGACAATACTATATAACGTTATACGTTATTGCGTAATAGTATATAACGTTATACGTTATTACGTAATAGTATATAACCTTATATGTTATTATGTAATGGTATATAACGTTATACGTTAGTACGTAATAGTACATAACGTTATACGTGATATGGTAATAGTATATAACGATATACGTTATTACGTAATAGTATATGACGTTATACGATAGTACGTAATAGTATATAACGTTATACGTGATATGGTAATACTATATAACGATATACGCTATTACGTAATAGTATATAACGTTATACGATAATACGTAATAGTATATATCGTTATACGTTATATAGTAATAGTATGTAATGGTATACGTTATATAGTAACAGTATATAACGTTATACGTTATATGGTAATACTATACAACGTTATACGTTATATAGTAATAATATATAACGTTATACGTTATATAGTAATAGTATATAACGTTATACGTTATATAGTAATAGTATATAACGTTATACGTTATATAGTAATAGTATAGAACGTTATGCGTTATATAGTAATAGTATATAACGTTATACGTTATCTAGTAATAGTATAGAACGTTATACGTTATATAGTAATAGTATATAACGTTATAGGTTATATAGTAATAGTATATAACGTTATACGTTATATAGTAATAGTATATAACGTTATACGTTATATAGTAATAGTATATAACGTTATACGTTATATAGTAATAGTATGTAACGTTATACGTTAGTACGTAATAGTATATAACGTTATACGTTATATAGCAATAGTATAGAACGTTATACGTTATATAGTAATAGTATATAACGTTATACGTTATATAGTAATAGTATATAACGTTATACGTTATATAGTAATAGTATATAACGTTATACGTTATATAGTAATAGTATTTAACGTTATACGTTATATAGTAATAGTATATAACGTTATACGTTATATAGTAATAGTATGTAACGTTATACGTTAGTACGTAATAGTATATAACGTTATACGTTATATAGCAATAGTATAGAACGTTATACGTTATATAGTAATAGTATATAACGTTATACGTTATATAGTAATAGTATATAACGTTATACGTTATATAGTAATAGTATATAACGTTATACGTTATATAGTAATAGTATATAACGTTATACGTTATATAGTAATAGTATATAACGTTATACGTTATATAGTAATAGTATGTAACGTTATACGTTAGTACGTAATAGTATATAACGTTATACGTGATATGGTAATAGTATATAACGTTATACGTGATATACTAATAGTATATAACGTTATACGTTATGTAGTAATAGTATATAACGTTATACGTTATATAGTAATAGTATATAACGTTATACGTTATATAGCAATAGTATAGAACGTTATACGTTATATAGTAATAGTATATAACGTTATACGTTATATAGTAATAGTATATAACGTTATACGTTATATAGTAATAGTATATAACGTTATACGTTATATAGTAATAGTATATAACGTTATATGTTATATAGTAATAGTATGTAACGTTATACGTTAGTACGTAATAGTATATAACGTTATACGTGATATGGTAATAGTATATAACGTTATACGTGATATGGTAATAGTATATAACGTTATACGTGATATACTAATAGTATATAACGTTATACGTTATATAGTAATAGTATATAACGTTATACGTTATATAGTAATAGTATAGAACGTTATACGTTATATAGTAATAGTATATAACGTTATACGTTATATAGTAATAGTATATAACGTTATACGTTATATAGTAATAGTATATAACGTTATACGTTATATAGTAATAGTATATAACGTTATACGTTAGTCCGTAATAATATACAACGTTATACGTTATATAGTAATAGTATATAACGTTCTACGTTATATAGTAATAGTATATAACGTTATACGCTATATAGTAATAGTATATAACGTTATACGTTAGTACGTAATAGTATATAACGTTATACGTTATTACGTAATAGTATATAACGTTATACGATAGTACGTAATAGTATAACACGTTATACGTGATATGGTAATACTATATAACGTTATACGCTATTACGTAATAGTATATAACGTTATACGTTATTACGTAACAGTATATAACGTTATACGTTATTACGTAACAGTATATAACGTTATACGTTATATGGTAATAGTATATAACGTTATACGTTATATAGTAATACTATATAACGTTATACGCTATTGCGTAATAGTATATAACGTTATACGTTAATACGTAATAGTATATATCGTTATACGTTATATAGTAATAGTATATAACGTTATACGTTATATAGTAACAGTATATAACGTTATACGTTAATACGTAATAGTATATAACGTTATACGTGATATGGTAATAGTATATAACGTTATGCGTTATATAGTAATAGTATAAAACGTTATAGGTTATATAGTAATAGTATATAACGTTATACGTGATGTGGTAATAGTATATAACGTTATACGTGATATAGTAATAGTATATAACGCTATACGTTATATAGTAATAGTATATAACGTTATGCGTTATATAGTAATAGTATATAACGTTATACGTTATATAGTAATAGTATATAACGTTATACGTTATATAGTAATAGTATATAACGTTATACGTTATATAGTAATAGCATATAACGTTATACGTTATTACGTAATAGTATATAACGTTATACGTTATTACGTAATAGTATATAACCTTATATGTTATTATGTAATGGTATATAACGTTATACGTTAGTACGTAATAGTACATAACGTTATACGTGATATGGTAATAGTATATAACGATATACGTTATTACGTAATAGTATACAACGTTATACGATAGTACGTAATAGTATATAACGTTATACGTGATGTGGTTATAGTATATAACGTTATACGTGATATACTAATAGTATATAACGTTATACGTGATATAGTAATAGTATATAACGTTATACGTTATATAGTAATAGTATATAACGTTATACGTTATTACGTAATAGTATATAACGTTATACGTCATTACGTAATAGTATATAACCTTATATGTTATTATGTAATGGTATATAACGTTATACGTTAGTACGTAATAGTACATAACGTTATACGTGATATGGTAATAGTATATAACGATATACGTTATTACGTAATAGTATACAACGTTATACGATATTACGTAATAGTATATAACGTTATACGTGATGTGGTTATAGTATATAACGTTATACGTGATATAGTAATAGTATATAACGTTATACGTGATATAGTAATAGTATATAACGTTATACGTTATATAGTAATAGTATATAACGTTATACGTTATTACGTAATAGTATATAACGTTATACGTTATTACGTAATAGTATATAACCTTATATGTTATTATGTAATGGTATATAACGTTATACGTTAGTACGTAATAGTACATAACGTTATACGTGATATGGGAATAGTATATAACGATATACGTTATTACGTAATAGTATACAACGTTATACGTTAATACGTAATAGTATATATCGTTATACGTTATATAGTAATAGTATATAACGTTATACGTTATATAGTAATAGTATATAACGTTATACGTTATATAGTAATAGTATGTAACGTTATACGTTATATAGTAATAGTATATAACGTTATACGTGATATGGTAATAGTATATAACGTTATACGTGATATACTAATAGTATATAACGTTATACGTTATATAGTAATAGTATATAACGTTATACGTTATATAGTAATAGTATAGAACGTTATACGTTATATAGTAATAGTATATAACGTTATACGTTATATAGTAATAGTATATAACGTTATACGTTATATAGTAATAGTATATAGCGTTATACGTTATATAGTAATAGTACATAACGTTATACGTTATATAGTAATAGTATATAACGTTATACGTTATATAGTAATAGTATATAACGTTATACGTTATATAGTAATAGTATATAACGTTATACGTTAGTAGGTAATAATATACAACGTTATACGTTATATAGTAATAGTATATAACGTTATACGTTATATAGTAATAGTATATAACGTTATACGTTATATAGTCATAGTATATAACGTTATACGTTATATAGTCATAGTGTATAACGTTATACGTTATATAGTAATAGTATAACACGTTATACGTGATATGGTAATACTATATAACGTTATACGCTATTACGTAATAGTATATAACGTTATACGATAGTACGTAATAGTATATATCGTTATACGTGATATGGTAATACTATATAACGTTATACGCTATTACGTAATAATATATAACGTTATACGTTAATACGTAATAGTATATATCGTTATACGTTATATAGTAATAGTATATAACGATATACGTTATATAGTAATAGTATATAACGTTATACGTTAGTACGTAATAGTATATAACGTTATACGTTATTACGTAATAGTATATAACGTTATACGATAGTACGTAATAGTATAACACGTTATACGTGATATGGTAATAGTATATAACGTTATGCGTTATATAGTAATAGTATATAACGTTATAGGTTATATAGTAATCGTATATAACGTTATACGTTATATAGTAATATTATATAACGTTATACGTTATATAGCAATAGTATAGAACGTTATACGTTATATAGTAATAGTATATAACGTTATACGTTATATAGTAATAGTATATAACGTTATACGTTATATAGTAATAGTATATAACGTTATACGTTATATAGTAATAGTATATAACGTTATATGTTATATAGTAATAGTATGTAACGTTATACGTTAGTACGTAATAGTATATAACGTTATACGTGATATGGTAATAGTATATAACGTTATACGTGATATGGTAATAGTATATAACGTTATACGTGATATACTAATAGTATATAACGTTATACGTTATATAGTAATAGTATATAACGTTATACGTTATATAGTAATAGTATAGAACGTTATACGTTATATAGTAATAGTATATAACGTTATACGTTATATAGTAATAGTATATAACGTTATACGTTATATAGTAATAGTATATAACGTTATACGTTATATAGTAATAGTATATAACGTTATACGTTAGTCCGTAATAATATACAACGTTATACGTTATATAGTAATAGTATATAACGTTCTACGTTATATAGTAATAGTATATAACGTTATACGCTATATAGTAATAGTATATAACGTTATACGTTAGTACGTAATAGTATATAACGTTATACGTTATTACGTAATAGTATATAACGTTATACGATAGTACGTAATAGTATAACACGTTATACGTGATATGGTAATAGTATATAACGTTATGCGTTATATAGTAATAGTATATAACGTTATAGGTTATATAGTAATCGTATATAACGTTATACGTTATATAGTAATATTATATAACGTTATGCGTTATATAGTAATAGTATATAACGCTATACGTTATATAGTAATACTATATAACGTTATATGCTATTGCGTAATAGTATATAACGTTATACGTTAATACGTAATAGCATATATCGTTATACGTTATATAGTAATAGTATATAACGTTATACGTTATATAGTAACAGTATATAACGTTATACGTTAATACGTAATAGTATATAACGTTATACGTGATATGGTAATAGTATATAACGTTATGCGTTATATAGTAATAGTATATAACGTTATACGTTATATAGTAATAGTATATAACGTTATACGTTATATAGTAATAGTATATAACGTTATACGTTATATAGTAGTAGTATATAACGTTATACGTTATATAGTAATAGCATATAACGTTATACGTTATATAGTAGTAGTATATAACGTTATACGTTATATAGTAATAGCATATAACGTTATACGTTAGTACGTAATAATATACAACGTTATACGTGATATGGTAATACTATATAACGTTATACGCTATTACGTAATAGTATATAACGTTATACGTGATATGGTAATAGTATATAACGTTATACGTTATATAGTAATAGTATATAACGTTATACGTTAATACGTAATAGTATATATCGTTATACGTTATATAGTAATAGTATATAACGTTATACGTTATATAGTAGTAGTATATAACGTTATACGTTATATAGTAATAGCATATAACGTTATACGTTAGTACGTAATAATATACAACGTTATACGTGATATGGTAATACTATATAACGTTATACGCTATTACGTAATAGTATATAACGTTATACGTTAATACGTAATATTATATAACCTTATATGTTATTATGTAATGGTATATAACGTTATACGTTAGTACGTAATAGTACATAACGTTATACGTGATATGGTAATAGTATATAACGATATACGTTATTACGTAATAGTATATAACGTTATACGTTATATAGTAATAGTATATAACGTTATACGTTATATGGTAATAGTATATAACGTTATACGTTATATAGTAATAGTAT
Organism: Bombus terrestris; assembly: GCF_910591885.1. Taxonomy (NCBI): domain Eukaryota; kingdom Metazoa; phylum Arthropoda; class Insecta; order Hymenoptera; family Apidae; genus Bombus; species Bombus terrestris. The sequence continues at coordinate 19,412,179 of NC_063271.1, read as the reverse complement.
ATAACGTTATACGTTATATAGTAATAGTATATAACGTTATACGTTATATAGTAGTAGTATATAACGTTATACGTGATATACTAATAGTATATAACGTTATACGTTATATAGTAATAGTATATAACGTTATACGTTATATAGTAATAGTATAGAACGTTATACGTTATATAGTAATAGTATATAACGTTATACGTTATATAGTAATAGTATATAACGTTATACGTTATATAGTAATAGTATATAGCGTTATACGTTATATAGTAATAGTACATAACGTTATACGTTATATAGTAATAGTATATAACGTTATACGTTATATAGTAATAGTATATAACGTTATACGTTATATAGTAATAGTATATAACGTTATACGTTAGTAGGTAATAATATACAACGTTATACGTTATATAGTAATAGTATATAACGTTATACGTTATATAGTAATAGTATATAACGTTATACGTTATATAGTCATAGTATATAACGTTATACGTTATATAGTCATAGTGTATAACGTTATACGTTATATAGTAATAGTATAACACGTTATACGTGATATGGTAATACTATATAACGTTATACGCTATTACGTAATAGTATATAACGTTATACGATAGTACGTAATAGTATATATCGTTATACGTGATATGGTAATACTATATAACGTTATACGCTATTACGTAATAATATATAACGTTATACGTTAATACGTAATAGTATATATCGTTATACGTTATGTAGTAATAGTATATAACGATATACGTTATATAGTAATAGTATATAACGTTATACGTTAGTACGTAATAGTATATAACGTTATACGTTATTACGTAATAGTATATAACGTTATACGATAGTACGTAATAGTATAACACGTTATACGTGATATGGTAATAGTATATAACGTTATGCGTTATATAGTAATAGTATATAACGTTATAGGTTATATAGTAATCGTATATAACGTTATACGTTATATAGTAATATTATATAACGTTATGCGTTATATAGTAATAGTATATAACGCTATACGTTATATAGTAATACTATATAACGTTATATGCTATTGCGTAATAGTATATAACGTTATACGTTAATACGTAATAGCATATATCGTTATACGTTATATAGTAATAGTATATAACGTTATACGTTATATAGTAACAGTATATAACGTTATACGTTAATACGTAATAGTATATAACGTTATACGTGATATGGTAATAGTATATAACGTTATGCGTTATATAGTAATAGTATATAACGTTATACGTTATATAGTAATAGTATATAACGTTATACGTTATATAGTAATAGTATATAACGTTATACGTTATATAGTAGTAGTATATAACGTTATACGTTATATAGTAATAGCATATAACGTTATACGTTATATAGTAGTAGTATATAACGTTATACGTTATATAGTAATAGCATATAACGTTATACGTTAGTACGTAATAATATACAACGTTATACGTGATATGGTAATACTATATAACGTTATACGCTATTACGTAATAGTATATAACGTTATACGTGATATGGTAATAGCATATAACGTTATACGTTATATAGTAATAGTATATAACGTTATACGTTAATACGTAATAGTATATATCGTTATACGTTATATAGTAATAGTATATAACGTTATACGTTATATAGTAGTAGTATATAACGTTATACGTTATATAGTAATAGCATATAACGTTATACGTTAGTACGTAATAATATACAACGTTATACGTGATATGGTAATACTATATAACGTTATACGCTATTACGTAATAGTATATAACGTTATACGTTAATACGTAATATTATATAACCTTATATGTTATTATGTAATGGTATATAACGTTATACGTTAGTACGTAATAGTACATAACGTTATACGTGATATGGTAATAGTATATAACGATATACGTTATTACGTAATAGTATATAACGTTATACGTTATATAGTAATAGTATATAACGTTATACGTTATATGGTAATAGTATATAACGTTATACGTTATATAGTAATAGTATATAACGTTATACGTTATATAGTAATAGTATATAACGTTATACGTTATATAGTAGTAGTATATAACGTTATACGTTATATAGTAATAGCATATAACGTTATACGTTAGTACGTAATAATATACAACGTTATACGTTATATAGTAATAGTATATAACGTTATACGTGATATGGTAATAGTATATAACGTTATACGTTATATAGTAATAGTATATAACGTTATACGTTAATACGTAATAGTATATATCGTTATACGTTATATAGTAATAGTATATAACGTTATACGTTATATAGTAGTAGTATATAACGTTATACGTTATATAGTAATAGCATATAACGTTATACGTTAGTACGTAATAATATACAACGTTATACGTGATATGGTAATTCTATATAACGTCATACGCTATTACGTAATAGTATATAACGTTATACGTTAATACGTAATAGTATATAACCTTATATGTTATTATGTAATGGTATATAACGTTATACGTTAGTACGTAATAGTACATAACGTTATACGTGATATGGTAGCAGTATATAACGATATACGTTATTACGTAATAGTATATAACGTTATACGTTATATAGTAATAGTATATAACGTTTTACGTTATATGGTAATAGTATATAACGTTATACGTTATATAGTAATAGTATATAACGTTATACGTTATATAGTAATAGTATATAACGTTATACGTTATATAGTAGTAGTATATAACGTTATACGTTATATAGTAATAGCATATAACGTTGTACGTTAGTACGTAATAATATACAACGTTATACGTTATATAGTAATAGTATATAACGTTATACGTTATTACGTAATAGTATATAACGTTATACGTTATTACGTAATATTATATAACCTTATATGTTATTATGTAATGGTATATAACGTTATACGTTAGTACGTAATAGTACATAACGTTATACGTGATATGGGAATAGTATATAACGATATACGTTATTACGTAATAGTATACAACGTTATACGTTAATACGTAATAGTATATATCGTTATACGTTATATGGTAATAGTATATAACGTTATACGTTATATAGTAATAGTATATAACGTTAAACGTTAATACGTTATAGTATATAACGTTATACGTTATATAGTAATAGTATATAACGTTAAACGTTAATACGTAATAGTATATAACGTTATACGTGATATGGTAATAGTATATAACGTTATACGTTATATAGTAATAGTATATAACGTTATACGTTATATGGTAATAGTATATAACGTTATACGTTATATGGTAATAGTATATAACGTTATACGTTATATAGTAATAGTATATAACGTTATACGTTATATAGTAATAGTATATAACGTTATACGTTATATAGTAGTAGTATATAACGTTATACGTTATATAATAATAGCATATAACGTTATACGTTAGTACGTAATAATATACAACGTTATACGTGATATGGTAATACTATATAACGTTATACGCTATTACGTAATAGTATATAACGTTATACGTTAATACGTAATAGTATATAACCTTATATGTTATTATGTAATGGTATATAACGTTATACGTTAGTACGTAGTAGTACATAACGTTATACGTGATATGGTAATATTATATAACGATATACGTTATTACGTAATAGTATATAACGTTATACGTGATATGGTAATAGTATATAACGTTATACGTTATATAGTAATAGTATATAACGTTATACGTTATATAGTAATAGTATATAACGTTATACGTTTTATAGTAATAGTATACGACGTTATACGTTATATAGTAATAGTATAGAACGTTATACGTTATATAGTAATAGTATATAACGTTATACGTTATATGGTAATACTATATAACATTATACGTTATTATGTAATAGTATATAATGTTATACGTTAGTACGAAATAGTACATAACGTTATACGTGATATGGTAATACTATATAACGATATACGTTATTACGTAATAGTATATAACGTTATACGATAGTACGTAATAGTATACAACGTCATACGTGATGTGGTAATAGTATATAACGTTATACGCTATTACGTAATAGTATATGACGTTATACGATAGTACGTAATAGTATATAACGTTATACGTGATATGGTAATACTATATAACGTTATACGCTATTACGTAATAGTATATAACGTTATACGATAATACGTAATAGTATATATCGTTACACGTTATATAGTAATAGTATGAAACGATATACGTTATATAGTAATAGTATAGAACGTTATGCGTTATATAGTAATAGTATATAACGTTATACGTTATATAGTAATAGTATATAACGTCATACGTTATATAGTAATAGTATAGAACGTTATGCGTTATATAGTAATAGTATATAACGTTATACGTTATATAGTAATAGTATAGAACGTTATACGTTATATAGTAATATTATATAACGTTATACGTTATATAGTAATAGTATATAACGTTATACGTTATATAGTAATAGTATATAACGCTATACGTTATATAGTAATAGTATATAACGTTATACGTTATATAGTAATAGTATATAACGTTATACGTTATATAGTAATAGTATATAACGTTATACGTTATATAGTAATAGTATATAACGTTATACGTTAGTAGGTAATAATATACAACGTTATACGTTATATAGTAATAGTATATAACGTTATACGTTATATAGTAATAGTATATAACGTTATACGTTATATAGTCATAGTATATAACGTTATACGTTATATAGTCATAGTGTATAACGTTATACGTTATATAGTAATAGTATAACACGTTATACGTGATATGGTAATACTATATAACGTTATACGCTATTACGTAATAGTATATAACGTTATACGATAGTACGTAATAGTATATATCGTTATACGTGATATGGTAATACTATATAACGTTATACGCTATTACGTAATAATATATAACGTTATACGTTAATACGTAATAGTATATATCGTTATACGTTATATAGTAATAGTATATAACGATATACGTTATATAGTAATAGTATATAACGTTATACGTTAGTACGTAATAGTATATAACGTTATACGTTATTACGTAATAGTATATAACGTTATACGATAGTACGTAATAGTATAACACGTTATACGTGATATGGTAATAGTATATAACGTTATGCGTTATATAGTAATAGTATATAACGTTATAGGTTATATAGTAATAGTATATAACGTTATACGTTATATAGTAATATTATATAACGTTATGCGTTATATAGTAATAGTATATAACGCTATACTTTATATAGTAATACTATATAACGTTATACGCTATTGCGTAATAGTATATAACGTTATACGTTAATACGTAATAGCATATATCGTTATACGCTATATAGTAATAGTATATAACGTTATACGTTATATAGTAACAGTATATAACGTTATACGTTAATACGTAATAGTATATAACGTTATACGTGATATGGTAATAGTATATAACGTTATGCGTTATATAGTAATAGTATATAACGTTATACGTTATATAGTAATAGTATATAACGTTATACGTTATATAGTAATAGTATATAACGTTATACGTTATATAGTAATAGTATATAACGTTATACGTTATATAGTAGTAGTATATAACGTTATACGTTATATAGTAATAGCATATAACGTTATACGTTATATAGTAGTAGTATATAACGTTATACGTTATATAGTAATAGCATATAACGTTATACGTTACTACGTAATAATATACAACGTTATACGTGATATGGTAATACTATATAACGTTATACGCTATTACGTAATAGTATATAACGTTATACGTTAATACGTAATATTATATAACCTTATATGTTATTATGTAATGGTATATAACGTTATACGTTAGTACGTAATAGTACATAACGTTATACGTGATATGGTAATAGTATATAACGATATACGTTATTACGTAATAGTATATAACGTTATACGTTATATAGTAATAGTATATAACGTTATACGTTATATGGTAATAGTATATAACGTTATACGTTATATAGTAATAGTATATAACGTTATACGTTATATAGTAATAGTATATAACGTTATACGTTATATAGTAGTAGTATATAACGTTATACGTTATATAGTAATAGCATATAACGTTATACGTTAGTACGTAATAATATACAACGTTATACGTTATATAGTAATAGTATATAACGTTATACGTGATATGGTAATAGTATATAACGTTATACGTTATATAGTAATAGTATATAACGTTATACGTTAATACGTAATAGTATATATCGTTATACGTTATATAGTAATAGTATATAACGTTATACGTTATATAGTAGTAGTATATAACGTTATACGTTATATAGTAATAGCATATAACGTTATACGTTAGTACGTAATAATATACAACGTTATACGTGATATGGTAATTCTATATAACGTCATACGCTATTACGTAATAGTATATAACGTTATACGTTAATACGTAATAGTATATAACCTTATATGTTATTATGTAATGGTATATAACGTTATACGTTAGTACGTAATAGTACATAACGTTATACGTGATATGGTAGCAGTATATAACGATATACGTTATTACGTAATAGTATATAACGTTATACGTTATATAGTAATAGTATATAACGTTTTACGTTATATGGTAATAGTATATAACGTTATACGTTATATAGTAATAGTATATAACGTTATACGTTATATAGTAATAGTATATAACGTTATACGTTATATAGTAGTAGTATATAACGTTATACGTTATATAGTAATAGCATATAACGTTGTACGTTAGTACGTAATAATATACAACGTTATACGTTATATAGTAATAGTATATAACGTTATACGTTATTACGTAATAGTATATAACGTTATACGTTATTACGTAATATTATATAACCTTATATGTTATTATGTAATGGTATATAACGTTATACGTTAGTACGTAATAGTACATAACGTTATACGTGATATGGGAATAGTATATAACGATATACGTTATTACGTAGTAGTATACAACGTTATACGTTAATACGTAATAGTATATATCGTTATACGTTATATGGTAATAGTATATAACGTTATACGTTATATAGTAATAGTATATAACGTTAAACGTTAATACGTAATAGTATATAACGTTATACGTTATATAGTAATAGTATATAACGTTAAACGTTAATACGTAATAGTATATAACGTTATACGTGATATGGTAATAGTATATAACGTTATACGTTATATAGTAATAGTATATAACGTTATACGTTATATGGTAATAGTATATAACGTTATACGTTATATGGTAATAGTATATAACGTTATACGTTATATAGTAATAGTATATAACGTTATACGTTATATAGTAATAGTATATAACGTTATACGTTATATAGTAGTAGTATATAACGTTATACGTTATATAATAATAGCATATAACGTTATACGTTAGTACGTAATAATATACAACGTTATACGTGATATGGTAATACTATATAACGTTATACGCTATTACGTAATAGTATATAACGTTATACGTTAATACGTAATAGTATATAACCTTATATGTTATTATGTAATGGTATATAACGTTATACGTTAGTACGTAGTAGTACATAACGTTATACGTGATATGGTAATATTATATAACGATATACGTTATTACGTAATAGTATATAACGTTATACGTGATATGGTAATAGTATATAACGTTATACGTTATATAGTAATAGTATATAACGTTATACGTTATATAGTAATAGTATATAACGTTATACGTTTTATAGTAATAGTATACGACGTTATACGTTATATAGTAATAGTATAGAACGTTATACGTTATATAGTAATAGTATATAACGTTATACGTTATATGGTAATACTATATAACATTATACGTTATTATGTAATAGTATATAATGTTATACGTTAGTACGTAATAGTACATAACGTTATACGTGATATGGTAATACTATATAACGATATACGTTATTACGTAATAGTATATAACGTTATACGATAGTACGTAATAGTATACAACGTTATACGTGATGTGGTAATAGTATATAACGTTATACGCTATTACGTAATAGTATATGACGTTATACGATAGTACGTAATAGTATATAACGTTATACGTGATATGGTAATACTATATAACGTTATACGCTATTACGTAATAGTATATAACGTTATACGATAATACGTAATAGTATATATCGTTACACGTTATATAGTAATAGTATGTAACGATATACGTTATATAGTAATAGTATAGAACGTTATGCGTTATATAGTAATAGTATATAACGTTATACGTTATATAGTAATAGTATATAACGTCATACGTTATATAGTAATATTATAGAACGTTATGCGTTATATAGTAATAGTATATAACGTTATACGTTATATAGTAATAGTATAGAACGTTATACGTTATATAGTAATATTATATAACGTTATACGTTATATAGTAATAGTATATAACGTTATACGTTATATAGTAATAGTATATAACGCTATACGTTATATAGTAATAGTATATAACGTTATACGTTAGTACGTAATAATATACAACGTTATGCGTTATATAGTAATAGTATATAACGTTATACGTTATATAGTAATAGTATATAACGTTATACGTTATATAGTAATAGTATATAACGTTATACGTTATATAGTACTAATATACAACGTTATGCGTGATATGGCAATACTATATAACGTTATACGTTATTACGTAATAGTATATAACGTTATACGATAGTACGTAATAGTATATAACGTTGTACGTGATATGGTAATACTATATAACGTTATACGCTATTACGTAATAGTATATAACGTTATACGTTAATACGTAATAGTATATATCGTTATACGTTATATAGTAATAGTATGTAATGATATACGTTATATAGTAATAGTATATAACGTTATACGTTATATAGTAATAGTATATAACGTTATACGTTAGTACGTAATAGTATATAACGTTATACGTTATATAGTAATAGTATATAACGTTATACGTTATATAGTAATAGTATATAACGTTATACGTTATATAGTAATAGTGTGTAACGTTATACGTTAGTACGTGATAGTATATAACGTGATACGTGATATGGTAATAGTATATAACGTTATACGTTATATATTATTAGTATATAACGTTATACGTTATATAGCAATAGTATAGAACGTTATACGTTATATAGTAATAGTATTTAACGTTATACGTTATATAGTAATAGTGTGTAACGTTATACGTTAGTACGTAATAGTATATAACGTGATACGTGATATGGTAATAGTATATAACGTTATACGTGATATAGTAATAGTATATAACGTTATACGTTAATACGTAATAGTATATATCGTTATACGTTATATAGTAATAGTATATAACGTTATACGTTATATAGTAATAGTATATAACGTTATACGTTATATAGTAATAGTATATAACGTTAAACGTTAATACGTAATAGTATATAACGTTATACGTTATATAGTAATAGTATATAACGTTAAACGTTAATACGTATTAGTATATAACGTTATACGTGTTATGGTAATAGTATATAACGTTATACGTTATATAGTAATAGTATATAACGTTATACGTTATATAGTAGTAGTATATAACGTTATACGTTATATAGTAATAGCATATAACGTTATACGTTAGTACGTAATAATATACAACGTTATACGTGATATGGTAATACTATATAACGTTATACGCTATTACGTAATAGTATATAACGTTATACGTTAATACGTAATAGTATATAACCTTATATGTTATTATGTAATGGTATATAACGTTATACGTTAGTACGTAGTAGTACATAACGTTATACGTGATATGGTAATAGTATATAACGATATACGTTATTACGTAATAGTATATAACGTTATACGTTATATAGTAATAGTATATAACGTTATACGTTATATAGTAATAGTATATAACGTTAAACGTTAATACGTAATAGTATATAACGTTATACGTTATATAGTAATAGTATATAACGTTAAACGTTAATACGTAATAGTATATAACGTTATACGTGATATGGTAACAGTATATAACGTTATACGTTATATAGTAATAGTATATAACGTTATACGTTATATAGTAATAGTGTATAACGTTATACGATATATAGTAATAGTATATAACGTTATACGTTAGTACGTAATAGTATATAACGTTATACGTTATTACGTAATAGTATATAACCTTATATGTTATTATGTAATGGTATATAACGTTATACGTTAGTACGTAATAGTACATAACGTTATACGTGATATGGTAATAGTATATAACGATATACGTTATTACGTAATGGTATACAACGTTATACGATAGTACGTAATAGTATATAACGTTATACGTGATGTGGTAATAGTATATAACGTTATACGTGATATAGTAATAGTATATAACGTTATACGTGATATAGTAATAGTATATAACGTTATACGTTATATAGTAATAGTATATAACGTTATGCGTTATATAGTAATAGTATATAACGTTATACGTTATTACGTAATAGTATATAACGTTATACGTTATTACGTAATAGTATATAACCTTATATGTTATTATGTAATGGTATATAACGTTATACGTTAGTACGTAATAGTACATAACGTTATACGTGATATGGTAATACTATATAACGTTATACGCTATTACGTAATAGTATATAACGTTATACGATAGTACGTAATAGTATATAACGTTATACGTGATATGGTAATACTATATAACGTTATACGCTATTACGTAATAGTATATAACGTTATACGTTAATACGTAATAGTATATATCGTTATACGTTATATAGTAATAGTATATAACGATATACGTTACATAGTAATAGTATATAACGTTATACGTTAGTGCGTAATAGTATATAACGTTATACGTTATTACGTAATAGTATTCAACGTTATACGTTATATGGTAATAATATACATCGTTATACGTTATATAGTAATAATATATAACGTTATACGTTATATAGTAATAGTATATAACGTCATACGTTATATACTAATAGCATATAACGTTATACGTTATATAGTAATAGTATATAACGTTATACGTTAGTACGTAATAGTATATAACGTTATACGTTATATAGTAATAGTATATAACGTTATACATTATATAGCAATAGTATAGAACGTTATACGTTATATAGTAATAGTATATAACGTCATACGTTATATACTAATAGCATATAACGTTATACGTTATATAGTAATAGTATATAACGTTATACGTTAGTACGTAATAGTATATAACGTTATACGTTATATAGTAACAGTATATAACGTTATACATTAGTACGTAATAGTATATAACGTTATACGTTAGTACGTAATAGTACATAACGTTATACGTGATATGGTAATACTATATAACGTTATACGCTATTACGTAATAGTATATGACGTTATACGATAGTACGTAATAGTATATAACGTTATACGTGATATGGTAATACTATATAACGTTATACGCTATTACGTAATAGTATATAACGTTATACGTGATATGGTAATAGTATATAACGTTATACGTGATATAGTAATAGTATATAACGTTATACGTTATATAGTAATAGTATATAACGTTATACGTTTTATAGTAATAGTATAGAACGTTATACGTTAGTACGTAATAGTATATAACGTTATACGTTATTACGTAATAGTATATAACCTTATATGTTATTATGTAATGGTATATAACGTTATACGTTAGTACGTAATAGTACATAACGTTATACGTGATATGGTAATAGTATATAACGATATACGTTATTACGTAATGGTATACAACGTTATACGATAGTACGTAATAGTATATAACGTTATACGTGATGTGGTAATAGTATATAACGTTATACGTGATATAGTAATAGTATATAACGTTATACGTGATATAGTAATAGTATATAACGTTATACGTTATATAGTAATAGTATATAACGTTATACGTGATATACTAATAGTATATAACGTTATACGTTATATAGTAATAGTATATAACGTTATACGTTATATAGCAATAGTATAGAACGTTATACGTTATATAGTAATAGTATATAACGTCATACGTTATATACTAATAGCATATAACGTTATACGTTATATAGTAATAGTATATAACGTTATACGTTAGTACGTAATAGTATATAACGTTATACGTTATATAGTAATAGTATATAACGTTATACATTAGTACGTAATAGTATATAACGTTATACGTTAGTACGTAATAGTACATAACGTTATACGTTAGTACGTAATAGTATATAACGTTATACGTTAGTGCGTAATAGTATATAACGTTATACGTTATTACGTAATAGTATTCAACGTTATACGTTATATGGTAATAATATACATCGTTATACGTTATATAGTAATAATATATAACGTTATACGTTATATAGTAATAGTATATAACGTTATACGATATATAGTAATAGTATATAACGTTATACGATATATAGTAATAGTATATAACGTTATACGTTATATAGTAATAGTATATAACGTTATACGTTATATAGTAATAGTATGTAACGTTATGCGTTAGTACGTAATAGTATATAACGTTATACGTGATATGGTAATAGTTTATAACGTTATACGTGATATACTAATAGTATATAACGTTATACGTTATATAGTAATAGTATATAACGTTATACGTTATATAGCAATAGTATAGAACGTTATACGTTATATAGTAATAGTATATAACGTCATACGTTATATACTAATAGCATATAACGTTATACGTTATATAGTAATAGTATATAACGTTATACGTTAGTACGTAATAGTATATAACGTTATACGTTATATAGTAATAGTATATAACGTTATACATTAGTACGTAATAGTATATAACGTTATACGTTAGTACGTAATAGTACATAACGTTATACGTTAGTACGTAATAGTATATAACGTTATACGTTATATAGTCATAGTATATAACGTTATACGTTATATAGTAATAGTATATAACGTTATACGTTATATAGTAATAGTATATAACGTTATACGTTATATAGTAATAGTATGTAACGTTATGCGTTAGTACGTAATAGTATATAACGTTATACGTGATATGGTAATAGTTTATAACGTTATACGTGATATACTAATAGTATATAACGTTATACGTTATATAGTAATAGTATATAACGTTATACGTTATATAGCAATAGTATAGAACGTTATACGTTATATAGTAATAGTATATAACGTCATACGTTATATACTAATAGCATATAACGTTATACGTTATATAGTAATAGTATATAACGTTATACGTTAGTACGTAATAGTATATAACGTTATACGTTATTACGTAATAGTATATAACCTTATATGTTATTATGTAATGGTATATAACGTTATACGTTAGTACGTAATAGTACATAACGTTATACGTGATATGGTAATAGTATATAACGATATACGTTATTACGTAATGGTATACAACGTTATACGATAGTACGTAATAGTATATAACGTTATACGTGATGTGGTAATAGTATATAACGTTATACGTGATATAGTAATAGTATATAACGTTATACGTGATATAGTAATAGTATATAACGTTATACGTTATATAGTAATAGTATATAACGTTATGCGTTATATAGTAATAGTATATAACGTTATACGTTATTACGTAATAGTATATAACGTTATACGTTATTACGTAATAGTATATAACCTTATATGTTATTATGTAATGGTATATAACGTTATACGTTAGTACGTAATAGTACATAACGTTATACGTGATATGGTAATACTATATAACGTTATACGCTATTACGTAATAGTATATAACGTTATACGATAGTACGTAATAGTATATAACGTTATACGTGATATGGTAATACTATATAACGTTATACGCTATTACGTAATAGTATATAACGTTATACGTTAATACGTAATAGTATATATCGTTATACGTTATATAGTAATAGTATATAACGATATACGTTATATAGTAATAGTATATAACGTTATACGTTAGTGCGTAATAGTATATAACGTTATACGTTATTACGTAATAGTATTCAACGTTATACGTTATATGGTAATAATATACATCGTTATACGTTATATAGTAATAATATATAACGTTATACGTTATATAGTAATAGTATATAACGTTATACGATATATAGTAATAGTATATAACGTTATACGATATATAGTAATAGTATATAACGTTATACGTTATATAGTAATAGTATAGAACGTTATGCGTTATATAGTAATAGTATATAACGTTATACGTTATATAGTAATAGTATAGAACGTTATACGTTATATAGTAATAGTATATAACGTTATACGTTATATAGTAATAGTATATAACGTTATACGTTATATAGTAATAGTATATAACGTTATACGTTATATAGTAATAGTATATAACGTTATACGTTATATAGTAATAGTATATAACGTTATACGTTAGTACGTAATAATATACAACGTTATGCGTTATATAGTAATAGTATATAACGTTATACGTTATATAGTAATAGTATATAACGTTATACGTTATATAGTAATAGTATATAACGTTATACGTTATATAGTACTAATATACAACGTTATGCGTGATATGGCAATACTATATAACGTTATACGTTATTACGTAATAGTATATAACGTTATACGATAGTACGTAATAGTATATAACGTTGTACGTGATATGGTAATACTATATAACGTTATACGCTATTACGTAATAGTATATAACGTTATACGTTATTACGTAATAGTATATATCGTTATACGTTATATAGTAATAGTATGTAATGATATACGTTATATAGTAATAGTATATAACGTTATACGTTATATAGTAATAGTATATAACGTTATACGTTATATAGTAATAGTATTTAACGTTATACGTTAGTACGTAATAGTATATAACGTTATACGTGATATGGTAATAGTATATAACGTTATACGTTATATAGTAATAGTATATAACGTTATACGTTATATAGCAATAGTATAGAACGTTATACGTTATATAGTAATAGTATATAACGTTATACGCTATATAGTAATAGTATATAACGTTATACGTTATATAGTAATAGTATATAACGTTATACGTTATATAGTAATAGTATATAACGTTATACGTTATATAGTAATAGTATATAACGTTATACGTTGTATAGTAATAGTATGTAACGTTATACGTTAGTACGTAATAGTATATAACGTTATACGTGATATGGTAATAGTATATAACGTTATACGTGATATACTAATAGTATATAACGTTATACGTTATATAGTAATAGTATATAACGTTATACGTTATATAGCAATAGTATAGAACGTTATACGTTATATAGTAATAGTATGTAACGTTATACGTTAGTACGTAATAGTATATAACGTTATACGTGATATGGTAATAGTTTATAACGTTATACGTGATATACTAACAGTATATAACGTTATACGTTATATAGTAATAGTATATAACGTTATACGTTATATAGCAATAGTATAGAACGTTATACGTTATATAGTAATAGTATATAACGTTATACGTTATATACTAATAGTATATAACGTTATACGTTATATAGTAATAGTATATAACGTTATACGTTAGTACGTAATAGTATATAACGTTATACGTTATATAGTAATAGTATATAACGTTATACATTAGTACGTAATAGTATATAACGTTATACGTTAGTACGTAATAGTACATAACGTTATACGTGATATGGTAATACTATATAACGTTATACGCTATTACGTAATAGTATATGACGTTATACGATAGTACGTAATAGTATATAACGTTATACGTGATATGGTAATACTATATAACGTTATACGCTATTACGTAATAGTATATAACGTTATACGTGATATGGTAATAGTATATAACGTTATACGTGATATAGTAATAGTATATAACGTTATACGTTATATAGTAATAGTATATAACGTTATACGTTTTATAGTAATAGTATAGAACGTTATACGTTATATAGTAATAGTATAGTACGTTATACGTTATATAGTAATAGTATGTAACGTTATACGTTAGTACGTAATAGTATATAACGTTATACGTGATATGGTAATAGTATATAACGTTATACGTTATATAGTAATAGTATATAACGTTATACGTTATACAGCAATAGTATAGAACGTTATACGTTATATAGTAATAGTATATAACGTTATACGTTATATAGTAATAGTATATAACGTTATACGTTATATAGTAATAGTATATAACGTTATACGTTATATAGTAATAGTATATAACGTTATACGTTATATAGTAATAGTATATAACGTTATACGTTATATAGTAATAGTATGTAACGTTATACGTTAGTACGTAATAGTATATAACGTTATACGTGATATGGTAATAGTATATAACGTTATACGTGATATACTAATAGTATATAACGTTATACGTTATATAGTAATAGTATATAACGTTATACGTTATATAGCAATAGTATAGAACGTTATACGTTATATAGTAATAGTATATAACGTTATACGTTATATACTAATAGTATATAACGTTATACGTTATATAGTAATAGTATATAACGTTATACGTTAGTACGTAATAGTATATAAGGTTATACGTTATATAGTAATAGTATATAACGTTATACATTAGTACGTAATAGTATATAACGTTATACGTTAGTACGTAATAGTACATAACGTTATACGTGATATGGTAATACTATATAACGTTATACGCTATTACGTAATAGTATATGACGTTATACGATAGAACGTAATAGTATATAACGTTATACGTGATATAGTAATAGTATATAACGTTATACGTTATATAGTAATAGTATGTAACGTTATACGTTAGTACGTAATAGTATATAACGTTATACGTTATATAGTAATAGTATATAACGTTATACGTTATATAGTAATAGTATGTAACGTTATACGTTAGTACGTAATAGTATAGAACGTTATACGTTATATAGTAATATTATATAACGTTATACGTTATATAGTAATGGTATATAACGTTATACGTTATATAGTAATAGTATATAACGTTATACGTTATATAGTAATAGTATATAACGTTATACGTTATATAGTAATAGTATATAACGTTATACGTTATATAGTAATAGTATATAACGTTATACGTTAGTACGTAATAATATACAACGTTATGCGTTATATAGTAATAGTATATAACGTTATACGTTATATAGTAATAGTATATAACGTTATACGTTATATAGTAATAGTATATAACGTTATACGTTATATAGTACTAATATACAACGTTATGCGTGATATGGCAATACTATATAACGTTATACGTTATTACATAATAGTATATAACGTTATACGATAGTACGTAATAGTATATAACGTTGTACGTGATATGGTAATACTATATAACGTTATACGCTATTACGTAATAGTATATAACGTTATACGTTAATACGTAATAGTATATATCGTTATACGTTATATAGTAATAGTATGTAATGATATACGTTATATAGTAATAGTATATAACGTTATACGTTATATAGAAATAGTATATAACGTTATACGTTAGTACGTAATAGTATATAACGTTATACGGTATATAGTAATAGTATATAACGTTATACGTTATATAGTAATAGTATATAACGTTATACGTTATATAGTAATAGTATATAACGTTATACGTTATATAGTAATAGTATATAACCTTATATGTTATTATGTAATGGTATATAACGTTATACGTTAGTACGTAATAGTACATAACGTTATACGTGATATGGGAATAGTATATAACGATATACGTTATTACGTAATAGTATACAACGTTATACGATAGTACGTAATAGTATATAACGTTATACGTGATATGGTAATACTATATAACGTTATACGCTATTACGTAATAGTATATGACTTTATACGATAGTACGTAATAGTATATAACGTTATACGTGATGTGGTAATAGTATATAACGTTATACGTGATATAGTAATAGTATATAACGTTATACGTTATATAGTAAAATTATATAACGTTATACGTTATTACGTAATAGTATATAACGTTATACGATAGTACGTAATAGTATAACACGTTATACGTGATATGGTAATACTATATAACGTTATACGCTATTACGTAATAGTATATAACGTTATACGATAGTACGTAATAGTCTACAACGTTACACGTGATATGGTAATACTATATAACTTTATACGCTATTACGTAATAGTATATAACGTTATACGTTAATACGTAATAGTATATATCGTTATACGTTATATAGTAATAGTATATAACGATATACGTTATATAGTAATAGTGTATAACGTTATACGTTAGTACGTAATAGTATATAACGTTATACGTTATTACGTAATAGTATTCAACGTTATACGTTATATGGTAATAATATACATCGTTATACGTTATATAGTAATAATATATAACGTTATACGTTATATAGTTATAGTATATAACGTTATACGTTATATAGTAATAGTATATAACGTTACACGTTATATAGTAATAGTATAGAACGTTATGCGTTATATAGTAATAGTATATAACGTTATACGTTATATAGTAATAGTATTGAACGTTATGCGTTATATAGTAATAGTATATAACGTTATACGTTATATAGTAATAGTATATAACGATATACGTTATATAGTAATAGTATATAACGTTATACGTTAGTACGTAATAGTATATAACGTTATACGTTATTACGTAATAGTATTCAACGTTATACGTTATATGGTAATAATATACATCGTTATACGTTATATAGTAATAATATATAACGTTATACGTTATATAGTTATAGTATATAACGTTATACGTTATATAGTAATAGTATATAACGTTATACGTTATATAGTAATAGTATAGAACGTTATGCGTTATATAGTAATAGTATATAACGTTATACGTTATATAGTAATAGTATAGAACGTTATGCGTTATATAGTAATAGTATATAACGTTATACGTTATATGGTAATAATATACATCGTTATACGTTATATAGTTATAGTATATAACGTTATACGTTATATAGTAATAGTATATAACGTTATACGTTATATAGTAATAGTATATAACGTTATACGTTATATAGTAATAGTATAGAACGTTATGCGTTATATAGTAATAGTATATAACGTTATACGTTATATAGTAATAGTATAGAACGTTATGCGTTATATAGTAATAGTATATAACGTTATACGTTATATAGTAATAGTATATAACGTTATACGTTATATAGTAATAGTATATAACGTTATACGTTATATAGTAATAGTATATAACGTTATACGTTATATAGTAATAGTATATAACGTTATACGTTATATAGTAATAGTATATAACGTTATACGTTAGTACGTAATAATATACAACGTTATGCGTTATATAGTAATAGTATATAACGTTATACGTTATATAGTAATAGTATATAACGTTATACGTTATATAGTAATAGTATATAACGTTATACGTTATATAGTACTAATATACAACGTTATGCGTGATATGGCAATACTATATAACGTTATACGTTATTACGTAATAGTATATAACGTTATACGATAGTACGTAATAGTATATAACGTTGTACGTGATATGGTAATACTATATAACGTTATACGCTATATAGTAATAGTATATAACGTTATACGTTATATAGTAATAGTATATAACGTTATACGTTATATAGTAATAGTATGTAACGTTATACGTTAGTACGTAATAGTATAGAACGTTATACGTTATATAGTAATATTATATAACGTTATACGTTATATAGTAATGGTATATAACGTTATACGTTATATAGTAATAGTATATAACGTTATACGTTATATAGTAATAGTATATAACGTTATACGTTATATAGTAATAGTATATAACGTTATACGTTAGTACGTAATAATATACAACGTTATGCGTTATATAGTAATAGTATATAACGTTATACGTTATATAGTAATAGTATATAACGTTATACGTTATATAGTAATAGTATATAACGTTATACGTTATATAGTACTAATATACAACGTTATGCGTGATATGGCAATACTATATAACGTTATACGTTATTACGTAATAGTATATAACGTTATACGATAGTACGTAATAGTATATAACGTTGTACGTGATATGGTAATACTATATAACGTTATACGCTATTACGTAATAGTATATAACGTTATACGTTAATACGTAATAGTATATATCGTTATACGTTATATAGTAATAGTATGTAATGATATACGTTATATAGTAATAGTATATAACGTTATACGTTATATAGAAATAGTATATAACGTTATACGTTAGTACGTAATAGTATATAACGTTATACGGTATATAGTAATAGTATATAACGTTATACGTTATATAGTAATAGTATATAACGTTATACGTTATATAGTAATAGTATATAACGTTATACGTTATATAGTAATAGTATATAACCTTATATGTTATTATGTAATGGTATATAACGTTATACGTTAGTACGTAATAGTACATAACGTTATACGTGATATGGGAATAGTATATAACGATATACGTTATTACGTAATAGTATACAACGTTATACGATAGTACGTAATAGTATATAACGTTATACGTGATATGGTAATACTATATAACGTTATACGCTATTACGTAATAGTATATGACGTTATACGATAGTACGTAATAGTATATAACGTTATACGTGATGTGGTAATAGTATATAACGT
Organism: Bombus terrestris; assembly: GCF_910591885.1. Classification (NCBI taxonomy): domain Eukaryota; kingdom Metazoa; phylum Arthropoda; class Insecta; order Hymenoptera; family Apidae; genus Bombus; species Bombus terrestris. The sequence continues at coordinate 19,391,202 of NC_063271.1, read as the reverse complement.
TATACGTGATATAGTAATAGTATATAACGTTATACGTTATATAGTAATATTATATAACGTTATACGTTATTACGTAATTGTATATAACGTTATACGATAGTACGTAATAGTATAACACGTTATACGTGATATGGTAATACTATATAACGTTATACGCTATTACGTAATAGTATATAACGTTATACGATAGTACGTAATAGTCTACAACGTTACACGTGATATGGTAATACTATATAACTTTATACGCTATTACGTAATAGTATATAACGTTATACGTTAATACGTAATAGTATATATCGTTATACGTTATATAGTAATAGTATATAACGATATACGTTATATAGTAATAGTATATAACGTTATACGTTAGTACGTAATAGTATATAACGTTATACGTTATTACGTAATAGTATTCAACGTTATACGTTATATGGTAATAATATACATCGTTATACGTTATATAGTAATAATATATAACGTTATACGTTATATAGTTATAGTATATAACGTTATACGTTATATAGTTATAGTATATAACGTTATACGTTATATAGTAATAGTACATAACGTTATACGTTATATAGTAATAGTATATAACGTTATACGTTATATAGTAATAGTATAGAACGTTATGCGTTATATAGTAATAGTATATAACGTTATACGTTATATAGTAATAGTATAGAACGTTATGCGTTATATAGTAATAGTATATAACGTTATACGTTATATAGTAATAGTATATAACGTTATACGTTATATAGTAATAGTATATAACGTTATACGTTATATAGTAATAGTATATAACGTTATACGTTATATAGTAATAGTATATAACGTTATACGTTATATAGTAATAGTATATAACGTTATACGTTAGTACGTAATAATATACAACGTTATGCGTTATATAGTAATAGTATATAACGTTATACGTTATATAGTAATAGTATATAACGTTATACGTTATATAGTAATAGTATATAACGTTATACGTTATATAGTACTAATATACAACGTTATGCGTGATATGGCAATACTATATAACGTTATACGTTATTACGTAATAGTATATAACGTTATACGATAGTACGTAATAGTATATAACGTTATACGTTATATAGTAATAGTATATAACGTTATACGTTAGTACGTAATAGTATATAACGTTATACGTTAGTACGTAATAGTACATAACGTTATACGTGATATGGTAATACTATATAACGTTATACGCTATTACGTAATAGTATATGACGTTATACGATAGTACGTAATAGTATATAACGTTATACGTGATATGGTAACACTATATAACGTTATACGCTATTACGTAATAGTATATAACGTTATACGTTAATACGTAATAGTATATATCGTTATACGTTATATAGTAATAGTATGTAATGATATACGTTATATAGTAATAGTATATAACGTTATACGTTATATAGTAATAGTATATAACGTTATACGTTAGTACGTAATAGTATATAACGTTATACGTTATATAGTAATAGTATATAACGTTATACGTTATATAGTAATAGTATATAACGTTATACGTTATATAGTAATAGTATGTAACGTTATACGTTAGTACGTAATAGTATATAACGTTATACGTGATATGGTAATAGTATATAACGTTATACGTGATATACTAATAGTATATAACGTTATACGTTATATAGTAATAGTATATAACGTTATACGTTATATAGCAATAGTATAGAACGTTATACGTTATATAGTAATAGTATATAACGTTATACGTTATATACTAATAATATATAACGTTATACGTTATATAGTAATAGTATATAACGTTATACGTTATATAGTAATAGTATATAACGTTATACGTTAGTACGTAATAATATACAACGTTATACGTGATATGGCAATACTATATAACGTTACACGTTATTACGTAATGGTATATAACGTTATACGTTATATAGTAATAGTATATAACGTTATACGTTATATAGTAATAGTATATAACGTTATACGTTATATAGTAATAGTATATAACGTTATACGCTAATGCGTAATAGTATATAACGTTATACGTCAGTACGTAATAATATACAACGTTATCCGTGATATGGCAATACTATATAACGTTATACGTTATTACGTAATAGTAGATAACGTTATGCGTTATTACGTAATAGTATATAACGTTATACGTTATTACGCAATAGTATATAACGTTATACGTTATATGGTAATAATATACAACGTTATACGTGATATGGTAATACTACATAACGCTATACGTTATTACGTAATACTATATAACGTTATATGTTATATGTTGATAATATACAACGTTATACGTGATATGGTAATACTACATATCGTTATACGTCATTACGTAATAGAATATAACGTTATGCGTTATTACGTAATAGTATATAACGTTATACGTTATAGTGCAATACTATATAACGTTATACGTTATTACGTAATAGTATATAACGTTATACGTTATATAGTAATAATATACAACGTTATACGTGATATGGTAATACTATATGAAATTATACTTTATTACGTAATAGTATATAACGTTTAATGTTATTACGTAATAGTATATAACGTTATACGTCATTACGTAATAGCATATAACGTTATACGTTATTATGTAATAGTATATAACGTTATACGTTATTACGTAATAGTATATAACGTTATACGTTATATAGTAAGAATAAACAACGTTATACATGATATGGTAATACCATACAACGTTAAACGTTATTACGTAATAGTATATAACGTTATACGTTATTGCGTAATAGTATATAACGTTATACGTTATATAGTAAGAATAAACAACGTTATACATGATATGGTAATACCATATAACGTTAAACGTTATTACGTCATAGTATATATCGTGATACGTTATTACGTAACAGTATACAACGTTATACGTTATTACGTTATAGTATATAACGTGATACGTTATTACGTAACAGTATACAACGTTATACGTTATTACGTTATAGTATATAACGTTATACGTTATTACGTAATAGTATATAACGTGATACGTTATTACGTAACAGTATACAACGTTATACGTTATTACGTAGTAGTATATATCGTTATACTTTATATGGTTATACTATATATCGTTATACGTTATAACGTAAGAATATACAACGGTATTCGTTATTACGTAATAGTATATATTGTTATACGTTATGTGGTAATACTATATAACGTTATAAGGTATAACGTAACACTATATAACGATATACGTTATAACGTAAGAATATACATCGTTATACGTTATTACGTAATAGTAAAAGGTATATAAATATGAAACCGGAATTTTTGTATAGAAAAATACACGTTTATTGTATGATAATTATACTTTATATGGTAACACCATACAACGTTGTACGCTGTAACGTAACACTATATAACGTTATATGTTATATGGTAATGCTATATAACGTTATACGTTATATAGTAATAGTATATAACGTTATACGTTAGTACGTAATAATATACAACGTTATGCGTTATATAGTAATAGTATATAACGTTATACGTTATATAGTAATAGTATATAACGTTATACGTTATATAGTAATAGTATATAACGTTATACGTTATATAGTACTAATATACAACGTTATGCGTGATATGGCAATACTATATAACGTTATACGTTATTACGTAATAGTATATAACGTTATACGATAGTACGTAATAGTATATAACGTTATACGTTAGTACGTAATAGTACATAACGTTATACGTGATATGGTAATACTATATAACGTTATACGCTATTACGTAATAGTATATGACGTTATACGATAGTACGTAATAGTATATAACGTTATACGTGATATGGTAATACTATATAACGTTATACGCTATTACGTAATAGTATATAACGTTATACGTTAATACGTAATAGTATATATCGTTATACGTTATATAGTAATAGTATGTAATGATATACGTTATATAGTAATAGTATATAACGTTATACGTTATATAGTAATAGTATATAACGTTATACGTTAGTACGTAATAGTATATAACGTTATACGTTATATAGTAATAGTATATAACGTTATACGTTATATAGTAATAGTATATAACGTTATACGTTATATAGTAATAGTATGTAACGTTATACGTTATATAGTAATAGTATATAACGTTATACGTTATATAGTAATAGTATATAACGTTATACGTTATATAGTTATAGTATATAACGTTATACGTTATATAGTTATAGTATATAACGTTATACGTTATATAGTAATAGTACATAACGTTATACGTTATATAGTAATAGTATATAACGTTATACGTTATATAGTAATAGTATAGAACGTTATGCGTTATATAGTAATAGTATATAACGTTATACGTTATATAGTAATAGTATAGAACGTTATGCGTTATATAGTAATAGTATATAACGTTATACGTTATATAGTAATAGTATATAACGTTATACGTTATATAGTAATAGTATATAACGTTATACGTTATATAGTAATAGTATATAACGTTATACGTTATATAGTAATAGTATATAACGTTATACGTTATATAGTAATAGTATATAACGTTATACGTTAGTACGTAATAATATACAACGTTATGCGTTATATAGTAATAGTATATAACGTTATACGTTATATAGTAATAGTATATAACGTTATACGTTATATAGTAATAGTATATAACGTTATACGTTATATAGTACTAATATACAACGTTATGCGTGATATGGCAATACTATATAACGTTATACGTTATTACGTAATAGTATATAACGTTATACGATAGTACGTAATAGTATATAACGTTATACGTTATATAGTAATAGTATATAACGTTATACGTTAGTACGTAATAGTATATAACGTTATACGTTAGTACGTAATAGTACATAACGTTATACGTGATATGGTAATACTATATAACGTTATACGCTATTACGTAATAGTATATGACGTTATACGATAGTACGTAATAGTATATAACGTTATACGTGATATGGTAATACTATATAACGTTATACGCTATTACGTAATAGTATATAACGTTATACGTTAATACGTAATAGTATATATCGTTATACGTTATATAGTAATAGTATGTAATGATATACGTTATATAGTAATAGTATATAACGTTATACGTTATATAGTAATAGTATATAACGTTATACGTTAGTACGTAATAGTATATAACGTTATACGTTATATAGTAATAGTATATAACGTTATACGTTATATAGTAATAGTATATAACGTTATACGTTATATAGTAATAGTATGTAACGTTATACGTTAGTACGTAATAGTATATAACGTTATACGTGATATGGTAATAGTATATAACGTTATACGTGATATACTAATAGTATATAACGTTATACGTTATATAGTAATAGTATATAACGTTATACGTTATATAGCAATAGTATAGAACGTTATACGTTATATAGTAATAGTATATAACGTTATACGTTATATACTAATAATATATAACGTTATACGTTATATAGTAATAGTATATAACGTTATACGTTATATAGTAATAGTATATAACGTTATACGTTAGTACGTAATAATATACAACGTTATACGTGATATGGCAATACTATATAACGTTACACGTTATTACGTAATGGTATATAACGTTATACGTTATATAGTAATAGTATATAACGTTATACGTTATATAGTAATAGTATATAACGTTATACGTTATATAGTAATAGTATATAACGTTATACGCTAATGCGTAATAGTATATAACGTTATACGTCAGTACGTAATAATATACAACGTTATCCGTGATATGGCAATACTATATAACGTTATACGTTATTACGTAATAGTAGATAACGTTATGCGTTATTACGTAATAGTATATAACGTTATACGTTATTACGCAATAGTATATAACGTTATACGTTATATGGTAATAATATACAACGTTATACGTGATATGGTAATACTACATAACGCTATACGTTATTACGTAATACTATATAACGTTATATGTTATATGTTGATAATATACAACGTTATACGTGATATGGTAATACTACATATCGTTATACGTCATTACGTAATAGAATATAACGTTATGCGTTATTACGTAACAGTATACAACGTTATACGTTATTACGTTATAGTATATAACGTTATACGTTATAGTGCAATACTATATAACGTTATACGTTATTACGTAATAGTATATAACGTTATACGTTATATAGTAATAATATACAACGTTATACGTGATATGGTAATACTATATGAAATTATACTTTATTACGTAATAGTATATAACGTTTAATGTTATTACGTAATAGTATATAACGTTATACGTCATTACGTAATAGCATATAACGTTATACGTTATTATGTAATAGTATATAACGTTATACGTTATTACGTAATAGTATATAACGTTATACGTTATATAGTAAGAATAAACAACGTTATACATGATATGGTAATACCATACAACGTTAAACGTTATTACGTAATAGTATATAACGTTATACGTTATTGCGTAATAGTATATAACGTTATACGTTATATAGTAAGAATAAACAACGTTATACATGATATGGTAATACCATATAACGTTAAACGTTATTACGTCATAGTATATATCGTGATACGTTATTACGTAACAGTATACAACGTTATACGTTATTACGTTATAGTATATAACGTGATACGTTATTACGTAACAGTATACAACGTTATACGTTATTACGTTATAGTATATAACGTTATACGTTATTACGTAATAGTATATAACGTGATACGTTATTACGTAACAGTATACAACGTTATACGTTATTACGTAGTAGTATATATCGTTATACTTTATATGGTTATACTATATATCGTTATACGTTATAACGTAAGAATATACAACGGTATTCGTTATTACGTAATAGTATATATTGTTATACGTTATGTGGTAATACTATATAACGTTATAAGGTATAACGTAACACTATATAACGATATACGTTATAACGTAAGAATATACATCGTTATACGTTATTACGTAATAGTAAAAGGTATATAAATATGAAACCGGAATTTTTGTATAGAAAAATACACGTTTATTGTATGATAATTATACTTTATATGGTAACACCATACAACGTTGTACGCTGTAACGTAACACTATATAACGTTATATGTTATATGGTAATGCTATATAACGTTATACGTTATACCGTAACCCTATATAACGTTATACGTTATATGGTAATACTATATAACGATATACGTTATTACGTAATCGTATATATCGTTATACGTTATATCGTAACATTATATAACGATATTCGTTGTTACGTAATAGTATATAACGTTATACGCCATGTGGTAATACTATATAGCGTTATACGTTATAACGTAACAATATACAACGTTATACGTTATTACGTAAGAGTAAAAGGTATGTAAATATGAAACCGGAATTTTTGTATAGAAAAATGCACGTTTATTGTACGATAATTATTCGTTATATGGTAACACCATATAACGTTATACGTTATAACCCAACCTTCGAAAGTGAACTCAACGTGCTCCTATCCTCCGAAGTGTTTCCTATCCGCCAGAGAGAAGAAAAGCCTACGCATCTAACCCCTACCCAAACGTTGCCTCATAGCCTCACGACTAGTTATTTATATTGAAATAGCTAGCTCGATGATGGCCCAGCAATCACCACCAGGCTCGCCCACGCAAACTTTCAACTACCCCGCACTACTCCCCGCGTGGCCGAAGTGCAGCAGATCCCCACGCGCCAACGACGCCAATAAGGCGAAAAGACGCAAAATTGAATCACCAAACACAAACTCAAACCAACAGCAAACAACACAAATCAACACCCACAATATGTTCGCAATACTAGAATCCTCAACCGACGCCATGGAAATCGCAGGCCCGCCACCATACCAACAAGCACAGTGAAGCCCCCCTCCCCCACCAATATTTGTTAATGATGTCATCGACATCCAGACAATGATCAAGTCCTTAGAGAGAGATATCTCCAAGGAGGACTACAACCTGAAGATAACCAACAACCAAGTAAAAATCCTGCCGACAAATCCAGAAGCCTACAGGAAGCTCACCAAGACACTTAGGGCCCTGAACGCCAATTTCCACACCTACCAACTCAAAGAAGAAAGACCTTTTCGGGTGGTGCTACGAAACATCCACCACTCCGCAGACATCGACGAACTAAAAATAGAACTATCGAAACTCGGCCATGAAGTCACCAATGTTAGCAACATAAGGCATAGAGTCACAAAAGACCTGCTATCCCTATTTTTCATCGATTTAAAACAGAAACCCAACAACAAGGAAATCTACAACATCAGCCGCCTAATGAACGCCATCGTAAAATTCGAACCACCGCAAACCAAAAAGGAGATAGTGCAATGCAAAAGGTGCCAAAGATACGGACACACGCAGAAATACTGCAACCATACTTTCCGCTGCGTCAAATGTGCAGGAACACACCCCACCGACCAATGCAGGAATTCACCGGAAACCCCAGCGAAGTGCATCCACTGTCAAGGTGACCATCCTGCCAACTACAAAGGCTGCTCAGCCTACAAAACTCTGTACTCAAACAAGTACCCCAAACTTAGAACAAAAGAGGTAAATTACCAAACACCCAGCTCGCCGAAATTCACCTTTACCCCAATCCCCCCAACCAATCAAACACCCAGCCCTATCAAACTCACCACTCCCTCAAACTCCTATGCCCAAGCGGTACAAGGCACTCGAAATACACCAAATAGCCACAGGGATCCTCCCCAAAATAGTGCCCCCACCTCACCTAATACAGACAACATCTCTAGACTTGAAAAGCTAATGGAGAAACAATCAGAGCAAATAAACAATTTGCTATCGTTATTAACACTCATCATGGATAAATTAATACGCCCCGACACAAAATAAAACCAAGACGCATAGCTCTGTGGAATGCCAACGGTCTAGCGCAACGCAAACTTGAGCTAGAACTCTTCCTAAAACACCAGCTAATCGACATAATGCTCATATCTGAAACCCACTTCACCGACAAAAACTACCTGAACATAAACGGATACAAGTTCTACCACACCCAACACCCCAGCGGAAAGGCCCACAGCGGCACCGGAATCATAATCAAATCAAACATCAAGCACTACGAACTTCCACCATTCCAGAAAGACTACCTCCAAGCAACAAACGTAGCAATAGAAGACTGTCATGGTACAATCACCACTTCAGCTGTATACTGCCCTCCCAGACACTCCATCGCCAAAAAAGATTTCGACAACTTCCTGGACACCCTGGGCAATAGATTCATAGCCGGAGGAGACTACAACGCTAAACACACCCAATGGGGCAGCGGACTGGTTACAGTAAGAGGCAAAAACCTCCTCAACAGCATAATAACCACCAACCTCAACTACCTTACCACATACGAACCCACACACTGGCCCACCGACACAAACAAAATACCCGATCTCCTTGATTTCCTCATAACTAAATATATCTCGTCAAGACACGTCCAAATCAATTCCTCGGCTGATCTCTTCTCTGACCATTCCCCCGTGATAGTAACAATCAGTTCAACTATCATCGAGAATACACCTAATGGCTCCATTCATAACCAACACACCAACTGGCAGTTCTTTAGAGAAATCTTCACACACACAACTTCAACCTCAACTTCACTAAAAACCAATGAAGAAGTCGAAGCAGCCACGGAATATCTAAACACGAGCATAATAAACGCTATCCGCTTCTCCACGCTGGCAATAACGTCCATCAGCAAACACGAATATCCCCAGTACATATTTAAAAAAATAGCAGAAAAACGTGACTAAGAAGAGTATGGCAGACCCATAGAACACCGGAGGACAAACACAAACTAGACAACGCAACTAGAAAACTATCCAAAACCATAAAAAAACTACAATAATGACTGTTTTCACAAATATCTCGCCAGCTTGTCCCCTACAGCCGACTCCAACTACTCACTATGGAAGGCCTCCAGGAAACTCACGCGCCCCCCACAAATAATACCTCCAATCGGCCGCCCGCAAGGCGGATGGGCGCGTAGCCCTATAGAAAAAGCCAACCTATTTGCCAAACACTTGTCTGAAGTATTCAAACCCCATTCCTCCGTAGCTGCTGCAGACGTTACCGAATACCTGCACACTCCCTTCCAAATGTCCCCTCCTATCGAACCCTTCACTTCTGCAGAGATTATAGAAGCAATCAGTCGCCTAAACCCCAAGAAAGCAGCAGGTCACGACCTAATAGGAAATAAAGCAATCAAGGAACTTCCCATAAAAGGGATTGCACTCATCGCATCAATCTTTAACGCTATCCTCCGCCTTCAACACTTTCCCAAGGCTTGGAAAATCTCACTAATCACCCTCATCCCTAAACCCGGTAAACCAATATATGAAACCACCTCCTATCGCCCAATCAGTCTTTTACCTACCCTGTCTAAACTATTCGAGAGGATGCTCACGAATCGTCTCCTCCCACTCCTAGAAGAATTGAAAACACTCCCAGACCACCAATTCGGCTTCTGAAAACAACACTCAACAGTAGAGCAAATCCACCGCATAACCCACATGATCAGCCAAACCCTTGAAAAGAAAAAATACTGTTCAGCGGTATTCCTAGACATCCAACAGGCATTCGACAAAGTATGGCATGAAGGGCTACTCTACAAGATCAAAAAGATCCTACCCCATCCATACTACTCCATCTTAAAATCCTAGCAAAATCCAAAGCAATTAAAGGAAAAACTAAGAAAATTCTATTGGCTCACGGGCCGACGCTCCAAACTAAACATACAGAACAAAATAACCCTCTACAAGGCCGTAATAAAACCTGTCTCGACCTACGGAATCCAACTATGGGGAACAGCAAGTAATTCCAACATTGAAATACTCCAACGCTTCCAATCGAAAACGCTAAGATCCCTATTAAATGCACCTTGGTATGTTACCAACGAAACAATCCACCGTGACCTCAAGATACCTACAGTCAAAGATGAAATACACAAGTTCAGAAGCAGATATAACACAAGAGTGAACAACTACCACAACCCACTAGTCACCCAACTACTGGACACGACGGACCAGATCCGCAGACTAAAAAGAAAATAACCTATAGATTAAATCCTTAGTTTCTACTAGAACCAACAATATAAAACTATTATAATCCATGTCATTGTATCACGCCAAACTAAGTTACTGAAAATTCTCAACAAGAATTGATTGTAAATATTCTAATAAATAAAAAAAAAAAAAAAAATGATACATGTTTCGATGATTGAGCCGTTAAACGTGACAAAGCGATGGAATTGTTTTGCACAGAAATTCTGGTTCTAAAATTATGTTAGGGATTCTAGGGCGTAATAACATCTTGGAACGCAAAGTTATCGATGTGTCGATGAAAGTTAAGCGAGCTTTATCGAAGCACACGTTCGAGTCTTTGGGCGATTGTTAGGAATACGCGTAATGTTCTTTTCTGTGAGCTGAAAAGTTGAACGACTATAAAAGGCGTTTGTAGAGGATTTCAAAGCGGAAGAAGAGGCAGATTATTTAATACATAATATCTTCCTTTATAATATATCTAATATCCTAATAATTAGATGAACGTAATACAAATGTTTAGAATCAGAAATTATCTGTTTATATAGAGATCTGTTTGATGCAAGATCTAAAATCAATCAAATCGGATTGTATGGATTGTGTATTTGTCTGTGTTAATCCTTTGACGTCGATACCAACGATGTATATAGCGAATGGCGGTTATCAGCCAAGATTATGAGCACGTACGCAAATAGACTAGAATATTTTGCAAGAATGAAATGTCTTGGTATGGTACGCTTTAATCTATCTATCCAAGTCAAAATAAGTATAAAAATCGCGTGGCAATCAACATATTAAAAAAAAAAAAAAAAAAAAAAAGGAGAAACAGATGCTTCTGATTGTTTTTTAGTGCATTTTCATAAAATCCTCTAAATGTTTAATTCTCATGGAATAAAAGGGAGAGCATACGTTTGAATCTCCGCAGATTTTATTAATTCTTTGAAACCATAAATACAATATGAGTATTACATCAACTTTAGTTCATACATGTAACAACATATTATTCTGCACGTAACAGTTACATTTAATGAAACATTTACTTATCCAGTAAATCCATATTCTCTACTAAACGTTCGTTTATTAATAAAACTGCCATAATCGTCCACGCATTGTTCGCTTCCTTAATTATTTTTCAAAGTATAACGATAATCAATGATGCAACAGAAATATCACGTAACATCCCAACAATCTTACATGAGATTTTAGCTGTTTTTACTATACAAATTAAGTCATTATTAAAATAAGTCATTATAATAATATATATGTCGGAGATGGAAATACACCGGAACCACTCCTTGGATTCTCGGGAATACCGTAATGTCGTAATTTAGATTAAACAAATGTCACCCCGATTGTTTGAGATTTATGATAGTGAGCTTGGGCTCGAGGCGACAACCAGTCGCCGAACGTAGCCGCGGTCAAGGGATGAACGTTTTATCTAACAAGGGCACAGAGTAACTCTATACCTCTCCTTTAAAGAAGTGGCCGTAGTGACACATGGCAGTAAATATTTCAAAGGTTTCTGTTCCGTGGCTCGCCACACGCAGATCCTATCCTTCGAGTAAGATGATCTCCAGATGTCGATATACCTCCGCAGTATGTTTAGCTAACGTGAGGACCCGCAATAAATTTTAAGATTTAGTCAAGCAAAGTTCTTTATTTAGACAAACAGTCCTTGTCGCAACTACGGGAAGATAGGAGAAGCCTATCTTCCACGAACGATGCCCCGTCAACAACCCCCCCTTAAGGGCGGCCAGCATCTCTTTCAAAACGCCGATATGGAGATCGACCAATTAGCAAGAGCGCTAATTTCCCTCACTTTTGGAACGAAAGCTTTCTTTGACGAATCCGAGGATCTCATGTCCTTAGACCCACCCATTATAGTTTTCCTCGACGGCATCGTCGAGACGGAGAGTCACTCTCCGGTACGATCTCGACGACGATTCAAGTAACTCTCGGATACGTAGTGATTGCCCCATGCATTAACATTGAGTACAACTTAGACGCTAAAGAAGAGTAGAATTCGTCATCCCGTTGACCGTGGATTCGTTATTGAGCCTAGGATCATCGTCATTAGCTTCTCGAGTATCAAATTATCGCGATTACTTGTCCAATTCCATCATGGTCATGTTTGCACTGGTAAATATCTCCTCTATTGCATAACGATCACGTCTAGCGCCAATAGGGATTCGTTTCACGCCCTTAACCCTAACTCTAATCTTAACGCCAAACCGACATATATATATATACATACATATATATATTTTATACATACATACATATATCAATTTTTATACACACAATTATACATATTTATATATGTATGTATATATATATATATATATATATATATTTATATAATATATTACAATCATTTAATAAACTTTCATTTTCATTTAATAATTTAATAAACCTTCGTCCTGCAAAGGCAAATAAATTCACGCATAACATTTCTCTTCAGCGGCATTGTTCTAGGATTGTATTTGTTGAAAGATGGATAGCATTAAGCGCTGGAATAAAGAATGACGAATCGTTATTCTTTAACCATCGTACTTAGACACATATTTATTGAGCTACTTGTATTTTAATCGAAGTTTAATATCCTCCATCTGTAGGCGTAAATATTACTGTCGTTGTTAATGTTATTTAAGTTTTACTACTGGAAAGGACATTTAAGTTTGAAGGCAGGCAAGTCTACTGTTCTTAAAGCTGACATTTTGACATCTAAGATTTTTTGTGTCTTTATTGACAAAAATATATTTGACTTTGCATATCTAAAATAAAGGATTTGCGTTATCTAAAATAAATAGATCATCTTTCTTTAGAAAATTCAATGTGGTGAAATTAGGATATGAGATACTATGCATAAAGAAATACTACGCATATGATTTGATTGAAATTTTGAAAGTGTATAGACCCTGTTTTAGAAATATCAGTATTAATTCGGTAGACTATAAATTTATATTACAAAATTGACTGTTTCCTACTTTTGTTGTACTTTTCTTCTACTTTCTGGACATTTTACTGAAAATGCTGGAGATTTTAAATCAGTAATTAATAAAGTGAATTCATAAAATAACTTTTAAACGCATTGCTATCTAAAGTACAAATTCTTACGTTTTTAAAAATATATTCTTATAGTTATTGTATGTAACGTACTTGAATCTTTACGTGTATGGTTAAAATATTTTGTCCGCATTTTATTCAGTCATTTAAAATATCAAAGCAAACTTATTTCAAGTGAAAAATAATGCTTATTCCTATAAGCAGTATTCATTACAAGAACTAATTTTACATATATAATCGTAACAAAAAAGAAACATTAAACAGGCATTTATAGTTATTGACATTTATCTTTTGTATGTTCATTTACGAGGAAATGGTACTTAATGTAAAAGCGACTGGATTTCATATTTTTAACTATTGTGTACATGTATTGAATCTTATTGTTCTTCTTAAAAATTAAATGAATACTCATAATCCTAAAACATCCTTTCTCTGTTGTACTAGATATATATACAATTAAAATGTGTAACAATGTGAATGATAAACTAGTTCGAATAATTATTTTGCTTAAACGTAAGTTAATTGAAATCAGATAAATGTTATACACGCATTATACCGTGCATTATGAACTATTGATTGATTGATGCTCATATTTAATTATTAACGAGAAAATTAGAAAAATCAAATTGAATTTAATCTGTCCTTCTTATATTTATTAAGATGAATTCTAGGACTTGAAACACTCGAGATTAGAAATTTTGAATAATGTTTCACATTATCACTGGACGCTTGTTGTAATATCTTTTGTACGAGATACACTATACATACACAAGATCAAAATGGAATTTCGAAACGGTCGTATCGTTCAACAAAAATCTCTTTTATCTTTGATCCTCTTCATAAAAATGCAATTCTCCTTTACAGAACATCATATAACATTTATTGTACGATATATTGTTCAATTATATTTCGAAATTTTCAGCTTCGAATCTTTGTTTAATTATACTGTAGAATTAAATATCATGCGTTATTTAAATATAGAGATAGACTAAACTTTTGTCCACATTTATTAAAGCTGTATCAACTGAGATGTTTAAATTTGCGAAATTTCATGGACTTTTATATTTAATTTTTCATCATGAATCCCGCTTTGCGATACAATACATATTAGATTTATAATATCTTAAATTTACAGTACCAATGCTGATTTTATCCGAAACTATTTGTTTGCAAATGATATCTTTCTTCGTTGGAATTACCCTTCACTTATAAATTAATAATTATTAACATTGAACAGTATTGTTAAACTTCAATAAAAATAGGATCGATAACTAAATGTTAGTTAAAGAAACTTCCTATTACAGGTATAACAAATCATATTGAATTTTGTTTAGAAAACAATAATAAAAATGGGTGTCTTTTTGTGAAAATAATTTACAGCATATCACTCGACTTATTCATATAAGAGATATTAGTTTGTTTAAATACCCTGTTGCACCCTTTTATTCATTTTCAACCCAATTTTTTCACAACATTAAAAAATATTTTAAGCCTGAAAAAAAACATGAAAAACTTCTTATTAGCATGATTTCATGCTAAACATCCTCTTAAGATATTATAAATCTTTCTTGTTTACTAAAACCAGAGCCTAACTGAAATATACGAGTATCGCAACAGGATTAATCGTAATACATGATTAAATACAAGCAATATGTAAGCTATATTTTTACTTTTTACTTCAGAAATAAATATTTCACGAGCATCGTCTTTAGCTTAAGGAAAATAAACTTGTGAAATTTAATTTAAAGCTTCGTAAAACATGGAAATGTTGCAGGATAACAAATCAGAAAAGATATATTAAATAAATCACAGTTCAGGTATCTATAACATGTGATTCTCTTAACAAATCTGTTTCATTCATCAAGCAACTGCAAAATTTCCGTAAAATCAGAAGCGGTTTCACAAATTATAGGCATTCGTAAACATGATAGATAAGAGTTAGTATCGCGGCGTTTTAGAGTATCTATGAGCGTAATATGGAAAGTAAAAAGATGTATAATAAAAATAGTTCACTTTCCAAGCTATCACTAACATTGTAACGAATTATTATACATATAACGGCTCACGAAAGTACTCGGACGCTTACAGAAACTTTCCATGAATATTTTGTTGAAGCTTTTCATGAATTTCAAGATGCATTAGGCTGTCTCAAAAGTTTCTTTCGTTTTGTTCTATTACTACAAAATAGATCATACATAAATCGATAAAATAATATAAAACAAAAAGTGTCGTGCATCTATTATTTCCTTATGAAACGAAAGAAACTTTTGAAACAAATGTAGATAGGAATTATAAGATGCTTATTGATTACCATCGGTATTTGGACAGTTAATTATGTATTGTATAAATAAGTCACAATATTTTTAGTAGGAGCATTTTTACTACCTAATCAATCATATGTTTAAAAATACTCTTTACATTGTACATTAATTTTTTGCTATGTGTACGTCTGCAATAAGCAACTTCTAGCTTCCATATATATATTTCCAAATTAGTCTCAATTTTTACCGGTATAATCATGATAGACACGTCTCGTTACATTGAAGTGAAGTGAAGAAAAACACTAACACACATAATATATATTCGCAAAAATCTTCTATCTAATATTTTCGTCAACTACTGTATAAACATTTATTAGATATTTGTGTGAGATTAAAATCGACAGATACGATAAAAGAATATTGTAGAGGTATAGCAATAAGAAAGTACAAGGAAAGTATAGCTCGTTAATTTGAATTACACCAGATTGTCAGTCATCTATTAGGTCGTGTTAATCTCTGAATAAATTCTTAAATAAATAAGTGTTAATTAAACGAGAAAAACTTAGCATTTATTAGTATTTGTGCTTCTACATTACATAATGAATAGGTCTTTTAGGGAAGAAATTCTTAGATAAAGAAGTGTTAATTAAACTAGAGACACTTAACATTTATTAGTATTTGTTCTTCCCCATTACTTCTTGAATAGGTCCTTTAGGGAAGAACAGAGAGACGGTTCGCTGAATTCCGTCTGCTGTTGGTTCTTGCTATTCCAAAACAAATTTGTCACTTCACCTGACATTGGTTTGTTCGAAGATACCGAGGGCTTTCCGCTCGACCCGGAAGCCCTCGGTATCTCCGTATCGTTTCCCTTCTGCGCCGTTAATATCTTCTCAATTGCGCTACCAAATACCTACGGACAAAATTGTTCTTATAAATTTATGAATATTATGTGTTTACGTATTTGAATGAAAATTTTTATGAAACGAGATTTCGCGTTAAAATACGTAATAGTAAATACGATAACTTACATGCTCTTTTTACCAAGATGAAAATGTATATGTAAATTTACTTGATGTATATGTAAATAGAAATATTTATATGTAATATTTATATGCTTGTATTTAAAATATTTTCATGCTTAAAGAATAAAGGTCATAATGTTATAAATATTTAAATCCTTGCACCTCTCCTTTATCGCGTAAGAAAGAGAAACTAAAAGTTTCACTCCAGAGAATGAGCTTCGTTCTAAAACAAATCAAATAACATATATTCAAGTATTTAACTGTTATTTAATATTCCTATATTATTAATATAGATGAGAGGTCGATAAGATAGTTTACAATCATTAAGTACAGTATCGCAGATCCACCATCAGAGATCAGTAATATTAAAATAAAATTCATGTTGGATTAAAAGTGTGGTTAAGTTGGGGCTAACCCCAAATTTGCAAATTTTGACCTAAGTCAAAAAGTGGCCATTTTTGCATCTCCTCGCGAACGAAAAATTCTTGTGCGACGTTTAAGAGAATTTATCAAAAAAAAAGAAAGAATTATTAGCATTTATACGAAATGTGACATGGAAGTTGAAAAAGATGAGTGTAGAGATGAAAAAATTAAGCAGAGGTCAAACTTACGCGCTACACTTGATCTTCATTTTCTTTAAATTTTGATCCAGCTGATAAATCAGTAATTAAACCAAGGGAACTAAGTTTGAAATCAAGCGAATCTGAAATACTATCAGACTGTTGCTACGTGAGAACAATAGCCATCTTGTACTTCGTATTTGCTCGATTCCAAACTCTAATCGATATACCAGCAGAATTTACCAGCAAAATAATTATTCAGAGATTCTGTCGGTAAAACAATTGAAGTTTAAAATCGAACGAATCCGAATTACTGCGAGATCGTTGGTGGCTATTGTTCTCGTAGCAACAAACTGATGGTACTTCAGATTCTTTTGATTTCAAACTACAATTGATTTATCAATAGAGTTGTCGAAGAATTATTTTGTCGATATCGGTGTAGAACAATAGCCAACAACGATCTCGCTGTACTTCATATTTCCTCTATTACAAACGTCGATTCATTTACCAGCAGAGCATCTGAAGAATTATTTCACATGGATCATGTAGAAAAAAAAAAAAAAAAACGAACACGAAAATGGAACTGTAATAACATTTTTTATTCCTTGTTGAGAGCCGTTCTTAAACATTTTGCAGGAATTTTCCCTTCGCAAGAAGATCGAAAAATAACCACTTTTGACGCTCTGTTTTCATCCCATATGAATTTTATCTTTAATATTACCGATTGATAATAATGTCACTGCGATATTGTCCGCAATGATTGCAAATTATCTTCTCCACGTTTCACCTATATCGATAATACAGAATATCAAACAACAATTATTTAATTTCACGTTGTTGTTGACTTTATTAATTTTTACGATAAAGTGCATTCTCTGGAAGAGATTTTACGATTTACGATTTTCTTTTTCATTCCTCCTTTCACCTACGATGGCTCTTAAACAAGAAACGATATCGTAACGAGAAATACAACTTACCTGAGCGTCCACTTTGGTTCCACTAGTGTTGTCCCATACGACCTCGCTATTAGGGGACTTTTTACCGAACATTTTCTTCACCGCCTTCACTACCTTCAATTCGTCGAACCTAAGACTTGAACTGGCCGTTGCTAAATCTTCCGGCTTCTTCGACATTTCCGTCGCGGAAGACCCTACCGAGCTTAGGATCGATATCAGATCCCTATTAGAGCAGACCATGCCCGCAGCACCGAAAACGGGTGCTCTCGCGGCTCTTGGCAGTTCCGAGACGCGCTTTCGGAGAGAAGACGTCGGCGAAACCGACAGAGTAGGCATTTCAAAGAATCGTTGTTTCGGCTGTTCAGTGTAACGTTGAACAGAACTGTTACCCTCCAGCGGCTGCATTTCGTACACTTGCTCCGTCGACGTCCTGTACATCCTTAAGCGCACCTGGCAAACGGATTGCTTTTATTCGAAAGACAGTTTCTTTTTTATCATAATTCGTGCGTTATGATACATGTTTCGATGATTGAGCCGTTAAACGTGACAAAGCGATGGAATTGTTTTGCACAGAAATTCTGGTTCTAAAATTATGTTAGGGATTCTAGGGCGTAATAACATCTTGGAACGCAAAGTTATCGATGTGTCGATGAAAGTTAAGCGAGCTTTATCGAAGCACACGTTCGAGTCTTTGGGCGATTGCTAGGAATACGCGTAATGTTCTTTTCTGTGAGCTGAAAAGTTGAACGACTATAAAAGGCGTTTGTAGAGGATTTCAAAGCTGAAGAAGAAGCAATACAAATGTTTAGAATCAGAAATTATCTGTTTATATAGAAATCTGTTTGATGCAAAATCTAAAATCAATCAAATCGGATTGTACGGACGTATTTGTCTGTATTAATCCTTTGACGTCGATACCAACGATGTATATAGCGAATGGCGGTTATCAGCCAAGATTATGAGCACGTAGGGAAGAACAGAACTGAACGCTTGCTGTTCCAATAATGACGATCCATAAAAGTCTGAACTCTAATAAAAAAAACGCATGATAACGAATACAGCGCGTATTCTTTCGTATGTCTTCAATGAATATGTATAAGTTTGCTCGTAACAGAGTTGAAAAATGCCTGTAGCGTTCCAAGTTTGAACAACGTTTGTGTCGCGCGAAAGTTGATCAATATCTGAACCGTTTGAACGTTAACAAGTATCTTTTTCTGTGTTCGAGGTGTGAATGCCGCGAGTGTCATGACCAGCCTTTCACGTGCTCTTGGCGCGCCTTCTACTGGCAAAGATGGGTCGCTACTTGAACTAACACGAGATGTTAGTTTTCCGAGAAGATCACGATATCTCTGCGGGTGAGGAAGTTCGGCAACTTGTACCGCTGTAATATAATTCCAAATTACCCTGCGGAGATACCGAGTTTACGACACGTCCCTGGCGATTGAGCGCGGGATGAAGCAAATTTCTATGTTATTGCTTAATAATTTATGATTCCAATTGAAAAATAAGCTTCTTCGCGACCATGCTATAAGCTTCACCGACGAAGACGTGCTTCCTTAGCGAGGCTCCTGACGAACAAGGAATGAAAACCATAGCGACTCGATTCGTCCGTAATTTTAACTGTTAATTTTCGCCTAATTAATAATTGTTCTAACTCCATCTAAAAAAGAAGAAAAAAAAAGTAATTGATGAATCCACGTATGCGTACATTGTTATAAAGAACGATATGATGTGTAAATAATTATAAGTTACAAAGAATAAAATAATAAATAATACGATGAAAATTGTATACCTGGAGAGCAACGAATATTTGGTTCTTTCAAATCTTAACTTCGCACGATCGTATAGAAGTTCGTCAACTTTAAACTCGGTTTTTCTTAGTCTGCAAACTAGCGGAGATAGAGCGACTAAAATAAACGAAAGATCCTTACCTTCCTCGCTTTTATGTCTGCGATGTTATCCATAACGTCCAACTGACGATTACTGCCAAACAACGTCGATGACACTCTTTCCATCGTAACGACCGAATTTCTTCGGCCATCTAGCTGAGGAGCTGGTCCTGATTCTTCTCCGCTACGATCGCTCATTCGTCTCATCTGTCGACACAAACATCAAGATAGTTTCGATACGCGAGAACTGTCGTTGTGACGATCGAGCCTGGCGAAAGTCAAATTGACCAACTTTATCTTTGGACAATCTCATAATTTCGCAATTTCATCGTCCAAATACACGATTGATTCTCACAAAACCTCTAGTTCCTTAGAGCTTAACGCCACGCTCATCTTTTCACTTTTATCGCATATTGTCTCACCACTTGCGATACTTGTAATTACTTTTCTCTACTTTTCAATTTTGGAGTTGGTCAATGTGATTTCCGAATGGCTCGATTGACTATGCGAGTCATGGATAAAGATGACAATTAAACTATTCAGATTAGTCATGTTGCTTCGTCAAACGATTTGAATTCAAGCAATTCGAAACCATTTTGTCAATGTGAACCTATTATTTTACCAATGTGAATCTGTAATTTTGCTTGAAATGTCCTTCCAAGTTTTTATGATGATTCAGACTGGTCAAGTTACCTGAATCAAGCAACTATTTTCAAGTTACTTGAAACTATTTTGTTAACGTGTACAGTTGCTTGAATCAAGCAACTATTTTCAAGTAAGTTAGAATCATTTTGCCAATGTGAACCTGTAATTTTGCTTAAAATATCCTTCCAAGTTTTTATGATGTTTCAGAATGATTGCCACGTTAGAACGAAGTAGCTTCAATAAATAATTGATATGCAGCGACATAAAGAAAGTAGTGGCAAAGTAAAAATTTTAATGTAAATCTTTCGATGGATTCAAAGGCGTAATAAAAAAAGGTAATAAAAAGATTTCGAAGCAGAACTAGATTATTTGAAATCCTCTGACGAAAATGCTACGATAGAAGGTCCTTTAGTGCGGAAATTACGTTACAGAATTTTTTCGAATGGAAAGAACACAATGTAGTTATTGATTTTGAAGAACGTTCCATAAAATATTGAGTTACTTAAGCTGCTTATATTTTGATTTTTGTAAATAAGCAAACGCGTATTGTTTATCATTTTATTGTTAACTTATTTATTCCATCTTTTCTATTATTCGTTATTTAATATTAAAAATTATACTTATTTTCTTAAAGTTGATTCATATAATTATCATGCTTTCCTTTATGAATTAATTGAATGTTAACGCGTCGCGTAATTTATAAGTATTAAGAAAAATCGTTTATTCGAGTACATTATTCACCTGGTGTAATGTCACTCAATTAAGAAGCACGAAAGAATATATTCTTGTTCGATTTATCGCGAAAAATAAAATCTTGCACGTGTGTACAAGCTGTTGGTTTCATCCAAAAACTACGACGCATGGGATAGAGAAACAGATATATATGCAAATGCACGTAATATATAAGAGAAAAACGTATGTACGAGTCGATAAATCGAAGTACGAACTGAAAAGGGAAATTTAAATTTTATCGAAAATTCTACTTCTAATCGACGTCTGCGTAAGATACGAGGACTAGCTGTTGGCGAGATACGGAAGCAATTTGTAGGTTCGAAGGGGAATATCGAGAAACTGGTGGAATACGCGAAGCTGTCGCCAAATTTTAACGTCTAATAACTTCCAATGGCTGTCTGATATCCGCACGGTAACACTTCCAACGAAATAACGAGAGCGATTCGCAAAAGAAAATATCGACTCGCAACATTCGCTCTGGGCACGTGCTGCGTGAGCGCGTCTGCGTAATCCGTTTTTAACGGGCGAAAAAGTCAGTGTTATTGCTAAAGCGAACGTACTAGGAAAAAAGTAGCGAAGCGTAGAACTTTAAAAATAAAACAACATTTTTCCACGTTATATTCCTTCTGATATTTACGAAGCCTTCGTGTGCCAAAAGAATCTGACATTCTAATGTGACAATAAATAGGAAATCTTTTAAGCAAAAAGAAAAGAAAAATACATATATCTCGAGTTCTCATTGGGATTAGGGGCGTGTAACGAATCTTCATTTGGATTAACCATTGTTGTTATACGATATGGATGATATTTACTGGTACCGATATGATTACAGTACCGATATGGTACAGAGTTTGACAAGTAACCGTGGCAATTAGATACTCGAGATGCCAATGACAATGATCTTAGGTTCAATAACGAATCCACGGTCAAAGGGATAACAAATACGTCTTCTTCCAAAGTCTAAGTCGTACTGAGCTTACTTGTCCACAATTCAAGTGTAACTCAACTTACTTGTCTACGATATAAGTAGAACTCAACTTACTTGTCTACAGTATAAGTAGAACTCCCTCAGTCCAAATGGAACTGCACTTATATACTCGTCTCTGTACCCCTCGGGTCAACTATATTTTTAAGGAGATCTATACAATTACTCCATAGCTTTGTTAGGTAAAAACGTCCATGCCATGACCGTGGCTACGTTTAGCGACCAGTTATGTCACTTCGAGCCCAAGCCTACTGTCATAAATCTCGGGTAAACATAGTCGGATTAAATCATAAACAACTACTTCTGAGTTTTATTATTTAAGTGCAGCTATAATAAAAAGTCTAGACTAAAGTATTGGGGGTCTTCCCAAAAATTCCAAAAGAAAGGCCCCGATGTCCTTTTATCTCCAACATGTATATAGGAGAAATAAAATAGTATAGTAATTTTTTAATTGCACACTAAATTAGTATTAAATTCCATACGATATTTTCAAAGATCTTGTATCTTTGAATCTATCAGATAATTTTCGAGAAAGGTCCTGTAACTTCCATATACATTTTCCGATCCATTTCAAATTTTTCCAATACAATACTCGCGTCTCGTTACAGCGCCAGCGAAATTTCCAAATATCTCGCATGACACGCATCGCACATTCGTGAAAACATTCCGTGATAAACGTTGGAACGCTTTCTCAAGCCATTGGGTATATCGCACCGAATAATTTCGAAATTTCACTGGCGCTGTAACGAGACAAAACTATGCTGATTATTATTATTATACGTGCAAAATGTGGAACAGATTTGAAAATGTATCACACAAGTATCGGAAAAAAGATCATCGAATTATTGGAAAAACCAATTTTGTTCGCTACGTCGATAAGCCACGGTAAATAGCGAGATCGTTTTTGAGACTAATAGTGCGTTTAAAACTACTGTTCATACCGTGTGCTAATTTTTCACTAATACTAAATAAACTACGTTCGCAAGTAAATGTCCAGAATAACGTAATTTCCATCTGCATCGTCGGTTTCGTTTCAAATTTCACTGTTATAATTCTCGCAGCGATTCCTGTCTCGTTACAGCGTTAACAAACTTTCGGAAAGTGTCGCGTAATGCGCATTTGGAAAAAATTTTCCGTTGCGAACGTTGGAATAGCAGCGCGAGCCACCGCGCAAACAGCGGGAAACAATTTTTCCTTGGAAAACTTGGAAGCTCGTGTCATCGTTTAGAACACGTACCTGCGTTGTGTTTTATCGATGTTCGGTACTTTGAAGTCTAAGTATAAAGTGCTTGCACGGTGCAACTAATCCGTGACAAATCGAGCAAAGTAGAGGCTGCATTTCATCGAATCAAGGAACGTTTGACGTGTACACCGTGACATACAGAAACTTGTACATCTCTGAAAGCCAACGCTTTGATGTTTAACGATGAATGCTCAATTCTCAGAAACGATGCTGTCGTTGAAATTAAGCTAGTCGTTTCTGCCGGTGTACGCGGAATTTCCTTTCTATGGGCTCTCGCGTACAAACGTGTTTATGTTCATTTACACCGTCTTTCTATACGAGAGGTCTAATCAGTTTGTAGAGCCGATTTATCGGTTTCTGTGCGTACAGCTGCGTTACCGTTCGTCGAACGAATCATGCAAACCAGACAATTGCCCGATTTTAAGACGCGACACGATAAACGCGAACAACTGGTTCAGTGGGACGACGATAATATCGATCAGAACGTTCTACGTAAAATTAGTTAGAAACGATCCGCCTGTTACGATCGAACTTGGGCTATTGGCATCGATTGTGGTAGTTACACTTGGCTAGCAAGTGTAATTAGAAAAATACGAATCCTTGGCAAATTAACGAATAGTTTCTATCGAAATTTACTCTTAACCGAAGCATTTATCTTTTATACGATATCATACACAGCAACTGGAGAACCCGGAGAAGCGTTACCACTGCGAGAATTACGCTCAGCTAATAAACGCAAACGAACGAGAGACAAATATTCTGATAAGTTCGGCAAGCAAATGTTATCTCGTTTCTAGAAATAATTGTTAATAAGGAATATGCTAACAAGGAATTTGCTAATAACCGTAAGGTTGTATTAAGCGTACGATTTATGCTAAATATAAATTGCACGAATGCGACGACAGTTCGTAACAAATTGAGTTCGATAACGACAATGTTAATTGTTTATCGTTTGTGCAACGCTATGAGGCGATTCTTCTCGAAAAATTGCAAGTGCCGAAACGACAGTAATTAACGCCATATTATTATAAAATAAATTCTAGGTAGTTTTAACGCGAAAGATTTATACTGTTTGAATAAATTCTCGTTCGTAAGTATTTGCCCGAATGCTGGTCTCGTGCGAAACGCGATAATTAAAATTGCGGATTTTTAGCATACGCAATACACGCAAGAAGATATAAAATTGCACAAATATTTAAGATATAATTGTAGATGAAACTTTCAGTCTGAGATCCAATCGAACCGGTAGCCTTTCTAAAACCGATCTCTACTTTCAAATCAACTTTAAATTTCAGCCTGTTTTTATGAGAAAATTCTCAAACTAATATGATGCTCCTCGGACAGCTCTTCTCTGCCTTCTCTTTCGCTCTCCACTCGTCTCCCCCTAGAGAACAGCGTAATAGGACTACGTGTGCTCGTAGTCGGAGACAAAATTGGCGTTCAGGTGATATTCTACGGGAGCTTATTTTTCTAGATGACTCGTAACCCTGGCAAGTGTCAGTCTTTAATCTCTTAACGTACAATTTTGCTCCGCCTAACCGGTCAAAGACGCGCAATTTCTTCCTCGATCTACGTTCGCGATCTAAAGACGCTCGATTATACGCACACAGAGACGCACGAAGATACTCGAAGACTCTTAGAAACTTTTCACTTTTCCTATATTACACGAAATATTTAGAAACTTCATTAACAGCACGACGAGCCACGATTATACGTGAGTGTGAAATTTCTAAAATTTCTAATTTCTCTGCAAAACCGTATCCAGAAGTTACATAAAATATTCGTCGCGCAAAGACGATGAAAATATTTGAGCAGTCAATTATTCGCTGTGTTAAGCCACGATATTTAGCGAAACGATCTTTATCACCAGTTGTAATGTTTAAGACTACTTCTATTCATGCTGTATACTAATTTTTCGCTAAATGTATATTTGCCATAAATATTACAATTACAAGACATCATAACTGTTACAAGAGAAGTTTCTAAAGTTGCGATATGAAGGTTGATGTTTTTAATTAAAAAATTTTTGATCGCGAATAACCGTTAAAACGGATTAAAGTTTTTTTGATTGCCGGTAATCGTTATCGACGAGAGAAATTTCAGTTTGGTTACCAATAACCAACATAAATGACCGGATTTTTAAAATATTTTTTTTTTTTTTTTTTTTTGTTACGATTAACTGTTATCCGTGGCGAGAAAATTTTATTTTGGTTATCGATGACCATTATCGATGGCAAAAATTTGCTCTACATTGTCAATTATCACTGGCTATATTATCAATCGTTATTAACGTCACTGATAATTATTGGGTTGGAAACTAGGTGATTGCGAATTTTGTCATTATCATCTAATGACAAAACCCGCAATCACCTAGTTAACAAGCCAATAGTACGTGTGTTCGCAGTTATTCATAAAACTTGTGTGTTTTATCGAGCAAACAAAAAGATATGAAAATATATGAAACGAATAGGATGAAAGATATCGCAGTAGAATATTTTTATTAACAGTTGCACCGTGATATCTTTTATATTATGCTTTGTTTCGTACATTTTCGTATCTTTTTGTTTGCTTAATAAAACATATCAGTTTTATAATTAAGCTCCTTTACGTTGCCAGTGAAAACCGATTATCAGCAATGTCAATAAATATCGACGATAGTCGAATGTGACTAGAAAATATTTTTTTCATCGATATTGCTTGGCGATAATCGAAAATCAATTTCGCCATCGATAATGGTTATCGGTAACTAAAGCAAAATTCGGTTTTCCTTGATAATGGTCACTGTTCGATAACCGAACAAAAATTCAGGTCACTTCCATTGATTACTGTTTCAAATTAAATTCCCATGATCTAAAATTATTATCGAGCGACCGAGGAACATATCGAATCGTTCGTAATGATTATTCGTAATCAGAATTATTAACGATTAAAATTCTTGAATCGTATCGCTTTTGGAGAAATTGAAAACTGGCTTTTAACGTAGTAAAATATTAGTAGTAAAAATATTTAACGTAGTTGTTATTTTGGAGCTTCGCTTGTAACTTCCACGTAGATTCCCAGATTGATTTCTAATTTTCCTATTGTAATATAACAATTAATACGATATAATATAATAATCTTAATATTAGATTATAAATATTAACATTGTAGGATTTTTTTATTTATTTATTTTATTTGGGTATGGTCGTTGTCACAAGATCACCGGCGATCTATCGGTTTCGTGATTTCTTGCGTCTCCGACGTGACACAGGCAACCTCTTGTACCATGGCTCCGGTATACACACGTTCCATCCACCATGGGATGACCCATGGTCAAGTAGACTTTCTTAGTTAATCAAGGTTTTCCCCGATATTACAATATTACAGCAACGATAGTTCCAATGCGGTGCATTTGATACACGTCCGGCAGTGAAAAATGACGAGGATACAACAACAACAACGTTCGAAAAACTTTGAACCGCAAGGCGGGTAATGCTTCGAGAATTCCTCTTTAAACGAAGAACTTCGATGCAGTTGAACGTTCTCAAGTTAAAATTACGCCAACTATGTTCGAGTAGTGCGCTTTCCAGCTTTATGCTGTTTTTACGTTCTGAAGAGAAAAATGATTTAAGTATTTCGGGTGGAAATTCTGCGAGTAGAACGAGAGTTTTAGTTCTTGCTTTTCCAGCAGTTGTCGTTTTAATAATTTTAACCTTCTTAATACAACCTGCATGCGATAGTTTCATAGTTGAAACATTTATTCCCTGGCACAGCACTTAAAAATGATATATATACGGTTTTCATTATCAGATTCGAATACGCGCGTATTGAATTTAGTTAAAATTTTAATTGAATATAAAATACATTATCGCTTGTTTCATTGGATAATGTAACGAATTTCTCGTAATAATATAGGAATTTCATCAAAACGAGTAAATCAACACGTTGATTGACGAAGTTTGAACTACCTGTTGAAAAGTTTAACAATAATGTATTATATATGTATCTGTTCATCAACCATCACGAATCAGCCAAATAATAATTGGAAATAAATTTCATTGATATTTCGTTCCGTTAATAATTAATATGATATTGCCTATAAAAGCGAACATACTTCTTTATTAATACGTTGTCTCAGCGTAGTTTTAATATGTAGATAGATATGAGAAAGACAAAAATAGCGGAGATAGTTCAACGTGCAAGTTTGATGTACGGAGCCCGGTCCGAGTGATACGAAGAAGCAAGCACCGCGTGATTCTTCGTGGAAATATAAATGAAATATATATAGCATAAAAATTTTTGCATTCTCGACGTGGTTGTCGAGAAAATTGAGTTTGAAAATTTATCAAGCATACCGGAACGTGGGTAATTCCGGACTGGACGGGACTGAATAATCGACATGGAGGTCATTTTACGTGTGGAAACAAGTCGAAAATGTGGAGTAACATGTTCCCGTTTAAGGCTTCATTTTCGAGATAATAAATGTTAACGAATAAATGAGAAATTTTCAAATTTATTTTTCTGGGAAACAAAGCGTTCTACGAAGAAATGTTATTTTACGTTTTCGACTTATTTTCACACGTGAAACCACCTCCTGTCGATTATCTAGTCCTACTTATTCCGGAACATACCGTCGTTTAAGTATACTTGATAAATTTGCAAATTCGATTTTTTCGCCAACTAAGTCGAGTTAAAACTAGCAAAATGTTATTTTTAAAATAAAAATTAGATAATAGAAAGTAGATAGAAAATAACATTTTGTCAGTATATATATAATTATATATATAATTTATTAAATTTCATCTGTCGGCTACAAAATGAAATTCATTTACGCACGTGG
Source organism: Bombus terrestris (assembly GCF_910591885.1). Classification (NCBI taxonomy): domain Eukaryota; kingdom Metazoa; phylum Arthropoda; class Insecta; order Hymenoptera; family Apidae; genus Bombus; species Bombus terrestris. The sequence goes on along the minus strand of NC_063271.1, from coordinate 19,361,824 downwards.
AGTTCTCATTCACATTTGTCGGAGTTATCATTCAACCTCAATGCACAGATTAAACATAGATTATTATATAGATATATAGTGCACTCTATACAGCATAAACATTGTATTAATTATCGGTTTATTATTATTATTATTATTACCTATTTATCGCAGCAAGGTTTAAAGGATAGTGCTGTCTGTGTTACGAAACACGCGCGTTGCATGTTAATTGGTGAAGTAACTTTACATGTGAGAACGACGAATGTAATTTCTCTTTAATAGACAGAACATTGTCGAAATTTTCGACAAATACAAACCCGTAACACGTAAGTAGGAAAGCGATAAAAGTCAACGATTCGTTTATCGCAATTTCCACTTTTAACAACGTCTCAAACGTTATTCCAGCGTATATTGCTCGAAATTGAATAGAAATTTGTGCAAGTTCTTAGTTAATAACGTTAGAGAAACGAATAGCGCGTTAATAATTTGCAACTCGTATTAGTTGGTGAAAGTTTGCGTATTACGTGTTCCGGTCGAAAAGTTTATCGACTTGATAAATTAACATAGCATTGTGACAGCGTAGCAAAGAATACGTGCTTAACATTCGATTAATATTACCATTCGCTTGAAATTAACTTCTTCGTGAAAATTTAATATCGATAGGATAAAGAGGATATCACGCGGATTATCTCGAGATCAGAAATTAAATTACTTGGTAATTTGATGTTAAAATTTCTTATTATACACAATGTGTTTCAGTAATTGAATATACGCGAAATTAACTTACGATATTATTCATCGAATTATAATGAAACAATTAGCTAGCAATTCGTTTATTCTATTATTTTATTATGTGTATGTTGAACAGAATTTTATACGTTTCTCGTACCTACTACGTGGTAGACATAATTTATTATTATGGTTTATCATCGTTTATAATTTAATAATCATTTAACGTTGAAATTCGATATAATATTCCGGCGGAATTATTCTTTCACTATCATAATGAATTTAATAGCAGCAAATTTTATATATAAACGTAATAATGAATGCAACGAAAGTAAAGGTATTATATTCACTTTCGTTAAAGTAATCGGTTAATCATTAGAATACAATCTAACGATTATCAATATTAAAGAGCATCGCTTGTTTACTTCTTATAGCTTCGCCGCCTTCCGCATATTTTATATCTTCGTTCAACGTTTTAATTTTAGTACACGAACATTAACTTTCATAAATCGTCAGAGCTAATCTGTTACAATGTAATCAGGAAAGATAATTAAAAACTGAGCAGGTTAATTAGCCTAGTTCCATAAAGGACCAAATTAAAAATCCAATCAACAACGTACTTGAGCCAAGCTTAAATTCGATGCATGTGTTAAATTAACATTTCAACTTATTAATAATTCAACGATACTCTCCGCTGCATTGATCCTTTTTTTTTTTTTTTTTTTAATTTAGAACGAAATACAATAGCCTGCTATTTTATTTATTGCCGTTACACGCTGTCGCTATTATCAGTTGTTTCGGAAAACTAGAAATAACAGGGAATTACATTTCTATATATCCGTCGCTCGTTACATTACATTGACGTTTTATAGATATTTATAACGACGGTCTCTGACATTTACGTTGTCGATCGATGTAAGATAAATGAATTTCAGGAAGGAAGAGAATTGACATTTGATCATTTCAATTGCAATTACACGTAATCACAAACCATTTCGATAAAGCGAAATTTAATTTTACAAATACGAAATAAACCGAACAGATCGTCAATATATTTTTAACCCTTCAATAAATAGACACAGTAGAGGCCATTCGATTCTGAAATTGAAATCTGAATTTTCATTTCGGTTATCACGGTATAACGGAGAACTTTAGAATCTTTAACGTTCATGTACGTCCGAATATAAAAGGAAAAACTTAACGAGTAAACGCACGTTAGATTGATTTTTATGAAACAGAAATTACAATAAATGAAATTATCACTCAGAAACATTCACTCAGCGTTTCGTCTATCCTTGGTTCGTACGAATACCGAAAAATTCTATTTTATCATATCATTTATCTAGTAATCCTGATCAATTATTTTCTAATGTTATAGAAAACCAGCAGGTGTTGCAACGTTCATTAACGAGCATGTACACATGTTAGCCATGAGATGTAGATTATACCTTTTAGTAAACAATTTCATTTGCCGTGGAAATTGAAGTTAGGACGTTTTAACGCTTTTTATTCCCCTTTTTTGCTTCTTATGACGCTATAACCATAACGCACTGGCAATGGTGATAATGTTTTTAAACTTTCTTTCTTTTGTTCATATTATGTTGCACATAAATATACGTGAAATAAGGTAATAATAATAATAGTAATAATAATAATAATAATAATAATAATAATAATAATAATAATAATAATAGTCGCTTATAAGTTTCCACTCACAGGGATGTTGTTACATTAGGCTGTTGCAATTTGTTTGAAACGACAAGTATATTCGTCAAACACAAAGTGACTGCTACAATACAGAATTAAGTTGTAATAAAACGACCGTTTCATTTTTTAATGTTATTACCAACAGGGCTCGTCGTGAGGCAAAATATTGCCGCTTCTTCGTGACGACTATACTCGTCGAAGACGGCTAACTGGTTAAGTCTATCCGTTTAATGTACTTATCATTTTCCACAGCTGCCTGCTGTCTTCCTATGAAATGTTCTACTTTCCTCTTATAAAATTTCTACGGAGACGAGTTCCATTGTCGCAAATTTCGCTCCTCGATCAATCGAATTATTTATGGGATGCTCCGACAACCATAATAGGTAGAGCAACGCGATGAAAATAATATAATACGTTGATATAACGTATAAATTAATTATATCACGTATCATGGAATGATATATCATCGATAATGTCATTACCAAAGCGTCGATCTGAATAGTTTCGTTTAAGTTTGATAGCTAATCGCTAGCAAACTGCGTCGTAATAAATTGTCCTGGCTGATAGGAAGCAATTATACAAATTGAACGCGCGAATAGTCCGAGAAATTGTCTGAAGAAAGCATTATCTCTTGGAAATTTCATTAGAAGGTAAACACTGCGTGGGTGGAACCCTATCTGTAAATTTGCAGTTATTTCTTATTGGGTGATCTCCTCATTAATTTTACAGGGGGTGCTAACAAGCAGACTGACGAACGAGGCTAACATTCCCTTTTGAACGCTTCTGCGAATTCTCCGTTGCCTTTGCCAGCTTTCTGTCCGATTATACAAAATCTATCAAACGAGAATTTATCAATAAACCGCAGATTGTCGTACAAATTAATATAATTGTATACATTAATATAATTGTAAATATTATTGGCGGAACGGAGCTTAAATAAAGTACTTTGCCTCTGATAATTCATATATTTTCGCCGTGCTACGCACAAATTTTCTAACAAACGTATAAATATTAGCGGCATACTTGAAAACCACAAATACGATAAGTTCGTGTTTGTTCATTCGATGACCTTCGTGTCGCTTGTTGACTACAAAGAAATATTTTGATAAATAAGACATAATCGATAAATAATAATTATAAAAATAAACGAATAAGTAAATCTAGAATATTTTGCAAAGGAACAGTAATACTGGAGCAACTCTTCTGTTGGTCCAACTTAATAAACTTGATTGCAGAAGATAAAATTCTCGATCGTTGATCAAAGCAAAGTCGAAGATGCAAAGACACCTCTCTACACGCTGGAAGCATAAAACTTCACAAGATAAAATAAAAGATCGAAATCGTAAATTTGAAGGGATAAAGTCGCTGTTCCGATGTAAGCGAGATATCATTAACTTTCACTCTCACCTACGAATGGTCATAAATGTCTCAAAGCGTACAGAAGACACCAGGGAGAAACGATATAGCATCGATAAAACTTTTATTATTAAAAAAAAAAATTACCACATTCGAAGTTTTTATTTGGGGACTTTGAAACGCTCCCTGCTAAAAACCTTTAACGCCCCCCCCCCTATATCTTCTTCTTTTTATACCTCGGAAGCAGTTTCACAAGTTTCCTGCCCTTTTCATTATTTTAGACCTAATAAGAAGATATTTTTAAGGTGAAAAAGACAGTACGTTTATCATCGATGTCAGTCCGGTTAGATTCTATGGTAAATTCATACAGAATATCTTAATCAGTTAATTGTCTTTGACGAGTATACTCGTCGTGCGTAAAAAATAGTTAAAACTTGCTGTTTTCAATTGCGATAAATTTCGGCAATAAAGTTGAAAAATAAAAAAGTCGTTTCGTTACAACTTAACGCTAGAACTACCGATAGTTAACACGAAGCTATTTCTACTAAAACCAGCGAAAATGACTGGTCTTTAAAAAATACGTAACAATGGAATATTTTTATATTTAGTGATTTATTACTTTCTTACAGAAGGAATTCCATGTTATGTAGTGCATTTTTGGGATTATTAATCCATCTGGGACCATCATCCCTGAACTAGGATTGATACACTTATAATAGGATTGATACACTTCCTGATAAATGTTATCATTATATCGAATGACACGCAGTAAAAATTTTAAGAACGCGTGGCAAGTTGTACAAAACGAGGCAACTGGTTAATTGGGATTCAGATTGTGGGAAACAGATTGTGGGACCTTTTTACCCTTTTACACCTTGACAAGTACCGGTAATTTTAACTGATATTGGTATAGGTAGCCTTGATACATTATTTTGAGTTTGAATACATAAAAAACAAAACAAGATTCATTATATTATTCTTTTAGTTATCGTTGCAAAAGTCATTACATCATTGCGGAAAAAAATATAACATGAAGTAGGAATTTTAAAATAAAATTGTAAAACCAGTCAATTTCACTAGTTATTCTGGTTTAGTTTATTTGACAACTTAATTCCATACTACACAGTTGCACATACCCTGTGTTTGAATATACTCGTCATCGCTTTTTAGGAAAACGTTTTCCAAACAGGTGGCAACAGTCGACTGGCCAAGTAGATTATTAGCAACTTCGTCAAGAAAGTTTCTAATTTTATGAAGGAAACGTAAAATGTAGAAATTGGTAATTTTAAACACGAAAAAAATGTAAAGATTGTATAGCTTCAGTATAGGTTCAGTCGCTATCTCCCTTTCAGAACATTTTAGAAATCATCTACAAGATCATATTGACCATTAATTCTCAATCTTTTCGTCCCCTTCGTGTCTCTTATGTCAGATTGAAGGGAATGTCAACGATAATTTACCTTCTACCCTTGGTGAACAACTTTCAGATAGAAATGGCGGAACCTTCAAGATATATCGAATGATATTTATTAAGCCGTCCCATTAGGGTGAACGAGAACGGAATGTAGCATTAACTTGGTACATAAAATCCCACCCCACTTTGTCTCCAGCATATTGCTTGTACGGTTCTGCAACCATGTAACATTTGCCCCTAATGCGATACAAGTATGAGAAGAGCTTCGGTATGTTGCAGCCTAAGTATCGTGAATTACGAGCGCAATAAAAATGTTAATGCTACAACAAGGAAAACAACGTTCCGATTTGTTTAATTCTTTTAATTCGAATCACGAAAAAAGCACATGTTCATTCAAAATGATAGTAATCCGTGTTATGAAAGAAGCAAGGACGAGCATATAAATTGATTTGAATTTTTCAAAATATTTGTTCAGATGGCGAATCGAAGAGATGAAAGGCGAATCGAAAGTTGAAAGATTTCGGAATAAATTATTTTTTTAACGTTCTGTACGTGTGCGAATCTTCGAAAGAAGTTCAAATTTCCGTTGCTCTAAACCCAGATAAAGAAAACTTGAAAAATAAACCTTTACCTTGTTCATCGCAAAAACTCAAGTCGTTTGATCTGACCTTACGAAGAAATTATTCAATTGCGAAGGATGTTGCGATAGTATTGCCGTTCACTGTACATGACCATTCTATGGCAAATCGATCATTTTTTCACGTCGATATCAGGGATTCTTTTTTTTCCAACTTGCCAACTCGAGAAAGCGAAAAAACTTTCGACAGATCTAACTCACGAAGATGGAAGAGATCGATTTACGTAAATGGAAAGATGCGTAGCTATCTTTGAATAAATAAAAAACTTACATATTATTTAAACGAAAAAGGTCGTTTCAACAAAGATCCATTTTGAGATCAAAACAAAGATCCAAAATTTCTCCCTATCGCGCTCTCTTTTCTCTCATCTTTACACACTCATTGTGTAATATCATGGTCATATATGCAAGTTTCAACAATGTTTCGACCATGTAACGAGCTATCCTAATCACATCGAACTACCACGGAAAATGCAGTCGAACAAGCAGACTAACGCCAATGATTCATAGACTCGTGGCAAATGAAAATTAATCGCTGCGAGTCTTTTTCCTGTCGTTGCTATATACTATGTATGTATGTATATATGTACGTACATTTATATATGTAGCTTGCTCCGGACATACAGACTAACAGATAATAACCGAAGAGAAATATCCAGGCTGTGTCACACGACAAAAGCCACTAGCATGATTTAGGATGCCACCAGTGTTAAAGGATATGCATCTATTATTTATAGTGATAAAAATTCTATTACTTTCTTCTCACAGTACTGTGTCTCACTAGACTGTGAATATTTATTGCGCGCTCATATTTCCACGAAAATAATTAAGAGAGACACTTGAACCGGAAGTTGCCGTTATTTGTTAAATATTATATTAGATCGTGGCAAAAGTTTCTTTCGTTCTATAAGGAAATCATAGACGCGCAACATTTTTCTGTTTTCTATTATTTTATCGAATTACGTACGATCCATTTTGTCCTATTAAGATGAAGATCGCATTGTTTGACTGAATTTTCGTGTTTGTATAAAGATGCGTTGTCGTAAAAGATACGTTCGTAAAACAAAGACGATTAGGGGACAACCTGCTGTTGTTACAAGCAACAGGTACTCTACTTTAGATATTTTATACGTTTACGTATACGACATCCGATACGTTTTTACACGTTATGAGCACGTTGTATCCATTTCTGCATGATTTCAGATTTCTCTTGAACGTATAAAACGACCACGATATACATATTCCAACGAAAATAAATAAAAACCCGCTTCATTAACCAGGCACACGTCAACGCGTAAATTCAACAAATTGTGGAACTTTGAAATTGCACGCAGAGAATACGTGGATGCGTATGGCGCAATTTTTATTTTCTGCCACAATTCACCCTCGGAGAGTGAAATCTACCTCTGAAAATTTCCCGCTATTGCTGTAACATTGACGGATACTTTTATCGAACGATAGGCGCTGATCGAAAGATGTAACTCTCGTCCGAAAAGTTTCTTTCTATGTATACTTGTGGCTTGAAAGCTATAACGGAAAATCGGAAAGTAGGCCGATTCTCGGAGGTGAATTTCATCCCCTTAGAGCAACTTTGGACAGCGAAAGAATGTCCTGTACGCGTCTCGGAAGTTTCATAATCTCATCATTTCGAAACTTGTCTTGTAAGTAGAAAATTTGCTTATATCTGTTTTTAATATTTTATACGCTTCTGCATTATTTCGTACACTCTGTGTACTCGTTTTCGAATTTCTCATAAACGCAGAGAAAACGTACGCGACGACTGTTCTATGCATCTCGTTTTTTGAAAATGAACGATAATCGCAAGAACTTGTAACGTTGAAGAACGAGCCACTGACTGTCGTCGTTGATCTCTCAGATCATCCTCGCTTTTATTTAATTACAGCTAAGTGGAAAACATCGGTAGCGAACACAACGTCGTCGATATCCCGTACAATACGTCGTGTTACGATATTACGGTGAACATCATTTGTCAGCATCGGCTTCCCGTTGCCTTCGGCTTGCCATCTGATCTTTACAATTCTTGCGAATACGCCTTTCAACGACGCTTTAAACTCGTGGCCGTATTCCAGGACAACGCACACCGCGCCCGATAGAAATATCGAAAGCGAAAGCTTTCTCTTGTTGGCGGATGAATGCCCGTGAAAGCTCCGGATCGATAAGGGACACGGTATGTTAAATTCTTTTTCTTCGAAACAGGTCTGATGCAGCTTTCGATTTCCCGGAGAAGCGATTCACGCGATAATCGTTTCCCTTTGCGACGATTCTGTGAAAAGCTTCACACGCTTTTCCGCTACACACGACAGATCGTCACTCTTTCTATCGAATAATCCAAGCCGAATCCAAGTTCGACAAGACCAATTCCGCAAAATTCCTGTCTCTCGCTATTCCTCGTGTAGAAGATTTACTAAGTTGAAATTTCACAGATCGTAGCTGCTAAGCTACTCGTAAATTACTCGCAAATCCTTTCGTAACTTGTATCTCGTCCTTGCATCGCGTTTCTGCATATTCTTCCCAATAAATTCTAATTAAACCGCGGATCCATATTTTGGAGAATGTAAAAAGGTAGAATCTCGGTTGAAAATTGCCTTACCAACCAATTGCTGTAGAAAACGCTACTTTATATATTTTTTCGTGTTCCATTTCGAATTTCCTATGAATGGAATTCAGGAATCCTAGGAATGGAATAAATGGAGTATTAAAATCTTTCCGTTTAATTACAAGGTGGTCACAAAGCGGAAAGGTCAATGAAAATATTCTTGTCGCGCTTTTTCTCCTCTGCGATCTTCCGAGACGTTAAGAAAATCGAAATTGTAGGATTTTAAAAACGAACGTAAGACTTTGACGTTATTGAGAAAAATATTTTGACGTGAAACGATATCGCGATAAAGCCCGCTTAAGCTCGGTATTATCCTCGACGTAGAATAAACTTCTGCCCTTTTTTTAACTCGTCGAAGTTGCCTTAAGTTGTTTTAGCTGTCATCCTGCGCTACTTTCACTATCACTAAAAATTTCTCTCAGAAATTCCAACGAGAAGCAAAATTAAATAAATCGGCGTGCATAGTAATTGATTGCGTTTTGTTATCACGACAAGAATCGCGTTAGTAGGAACGCAGTTTCAGCTTTTTTATTCGCCGCCAAAACGTTCATTTTTGATACTGTCAGTTTCGTTTGGATGGAAAAAGGGAAAAAAGAAAGGGAGATAATTCGGACGTCTTACTCGGCAACTTTGCCTTCTTAATTAGCAGCGAGTCAACGACTTGTACGAAATTCTCCACATTAGTCGGCGGCAGCTAATCGCGACAAATGGCGTGCAACGATGTGCAACTTGTCGTACAGCTGCGAAAAAAGCTATTCAGCTCGTTCGAGCAGGTTCAGTAATTTTAACGGCATAAGACATGTCCAACGTTTCGTGGAAAATTTTATCTGCGCTCTGTTTTTCTTTTATCGTTTTATTTCCGTGACTTGGAGATCACTTCCAGGCTGAGCAAAGGGAATATTTTAATACCAGATCAAAAAGGGAAACAGCCTATCAAATCGAACGATGGAAGGTTTTTTAAAATAGATGACAAATCTGCCAAGTTCTGGGTCCCGTTAAGAGCATAACTAACTTACAACTGCGTGATAACTAGATCGCTGGTGTTCACGCGTAAATTCATTCGTACCTTCATCCAAGCGATAAAAAATATTTTTTAATAAAATTTCGAATCGATGGAATTACGAATTTCCATAAAAATATGCGAGCCAAATTAAAATTTGTTTCGTCCACTACCGATATTGCCACATCTACAATGTGTTTTCCGCTTCTCACGTTTCGCGTATATTCTTTTTTTTTTTTTTTTTCATGCTACACGAATTTCCATAAATATATAAACATCGGCAGTCTAATTGAAACCCTGAAACCCTCGAACCGATGTATTTCGTTCGAAAATCAATTAAAGCGATGTTTTTCGATAATTCGAGAAATTAGTTAACAACGAATTCGATTTGATATGTTTTCATTGGACGCGTTCGCTTTAATTGCCCTTTCATCGAACGCTTTGCCTCGGTCCCCTGTCTTAAACATTTTCTCGGAGGATGAACTTCTTAACGGACTTGATGAACGGTGTGGACTTAACGAAGGTAATTTTTTATACTCGCGGAATGATCTTTTTCAGAGAATCTTAACGATGGTCGAGCTGATAGAAGGAGCAATGCATGTCTTTTAAAAGTCTTCGTTTAAATCATTACGAGATATTCGAATGAGTTGTAATCGACCATAAGCGTATCGTAATTGAATTATTAATTATTTATTAGAACAAACGATAATTAATATATATTTCTCGATGATACGTTTCTACGTGATATATCTCTTTTTCGTGAAAATTATCTCCTGAATTTTCCACCGTTTTGTACACCATGGTAAATATGTTCGTAAAATAGCTTTCACGATAAAAGTCTCTCGTACCTGCACGATAATAAAACTGTTTTTATTAAATCTCTTTCATTGTTTTCGAACAGAAAATCTATTCTCTGTTGTTTCTTATACGACGCGAAATACGTTCTACGACAGTGCGTTACCGTATAAAGGTTAAACTGTGTACCGTAAAAGGTCAGACCACAATTGTTGAAAAAGTTGTTTTGAAAATAATGGAAAACGTCAAGATAAAATCAGCATTTCTATCGGTTTAATATCTTTGCATGGAATACAAATTTTATTAATTTTAAAACAATTGGCGTTATTTTCAGCAAATTATTCGGTAAAAAATTCGATCGATATTTCACAAACTGGTTGTTCAACGGATATTCCTTTCTCCGTGGTTGCACAGAATACACATTATTTTTTCATTTTTTTTTTTTTTTTCCTTATCGAACCTCTGAATTCGTATCACAGTTGCATATAAATATGCACGACGTAAAATTGCGTTAGACGCTTAATTTGCAATTCTTTCGAAGAATAAAAACACGCGAGTAGTATCTCTGCAGTAAATTAATAAATTTACTTGAAGGGTACTTGCGCGAAGAAAACATTGTAAATTGCAAAATTGAATAATTTTGATGTTTTACCGGAGAACGTTCTACGTACCGATAAAAATACCGTATTATGAAATTTAACTGTGATTTCCCTTACCGAATAAGCTACCACTAACACTGGAAGATTGTGTCGCAACGTCGTTTCTGTGAAAAAAGAATATAAATTTCAATAAACATTGGTCGATCGTTTCTTAGCTTTCGTCTATGCCATCGATCTCGACGAATAGAATTTCCTTTGCAAGTAACAGCCGACACACACACACACGCCTCTCTACCCGTACGCTTCCCTCGTTCGTGAATCTGGAATACGTTAAGGCTGAACTACATCAAGTTTTCTCCTGCTGGCGAAAAAACTTGTTTCTTGGCACTCGAGGTGATTTCTACGAGAACTCTTAGCTTGGTACGTTAAGAGCTGTACAGGCTACGCCGCCAAACTATACGTCGCTTGATAACTCGAATCACTTTGAATCGCAAACAACTGCAACACGAGCCAGAGAAGCGTTAATGGATTGCCGATCCCCGAACCGAGTGCCAAAACGCACTCTACGCGCACTGTTTTTACTCCGCTCAAACCGAGGAGGAAAAAAAGAAATAAAGGCACCTCATCCTCGTTGATCGATAGAATCGTTCTGTTTTGTGTCTGTTGGGGTAAACGAAGTAGCACAAGGTACGTTCCATCACGTTGCGAAACTCGTTCGCACATCGAAGGTAAATGAAGATACGTTTGAAGGAATGAATCCAATTAACTCCGCGAATTGGATGTGAATTCGAACAAAGCCAATAGGAAGCTGCGTCGATTCTCGAATTCTTCCAATAATTGGACAATAATGCCGGCCGCGGGTCAAAGATTGCCGCGCCGGGTTGAACGATAATCGATACTCGGCAATTTTATCAACGAACAATACGCAAACTGTTGTTTCGCGACGGACGCTATCGATAGAACTGACGGTCGATGACGCCACTCGAGAATCGTGCAAGGAACAGCAGTTATTTCTTTGCTATTATTCGGATTAAAGGTTTCCATGCACTTCACCACATTCGAATTGTTAAATTGTACCGCTGTTGACGTACTTGCGTCCTCTGCTCCCATTGCCACGCGCTCGAGCGTCGCATCGAATTTTTGTTGTTCGCTGTTATTCAAAGTCACGTCAATCACAAAGGCTTTCGGCTGCTATTTCGCGTTAATTCGATTCGAGGATCAAAAAGCGGAATAATCGCGTACCAATAATCGCGACATTGACGCGAACGAGGCGAGTTATTGTTCCCTCGAGTTTGCCAGCAACCTATATGTTTGTTTTATATTCGCTTCTCATTATCCTCGCTCTCCTGGGTAGCACAGAATTTCAGTTACGTTTCTCCTTGGTTTACGTCCATGGTCTACTCTTTCAACCAACGACCTTCGCGTCTCTCCTACTGAACATCTACGCTCGAAGCTTGAAACTTGAACTTCACCTTCGAACGTACCTCTAACTACTTGTACTATCGCTGCGCCTAAACTTCGACAACGTACAGACGTACAAGATGTGAAACTCAGTGTGAGAATATGCAAAAGACGTATCAACACGACGGACCACGAACAGGCCACGGAGGTCTATTACGAAACTTCAAGACACAAACGGAAGTTGTGTAATTAAAAGAAAATAGTTCGACGTATTACTACGAAGTAGCTCAATTTCCTTAACACTTTGACTGACACGCCGAAATCACATGTTTCACTCAGCACGCCACGGGAATTTTTTTATTATGTTCCAAGCATATAATGGCAAAATAATAATAAAATGACGATGTAAGACAACATTGTTCCCCAATGGACCATTTATCTTATTGGTGGTCAGGGGAGGCCACTGTGGCGCCTTGGTAACAATTGATAGCGACGCATTATAACAAGGCTTCGTTTATTTCAACAAACCAGTCTCATTCGTTATTTCGTCGCAAGCAAAACGTCCAGAATATATCGTTGAAACGTGTAGAAGATATTAGTAAACAGTATTTGCTCATTCTATATATAATAGTAAGGTATGTGCACACTTCTAACTTGAATTATATGATTATAAAGCAGCATTTACGATTATTTTCTAGTAATCTTAACTTAATGAAGAACGAAAAAGATTTCAATTTGAACGTTGAATCGCGAAAATTTTAAATATAATATAAATTAATATAAATTTTAAATCGCGAATTTTAAAAAGCAGGAAGGGCAGGCAGGGACACGGCGCAGCACGCGCTGGAGCTTTGTCCGGCGTGGGAGCTACACAGCTACTTCCTGCGGCACGTCATAGGTGAAAGATTGACACACCCTGGGCGATTCTAAAAACGATGTTGAGAGCGAACCATAGGAATACGAGGCTATCCGCCTCTTTTGCGAGCGAGCAGAAAGGGAGAGAAAGAAGAACTCTCACCCTTGTAGGATAACGCATGCAGGGGGATGACGGTCAGGCGGCCCTAGAACCGCTTCATCGCCGTCCCAACGGACCCACGACTAAAACAAGGGATAACGCTAGGGGCAATGCCCCCCCCTCCCCATCCTAGCATCAAATTCAACAGTCGGAGAATTATTAGGATTGGCTCGAACAAGAGGACGACGGAAAAGGGTGCAACTGAAGACAATTCATGAGAGGTTCCTGGAGCACTCCTGTCGTACGCGTAGAATGATCATCGTGAAATTTTAGTCGGTAAGAGTCCGACACTACTCTACTGTTACCGATTATTAGCAGCAGCGGAGTGTTCATGAGGATTTCTTCACGTACAAAAAGAAAGAAAAAGGTGGAAGAGTAATAAATAGCAAGAAGAAAAATACCGACTAAACAGTCGCAAATTCTTTTCATAGTTGCAACGTGAATCCCATAGAATTGGATAAAGTAAATTGATCGAAAAAATGACGAATGTTAATGTTACGCATGAACGCAACTATCCTGTTATCGGGTTCAAGAATGCGCATGGGTCGTGGCTTATTAACGCGTATATCGTCAGGCACATAGCTGTGCTGTGGTACTCCGGGACACAAGGACCTCTGTTTTCGTGTTACCTAAGGGTAGTTACGGTACAAACGGGTCGATTGAGCGGTCGATGAGAAATTTGAGTAAGTCTCTCCCTGCGGAAACGCGAGTTTGGTCGACTAGTCTGGGTCAAGGGTCTAGCGACGGATAAAATTTTCGCGTGCAAACGCAAAAATTTAATTGCGTAGATTGGTAAAACCTCGGTTCGGTAATAAATAGAGTTCGCTTAAAAATAAAGAGACCTTGTTTCAAACGAATCAATGTGCACAGTGCACGACGTCGTAGTAATGATCAGTGGCTTCTTCTTTGCAACTTGTAGCGAGTTAGACAATGAGTTTCCACTATATCTCGTTTATCTCACGAGTAACCCGCGCATCTCGCGAATTAGAAACGTAGTTTAAAGTTTCGATATCCAGTAAACCACTCGTGGCCATCAGCGACGTGTTTTTAACATTTTAGATCTTGTTTAGCAGATTCGCTTGTTTATGAGACTCTGTTGTCCTCTTCGATTTGTTCGCGCAGTATCGCCCGACGGAACGGAAATTGCAAGCTGCAAGCTGCTCTTGGCTTTATTTGCAAATTTATTCGTGCGCACATATTTCTAATTACGATTAACATCACCAAGCAAGAGCAACGCAATCGATTGTCACACGAATCTCTTGACACGTGCGTTTTATGGCGAGAAAGAGGCAAAACCGTGTCGGCGGATTTGGCACGACTTGCAAATTGCCAGTGTTACACGGTCGAGTGAATAAATATTCGCGTGTCTATTTCGTTCGTCGATGGAAAAATTTTATCAGCTCTGTAACTGATACGTTTTACGGCACGACGAACGATTTATAGCAAATTCTTAATGCTTACGATATAATTTGCCAAGAGTTTATACCATCGAGTTTATAGGAGCTTGATCACCGGTCGAATATCCTGTCAAGATATTTGATATTTCGAATTTACGTCTATATCGATAAAATCAGCAACACGGTAAAATGATACAGCAGTTGCCCTACGCGTTATTTTATATATTTTTATCAATAGCGTAGCATCGTTTTAGAAAATTATTGTAAGAAACTACTAGAATTATTTTCTGTTTATTATTTTACGTTTTTCTCTAATTTCAAACGCCACGATCAAGTTGGAATAAAGTTAAATTGAAATATATCGATAAGGAGTGAAATTGCATGGCATATGTCAAAAAATAGACGAAATAGATTTTCATGATCTTGATGGCGTAAAGCGTCAAGCGTAATACTAGCAATGTCAGTACTAATGTCGATACCGGCAGTAAATTGATCTTGGTGGTTTAACGCACGGACAATCAAGTGCAACCGTGCAACATGCGGATTTAATCAAATTACATTAGAAAATTATGTATGTACACGAACGATACATGGCATATTTAACCCTTTGTATTCCTGTGTGGAGTGTGACTCGACATCAGTTTTTACCTCAGGAACTCCTTTGTCGAGTCCCACTAGACATTCTTTCAGACCCACCTTTTTTTGTGAAACGCGCGAAAAAAAAGCCAGGATTGCATCCTGGAAGTTGTTCCAAGATATACCATACACTTAAAAATTACAAGGTACGACAATAGTGTGAATAAAACTGGTATTTAAATGAATTTGTTTCTTCCTTTGTTTATTTAAATTGTCTTCTTTTTTAGTTCAAGTAAATTTCAAATTGAATTTAAAAGCGTTGCGAGCTGCTGGTAACGAAATTGAAATAAAATTCGGAGTGCAAAGGGTTAATATCAAAGTCACCTAAAGAAATCGAAGTATCCGATATGATTGAAACTTAAAGACAGCCTCTCGTTTGACAAAACAATATTTTACCACTAAGTTCTTTTCTATCAGGTAAAAGCTCATTCTCGGATTATCGAAATCCACGATTACAAATATTAATTTCGACAAACGTTCTCGAGATCGAGCCTCCGTTCATCGATTAAAATATAAACTGTGTTTATCTGAAATTGCTCGTACATGCTGCGACGTAGAATTTTTTTTCAACGATGCTCGACAATTTCACTTTCAATTGTAAAAAATGTTACGCATCGAACGGAAACACCTGACTCGAAACGATAACGTTTCATCAGAAAAATCGGAATGTTTCTATTTTTCTATGTTTCGTAGAACTGGCGTTTCTCGTTCGTCGTTTAATTCGTGTTTTGAATGATGTTGAGTTTGACGTTGACTGATCGAAGAACGAGTGGATGAATTTGTAATAGAAAAGTATACTGAAATGATTAAAGGTATAAATATAATATAATATTGATTCAGATCCTTAATCTTTTAGTATTACTAGAAAATGGAAGGATAGGGAGCACGTTCATAAATTTATGGCAAAAGAATATTACCAAAAAAGGTAAGCTTCTGGCTTTGGCTAGAGGCTACAGGGAACATAAAGAGAAATCTGTTTATTAGTTTCTTTGTTCCTAGACCTTGCAACCCAGAACATAATATACATTCAAGGGTAGGATAATATGCGCCGCTCCTTATTTGCAATATATCTGCGTAATAGCAGTCTCCAGGCCATGGATATACATAAATAAAGATGTAGAATTTTTCATGAAGTTACTTCAACAGATGAAATATACGATAAATCGCAAGTTAATCACTTCTAAAACAGCGTCTTTTTGTGATTTTTTTTTAGAAGGAAAAGAAAGAAACGAAGTTATTGAATTTTGAGGTATGTTTTTATATATATTTAAAGAATACAAAAAATTTCTTTTTAAAGTAAAAGAAAAATTATAACAGCGTAAAATTATTTCTAAGCCTATTTCATGGGCTGCATTTTTCAATCGGCGTGATCCTCGACTGAAACGAAGAACCAAAAAAGGATTAAATTATTATATATTTTTCTTTTCTTTTATATCTTTCTTTTATGGACTAAAAAAAAAGAAGGCGGAAAATAAAAAAATGTGTTTTTTAAGAAGAAAGAATAAACTTCAAGGTGCTATAACAATTATTTAAATCAACTTTTTGACAAACTTTTTTAGTTCATCGAGAAGAAAAATATATAATAATTTAATCCTTTCTAGTTTTTCCGTTCCAGTCAAGAATTACGAGGTGAATCTTTCACGCCGACTGAAAACGATTAGAAATCTGATATAATTTTTTTGTTAACATTAAAAAAAATTTGTTGTATTCGTTAAATATATATAAAGCCACACCTCAAAATTCAATAACTTCGTTTCTTTCTTTCCCTTCTAAAAAAAATCACAAAGAGACGCTGTTTTAGAACATTCTAATTCAGGACACCCCGTTAAATAATCATATCGTCGAAGTACGTAAGAATTTAAAGCGAGGATCAGCTTCGTGACAGAGCTCGTCTCTGCGTACGAGCGATAAGTCAGGAAAACGTTGATATTTAACTAAAAGTTATTACCGTATACGCGTAAACGTGTTCCTGTCGCATCTACTTCACGCGCTGCAACGCTAGGCGTTCTGACGCGTCATAATCTTTTAGTCGGCTAAATGTAATATCAATCGTTAGCAGAGAAACGTGAAAGCATTTCGGAGTATTTCTATGTACGAGGATTTATCGAGAAAGATATTAAAAATACATTTATCAAACAGCTTACAGCTTAAACAACTGCACACGCCTCTCTGCCTGCGTCTTTACGTAGAAAATATTTTTTCTATCCAAGAGATGTACGCAGATTTTTCCAACTGACCGTATTTTCACTGTATTAAAAGGCTCTATACTACGAAACACGTAATACTTTCTACGAAACCATTTAATAACAAAAGCGACGTAGAAACGTTCGTTCTGTTGCACAGGCGAACGATCAAAATGCGTTTCTTCCATTTCACAGTTTTTACGGGATTCAGAGAGACCGCTGCGGATGTTAAACCGCGTTCGACAAATATGGCGGTAGACGATTTATCTAAAGTTGTCAGGAAACGAAAACAGTTTATATAATTGGAGTTCGTATAATGGAAGCTTACCAATTTTTCTCGCTACGTATCGCTCTTTGCTCGAATAATACCAGCAAACGTTCCGTTAATTGGGCGTTAATTAAAGTTTTGTTTCAATAAACGCATTTCTACTCTACTTGTATTTTTACGATACATCCCGTATTTTACGATAAATCCCGTATTTTACGATAAATCCCGTGTACGCAGCGAACGCTGAAATGCTTCTACATTTCCATGCTAACGGTCCATGTTACCATTTAGCCGACTAATTGTCAGTGATTAATAAATTGTGATAATTGCTCGATAAAAAGCGAAAGAGTGATAAGTGAATTCATGATACGATTAATCAGCTCTTCCAGATCTCTTTGAAAGCGTGTGCCTAGAATGTGTCGCAAAAGGTAAGCGGTGACGAGTATACTCGTCAAACACGGAGTACGTGTGGCTGTTATAACGTAGAATTGCAACGAAACGACTGTTTTATCTTGTAATTTTATTAATGTCGGGCTAACATTTGGCAATGGCGTAACTCGTATGATGTAACTGAGTGAGAAAACGTTGTTTATAAAGCTTAAAGTGTCGTGTAAGGTAATACCCCATACAAAATGTTTTATGGAAACATCGATGGATCTCGAAGAGGAGTTTCGCGTTTTACACCTTTCGCTGAAAAGGCGGATGCTGAAATAACGTTATAATCCACATTATATGCAGGTGAGAGGTCAGTGATAAAAGATAAAATGTAAAGACACGATGGATCTGCTATATTCTACGTTCCATCGAACCACGAAGTATCTTGGAGCCTTTAAAGCGTACGGAACAGAAAATTTCGTTATCGAAGCAGATGAGAATGTAACAATGTAATGGTGCAAAATTACAATACATATATGCGATATAAAAAGATAAATCTGTTCGTTTCTCACTTGTCAACAAATCAACAAAATCCATTATCTTTTATTATCGTAAGTCAGCAGCTAGAATATACGATTAATTCTAAAAATAGTGCAAGTGACTTAAGCATTTAAGAGGCACATTTTCGAACAAACTGCTCGTAAAATTGTACGACGCGTAAATCTCACTTTAGAAGATCGTATATTTTACGAAACGTTTTATTGCGTGTCGGAAAAATACTTTTTAACGTGCTCGAACGCCGAACGTCGAAACGCGTCTAAAAACGAGATACAGCGGCGATCGAAGGGAAGTTTAAAATTCACAAAACTGTGTACGATAACTGCACCTTACGTACTAATTGCAACTTTCATCACCAACAACGTTGAAGACAGTCATCCGTATCAAGCTTGTTCGCAATCCAATTCTTCTTATCGATTACAACTTTTCTTTGTTTCTAAAACTGTCGCGTTTCTTTTATCCTTTTTTTTTTTTTTTTTAAACTTCCTCTCGTCCTCCATCGTATACGACTTGCTGCAATTTCACAGCCACCGGCACGTACGTGCCACAGAATAGACGACCATCGTCGACGATTTTGAACAAATTTTAGAAAGAAGAAAACTTAATAAAATTCGTGATGTATCAATTTGAAGCTGCCTCACCTTATCCGCCAACGTAGATGAAGCAGTAAATACACCGACGTACGCATACTGTTTGCAACCACTGTGCGTCTACATTTCTTTTCCGCCCCTGTCTTTCCCATTCGCCCACACATTTTTTCCCCCCTCACGTATCTCGCACACACGCGTGCGCTATACGCACATACGGAGAATTACAGCACGCGAACCACACAAATTAGTCTCAATTACGAATTAATAAAGAAAGTCGATGTTTCCCGCGGAGATGGTCCGCGAACTATATCTTCCGGGTATTCGGACGTGATTTCCATTTCGAGATACGATTTGGAATGCCAAAATGAAATTAGCGTGGAGATTTACGTCCGCCAGCCGTGCGATCGACCGATTGCCTCGAAATTAGAGTTGATTGTGGAACAGATTGGAGTTTGTTACTGGCGACGGTTAGCAAACTGTGGGACGGATCGTAAAAAGGATTTCGTGCGGCGTATCCTCTGATTAATAGTCTTTTGAACTGTTCATTAAGACGAAACACTGCTGGGTAATGGGCGGAGAGAATTTTCTTGAAATCTGTTTTGCTCCGCAGGGGGTAGACGATCCACGGATATTTTTGACTTGGACGAATTCTACCGACATCTATGGAGGCGTCTCCTAGCGAGCGATTCGTCGTAAGATTGTTGGGGGCAGACCAATTGGATTCAAAAACCCGAGTACGACGAATTGAAAAATTTCGAAAGCGGAACAAAACCAATTTTCATATCAATGACTGAATCTTTCTGACGATTGGAAAATTGGACGGTTTCCCGAGAATTTCGTGAAACCACGTGTATATATGTCCGCGAATCTTTTCGTCGAGTCTGAAGAATAAATGCACGAATAGAAAATTAGATAACAAACATTGGATCGAGGAAAGCCGTGGAAAACATTAAATATCTTTGCATAGACAATTTTTATCGGATTGTCGGGACGTTTTTATCGAAGTTTCAGTCCTTTTCTATTGCGATTATCTGTGTCGCGGAATGATTTACATAAAAATGAATTGAACAAAGGTGAATGTAGAATACGAAATTACCTTTTCCCCAACTTTCAAGCTTTCCCTGCAGTAATATAAAGATTCATGTTCCCTTCGTACATAAGATCGAATATAAAACTTCTAAATAAGAAAGCCAAGCCATCTCTTTGAAATCAGAAATGGTCGATCACTTGAATCTGAATCTTAACAAATCAACATAGATGGTGGCTTCAAAGGTTATTCGATATAAAGAATCTTCGAGTTCGTCATCGAATCTACATGCAATCGCGAAAGGTTAATCGCTGTTCCACGGAGTCTTTCTCGCCCGAAACATTTTACCCGTGTATTTTATTATGCATCGCTTCTAATTTAACCGACTTATCGAAACAAACGAAATTTACCTATTGCGTAAACTCTCTCGAATAGGACGATGAAAAATAATTTCCAAACCGCAGGTAGGTAACTCATTGTCGGCGCATTGAAGTTCAAATTCTACGAGACACCCGTACACTGCACAGATCGTGGACAGATGGAACATTGGAGGAGACAGAAACGCGAAATTATCGGTAGCGGAGAAAGGAGAAACGAGGTTAAAATGGAAATATAGAAAAAATGTATGAAAGAAGAATGAGTCTAAATATCACATGGCAGAATTGAACTCTTCAGGTAGGTTTCTCCTTTCGATAGACCAGAGGTTACGTGCACTGCATTTAAATGAAAATTGAATTTCCTGTATACGTACTACAAAGTATAGAGTAATTTGCCCATGCGAGATAAAATTTCAAAAGAAAATTCACCTTCATTCGCTTTCTATTTAGTTCATTAGTTTCGGGAATAAATAATACAGACAGGTAATTCTATTTTACTTTTCGATCATTCTTTCGATCTTTACGTATTAAGCTCTTTCTTTATGTTGCCTGAATTTTCAATACTTGGGAAAATTATTCCCACAATCACGCAATCCAGAATTTCGATTAGTTTTTATTTATTTATTTATTTGAGACGTTAAATATTTCCAACTCTAATTTACTGTCGTTCGAGAAGAAGGCGCGAAAAAGTCGGGTTTAAATCGAATAGACGAGAAGAAGAAGGAATTTTATAACGTTTAAAGCCACGTTTTATTTAATTCTATGGAATAGGTTCGCGGAATATTTTCAATTATTCGATAAACTTAGTTTCTCGTTCGAGCATAAACATGCGCTTGCACGTTTCGTCCACGCATTTCCTGCGATACCACGCTCAACGATTAACTAATTATATCATTGTAGAGTATATAGGCTTATTAATTAATATAATAAATTATTATATACTTCAGGTGAACGTACAAGCGCGCGTGTGTGTGATGACTTTATTCGAAAAAAAGAATTTGTTCTTGTCGTTGCGTTGTTCGTTCATTCATTATTCATCTGATTAGTAACATCTAATATCAACATAATACTCGGTCCTAATAGTAATAGCAGTAAGCTGGCTTAATTTTCCTCTAATTTTTAAAATTCTAATTTTTAAAATTTTAAATTTTTAAAATCTAATTTTTAATATTCAACGCTGTTTAACATTTCATCCTTGGAACACTCTCAGTACGTATGTATAAATAGTGTGTACGTGTGTATTTTTTATCGTAGTTTAGGGTATCTTCCACCTCAATTTCCAAATAGTTTCCTTTAAATTCATTTTTATGAAACAATACTGACACGCAAGAAGGGTACATCAAACAGTCTTCGACTGTTACTTCCTCGTCGATTATTCCACATCACTTAGAAATATTATTTGAAATTTTTATATTTACATTGTGGATATACGAATATTTATATTTTTACGGTCACACTAAAGTGTTAAAACCCGGACAGATATTTGTTGTACTTCTTAAATATCCTAACGAAGATTATACTTTGAATGTCCTATATATCGTTGCATATTCTGTGAATTCTATGCATCCTTAAATTCTATTACTCGCTTCTTTTATCTTCCGAATCTTTAAACATTTCCCACACAAACGTACAAAACTCTATGATCCGCTTATATCTCGTATACGCGTCACAATCTGATTGTTTCGCACAGAACATGAAACCGGTATACCTGGTCGTTAAAACGTCACCAAATTAATAGTGAAACGAACGAATGACGATATTCGTCACATCGTTATTGCTACTTCAACCAACAACCAATCTCGTTCTTTCTGCTCGAGTAAAAAGTCTCGTTAAAAATACCAGTTTTCATTTTATATAAAAAGGAAAAAAATTCCGACCTGACGATATTAATTCTATGCTAATTGAACGTAGTTATCTTCGAAGAAATTGGCTTGCGCGCTTCTTATGCATAAATGCAGCATTTCCGCGTAAGCTGATTCGTTGTTTGCTAGGTCGCGATTTAGCGAGCCATCGAGAGTCAAAAAGCAATTTCGCTTCCTTTCTTTGACCCTTGTTCCAATTGGACCGAAACTACGCTCGTTACATCGACGGAAAAAGTACGAAAGATTTCGCAAATCGGAGGAGACGACGCTGGGAACAACGGAAAAGTTCCTCGAAACGTTTATCCGTGGTCGTATCTCGTGCGAGTAATTCCAACCGATGCCCGGGATAAGCGTGACCCGTATTCCATACCGCCGGGTGTTCATCGATGTCACTGAAATTTTCTCTCGCTTTCAACTTCTCTACGCTAGTTAATAAAGCGCGGCAATCGTTGCAGGGTATCTCTCCCACGCGTTTACGCCGAATCGCCTACAACATGAACCGATATCGCGCCTTTTTTCGTTTACTATTGCGCAGCTTCAACTACGACCTTTCCGCGACACGTATTTCAATGCTAGCGGCTGCGACAAAAGCCGCATGAAGCACGGCGAAATAAAAGCGCGTCAGAGTAACGCGGAAAACATTGTTCGTACTTTTCGTTAAAAAATGATTTGGAAAAGAATTTTACCGTTGCAAAAACGGTGTATGTAAATGGTGGAGATAGGAACAAATGGATAATAGATTTTTTCTTTTGTAGCGCGGGCGATAATATTTAACTTTATCAAGTAAATAGAATACCCGCTCGTTCGACGAATTTTGTTTTACGATCGAGCCCCTATGACTTCAAAAACCTGCACGAGGCTGCAACAATTTTGTTTGATTCCTTTCGTTTCGCTGCCTCCTATAAGTAAAAATAAAGCTTGCTTTAACTCGAATCATCTACACGTCCGGATACGTTATTTTAGCTCTGTAACTCGAGTTTAGAACACGATCTAACCCAGCCCAGACTTCTACATGGCCAAGTTTACCTGTGCGAGTACAACTTGCATATTGCCGCTACTCTAACAAGTTGCTCTCTGCAACTCTAACTTTTCCAGCTATACGTTACGAGCCGTCAGGAACCAATCTTTCTTTCTATTGTTGGCATTGTCTGGAATAACCATAAAGATATAGAGATACAGAGTACGAGAGTCGTACGTTACCGTGTAAATGGATGCGATATGAGAATGGGAAGAGAATGCCGTGTTAGACGGATAAAGGCGCCTTTTGTCCTTGTTCAACGCTAATCTTACCAAGCCCGGTGAAACGACATAGAAAATTTTATTTAAAATTGTGCATTTGCCCTTATTCATTTCGTTCGTCTAACTTTATGCACATTCTTATATTTTTCGATTCCTCAATTTTTGTCAATACGAGAATTTACATAAAGTTGAATGAACAAAAAAAGAAGAAGAAAAAATAACGACTAATGTACAATTTTAAATGAAACTTTAAACGAAACCTTCAAACTCGTCATTTGACTTTGTCAGATTTGGTAAGAGTTAGTGTTAATCAGGTACGATGGTTAATCTGTACACACTTACGTATGTAACTGCGATAACAAAACTTTCCAACGGTTTCGTCGATACAAGTATAACATCGAAGCGTAAGTGCCAATAGGCCTAACCAGTCATCGATATCCCTACAATCCCTCCACCAAATATTTGGAAAAAGACGTGACGAAAATGACGTTCCTAAACGAAAATTCGTTTCCTTTTGTCGTCTCTCAATATCCCCACTGCGCACGCGATTGGTAGGCGTCCTTGACCGTTGTCACGTGTCAACGGTCACGGACGAAAATGACGTTCGAAAAATAAAATTCCTTTCTTTTTGTCGCTTCTCAATATCCCCACTGCGCACGCGGTTGGTAGGCGTCCGCTACCGTTGCCACGTGTCAACGGTCAAGGACGAAAGGACGTTCGAAAAGGAAAATTCCTTTCTTTTTGTCGTCTCTCAATATCTCTACTGCGCACGCGGTTGGTAGGCGTCCGCTACCGTTGCCACGTGTCAACGGTCAAGGACGAAAGGACGTTCGAAAAGGAAAATTCCTTTCTTTTTGTCGTCTCTCAATATCTCTACTGCGCACGCGGTTGGTAGGTGTCCGCCACCATTGCCACGTGTAAACGGTCACGGACGAAAATGACGTTGGAAAAATTAAATTCCTTTCTTTTTGTCGTCTCTCAATATCCCCACTACGCACGCGGTTGGTGGGCGTCCGTGACCGTTGTCGTGTAACAATGGTCGTGGACGAAAATGAAGTTTGAAAACTAAAATTCCTTTCTTTTTGTCGTCTCTCAATATCTCTACTGCGCACGCGGTTGGTAGGCGTCCGCTACCGTTGCCACGTGTCAACGGTCAAGGACGAAAATGACGTTCGAAAAATAAAATTCCTTTCTTTTTGTCGTCTCTCAATATCTCTACTGCGCACGCGGTTGGTAGGTGTCCGCCACCATTGCCACGTGTAAACGGTCACGGACGAAAATGACGTTGGAAAAATTAAATTCCTTTCTTTTTGTCGTCTCTCAATATCCCCACTACGCACGCGGTTGGTGGGCGTCCGTGACCGTTGTCGTGTAACAATGGTCGTGGACGAAAATGAAGTTTGAAAACTAAAATTCCTTTCTTTTTGTCGTCTCTCAATATCTCTACTGCGCACGCGGTTGGTAGGCGTCCGCTACCGTTGCCACGTGTCAACGGTCAAGGACGAAAATGACGTTCGAAAAATAAAATTCCTTTCTTTTTGTCGTCTCTCAATATCTCTACTACGCACGCGGTTGGTAGGCGTCCGCCACCATTGCCACGTGTAAACGGTCAAGGACGAAAGGACGTTCGAAAAGGAAAATTACTTTCTTTTTGTCGCCTCTCAATATCTCCACTACGCACGCGGTTGGTAGGCGTCCGCTACCGTTGCCACGTGTAAACGGTCACGGACGAAAATGACGTTGGAAAAATTAAATTCCTTTCTTTTTGTCGTCTCTCAATGTCCCCACTACGCACACGGTTGGTGGGCGTCCGTGACCGTTGTCGTGTAACAATGGTCGTGGACGAAAATGAAGTTTGAAAACTAAAATTCCTTTCTTTTTGTCGTCTCTCAATATCTCTACTGCGCACGCGGTTGGTAGGCGTCCGCTACCGTTGCCACGTGTCAACGGTCAAGGACGAAAGGACGTTCGAAAAATAAAATTCCTTTCTTTTTGTCGTCTCTCAATATCTCTACTGCGCACGCGGTTGGTAGGTGTCCGCCACCATTGCCACGTGTAAACGGTCACGGACGAAAATGACGTTTGAAAAATAAAATTCCTTTCTTTTTGTCGCCTCTCAATATCCCTACTACGCACACGGTTGGTAGGCGTCCGCGACCGTTGTTACGTGACAACGGTCACGGACGCCCACCAACCGCGTGCGTAGTGGGGATATTAAAGGGCGACAAAAGGAAACGAATCGGATCAAGAAAACATTTGTTGAATCGAGAGTTGTACGTAAAGAATCGAAAACGAGAATTGTTAATAAATATACTATTAAACATCTACACATCCTGCACCAAATAACCTCACGTATTTACCGTACGAATGTGCGTGCGTTATTAGACGAACGCATTATATATATATTTCGCATTTTCAGTCTTCGTCGTCGTCGATCCTTATCGTTTGAAAAGTCGTACGGTTCCAGAGCATTTGGTCGCAGTCGCAGACCTTTCGGTTAGCGAGCTCGTTAGCGACTGTCTTATGAAACTCTGGGCAAAGAATCACGAGAACTGCGTGCGGATGGCGAAGTATGAACCTACAGTTTTAGGTCTGAATTTAGATCCCGAACGATCGGAACCACACTGAGACAAACGTCTGTCTTTCTTTGTATATTTACGGAAATAACGCGAGACGAAAAATGTAAGACGCAAGTTGTATCCCAACTTCTTCGAAGGTCGACGTCAGACGCATATCGATGGAAGCTAAAGGTTTTTCGTCATTGCGCCAGTCATTTCCACCGTGTTTTTACCAACACCTGTCAAATTGGCGGGCAAAGGAAAACGCGTATCTTCTTTCCAAACGACCAATCTAATTTAAAATAATTCGGTGTTGGTTGCACGAAGCAAGGGATTTGTCTGGAATAAAATGTTTTAACTATCAAAGATACAATGGCCAAAATGTTCTTAAAAAAGATTTAATTTATTTATACGATATGAAGCTGTTAGTTGTTGCGACCTTTCTGAGAAGCGTGTTAAAATGCGTCGCGAAAAGTAAGCGACGACGAGTATACTCGTGAAACGTGGAGTATGCGTGGCTGTTATAACACAGAATTAATATTCCACGGATGCTCTGACAAGCATATAGCCTGAATTGCCACGTATTTTTCGAACCATTGAAAAGATCCTTTGGTTCTAATTTGCATTTCTACTCGAAATACGTTTATCGAATTATACAGGCACGATTTTTTGTTCCGCAAACTTTTCCCATATTTCACGCAACTTGAATATCCATTCTTCCAGAACCTCTCAGGCTTTCCGGCGGGAAACTTTTCAATATGATTTTTTACATCGTCCAAAGAGTTAAAAATCCGAACGAACTTTCCCAGCAGCGTTTAACACGTGTAATATTTTATTAAAAATCAACGAGCATATTTAAAAACATTTACAGTAACGTTTTTTCAGCGTGATATGCTTAAAAACATAAATGAAAACATACTTGAAATTTCCTCAATGGAAAGGTACTAAGCAAAGCTTTTATTTTATTAAATTCCTTAAAAATCGGAACGAACTTTCCGACCAACCGATATTATACCTAATATATCGATAACGATTTCGTATTATCCATCGTATCCATCGTATCCATTCGTATTACACATCGAAGATGTAAAGGAGATTGCAACGATTTGTCTGAAAGTTTGTGACCATCACGGGTGAACGAGATCCGATATCTCCGAAAAAAAAGAACGAATTAGAATGCGTGCAAATGACAAAGAGGAAAATTAATTGTTTATCCTTTCGCGTAGTCGATGTTCTACTATTCTGTCAATTTGACATATTTGAAACGAGAGACGCATTAAGTCGCAAAAATGACAGGGGTTGATCTTTTGCGTCGAATCAAACGAATTCGAAGAGGAAGCTTAAAACGTTTCCTGAAAAGATGAACGCAATTCAACCTTCGTATTCCTTCGAATTTCCGCTTGTCGAACCTCATTTGCTCGACGTTTTCGATAAGAAGAAACCTCTAGAACTCGGAAATTTTTGCTCATCCCTTGGGCTTCGAGCTAACAAGGTTCGACTTTAGCATTTTACGTTATGAACACTTTACATACATAGAGGAAAGTGGCCAAATATGGAACAGGTCTCCCTTTCTTTCTTAATCCGATCGATGATGAATGTCTGCCAAACGACTATAGGCTACTTCACTCAGTTAGTCGTTCATTTTCTGAACGTTTATTTTGCCAGAAACTATTTTCGCTAAATTTTAGATTTATTATTCTGGTGGCAAAATGTGGATCATCGAGTAGTCAAACAATTTGATGCTCGGATCTCGATGATTGCGAACAACTACATTTCTGTTCTGTTAACCGATGTGAGTGTTCCATATTTTACCTTTTCTGCGATGTCGATTCGATATTAAGAATTTATTTATAACGTTAGAGGTATAAGGCTAACACTTAGATGGAGCGTAATTACAAGAATCTTTTACGTATCGCAACTGAGGGTAAAATAAAAAAAGAATAAAATAAAAGAATAATAAAAATAAGGTTTTGCGTGTGTGTGTGTGTGTGTGTGTGTGTGTATGATTAAGCGAGAATACAAGGCAAGAGGGAGGATAATTATTGTAAATCGAGTTTATGGCCAGCAGTCTAAACATAAAGTATACTACGTTGCAAGCTACGTATGCGAGTGAACGTAAAAACTGTATTACTAGCGTTACGTTACAAGGCACACGCACGACCGAAATGACAAAGTTAGGATAAAAAGATTAGAAAATAAAACCAAGCACACTGTAATGGTATTCCGCGACGTATTTTATTCTGTAACGTTATATCTGGTATGGTTATACCTTTCGATAAAAATCACAGATAATAAACCGAGTCTCCGTTTCAATTGTAAGAAAATAAATTTCATTTTGTATTATGTGACGTTGCACTTTGTACAGCAAATCAACCGTTTCTCATATTTCGAAATATACACATAGCGTTTTATGCGTAAGGAGAGATAAGAAGCACACGGGACACTTGTGTACGTACGTTGTAAAGGACTTTCAATTTTGCATATGTGTCATCACGCATGATATAACCGGACCAAAACAGTGGATACGGCGATATGTGTTTGACACGGCCAACCAGCGTTTGATTTGCGTTGAAATCAAATTTTTCGGTTCAACTTCACCGAAACTTGGCGCTGAAATAACGCGTGATACACATAGCTTGCATTTCACTCTCAATATTATTTTGATCGATATCCGAGCCGAAAGTACTTGCCATTTCGATTCAATAACGCACTTACGTATTTATATCTCATTTATATGTGTCCTATGGTTTTAAAAATATTACGAGGCTGTACATGACGATAACAAGCGAAACGAGAAAGTAGAATATTGCTTGACTTTCGATGTTACATCGATGTTTTAGCTGTATATTCTACGATCGATGGAAATTCGTCAAGCACAATGAAATTTGAATTTTAATCAAACCTTCGAACTAAAAGTATTTTCCATTTCGATCTCATAATACAAATTCTATGCCATATATTCGTCATGTCTTTTGAAATATTATTCTCCGATCACGATAACAATAATGACAATGACGTAGAATACATTTAACTTTGCACATTATATCCGTTATTATATATTCTAATATTATATATTCTGCAACCGATTAAAATTTCCAAAGTACAAATCGAATTTCAACTAAAGTTGATTAAAATCAACTGTTCGAACCGAAGGTATTTTCCATTTTGACTTAATAACGCAAATAATAACAAGAATACTTATTCATATTTTTTCTTCTGTCTAAATATTATTACAATCATGCAAGGTGGTGTGCAACGATAATAAAAAAATCGAGATGACAGAAATGGCCCTTAAACTGCGCAACTATACGTGCAATTCCAAGCATTTCAATAACAGTCCCCGGAGTAGGAAACACTTCAAGTATGCGCTATCCTTGAATAAAGGAGTTAGACAAACTGACCGTCTACTCATTGTGGAAGCGCTCGATAATTACCAGTTCCTGGGGATTTTCTTCCTTACCGGTGTCCTCAATGAAAAGTTAGTCCATGTATATTACTTTAAAGATTCAACCGGGATAATTAAGTTTCGAAAGTCCTTTAGACGCAATCGTTTTACGGAAGCCGGAAAAAGAAGAGAAATTAAATTTCGTGCTACAACGTTCGTATAAATATCAGATTTTAGATGCAAAGTTTCCAATATATTTTTCGATCTTTTTTTTTCTCCATTCGATATGATGATTACGGTGACTCGAAGTTGTTCCCATTCGTTAGAAGATGCGTATGTACTAACAATTAAATAATTTCCTTATAAAAGGAAAGAAACTTTTGGGACAAAGTAATATGTTCCTTCTTACGATAAAATACCCACTGTACGTAATATTTGCGCGCAACGATGGTAACAATAATATTAATTTCTTGATCCTTTTTTGTTTTTATTTGTACAAGGTTTACGATAGTTTCATTAATATAATTGCGCGTAATTAACGACATTAAAATGCGATCGATCGATACTCATTGAAGACTGGGTTGTTTAAATTGGAAGTTTCCATAACATTCATCCCTAATCATCTATGCAGATTCGAGATATGTACCGTTATACCGTGTTGCGTGAACAACGAAATAAGCGTAACCCGTATCATCGGTTGACACAGCCAACATAGTTAAGGTAAACCAATTAAGGCAACGAGTAAGTAAAACGATTACCCTTCACGTTTTCTCCACGTTATAATCGTGTACGATCCGCCTACCATGAGAAAGATTATTTGGCAATAGACAAAAAATAGTAAAAAGTCATGTAACAACTATAGCAAGAATCCGATATTAACCGGTTAACCGAGTCATTTTTTAAACTAGTTTTTTAAACGTAATTTATTTTTAACGGAAATTAAACGTCGCGTAGATAAAAGAACAGCAATTGGTAATTTGTATACTGTTCGTGGATTTCTAGCCATGGAACGTTAAAAACATAGACAGTTAAAATACTATAATAATACGAATCCGACAGACAAGCAACGATAATTTATTGAAAATTGGTAATGAAAAACGAACGGAATTTGCAAGAAAACAACGTTATAAGTTGTTATTTTTAATATTAGACGCTTGCCTATTATTGGGTTGGCTGGCAACTTAGCGATTGTGGATTTTGTCATTAGGTGGTATTGACAAAATTCGCAATCACATAGATGCCAACCCAATATTTATCGTATGCAAGAAGAACCTTACGATATCTCGAGCGATTTTAATCGAGGTATAGTTGCAAACAACTTTTTTCATTAACTGCTGCAACTGCTATCTTAAAGTATATAAGCACGAGCGGAATATTTGGAAAAGAAGCGAAGAAAGAAACGTTTTGCGTTTGTAACAAAATTGAAGGACGAACATCTTTTAGACAAACTGTCAAGGCGGATATTCATAAATAAAATTGTTCGTTGTATGACTACGGATACGGTGAAGAAAGCTTTCTCGCTTTAGTTAGAGTTTAGACATTCCCACGTCGGATAAATAGATTCGCAAAGCGGAAATAATAGTCTTGCGAGTTCTTCTCGCGAAAAGTACGACGTTGGCTGATAACGAATTAACGAAACTTTACGAGATCTTGTACGTCGTGTAATTGGGAACTTCGTTCGGGTACGAATGAAACTTGTACAGGAGCGACGGGAAGCATAATATCGCCGACAGCCTCAAAATATTTAAAACAGCCACAATGTGATCAAATCGCGAGTTTAAACGAATGATCCGTTAATAAATATCAGACGAAGCAGGGAATTGTTTTGACGGAAAGGTAATAAAAATTGGTTCAAGTTCGTGGAATTTTCCTTCCGATGCCAAAATACCTGATGGAAATATCTACGTTAAATTTTTGAGATTCGAAGTTTAGCGAAAGAAATAATTTGATTCTAACGACAAGTTCTTCGTGTATCATAATCTTTCATAAGCAGATTAATAAGCAGATTAATAAGCAGATCAACAAATACCGTCGACATCTTTAGCTAATTATGCAATAACGACGATGAAATCATTGAATATATTCGTTTAACCGCATCGCAATTATGGTACAGATATCTCACGACATTGCATATACACAGCCCGTACGATGGCCACGGACAAGTTATTTCACGACGCAATACGTTTGTACGACGCTACGAATGCGTTATTTCGCAACACAATACCGTTCGTACATTCCCACGGACGAGATATTCCCCGCGTCTGTTTTTCCGCAATTAAGCACAGCTCTCGCCCTAATAAACAAACACTTGCTTTTATACGAGACGTTTTTGTCACATTCGGATACGTATTATAATTTATCTCACAAATTTCCTGCCTTTCTATCCACTGTATACGTCAGAGACGAAGATTTCTAGTAGAAACACAATTCCATTGATTTTAACATCCAGATGAAATACGTACGATACACGTATTGCGTAATATTTGTATCATTATGTATGTATCATTATGTTAATACAAATCTATACAATATATTCTTACAGGATTTATCATAATCGACAACGTAACGATCTGCAATGTTCATGAAACTTCGAATCAAAACATCGATAAAAACGGGATCGACGAAGCAGAAAATACGAATCCCGTCGGATGCAATCCGACAGTTTAAAATCTGTTGTTCTTGATATCCGATCTTACTTTAAAATCGAAGCGTTCGTAAACCGATTAAAATCATAACTGCTTAATTACGATAATCAGGTGAACTCATTGGCCAAGGATCAAGGGTCTAGAATTAATATCGAGCTTAGTTGTTGGGTCACAAATAGGTCGTATACACCCGCTTGATGGCTATTCGACGTGCTTTGACCATAAAGGTTCGCAATACTAGAGTATCTTCAACGAAACGCAGTGTAACGTTGCAGCAGACAATGAGAGGCACCGACGTGAAAACGTACATACTTCATGGCTGCTGTCCCTTTCATTCTCGCTTTCTTCTTAACTGACTAAGAACGAGGAAAGGAAAAAAGACTTGTTCTCGACTTTTCATTTCATCCCTTACGTTACACGAAGGCATTGTCAGCGTCTCTTTGAGATTTTGCTCGGCGCGTTTCTTTCGCGTCGCCTATCGTCGATGCGCGATATTATTCGATATCAACGAAACAACGCCATTAAGACACGTATGGTCTCGCCCTTGTAACGCCACTGTGGCTGGGAAACTATATTACGCGTGATATAAAACGTATTATAGCAACGTGATATAAAGCGATAAAAATTATGTGGTTTATATAGTTTGTATCTTCTACTTCTTTTAAGACAGGGAAATTTATAGCGGCGAGGATTTGTAGAGCGACAAGTAGGTACATACGTTGATTTTTAAAGGCTTGTACAAGATTTTTAAGCGGAAATTCAATTTCGTTGGATTCTGTTTAATTGGATTTGAATTTTTAAAAGGTAATGAATTTTCCCGATCGAACTGTTAGTTTAAGCGCGGCCTTTAATTGTATCACGAACATTATTTTACGTTACTCTGAAACGTTTCCTCTATGTAATATATTCAATGTTTGTATACGCGATCTTCGCCTTAAGAATTACTCAAATATTTGGTTTTAATACGAAGGATTGTTTTAAAGATCATTTTCACCTCTATAAATATTTATTGTGTAAACCGTGTGTATAATTTGCGTAAAGCTTAAAAGATTTCCAATTTAACATTCGCACGTGAATTAAGACTGTTACTTGGAAAAATCATCGAACTCAAGAACCACACTCTTCCTCGCGTTCAAACTTATCCGCCTGTGCAGTTCGTAAATTCACTTCTTAGGTTTCTAATGAATTTTCAAAATAAACCTTCAACCTATCTATGTATGTATCTATACGATTAAACAAACCGTGGATTTTTATGCATTTCTAAATAATTCGTAGATATTATTCTAAATATCCATGGAACTATCGATTAAAGAATTATTATTCACGAGAATATAAGAAACAAAGTAGTAGTATACTTATAGCATTCTATCTATTCACATTAAATAAGTGACATTTAAGTTAAAAAATTATTTGCATATTATTATTTATACACTTTTGTTTGCATATATCATTATAAAAATTAATGGAATAAACTAATAGGATAACATATTTCTTAAACAAATGGAAAAATGAAAAGTCGATGGATTTTCATTTAACAAGCATTTAAATTTTCATTTAATACGAATCAATTCGTTTCGCTAAAGACACTAAAAATTGATTATTAAAATAGAATTATACGTTTCATATATTTTACACTAGTTCTCGTTGTCATATGATTACAATAACCTTAATGAATAAACGATCCTAAACAGTAACAGCATAAACGAGCTTATCTCAAGTATATCAATATTATACCAATATGTAGAAGTTTATATTTCCAAAATACCTGTCTTTAAAAGTAAAATAATAGCAAACAAGGCAGTAAATAAAGTAAACGATCGTATTGCTCAACAGTCTTAACAAATAAAGCAACGATGCTAAAAGTAACAAAAATTGCTCCATAGCATATGTCCTCACAATTAAATTACGAATTAAAAAGGAGAATAGGAGTAAAATTAACAAATCGAATGTAAGCAAATGAAAGAATCATTCTGTATTATGTTTCCCTCGCTAGTGGCGGGATATTCAAACTTTTAATAATGATAGCGTCTCTTCAATCAAGAAATCACGCATCCAAAAACTTTTACCTCGTAATAACGGTATTATTATACCATCGAATAAGTAAAAAATTAACACTCACCATGAAACCGGTATAAGTAACGAAGATTTACAGCTTTGGCCTTTGCGAGACAATATGCCCTACTGCGCAGTTATAGGCGTAGATTGTACACCCGAATTGTCCCGTTTGTCGATGGATATTACCTGCAACAACTTCCGTGATACATTTCTTGCGCTACGCGAATAGATGCACCTGTTTGCGTGCCGCTTAATATCGCGTACGCACGAAACAGCTCGAGAATTATCCACGAATTCTACGAATTCGCAGTTACTAATCGCTTACCAAACGTCGATTATATCGTTAGCGCTTGAAAAGACATTCGAATGTAATTATTGCAAAAGATAAAGGAGCTTTGTAAAATAGACAATCCAATTCCTATCGCGTTCACAGTCGAAGCGGTACTGTGAGGCTCGTTGCGACCCGGCGTCCCTTTATACGATCGACCCCCGAGCTCAATAGCCAATCAGCGTTACGCATTCTCCAACGTTCAAAATCCTTCCGTTGGATCCACGGACGGCCGATGTCAGTTATGTGAGGGGGTGGAAAGCACTTTTGGCGGTATCACGTGTTGCTTCGCTGTAAACATGGACGATCTGGATTTGATTCAATTATCCAAAGCGAGAGAAACGGTGTTTGAGTGGTGGCGCGAAAATTACCGATTACGTTGCGCATATTGACAAAGTTATGGCGAGGGATCTGTATGGTATGTACTATATAGCTTTTCTCGCGGGCTATGTTTCTTTATATTGTATATCGAAGTACGCACCTAACGTTTCAAGAGAAGCTTTGCATGCCTTGTATAACTTGAACTGTAGTTTAGATTTACAACTTTACTTTAGTCTTTATGTTTTCTTACTTTTCAAGAGGTAATCTGCGATACTTGTAAATAGATACTACATATATATGTACGTTAACTTGTAATGTGTAATATTCCTGTTTGGTTAGGTCTACATTTTCTAATGTGACAAATATCTGTATGGTGGCCATCTTGTACAAGTAAACTGATATTATTAGCGTAATTTTACAAATTACAAGTCATAAATTATTCCTTTTTCCAAACAAGGAAATATACGAGAAAAAATAGATCAGATTCTTACGATTATTTTTGTGAAGTTTTGTAATATACGAATTAGCATTTTTTTTTTCTTTTTTTTTTTGCATTTGAAAAAATCATGTATTCAAGTATTCATGAGAAAGGGGAGACAGAAAAGAAATGCAAAGATGGAAAGTTTCGAATATGTAAAACGTAGTGAAATCCGTAAATGATTTCATAACTGCTCTTGAACATTTCTTACAAACAAACGAGTCATCTCATAGTTTCCTACAGGAGAAGTACATATTCATCAGAAAAAATTCCATTGATGTTGTCTATGAATGCTTATGCATCCAGCGAAGTCTGTGATTATTTTCTTTATCTGGAAACATACGTTATAGTTTTGAAGGTTATTTTTACATTATTTGTTCACAATCGTTATAAAAAGACCGGAAATGTATTCAGGTCACGCACATGCTTTACTGCTTTATACGTACCATCGATGTTAAAAAACAACTCGTATCGAAAGGATTAATATAATTTTTATTTAAATTTTTTATTTCGTATTTATAGACGAAAACTGTGTTGTGTTGTTTGTCCGCAAATATGTAAAACGATTCCATTATATTATAAAGTTCTGAAAATCGATAGTTTTCGTTATACATTTCGTTAGTTAAAATAGTTAAATGACTTTCCAGAAACAAATCATGCTTCATGGACATTTTGAGCTTAATTAGCGTAAAAGTTAAACCTTGTTCTGTAATTAGTTAAGTTACATGAAATTAAATGGATTTCAAGTAGCTGGTATGTAAATGATACTTAAACTAACATGTAATGCTTAAGTCGTAAAATAAATATACATATTATAAAATCAGTTAAATTTAGGGAATCAATATCGATAAACGCGAAACTATAAATAACATCTTTAAGTCAAAGATTATTTGAAAGAATTTCAATTTCACTTCAAACTTGAAAGGATATTTCAGATCAAGTAAATAACAAATTTATACCGGTATAGTGATCTCATGTTTCTTGAATTCAAACAATTTGTGTAATCGGTACGAGAATGTATGCAATATGGGATATTAAAGAAAATCGCATTAGGCATTATTGCACCATGTACGTCATAAATCGTCGATGAAAGCTCTGAAGTGGACAAAAAAGTTTATAGCTTCGATAAATAAACTGTTCTTTGTAAATGATAGGTTAAAAAGTAGGTAATCAGCATTAATATCAATAGGATATTCCATCGAATAATTTTAAGAATCTTTGTATTATAACATATCCTTTAGATAAAAGATAATTGTTAGTTTTATAACGAAGAATCCACAAGTGTTTCCACAGTAACAAAGTAATTAACGTTTCCTTAAGGGACTAATTCTTGTTACAGATTTCTTTCACCTTCATCTTTGAAACTATTCATAAATTATATTTATATCTTTCAAAAAATCACATCCTAATCCTTAATAATGCTCACAGTTTTGTAGTATTTAATATCTTTTGATTTATTCGAGATTTCTTCAAATCTAATACAGAATTCAAAATGTTTCACGTATTTATTATAGTCTATAGATTATGCTTACAGACTTGGTTCATGTATGTAGGTATGTGTATTATATATTATTGTATTTAAGAATTTATATGATCGTCCCATGAAATACCTCTAGTCTGTAGGAAACAGTCTGTTGCTACTATGGTTTAGATGAAAGAATATTATGACATGTCGTTTAACTGTATGATACCATCTATTAATGTACCAACGATGACTTTAATGACAGTCTAATAGATATTGCGCTACAACTTTGATCGACGTGACTTATTTCTATGATGCACTTCGACAAGCTGATTTCAGCCAAATCAAGTCAAACGAAGTTTCTTATATTTAATATTCATATAAACTTACTATGCATGTACGTAGTTTGTTTCAATAGCATCTACGTACTTTAAGAAACTAGTTGATGACGTTGTTTCAATAACACAATCATAGTGGTTTTTAGAATAATCATGATTCGAACGCAGACTATTAGGGGATGATATGTTTTAAGAACAAAAATTATAGTTTTCCCTTCTAAAACATGAGATTGAGATTGAAATAATTTTGAAAGAAGAGCCAAATAATTTTAATTCTTTAACCATTTAACTCTACCTTAATAACAAAATACAAGAACGTGTTAAGTATACATTATTACTAATTTAATTATTTATATCACTAATAAACAATATTCTTAATTCGCAATTCTTATATCATTGAACTATACTATTAATGAAATGATTTTATATAACTTGCAATTCAATGGAATAAAAACATGAATGAAATATTTAAACATACCTACGTACATAGATTTCCAATAATTTTACCTAACTTTATGGATTAACACGTTACAATATATTTTGCATATATATACGGTATATATCTGTTACATTTATCAAAAATGATTCTTGTTCAATTACATTCGCCATTTATATCGCGGAAGCGTAAAATTATTTCAAACAATATGAAAATAATTTATCGTGAAAAATATTTTACGTATTGTTTCTCGTTTTTATCGTAAATTAAGCACGTTCCCATTTCTTGCCATAAGAAATAATGGATAATCGATAACAACAGCGTAACGAAAGTAAAAATTATTGTTCATTCACGTTTTGAACGTAATTTTATCAGCTGTACTTTTTCAGCTACTTTGATTTTACTTAATTTCAAAGAACATATTTAAATAATAGCTGGCTTAACGTATGAAATATAACGTCGAAACATTACCGCGACTGTCTTGAACAGATTTCCGCCTGTAGATGACTTTAAACGTTTCCGTATCTCGTAATTTGCGAGAAACGAATCTCATACATTTCTACAAGACCTTGCTCTGTCCATCTTGCAGTTCCTTCCTTGTTTGACTTTCAAATTTCCCCCTGGATTCTAGGCTGTTTCTGTCATATAGAGTGAAGAGTTCGCTGGCCCTCGAAGCAAAGAGACAAGCACATAGAAAGTCTGCCTTTGGGGTTGGAAGTAAGCATAATTTACGATACGATGATCTAATCCCTTCATCACGCTTGGAATATACATGGTTGCCTGTAAAAGGACGCAGTTTTATATTCAGCAAGTTGCAAAGAAAAGATCTATGTCATTTTGTGATCTTATAGTACTCACTCGAGAGAAAAGGAAATTTTAATCAACGTTATATAATATTTGAAATCCAATTGCTGGGTCAAGAAGAAGAGAAAAATATCCTTCGCCATTGATAAGAAATATTTCATTTGACTTTCTGTTTTAATATACTGCGGGCACGAGAAAATATTTGCGCGTGTCAATATTTTCCAATAAACCGTTTTCCTATCAGCTTTTATATTTCAAATCAAATCCTTATAATCGTATGAAAGTACCAGTAAATAATACCAAGTTTAATACATGTATCATGTATTTATATTCATATTATTTAAATACCTTTCGTAGTCACTGTATAACTGCCATCTGTGGATAATACATAATTCTCTATTTATTCCTTCTGTAGCCGATATTGCACGACATGCATTATTTATTGATTTGTACGTGTGTCCACAATAGGTAGATTTCTCTCTATGTGTATTCATAAAAAAAAATTCGTTGAATTCAAATCAGATGATGGAGGAGATTATTTTATTGGACACGTTTATTCTATCTATTCTATCGAGGGTTCGATTTAAACGTTCGATTTAAATGTTAAATAAAAAGTACGGTATATCAAATAAATAGGATTAATTTTTGGATCTACGCTTATCAGATATTTTATACTTCTCTCATTAAACATGTACTACAAATTTACGAAGTTTTAGATTACTTCCTTGTAACATTCTCTCTCTCTCTCTATATATATATATATATTTATATATATATATATATAAATATACAAATATGTACATATATGTAAGATCGTAATCCGGGGATAATTCAGGGATCTATTCTGTAGTCTGAAAATCGAGTTTTTATTATGGAGTAAATAATAAAATACAAAAATAAACAACAATTAATATGCGTCTATAACAATAAATAACAATAATTATATAAACGGGAAATAAGAAGTCTTTAGTACAATGTTTACCTGAAAATCGAGAATCGATTATCAACGTCCTGAGCTACCGATCTTTCTTCTTCAGTCTTTAAAATTTTAAATAACTATTCTGTAACCTTGTCTGTCTCTAATGTAACTCTCTGTCCGTCCGTTCGCGAAAAATTTGCTTCTTAAAATGGTCGTCCATAAAACAAAAGAAGGTCTGTCCATGAAACACAGCCTGTCGTGCTACCCGTAAAACAAAAAGAATCCCTATCCTACATGAACTCTAGGGAGTTTACACCGCCCCTCGAATGGGGAGTGGAACAGATTCCCTTCAGATCCCCGATTACCGTATTCCACTTCATATATGGAGTTTGAAATCCTTCTTAGAATTATGAAAGGTCCTTTCCTAATTTCTTCCAGCTTATTTCTATTCATTTTTTTTCCGTTATGGGTGAAGACCATATCACCGATTTTAAATTCGTGTTCTCTTCTTTTTTTATTTGTTGATTTGTTTGTTGATTTCGAAATTTCTTGTTGAGTTTTTGAATGCTTCTTCTCTGTCTCTTTTTAGGTTTATCTTATTCTCCATTATTTCCTTAGCGACTATGATTTCAATCATTTTTCCATTCAGTAAATGATTTGGGGCAAACCCCGTTACACTGTGTCTGGTGTTATTGTTCTTATCTTATTGTTCTTATCTTCTATGCTTTCTTCTGTGATTTTTGTCCAGTTTCTCTTATTTTTGTCTGAATTACATCTGATCCTGTTTACTAATGTTTGATTTACCCTTTTGTTCAGTCCATTGGAGGATGGGCAGTCTGTCGAGGTGAAAATTAATTTAATGTTCCTTTTCCTCCTATACTCTTGAATTTCTTTGGATGTCATTACTGGGTATCGGCCTGCAAGGATAATTTTTATGGAATCAGTTTCTCCTGTCGAGTCTATAAGTTTTATGATATCTTCTGTGTGTTGTGTTTTAGATGTGGACATAAAAACAGCCCTTGAAAAATGATTGATGAGTATGTGCATGTATTTCTTTGGTGAGTTGTTATTGGGTGAAATTGACCTGGGAAATTCAGTGCTTCATAAATCACACAAGGTTGTTTCTTGGGCGGTGGCTCTGGCTTTCTGTCCAATCTTGCGTTACTCCCTTGTGTTTTTCTTCCCTTCGTCTGATATTGCCCCAAGAATCCTATTAAGCCATTTGTTGATTGTACTGTTTCTTATTGATTTTATCTTGAATGTGTATGGGTAACCCAATAACAATTAGATTTATCCCTGTCTCTTCAGAAGTCTTCCTCCTTACTTCCAATATTAATCATTCCTTTTTTATGGCATATTCATTGAATGAACCTGAAATGTATTTAAAGTTATAAGCGTATCGTACTGCAGACCAACCTTTATTGCCAGAAGCTTTTTGAACTGCCACCTTCCAATTTTCCCAGTTGTATTCTTCATCCTTCAGCAGATTTGTCTGGTACCATTCTGATGCTGTTTTTCCCAAATATTTCTTCAAATTCTTGATCCTTTTTTCATCAGTTTGGATTTTGTATTCAGTTTCATACTCATATTAGAGTATGGAAGGGATGCATATGTGAAATATGAATATTTCATACTCCAATCTGTGGTTTTTTGCGTTCCATCAAATTGTTTTATGACAAAGTCTGTGCCTTCTCTCTCATGCATGTTTTGTTTCTGGAAGATCTCTAATAATGTTTCTGTTTGAAGATTGGGCTTTTCGATTTCGGTCTTTATTTTCCTTGTGGGGATGATCTCCGATTCTTCTAAGTAAATATCTCGAAACACGAAGTTTAAACTTGTACCGATGTATGACGCTGCCGTTGCGTCATCCATCGTGAGTGCAATGTTTCTGTAATGGCTTACCTTGGTTAAGTTGTTTGCGGCTTTCTTCACTATCGATAAACTGAATAACCGCGGATGATGATCTCTTGCTTG
Source organism: Bombus terrestris (assembly GCF_910591885.1). Taxonomy (NCBI): domain Eukaryota; kingdom Metazoa; phylum Arthropoda; class Insecta; order Hymenoptera; family Apidae; genus Bombus; species Bombus terrestris. The sequence goes on along the minus strand of NC_063271.1, from coordinate 19,320,360 downwards.
ATATTCTGGAGGAAAGACATCACATACTTCATCTTCTGGTTTTCTTATGGATTCTTATGCATTCTATTTTCTCCCCCCCCCCCCCCTTGCGTTCTCGTTCATGGCGATACGTAGCTTCACTTCTAACGGCATGGCGTAGTGAAAATCGATTTGTAAAATCGTAATTTGGTGATAATTCAGGGATCGATTCTGTAGTCTGAAAATCGAGTTTTTATTATGAAGTAAATAATAAAATACAAAAATAAACAACAATTAATATGCGTTTATAACAATAAATAACAATAATTATATAAAGGGGAAATAACAAGTCTTTAGTACAATGTTTACCTGAAAATTGAGAATCGATTTTCAACGTCCTGAGCTACCGATCTTTCTTCTTCAGTCTTTAAAATCTTAAATAACTATTCCGTAACCTTGTTTGTCTCTAATGTAACTCTCTGTCCGTCCGTTCGGGAAAAACGTGCTTAAAATGGTCGTCCGTAAAACAAGGGAAGATCGGTCTGTCCGTGAAACACAGCCTGTCGTGCTACCCGCGAAACAAAAAGAATCCCTATCCTACATGAAATCTAGGGAGCTTGCATATATATATGTATCCTTTTAAAATTCTAAAAAATTATACAGATTCATAAAAATATAGTTAAAGACTTTGTAATATAGCGGTTTTTAAATACATATATATAGTTTTTAAATAAATGTTAAATTCCTTCCGACTATTCGTATCACATTACGATTATGCTCTTTTAGTTCTATAGCTTACGAAGTTAGTTTAGAAGTCGAGGCTTACCTCACAGGCTTACACAAAACTATTGGTTGAAGTTTTCCTATCAAAAAAAAAAGTAAAAAAAAAAGGAAAAAGTTGTAATCGCTTTAATCCGCAGGTTGTAGTTAACACGTTTGTGTTTCGATTTAAAAGTTAATTCAATTAATCCATAATATCGAAATGTTGCTAACTGTTATTTTATATTTTTTTTATATTATTTGATATTTAATCGTTTGATGAATACCATAGATATCTGATATTTAATCATTTAGATGAATTTCATAGATATGTAATATTTCATCGTTAGATGCGTTCCATCAAAGTTTAATATTCATCTGCCCACGTTCTCTAAGGGAAGATTTGATATAAACTAATATTCATAACGTTTTAAGACATTTATAAAATAATTACGTAACAATTTATGTTAATTTGTAAGTTGTAATCGTTTTAATCCGCAGATTGTAGTTAACACGTTTGTGTTTCGATTTAAAAGTTAATTCAATTAATCCATAATATCGAAATGTTGCTAACTGTTATTTTATATTTATTTTATATTATTTGATATTCAATCGTTTGATGAATACCATAGATATCTGATATTTAATCATTTAGATGAATTTCATAGATATGTAATATTTCATCGTTAGATGCGTTCCATCAAAGTTTAATATTCATCTGCCCACGTTCTCTAAGGGAAGATTTCATATAAAATAATTTTCATAACGTTTTAAGACATTTATAAAATGATTACGTAACACTTTATGTTAATTTGGAAATTTAAATAAATTAGAGAATTATCAACACCATTCGTTGTTATAACGATGCTTAATAACTCGGAATACAAACAGCTTTCAAGTAATCGGATAAAATTTATTATGCTGCTAAAGTAAAAGTATGATTTATACAAGGTAAAATCTTCTTTGTAAGTAGTGTGATGCTCGTAATGTCAGGCACACGAAGTATACGCGCATATTATATCACGTAATTTCAGCTTTGTTCAGCTTCTGTTAATCGCTTGGTTTGAAGAAGCCGTAAGTAACAAGCGAAGCCATGGCGTAAAATAGTTTTATTAAACTTGTAAACAGATATAAGAAATATAGTCGTAGTATCCAACTGCAAGTTCAAATGCGAAAAATAACGTTCGGGAAAATTTGTGACATGGTGAGAAATTTTATACTCATATCCTAAATTGATAACATATATATTATTTGTAGAAAATTATATTTATTTGTATATATGTAAACATAATATCTATTAATGAAAAAGTTAATTAAAAAATATTCTATTATTATTACTATTCGTATCTATTATTTTTCATTTAATAAAAAACTAGTGTACACCAACTCATGTTCATTCTACTGATCTTATTTTTACGGTTCGAAATATATATCGAATTTCGATTTTCCATCGTGTTTCACTTATGATTCATAGACATGAGACTACTTTCTCACGCTTTTCCATTCCACGCCGTGATTCCGCTCGCCTAACTACTCTTTCGTTATAGCGCCGATCAGACTTTCAACAAGGTCACGATTAATCTCGATAATGAAATTTCCATCACTATCGCAATAAAAAAGATTATTCTACGTTAAGCTATATCTTCTTTTTTTAATTGACAGAATGCATCAATACGTTGATCGCCACGTGAAATTTATAGATTTTGGCCAATAGATCGAATAGAAACACAGAGTGTGATTCTACGTGAAAAATAAGAAAGATAGGAAAAACACCTGGTATGATTTATTACAATTAATTTTTTTTCATCCGAGGATCGAAATTGAGGATTTAACCGGTGTACTTAAATTTTTACAAAATTTTATTCCACATTTTCCACTCGGTTTTTCACGTAGAATCAGTAATTGCTCGCTTCTGCCGCAATATTTTTCAGCCCATTTACATTATTAAAAGAAACGTTTTACTTTTCCAAGGTATTGTATTACATTCGCGCACTCTTCTCCGACAACGTTACCTAATTCCTTCATATCGTCGGAAATTTCTTGGTCCGTGAGATTTAGCCTATTTTAGCGATTCTGGAAAATTCAATGAATAACAGTCGATTCGATCGATTCGCCAACTGGAAGTTTCATAAGTCCGTCGATTTTTATTTCCACGAACTGTTAGAATAGGATAAAATTTTGTTGCCATAAATTGTATTTAACGCGGAGTTATCAACCACGAGCTATTGTATAAAGCTTATTACTTATTGTATAGAACTTTTACTATATCGTAGATCAATAACGTACTAAGATTATGAAAAATAATTTCACGTGGCTGAGATACGACGGAGATTCGGAAGATTTTGGAGATTTATGCTCGTAATATTAAGACTTATGTACGCGACTCGAATATTTATGTATTCTCCTTCAATATCCTTAATCCCTTCGATATGACGTATAAAATTTACAAATTGCCATTTTAACACAATTCAAATATAGTTCACGTGGACTACACGCGAACGATGTGGTTTCGAATTTATTAACTAAGCGTTATACGTTCCTCAATGTGGACATTACTTATGTACATGGAATGTACGATTATAGTTAGAAACGTGGCTGAAAATACAGATTTGTTAATGGTATAAGTTACAGTTGCACAATGATGAGTCATAGCAGAAGAGATTACCATAACTTTGAATATAATTTTTATCGTTACAATTATATGTTAACGTTGTATTTGCATCTGACAGTTTGTTGAATTGCGTAATATCACGAAGATGGCGAACTAAGTTTAACTTGGTTTAAGAATATAAGTTTAACGATAAGTAAAATCTACCAGTTTCTTCCCTTTTTTCTTCTTTTTTTCTTTTTATTTTGCTTATTTCCTTATTTCGTGAGTTTCGTATAATTCCTATCTATCCAGGAATAATTTAAATGTAGAAAACAATTCAACGAAATGAGAAATTTAATATATCAATTAATAAGTATTATATTTGTTTGGAATGTTATTTCTGCAAAATTGTTTAGAATTGTTCTTTGGATATTTAATAATACGTATCTTGTAAGTTAACGAAGATACTCGCGATTTGTTGTTTTTTTTTTTTTTTTTTTTTTTTTTTTTATTTATTAATGTAACTTTTACATACTGCTGTGTCCGCTAAAATAAATTCAGATATTATGGAGGTTTCAAATACGTAACGACAAGAAGATATTGTGCCTGGAAAATAGTAGTAAATGTTGAATATGTCGATGTTAAAACGTCTTTAATATATTCGGTATAAATATATCGAATTTAATTTATTTTCAAATTACATTATTATTTAATGCTCGCGATTAACAACCATTTCCAATTACATATTTAATGATGCATCTATTATCAGAACTTATTAAAACATCGCATCTCATCGAAGATCACGTTATTCTGTGATTGTTTCGTACTCGCTACGTTTTATGTACGTACACGTAATGAGAATTAAAATTTATCGAAGGAGGAGCTGCGGTCTGCGAATAATTTTTTAACAAAAGCGAAAAAAAGAATCGTGTTAAATCTAACTAAGTATCTCTGTCTGTTGTTACAAATATTAGGTTAAAATTGTGTACGAGACGAATAAATCGTAGAGAAATAGGGAATCGAAGAGGCAATTATGGCATAGAAATTAACAGGAAAAAATAATCTTATCTGTTAATTTTTATAGGATAGTTTGCTTTTTAATTTTTATCTATAGGCATAAGAGTAACCATTAGAAATACTTATAGAAATTTAATGGAATTTTCTGTTAAAATTACATCTACCTTGATTGAAGGAAATTTTAATTAATTTCATTCTTAAAACTCAACGAATCAAAGTAAATGCTTAACATTCGTCATACATTAATTGAATTCGCTAAAATTGATGTACCAAATACATTTCACCATGATGAAAATGTTTTAACGTTTGCATCGATATAATAGCGTTTGTACTGGTGTATTTATCGATGATATGTTTACTTGAAATACGTGAAAACAAAGTATAGCTACAACAGGCTGTTTAAAAACAGAATGTAAATTATTGAACGTACTTTCGTACTGTGACGATAAATCGTGGGGATTGTTAATGAATTATTATGCACTCGGTAATAAAATACGCTTGCAAAATACAACATCTTTTTGCATGGAAGCTTTGATATTAATATTAAATATGCAAACAGTATATACAGCGTGATGAAGGCTATTCATTTAGTTTGCTTATTACTTTATAGAATGTTATAAACGTTAACTTCACATAGTTTAAGAAAATTATCACGGAATGCACGTCACGTTGCGCATGGAACATTTGCGGTGACATTTCAAAGGCTGATTAACAGAATGTTATTATTGTACCGTAGAGAAATACGATTAGTGCGCGGAATTTACTCGAAACTATAGTAGAAAAATGGTAATACGGCGTTTATTTTATTAGAATTTCATTTTACGTTTTAATCATTCTTAAGCAACCTTCCTCTTCTATATTTGTAAAAGAGGAAACGAACACCTCGCTTTTTTTCTTCTGGTAACTTCAATTTTGTAATTTTGCTAATAACTTAACGTTATAATAACTAAGATTAATATATTGTATAATAAAAATCCGTAATTCTTTCGAAGATTGACGTTATGTAAGGGTAAAGCTGTAAGTAAACGTTGGTTTATAAATATGAACGTTAACGGTATAGCAAACGTTTATTAAAGTAATAACGCAAATAATAAATGAAATATTTCCTTAAAAATGAAAGCATGTTGTTCGAATGCAGTTGATTGTTACGTTTGACAGCCTATAAAATTTTTCTGAGAGTCGTGTTAAATAATGAACGTAAAAAATATTACTTTTTGCATCATTTATCATTAAACATGTTTGTTTAATAGAGCGAGTAAAACAGTCCCGGAAGGATTTGAGTTCTCATCGACCCTTTTTTCCCAGAAATTACGCTCTTGGTGCAACAATTTCAACAATTTTCAGCAGTTGCCAAAATTATTTTAATACAACTTTCAGCTAAAAAATTGTAAGAAATTGTTAGAATTTAATATTAGGAAAAAACGTAATATCGATGTTAAAAGAATTTATAAAGCGACACAGAAAGGACTTATTAATTTCTCGAAAGCAATTGAAAAGAAAAGCATGTTTCTCTTTTTGGGAAGCTTTTAAAGTCAGGTGTTCCATATTAAGTGCAATTAACTCGCAAATATTTATATTTGCGCAGTTCCTTCATTTTGAAATATTCGCAAAATTTGCTGCATATTTCGTGTTCGTTCCATCTTCCGAAATGAAAATAAAAATTTTTATTCAATGTCTGAATATATTTCATTATATTCTATCTTTCTCATGATTGAAAGTTTCTTCTTCTTTTTAATAATTATATCGTAGCAAATACACAAAGATATTCAATTTTGTATGATAAAACAATCTTTACTGTAACATCGTCATTTCACTATTTTATATTTCACTATTTGGAGAAATATTATACTTCAGGTAGTATACATAAAGATGAGACTTTGAAAATATAATTCCAACGAACATTAATTTAATATTAATAGTTTTCACAACTAACAGTTTAATCCTACGCTCGGTATTTTACCGACGGTAGTTGGTAAGAGAATATTTCTTTTTAAAAAAATTCGTCTCCCTCATGGCTATGTTAAAGAGAATCAATTAATCATTCAACTGCTTCATTATGCTTAATGTGAAAATGGCAGAAAAGTTATAAATACCTGCTATCAATCTTTATACACGTAACAATTGATTTAAATAATTAACTGCATTATATCCAATTATAAATTGCAGAGTACTGATTAATTGCAAAGCGATCATCTGCTATCGCCAAGATATTAAATGAATTAATATCCTCTGTATCGATCAGTAATTTCATTCTCTGTATCTATATGGTGTTTCCTATTAATAAGTTCGCAATTTCACAACTTCCTAAATACGATATTGATATTATATAATCCTACTAGAAACGAAGTACTTTTAATACTATCCAGATAAATGATTATACACTTTACAAAAGTATCTTTGGTCTGAAAAATTTGCAAATAATCCTTGAATACGTATTCGAGGTAAAATACTCTCGATGTGTATTTTACTCTTCTTTTCTTTTCTTTATTTATTTGTCAAAAAACAAATATATCATTACGTGAAAGTAGTCGATACGATATTTAGAGCATTTCGAAGTTTTCTCTTGGGAGGTTGCAATTCAGAATCCCAAACATAGTTGCAGTAAATCCACGAACAATATACTTAGGCAGAGCGCTCAAATGAAAGCAATAACATTTGTCCCTTGTAGAACTGGAATCGATTTCTCTGCGGCTATTCACCCCTATAAAACATGCAACTGCGGCAGTCTGTTGTGAAATGGTCGATGGGGAATTTGTGATTTCAATTTACGATCAATCGTCCGTTATACTTCACGTCGCTAATGCGATAAATTTACGAAGATGTGCAGAAACGGAAAATAGAAAGCGATAAGTTTTATTGCAACGATTAAGCTGCAATTTCCTATAAGTACGCGGAACGCCAAAAGTAAGAAATATAAAAGGCAAATGCTTGCAAGAGAAATGCTTTTCGCAAAAACAAGATATAATAATAATAATATACGTATGTTCGTGCAGTTTGCTACTTTCACGAATACGACTGAATAAACCGAAACGGATAGAGATTTATTTCATCCTCTACGTTTCCTAAACGTTTCATGGACTTTTGCATTTTTAAAATTCCCACAAATGCACGAACATCCGCGATCTAATAATCTAACGATGAGTCCGCTATTTCGGAAGATATTTCTATATTTTGGGTAAATCGTTGCTTTGTAATATTTGACATAAGAGATGCTCGTTAACGAACGCGTAACGTCAGATATCCACGTTTACCGCGACTCTTTCAGGAGAAGAACTTTGCAGCTAGGAGAGTTTTAAGGAACTTTTAATTTAGAAGAATTTTAAAGAACGACCGTAACATGTATATTCCGACGCAAATGTCGTTCCTGATAGGAGAATCACACAGTCGAGTTCAGCAATCGAATCGATGTTCAACAGATGCGAGGGCAGAAGCAGACGAAGAATAAAGAGAGAATAAACACGCGCTCGTTAAATCAGCGCAACGAGTAAAGTAGATCTAGCCATTATTCCGTTCTGAAAAGGAAGACGAATGGAAGAGGAAAGGACGGTTCAAAAGAGCATCGTTCGCTTTGATTATTGACACACGCTCACGCTAATAACGGTCATTGAAAGGCGAACGGAGAATGAGAATTATTGAAACTTGGAAATATCGAAAGCTTGAAGCTTCGCTAATTAAGAGAAGTCAACTGTCATAAACGTCGATGAAGATCCTATCGACGGAAAGTTAGGAAATTTAATCTTTTCCCTTTACGTTTGACTCGAACGCAAACAGTTCGATCTGTTTCTCGTTTAAGGAACGACCTAACGAGTATACAGAATCTTTCGCGTACATTACTCGTCAAAAGTTTCGAGTCATTGCGCGTTTCATCAAATTTTGCAGAATTTAAAGAATCGAAGACTTCGCTTTGATAAATTTTTAATTAAAGAAACGTATAGTCGAGTGCAGGCGATTATTGCTGATAACTGTAACATTTATTTTAGTAACGAAATTGACAGGAGATTTGGCATAGATAATACAGGAAAAGTATTTTAAGCTTTCCGTATACGAGGGAGAAAAAATTTAATTATTTATATCGTAAAGTGGCGTCAGGGAAAACCGGTGTCTTATTTCATGAATCTGAGTCTTCTATCGAGTAAACGTTCCTCTTTAATAAAATCTATAACGTGTTAGAACGATACAACAATTTTAGTTATTCCGTAGAGTATCACGACAACAGTCTTAGACCATTTGCATGATGATCAGGATCGCATGGTCAAGCAGAGAAGTAAGTGTCACAGCGTAAAAGAAAAATAGTATCGGTGCATGACGTAGGGATGATGTACGGTGGTAAAGCGAAAGCTGAAGGACATTCGAATAAAAAGAAATAATAAAAAGAAAATAGTTATCGGTTATACAATGTGAACAAAATTACGTACGTGTTTAGAGCAACGACGTTGCCTACTACAGTTGTACGGTAACGAGCCTTTAGAATTTAAAGCCTGGATATTACTCTCGCGATGCTCGTCGATTATACGATGGACATTTTTCTAATAGTTTACAGTAAAAATATTCCTACGTCCAATAGATTGAATTTCAAGTTGAAAAACAATATTAGAAAAGATTGAAAACTTCACGATTCCTAGGATTACGTGTAACATTGCGTCTGCGGAGCCAGAAAATTGATCCACGGATTGGTCTCAAAGGAAAGTTATTTATAAGTCAAAGAGTATCGTATTGCATCGTTCTTTCTTTATTCGAAGCACTCGGGAACGTTAGCTGTAAACATTTCCATTGTATCGCGATCAACGAAGAATGATTCGTTTCGTAACTATAATCGCATTTTCATCCATAATGGACAAGACGAAACAAAGCGAAAGGAAAGTTGTACGTTCTCAATTACTCCTATACGGAACAAAGATCAGAAGTTATAAGTTATAGTCATAAGGGGCGACTTAATTGAAAATTACCAATACACTTGACATCACGCGTTGCTCGAGAGCGAAGTTACGCGGATGTTTATATCGTCTGGGAGTCCCAGAGCAGCAGTTAAGGGTTAATATCGAGAGCGCAGCGATGGTAAACGTTATAATAATACAAAGTTCCGATATTCTCTAACTCTAACCATTCTACAAATTTCATCTTTAAACGGTATCGTGATCTGGTCCTGGTTTAACCAATTGGCCGTTTTCCACTAGTATACTCGTCACGAAGAGATGGCAGTATTTTACGTTACGACGAGCCCCGTCAGTACTAAATTGAAAAATAAAACAGTCGTTTCGTAACAACTTAATTCTGTATTATAACAGTCACCCGTACTCCGTGTTCGACGAGTATACTCGCCATCGCTTACTGTTCGCGACACACTTTTAGGTACACGCTTTTCAAAGAGGTCGCAACGGCTAACTGCTAAACTTTTTTATTCTGACATTGAAATTTAACAAGAATAAATCAATATCAGCGGCAATTTCAGTTCTATCCTTGGCACGTAAATACAATATAATTTACCTTTAACGAAAATGAATGCAATTATTCGTAATTATTCGCGATACTATTTACTTATATATTTTTCTATGTTGTCTTACGTATCTGTTATTTGTAATAGATGAGATCGAACGAGAAATATTAGAGGATCAGCAGCAGGGTTAATTTATCAGTGTAAAAATATGCGCAAACTTCCACGATCCAGTTATAACACGCGATATAATTCGCTATTTGCTTAGCTCGCTTCGCCAACTGCCAGCCTCGCTAGCTTTGTCCATGAGAATCTATTAAGATTATCATTTTAATTACACGTTGGTTGATCGAACGGCCAACGAGAAACGCGGCCGACAATTTTGATTAAATAGCCGTTAGCGTTACCGAGAACACGGCCCGTGTAAAACAATTTCGCCAGACAATTTTAGTTATCGAATTTGTTCGGCGAGACGCGCAAACAAACAAACCGCAAACAAACCGGCTTTCACCTCGTCAAAGGCTACGTTTCACGCGAAACTCGCGCCAGTTACAGCGTTAACTTGCTTTGTAGTATTCATGGTGAAATCACCAATTCATTTCCACCGTCTAACGAGAAAGACGAAACGGACGTATTCTCAGTGAACGCTTCCCTTTCGCGTCTCTGCCATTCTTCGAATCGCTCTGCTTCAACGCAGTACAACCAGCCAGCTCTCTCGTTCGACAGCTGACAAATTGCCTGCGTAACTTGTTTGCCGCGACCGCGAGAACTATGTTTTAAGTCGAATGATCGTCAGATGTTACGAACAATTGGAAATTATCTTCATTTCCCATATCGCTGGCCGATGCTCACGATCTGTTCAGTTTGGAAAACACGGAACAGCTCGCTGGACGATTAGTTTGAATTTTACGGAATCGCGTTTGAGGTGGAATATGCCGAGATCGTAGAATCGTTGATGTTCGACTGCTCCCACGAATACTCTGGTGTCTGTACGTTTTATCAGTCGAACCTAACATTTCTCAGTGACGGATAAGTTTCTTTTTAAAAAATCTACACATTCTTTTCTCTGTTCGATAGAATAGAATTCCGATAAATAAGAATTTGGTATGAAACTAACAACGTTCCAGTCGTACAGAAAGAAAATACAATTTAATTAAAAACGTGGGAGGTGGTGTAAGAATCGGCGATAGAATTCATCAAGAGTACGTGACATTGGAAAAGCTACAGTCGCGGATGTTAGAAAATGGAAACGTGATATTGAGAATTATGTAAAGCACGTGGATTGCTCGAATGATGGGGTAACTGTGGGGAAACCTTAAATACACTGATGTAATGGGATGGTTTCGTTGTGATAAAGACGATAATAACGACGATTTTATACAAATGGAAACAGCCAGCTAAAACGATAATGGAGAGGCACTTTCCCATGCCGAAGCATCCATGCCACTCGAAAAAGGGGCTTCGATCGTATAAAATTTACCGCGCAAAAGCTCCCAGGTACAGAGAAAATGTAATTTTACGCAGTTATTTCTACCGAAAGAATCATTTGACGTGGTGCTTAAAAAGATATGGAATGTATAAATATTCAAAAAATCAATTTTATAAAATTAAATCTATCGATCCATTAATAGGATTAAAAGAAAGGAATACATCCGAAATGTACACAAAATTGAAGGAAAGGAAGATTTGTATAAAAATTGTAATAATACGATGCAGCAATTTCACGATACCATTTAATTAAAGTGGGTGTATATTTTTTTGAGAGCATCCTCTGTATATCAGAAATATATTACGAAATAGAAATATGTTATTACTGGTTTTCCGATGAGAATCCGAAGTGTATCGAAAATTTAATCGGCGTAGATATTTATCGACGCAACAGTTGCAATTTCACAGATACAAATATCTTGCGAGTTCTCTCATCGTCGTAATTTGTATCTCCTTTATATACATCGTCTGTCTGAATATTCTTTCTAATATTCTAATTAGACTGTAGATTTTGATGCAAATTCATATTTTTGAGAATATGATTGAAAAGAAAAAAAAAAAAAAAGAGAAGTAAAGAGTATTTTGTATATTTTATATTTTCTTTCGTATCACGTGCATTTTGTACAATTTTATTGAAATTGGATTACAAGAGCCAAGCAAATCGAACATCAAACGGACTACGCGTCGTGTGTTACTTTATAGGAAAATCACGACAATGTCTGTAACATTCGTAGTATTTTACGATCCTATCTACGATAGCAATTAAAAGTTCATCAAACAGATGATTACATCACGTACGAGCCATTTGAAAGTCAAATTGTTCCATTTTCCGAAAATTTATTCTTTCTAACTCTTTAAGAGTATTACATCGTGGCTTATTAACATACTAAATAATAATTGACTGTTCGAATAGTTTGATGATTTTTGGAAAGTACGTGTCCCTGATAAATATAACTTCTATGCACACTTCCAAATCCGTTTGAAATTTCACCGATACGATCAAGTTAGGCGTGTCTCGCTACAGTGCTGCAATGATCATTTCGAAATGCTTAGTATATCATATACGCAAAAAGTTTCCAGCAACGTTGAAACAGCTTCGCGAGCCACGTGTAATTTATTTATAAAAGATTTTTGCAACTGTCGAGACATCTTGGTATCTGTTAATAATCGTTGAGATATCATTGCAATCAAGTAAGTGCACTGTATCATACGCGATAACGAAGTTACTCGATTATTCGAATGGTATGTACTGGGATTAGTTTCGATGGATGTTTGAATGATGACGGAATATTTGGCCAGCATAAGAACTGAGGCGTGTATGGCGTTATGTTGTTGTCGTCGGTAATAGTAGTAGTTGCCGGCTGTAGATATCGCTGCTGGAACATTACTAATTATTCTTTTATTTTGATGCGTGGTAGGAAAATAGGATGATCACGGGCGCCGGGAATCGAACCCGGATCCCGAACGTTCGAAACCTAGAGCGCTAACCACTTCGCTACCGTGTTTTTTTTTTTTTTTTTTATCTCTGTTTATTTGTTCCAGGTTATTTACATATTTTTTTACATCATTTTTTTTCCAGAATAAACGCTGAATTCTAATTGTAGGGTGGTACAGGCAAGAGTACCGATACGCGGCGGTACGACGTAGCCATGCATTATTACATTCTTTCCTCTTTTTTTTTTTTTTTTTAAGATTATTATTGTTAACTAAAATAAAATTAAGCCGCTGTTGCGCTGTGCTTATGTACGATATTTTAATTTATGTCCTGAAAGCCTGGACGCAAAAACAGGACAGTTCGCTAGCCTATTAGGGAGGGGCTGGGAGGGGCTGGGAGGGGTGGGGAGGGGTGTTCTGTGGGATTAGTATAATATTTGTTTATCTATTTACATATTTACATATTTACACTTTGATTCGGTGAGCGTTGCCGTTCTGTGGCTCTTTATCTTGTTGTTTTTGTTGTGAATTCCGTATCCACCAATATTTTTTTGTGTTTTTTCTGTGTTTGTCTTCTGTATCCTTTTGGGGGAGGGCCATGTTGTATCTCCACCTAGTGTCTGCCGTGCGGCCATCTAGGTTTTCCTCGTATTGAATAGATTTCATTCCTATTTTCCTTTGCATATGATAAATTATGGGTATGTTGTTTTGGTCTTGGAGATAGTTTCTTTCGTCTAGGTATAGAAAGGCTTCGGGGGGGATGTAGCCTGTTAACAGAGTGTTTTTGAAGTATGCGTCGTTTGGGTATAAGCAGCCGAAGATTAGGCTGTTTTCTTTGATCTTCGCGGCTTGCGAGAAGTGATTTCTCGTTAGTTTTAGGATGTGACAGTCGATGCGGTGGATGTTGGCTAAGTCGTATATTTTTTTGTTTTTTACGTATTTTCTGTATCCGCTGTGTTCTGATCTGTAAATGCTCAGGCAAGCTCTGATGCATTTTCTTTCAAATATGCGAATTTTTTCCATTATTGACGCAGGTATGTTGTACCATATTGGGCAGCCGTAGGTTATAATGGGTCTTATTAGCGATTGGTAGCACATGATTTTTACTTTGCTATCGAGAAGTCTGGAGTAAAACAGCCTTTTTGTATTCCAAAAAGCTTTGCTGGCTTTGGAGAGTTGGATTTCGATGTGTTGCTTATAATTTAGTTTTTCATCTATGTTTATTCCTAGGTATTTTACGCAGTTTTTGTGTGGTATGAGGTTCTCTTCGTTTGCTTTTTCTTTTAGGCGGAATTTCCTGACTTGTTCCCTTTCTGCTGGGCCGATTTTGCTTGTTCTGGGTCTGAATAGTATGGTTTCGCATTTGCTTGCGTTAATTTTTAGTTTCCATGTATGATAGTAATCGCTGATTTTGTTGAAGAGTTCTTGCAGTTCCGTTCTTATCGTTTTGGTTTTGCGGCCTGTTACGTAGATGATTAGGTCATCCGCGAAGGCTATGGAGCGTTTGTGTGTGGATGTGTTGAGGTTAAAGAGGTTTAGTAAGTCGTTATTGTAGATGCTGAAGAGTAGCGGGGAATTTACTGTTCCTTGTTGCAGGCCGTTCTCTATGGAGAATTCTTTGCTTGAAGTGTGCGAGCCGTCGGTCATTATGAAAGTTTTGTTTGTTACCATGTCCCATACTATTTTGATTAGGTATTCGGGGAAGTTCTTTTTAATCATTTTATAAATGAGCCCTGGGATCCAGACGGTGTCGAAGGCTTTTTCGATGTCTATTAGGCAGGCGGCTACTCGCTGGTTTGCGTTAAGTGCCCAGCAGATATCCGACGTAAGTTTGTTTATTGCGTGGATTGTGGAGTGTTTGTGGCGGAAGCCGAATTGGTTTTCCGGGATTATCTTATTTTTTGAGCAGAAGGCTGCTAGGGGGTTGTTTATGATCATTTCGTATACTTTGCTTATGTTGGGGAGGAGGCTTATGGGTCGTAGGTTTGCAGGTGATGAGCCGTCTTTATTTTTTTTTGTAATGGCTATGAGTTTGGCTTTTTTCCATTTTTGGGGGAAGTACGTGTTGTTTAGTGCATTATTAAACAGTACTGTGTAGTACCATTTTATTTTGTTTGGTAGGCGTTTGAGCGAGATATTTGGGATGCCATCGAAGCCGGCGGATTTTTTGTTGTTTAGCGTGGAGAAGATTGTACTTAGTTGATTGAAGTTTGTAAAGTAGTTTATTTCTGGGTCGGGCTGTTTGGGGTCGTCCGATGTGTTTTCGTTTGAGAATGTGCAGACTGTTTTGTTTAGCGCTATGTCTTGTTTTATTTTATTTTTTAGTATGTTTGTTTCGGCGATGATAATTCTGTTTAATTGTTCTCGGCCCATGTGTTCGTTTTGTGTGTGAGTTTTGGCGAAGTGGGTGCCGATAATGTCTAGTTTTTCCGTTGTTTTTGATATTATGAAGTTGCCCTCTGTGTCTTTGTTGGTGTTGTGTATCTCGATGCCTGCTTCTTGGATGAGGGAGGCTTTTTCTGGAGGCAGTTTGAGGGGCGGGATGGAGTTTTGTTCCTTTGGTCTGAAAATTTGATTTATCTGCGGGAACATGCTAGCAGAGTCTTTTTTGGAGATATTTTTTATTTTGTTTGTCCAGTATTGATTTATAGAGTTTGCGAATTCTTGTTTTAGTTGTGATTTTATTTCGTGTAGCAGGTACTTTAGGAATTCTATGTCTTCTCTTTTGTCGTAAGAGTAGTTATGTCTTAGGTAGTTTAATTTCGATAGTATGTAGCTTTTATCTCATTGTAGTTTTTTTATTTTATAGTTTATATATGGCTCGCAGGAGTCTTTTTTTTTATATGTCGGTACGGATTCTTGTAGGGCGATTTGTATATGTTTTTCTATTTCGTCTATGAACGAGTCGATTTGTCTGTCTGTTAGGTTGACATTGTTGTAGATTTTTAGGTCGCAGTTCTGTTCGAGCAGGTTTTGGAACTTTTTCCAGTCTGTCTTTTTGTAGTTGTACCTGGGTGTTTCGGTCTGCGTTTCGAGTGTTAGGTAGTCGGATGTGTTTTTGCTTATCTGAAATACTATGGCGTTATGGTCGCTGTCGTAGTCTATGGTTTTGAGAGTGTTATTTGGTCGTAAGTTTTGGAATTTTATTCGGGCGTCTGCTAGGCATATGTCTAGGTAGGAGCGTCCTTTTGGGTAAGAGGGTAGCTCGGAGCCATAAAGGTTTGTTTTGTAGAAGATGCTTTTATTGTCTAGCCAGGTTCTGACGGAGTTTCCTCTCGTGTTGTTTATTTCGTTTTTCCAGCTGGTATGTTTGGCGTTAAGGTCACCGGCTATTATGTAGTAGTTTTCCTGTTTGTCGAGCTGTAAAAGTTGGAAGAGATTGTCGAATTCGTCGTTAAATTGTTTCTGGTTTCCGTAGGCTGCGTAGGCTGCAGAGATAAATAAGTTTTCCTTATTGTTTATTTTTATTTTTATGATCGTCGTCTCTAGGATTTTGAAGTTTGTTATTTTGTCGTTTTGTATTGTTTTGAACTTCAGGGGGTTTTTTATGAGAATTGCCGTTCCTCCTCCTTGGGTGGCGTTTGGTCTGTCGTGTCTTATTATAGAGTAGTTTTTGTATTGCACCTTATGTCTATAGTTCAGTTTGGTTTCTGAGATAAGTACTATGTCGGGGGTTTCTTTCTTAATTAGAGTTAGTAAGCTGTATCTTTTTTGGTTTGAGATTAGAGAGTTGGCGTTTATTGAAATGATTTTCAGATGTTTAACTTTTATGTGGTTTATTTTCTGCTGTGATTGGTGGGCAGGTGTGTTTTGGCTAATCTTCGTCTATATTTTCGATGATGTTGAAGATGGAATCGATTCTTTCTTCATGCGTATTTAGTGCTTTTTTGATTTCGTTTAGTTGGGTTTGTTGGTCGCTTAGTGCTTTTAGGATGCTTTTTTTGAAGTCTTCAATGACATTTATTATGCTTATTTGGGGTGCGTCTATTGTTGGGTTTGGGTTTTGTTTGGCTTGTGCCGCTAAGTTTGTTACTAGCGGGCTTGTCTCGTTTATACTTGTTTTTTGTTTTACTATATCCGCGAACTTTAGCTCGGGGACGTACTTACGGCTTATTTTGGCGATTCTTTCGGTTTTTGATGTTTTTGCTTTGGTGATTTTTTCATTAATCTTTTTCCGTAGTTCGACGAGTTTTGGACATCCTTTGTAAGATGCAGGATGTCCGTAGTTTTTGCAGTTTACGCAGTAGATTTTTTCTTTGCTGACTGCTGCTTCTTTTTTTATTTTGCACTCACCTGGCCCGTGCGGTTCAGTGCATTTTACACAGCGATAATTTAGGTTACAGTTTTGTGCAGTGTGGCCTATTCGCTGGCATTTGTAGCACTGCGTGATATCGTTGTTTTTTTTTATTTTTTCCCATGCTATTTTTAGATAGTTGAGTCTGTTTATTTTTAATAGGTTCCCAATATTGCTATCGGGGGAGACTTGAATTATATAGATTGGGAGCAATGTGTTGTTCTCCCTTGATTTTCTTGTTGTGAATCGGGTCACTTTGGTGAAGTTAACTTCTTCGATATTCAGGGCTTTTAGATCTTCTAGTATTTCCGCTTCTGTGTAGCTGTTACCTAGACCTTTTAGTAGATACGTATGGGGTTTTTGAGATTTTGGAGTGTATGTGAAGTAGGCCGTGTTGGCTGCAGTCAGTATTTTTTTTGCATTTGTGTAGTCATTTATGTTTTGGAGGTAAAGCACGTGCTTACCTGAGTGGATTCTTTTGATGTGGAAATTCTTGATTTTGAGTGAAGTTTCCATGAGTGCTATTGTATCTTTTGGGTCTTGTAATGTTATGTTGATGGGGGGTGGCCTGGCCCCTTTTGCCGATGTGGGGGGGGGGGGTCTGCCTGTTCTTCAGCGGGGTGGCTGGGTGGCAGGCCTTTATAATTTTGGTTTTTCAGTAATGTTGAATGATGTGGTGTTGTTGTTTTTTTTGGCGGAGCGGCGGGGGAGGTACTTGTCCGGGCGGCATTGTTTTTGTTCGTGGTTATCGGTGATGTGACCAGGGGTGTGGGCTGTCTGGTTGCTTTTTTCCTTAGTAAGTCGTTTTTTTTTTTTTTAATGTTTCGATGATAGTTTCCTGCGACTGCGGTGCGCAGGGGTCTTAAGCTTGGAGGGCTTCAAATCTGTTTTTTATTGGGATTGCCATTGGTTGGGGGCTTCTTTTTTGTTTCATGTTTTCGTTTTTTTCGTGACACTCTTCTTGAGAATCGCTTTCTTTTTCTTTTAAATTTTCTTGTCTGATTTCTTTTTTGTTCCTGCTTATCAGGTTTGGAGGCGGATTGAGTTTCCGCGTCTTTTGTGCAGCGGGTCTTATGCTGCTATATTTAATTATCTGTTGCTTTTCTATCTTCCTTTTGACCCCCTTTTTTGTCGGACTTATGGCGGATTCCGCCTCCTTGGTTTCAATCTCATTCCTTTCCTCTTCTATTTTTGTATTGTTTGTAGTGTGGGTGATGTTATCACTATTTTTTCACTGCTTAGCACTCTTTTTGCTTTTTTTTTTTCTCCGCTCTCTCACTGTATACTGTACACTGAATAGCTTGCTGCGCTCACTGTTAGGGCCTACGCCTGGTAGTCCCTTAGGGCCGAGAGGTCCGGCCTGCTCGGAGGATCACGGTCAACTCAGCGCTAACCACTTCGCTACCGTGTCCGTTGCTTAGTTAGTGTCGTGTAGCGGTATTTGTTGTCGAGTGCCGCTACAGAACTGATCCCTTCCATATCGATCGCGTTTATCGATATTTGATAAAGAGATCGTTTGCAAATTACATTTACCGTCTACTGTTGCTCACGAAATTATTCCAACTCTGATACGTGCTTCTTTATAAATATATCGCGTGTGTACGTGTATGTTACATATTATATTACATATCGCATATTACATATTATATTGTATTTTAAGTAACAAGATATTTAGTGCGAGTGTATATTTCGCAGAGATTCCAAAAGTGATTAAACAGTCAATTATCCATCATATCGATGCATCTCAATGTTCAATGGGACAGTATTTAGCGTCTATAACATGTTGAAGATAGCTCTTTATGGTGTATCTCGTGGAGGAAATTAATTTCACGAAATTAATTAAACAGTCAATTATCTGTTGTACCGATACGTCTTGATATTCAATGGAATAATTTTTGATATTTATTATACGCTCAAAATACCTATCTATACTATGTACTATTTTTCCCCCCAAATATTCGCCACAACTATTTTCTGTCTTTTACATTTGCACTTTCAGGATGATTTCAAATTCTACCAATGTGATCGGGATAGTCGTGTTTCGTTACAAAACGAACAAAATCCCGAAGTCTCGTGTAACGGGCTATAGGAGGCGTTGGTGCGTTCTTTAAAACAGAATAACTTTTCAAAAATTGAGTCAAACAATTTGTTTCTTTCCTTTTTTTCTTTTTTTTTTTTTTTTACGAGTTAGAAGAATTAGAAAGATTAACAATAGGTGACGTGTAAAGAAATGTTGAAAGAAGTACAATTAGTCGGAATAGCGAAGAAGAAAGTAAAGGTAGCTTTTTACAACTTTTCTAGCTGGACCTGTAACGAAGATTTAAATAACACATTTCGAAGATTTAAATAACACATTTCGAAGATTTCCTCTAACTCGTCGAGCAAAATTCAAATGGTTCGGTCCACAGTTGCAGACGAGTTATTTCGTTCGAATGAACGTACGAAACGAAAGATATTTTTACGGCGAGTGTCGGACTATTTTAGCTTTCGAGGCATTGTAAGTTGAATTTTAGTTGCGGTGTCGACAAATCATTGATTCAGTGACAGTGAATTTTCTTTTTCCTGGATGTGATGCGAATGCGCAGAAACTTTGACGTCAAACGTTCCCGCTGAACGAACAGGACCTTCCGGCTGCCATGGATATTGATTTTCCTTGGGCTTCAAGGTTTCTGGAGCAGCTGTACCCATCCAGCGCAGACTCCGGCTATTCTCAATATGGCTGTCTATTATACCCAAATCCGCTCGTTTTGCGTTGCAACGCGCTCGCCGCCATACATCAACATGCGATCAATGCGCCAAGGACATCAGCCGATCGCAATTTAAACAGCCGAATTTATTTTCGAATGTGACGCGCTAGACGTTATCAACATGGCCGATACATGTACCCTGTCATGTACTTCCTGATCGTCGCGTCTATCTCCATGGTCGTAAGCATCAATGGTAAGCCTCGCATTTCACTCGCTTTGTCGGGCTGCTTAAACCTTCGCCTCTTTAATTCGACGCGTTTCTCACACGTTTCGCCACGAATCAAATTACATTTTTCTGAAATTAAAAATTCGCCGATACGCGTTGTCCATCTTCGGTATTTGCGAGAGAAGAAAACGATTCTTGCGCCTTATTCGTCACGCCGATTTTCACGTCGATCGGAATACCAAAGTTGATCGACTCGACAATGTATTGACCAGTTAGCCGTTGCGACTAATGCGACTAAAATGCGTTAGAAAGGACAGAACAACTACTTTGTTCACGCTGTATTATAGTTTTTTCATAATAATTATTTATATCTCTTCATTTGTTCGTTTTACCTGGTCCTGGCTTCCAAATGGTCGAAACGTCTTCAAATTTACGAATATATTTTAGTTTTCGCTGAAATTGCAGTTTAAACAGCAAAAATTGCTTTTTACGCGTGACGAGTATACTCGTCAAGAGTAGGTAACTGGTTAAGACGGAAGAAAATTTGCCAGGATAGACAATGGCGGTATTTCGTCTTTGAGAATTTTTAATTTGAGGAATTTTTCTTTCAACAAAGAGCGTTTCTGTAATGGAAAATGGAAGTTTCTGTTTCTTCCCATTTTTCTCTTTCTTTCTCGAAGTTCCTTTCAGTTACATTGCCCTATTTGTTTTACGAGCAAGTTGCGTTTTAGGAGCGTGTTTCGTTGAGGGAGTTTTCACTAGATGTCTGAAGGAACGATTTATAGCGAAGATCTTCCTCTACATATAAACTGCATATAGAGGAAAGTGCACCTGTTGAAGCCTTCACTCGTAGGTGTTAGCCATTTGTGTTACGAATCGTGTAAACAACGATCATCGTACACGGTGCATTTAATTGACTTTTCTTCCGTGATAAGCTTCGCGATGAATTCTCATTTCGAGGCTACCTTTTTCATTTACCGTCTTGCCTATGTTTCCTATGTATAAAATAAATAATTCATACTGAATACATCTATTTCTATTTTCTCTTTTTCTTTAGATAAGAAGAATATTACAATCAACTTTCACAGAGAATTTTTAACATTAGATCGTCCCAAAAGTGTCTTTTATCTTATAAGGAAATAATAGACGCACAACATTTTTTGTTTTAAATTATTTTATTGAATTACGTTTAATCCATCTTATTCTATTGGAACCAGATGTGAAATAAAACAGTATAATTTTTAACTTCATGAAATATACATAGAATATTTCGTGGATATCGAATCTGCAGTCTTGCGTAGATCCAATTGTCGTATAGATGCAAACGTAGTCGTATACCGTCTGTTTAGTCTTCGGAGATGATCCAATCTGTTAAGAAGCTGAAACTCTAGAGGATTGGTACGATTGGTCAAACTTGCGTGGAAGCGTTTTTCCGAACTTGGAAATATCTTTCATAACTGTAGGTATTTTTAAGTACCCGTGTATGATTTCGTTGATTACCTGTCAGTGGATAAGCGTTAATAATGCCTTAAAATGAAATCGTTGAATGCTCTCGGAATACGTTTAATTGAAATAAATCGAAATAAATTTTTCGTAATTTCCAGATACGTTTACGATATTTTGCTTGCCAAGTCTTACCGTCGGACGTATCGCAAGAACAGCAGGAAAATTTGGCGAAATATCGTTATTCGACGGTATTCGACGGAAAAGCTAAACATCCGAAGAATTCCGTTGTAAATAAGAAACCTAAACCGATGTTTCACCTTATTAGACGATTTCCTCGATGATATCCCTTTCCGCAATCTTCCTAGCAATCTTGTCAACGAACGCGACGAAATTTCATCTTACGCATATCACCGATGTGTCTGTAAATGTCAAGACTAATATCTATTTATTTTTACAAAAATGTACAAAAGTCTGACGTTAATGAAAGCACGACACATTTGTTTGAAAAATGAAAGAAAGGAAGAAGTAGAAGGAAGTAATTTCTAAGAAATAAAAGAGAGAAAGATGCGAAGCATTAAAAAGTAGACAACGATTTGCCCAACGTCTTACGTCCGATTCCTACTTCGATTTTAATAATCTTTAGAAATCTAGGATAAATCACGATTTCTATTAATTAATACGTATTTGTCGGTTGATTGTGTCCGATGATCAGGCCAACTGTTAACTACGGAACATCGAACTCACGCAGCGTCGGAACGAGCAAACGATTTATGGTGTCATCAGTGTGATACAATGGAAGATGGAGAGAGATGCGCCAATCTGACCGGAAACTTCACCACTTTCGGGCACAAGTGCACTGGTGACAAAAGGACCTGTATGGTAATGACAAATGATAACAGTGATTCAAACGCTTGTTGATTATACACAGGTCACGCACGTGTTTCAGCAGATGTTTGATATTTTGCTTTGATCGCGTGCTTTTAAAGCAAACAGAATATAGCAAACAGCTAGCTAAAAGCGATATTAGTTATCGTCAACACGAGAGCGAGAGAAGACTGTTCAAGTTTCAAGTTCAAGTTCACAGTTTCATTTCGTTCATAACGCGATTTTAGTGTTTGGAAATGTTCAATATAGTCGATCAATTCAGTTTCATAATAATTACGTACTTTATTGAAATTGTTTCCGCTTTATAGGAACATATGTACATGGTGTACACATTTGAGGGAATATGCAAATGCAATTTTTTGTTTGTTCTTCTTATTTATTGGTAATCAACAATGATATTGAATATGATATAATTGTACAATTTGCACATACACGGCAAAAATTTTATGAAATCCGTAATCGATATTAACCGACCGAATTAACAATGAACGAGCCGTATTCTCTGGAAATGATGCGAGATATTCTGGAAAATTGATATTCCCTCGACTAAAAATATGTTACGTTCACACTCACTCGTGTTCGTTACAAGTTCCAATGTGAAATGTCATACAGAGTGAAACAAGGAATTGTTGCAAATATTAATTTAATTTTAGTATCAAGAATCATTCTACGTACATGTAGAATTCTTTCTCATCTTTTCTTTTCAGTCTTCTTTTTTCTCTTTTCGCTCGATACTATCAAGTTCGTGGTTTAATGCCGCCCAAAATGAGCTCGTACTCGGACAAAATTAAAAGAAATACTATACTTTAGCGTACGAGTGTCTCTTGCGATCCGCTAGGACATGTCATATAACGAACATCGTGAAAGTTAAAAATCTGCAAATATTCCTTTCACGTTTGCTTCTTTCTCTTCAGGTAAAGCGATTTTCTTACACTACCAGCACCGAAGATTCAACGTCTAGTCCACAAACTTGGTCGGTGGAGAGAAAGTGTACTAACAAATGCGACTCCGGATGTATAGTGGTCGGTGAACGAACAAAACTCTCCGCTTGCACCACTTGCTGCGAGAAATCGTTTTGCAATATCGGTACCGGTGCTGCGAACGACTTGACGATAAGAGGGATTGATCTGTTTCTAGCTTTAATATTACAAATTACATTAACAATTATCATGTATCCGTCCTGACATTGCAGACGAAATAACACACGATCGTGAATCATTTTAGTCACCGATGAGAATAATTGGTTCCATTAACGCGTTTATACGTACATTGTAACATATACTGTAATATTGCACAACAACACGATACATAAGATTTGTCGCATTACCAATGAAAATGCTGTTTTCATTTTGTAAATGTATACATGGAGTTTCATTCCTTATGTGTTTCATAATAATATTACGATGAATATTGATTAATAAGTCAATAAAATTACGACGATATCGATAATACGAAGCTCAGAAATAAGAAAATAATAATGATGTTCTCGTTCTACTGTCGATAAATCAAAGAACAATTGATAATATAGAAAGGGGATGTTCTTAAGAATATAATAATTCATAATTATAATAATTACAAATACAATCAAATCTACGAGAATGAGATTTAAAACACTGCTAAGTTATTACTCGATCGTTCAACGAACCAATGTAATTTAAATTGTAAATTTTAGAAAAATTGTTATAGCAATACACTACCAATAAATTGTATAAAGTAACAAACTTTTCTAAAAAAAAAAACTCATTAATCTCGATATAATAATAAATACTTTTTATCGATTTCCATTTTTCCATTATCCTCTACTTAATTCCCAAGGATGTCAATGAGAAACATATTAGGTTGTTCCAAAAGTCTCTGTCTGTTTTATAAGAAAATGATAGATGCACAACATTTTTTCTTTTATATTATTTTATTGAATTTTGTATGGTCCGTTTTCTACTAATAGAACAAAATGGATCATAATGTAAAACAAAAAATGATGTGCATCTGTCACTTCCTTATAAAACGAAAGAAACTTTTGAGAAAACCCAATAGAATGGGAATTTTCTCGTGGACACATAACATTAGAAAATTGTACACAACTTTTATTTAAATTCCTTCGTACGATCTCTGTACAATATTCTTTTATTAATTATACCTTAATTTTCTTTTTATTTTACTTTAATTTTTAAGTATCCTCCGATTGGTTTCCAATTATTTTGATTATTTTGCAGGAAGCGAACAATTTTAACGATCGGCATATTTTTCGATACTCGTGAACAAGAGTGTACAACCTGGACGTTTATACACACTCACATTTCTCTCAAACGCACAAACATCCGCATTCCGTTTATAATACTAAAATTTCGCTGGAAACAAGGAAACGCGAGATCAGGTATCTACTAAATCGCTTAAACTATATAGTTTATACCAGCGCATTTACAGCTGTAACCAATTAACGTAATTACACTGCCTAAATGAAAGCATTCAGTTTATACTCGTGCATTCTGTTCTTTCAACAGCATCCTGGTAATCTGCGTGTTATCATTTTCGTAGAAATCGAGAGAGCTTAGGTTGAATGTAGATCCGACATCGTCAAACGGAAAATTACAAAGTTCTTGAATTCCTGGAAGGTTCTAACGGGATATAGGGTTTTGTTCCAATGGAAAACGCATATTCGTTTCTAGGAATCGGTTTTAATTAAATTTCCACATCCGTGAACAAAGGGATATGATTTATCGTGCGATAGCATATAATGAAAACTAAGGCAAAGAATGGAATTATTTTGTTTTCGTAGAAAACGTGAGACGACATCGCCTTGTTAAGAGGAAATAAAACCATTCCAGGAAAGAATAACGAT
Organism: Bombus terrestris; assembly: GCF_910591885.1. NCBI lineage: Eukaryota > Metazoa > Arthropoda > Insecta > Hymenoptera > Apidae > Bombus > Bombus terrestris. Next base: position 19,295,306 of record NC_063271.1, on the reverse strand, counting down.
CGTCGTTAAGCGTAATGTAATTTCTTTCTGAAGAGTCATACTAATCTATCGCCCACGCGTAATGCCTCGATGCTAAGCATCTCTCATTTTGCATCTCGTTCGTTGCCATTCATCTCGTCGTGTAAAACGCAAATAAAATGGAAAGAAATATTTTTTATTCCAAGAAGCAATTATTCAAACAACAATTTATCAACGGATAAGAAAATCAGAAATGTCCCTTTTAATATTTTTAAAATTAATATTAAAACCATCTTTCTCTTCTTTTTTACACTCTTACTTATCTGAAATTCTTTATCTCCTAATTTCGATAAACCATTTTACAAAACGTAGGCTATTGTCCGTTTTACGTTTAACTGTTATGAAATTTTGCAGTCCATTTACGCATAATCTTGCGAGTAAAGTACATTTTGCCAAAAGTAATCGAGCGACTGTCTACTTTTGAACAATACTGTACCCAACAGCTACTTACAGTGGCTACAAAAAGTATTTCTGTATTATTTCTACTATTGTGTTTATCCCAGCGTGTTAATCAATTCTATTAATTGAAAGCATATTAATTGTCCTCTGTCTGCAAAAGCCTTACCGACATTTACACGCTGGATCGTTTAGGATCATGCAATATCTGTTTACGTTCTCGTGTTTTAAAAACTGTGCTCAAAAATTCTTGAATACTCTTGCAAGTTGCTAGAATATCTTCCAATAATTTTCATATCGATACATGTGAATCTTTTTAAACGAAGCGGAATCTAAGCAAAAATATGAAGAAAGTGGAAAATCGCTTAAAGTCACTGGTCGAAAACCATCCACTATGCAGATGGACAGATAAATTTCGCGTCACTTGATAGTACTATCGTATGACTACGAACTATTGACACTAGTTGAAAGTGAAATGTAACGGCTGATGAAAAAAAATTGAAAAAGATAGAGATACGTAAGTATTAGCATTAGGTTGGCATAAAAGTTTCTTTCGTTTTGTGAGGAAATAATAAATGTACATTTTTTTGTATCATATTATTGTATTGAATTATGTATGATCTTTTTGTAGTAATAGAATCCATTTTATTTTATTCGTACAGAATTCATTAATAATAACATTATATTTCCTTATAAAACTAAAGAAACTTTTGGGACAAACTAACGCATATAAATACCTTTTCACAGCCACTGTATAAGATTATAAAAGATACTGATATACAGGATATTGTTAGCTGTAGCTGCACAGCCACCACGCACTCAGCATCGCAAATATCGAAAGCCCTGAAGAAAATTTGAAGAAGAAATGCTGTAATTTTATAAAACTGAATTCTAATCGACGAGACGAGTAAACGTGTGACAGATATCGTAGAATAGAAAAAAAAGTGTGTAATAGGCAAAAAAAGAAATGTTTAATATAAATTTTACTTAGAATTCATACACGTAAGTAGATATGACTTTTCTGCCAATCACTCACTGTGCATTATCTGACATAATTTATCTCTCGTACTTATTCTTTCATCCAGGCAAAGGAAGCTGTCGGAACAGATTTAATTCCCGTTCATTAGATTCGTCGCCTTACTGAATACGATATTCTCGAGTTCGCGGTTCAAGGGAAAGCAAAGAATTCTGGTGGGGTCGAGAGCAACGTTCAAGATGAAATCCTCGGCCCTTGTTAAATCGTCTCGGTCGGGGTCGAACAATGCGTTCGCCAGCATCCTCGTTTCTCGGTGATTGCACATAAAGCTGCCATTATTAGAACTTCAGTGAGCGGTAAGCGCTGGTGCTTTTTCCAGTCTCGCGTTCGCGCTTACTCTTGCGCACAATTCGCCGCTGCAATCGCGTGCGTTTCCAGCCGCGTTCATCCGTCCATGTGGCTGCCAGTCGTAGCACGAAGCTCGTTCGTCGCGTTTACTCCACTTTTTTCATCGAAAAATTTTATCCGGAATATCACGTTCGACTCGACGACCGATTAATTATCGTATTTTACTTTCACCGATGGTGCATCATTTTCATGGGAAACGTTTAAATTTCCACGTGGTGCCACGTGATGGAAAAATTGGCCACCGGTTGCTGCACGACGCTCCTTCGTCGCGTTTATTCCACCTCTTCGGCGAAACGTTCCATCCGGAACGTCGCGATCGACACGAGATCGAAATTAATTATATTCTACTTTCTCCAATGGTGGATCGTTCTTGCGCGAAAGAAAAATTTTAAATTCCTACGGCACGTGGTGAATAAATTGGCCACCAGTTGCTGCACGACGCTCCTTCGTCGCGTCTACTCCACTTTTTCGTCGAAACCTTCTGTCCGGGGGTATCGCGATCGACCCGAGATCCGTTCGATCGTCTTATCCTTCCGTCCTTTTCGCGAAAGTCGTTCGAATTTCTGTGACGCGCGCGTGGAAAATACTGGCGCGAATCTTCGAGTTAGTGAGAATCTTTGGCTCGAATTTGATGATTCGTTCGCGTGGGAATCGCACGGCGAGCCGTGCGATTGTCGCGATCGCTCTTATCGCTCGCTCTACTTACGTTCCGCTTCGTTCTATCGACTACTAGTTTGCTGCATTCCCGGTTACTTCACTGGTGGTGAATCGTTAATCGACGCGAGTTACCGCCGACGAGTTTGTTACGATACGCAAGTACAGTGGAAAAAGGAGTTTAGCGAAACAGTTTCGTAAAGCTAAACGATTGGACGAATCGAAAGGAATTGGAAGTCGTTCTAAGAATTCTGTTCGAAGACAGCTTTGAGAAGGCGAACGGCGATTGAAAAAAGAAGAAATTGAAACACGTGGAAGGAAATCGAGAAACGTTCGAATTCAACGAGGCAGTTTCGTACGCCTAGAGACGATGATCGAAGGAAATTGAGAAAGATTCGTCTGTATTTTAAGATTCTGTATCAATTTGGTATAAATAGGTCGAGCAAATATTCACGGTTAATCTTTTCGATAAAGCACTACCTACAAAACCACTGCATTCTATGATTTCATTTCATCTCTGGTGTACCGTAGAATCGTTCCCTTCTCCATTATACGATCGATTAAACAACACCCTGTGTATTAAAACCAACGATTCATCTTCGTATTACTTCCGCGCGAGCTACGTGATAAAGCGCGAGACATTGAAAATGTTAGAACGCGAGAGTATCGTCGCATCCGCGTCTATATGACACGGCGTTACATGACAATGTAACGTATATGTCGTTGATACGTTCCAGTCTGGTCGTATTTACAATTTCAGAAATTTTGCAACTATTTTTTCATTTTATCCGTAACGAGAATAGCGAAGATAAGACAGGCAAACGTGGTAAAACGTTGATAATTCGGTTACAGGGAAATCGAATAAATTTGAAGTTGAAGAAAGTAAGAGAAAGTCGAAACGAAGCAAACGCGATTCCTTAAGCCACGATGTTCAGGGATTTTATAATCTTTCCGGTGACGTCTTCGACGTGGAATACCCAGAAGCTGAGAAATTGATTCTGTACGATGAAAAAGACGATGTCTCCACAGAATACAACGATACAATAGCGGAAGAATTATCGATCGACGTAAATCCTGTTGAGAAATGCTCAGTTGGTATGACCGCTAGTTACTAAAAGGTTACTAGGGTTATGTTGGTACGACTCCTAACGACGCTCTTTTGTCTTGGGAGTCGACCACGTCTTAATTGCTAAGACGCATTGGGAAAGATTAGGCGTTTGCTGTGTGATTTGGTGTTTTGTATAAGAGAGAAAATAAAAAGTGTGATAACCAATCCGAGTGGATCAGCTTGATTATCAACCCCAACCTATATAAAATAACAAATCCCGAGGAAATTGGATACTTCTCTGGTCCTAAATGGCAAAGGAACAGATTATCAAGTAAGTCAAATATTTTTCCAAATGCCATTCTTGTACAATCGTTGCTTTTCTACTTACCACGTACAATATAGCGGTTAATAAATTAACGAATCATCGAATATTACTGAAAGAAAGAAATTGTACTGATATTCCAATCTATCGTGTACAAAAGTAATAATAACAGCATGTAATATAAGAATAGCTTATCTTCAGCCTTAAAAGGAACTCGGTTTACAATTATTCTCCCTATTGCGTTCCACTCTCGCTTGATCTTCTACACGTTCATCTATATTTCGCTGTTTTTAATTTATTTTATTATTCCCTGTCTATTACACATATGTATATTGTCCATTGCACGAATCTTTATTTATCTTGCCTAATTTAATGTAAAAAAATAGAAAAATAGAAAAATTTGCTGGAGGAATACGTTTACCAAAATTTGTCAAGAATTTTAAAGAAATTTGCAGGATGAAATTCACGGTGATACCGAATTGATATTTTTGAAGTTATACTTTTGAAATAATTATTTATATCATAATAATTATTCCATGAATACTTGCTCGTAGATATTAATTTATGCTTTTAATAATCATGCGTTTAAGCTATCAAGTCGAGTCGAGTAGACTTTCTAATTTCGTGGAAGATAAGTCGATTTCTAAGATAAGTCATTTCTAGAGAAAAGACCAGCTGCTAAGGATTCGCCGCCACGATGGCTAGAGCTTGGAATAGCTGCTGATTACTCCGTGGTAGATTTTCATGGAATTCGAGTACAACAATATATCTTGGCTCTTTTAAACATCGTAAGTAATACCAAACGAAATTCTGTTATTATATTTAGATATAGAATACCTCCTCCTACATATGTACGCAAGCAACCGGGAAACATAGGGCAGAGTTATGCGTATCTCTGTATTTTCAAGGTACGCTACTTGCTTTCAAACATCTCGATCGTATACTCGGATGGAAGCTCTGTATTTTCTGTTTACATTGTTCAAAGCTTACACGTATCTTTTAAAAAGTTCAGCGAATAATTTATCCGTAATGGAATTTTGTAATCGATTAATTTCAGCCATTCGGTAATTGGTTTTCCAATGCTGTTGAGATTAATAACGTACATTTCCTAAGATAAATATAACGAATAAAATTAATTTTTTAGGAAAATTATATAAGATACGATGTATTTACGAGAGTTTTGAATAATAATTTATTTGTAAGGCTGTAATACTGTTTTAACGCCTGTTACATTTTCGTACGTATTTTAATCCTAGGTCAGTGCAATTTACATGGATCCATCGCTCGAATCCAACATGATTCTAGTGATCGTACGAATGATTTTATACGCGGAAAAACGAGACGGTATGGTAAGCGATTTCCATTAAATTAAATCATTTAAGTAAAGTAGTAACTATCTGAGATACGCATATGCGAGTGTCAATTATTTTATTTTCTACTTATCTGTACAGTGTATGGTATATAAATTATATAGGTCAAAATATCTGCGCATGACGTTTTAGGTCGATAAAATGCAACGAGTTCCATTTTGTTAAATTGGACAACCGTGAACGATCCCTTGTCTTTGTTGCAACTACGGGAAGATAGGAGAAACCTATCTTCCACGAACGATGCCCCCCGTCAACAACCTCCCCTCAAGGACGGCCAGCATCTCTTTCAAAACGCCGATATGGAGATCGACCAATTAGCAACAGCGCTCATTTCCCTCACTTTTGGAACAAAAGCTTTCTTTGACGAATCCGAGGATCTCATGTCCTTAGACCCACCCATTATAGTTTTCCTCGACGGCATCGTCGAGACGGAGAGTTACTCTCCGGTACGATCTCGACGACGATTCAAGTAACTATCGGATACGTAGTGATTGCCCCACGCATTAACATTGAGTACAACTTAGACGCTAAAGAAGAGTAGAGTTCGTCATTCCGTTGACCGTGGATTCGTTATTGAGCCTAGGATCATCGTCATTAGCTTCTCGAGTATCAAATTATCGCGATTACTTGTCCAATTCCATCATGGTCATGTTTGCACTGGTAAATATCTCCTCTATTGCATAACGATCACGTCTAGCGCCAATAGGGATTCGTTTCACGCCCTTAACCCTAACTCTAATCTTAACGCCAAACCGACATATATATATATATACATACATATATATATTTTATACATACATACATATATCAATTTTTATACACACAATTATACATATTTATATATGTATGTATATATATATATATTTATATAATATATTACAATCATTTAATAAACTTTCATTTTCATTTAATAATTTAATAAACCTTCGTCCCGCAAAGGCAAATAAATTCACGCATAACATTTCTCTTCAGCGGCATTGTTCTAGGATTGTATTTGTTGAAAGATGGATAGCATTAAGCGCTGGAATAAAGAATGACGAATCGTTATTCTTTAACCATCGTACTTAAACACATATTTGTTGAGCTACTTGTATTTTAATCGAAGTCTAATATCCTCCATCTGTAGGCGTAAATATTACTGCCGTTGTTAATGTTATTTAAGTTTGACTACTGGAAAGGACATTTAAGTTTGAAGGCAGGCAAGTCTACTGTTCTTAAAGCTGACATTTAGACATCTAAGATTTTTTATGTCTTTATTGACAAAAATATATTTGACTTTGCATATCTAAAATAAAGGATTTGCGTTATCTAAAATAAATAGATCATCTTTCTTTAGAAAATTCAATGTGGTGAAATTAGGATATGAGATAAAAGAAATACTATGCATATGATTTGATTGAAATTTTGAAAGTGTATAGACCCTGTTTTAGAAATATGAGTATTAATTCGGTAGACTATAAATTTATATTACAAAATTAACTGTTTTCTACTTTTGTTGTACTTTTCTTCTACTTTCTGGACATTTTATTGAAAATGCTGGAGATTTTAAATCAGTAATTAATAAAGTGAATTCATAAAATAACTTTTAAACGCATTGCTATCTAAAGTACAAATTCTTACGTTTTTAAAAATATATTCTTATAGTTATTGTATGTAACGTACTTGAATCTTTACGTGTATGGTTAAAATATTTTGTCCGCATTTTATTCAGTCATTTAAAATATCAAAGCAAACTTATTTCAAGTGAAAAATAATCCTTATTTCTATAAGCAGTATTCATTAAATGAATACTCATAATCCTAAAACATCCTTTCTATGTTGTACTAGATATATATACAATTAAAATGTGTAATAATATGAATGATAAACTAGTTCGAATAATTATTTTGCTTAAACGTAAGTTAATTGAAATCAGATGAATGTTATACACGCATTATACCGTGCATTATGAACTATTGATTGATTGATGCTCATATTTAATTATTAACGAGAAAATTAGAAAAATCAAATTGAATTTAATCTGTCCTTCTTATATTTATTAAGGTGAGTTCTGGGACTTGAAACACTCGAGATTAGAAATTTTGATTAATGTTTCACATTATCACTGGACGCTTGTTGTAATATCTTTTGTACGAGATACACTATACATACACAAGATCAAAATGGAATTTCGAAACGGTCGTATCTTTCAACAAAAATCTCTTTTATCTTTGATCCTCTTCATAAAAATGCAATTCTCCTTTACAGAACATCATATAACATTTATTGTACGATATATTGTTCCAATATATTTCGAAATTTTCAGCTTCGAATCTTTGTTTAATTATACTGTAGAATTAAATATCATGCGTTATTTAAATATATAGATAGACTAAACTTTTGTCCACATTTATTAAAGCTGTATCAACTGAGATGTTTAAATTTGCGAAATTTCATGGACTTTTATATTTAATTTTTCATCATGAATCCCGCTTTGCGATACAATACATATTAGATTTATAATATCTTAAATTTACAGTACCAATGCTGATTTTATCCGAAACTATTTGTTTGCAAATGATATCTTTCTTCGTTGGAATTACCCTTCACTTATAAATTAATAATTATTAACATTGAACAGTATTGTTAAACTTCAATAAAAATAGGATCGATAACTAAATGTTAGTTAAAGAAACTTCCTATTACAGGTATAACAAATCATATTGAATTTTGTTTAGAAAACAATAATAAAAATTGGTGTCTTTTTGTGAAAATAATTTACAGCATATCACTCGACTTATTCATATAAGAGATATTAGTTTGTTTAAATACCCTGTTGCACCCTTTTATTCATTTTCAACCCAATTTTTTCACAACATTAAAAAATATTTTAAGCCTGAAAAAAAATATGAAAAACTTCTTATTAGCATGATTTCATGCTAAACATCCTCTTAAGATATTATAAATCTTTCTTGTTTACTAAAACCAGAGCCTAACTGAAATATACGAGTATCGCAACAGGATTAATCGTAATACATGATTAAATACAAGCAATATGTAAGCTATATTTTTACTTTTTACTTCAGAAATAAATATTTCACGAGCATCGTCTTTAGCTTAAGGAAAATAAACTTGTGAAATTTAATTTAAAGCTTCGTAAAACATGGAAATGTTGCAGGATAACAAATCAGGAAAGATATATTAAATAAATCACAGTTCAGGTATCTATAACATGTGATTCTCTTAACAAATCTGTTTCATTCATCAAGCAACTGCAAAATTTCCGTAAAATCAGAAGCGGTTTCACAAATTATAGGCATTCGTAAACATGATAGATAAGAGTTAGTATCGCGGCGTTTTAGAGTATCTATGAGCGTAATATGGAAAGTAAAAAGATGTATAATAAAAATAGTTCACTTTCCAAGCTATCACTAACATTGTAACGAATTATTATACATATAACGGCTCACGAAAGTACTCGGACGCTTACAGAAACTTTCCATGAATATTTTGTTGAAGCTTTTCATGAATTTCAAGATGCATTAGGCTGTCTCAAAAGTTTCTTTCGTTTTGTTCTATTACTACAAAATAGATCATACATAAATCGATAAAATAATATAAAACAAAAAGTGTCGTGCATCTATTATTTCCTTATGAAACGAAAGAAACTTTTGAAACAAATGTAAATAGGAATTATAAGATGCTTATTGATTACCATCGGTATTTGGACAGTTAATTATGTATTGTATAAATAAGTCACAATATTTTTAGTAGGAGCATTTTTACCCCTAATCAATCATATGTTTAAAAATACTCTTTACATTGTACATTAGTTTTTTGCTATGTGTACGTCTGCAATAAGCAACTTCTAGCTTCCATATATATATTTCCAAATTAGTCTCAATTTTTACCGGTGTAATCATGATAGACACGTCTCGTTACATTGAAGTGAAGTGAAGAAAAACACTAACACACATAATATATATTGGCAAAAATCTTCTATCTAATATTTTCGTCAACTACTGTATACACATTTATTAGATATTTGTGTGAGATTAAAATCGACAGATACGATAAAAGAATATTGTAGAGGTATAGCAACAAGAAAGTACAAGGAAAGTATAGCTCGTTAATTTGAATTACATCAGATTGTCAGTCATCTATTAGGTCGTGTTAATCTCTGAATAAATTCTTAAATAAATAAGTGTTAATTAAACGAGAGAAACTTAGCATTTATTAGTATTTGTGCTTCTACATTACATAATGAATAGGTCTTTTAGGGAAGAAATTCTTAGATAAAGAAGTGTTAATTAAACTAGAGACACTTAACATTTATTAGTATTTGTTCTTCCCCATTACTTCTTGAATAGGTCCTTTAGGGAAGAACAGAGAGACGGTTCGCTGAATTCCGTCTGCTTTTGGTTCTTGCTATTCCAAAACAAATTTGTCACTTCACCTGACATTGGTTTGTTCGGAGATACCGAGGGCTTTCCGCTCGACCCGGAAGCCCTCGGTATCTCCGTATCGTTTCCCTTCTGCGCCGTTAACATCTTCTCAATTGCGCTACCAAATACCTACGGACAAAATTGTTCTTATAAATTTATGAATATTATGTGTTTACGTATTTGAATGAAAATTTTTATGAAACGAGATTTCGCGTTAAAATACGTAATAGTAAATACGATAACTTACATGTTCTTTTTACCAAGATGAAAATGTATATGTAAATTTACTTGATGTATATGTAAATAGAAATATTTATATGTAATATTTATATGCTTGTATTTAAAATATTTTCATGCTTAAAGAATAAAGGTCATAATGTTATAAATATTTAAATCCTTGCACCTCTCCTTTATCGCGTAAGAAAGAGAAACTAAAAGTTTCACTCCAGAGAATGAGCTTCGTTCTAAAACAAATCAAATAACATATATTCAAGTATTTAACTGTTATTTAATATTCCTATATTATTAATATAGATGAGAAGTCGATAAGATAGTTTACAATCATTAAGTACATTATCGCAGATCCACCATCAGAGATCAGTAATATTAAAATAAAATTCATATTGGATTAAAAGTGTGGTTAAGTTGGGGCTAACCCCAAATTTGCAAATTTTGACCTAAGTCAAAAAGTGGCCATTTTTGCACCTCATCGCGAACGAAAACTTCTTGTGCGACGTTTAAGAGAATTTATCAAAAAAAAGAAAGAATTATTAGCATTTATACGAAATGTTTTTTTTTTTTTTTTTATTTATTTATTAAAATTCACAATTTGTCCAATTTGGACATTTGGTGGAATTTTTTAACGGTTAAATTAGCATGTTGGTGGCTACCCCCAGCGGGGTACCATCCTCGTGTTTCTTAGGTTATGTCCTTTATAAGGTCTGCTGGGTGCTTCCTTTTTAGTCTTCTGTCCATATTTGTGATTTTGTATGTTTCCGCAGCTAGCCGGTTTATGTGTGTTGCTATTCTTAATTTGTATTTCTCGGAGTATCTGTTGATTTCTTCCTTGACCGTTGGCATTCCCAGGTCCCTTCGTATATCTTCGTTTCTGACGTACCAAGGTCCGTTTACTATTGTCCTGAGGATTTTAGCCTGTATTACCTCTATTTTGTTTATATGGCTCATTGCTGCCGTCCCCCATAGTGGTATTCCGTACGTCCAGATTGGTTTTATGATCGTTTTATATATTTTTAACTTGTTTTCTGTGCTTAGTTTGGATTTTCGGCTTGTTAGCCAATGCATTTGTCTTCTTGTTTTCTGTATTTTTTCTACTATTGATTTGATGTGTAGTTTCCAGGTGACTTTTTGATCTAAGTGGAGTCCTAGGTATTTGACATGCTTTGTTTGCGTTATATGCGTGCCGTTCAATAGGATGTTTGGTGGTATCTTTTTCCGTAGCGTGAATGTAATATGGTTGCATTTATTGGGGTTTGCTTTTATTTGTTTTTCTTGTAGCCAATTTTCTATTTTTACGATATGTTCTTGTAGTATTTTGACTGCCGTTTCTGGGTTAGTATGCCTGACTAGTATAGCTGTGTCGTCCGCGAATGTCAATACTGTGCTGTTGGTAGTTGTTGGTATGTTCGCCGTGTATAATGTGTATTGTATTGGGCCTAGGACGCTTCCTTGTGGTACCCCGGCCTTGATGTCTTTAACTTGAGAATGTGTGTCCTTGATTTTTATTACGAAGGTTCTGCAGCTTAGGTAGGATTTTATTAAGTGGTGTATTTGCTCCGGGAATTGTTTCCTAATTGTTTGTAGTAGACTTTCATGGTTAATTTTATCGAATTCTTTCTCTATGTCTATAAAGAGGGCTGTGCAGTATTCCTTGTTTTCTAGTGCTACTATTATTTCGTTTATAAGCCTGTGCATTTGCTCTATCGTGGAGTGTTTGTTTCTGAAACCAAATTGGTGATCCGGTATTAGTTTTTTTGTCTCTATTATTGGTTTTATGCGGTCGTATATTATCTTTTCCAGTATTTTGGAAAATACTGGAAGCAGTGATATTGGTCTGTAAGATGCAGTCTGGTGCGGGTCTTTGCCTGGTTTATGTAACATTTTGATCTGTACCAATTTCCATGGTTTGGGGAAGTATTGAATTCTTAGAATTGCATTGAATATTATTGTTATTAGTCTTATTGCTTTTGGCGGAAGGTTTTTCAAGATTTTACCATTGATTAGGTCGATTCCTGGCGCTTTGTTGTTTTTTGTTTTATCAATTATGTTTCTAATTTCTTGTGCCGATATTTTAGGTATGGTGTATTCCTTGTCGGCTGTGGTAGTAGTGGTTTGTGGATCCTCCTCCGTATGACTTTTGAGGTTGCTGTTGTTGATAATGTGTGGTGTGAATGTGTTGTAGAGGTGGTTGGAGAATTCTTCAGCTTGTTCTTCGTTGCTTCTTGCCCATGTGTTATCTGCTTTTCTGATTGCCGGGACGGGTATTATTGGCTTCCTTATTTTTTTCGTGGCTTTCCATAGTGAATAGTTGGTGTTCTCGTGTGTGGAGAGTGTCCCTATGAACTTTGCGAATTCGTTATCGTTGTGCTCCTTTATTTTGTTTTTTATTTCCTTTGCAAGTTTGTTTAAGTGTTTTTTGTTTTCTCGGGTTCTGTATTTTTGCCATTTTGCTTTTGCTTTTCTTTTTTCTTTGATTTTGTCGAGTATTTCTTGCGGGATTGTTATTGTCTGCTGGTTGGTTCGGGAGTAGTGGTTGTCCTTGCTGCTTCCTGAATAGTTGCTGTAAATGTTGCTACTGCCTGTTCTATGTGTTCAGGAGTTTTTAACGGGATGTTGCAGTTTATTTTGCTTTCTATTATTTCTTTGAAAGTTTGCCATTTGGTGGTTTTATTGCATAGTGTTTCTGGTTTGCTATAGTGAATTGGTTTGTTTCTGTATTCAATTATTATGGGTGTATGATCGGAGCTGAGCTCGAGGTTGGGTGTTATTTTTAGTTTATTTGTGTTTAGTCCCCTTGTAACTGCAAAGTCCAGAAGATCTGGTTTTTTGTTAAGGTCAGTCGGCCAATGTGTCGGTGTTCCTGTGGATAATATATTGAGGTTATTATTTCTAATGTATTTTTCCAGTGTTCTACCTCGAGGTGTAATGTTTCTTGACCCCCAAAGCGTGTGCTTTGAGTTGTAGTCTCCCGCTGCGATGTATTTGTCCCCTAGGTCCTGGAAGTATTCTTCCCACATTTGTGTTGTTATTTTGTGTCGCGGAGGCACATATACTGCTAACAACTGGAAGTAGTTGCTGCTAGTTTGAACTGTAACAGTGGTTGCTTGTAAATATTCTTTGTTAACTTGGCTGTGTAGATAATGTTTGATATCGTTTCTGACTATCACTGCTGTCCCTCCGTGAGCTTTTCCTGAGGGGTGTTTGGTATCATATATGGTGTAGTATGGTATTTTCAAGTAGCTTTTTGTAGTGAAGTATGTTTCTGAGACAAGTAGTATGTCTATATTGTTATTGTATATGAATGTTTTAATTTCGAGGGCCCGTTGTTGCAGGCCGTTTGAGTTCCAGGCTGCTATTTTTAGAGTGTCCGTTTTTATTTTTTGCTTAGCACGTTTGTAATTAGTTGTAGCATGACTGTGATTTGTTGAGTTTGCTGTTTTAGAACTGCGTTTTGTTCGCTTATCATTCCGGTTAGCATTTCGGTGTTCTTTATGGATTGTTTGAGCAGTTCTTTGATTTCTGCAGTGTCATTGTTACTATTGCTGTGGTGTTGGTTGTGTGTATGTGTTGATTGGCTGGTTATTTGGGCATAGCTTAGACCACCAATGGTGTTGGTGCTGATAGGTTTGGTGTTTGTAGCTTGCTCTGTACTTGGAATTATTTCAGGATTTGTGCTGTCCTGTTGGGCTTGTGTGTTAGTGATTGTTCTGCTTCGTAGGGGCGGGAACAGTTTACGTTGTAATTGTTTTCTTACTTCACATCCTTTATAGCTGGCTGGGTGGTTTCCGTTACAGTTGTAGCATTTAACCTCCTCAATTTTTCCCGTGGATGGGCAGTGTGTCGTGAGATGATTTTTTGCGCATTTAACGCATGCAGGGGTTCTATTACAATAGTTTTTGGTGTGTCCGTATTGTTGGCACCTTATGCATTGTGGGATTTCTTTTTTATATCTGGGAGGCTCAACTTTTACTATTGTGTTTAGTAATTTTTCTATATCGTATATTTCTTTATTGTTGTTTTTAGGTTCTAGTTCAACCAGGAATAGCGGTAATGGTTGTTTGGTATCGTATTTGTTTATGTTATTTATTGACCTTACCTGGTGTCCGATTTTTGCCAGTTCTTCACTTATTTTTCCAGTATTTGTTTTTGGGTGTAGTCCCCTGATTACTGCTTTGTAGCTTTTGTCGGTTTTGAGCTGGAAAGTGTGATATGCTGCATTTTTTTCTTTTAGTGATCTTGTAATTTTTCTGAATGTTTCTGGGGTGTTGGTTTGCACCTTCACCTGGTCTATTTTTATTTGTTTGATGATATAGTTGTCTTTCCCTGCGATGTTATTTAGTAGTTCGATGAGGGGGTCGATTATTTTTGCGTTTACGTATATCGGTGGTGATTTGGGAATACGGTTTGTCGGACTTTCAGTTGGGTCCGTTGCTGCCTCTTCTGGCAGTGCGCTGAATGGATTATGCAGCTTGATATCTTGTAGCCATTGTTTTTTTTCATATGTATCAATTTTCCTCGCCCTTGCGAGCGGGGTTACCTTCCGTTTTTTGCTGGAGGTTGCCACCGTCCAGCTTTCTTCCTGGTGTATTGGTATGTTTTGCTCCCCGTCGGATTGTGTTGTTTCCATAATATCGTCTTTTTTCTCTACATATGTAGAGTCTGTAGCTTTATTTGTGAAATATGTTTCTCCAGAATTAACTATTTTTATTGGTGGAATCTGCATGATTCCACGTTTTGTCGACGGGCGTTTACTTTGTCCCTTTCTCTTCCCTCTTGCCGCACTTTCACTGGAGCACTGTTTCGCACGTCCGTTTAGGTCGCCTACCCAAGCGGAACTGGCATGCTAATTTAACTGTTAAAAAATTCCACCAAATGTCCAAATTGGACAAATTGTGAATTTCAATAAATAAATAAAAAAAAAAACGCAAAAAAAACGTTCATTTATTAGACGAGCTTTCTCCCTTCTGTAGTGGGGATAATGAATATGCCATGAAGACTCCTCTTTAGTTGTTAAATAACTTTTTGCAAAAGCTAAAAGGGTTTAAGAATAAAATTTTGCACACTTGATAGATTGAATATATGTCGATTTTGGGCGACTTTTATTTATTTATAGCTTAACAAATCAACCGATCTTAACTTGTGATATCTCATTTGATTGATATTCTTAATACCTACAATTTTTATTGGGAACTTTATGCTATTTGATTATTAGAATCGTTGTTATATGAAAAAACCTGTTTTCGGTAACTTTGAAGATTGTTTGTAAAGCCCGTGCCAGAAATCTTGAGTGGCATATATGATCTGTTCCTGCACATGACTTCTATAAGTTTGTGCAAAAAGGTTTAGTGCTGAATTTGGTCCTTTTGAGTCTAAATTGTTTTGTTTCTTTGCTGTAACCGCTTTACCACATCTCTCTTTTATATATTCATGCTCACCACCTTCGATATAACAATAAAAAACCGACAAACGATCAATTCGTTCTGTACCTTTGAATTACATTTTGATGCAATGGCCGTCACATTAAAGAAATGATACGCACGCACACAACCATGATACGCAACGACTTCTAAGCAATAAATACATACGTCCATTTCTAGAGTTGGATATTAATATTTAACAGAAATAAAGAATATAATGATTTTATTTTTTTTTTCAACTCTTCCAAAAATTTGTTTGTTCGGTACTAATAGTTACTAATAGTTACTAATAGTTACATAAATACATACGGAATAACTTTCTATAAGAAATGCAATAACAGATTGATTAATGTATTAAGAACTGTATAGATCCATTTAAAAAAATGAAGGTGGCCTTTGTCCGCTTTTTGAACAATTCTTTATGACATTTCAACAAACAGCATGTACTTTCAGGTTTTCTACTTTTGGCTTTTCTTATCACAATAGCAAATGCCGATTATAAATCTCATCATCGCATAACGGCATCGATGTATATATATGTCGGGTTGGCGTTACGATTAGAGTTAGGGTTGAGGGCGTGAAACGAATCCCTATTGGCGCTAGACGTGATCATTATGCAATAGAGTAGATATTTACTAGTGCAAATATGACTTTGATGGAATTGGACAAGTAATCACGATAATTAGATACTCGAGAAGCTAATGACAATGATCCTAGGCTCACTAACGAATCCGCGGTCAAGGGGATGACGAACTCTACTTTTCTTCAACGTCTAAGTTGTACTCAATGTTAATGCACGAGGCAATCACTACGTATCTGAGAGTTACTTGAATCGTCTTTGAGATCGTACCGGAGAGTGCCTCTCCATCACGGTAACGCTGTCGAGGAAAACTATGACGGGTGTGCCTAAGGGCACGAAATCATCGGATTCGTGGAGAAAAGCCTTCATTCGGAAAGTGAGGGAAATTGGCGTTACTGTTAATTGGTCAATTTCCATGTTGGTGGTTAGGGAAGGGTGCTAGCCGCCCTTAAGAGAAAGTTCGAGAAGAGGAAGCGTCGTTGCTGAGAAAAATAGATTTCTCCTATTTTCTCGTAGTTGGGACGAGGACTGTTTGTCGGTTTGAAGGACTTTAGTTAAACAGACCTTAAGATTTATAGCGGGTCCTCGGGCTAGCTGAACATGTACTGTGGAGACGCGTCGACATCTGGTAATCATCTTACTCAAAGAATAGAGTCTGCGTGTGGCGAGCCACGGGACAGAAATCGTTGAAATGCTTACCGTCGTGCCCCGTCCTAAGTATTTCTTTTAAGGAGAGCTATAGAGTTACTTCATGCCTTTGTTAGACAAAACGTTCATCCCTTGACCGCGGCTACGTTCGGCGACTGGTTGTCGCCTCAAGCCCAAGCTCACTATCGCAAGTTTCGAACAATTACAATCGGACTGGATGACTACAATTGTTTAATTACAGCTATGGTAGAATCTAGATTACAATGTTACGAGATTTTCCCAAAATTCCAAAGGGAAGGCTCCGGTGTTCTTTCATCTCCAATATATGTATGTCTTTTTTTTTAATTTGAAATTAATCCCATGTTTGGTTTCTTACTATTGTGATTTTTAATTTATCTATATTATATTACTATGTTATTTGAAAGCTAATAAATATTTTTAAGGGCGATAGAATTGATATTAAATTTTTCGAATAAAAATATAATGGATTCGATAAAAATGTCGTATAAGAAATTACAAATTTACTACTAAAATATATGAATTATTATTTGTATAAAATATTAATTTTATTTTATAATTGACAAATTATGTAAAAAATAAATTATATACAATTAGTAAGAACATTAGCATTGATTTAAACCAAAGTGTACAAGAATAACGTATGAGTATATGTATGTACTTGGAAGGGAAAAATTAAATGAGGAGACACGAGACATGTCATAATAATAAAGTCATATGTAATCAACAATCAAGTCATAGTAATAGTTTTGTATTTATAAAATATTTCGTATACATAAAAACATATTACAAACCCATTAGTACAGTACTGGCAGTAACGGGAATTTGTGAAGGGGCGCTAGCTTGTCTTACGCTCATTTCCCATGTATCTAATAATTGAGACACAGAAAAACGTCGAGGTAGTTTCGTTATACGCGCATTTAAAGCTTTCTGAACCGCACAAAGAAATGTTGTGGCATATTCATGGGGTGCCATTACGCAACGTGGTGGCGTTAAAGGATAATCGGCGGGAACAGTTACTGATACAGGAGGAACACATGGAAGATGACGATCATCCAGCCAGCATATTAATTGAATACATTTTGATCCAGTTTGTTGTGCAGGATCAAGACTGACCTATATATTATACACATATATGATTACTTACATATAAAAATGTAATGAGATTCTAAAATGAATGGATTACCTTAAACCGTTGATCTAATCGAGCTATTTCTCCTTGTAGTACGTCTGGTATTTCATTAGGAGACTCTTCTATCTTTTGTTTTTTTAATGGTTGTGGTAAATTTCTAGTTATAGAAGTAAAATTCTGTTAAATTATATCTTATAACACAATCATTCACAAATTACTGTATTTATTTCTTACTTTATCTCTGGACCAAATAAAGCTTCTAGACACGGACCAAAAGTACGTTGTAGTGTATGATTTACAACTGGACTTTGGAGATGAGTGCTTACTGCTTCTAAAAGTGGACTGAAGAAATGATGTTCCTTTAAAGTCGTAACTGGAGGCCCAACACTAGCATCATTTCGTTTAAAATCTAATTTTTCAAGAACTACCTCACATTTTAGTAAAGTATCTAAAGGCATTCGTTTGCTAGGATTTGATAAAATTTCTAAAAGTTTCTTCATTTTGCTTAGTTTATCAACATCTGCAATTTAAAAGATTATACAATTGACTACATACATACATATAAAGCCATTGGTGGAAATGAGTGTTAATACTAAAGTTACATACTTCCTTCATTTCCCATTTTAGCAATCATTCTTCTTAAAGGTTCTACATATTTACTTAATTGTCTAACTTTATCTCTATATGCTTGATCTTCTTGCTGTGGACTTGGGGTAGCTCCTACCCCTCCAGGAGTATTTAAAGAACTGCTAGGAGATGGTGCCATGCCTAATTTAATATAATTTTATTGTCTTTATTTCTATTCATGCTAGATTAAAATTAATGATTTTTATATTAAAAGTAATTTTGACATACCAACAGATCGTTGTGGTCCTGCCATCATAGGATGTTGTGGACTAGGTGAAGGAACTAATGCTGGTGATGCAACCATTTGATTGCTGAAAAAATAATAAAATGCAATTTTAATTTTTAATATAATTTTAAAAAATTTTAGTTTCTATTGTATCTAACCTTGACGGTGCGCCTAAACCAGCAGGACTTGGAGCAGATGGTGATGGACTCTGACCCAGAAATTGATTTGGTGTAACATTTCGAGGGCCAGGGAAAGCAGCATTTATCATTTCTCCTTGCTAAAAACAACAGCATTCATGAGAATCTTGAAATAATGGCTTATATTATTTCATTGTTTGCATACCTTCCTTTGCATATGACTTAATTGTTGCTGCATTTGACCAGGACCCATTTGCCCTGGAGTAATCTGATTCATTTGCTGTGGCATATTTGTTTGAATTCCACTTATAGATCCACTAATTTGATTTCCTATTTGATTGGATAGTTGATTTTGCATTTGGGTCTGAAATATGCCACTTATTATTTATGTCCCCCCTTTGTTCAAAAAGAAGAAATGCATGCTTTCTTGCAATAATAAATACATACTTGCATGTTTTGTTGCATTTGACCTGTCGTAATTTGTGCCATTTGGTTGGGAACCATTTGAGTCATTTGCTGAGGTATATTTCCTTGACCCATTGAATTCATTTGCGTTAACATTGAATTGGCTTGCATGGTTTGAATTGGACCCATATGATTCATTGGACCGCTGGTTTGAGTAGGCATCATACCCATTCCTGGTATTTTACTTTGCATACCTTGCATGGTCATAGGTTGTCCAGGGCGCTGATTTAAGCTTTGTAATACTAAAACAATGATTAATATTATAATAATTAATAGTATAAAATATAGTATAAAATAATTGTCAATTAAGGTCAAGCGTGATCTTTTTCTTTCTACTGCTTGTTAAATCTTAACAACCTTCGCGACTTGAATGTCTGCGAGTAGTGCGTCGAGAGATGTAAAAGTATTTAGAATGAATCGTTGCAAGCAAATTAAGGGTCTTCTGATCAAAGAGTTAGTAGCAAATGATCTTCTGTGAGGGTGAGGTATATAGGAAAAACTAATGATAGGTGCTGCCCGTCCCCCATCAACAATCGCTCGTTGGTAGAAGTAACTTTCGAATCCGCTTATACCGTATTTTACCGTAATGAGCAACCTAAGGAATGTCTCAACTTGAAGGATGTATAGTAACAATTAAGGGCCTTGACAGTAAAGGAAAAGATGCGAAATCTTATGACAACAATTAATGGTTCTTTAGGATTATTGTGGGTCCGAGCAAATATGTTTAAACAGCTGGTGACCATCTTAGCCGAAGGATGGATTAGAATGTGTCACAAGACGTAACATCCTCCCCTGTTGAGAGGGTACCGATCAAAAATTCTATTTGGCTGCAGTTAGGCGTACGTGCGTGCGTGTGTGTGTGTTAGCGAAGCTAACAGGTCTGAAACTAGTTGGATCTTCTATCGAATTCCTTCTCGAAAGCTGGCTGTCTAGACTCATCAGGATCAGGTTGGCTCGGTAGTGGCATTAGCCGTTTAACGCTTCGATCCAAGACGCTCGTTGTAGTTTGAGCGGTGGCCATTCAGATGGTGGCCGCCGACGCCGAGATCCATCTCAAGGTCCACCTTGATGACTCAACCCAAGGGCCATTGCACTGAAGGCACGTTGTCTCCCTCGTAATCCGCATCACGGTCGTACTCCGGATCGTAGTCGTCCTCTTCGTTGCCAATAAATTCCCAACTGGAGTCCATGGCCCATAAAGTGTCTTTGAACACCTTGGTCCTAATCTTTGGTGGTTGTACTAGCTTAGCACGTGGAATCTTCTTCTCTCTTTGGTGCCGAGTCACCAGATGGTCAGATGATCCACGGAAGACGAAATCAGAGACGTCTTATCTTCCGTTTCTTCCGATTTATCCCAGTCGACTGGATACAGTTAATTAGAATTTGTCGTTTGTAACCATCCTGAGAGAGCTTACAAGACATGTAGAAATGTTTTGAGCGAAAAGTTGTTAGCAAGTAATGTTTTGATCGAAGAATTATTAGCAAGTGCTGTTTTAAGCAAAGAGTTGTTAGCAAGTGAAGTTCAGTGATGGTAATGTCTAGCCCTTTGCGGGCGAGTGTCGGCAAATAGCCGCCCAAGTCTTTTTCCCGTTGCGGACACGTGTCAGCACATAGCCGCCCGAATCTGTTCACAGTTGCGGACGCTTATTATGAAGTGGCTATCATACGTCTATTTTTCTGAGTGATAATCTTATACGTATTTACACATAGATATAGTAGACTAAACAGTATTACGTTTTTGATGAAATAAAACTAGAGATCGTTAGCGATGAAGTCTTATCTTCTGTTTAACGTAAACTCGTCATGTAGGATGATGGTCGAGTCAGAACGAATTTCAGTTTATCAATGGCATTACCAGACGAATCAGCAAGCTTTTCATATATTTTCTGTATTTTTTATAATATCTTATACATGATTTCTAAAAGATCAAAAAAGGATATGTTCGATAGAAGACCAGACCAATATACGGCTACATATTGTTTTATGCGGAAGTCCCGAAAATGGTGGTGAAAATTATTTTCTTGGGGCTTGGAAATATCAACCATAAATTCTTACTTATTATATAGTGCAAACCAGGAGAAACAGAATAAAAACGAAATAACGCATTTGTAATACGTACGTCGCTTAATGGTTCAATTAGTAGGAGATTTTCGTGATACTGACCTCAAAAATACTCCATAAACTTTTGGACAGCAGAAAGGCTGAACGGCCTTTCATACATTATTCGGCGAGATGATACAGCAAATTATTAACAAATTTAAAATCTACATTTAATATATCTTCTTTATTTTTAATTTGTGTTTTACAATTCCTCCCGCTGGACATTTAGTAAATATTTATGTACACATATATTATTTAATATGTTTCATTTAATGTATAAGAAACGTATAACAGTGCAGTATTTTAAATTTCTTAAAAGTAGTTAAGAGAGTACAGAGTATATGCGAAGAGATATGTATGTCAGTACAGGAAGTTTTAGAAAGCTTCATTATAATCAAGGCAATACTAAAGTCTAAAAACAATCTTAAAATTAAAGAAATTATTAATAAATTTATTATAATTTAAAAATTTAGATCTTAGATTATATCTTCTTTTTGTTAATAAGAAAAAAGGAACATAACCTAATTACTGACGTTCCAAAAATTTTTTGAGTTTTGAATTAAATGAAAAAATACTAACAAAAATGTCAAAATTAACTAACATGTATTATTCACAATATGATAATTCCATAGAAAGTGAAATTGCTTATGATTCTGACAACTCAGATGTGCGTAAATTGTTAAGAACATCACCATCTCATGCTAAATTTTATGAATATATTGATCGTAGAAATGATGAAGAAGTTTTACATGAAAACTGGAAGTATAAATTACGTGAACAAACAACCCTTGCAAAAGAGATCAAAGAACAATGTGGTATGACAGTTAACCTAACAGATAACCGAGTATGTTATTTTTATAAACCTGTTGTGCAGCATATACCAGGCATGAAATTTAAAATAACATTTGATTATGTTAAACTATTGCGTAAATGGTATATTAGTTTGGGCCGCAGTCGTTTGCCTCATGAGATTACACTTAATGACAAAGTGAAAGATGGTACTTATGATCCTATTTCCACAAGAATTCTCAAAATGATATATGAAATAAAAGATTTGTTGGATATTTTTATACAAAAATTGGAATATATATGTACAATGGTTGACAATATGAAAGAAGTTTACAAAGACATAGAGTTTCAAGTAAATGAATCTTTAACCAAAACCAAAATAATACTGAAAGAAAAAAGCTGGCCTAAAGGTATACAGAAGACAAGTGCAAAAGATATTATTATTCTAGACATACTACTAGATAATAATTTTAAAGCTGATAATCTTTCATACGAGTATGAACACAATAAGGATACATCAGCACAACAAAAAAGAATGTGCATATTTAAATTAGAAGAAAAGATAAAAATATTTTTTGATCTTCCTTTAGTAGAAGCATTTAATGTATTTATGGAGTAACATTTTTTCTAGTGATGAAGTATTACCATCCTAATTATACGTTACATTTCATTTGAAATAAATCCTATAACTACATGAAACATATTTCTTCATATTATGTTTATATTTAAATATATAATTGTTACTTTCTATTTGAATTTAATAAGATCCTAAATATTTTATTAAGTATGATTTTTTGTGTGGTTCTGTATTATATTTTTCAAATTTACTTTTAGTTACATATATCTTTAATAAAACCATTATCTATTAATACATTAACTTCAGATTATTTTTTAAATTAAAATGTACTAACTGTCGGGCCATTTTGGCACTTTGATATGTTAAGATTTACAATAAAACAGTTAGTTAACACTAAACGTACCAGCGGCGGTCAAATTGACCGATCTCGAATTTCTACACAAATTTAACCATATTTAAATTTTATCATATCGCTTCATAATTTCTGACTTTTCCTAAAACATGCATACAATATATTTTTCGGTATTTACCTTTAGTTTGCTCTTTTATTTTCTGAGAAAAATTTATACTCTGTCTTGCCTACTGTGAGCGGTCATTTTGACAGATCGACAAAATATTTTAGTTATTCTTAAAATAAATGCAATCAGTACAAAGAATAGGCTATCCCAAGATTAGATGACAAACAAAATCAGTGATAACAAATAATAACAGCTGTTATACCCGTAATCTTGTCATAAAACATAATCTATCCCTTGATCAAGATGACCACCAGCTGTCAAGACATATCAACTCAGACCCATAATAATCCTAAGGGACCGCCATAAAATTTAGCACTTTTACAGTGCATTGTTACAAACATTTTAAAAGTCGAGAATTATGTTATTATTCTGTGATAAATATTTACCCTAGAAATGTTAACTTTTAAAAAAAAAATTATAAAAAAAAAATAACAGACGAGGAAGAAGAGTGTATCTTGTTCAGTGTGCGATGAACAAGAAACTTCAGCAATTGAAAACAGCAAATCAGAGTTGAATATTATAAATAAGTGTTCACGTCTAGGACAAAAAGGAAAGAAATTATCATTGACAACAAAGGGTGAGACTGATGTAGAGAATCAACGTATCGAAACTGGGCCCGATGGGACACTTCGGAGAGAAATAGATGTAAGTCCCAAACCTAGCAGTTCATAATATTTTTAGGGATATGCTAAACGGCATATAATGAGAAGACAAATAAAGATGGCATTTTATCTTATCATTGATCATCATATAAGGGATCATATAATAAAATGTACGGAAGAAGAAGCGTTTAAAGTATTAGGGACTAAGAAAGAGTTATATGCAATAAAACTAAATGCATTTATTGCTCTGCTCTATGCCTGCGGTGCATATCAGGCAAAAAATTTAGATATCTCATATTTGTGGAATAAAATTTGGCAACCTGCAGTCTTTTCAAAAACAGTGAGCTAGAATGACTTTGCTGAAATTATGAGGTTTATACAATTTGATAAGAAGAGTGAAAGAAGCCAATGTTTACGAACCAATAAATTTGCAATGGTATCTACAATATAGGACCAATTTATAGAGAATTCACAAAATTGTTATAAACTTGGTACATATATTACTTTTGTATAAAAAACCACAGGAAAAAAAACCATGCAATAAAACTGTTAACAAGTTCAGATTCATTACTACAAAAAAGCTTGTCAAGTAAAAAATTGTGAAAGCTACAAAATTACGAAAATTTGTTTAAGATGTGGGTAATATGTATGTGGCAAATGTACATTTGATAATAAAATAATTTGTAAAAAATTCAGTGAAATATAATTGAAATCAAACGAAAGTAAATTTGGACAAAATTTTATGAAAGTTCATCATTTTATATACATTTATTTATAAATTAACCATTATCTAAGTTAAATCATAAAAACTATTACTTCTTTAATCATTGGTCATTTTGACCGCACACGGTAGGAATAGGTATACACGAAATGTTGGTAGTTTTAGTGTTAATAAAGAGCTAAATGAGATATCTTGTTACTCGTCAACTAGGATATTTTAGTATAAAACAATATATCTTATTTCCCAATATCATTCTGTTAAAATAGATATGGAAACTAAATATGTATTGTGAATTAAATAAATATGTAATATGAATTAAAAATGTGAAAAACATATATTTATAAATATTGTAAAAGGTAATATTATTTTATCTATATAATTACTTTACCTTGTATTTTTAAAGAATCTATTACTTGTTAAAAAATGTATTATCAATATCTATATTTAATGAGCAAAATATATACTTACAATTGGTAGCAGTATTTGTTGGTGGTTGTGGGATTATTCCTTGAGGATTAGATCCTGGTCCACTCATATTCATCATTTGATTGTTTCCAGTTCCTTGACGTGCCAATGTTTGTAATGCCCCGATTGGATCAGGCATACCCTGATTTCCAGAACCACCTGTACCTGGTGCATTACCTCCTGTACCCTTTTTAGAATCTGGAAGAAGTATAATATATTATAAAGTGTTAATTATTTATCTATAATTTATATAAATTAAAATAAACATATATATAAATATATTACTTAATTCTCTGACATGTAGAATTAATCTGGCCACAAAACCTAGATATTCTTCCTAGAAAATAAATGAACGTGTTATTAATTGAAATAATTAACAATTTACCACTTGGAATATTTAATATATTATTTATTTCTTACACAGATAATCTAATGGTAATAAACAGAAAAGAAAAGAATAATAACACACCTTAGTTTTTGCTTTTTGGAAAACATGATTTTCCATTTCAATACTGTTTTTGGCAGTAGGCATTCCAGACATTTGCACAGCTTCATCTCTATGATAAAAATATTTAATAAATATAAAAATACACATTTCTTCAATTTATTCAAATGTATAAATTTATTTTTTACATTTCTTTTTCATACAAATATTATAGAACTTTTTACTCTTTAATAATTTATATTATTTAAATGATGTTAATAGGAGCATTTTACCGTTTATAACCTTTTGATATAAATTGACTTACATTTTTGCAATTACACTTTGTCGGAAACTTTGTGTTCTCCAAGAATTCTCATCAGTTGCCATTTTTAATGTTTAATAATGAAATCAACAATCGAAGTAATTACACAACCTTCTTCTATCACAGTAACTGTAGGACTAAACACCCATATAACTAACTGAAAGCCTACTCTTCGAGGTATAGTTTGAAACATAAAGATATTAGTAAATAGCCTCCTTAATCATGTTTCTATGAAAACGATGATTACTTTATTGCACTATATAAGTAACTATCTTTTATCCGCTGTTTTTAAATTATAAATCTTTAAATTATAAATTTAAAATATTCAAAACATTTATGAAATTATAGGTAAAAAATTAAAAATGTTTAGTAAATTTTAAAGTAATTCATATTTTTTATCTAATAACAGATTTTGAAATTTTTCTCAAAAATAGATAGATTCAATCATTCAATATTCAACAATTTCTAGATATTCAGCTTAAGCCAAAAATATGAAATTTAAGGTTTACCTAATATCATGTCAAAAATGGAAATTGATTCATGAAAATGCTATGATGCATTATTCGTTTATCATGTCGGTACTTTACTCCTTAACCTTAAAATAAGTTTTTAAGTAACCTCTAAATTAAAAAATGGCAGAATTAGAATTAACGGAAGAAGAATTAACATTAAAACATAAAAAAGAACGGAAAGAATTACAAGGTAATAAAATTATATAATTGTAGTTTATAGAATATTTTTTCTTTATTAATGATAATAGGTTCCTTAACGTGAGATGATTTACAATATTGTGCTTACGTAAAAGATTTGTTAATAGAATTTTATTATGTTGTAAATATTTGATATTATATTTTTAATAACATTTTTCAAATGTATGATCTTTTAGTTACTATATATTAAATTTTAGCACAAATACAAACGCTAAAAAAGTCAATTTGTAAGGGTGATAAGAAGAAGAAGAAAGAAGTAACTGAGGAAATCAATCGCTTAGAAGAAGCTTTAGATAAAAGACAAGAAGAAGAGTTTACTACATGGAAAGTTACACATCTTAATATCAATAATGTGGAAAATGAAGATACAGAAAATATTAATGACAAAAGCACAAAAGACAACAAACAAAATGAACAACCAACACATAGAATTTCGAAAGCACAGAAGAGAAGAGACAAGAAAGCAAATGCAGAAAGAGAACGCAATCAGAGAATTATAGAACAAGAAGCATTAAATGTTTTTGGGAAAAGAAATGTAGAATTGCAAACTATTAAGAAAATACTCTGTGAACGTGGTTTGATGATTTATGAGATTCCAAGTGATGGCCATTGGTGAGTTACTTGTCTAGATTGTTTAAAATAATTTGGGGCGTAAAGTACAAATTTTTTTACTTTATTTACACTGCTACCAAATTAATTTTTGCAGTTTATATAATGCTGTTGCACATCAACTAAAAATTATAGGAGAAACTCCATTGAATTTTCATGAACTTAGAACAAAAACTGCTATATATTTGAGAGAAAATATGAATCAATTTTTACCATTTATTTCCAATCCAGATTCTGATGATGTTCTTTCACCAGAACAATATGAAAAATATTGTGCTGATGTGGCAGATACAAGTGCCTGGGGTGGAGCTATTGAGGCAAGTTTAAATAAACTGTGGATATACATATATTGTTCTAAAATTTATAAAATCATTTTTGTTTAAAATAGTTACAGGTTCTTTCGCATGTGTTGAAATGTCCAATAGAAGTCATTCAGGCATCAGGAGCACCATATGTTATTGGTGATGATTATAGCAATGAAAAAAAAATGATATTGACTTATCACCGGCATATGTATGAACTAGGTGCTCATTATAATTCTGTTACAAAATATGTTATAGAAGAAGAAAGCTGATAGAAATGTATCTGACTAATATTTATGAAAGAGAAATTAAGCACGTTTCATAATACTTTTTACTATGATAAAATACATGAACTATTGAAAGCTGCCACAATATAACTGTCCAGGAAACATATCAATTTTAAATTAATAGTTCGACGTTTCTCTGGCAATTTTAACTAATATATACCTAAAAGGCTGTAACTTCTGTTAAATAGTAAATTTAGTCGAAGGTAACAAAATAACAAATTAATAGGTTTTATTTTGTGGATTTTTGTAAAATAATTATTGCACCATTATTATGTGAGGGAGAAAATTTTATTTATTTCTTACTTAAATATTTGACAATATAAAGAAGCTGCCAGCAAATTGCAAGTACACATTTACTGTTCAGTGCTTGCTTCTTCCCAAGTTTTAATGTAAATATCTATTTAAATATGATTTACATTTTTTGTAACAAAAATTTAATTTGTGATGAAAATTAAGCAAATATTAAAGCGATATTATTGCAGTGGAAATATTAAGATTGTGTACGCGTGAATAATATATGCTAATACTTTCGTCATGTGTTCTTATAGTTTTGTACTATTATGATGGTGAGTAACACATATAAAATGTGAAATAAAAATGACGAAATATTAAAATCATTAGTTTTTGGAAGTATATCTTGTTTATTATTTAGTTTGCGATAAAAGGTCACGGGAAAATTAAACTTTCAGTTTTGCACATGATTTACATTATCATTTGATGTTTTATCATCTTCAGATATTCCTTGGTTTTTATTTGGATCATCCGGTTTCATTTGTGGGAACAGCAGTACTTCCTAATGATACATCATCATTATATTTTTTTTATCATATTCTGTTGTTTATATATTTTTATCATTTAAAAACTTACTTTGATATTATTTGCATCTGTAAGTAACATTGTAAAACGATCAATACCCATTCCCCAACCAGCAGTTGGTGGTAAACCATATTCCAATGCAGTACAGAAGTTTTCATCAATAAGTTGAGCTTCCTCATCTCCAGCTGCTTTATCTTTTGCTTGTTGCTCGAATCTATATATTCGTAATATTGAATAAATTTTTTAAATCAAATTGTAATTGGAATTTATGAAAAGTTTCTGTTTAGTTAAATTACCTTTCTCTTTGTTCTATAGGATCGTTCAATTCTGTGTATGCATTACAGACTTCTTTTTTCATAATGAATAATTCAAATCGTTCTGTTAATCCTGGTTCGGAACGGTGCCATTTTGCTAATGGAGACATAATTTGTGGGTGATCCAAAATAAATGTAGGATTGACACAAGTTTCTTCTATAAATTCCCCAACAAGCTGTTAAAAACTTGTCGATAAATATATGTAACTATAAAAGTTCCTCCTTAAATTTAAAATTCATATTACCTTATCCAGTAATCTAGCTGTTGTCCTTGGTGGAGGACATTCAATTTCATGTTTGGTACACAGATCACAAAGTATTTGATTTGTTTCTGGGGTATTTAATTTATCCGGTAGAGGTAACTTAAATTTTAAAATTTCTTCTAAAGTTTTTATCATTGAAACCCGTTTAAATGGTGGAGTAAAATCAATTTCAATTGCTTCACCCTCTGGTCCATCTGGATGGTATGTTATCTTATAACTGCCATGAATAGCTTTTACCATTCCTGATACCATATCTTCCGTAATAGACATCAAGTCATTATAATCTGCATAAGCCATATAAAATTCACAAGTAGTGAATTCTGGATTATGTGTCAAATCTATCCCTTCGTTTCTAAACTGTCTTCCAATTTCGTATACTCTATCCAGTCCACCTACTACCAACATCTACAATTATGCACACACAACAATGTATTAATATATAATTTACAAACAATACGTAGTTGTGAGTATAACGAAATACCTCTTACTTTATGATATAATTCTGGAGCAATGCGCATGTATAAGTCCATATTTAATTCATTATGATGTGTAACAAAAGGTTTAGCTGTTGCACCACCAGCAATCATATTCATCATTGGTGTCTCAACTTCTAAAAATCCAAGTTCATCGAGAAATTTGCGGATATATGCAACTATTTTTGCTCGTACATGAAACGTTTTTCTTACTTTATCATTTAATATAAGATCTAAATAACGCTGACGAAATCTTGTCTCCTAAGTTATTAAAAATAATACAAGGGTTATTAGCTTAATCAAGGTATATATCAAGAGAGTTTCATCATTTTGTACCTTATCTTTTAATCCAAAATAGAGATTTGGCATCATATGCAGGCAAGGACTTAAAAGAGTAACACTATGTGGTATAATGGAAAATTCACCCTTTTTAGTTTTCCCAGGATTTCCAACTACACCAATAATATCACCTCTTCTTATTTTAGAAGTATCAGTGGCAAATTTTTCTCCATCTTTATACTGTCTTGCATTTGCCATTACTTGAATTTTAACACCTTCTCCTCTAAGGTCATAAAAAATCAGTTTAGCACCTGATTCTCTAATTGCATGTACACGACCAGCAATGCTATATACTTCATTGTCTAATATTTCCCCAGGTTTTAAATTATTACTGAATTTTTCAATGAAATTTTCCAATGAAATTGATACATGAAACTTATGTGGGTATGGATTATCATTCGTATCTTTGAGGTTCTTGATTGCTTGAGTCCTAAGTTTAATGTATTCCTAAAAGTCATTATATATCTAATGTAAATACAATCATAACATAGCTTTCTATACATTTAAATATATATTTAATTAAAAAGATCTTTAACATTATCATGATATATATATTGTATACTGTATATGTATATATATAAATATATACACTCACATTTGGAGCAATATCTTCTTCTTGAACTTGTTTTTTCTCTTGAGTTTTGGTTTGGTCTTCCACTATCGCTTGAGTTTTTGCTTCTTTTTCTGCTTTTTCTTTCAGTTTTTGCTCTGCTTTCAAACGCCTTTTTATTTCACTGTAAGCAAATTTGTAACACAACGAACATTGGTTATATTATGCATATAAAGAAACATGATTTTGATTAAGACATACGCACTTTATGTAAAAATGGCGTATAGATATCTGATGCAATTTTGTTGATTTTGCTTGATAAAATACCGGCGATACCACATCAACAAAAGCTTTGGTTATGTTGCACAACATAGTTAATTAAAATTGTCGTTGCTATAATACTTAACGTATATACATATACATACACAATAAATATATTTGTTCGTAAATATTTAAAAAATATTGCTATTTAGTGCTTGAAAAAGACACATCAATGTAATCAGTTATTCATATAACAACGTGGGTAGGTAAAATATGGCACCGATCACTGTTCTATGTAGGTTATGTCAAAATTATTAATATACATAATAAAAAAATTCTTCATAAATATAAGATAGGAAATTTGGAAATCTAATTTTCTGTTAATATTATTATTTTACTCACTTTTTTGATAACACTGGTACATTCATATTGTCAGCCATGTTGGTACACTTCCGTAGAAAAGATTTTCACTTTGTGGTTGGTGATCCTGAAAGGTGCCCATTTGCCGAAGTAATCGTTTTATTTTTCAGTTCACGTATGGTTTTAATTTTAAATATATTTTCTTTTTACTTAAAATTATTTATGTTGAAGACTATATTTCATTGTTCTAAGTATATATTTCAAATAAATAAAAATGTGTACAGAAATTATAATTCTTTTCTACCTTACTGTCATTTTACTAGCACGATATTTGAAGTATGTTACTTTGACAACGACGTTTGTTGATTGGCGCGTTCAGTATTAGTCGTTTGTGTCTAATGTCAATCTGAAGGATATTTTCACTCGATTAGAAAAATGGATGGTTGTTTTGGTTATCACGAATTGAAAGCATTGCAGGAATTAATTAATCCTCTTAAAAATGATTCAGATTCCGAGGATGATTTACCACAGGCTGGCGCTCGGAAATTTGGTAAGATTTAACAAGTTTACAGGATATAATTGTTTCTTCTCTGCACTCGTTTAATAATTGACATTTACAATACAAAGATTTCTTTTTTCCCATAATAATCATTTAAAATGGTTTAAAGTTGAAGCTATTATTATTATTATGATAATTAGTGTATTTTTGTTTGAAAATTTCATTTTACTTAAACAAAATGGTGTGAGTGTTTGCAAAGTAGAATTTATAAAATTATTCAAAATAAATTGCACTGTATTATATCCATATTAAAACATATGAAATTATATGTATTATGAATAATATAAACATATGAATAATATGTATTACTGGCAACAATATTGATTATTTTGGATATTGTAAATATTCGTGTATATTATCTGCATTTAGTGTATTTTTATACATTTACATCTCCTATAAGTGAATAAATATTCGCAATTTAATAAGAAAATTTTACCGCAGAAAGTAGTTTTTGCGACAGTATACGCGATGTGTAAAATAGATATTTTTAAGGACCTGGCGATATCGGTACTCGAAATGAAAAGTTTCAAGACCGCTCGGGCCCACACGCACCGCTGAAAGCGGAAGCTGATGATATTTGGCATCTGTCTGAAGCAGTTGCTTCGCAGAGTACGGAAGCCTATGATCCAAGAAAGGTGCCGGAATATGAGATGAAATTTAAGCAGGCGGTGACGGCGGAAGACGTTTTTTTGGGCGTTAGTATTGCATCAACATGTGTACAGCAAATAGATCGCTTTTAAACTCGGCTACTTTGCACACATTTTCAATAGAAGTTTCCTAATTAATTCCTTGTTACAGGTTGCGAATTGGTAGTGATAAATGCAAATAGTCACTGTGATAGAATTTTATTCCATTCTTCCATGCATAAAGTTTATTATGATATATTATATTATACTTTGTTATATTTCATTGTTCTATGTCTAATTCTTTGAGTATTAACTCGTCATTACATTAAAATGTATATTATATTTTTACTTACAAGAATTGAAATCGATTTAATTAAAATTAATTCTCTTCTTTTAATGTTAATTTTGTTTCTCGTGTAATATTCCGTGCACCGTGTTTATTATAGCATGAAACAGCTCGTGTTTTATATGTTATTTTGTACCCGAGACATTTTCAGTTTTTTCCTCTTATCTTTCGTATTACACGTAATTCCCTCGAGATTATTAATAACGAGTGCTTTTCATTGAATTAAATGACTCATAATACAACCTTGCTTCCAGTGAATCGTGGTTTTCCTGGTACCAATCATTTTCCTATATTATTTGCAATTAAGTAGTGATCACTTTCTGAAATAAAACAACAATATAAAACTATTATAATCCATGTCATTGTATTACGCCAAATTAAGTTACTGAAAATTCTCAACGAGAATTGATTGTAAATATTCTAATAAATAAATAAAAAATTATTTTGTTGTTTATCTTGCAAGAAATATGTCACATTAAAATATTTATTTTGAACAATTATGTACTAAAACCATAAAAATACGTTCTTTATAACATAGTATCATTTTCATTTTTATTTATGTGTGTTACGTCACAATTAATTATTTAAAATAGTTAAATTTTCATGATTGTATTTCTTTCGTATTTTTAAAAACTGTTTTCATTCTGTATATTAAAAAAGCTTTCAATTCCAAGGAAACCGTAGCAAATTGTGGCTACTTAATCACGTAAAGTGGATTTAAGTGTTAATTACGTAAAAGTTGAACCTAAACTAAACTTAGTACATATATGGTATACACTTCTATTATAGTAAAGAACTAAGTCACATTTTCTTGTTAAATCAGATGGGCTTCAAAACGCCAGGGACCGCATCCTGCGAGTGGTTGTCCGTGTTGGTGAAGATGCCGCAGGAAGTGCGCGAGAAAATCGAGCTGTCCGTGGAAACCGAGGCGATCGACGTGCGGAGCCCAAGGTGAGAGAGGAACCCAACGATTTATCAGGCAATCCCTTACGAACTTTCATTGCTTTGACTCCAGTTGGGCCGGAATTTCTTTGACAATTTTACGAGTCCGTAAATCTGCCAGAGTGTAAAACCAGTCACAATTTTCCAGATATCGACTGCATCTCGAGACGCCACATCCGGTTGATCCTAATGCCTCATCGGCCAAATGGCATAGTGATATTTCTAGCTTAGAGGTTACCCTCAGACTTGTACGCGAGCTGGACGGCGTAAATTTTTAATAAACTTTACGGTAGGCTTTCAATCTTGACTCTTATAAAAACTTGCGGGACTTCTGTGTACATTACTGATCCTTGATATTCGAACTTGGTTATTTTTTAAAGTTTTTTAACCGATGAATGTCTCCAATTATTGAAAAGTAATATTTGTAAAATTTAATATTAATATTACTTTATATGTAACAATACCTATTTAATTTTATTTTACTTATTTGATTTAACTATACTTAATTTAACTATAACTAAATTCTCTAATATCTTGTAAGTGGTAACAGTAATATTTTGTTAATTTCTGTAGTTGGTTTCTTTCTTTCTTTTGCGTTATTTCTGTGATTCCAAATTTACGAATGGTAGTACATATTTAGTTTCTCTTTTAATTTTCTTTCTCTCTAGTAATGAAATTGCCATGCCTTTACAGAAACGATTCTTTTACAGAATCCAGATCTCTATTTTTATTTTAATTGTTTGATGGATCGAAAAAGAGATTCGTTAGCAATATAAGAATTATAATATGTGAGATGCAACATATGGATCGTATTGTATATGAGATGTTTGCTTGAATGTACAGGATAAAAGCATTATTTGTTTATAATATTTCTCTTTGTAAGGATTAAAGATCGACGTATTGTATTCTCTTGTATTGTATTCTTGCCGTTAAGGCAAATGAAATTCATATTGAGAGTTGCGTTTTAGAATATGAAATAAATATCTGCTGAGTGCATTATACAACTTCAGATACTTTAGATTAACAAATTTACTTATAAATGTTGATTTATTAATTTATGATAAAATAACTTTTTATAAGAACTAGGTTTTGATAAAAATACTTTGATTCAAGGTATAAGTAAAATAAAATGAATTGTGTATTCTACAATAATGTAATAAGTAATGATTGCTTTCATAAAACGGAAAATTCAAGCATACTATTTCATATGTCTTAAAATCAATATTAATAATATCATTTTGACACATAATTCAGTAGAACCTTATTTATGAAAATAAAGGTATATCAGGTATGTAAATATGAAACCGGAAGTTTTGTATAGAAAATACACGTTTATTGTATGAGAATGATTAAAAATATTTTATTCGAAGTATTGCCCATCGCTAGCTATACATTTTTCCCACCTGTCTGGCAATTGGTGGATGCCATGCCAAAAAAACTGTCGCTCTTTTGAGGCAAACCAGTCATCGAGCCATTTTGGTACATTTTCGTAAGAAGTGAAGCGCTGGTCGTCCCATCGATGCAAATAAATAGTAATCGGATGGAGCCAAGTCTGATGAGTAAGCCGCGTGCGAAAATATTTCCCAACTGAACGCTTCAATCGTTTCCTTGATCGGTTTTGCTGTATGTGATGGTGCATTATCATGAAGCAAAATTACTTTCTGTTGCCTTTTTTGATATTCTGGTCGTTTTTCACGCAAAGTTTGATTCAAATCGATCATTTGTCGTCGGTAGCGCTCAGTATTAACGATTTCGCCAGGTTTTAACAGCTCATAATAGATCATCTTCTACGTTCTACGTTCTTCGATCCTCACGTCAAAATTGCCACTTCTGAATTTTTTAAACCACTCAAAGCACTGTGATTTACCAAGATCATGGTCACCGTAAGCTTCGACAAGCATTCGATGCGATTCTGCAGCAGTTTTCTTCAAATGGTAACAGAAAATCAATGCTGTCCGCAAATCGTAGTTTCCAGGCACAAAATTCGACATGTTCAACGCTATTACAAACTATGCTGTTGTATGAAACTTGTATTGTTCTGAGTCGAAAATGTTTGTGAGATGTCAGTAAAGACTTTTGGCATCAATGACGCAGTTTAGTGATAACTACATTATCAGCTAGGGCCATCTATAGGGCCATCATATTTACAGATCTGATAAATATAGCATTATTTACCTTCTTAACACGAGTTTGTATATTTAAAAATATGGTATGAATAAAGGATAACATAAGAGTTTAGATCACAGAATCATATTTTGTTTGGTTACTTTGGTATTTTCAAACAAGCTATAATAAAAATATTTCAATTTTACTTTGTTGGCTTTATTAAATTTTTTTGGTCGACAGAACTATTTATTTTAATTAAAATTTTTCTCGAAAAATGATTTTCCCTTGAAATAATATAAAATCACGTTTTTATAGAGTTTCATGCAAACAATATTATATTGATATTAAACTAATATACATAAGATAGTATATTAGCAATATTGTAATATCGGATGAAGCATATTATTTTACCACACTAATAATTTAAATTCATTGAATGGCTATCGATACGATATTCACGAGAGAGATCAAATATTCAAAAGAAATGAAACAAACGAAATAACCAATCAAACAATGAGAATTTTTATAACAAATGTTCCACGTCTACTTGCTGAAAGTGTTCATCTAGTTTTAAACGATCGATTATTTGCGAAATTTTCAATGCACCCCGTCACATGTCTCAGACAAGACTCTCTTAAATGATCATTTCCATAATCTCAGAAACCACTCGTGTCTCTTGATGTGAATACAGAAATTATTCAGGCCTTATTATATACAGATGATCGTTTCGTGCTATGAAATCTAAAGTGACTTGCCTCTTTTCGAAGATGCATCTATTACATGCCAGAAAGGGGATGAAAAATCACGATAATGAATGCAAAAGCATTGAAAGAATCGAAAGTGTATTCATGCTTTCGGTGTATACTTGATTCTTGAGTTGAGTCGTTCATGTTTGATGAAGAATGGCTAGAATAGGTCCTTAGCTCTGTCGAGTTATTTATTTTCGTAGATGATCACTTTTCGATCATCTACGTATTAATTAATATCCATTTTAATTTCACAGACTACTTAATGGTTTATGGTTTCGTGGTTTAATTAGTACTTTTACTCTTATTTTATTCTGTATTAACTCTGTAGCATTCTTTTAGTTTTTTTTTTTTTTTTGGTTCTTTAAATAGAGGATGAAAATTGGAATACCTATATTTATTAATATTATATATCTTTACCTTCTTATTTAAACATGTACATTTAAAAGAGTGAAACATTAGAAATTCTAGATTTAGAACTTTCCTCGAGAATCTGCTGCACGATTATACGCAGAATTTCTAAAACCATCTTGCCAAAGAACTTACGAGTGGACGTTGATTATTTTTCTTGCCTGCTTGTTATGCATTTTGTCGTTTCGGGTCGTTTAGCCGCTATAGCTAAGGCTCATTTCACGTAAAGCAAGTTTCTCGCGGAAAAGTCTGCATATTTTTATTTTTCTTATTTTCAGTCGTTAGTCGCACATCATTTTCATTAAAAGTTATTTTATTAGAAATTAGTACCTTGATAAGAAATATAAATTAGATAATGAATAAGATAATAATCAGAAGTTATTTTTACCAGAAATTAATATTTTGTGGAGTCACAACATGCCCTATTCCATGGCAACCTTGAAAGAATCGCGGATATCTTTGTAAATTCGCTAGCGCAAATGCTTTTATCAATTTCAGGGAAGTTAAGATTTCACCGGATCGTGTATCTATCCGTGGATTTATTTCCAACTGTTCGAAAAAGTACGAATGTAAAAGTTTCGCCGCTGTTAAACGCGATCGCAGATTTGTCTGCGAACTTTCGAAAAAACTTCTTTTCACGGCATCCATCTCTCGTTTTTCGTTAAAGCAACCAATTAAGGAAATTGCGTTTCGGTCGGATTGTATGTACACAAGATATCTCAGGATTTCTTAATTAATTACGCATATATGTAGTATCTTAAATTGTCTAGAGCAAGAACAAAGAAGGATGTTTTATTTGAAGTTAAGTTTAGTTTTAGTTTAACAAGCAATACCTAATACAAAAACTAATTACAATATCTTCGTACGTCTTAGTCCCACACTCGACTCCTAACTCCTGTCTTCACAGGTCAAAAATGCTGACCGTCAACCCTCACATCCTTCTCCCGCTCCTTTACGCATTTAGCTTTGACGTCATTCAGGCACACTCTTACTTACTCTCTCTCTCTCTCTCTCTCTCTCTTTCTCTCTTCCCCAGCACTCTTACGCTTCTTAGTTTATACCTTAAATATATAATAGATCAAGCGTATACCCATCTCTTTTTTTTTTGATACTACATGTGTATCTACCGCCAATTGAGCGTGTTATTTCGATTATAAGTAAGAGATAAGATAGATCTATTACTTAATTTTAGAAACAATTTTTACAGGTCTATTTATTGTTCCCCGATTTGAGACATATCGTCCCGTTATTTATACTAAGTGTTAACTAAACATGATTCTTCTGCGACATAATCGTAGATAATGTACACAACAATTGTGTAATGTAACGGAAACTTTTAGTTCAGAGAGAAAATATTTGTTCGAATACTTTGTATCAGTTCGGTAGATGAATCTGATATTAGATAAAGAACAAGGGATTAAATTCTATGGAGAGAATATAATTATTATTCACGCGACGGTATGTTCATCCCGTAGAGCCAATTTGTCGAGAAGTTCGAACGCTTTAGAAACTTCGAGATGGTGTTCCTTTGGCGTGTTGACCCGTATGACCTGACTGTGACATATTGCGTAATGCAGTGCAGCGACACATTGCGATGCATGAAGAGAGATGCACAACGCCGCGCGGCGGGTGAAACGCTGACGCCCCCGATAAAGGGAGGATGCGATTCTTCCCCGTGAATCGATTACTGGGACCGCAGTCGATAATACGAATTCCCGCTATTACTGTCACCTACGTGTTCCGTTCTTCTCCTTTATATTAGACTTCTGTATGCATTGAATACGTTTCTGTTTCTGATATGAGAATGATATCCTTTCAAAATGATAATTTTTGGAATTTATAGTAGCAGCTTACGGGAAGTTGCGTGGAAGTTGTATTCTATCAAAAATGAGCAAGTACTATTCAACGATAACGTATTACATAGCGTGTAACAAAATTATATGGTTCATCGATGGTTTACGCGATAGCGCGAATTTTCTCTTGAAATCCATAAAATAGTACACGCATTCGGAAAATATAAAATTCTTATGGAAGAAGGTGTATTTAGTATTATTAGTTGATAAATTAATTATTGTGCGAAATGATCGTATTAATAATTAATTATTGACTATGATATTTTGTTGGCAAATGAAATTTCACTTATTCATCAAATAACCGTCTCTACCATCACCATGTAGTCACCTACAGGCACTCTTCGCTCGTACTCCTTGAAGAGCATGTTTACGCCGTAATTCTCTGATTATATTCTTGCAACTACGAACAAATTTGGCTGGATTCGAATCGTCCGCCTCGCCTGTTACATACCTTGTAGACTTTTCAATTTCGTTCATGCCGAGTGTTCCACACTCGGTTTAGATATAGCGTCGGAAACGGGACGAGGCACATATAGCCGTAGACATTTTCCGAGGTTGCATTTCAGCGGCTATTATGGTTTTCCCATTTCCTGAATGTGATATCCAGGTGAAAGGTAGTCGGGAATGGATACAAGGACACGTGTGGTCCACGACCAGCCGCAAGGGTGAGAGCAGAGGGATACGGACGGATAGCGGTCATAGCTGGCAGAGATACGAAAATAATTGGGCAGAAAGCTAGTGGTTTCTCAGGCGAGACTCTCTCGGATACGTGGGATGATATTCGTTGGTTGTGTCGTATAATTTACACGGTCAGATGAAAATAGTGGAAAGAGATGAAGGGAGCGTGAATTCTTCCTTATTTGTTCAGTAATATACCGAGAGTTAACGACAATCAGTGACGATCTGATTGGAATTGAACTCGTTAGAGGCCGGGTTGCTGGAAGGTTTATGCGAATTTGCATAAATTCTCGCCTTTTCGTGAGAGAATTTCCTTCTTTTATTACGGTTTTGTTCCTCATAGGTCTTTTTACGTCCTCGAATTCTTTATGAGCGAAAGAAGCTTATTTTACGGATCGAGGGAAACCGGATTCCATGTATTTAGATAGTTTTACGATGGTTTAATTGAAATATGATGGTTTTAAAGATTCGAATTGAGACGTAGTTTTAAAGATAGAAAATTGTTTCATTACGTCTTGAATGTGGTTTTCTTTTGAAGAAAGGACTATGCCACGCTATTGAACGTGCTCAAATCGAAGTTTCCCTTTGTACCTTCATTCCCATTTGTAAACGTTGGGATGCCCCGTTTATAGTTTGCTCGATAACGTATTCGATTACACGATATCGCATACTGTCGATCTTTATCGACAATATTTGGTTGACTATCACGCGCGATGTGTACCAATGATGTGTAACGATGCGCGGCATTCAGGTAATTATAAGACCTGTTACGGAGCTGCAAATTGTTCATAGATCTTGATATAACAGGCAAAGTCGCGACAGCGAACTTAACAGGTTGTTGCCAGAGACAGGGTAATTTGTCTTTGGTAAATTAATAACATCGCGGTACCTTCCGTAAGAAGTTTTCAACGCGGCCTGCCATCCACTTTCATTAAAATTCGATGATTTATATTTTTGCGCGCCACTCGCGTACAAATTATAATTAACTGCATGCAAGAATTTGCAATAGAGAG
Source organism: Bombus terrestris (assembly GCF_910591885.1). Lineage (NCBI taxonomy): Eukaryota > Metazoa > Arthropoda > Insecta > Hymenoptera > Apidae > Bombus > Bombus terrestris. The sequence goes on along the minus strand of NC_063271.1, from coordinate 19,255,121 downwards.
ATGAAAAATGAGAGAGGAAAGCGGAGTTGCATTGGGCAATATCGAATTTGATCAATTACTCAAGTAAATTTTTGTCGTTGAACATTTGGAAATAAATTAAAATATAAATTGATGTGGGAAATGAAATTTTATTATGAAGTTCTGGAGAATTTAGGAAGGAAAATATTCTTTCGATCAGTTGACTCACATATTCACCCCGATTAAGCGTATCGTAATTGTTGTTTTAACGCCGAACTTGTCGCGAACGTTGAATTAGATCGGTGAAAGATAAATCATCGGTAGGCATGATCAATTTACCAAGAGATTCGGAACATTTCGATAAATTGTCGGACAGTCTTGCATGGGATATTGTGAAATTGCTTTGACACATTTCCTATCGTTTGCCTAAAGGCTGCTATGCAACGGAAATCGATAATTTAACCAATAGATAATACACACGGTCAGATGGAACGTGTCTGCTTGTGTGTCGTTCGTAAGCTCTATTCGTTGCTTTTGGTCAGTAATTCATGGGTGTTAATTCTCATCCTATTTCGTGTTACTTACACTGATATTACGTTCCTCTGTCTCACAAATGTATTTCTTTCTTGTTGCTTCATTTGCAAGTCCTGTATTTGCAATATTTTGATAACTTTCACTTCTTGTACTTTTTAATGTTTGCTAAGGGAAAGCTGAGACGGAAGATGATAAATTTTCTTATAAAATTACAAAGTGATACATTTCAATGATCTATTCAAAAATTAACCAATACCGTATTAATAATTTATGATTTAAAAATGCATTCCTATACCGACAATTAACTTCTTTTCCTTTCCAATTCTATCAATAATATTTTAGTCATTCATTTCTCGAACAGACAAACGTATTCTTCTTTATATAGTTTGTAGACTCGAAATTGAGAAAATGGGAAAAAGTTAACTTCTACAACGAAGAACTTCTTTATTCCTGCAGATGTAAAAAAACAAAGTTGACTCGAAAATCATCCTCAGATGCATAAATCCGTTTGCCCGGAGAACAGAGAGTAAATTTTAACGAGGCAGGAGGTCTTTTGTTTTCCATTCGGCCGGCTTCAGTTTTCCATAAATTAATATTTACCAGAAACGGGAAGTAAAGCGAGCTACTTTTCAACTCGCTGGTCCCTCGAACCTATTTAGATCAAAGCAGTTGCTAAAGCAAACAGGCCAGCCTCCCTCTCTCTCTCTCTCTCTCTCTCTCTCTCCCTGTGTGCTGTGTCTTCGGCTGGCGGGGACGAAATTCTCATTACTCTTGCTTGATAGTTTAAACAAGCATCGTTTGTTATCGACGAAACGAAACGCGTGGATATCGTGTTTTCTATTATTCTATTTCTAAGCGTTCTTCTTCGAAGGACTCTTTTTCTCCAACTAGACTCGGGACGAAGACGTACGAGTAGAGGTTCAAGAGTTCACCGAGTCAATGCACTTCTATAAATCTAAATGAACGACGACAGGAAAGTAGAACGCTTAAATGCAACGAAACTGACGCGTGACGTCGTCGAGTTTCAATTTCGCGTTGTCGCGAATTGTTTCAACAAGGAGGTGATATCATCGAATCATGAAAATACTATTTGTACAATGACACGATGTTGTTGGTTTAATAAAAACTATCTTTTAATAAAAATCGCAAATTATGAATGTGAAAAAGAAATAGGAGAGACGTTAATTGCGGTCAAACAAAGTAAGTCATTTGTGGTCGTTGAAAAATTATAATAATGTAACGAACAAAGTGGCAGTTTTACGATTTCATTTCAATTATGTAATGTTTCTTCCTAATTCAGTTACATAATGTAATTTTATTTCTGTTCGTTGATTTTCGTCCCATCGTTGTCCTAGAAAAGTTTTAGATAAAAGAATTTATTTTATATAATAAGAAAAGCTGATAAAGAAACAAAAATCATACCAAATTCAAAAATATTAAATTACATATTAATATTATTTTACAATCTCAATAAAAACTATATTTATTACGCTTCAAACGATTATTAGATCCTTTTACTCATTCTTGAATTATGAAGAAACGATTCATAAGGTGTAATGGTCTCCAGTTGAACGAAGACACAATTTTTACCACACGTCCAATAAGTTCGTATAAGAACGTAATAGACAGCGACGGGAAATATTTTGTCCACATGTGGATTGCACACGTTTTATCGTCGTGATCGATAGCGAAGCACCAGTGGTTTAGGATGAAGAGTTCCTACGAGGACAGTGAGAAATTCATTGAACCGTTACAAATATTTGCACGTGCGATTGTTCTTATTCAGAAAAACATTAATATTATATATAAACTCCTGACTTGAATTTCTATAAATTTCGTTTAATTTCGAGTTTGTATATATTAATGCGCGAATTTATATTACTCGTTCTATTTAATGTTTCGATGGCAATAAACTATATCGTAAAATATATGATCATGTATTTATTCGATTTTTATAAATATGGTATAGACAATAGAAATATTTTTTTTTGCTTGTTTGGTTGTTATTATTGCAGAAAAATATTTTTAATATATAGAATTATAAATTCATAGTCTTTGTTTATGTTGCAAATATGTTTTACTTATTTAATAATGTTTTAAATTGATATTAAAGAAAAAAAAAATAAATTGCCCCCAGAGAGATTTGAACTCTCGACCCCTGGTTTACAAGACCAGTGCTCTAACCCCTGAGCTATGGAGGCTCACACTCCTCCAACTTTTGGCATCATAGAAGAAAGGTGCATTTCATGAAATATTTACAGTTAGCAGTTAAATAATTATGAATATTCTTATTTTACTTCCACGTATGGTTGAAACATAATACTGCGCAGAACTGGAAAAAAATCTTTTAAAAAGAATGTAAGTCTAGTTTACAAATGATTAATATTGTCGCGTAATAGCTATTGAAATTAATTACGTAATGAGAACGTAACGAATAATCCAGTCTTATTCATAACACTTTGTCTGATATGTTTATCTATTTTTTATTTATAATTCCCTATTCGATTAGGTTGCAGTTCTTATTTCATTAATCTTTTACATCTTCATATGTATTTATATATTTTAAGGTCACTTATCCTATTATATAAATCAATTTATTATACATTATATGAAATCAAAAAATATTCAAAAATATTATGAAATAAAAAATGATTAATCTTCGCGTATAGTCTTGATAGATAGACATAGTTAGTAGTTTTTAATTTCATCTACATTTCATTCAAACTTATTCATAAGATAAGAATATCAGCATGAATTTCTGCCATCATGTGATTCTTATCTACCTACATACATTACGCTAACCTTATGTACATGATTCCGTATCTGATCAAACTGTTATTTTTATTTGTATGAAGTAGTCATCGAGACAATAGTATTTCATAATTAATTTCCTCGTTAATATTATAAAATAAGAGATTGTCGATTAAATCAGGGATAATTAGTATTCATGTGTATTCCTGATTGACAAACACACAATTTCTAAGAATTAAAATTGTAAGTAGACTGATGGCGAATGCATCGAGCAAATTGTACATAGATTTTGTTAGCGATTATCTAATTACATGGTTATACGGTAACTGTGGCATTCATTGGTAATAGTGTTATTTAAGCGAATTCCAACGCGCGGCCGTGATTTATTATGCATACGCCATGCGTCATCCATAACATGCCACTCTTTCGAGTGAAAACAGATTCTACAAGTAAAAGGATTTTTCGAAATTTTCATTTATTTTTCTTAACCATTTGAAATCTCGATGGAGATTTATTTCAGTTTACATGAGTGAAAATTCGTAACGAAAGTTAAGAAAGACTTAAATACCTCGACCATGTCGTACGGTGGGCCAAATCTTAGATAAGCTGGCCAAAACATAATTTTTTCGAAGCAAAATAATATAATACATAGTTTGTTTAAAACACTAACAGTAAGAGTTATTGAAAAGGTCAAGATATTTGTATGATACTCTGACGTTTATCCATGCTAACGACTGTACGAGGAATGCAAAAGTATCCTAGGTATCGCAATGCAATCGCAAAACCATTGGGGCTTGCTAAAGCACGACGCAATAGGAGAAAGGGCTTAATTTATGGCACCCTCAAGTGTCTTTCTCTTTCTAGAACCGAGGGTGACGAAACCCTCCAAGCCTTTGAAGCTTCAAGTTTTCTTACAAGGGATGATTAAAAAGCTGCTGGATCGTGTTTCTAATTCTATTTTTGTTAATTAAAATGGTATGAAGTATCAATAACAATTTATTTGTTAAACGTGTTAAGCGTTAAATCTGTACGTACCTCTCTATATTTTAAAAAACATTTTTTGCCATTACTGGATGATTAAAAAAAGAAATGTCAATGTTGGTATTACTCTTGTAATCTCACTTGAGCAAAGTTCACATTCAAACTGTTTAAAAAGAGGAAGACCGTGACGACGATGAAGAAGATGAAAGTAAGCGTCATTCCAACGATGTGCCGTGAATGTTTAATTTGATAAACGTGGTGGCGTGTTCCTCGAAACAAGTCGCAGTTTCTGTCCAAATAGCCGACATATGGTTCGTGCTCTGCACAATGTCTGCAAGTATTCAAAGCGTGTACCTGTGCTCCATTTTTGTGTTTAATCGGTGCATTCCCGCGTATACACGTAGCAACGAGCACACAGGTGTAAACATAAACGGCATTACTGTTGTTGCACAATAGGCAAAGGGAGGAAGGAAGGAAGGAAAGGGAACAGGGCTGCTGGGCTCGGAAGGAAAAATGGGAACGAACGGATCTGTAGAGAGCCATAGCTCGGGGAAACCAAATGTTTGCGGACAAATCGTCGTCGTTTTCGACGGGGAAAAATCAACAAACGTTTCTGGCTTGGCCCTAATGCATCGTCCGATGGAAATCGTTCCGCACGCGAGGACACGCTCTCTACATTCGACCGCTGAATTCCGGATCTATGAATATGTCTAGATACGGCCAAGGATACGACGTGTATCCGCTTCCATCGTGGGTCGTCGTGTGTCATAGGTTTTTATCGTTTGATAAGGGAAAGATTTTATAACACGCAATACGCGAATTTATGCGATTTCCTTTGCGAGGTTTGGAGCATATAGAAAAATGAAATCTGGGAAGAAGTACATTAACGATTATAATTTTATAATTTTGAGATTGCAAGATTTAAGAAGGTAAGTATTAACGGTTGTGAGATAGTAACGGTGCCGGTTGATTTGTTAAGGCTACAAAGTCGTTCGTTTGATTGTTTGATGATTTGTTAAGGATATAGACTCTATCCGTATCTTACAACACGAAAATCTGAGCAATCTCTCTCTCTCTCTCTCTCTCTTTCTATCAAACCAGTTTAATTTTCGTCCTTCGCACAGATCCAGCAAAATCTAACTAAAATGAAAAAAATAAACGAAAGTGAAAAATACTTCCAAACATGAGTGAACTCCATTCGTCAAAATCACGATTCATCCAGTAACTACGACTTGATCAGTCACGTAACCCCGAACTCTTTGATGAGTTTTTCGTTCGGTCGGGCATGCATGCGGTTTTAATTTGGCTCGCACGAAATTTGGGAATTCAAATTAAGCGGTTTACCGAGAATCGTGACTCCCTTTATTTTCTCTGGACTTCGTCACCGAAAATACTCCGAGTGCTTTTGCTTTTGCTTCTACTGCCGGTCTGACTACAGCTTCGTTAGACTAATATCAGTCGGATGGTGCGAGAGAATCTTTCGTTTCCGACCGCGTGGAAGGGAAGCTAACGCGAATTTCGCTTTAATTTCTAACCACGTATCAGGAGCCACGGTATGCGGGCATCGGGTCGACTGGAAAACTGGGGCTGGTTCTCTCTCTCTCTCTCTCTTTCTCTCTCTCTGGATTCTCCAGAAACTGCGTTACGTACTTCCTATTAAATTAACTCTTACCGTTTTCGAATTTATCCCATCTATTACGATAAACGAGTTCCGAAATGTTTTCGAACGTCACACTATCCTCGATATTCATTATTCTCCGCTTCTCCATGTATCAATTTCGTCGATGCGATTCAATTATATTTTGATGATCGGTTTCGCGAGTTTGATACGTTTTTCCTTTTGCTCGTGAGATTATTTCCGAGCAGTTTTTCCTGGTACGTATTAATTGATAATTGAATTGAAAGCTGCGATATGGCTCAAAAGGTAATTGCATTTCTCACTTCGAGTTGAGGTTTGCTTCAGGACAATTATAAAAAGAAATTACAGGTCTAAACTCGCCCTATCCACTAAATTGTTACTCCACAATCTTTGAAAACCTTTTAATTACGATCTATCAAACTCAATGGAGGAAAAAGAGGGATCAGTTAAGGAACCATCGTCCTTTTTCTTGGACTTTCAGCAAGCATTCGAAATTTCTTCTGGGCTTTTATTCGGCGGTAAAACAATGACTCTTTATAGCTCGTAAATTAATGGTGGCTTTTTGCCAACTTTCTCGACGTTCGAACGATATCGAACAGGTATCGGGGTAAGAAATCGATAAATTCGCGCAACAAAGACCGCGGAGGGGTGAATTGTAAGTCAGCCCCGTGCACAAAGTACTTTAGCATTGTTGGAAGAGGGAGAATGCTCCGTGTCCCGAGCCCAGTTTGTTCGGTAATATAAAGGCATCGTATATTCAACGATACGTGGTAGAAATTATAGGGAATTTCGAAATACATCGTTCCCGTTCACGTTAGAACAGGGTCGTTCGCAGCAGCACGCCCACCGTTATTGCTATCTTGTAAATTTACCAAGGAATGATATATCCGTTTCCCACTTATGTCCAGAGTTTCGAACGATACATCTTTCCCTCTGACTATCCTATTTAAATGTTGCCCACCTCGTATAATGTGACGTAAATTATTCAGATATCTCGATAGACAGCTTTGCTTCGGAAATAATGTAGTGTAAAATAAGATAGCCAAGTTTGTCGACACACCCAGTGTATTTTGTAGAAAATGTAGCAAATAATTAGACACGATATTTGAGATGGTTCTAATACTTTAACACCCAAACTAACAATCTGTCAATTTTTACATCTTCTTAATCATAATATCATTTTTTCTCTGTCGTTCCTTACATGTTTAGTTTCCTTTTTACGATTTCTATTTTATTTTTTCTATTCCTTAATCTTCTGATTTGTTCTCTTTCAGCTTGCAAAAGAAAAATACATTTTTAAAAATTAATCATTCAATGAATTTTTGCTACCACGTGATATCTCTTATTCCGAATTTGCGTACAGTTCCAATATATATGAGTTTCTTAACGCGAACTTTACTTGACCGATACCATCGGCAAAAGTATGAAAAGACGGAGTAGTCATGCAAAATTTTGCCTCCAGAGAGATTTGAACTCTCGACCCCTGGTTTACAAGACCAGTGCTCTAACCCCTGAGCTATGGAGGCTGTTGAAGTTTTTTTTTTCTTCTGCACATCTGGCTATATCCACCTTAAATTGCTTAATCTTTTAACAAATTTTTTGAGTCATGTCATTATTATAACATATGAGCGGTATTTTATTGCTTCGTCGTATTCATCAGGACGATATTTCGTCAAAACACGCATTCAATGCAACCACATCTCATTCAATTAATAGGCGATTGCTAGTCACGCTAGTCAGTATTCGCGTGCGAATCCACATTTGAATTTCTTTAGCGTCGACGAACGGACACCTGGCGTCGCATAGCTCTTAAAAGTTAATTGTAACGGCGACCAGGAAAAGCAGCCGCAGATGTTTCGAATGTGAATTTTCCTTTCTGTCGGACTGCAGTGTGCCAGGGACACGGAAATTCTGCAGTTTCAGCGGAAATAATAGCAGTTGCCTTGAGTTCCGACAGCGCAGCTTGGCTTGCTTGCGCACACCTTTGCCTAAGTTAAAATCAAATAAAGAAAAAGGGGAACTGATAATGTTCCGCAGATAGCAGTTTGATAATTACACCAAGGAAACGTCAGACCTAGTACGAAAAGGCATTTGCATGCTTAATTTGTCGCTTAATAGAATGAAAAGGGAAGTCATTGTTATTGCTCCTTTCTAACGTCTGGAATCGCCGCGGTAATAATTATTTGAATTTGAGAATTAGATTCGTTGGATTATCGAGTTAATTCGCAAATGTTTTTTTTAGAAATTTGGAGAATTTTTTGTTATTATTTTTATTAAATATTGTTAATTTGAAGTCTCCTGTGTTACATTAAGATATTCTTCTTGTGCGGATGACCAGTTGTTATTTACATAATAAGAAATAAATTGTAATTTTGCTCCTATTAATATTACTTTGGATGCGATACATTTCTTTGACGATGTCAAAATAATATCATTCAGAAATTAATTAAATTACCCGAAAATCCAGTGAAACGTAATTATTTTAATAGATGCAAAGTTATTGTTATTTTTATTATGAACGTGTAAACAAGAAATTAAAGAAAATTTAATTATACATATTAAATCGGATTTGACATCAATGCACAATATCTTTAAGAATAGTTAATACATAAACTGAATTTGTACTGCTTTTGCAGTGAAATAATTGTAGTATCATGGACAAATGGCCTAAGAAATATCGGGTGAACCATAAAAAATGTTGCGAGGAAGCCAAAGGTGTCGACAGGCCAAACGGGTCTAGAAACTTCAATGGACCGAGCGGGCCCTCAATGTGTCGTCGGTTCTTCAGTCAAATAGTTACGCGGAAAAAAGGTCTACTTATCCATGGCCATGTTAAATAATCATCGTTTCCTGTTTAATCCATTGTAAATAGATCTATCGATAAATAAAAATATCCTACATAATCCTATGGTAGTGATTTACAGTTATTAAATTTGATACAGTGAAGTGAATCATTTAGAAATAAAGTTTAATATTTTGTCAGGAATTGTTTATAATTAAATTTACTTAAAATACATATATTATGAATAATCTTTTGCCAATACTCAAATATTTATTAGAAAGGTATGTAGTGGGTTAGTGGCTTAATGGATTTTAGAGGAAGGACAAGTAAGGATGTTTTACTTGTTAACAAGGTGATATAGTTTGTGTATTTAATAACGATGAATATAATGATAAAGAGTGATGGATTATTCAGTGATAAACAATGTTAACGCGTTCGTTCGGCTTAGCGGTTTTACAACCCGACCTCTCGATGTGTGCTCTTAGAATCTTTAAAAAGGACTGCTTTGACCTTGGATCATTTCTTGGTCTTCTCGGGGAGACGACCCCCACTACGCTCGGATCACGCCACCGTTCGCGCCTATGATCACATATGCCGCATTCTTTTGAAACAACAGACCGAAACAACAAACAATCGACGTTTCTGGAAGTCGCTGCTTGGTGACGACCATGCGCTCGTCGATACATTGTATGCCCTCCGTCGGGCAAATAAGGTGATCCCCCTGCGACATTGTAGGACCGCGAGCGACGGCCAGAATCGCGACCCATACTAAAACCTCGCAGCGTAACAAAGCGTACACGTCCCTCTTTTTTTGATACTACAGGTATATAAGATATTTTTGACAAAAGTTTTAAAAATGTCTGCACTGCACTGACATTTTCTGTTTCCATGAATTATTTCCATTTAATAGACATATTATTAATACTATTTCTCGTATTTCTTTTAAATATTGAAAATAAGGTTCGAAAGAGAATTTGTTGTATCTGTGTGAAGTTATAATAGAGATAATACATGCGACCTGTTCAGGTGCAACAACTTTCCATGGCGGGAGAAAAAAAGGGTCAAACGTCACGTCAAGCTTTTTTCCCCTCTATTCGCTTTTATCACTTCCAATTTGAAAGCTCTTTCGACCTGAATACCGAATGCACGATCGTGAAGTAGTTAGCATTTAATTAAGTCCAGAGAACGCTCTATTATATACCGCCGAATTCATTATACAAAGATTTCAACAGCTCACCATCGATCCATTTGACAAAATATACTGATAACATACGTACATTGTACATACGTATAATGGTATTGTAATTGAAAATTATCCGGTACCAGTATGTCATTTTATAATCAATCGACGCCTTAATGAAAACGTTAGAGAATTTTACATTTCGAATATCAAATATTATAGATACAGATATGTCAGAAAATAAGAGAAATGCCATCTCTTAAACTGAAATTTATGGGAAGTAATTAATCTGCCACACGTTTACCTCAGTTCTATTTCACGATTGAGTAGTTAAGATAATTCGATACACAGTCGAACAGGAAGTATGCAAAGTAACCACACGCTGCATTGCGACAATTGTTCCCAACAAATTAAATGCATACAGTCTCGATACTTAGTTTCGAAGTTGAAATGGTGAAATCGATAATTGTGGTTTTGCAGTTGGAAAATTTATATTTGCAGTAACTGTAGATTAATATGAATGTTGATTGGGATAATAAAATATTTCTACGATATTAAAATAATACCAACACCAGAAAGTTTATATGAACGTAATTACATAATTTGGTAGAATTCATACATTGAAATATTTCACATGCACCATTATTATATTCAATATTCAACGGTTTCATATCATTAAAATAATTTCAAGTCATTCGCGATTATGAAGATTACCATGATAATGGAGATTGTCTTTAAATTATAATTATCACGATTAAGCGCATTACTACTCAACTTCCTCAACTTTTCATACATACGTACAAATTTCAAATTACTAATCATTGATTGATGAGCATTAACATTTTCACTATTATCTTTTGATTTTTTATGTTGTATCGTGTTCCAACAAATCTGCAATTATAAACATAAAATTAAACTGTAATGTGAATTCAAATGGTCATATTTTGTAAAATTAAACATATTATAAGTATGTACATAAGTTAAATACGTAATTACGAAAGAAGGATAAATGTAGCATCAAAAGTGCAAAATAATTTGTAAGACAAGACTAATTGTAGTCTAAATTACGTTTGCACTAGACCATTCACTTTGCTACAAGCTGCTCACTCTATTACGCGGCCTAAATCGATGCACAGAGTGTTAGAATCTGTCATACAACACGGTAGATGACGATAACAGTTTGGATTAATTGCATGGTCAAGCGTGTTTGCTGTTACACGCGTAACAAGCATGTTCCGCAACCTTGTGAAACAGATCATTGGAGTGAGTCTAACAGTGGTATAGAGAATTGAATAATTTCGAATCATCCAGTAAATTATGACGCTCTAAAATCGACGAAATTACATTTAGTTTTCAAGGAAAAGCAAGAACTGAGTATTTTATTTTATACATACAAGCATTTTTCCTTTTAAATAAATTGCAATTATTAAAATTAAACATGGGAGGGTAATTTGCAGAAGCAAACGTTCCAGTCGATAATACATCAAATATTAACTGCAAACTCATTTAGTATATTAACAAATTATGTAGGGCAATATTTAAATCATCATTATAATAATAAACTTATTAAAAATTAAATATGGTATATAACCACGTACTTTTGCAGATAATTTGATGCTATTTTGATAAATCAAATTTATTACTATTTATTATTATATTAAATCTAATTTATTATTTACATAAATCTTTAATCATTCGACTAGGCTATCTTCTATTTTTTAAACTAAATTAAAAATTAAATGTCTTTACATATACGCGAATATGATTTATGTCCTTTGTAGCGTAAATATTCGCATAATAATTATCTCTGTTTTTTCTCCTTTCTCATTTAAATATATACATCTAACATTCGATGTGTTTTATTATTTTCGTCCTCTCAGTGGATTTTAATAATTGCAGAATTTTTTGCCTCCTATCACGGTGTTTATAATTTTTCTCCTTTTTTAACGATAATGCCATCATTTTTCTTTTATTACAGGCTTTATTCTTTATGTAGCCTCTACCATTGTCTTCAAAATAAATGTCTGTATCTCACGTACACGCTGATTCTTGCTCAAGAAAACTATAGCGTCGAGCTTTTCTTAAAACCTCCGAGTCTCTTTAAAGTCCAAACTATTGTTTCTACAAAATATAAATTACGAAACAAAAATGATAATATCTCAAAGACAGTTATTCGCGGTTATATAATGCTTTCAAATTAAATGTAAATAGTAAATTTAAATTAAATAATATTAAGGAACCCAAGGCAAACGAAGTACCCTGTGCACTCAAAAAGTCAAATAATTTGAGTCAACGAATAGTTCTCAAACGTCCTCTTACTTCTTGTATCGTCGCTATAATCTATGATCGGGCTACAAATCGTTTCCTTGCTTGATAGTATTTTCCGGACGGGAGTTTGCCGGCGAATTATGCGCCGCTCTTCCACGGCATTTTTGCCTCATTTCCGTGACGCTATCCTATCTCTTGCGTTCCTGTTTCATGATTAATGGACTTCCCTTTCTCTCTCTCTCTCTCTCTCTTCCTTTCTCCCTTTCTAGCTTTTTCTTCCTTACTCTTGGAGGTAGAACGATTCGAAAAAGCGCGGTAAATAGCTCGATTTCGGAGCGGTACAGTCAACAGAGCGAAGATACTGGAACGTGTGAAGTCGATTATTGCAGGCATTCTCGTGGTACGTGGAAATCGATACCTAATTATCGGCCAAGACATACCACACACGAACTACTGTGGGAATCACCTTGCTTTCCGTTCACCGGCTTAGCTATTACGTGTATGTGCCTGTTCGTGTTCTATGTTAAGCTAGTTTGGCTTCGATGTTATCCAAGTCTTATTAAACCAATGAATAAGTTTTTTTTATTAATATTATATTAAGTTTGTTACATTAGATTATATAATAAGAGAGCGTGCCTCTCAGTTTTGATGTTACATACAAGTATTACATCTCAAAATTTGACATTGACCCATTACATGGTAACTTAGTAAACATGCTGCCTAATTTAAGAAGCACATATTTGTCTGTCATCAGCACTCTAATAAACTTAATAAGCGGAATCATAGCCATATACAAGAAAGTTTTAGATATTATGTTTAATGAAAAAAATTGTTAATATTTTAAACAGTTTATAAGAAACTGTATTGTTCTATTCATTGGTGGAATCATTGGAATCTCATTTTTTTTTCACTCCGCCTGTCTCAGGGAAATATCAAACTGAAAAATATGTTTCTTTTGATAAACGACGCGAATGACCAGTTACCCACGAATCCTGAGCTAGCAAGTCGCCAATCGACCGATTCTTTTTCTTCCCACCTATAAAATGATCTCGCTATTTCTTTTTGCTTTTGCTATATATTATCTGAAACGAGTGCTCACATTAAATTTGTCTGAAAGTGTCCGTTGAAGAATAAAAATCTTGGCAAAATGTTATACGATCAGCTAGGAATGAAATTTATTGAATTCATTGTTTATTGTTCATATTTTTCGTGGTTTTGTTATACAAATAATCTAATATTATACGGAATCACATACGGGTTGTTCTATTTTAATGAAATATTCTGATGTCATATTTTTATTCCATTTAAAAATCTGATTAAAGGAATTAGCCAAGTTTAATGTACTCGCAAATTTTCGGTCTCGATTTTCTCGGAAATGATGCGACATACGAAAAATTGTTATCCTACATATATATTTTCGACTTATTTTTTCACGTAGAATCGCCCCTTGCACGATGCCCGATTGTATCAGAGAACAGAGCACTGGAGAACTCTGTATAGTACAATATATCTCGTTGCTACCAATTTATCGCGTAAAACACCTGGAGAATGGAAGAAATCGATCGTATTCTGCTATCTGACACGATCGTTTCTGCCAATCGTTTCTTTCCTTGGAAACGTTTATCGCCTTCGCCATTGGTTAACAAACATGCGGCTCGCGGCTATGCTGGCGGAAACACGCGAGAACCTGTAAAGCGGACCGCTAAACGGCGACTAACTGTATTTTATCCGCTTTCGTTAGAAATAATGCGTTCCATGGCAGAATTACTACTCGCGGAAATAATACACTGGAGAATTCGTTCGTCGGAGATAGAACGAGATGAAGGTATACTGGCTTTCGAGGAAGCAATGGATGATACAGCCATGCATTATGCGAATGTACGTCCTGAGACTGGCTTGTTTCCTACTTGTGTACATGAGAGTATTCAAAACTGTAAACACCTGGTGAATTATTTACACGAGAGACTGTTTTGTCGGCAGTTGCATGACAAAGGTAATCAATGTTTGGGATTAGTGGGGATTTTTTGGTTGATTCGTCTTATAATTAATGATTGAGTAATAGAAGTAAAACAAATTGATAAACTTTTCAGTTCTTTAAGTAACAGCGTATTCCTAATTTGTGGATGATGGGAAATTGTTTATTGAGAGATTGCTGTTATTATTTCTGGTTGAAAATTTTTAGTACTTATTAAATATTAAATTAGAATTTTGTATTCTCACACGCTTCAATCTTGTAAAAAATATGCACAATACGTTCAAATACTACAAAGTAATACAGACTAAAGTTAAGGTTAAGGATTTAAATTAACCTGTGATCCATCTATTAGATAACACTGAAAAATAACACCAGTCATTGAATAAGATTTTTCTTCTCGACTACCTCTTAAAATGACTCATTTACAGTGACGCATCTATTGCGCAATTGTCCTCCAACAGCTTCATATCGATTCTCATTTATCCGTATAATCCGTGCACAATAGTGATAGCAGCGGAAACAGTGGTTGTCAGACGCACAAAGAGATCAAGTAAACGCTAATTGCTTTTTCTCTATGAATGCTCTAGATAATACCATGCTTCCATCGTCTGTACTTACGAAGAACACAGATGAGTTTCGTTCACTTCCGTTAAAACGGAATTTTTAATCAAAGATCTCTAAATTCAAGCGTTATTATAGAGATCTTATTATATTCGTGTTATTAAAGGAATAGGCAAAATTAATTAAATTCTTTCGTTTTTGTTGCTGGTCAGACGGCGAGGTTTATTCGTCTGCAATGCGGCATTCGAATCATTTCGACGAAACTTGTGTCGTGACTCAGTCAACTTCTCCGCTTCCATGTGAATACGATTTGGAAATTGAGGGTTGTAACGTGTTCATTTAATTGCTAGGTTCCAGTTAGATTGCTTTCGATAAACAATTGATTCCCTTCTTATTTCTCTGAATTCTATTTCGGTTGAGCGCTAGTTAACACGTTCCAGTTAATGTAAGCTACCAAGGTGTTCGTTTCTTTAAAAAACGCACTTACAACGAGATATGCAGGAAGGTGGCTGGAAAATAACAGTATTCGCACAGTACGACTTATGGCAGGCGTACGTATATCGTCAGGAACACTGCAGTTCCGGTGATGGTAGAAAAGCGTCGAGTGTAGAATATAAACTTTAACGGATGGTTTCTTCCATTGCACCATGTAGCAGAAGTGATCTAGGATCTCTGTCCCATCCTTGCAGCTTCTTCAACGCGATTCTCGTTCCAGATAGACCGTTTCCATTGTTTCGTGGACGTGTTACCGTTTTCTATGCGGAAACGTTCGAGTAGAGTTCAAGCTACGATGTCTGGTCCTTGAAATAACACTGCACGGTTCACGTTTAGAGAAGATTCGGAAAATTGATCTATATAATGTTTATAGAATTTACGAAATTCTTTTATACGTCAAATGAAAATTTAATGTGAAGGCCACGAGTGAGAAACATGATAAGCTATATTTTTATCTCTTATAAAACCATACTTTTAAGATTCAATATATTGACAACGAATTTTTTGTTTCTTCATTCTGTGCGCTTTACGTATTATGTGTGTAATTAGATAATTTTATCGAGAGCATTATCACTTTCCCATTTTTCTAGTACGATGATACGATAGTACGATAGTGCGATGATACGGTAGCATTATAGTACGACAAGATGTAATTTCTTGCAGTTCTATTCGTATCGTCCAATCTATCACTTTATGTTCTAGGCAATATTGCTGTTTCTTTTTTTTTAAGGTAATTAACTGTATATTAATTGCTTGATTATCACGGCACGGTAATAGTATGCTTATCGTATTTGTTGAACTGGAGCATATTTTATATAATTGGAAGTACTATCAAGTATAATCAAAGGTATAAGACAGTCAGTCGTGTTACAAAGTTGCTATTAAGTTTAATAGTGAATAAAATTAAACGATTCTGTAATACTTCAGTAATTAAATAACGATTATCTATTTTTAAAGGAACATTACGACTTTGTATTTTGTTTTGAAATTATTAACTTCTTGTTTCAGTAACTTTTTTACTTTAGAGGTTAGATTTTTAACGTAGGCCCAAATTTTAATGCGTTGTACGGAACGTTATTGAAATCTTTCAAAGCAAAAATGTTTAATTTCAGTGGAGTTATGTTTTTTCAAAATAAATAGATTAAAACTGTGAGAATATTCAGGATGGTTTAATATTAATACAGATATTAAGTACGCGTTATTAAATATTTTAATTATTCTCTACAGAGTTAAAAAGTATTGATGATATTACAACTAATATATAATTCAACAACCACCAAATTACATCATCTCATTACTTCTTTCACAATAATGTCCGTTTAAATGATAATTTAATGATTCCACGTTACCTGATACGAGGTGATTTTTCCATATAGCGCCTTAAATAGACAGTAAGTGCAGGGCGTTTACGAAAGTTCCATAAATGAGTAATCGTATTTGATTTAGCGTTTATGCGTTGCGAAATGAAGTTATACATTTACGACAAAGCGATGAACATTTTGCAACGACTTAATATGTTTCTTTTTTTGTACCGACGCTATTTGCCCTTTACCTTCTATAAAATATATGTATATCCGTAGATATAGAAAGCATTTATACATGTTTCGAGTTTCACCTAGAATTCTAACGTAACGCCTATTTTCAATTTACATCCCCGCAGCTCTTCGTCGAATGTGCATTCACCTACTTGCGTTCATAGATGGATGTATGTGCATGATCAAAATCTCGGTTCGTTTTGTGAAACAACGTTTCCTTTAACCCAACAGTCGAATTCTGTGATCGCCAATTCCGATCTTGGTATAATTGATTGATTACAATCCAGTAAAAAATTTTCAGTCACTATTTTTGGGAATTAGAGAACTTACAACAATAAGGAAACAGATCCAATATTTAACCCTGTTGTGGTCTCCGAATTGTTACATTAAAATACATATATTATATTCGCATAATACAGAGAAAAGCATAATGTCGATATCCGAACCGAAATCATTGGCTCGTGTTTCAAACTTTTGCCAGTCGGTTTTGGGGTTTCCAACCAACTTCCACCTTGATTTATGTATCCCAAATGAGTTGATCCGAATATATTTCTATCAAGACTTGCGTTTGCGATAAATATACGTTCACAGTGGATAAATGTGCCAGAGAATTAGAATGGATGTGCAATAATTACAGTGGCGGATATAAGATTTATATCTTTCAGGTTGCACGAATCTAGAAACCTGACCTTACATTTCACTTCAGTTTAATACAATTAAAACTTAAACTTTTATTTATTTTATTTATATTATATTTAAAATATATAGTTTTTTAAATAATTTATATCAAATTAAAAATTTCACCAATTTGCTTTTATGTTCTATCCTTCTATTCCTTATACATTTATATGTATTTTTTTATGTATATTATATTTTATTTCGTAACATCTAGTATCAGTATCGTTCCTCCTTTTGCATTGTACATTCGATTAATACCAATAGCTACCTTCCCCGTAAAAAAAAAGGGAAATCGGTTCAATTGATTGATTAAATGTCAATTTCAAACGCGAGAAATACGATGAGGTCGCGTTATCGTGAGATAGATTATTGTATCGGCCATTAGTTTGATTACTGATTGAACTGGATGTCCTGTAACGGTCCCCCGAAACCGTTTCCTGTGTTAGCAAAGTCAGGTGCTGGAGCTCCTACGGGATTGGTTACGAACTTTCAGCCAAGTTAAGATTAGTTAAGATAGTGCGGCCATCGGGTCCCACTGCTACTCTCAAGCTTCTCTCTAATGTGTACCGTCTTTTAACTTTTTTCGCTCACCCCTACTCTCTATTTTTTTCTCCTCGAATCTTCTCTGTTATCCTGCGCTGTTCTGAAACAGGTTACGATGTTATAATTGGCAAGCCCGTTCCGTGGGACAGATTCATCGTGTTCTCCAACCACGAGCTTCGATAGTGGTTACATAATACATATACGCAGACATATAGTACAGGGTGTCATAAAATATATGCGAGATAATTATAGGTCCAAGTCTAAACACCGGAACAATTGAAGAGGTTCATGTACAAAAATTTAATTTTACATTAGAAATATACTGATATCAATGAATCAATCGATGAACTTTTTTCCCCTTATCAGTCATGCTTTATACATATATTGTGGCGATTGATTCATGGACCACCCGGTATATTTAACTTGGGAAAATTACGCGAGTGAAACTTGTCCACGTCTAAGTACGTCAAATGAAACTGGCGGGACTTAAAAGCGACCGCAAGACGGTTAGTAGAAACAGTCGATTATAGTCAGCCAAGGGAATTGTGGAAGACAGGTCCCTCGTGACTTTTGCGCTCTATTATTTTGATTACAGAATGCCACCATAGAATTATAATTATCAACATAATGAATTCAAATGAATTTTTCTATTGATTATATTGTATATTTACTTGTATTTTAACACAATTACACCTGCCAAAGCAATAGGCAGTTAAAGAATCGTTTTTCGTGTTATTTTGATTTTAATACTCATCCCTTGTATTTCTATATTCCCTTTTCAATAATGGTCTTGAAGTTAATTTTTGTCGCTTATTAGAGGTAAACAAAATTGATGATTCCATTAACAAATGTTTTAATAGGTACAGCAAAACGATTACAGTGTCTACTATTAGAAATAAATACAAGATATTTCAATTTCATTTTACAAAGCTTTATCAGTATATTCCATCAATAAAATTAAGAAGAAATTTTTATATAAACGTAGGCTTCTAAATTCTTTATTAAAGTTGCAACAAAAATATAAAATGATAGCGAATTGTTTCGCCGACACAGCATAAGAACACATTGTCGATATCCATTTGATACGTTTACACAAACTCTAATGTATACTTGCTAAAGTCTTTGATTTGTTCAACCAGTACGGTATTGGTTAAATGACCATTATCCTCAACGATGGATAGGTCGAGGACGATGAATTCCTTGATCTCCAAGATCACTAGATATTATGTCAATGAATTTTTGCGCGAAACTGTGAAAGAAACAGTTTATCAAACACAAATAGATGCACGTTAGGGGTTAATGCAAAGGAAATATTTGCTGTGATTAAGGAAAATAACGCGAAATTACTAATACAATAGATTCCATTTTCCATAGATGTCATCCTGCATTCATGATGACGGACAATATTTAAAGGAATTATTACGTGAACTAACGATTTATTCCTGTATGGTGTCGAACAGAAAAGCACTCATTTGTGCGATCAAGTGATCATTTCGTATTTTTGCTCTAACTTTTTAATAAAGTATTTAAGGAGCTATGTAAAATTTTATTCTATAATGATAATGTACATAATAATCTCTCAAATACCGTGGCGTTTGAACACTAATAAGAATCAATTTTATCAATTTCAAACACGATGAAGACCATAAAACGAGTAACGCCTTCAAGATGCAAACATTTAACAAAGATTGTTTCAAGCGACTACTAATAATTAAAATTCATAGAAGTTGTCAGCGTGCGATAAGTACCGTGATGGTTCAACCGACATCACAATAAAAGTGTTCACCAATTGCACATAATTTATTACTGACACATGCGGAAGCGTCCGTTTTCAATCAGTCACGTCGCGTAGATCGCACCGAGAAACGCTTCTTTTCTTCTGGTCGCGGCGTTGCGTTGTATCGATCATAACGGAGACATTATTAGCCCAAGGTTCCTTGCTGATTATTGTTCATCAGTAGAAGGAATCACGAACGTTTCCAAAGGCTATAAAAGATAGGACAGAAACCAGCCCGACTGCTAGTATTCTATAAACTTTCGGTCTATGCCAAAGGATCGTTCCGTCATTTTCGATCAAATTGTTGATGTATAGGTGTTTCGCATAGATAAAATAAATTCCGTAATTTCTCGAACATCGTGTAAAGTTTACCAAGAGAATCTTTGATCGTACGTGTATTGCTGGTTTTCTGTGAATTATTTCTGGATTTTATTGGTTCAACTAGTCGTATGAAATTTTATATGAAAATTTGTTTTTAGGGAAGAGAACCAGCGAATGTAAACGCGAGGGGTTTCAATTGTGGTAAGTATTTCTTTAGATTGTATTTACTTTCTACTATGATATTAAAATGTTTCAATTAGTATATAAATAAAGTTTCATAATTTTTTAAATTTCTGGGTTGACGTGCTTCTATCATAAATGCTGAAAATTACGAAGAAAAGGGAAAATCTCTTCATTTTAACTTTCTCCCATACTGGTCAACAAGCGCATATCGAATGTCTAACTTCTTACCTACAGATTTATCATTAGTTTACCGTTTGTTCGTAACGACGTATCTTTTTTGCAATTATACAACGGAATTAACGATACGGTGCTAGGTGTACCGGTACTGTTCCAATGGAATGGTGGAAAAAGTAGATTTCCGATTTTAATGGGAAGCGGACGAGTGGGGCTCCGAAAACCAGTCTCCGTCCGGAAATGGTTTTAACGAGGTGGTTCGAAAAGCGGCCAGTACACATCAGAGCGCGAAGAATCGCGAGCAAAAACGCTCTGTACACGTGGCTGGTGGACGAAACTGTTCCCCTTGGGGGTGGTGAGCCACCTCCAAATCGTAGGCTGCCGACCGAGGGAGTTTCTGTCGAAATTGTATCGTGTCGAAGTAACGTTATTTCGTTCATGCGAGGGGATCGGAGGAAAAATGAGCCATTCGGAAGCTATATCGATCAACTTTACAAATTGAGGAATAGGGAAATATAATAGCGCTAATGATATAAATCTTCTTACTATAAATAAATTTATGGAAATTAGTTATTCGTTTGTAAGAAACTTTGGAAATTTTCTGAAAGTAAAATCGAAAGTAAAATCTGACTTTCGAAAAATGTACGAGTAATAAATTTCGATTTGGGAAAATTACGGTAAAGTTAACTCTTCAATATTTTCACGAAAGCATCTTTTTCGTTGTGAAAAAGATTGTTGTTTTTTAAAATAACTATTAGATGTAGAAATTAATTAGACGAATCTTCCCAAATCTTACCCTTTATTTCTTGAATTAGTTATAATTTACTGCAAGTATTTCCTGACTTACACCAAGTTTTGGAAGTATTTATCAAGTTCTAGCGAAGTTTTCATTTAACAAACACTCCATTTTTTGGTTTCCAACTTTTCATATAACAGATTGATAAAAGATTTCCGTAAGTATTTAAATACTTTCGTGAGCCATTGTATTATTTTAGTCGTTCGAATAAAAGAATACCGTTAAAATGTGGATAGCGCTGAAATGAAAGAAGTTCAATTATACAGTATTCATACTTTCGGAATGATGACTGGCATATATGGATTAAATTGTATTATATCTTTAAGATTCCTGTGAACTTACTAAAGTCTTAGACGTTTTATTTGAACTTTGATTATATCGCGATATATCGTAAAAAATTTTAATAGACTCGAGTTTCTTTATCACTAGAGGCTTCAGTAACGAGAGAACAGTTTTTCATAAAAATCTCGGTCCCCGTATCGTGTGAGCAGATCTGTCGACTGGGTTGCCGCGAGATTAAAACGCTTTTGATGTTTGTTTCGTTGGTCGATTTTGATATGGAACGTGCTTGGGAACTCAAGTTAGATGTTGGTGAATAGAAATAGACAGGAAAAATAGAAATGAGAGATTGCAGTATCTGATTAATCGAATGGAATACGTCGCTAGCAAGTTGATTGGTGAGATGAATAATAAATTAGAAAAAGAGCGAGTAAAATTGGAAATGATATATTTTTCACTTTTTCTCTATTTTTGAATCGGATAAGACATAGCCAAGATATATTTCACCACGTAAATAATTAAAAAAAAAAATAACATTTGAATAATAACAATAATATGTCTTAATGGATAATAAAGTAAAAATTGTTACAAGCTTAACAAATGTTATCGCAATAAAAAAGGCAGTGAGATTGAAAACAATAAAATTCTCATTTCATATTCATAATATCCAAGCAAGCAACCAAGTAGGATCAAGCAACAGAAGAAAATCGAAATGAAAGAAAGAAATAACGGAAGAAACCTCGGTCAATATGTTTGCTGTCA
This sequence comes from Bombus terrestris, assembly GCF_910591885.1. Lineage (NCBI taxonomy): Eukaryota > Metazoa > Arthropoda > Insecta > Hymenoptera > Apidae > Bombus > Bombus terrestris. The sequence continues at coordinate 19,232,949 of NC_063271.1, read as the reverse complement.
TTAAAACGCGAATTTCAATTCTCTTCTTTTAAGCCATAAGAAAGGAGCTTAAAGAAAAGTTCGTTTTTTGTTTTAGTCAACTGAAATAGTCAAGCTCGGCAATTAGGGAAACAAGAAGACCGACTGAAATTTCGTCATTTATTTTATTAATCGTTTATTTCTCGTGACAGGCAAACAGGGGGTGAAGCGCGTTTACCCTGTAATGAACGTCTGGAATTCTGCTCTTTTTTTCTTTTCTTTCCTCCTTTTTCTCTCGTGCTAATTAGGTTGCTGCTTCGCTTCGTTCTGCTTAAGACCGGGCGTCCCAAGATCTGCTTATTGGGCCCCTCAAATCCCGTATAAATAATGTTTGCAATATCGTGTCGCGGCATGAAAGAAATAACTGGAACACGTTTTCATTAATACACTCCGTAATAAAGTGGGTTTTTGCGCATTTCAATTAGCAACATTGGAGAACAAATTGAATCTGGTTTTTACTTTAAACGTAGAAGATACGAGAAGTTAGAGCATGTGATGTCTCTATCGTGTGATCTTTAAATAGATCGTGATCCAAATCAGTAGCAAACGATGACAGCATTGAAACGCAGCAATCGAAACAATCCTCTTCTCACGAAACACATAGATGAAAAGATGCGCTCGGTGACACTGATCGTTTGGATATCGAACATGTACACGGCTGCTAGTGGGCATATCGAGTTCGTAACGATGACGTATGTGTGTCAAACAGAGTTCGTTTTGCTGGAGCTGTCATTTTCGAAAGTTTTGCTATATATAACGAACGAGGTTTTCATGACGCGCGGAACGAAGGAAATTTTAGTATCTTGATGGATGGTACATGAATAATATCTTGTTGCATAGGATCGAACTTTGAATGTGATCTGGTTCCACATTAGAATCTCCTTTATGCGCTCTTTGTTCTATATAGAATATGATTGACGTTCCATTGTTCAATTTTTGAAGAATCCGGTTTGCAACCAACCTGCCGGGAAGTCGATGATTTATTTACCTTAGGGTGGGCTTTTAATTGAGAAGGATTTCATTTTTAACGTTGCAACGATTAATCGTCGGAAAATTCTGTTGTTCGTGGTTGATCTTGATTTATTAGCAACGCACTGCCGTTAGTGACCCGGAAATCTATGCTGGATTAGGAAAGATGCTTTTCGATTTTTCGTATAAGCGAAATAAACGCGGAAAAAAGAAAAATTATTAAGAATTCGATACAATTGTTATCTTATTATCTTTTTGATTTAATGGTTCTGGTTTCTGTGAATTCAAATTTTGATAAATGTAATAATCATCCTTTTTACCTTTTTTTTAGTAAGAAAATAAAATGTTAAAAATTTGACGCCAAAATTTGATTGGTATTTTTCAAAAAAAGATTGAATACCTTGCCTATTATCTCTATCCTTCATCTAGTAAATGATGCGTTTAAAATGTAAATCATAGATAGCTATTATTCTCTTGCTGGTAGATCCGATGTTTATTAATACGTTGCTCAAAATGATTAGAGATACGCTTATAACCGATTGTGCAAAGGTGATGAGGCAGAAGAGATGAAAGTGAGACGTTGATTATCCGGGGAATCAATTGTCTAGAAACTATCAATTAGAAGTTTCCTCTGTACACGGAGTAAATTGTCTCTTTGATTAGACTATTAATCTCTTCTCGCTTGTGTTTCAAATGTATATATATTTCTTTCAGACACAAAGTTTTTAAATTTCCTAATCAATATCCTACGACTATATTATATTAAATGTATCTTCGCTACAGAAATGTTTGGTTCCGCTATATCGATTCGTTCGAATATCGACTGTAGGAAACGTAGACCGACGTGTACAGTGATGTAACACGTCGAAATGCGTACAGTTTGATTTTCCGTGTCTTGAAATTCAAACGATAACTTTGGCCGACTCTGAAGCGGAAAATATAATATTCATCTAAACGTGTTAGTCGAACATGTAGCTCAAGTAACTTCAAAACAGCGAATAACCTAACGAATAATAAACTCTCCCTCTCTCTCTCTCTCTCTCTTTCTCTCTCTCTCACTCTCGGTTGAATAAATATCTCAAATTCCTTAATTGCTTCACCAACTAGCAGCTTCATAACTTGGCTCGGTTTCAAGCAGGGAGCAAATTAACAAGATTTGGTATTTCGGTGTTCGCGTTTTTCAATAGGAAAAACTATTTTGATCATATTCCTCATTTCATTTTCTCGAGAACTAACTTCTCGTTAATCAGGTTAATACCTTCTTTATTTGTGGAAAATTACGACTCTGGGAAAGTACTATATATAGCCTTCATACACCGTGGTACAATTCTCATAATGTTATAAAAGAGGTCGTTCTATTTCATTCGCATGGACATTCTTGGCAAGCGTGTACAAAAGGTAATTCAGAAGTTTTTCGCGTGGTTAGATGGCAAAAGTTTAAAGCAACGCAGTTAAATGTTTGTGCTCTTTTTCAATTTATTCCAATATAATTCACTGTCGCCTCATGGATACATCGTGTTACGTTCATTTGCAAGAGAACTTATTTCGCCTCCTTCCTTCTTTTTCTTCTTTTCGTACGGGGCGGTCTGATAAAGTGACTGCATATTCGTTTCTGTGTTTCCAACACGAACATTATTTTTCAATGTTTTATGTTATCTTGTACGCGTGTTCCTACACCGTTCGAGTAATTTGATTTTCGAGGAAAACGCCAATATGTTCGATCCGACCAGATATTGTGTACGAGAATCGTGCATGCATTTGTTTCAAACCAAAGATCGAGCTCCTCCTAGTAACTGCGATTGAATTTCTCAGGGCTGATTGTAGAAACAGAGGTTCACTTGGACGTTTTGTATACTCTCTATATTGAGTTTATGGCCAGTATAGTTATTCGAAGAGGGTATGTTTCTTTTATTTGAGTATCAATCCTTTTGTGCATCGGTTTTTCTATCTACGATATTTATAAGAACGTAGAAAATCGTCAATATTGTGTAAATAAGGCCTGCGCTATATATTTTCTTGTTTCCCTTCAAAAGGAAATTTTAGCTTTTTCTTTCTCATTGAGATTGTTTGAAATTTGTCTATAATGTGTTATTTTCTTATTTTAGCGTATAGAAAGGTATTTTTTGTGATTGTTATTTAGAGTTTCTAATTCTTATATGACATTTTTTAAAGTTGATGTTTCTTTAAAAACAACACTCATCGAAATGAGAATACGTTCAATACACATGACTCGTAAAACTACGAAACCATAACTTCTAGTGTTTAACTTTTATATCTTAATTACGTTTCAAATATCCTATCAAAAATCAGGCGCACTTGAGACGATCGGTATATCATATCACGAAACTGTAGAGCATCTCCCCCTATTCTCGAGCGCGCCATTTCCCACCACAAAAAGCTCCAGAGGGAAAGTTTGTTCCTTACGTCGAGCCCGCATATATCCGTTCCCTTTCCATAGCGGTGACTACAGAACCAGTGTGTGTCGTCTTGGCGCGCTTGCAAAGGGTTGGCGAACGAGTTACTTGCCCCCGAGGTTCGCGAGAGGCGGCGAGCTTGCGCCAGTTCGGCTCGCGCCGCACAGAGAGACGTGCGCCGCGCCACCGAATGCTCCGCTCCGCTTGGAGGTAATTCGCAGAGGCGCGCGACCGGCCCTCGCCAGTTTCGTTCATCCGCTCGGACCAGAGTCACCTCTTTGCGTCAGCATGACTGATAACTCGCATCGTACGCGCCATCGCACCGCTTGAGGGTCGATCTTTTCGCCCCTTACAAGATTTCGGTCCAGAAAATCGATCGTTCATTGCGAAAAGCTTCGTCGATCTCGTCAAAGTTGACGAAGTTTCGTGAATCTTATCGATCTTGGTGGAGTTCCATCGATCGAATTGATCTCAGCGGAGTTTCTCCGATCGTGAGTGTCTTCGAGTGAACACTGAGAATTAGTGGGAACATTATTTGTGACGGATAATTAGAACGACGAGTGTTTATCACGAAAGTTTTCCAGTGGAAAAGTTAACATTGATTACAAAGATAATGGTTGTATCTTAGAGATACAAGAGCGTTATAGAGGGTTATTGAATCGAAAAAAGGATTGTACTATAAAGGTTTTTACTAGAATTAATGTGAAAGAGCTATCGTAGAACATCGCCAAATTTGGAGGGTAGCATTCCGAAGGTTTTTCGTAAAATCCAAGCAACTCTAACTATAATTGTAAGATCTCAGAGTACAGATTCGAGAGATTCAGGCTTGAAGCGGACGGTGAGGTTTAGCGCGAAAGATTGGTCGCGGATACAGTGCGGTTGTACAACCTGCTTGTAATTCTTTCGTGTCTTGTTACTATGATAAATGTTTGAACCATACGTCGTTAGAGTAATACCAGTTATGTGACCCGAAAAAAGCGCAAATCCCACCTCTGTTTACGATCAACACGTGGACAGATCGTTCATTCTGTTTGTAACGTAAAATAACTGGAGGAACTGTCGTTGGTAAACGATCGTCAATTTTAAGAAATTTCGACCGATCGAAATTCTAAGAAACGTACGATTAGTTGTGCAGATATTTTGTGTTGACATTTTTTCTATTCGAGTGAGATGAAGTTACAAGGACGAATGTTTGGTATATCGTAACTGGATCGTGGCACTACGACGGAAATTTTGGCGGAACTGGTCGATACGAAAACTCATCGAGGAGAAGAGATCTGTACCTTCCTGTTCCTCGACGAATTCATGTTGGTCGAGTGCAATCGGCAAAGTGCTAATGGAAAACATTCTCTTGCCGATCGCGATGAGATTGGAAGGGTTAATGGGTCGCTGAACGACGGTAATCGGTTTGGAATCGCTAATTCTTGCTGATTAATCACTGACACCGCACTGTGACCAATCGTGGTTCTTTAGCTTTCGCTTTTAAGCTTCCTCCAAGTCGACTTGGTGAGTAATCATTTTTTGTTAGTATGATCAAAAAGAGAAATTTAGATGAATCGTGGTGTGACAAGCGAACATTTAAATCGCTTGATCTTCTCAAACGATATTTAAATCACATTATATTTCTTGGATTTCCGAGTGAATATCTGTATCAGATTAAAATTTGATGCGGATATAATTAATTCAACGATAAGGAAACCGTATCAGAAAAAGATATAATTATCAGATACACAGCTAGATATCTGATAAAACATTATGTTAATTATTTACAATAATTATTTCAATATACTTAGATTTATGTATACAAATGTATGAAAGCGAAGTTCGAGCATTACAAATTGCCAATTAATTCTCATGAAAATTCCTCGATATTATTTGAATTGGGTTATAATATTCGTACATTGAAACATATTCGTTATCAATAGCAAATTAAATAGGTATTATTTTCTTCGAATCATATATAATCCAAGTAGAATTAACTAAATTTATCTCTTTATAAATTTAGCTATGCGTTTTTGCACATTTTTCTCTTCCTTTTTTCCATATTTGATCTTTAAAAATTTTCTTTTCTTATCTTCTATTTTTGTAGTCTCTATTAATTAACTTTTATTAACCGAAGAAATACAGAAAAAACATTTCATCTCTTGCACGTTATCATCAAGTACAGTTCAGAGTTACGAACAGGAATATCCGTTCATACGAAGCAGGATTATTTACGCGAACACGAACGACTCGTAAGTTGCAATCTATTAAAAAATTGGCTAAAAATATGTGTTGTTGTAAATATTCTCATTTGAATTAATACGTGCCATTTAAAGTTTCTCATCTGTTATTACTCAATCGAGTGCTTTATCCCTGGACACAGATCCATTCCCATTGAAGTTTATACTTTACGGAAAACGTCGCCTCGTGTTTTGTTCACTGTCAGTGATTGATAAAATAACTGGACATACGCGTATTTTGACTTGAATGCATATATGCTACCGATATTTGCCAACTGCTGTAAATATTTGCGTGGAAAACTAACCGAATAAAATTCTCGTTCGTCTCCTGTACCCCTTCCCGCAATAGAGGGTTTTTATTTAGCACGAGACGCTCTATTGCTTCATGATCAAATTAAACGTATATAACATTCGGATTCTTCGCGAACGAGAAATTCTCGTCGAATTTCTTACATCTCGGACGACTGAACAGGTCAATATCAAAAAATATCAAAAAAATTCGTAGAAAATATAATAAATAATGAAAATACAGTAAATAAATTGTGAATGTTCGTAGAAAATATTATTTTTATGAATGTAACTAAAGAAAGTCGAGAAAACTTGATTAATTATTATCCACATATAAGCGTCTCGAATTTTTATTTTCATGATCGTAATTGGCTTAATTAATTTGGGGATGTGTTAGGTATAACGAGATACGAGGGAATTTCGTTGTTACAACGAAAGCAGTTTTTATTCCTCGCATGATGAGAAAGAAAAAGATGTCACAGCAATTCTTACAGTTAGTTGAGCTTTCAAGGATGAGAGTGGAGTAGGTCGAAAAAGTTGGGAAATTGAGTTACCTTCATATTCCGTCTTCTTATCATCAAATCTAATGACGCACGTTAAATTTTTAGTGGTGACTGGGTATTTGAGCACCTGAAAAACTTTATTAATCAGGCTACTATAAAATCGAAGTACTGTCATTAAATTTTATAGACACTAACAACGTTCAACAGGCTTTATGGTGGTTGTAAAATAAATGTATATTTAAAAACACGTAAAAAATATACTTTTCTTAAAGGTATTATTTTAAATTATCTCATAAAAATGACGTACAAAAATCTTTGCGTTTATCGTGATAAATAAATTTAATTATTACCATTTTCTATCAATATGTATTGTATCAGTTTCGTTTAAAAATTGTTAAAATACTTATGTTTTGTAATTTTAAATTATAAGTAGATATTTTAATTTTTAACTATAACATTGCTTTCGACAGTACATATTTCTCCCATACATAATTTTTGAATAAAGTACGAAAAATGTCAACTTATCGTGGGACGATATTCCATTTTAAGGAACTATCGCAACTTCTACTACTAATTATTATTCATAAAACGTCGGACTTACCAATCTTAAATTCATTATCACGCAATCAGCAATATTTCATTTTAAAGTAAAATCTGTCTCTTCCAATGAACAGAACTTTTTCGATCTACTTATACCGAATCAATTATACTATAATTTCAACGATAAATTAATAGGAGAAAAATATACGATTAATTTTTATCTCGTAACGTTGTTAATTACTTCTTGTGACCGCATTATTTTAAAACCTATACTCTTTCATTTATTTAATCAAACCTCAGATTCAAATAAGTCGATTCAATCGATGGAAGTTCATTTAACCTAGTATTAACTAAAATTTCATTGGAACAAATGGAAGTCGGATAAATGCAGTTCTACTGTGTTATCAAAAACAAGCAAGTGCCTCAATACTATTGAACGGTAGTGTAATTTGTTCGAAATACGGTTGCATTGAATGTTCCATGGAAATATTCTATACCACCATTCGCCAGTCTCGTAAGCTATCCTCGATTCGGGTCAAATGTAAAAACCTCCTATTGCGATTCAGCAGTTAACTGCGAGTCCATGGCCCTCGCATCTGGTGTTCGAATCGAACGACCAGCCTCCCTACAACTTTGCATCTGCATTTTATATTTATGTGCAAGATAAGTTTGCTCTGTGTTCGGTTTATCGCGTGTTGGATTCACCTGTATCGATTGTTACGCGATACTTCGTATTAGTATCCTATCTTCCCCTTTCTTTATACAAACATCTTTGGTGTTGCTGTTGAAAAAGTGGAACGTTTATTTAGTTTTCCCTTTAATTTATCTTTATCCATCTAGGATTAATTTAAAATCCAAAAAGTTTTTGTTGATTCTTCGAGCTTACAGACAACACAAATTTCTGTATCGTTTTCCAGTGTTTGGGTAAAATCGGTGCTTGTCGTGCCATATTCGCTCAAATATTCGAAAATGAAAAGTACAGACGAGATTGGGTCACATGATTCGCAAAACGAATTATCGGCGGCTTTTGAGCGGTGATGCGTTATTTCGATCGGTGATATTCGGTCTGCCGGACGACGGTTCGTTTTGTTCGAGTGCCACCGAGCGTTTCATTTACGATATAATGCGGTATTTGCCGGAATATCATTCGTTTTAAACGCTTCCAGGATTTTCGCCGAGTCCTTTGTTCCAGCTTGACGGAATTCGGATAATTCGAACTTTCGAAGCAAAATTGGAGAGTTTGATTCTGCCAAAGTCACGCGAAATCTTTTTTTCTTTTTCTTCCTTTTTGTCTTTTAGAGAAAGACTATTCGGCGATACAAATGGAGTGAGGTTGGAAACGCGAGATTGTTCATTACGTGGAATAAATCTTTTCTGTTAATTATCCTTTTATACATTCGAACGATCTTTTTTTTGGATCGTGAGGACTAAATGATAATTTTTGGAGTTATAGTGGCATTGAAGGTGTAATTGAGCGTGCTAATAAATGAATTTCATATAAATTGAAAATAAATAATCAGGATTTGTGGGATGATAAGCAGTATTATAAAAGATATCGTTGCTATTATTCTAATCTTTTGCAACAGTTCGCATAATTCCCGTGTTTCAGCGATTTCTATACACTCTCTGTATTTGCCTGTTTCCTTCGATAAACACGTTAATAAGACGCAACCGAGAATCATAATCCAATTTTCCAGACGAACGGATTGTCTTGTTTCAAATAGCGACAAAGGCGGCAGCGCGAATGCGAAAGTTTTCCTCGTGATAATTTATTTTGCAAGTTGCTCTCGCTAAAAGTCTAATGGCAACCGGGAAAAGTAGCTTAACGATATTTTTAAACGACGAGCAACCAGGTCGAGGTTCTCTCTTCTGGCGTGTAGGAAATCGTTTTAACAGTTTTCTGCCTGTTTGTTGTAGCACGCACATTTTTCATTGTCCTCGGGAAAACCGATTAGATGAGCGCGAGTAGGACCTGTGACATTGTATCATGATTAAATAAAAGAAAGAAATTGGAATCTTTAATTTTTAAAATTTGATCCATCCGATCTAGAATTTCTATTCTATTTAAAAATAGCAAAAACTTAATGAAAATACTTAAATATCAAAATACATGAATTTATCATACATTTTTATATTTTTTGCGCGTCATAGGGAATAATTTTACTATATTAAACATTTAGCGTCATTTCTTTTTCCGACGATAAATTTCGCCATTTTTTATTTTATACATGAAACAATTAAAAACCTTCCTACGTATTTTACTAGTATCTATTTTTTTTTTAAATAAATAAAAGGGATCCGAAATATTCCATTCTGTTTGCAAAAGTTTTGATCTGAGTAAATTGTATTTCGTATGGCATATTTTGGACGGAAAAAATCTATATTTGTTCCTAACAAAAGCATGTTGGTATTGCGTTAACGGTAACGATTTATTATCGTTAAAACAACACGTAAATAAAATAACAGGGCAAAAGCATTTTAATTGTATAATAATGGATTCGGGTCGGGGGAGGGGATATAAAACATTGAAAAAAATCGAATTTTCGTTTAGATAAATCGTATGCGCGTATTTCGACTGTGTGCTACTCAATGATGTTCCTTTTATGAGAATTTCAAGCTGCCAACAAAAATCCGATTAAACACTGGATTTGCTTTTCGCCAGTCAATTAAATAGATTTATAAAAGAAGAGACAAATAGTAAAATAATTCCATCATCTGCTAAGAAGACAATAATAAAACAATAATAAAAATATTCGCTAGGATAATACAAATCGAATAGTCTTGTATTAATTCAGTAAAAATATTAGCATTATCTTCATGTTCGTTTCGCACGTTAAATTTGTAAAAATTTGTTCATTGCTAAACGGTTGAGTGATTAATAATTTTATATTTCAAACTGGCTTTCTGAAAAATTTACTTTTTTAATTGTGTAACTCTCCCAGCAAATCAACGATATTCGCTGTAACTGATGCACGCGTTTTTCGATTGCGTAAATCGCAAAAATTCGGGGAATTATTGAAATTCATAATACTGTGCCACTCGCAAATTTCATTCGCGGCGTTCTGGATAGAGAGCTTTCATGCTGTTAATGACATTATGCAATCATTTCGCGTTACTGCAAGCAAGCGCACGCGAAAAAAAAGAAGATAAATAGAAAAAGAAGAGAAAAAAATAAAATGGGACGGACAGGAATGGATAAAAACAGACGGCCGTTTTATTCAGCCGCGTTAAAGCTTGAAATGAACTCTAATCGCTCAGTGTTGCGCGTGCGAATACCGGAATCAACCCTTGCAAATCGGATCATGTTTGGACAGCTCGTTAAATATTTCACCGGGCGCAAATGTAGCTACAACTTTGCTTTTGTCGTTGCCAATGCGAAATTCTTCGTTAACGCTTCCATCAATACATTATTTAATTTATCTCGTTCAACGGGGAGGAGGAGGATGCAAACAACTGGTTAACGATGAAAATTGATGCTCGTTCGTGGAACAGTTTAACGAAATATATGTGCGTATGGGTCGTATGGGGGGACGTTAACGGTGATTTATATCATTTCAACGTTTCTTACTTCCTTGATATTTGATTCTAGCAGCGCGACTGGTATAAATGTGGTTCGGATACTTGAAAGGCATTGTAGAGGACCGAAGACAAGTTAGGAAGCATTTAATTTTACGGACTTGAGTTCTTGTGTTAGATAGCAGATGATCACGATTATTATTAACATTCTAGTTGTAGAATATATTTTATAATCTTTAGACGATAGGGTGTGATTATTTCTAACGATAATCACGTATATTTTCTTCACAACTTTCTTGATCTTCTTGCTAAATTGCGAAATTAATTTACGGTAAGTTAGGTACATTAATATAGTATATATTTAATACTTCTTTCACATACACCACGAAAAGAAGGTTACGCATAAAGTTTAATTTTGGGCATCGTTAAATTTTTCCAGTTAAAAGAATTCCACTTAATGAATATATTTCCATTTATTCGCTGACTCCGTAACTTCTTATTGACTTCGCACTCGGGTTCCTTAATTATCGCGAAAGTTCCTATACTCTGCAACGCTGTATAAGCAATTCCAGAGTTGGATTCAAGCAGTATTCTGCACGCATGTAGATAGTTGTATTATTTTATGTGGTATTAATACATCAAATTGCGTAGAATGTTTTTGTTTTGAAAGAAAATGTAGCATATATATTAATAATTTCAAGACTTTTCAAGTTCACTGCCAGCATGTTCATAAAGATTATAAATCATAGAATGGAACCGATTAAATTTCCAATTGTAACAATGTCAATCGTTAAACAGCGACGTATCCTCATAATACACGTAATTAGCGGAACAACAATAACTAACGAGAATATGCATTAATCGAAGGCCGATTTTGTCATATCGCTGATCCGAGAGATAACAACAATACGGATTAAACGCATAAGTAATTCGTGTACTCGAATCAATTTCAATGAAAATATTTGTTTGAAAATGTAATGAATAATTTACAGTTCCGATATTTATATCAGAATAATTATTCTTGTTATTATAACTAGTTATTATTAATGACACTTAGACATTGCTCTCGTTTTCTCTTATTTAAATCGTACAATTCGCTAACGTACTCTACACGAAAAATAGAGCCGAGGAACGGTGAGCTCATTACGTTCCACAGTTTCTCGTTAGTTATCACTGAGTCGTCCCCAGTTATTCGCTTGGCTCGCGGGAAAAATGATTTCAGCTCGAAAATTCATTTTACCGCGTTCTTTCGACGAATAATCGCGCTGGGAACGGTACGCGCTGTTTCCACTAGCTCTCTCATTTGCGAGGTGATCAAGCGTAAAGTGATTCGTCGGTATTTTCATCGATTAAATAATTTATCGCTTCGTTTTAACGTTGCATTTGGTGTGAATATCCCCGATATTTGAAATATTTCTCCCATGGAATATAATTTCGTCGACTCTATTAAAAACATGACTACGTGTCATTTTTATCAAGTTGGACTTGGAGTATATCGTACTTTCCATATTTTGTAGCAATATTTCAATATTTCCGCGATAATATATTCAATATTCCGCGCAAATATATATATATATATATATTTGAAACATTGATTTTATTTTTGGAAGGAGAAAACTTGCAGTTTATTGCACTTTGAAAATTAATGTCCAAGAATCGATGAAGTTAATTATTTTAATCTATAAATTCCTGGCTCATAGAAACAACAAAACGTGGCAAAAAATATCGAAAGAACAATAGTTTTCGACAGAAAGATGTTCAGAGGAATCGACGGACTGAGAAATAAGTAGATGGACCATGTTTATCTTTCTATTGTAAGTTTAGACCATGTTTCTTTTCTTTCCATACTGTCTTTGAATCAAGTTTACAAAAGAGGTTACGGTCAGGAAGAATGTTTTTCGAACAGGAATTGGTTCAAGAGAAGAACATTAAGCTGAAGTAAAGGACATTGGAGTAGCCAAAGTATTTTAACAAAAGCTCGATTTAAACATCGAAGTAGTTGTTGAAGTGCTGAAAAACTCGATTCCTTTCCAAGACTGACAATGATTATCGAAAGAGTACAAATTACACAAAACAAGAACGAGTTGCTTCTCTCCAATTTTTATATTTCTTTTGAAACGAAATCTTCCCTTGAAATAAACAATTTTTTAAATTATCTTCTTACGCGTTTACTTTGACCAACAAATTGATTGTTCAATTAGGTAAAGTATGTCATTCAACTTTGATGCTTAGCCTGTTTTCCAGAATAGCAGGCGCGATCCTTTAATTGTTTTCGGTGGTGTATTATCGGCTTAAGGCTTGTCCGCTCTCTTGTCCGGATAATCGGCATTCTCTGTATTTCCGTCTACTCTAAAGCATCCTGTTGTTGGTAAAGCGTCTCCGAAAATTTACGCCAAAAGTCCACTTGTAGAGTTCTATGCTTTGATTTTGTAGTAAAATAAACACTTGCATAATTAAATTCTTGAAATAAATGTTCTTTATCACTAATTACCCGAATTAAATCGAGAAAAAAAGAACAGAAAATTTCTTGTAATTTTTAAGGAAAAAGTCATTTGACATTTCACATCTTCAATATTTTGTATATTGAATGAACAATTAGATTTTCAATATTTTATAGTCGAAAAAAGTTTCTGCATAGTGTTTGAAATTCATTTTATCTCGATCGTCCTTTACCGGCATTAGACTTTGTCATTAAAAGCGTTTTAACTCCTTACAGGAGTATAAATTACGTATTCCTCAGATAATTATTCGAACGATAATGAATTCTAATTTTACTGCAGTTGTATAATTATTCCTCTAGTCAATATCTTTATCCTCGAGAGCGATTCTGTAGCAGAAAAATAATGTCCAGCGAAATACGTTCAAAATCTATTAAAACGTATATTAGATTTTCGTATGCGTGATTTTGGAATAGAATTTTAGGTAGAAAAGATGCCATTTTACCACTTTTCCATCAAATTTCATTCTCAAACACAGTGGAACGCGCTGGAATGAACATAACTGGTTCTAGAACTTTGTTTGATTTAACATACATTAATATCTATATGTAATAGGTATTTAGGGGTAATCAGTTCCAGGCCAACATTCTAAAACAAAGTTACTATCCAATATGATTTGAACAGGAACAATACGAAGTGAGTAATATAAGCGTAAAAACAATATAAGATTAATTTATTTCACTTTTCAGAAGATGTTTATGATATTGTCTTTTGTTAACTTTGAGCTTTAAGTTGACATGTGATAAATAGTACATAACGGTAAACTTAATTGTTAGATTTTGATTTTCTAAAATTGACCATTTCACAAGTAGCAATCTAATAGAATCGTTCGTTCTAGTACGTACAGCTCACTGAATTATTTTCGCATAATTTGTGTCTAAAATATTCGGACATATAGATGTCGAATGTTGAAAATTATTTTTTGTTAGTAATCGATGCTGTCTTTTATTTCTACATTAGACGAATTTATCATATTTCTTGACTGTTTATTGTTGTTTTCTGCTAATTCTATGGTCCAGTTCATTCCACAGAGATGGGCATACTTTTGTAAAAAATCCGTTATCTTAATTTGATAGCTTAAATTTGTAACCTATTTGAGTATTGTTGCTAATTTTAAATTTATTTTTCTTCGATTTATGTATGAATAAACTATCAAACAATAAATCAGCATATTTTTTTCTTAGTTACTTACGTATAATATTGTAAAAATCTGTGATATAAAGTATTGCGAATATTAGTGATATAAAATAATATAAATATCTGGTGATTTTTAATTTATCAAAAATAAAAAATTTGTTAATTAATTATGTAATATTGCCAGAGCATTACAAGATAAATGGAAAAAAATGCACATTTAATTTGTAAGATATATCACAAATTTAAGTTATCAAATTAAGAGAAGAGAAGGGGAGGTATCACCTTCCCTATGGAATGAGCTGGATCATAGAATTAACAAAAACAACGATAAATATTACATTCTAAATTCTTAAATTGTAAACAACTAATTCCTTTTCAACACATTAAACTGCTTAGAACTTGTAATTGAACAAAAACGGTACCGGACATAACATTAAACCTTTATAATAAATTGCCATTTTTAGTTTTTTTGACGTTAACTTATAAAGTTCCCGAATATTTCTGAAACATGAAAATTCAACCATTTTCAATATTTTTTTGGATATTTAAACGACGGTTTAACTTGAGTCAGGTGATTTTTACATTCAGTCGTCTGTATACTGTACTTCAATATATTGCAAAACATTTTTCTTGTTTTATCTCCATTTATTTTAGACATCGAACATAGAAGTTAAAATTATGCTAGTGTTCGAATATTTCCGGGATCAATTATAAATGCAATCGATCTTCCTATGACGCGATTAATTCGTTCCGCATTACATCGAAACCGTGTTAATCAAGACAATTGTGACATTCGTGTTATATGAGAGCTGTCCAAATTTATTAAATCGTGCTACATGGAAATCGTGTTACAAGAATATGGTATTGTTGCAATTTTTGCACCGTGTTACATCGAAACCGTATTACAAGAGGATTGAATGTAAGTCTGAAACGATAACTTATAATCGTCAATGAAACCTCCATTGACCTGTAAAAAATCAAAAACCGATGCTTTATACCGCGGCGAACACATTTTCACGAACAGTCTGTGTATCCAGCATAAAAGGCAAGCGGAAGATCGGTAAAAAGCAGCCGAAAACAAGTTGAAATAAATCGAATAATCGACGGATCAGTCTGTGACGCGCGGATGCCACGAGAATCGAGCCGATTCCGTCGGAATAAAAGCGTCGCGAGCCCGTTAAAACGCAAATGTTGCCGGAGTGCGGTTTCGTGTTAGGGGTTGCGAAAGGACTTTCTGCTACGCCCGTTTCCCTCCGCCTCCTGCTGCTCTTCCGCTCGGTGTTCGCACGCGTTCTTATTGGCTTCTGTGGAAAACGTCGATGGCTGCAATTTTCCTAAAAACACGGCAAAATTAGCCGACTTTACGAACAGTTTGGATTTTTGGATAATCAACGTCGTTTTTTCTTATGTCATTGACTTTTATACCGAGGTGCGTTGTTTTGCGCTTTTTATAGCTTTTCTAATGATTTTGATAGGCGTGGTTAGTAATTGCTAGGCTGCGGATTTTAATGTAAATTTATATTTCAATTCTCTATAAATGTCTAGTAATCACTAATAACAAATACACTTAGATTCGATGAATCAGAAAAAATCTGCCCTCAAAGTACGATACAAATTCGTTATTTCCAAATGTATTATTTTCCTATTAAAATCAATATTACGTAGCTTGTCAATTGGCAAAGAAAATGTAATTTCCAGTAGGGATTCGTAAATTCCCTTCGACTATTTTCCACGTTTTATGTTCGTACTCGGATCTTCATTGGCTCTCATGAAAATCACGATGGGGTCAAAGGGTTTGCGACCCCCTTTTCAACGTTTCTTCTTCTCTTCGTCTGCGTGATCGGTGCAGCAAGTTTTCGACGAGACACATTTAGGATAGAAGACCGGATCTCTTGTTACGTGATGGCTCGTGTTTCCCGTTACGCTGGCCGCGTGTAGATTGCTGTGCATCTGTCGCGTTCCCAGCGGTACGAAAATACGAAGAGGCGAGCTTCCAATTAAAAGGAAGTAAAGATGGAAATTTCCAGTCCTATCCCGAATTCTCTCGTTTCTCGCGTGCATGTACACGTGTGTATGTTTATACGCTTCGCACACATTTAAATGTATTTTATCTTGTTAAACAGAAAAGACTACTTAAATGATTATCCAATTTTATAATAATTTGAACGTCTGGTAACAGAAATAAAAATTCTACGTTAAAGACATTGAAAAAGATGAAGACGATACATATCTACATAAATATTTATTGTTGCCAAAAATAAGGTTCTAACATCATCCGTATGGAATCTCACTGTAAGCAGAGAAAATTGACCGACCACGAGACGGGAAGCTTATTGCAGCTTATAGCCACGCAATCCTTTCCCATAGGATGTTGATCTCGAGGTTTCAGGGCCACTTCTCCGTTCTCCTTTCCTTCTGCCTGTTACGCGGAAACGTGTGAATTGGTTGCGCCCCGCATTTGCATGCGAGCCCATTGAATTTTATGAATATTGTTGCCGAGCGCCGCTTTACAATTCCCGTCATGCACCGTGCGGATAGTTTGGAACGTTGCTCGCTTCCAAGACGCGAATTTGCAAACGATCCTATCCCAACATTCGCCTCCTCTTTTGCGAAAGAACATTTTATTTCTGTGGATCCAGAAAATTCGTGGCTGTTCTAGGACCATAGTGGAATACTCGCCACGTAGTTTCCTTTTGTGTAATTCTAGACGAAATTGAGTGATAGCTAAAAAAGAAAAAAAAGGAAGGGGAAGAAAAGAATGATAGAACAGACGAAATCACTTAGACCTTACTGTTTAGATTCTACTTTCCAGATTGAATTTTTGGATTTTTTGTTTTTGTAATATTTCTCAAACCAGTGTCATTTCCCTTTTATTTGAAGCAAACTTGTTGGAGATTCTTATCTAATTTGTCTGAAGTTTTTTAATAAAGTTTATTCGTTTTCAAATTCATTTCGAAGCATATAAGAAAATACTAAAATGAGAAGAATTTAAGATATATTTTTCATAAAATGATTCGCGTTAACTAGGTTTGTCTTAAAGGGAACTCTTTCGTTTCTTTCGAAGTCTCGAAACGATGTTATTAAAATTAATTGTGTTGCGATAAAACTACTGGCTACATTCAAACACACGATCTCTCTGCACGAAAATAAAATTAATCAGGAGCTTTGTTTCCTCTAACCTTGGTGCTTTTTTTTCGTAGATTTCTCGCGACACAAGCGGCTAATTGACGGGCGTTATGTAAATTTAAAGCGCCTTTAACGCTTAGATAATCGAATCACGTTTACTTTCTCCTTTTTCTCTTTTTTCTCTTTTTTGTTTTTGGGTTAATCGGTGGATAAAGTATGCATATTGTATATACGGTGAAGGAGTTTGTATATTTTCGAAAGGATCTTTGTAGCCACCTTCCGGGTAATTGTGGACTCAGTACACGCAAAAAGTTAATTAACTCTTAGAATTATTCGCCGTTCCGTTTTCGTTAAGGGAAATACCGTCAACGAGAAGCTAATAGCTGCTGAGCTCCTATATTTAACGCTTGAAGGTGTTTAGATTAGATTTTGCTAATTTTCAGTGATATCGGCTTCGCCATTACATAACGCGCAGCATTATTATCTTAATTATTATTTATAATCATAATTTAACTATAATTATATCGTACCACGATAATTAAAGGAGAAATTTCCTTAATTATTCCATCGTAAAATAAAAAGCACGAGAAACATCAATTTAAGAGATCCATACTCTACAAACGCCATGAAATTTCGCTTCATCTCCAATCCATAATCTTCAATTTACAACGAGCGACACTGATTAGCAGGAACGTAATAATGCTGCTTGATAACGAGAAAGGAACTTTCATGTTCCTGAAATGAGAAAGCGTCGCGAGTCAGAAAATTACGCCGAAAAGTCGCGAAATTTTCAACCTTATCAATAAACCGAATACTAAATGTAGTCTCATGGTATATCGCGTTCCTCACGGTAATTCGATAGAGCTTTCCCAGCGGGAGCTCGTCCTGGACAGTTATTTGACGTGGGAAAAATGACGAGACTTCCTGCTTCATTTTTTATTCTAATTATGCGATTGATCCATCGTATATTAGAGCATTTGGCTTAAGAAGCTGATCAAAATTCAAATTTTCAAATTTCGTAAAGTGACATTAAAATCAAAAAAATCATGAAAAATGTGACTGCTTATCGCGTTCTTCTTCTCCTGTAATCTTCAAATATGATCAAATTGGGTCAAGTACTTCACCGTGCAGAGTTCACCTATTCGCATCAGCTTCGTAATCGTGTTGTAAAAATCTAAAATCTTTATTTTTTCTTGTTTCATAAAGAAGGAAAGAAATCACGTTTTCTCTTTCGTGGGTGTAATTTGTCGAATCGGCCGTTAAACATTGACCCTGTTAATTCTTCAAATATTTTTTTCCCGTCTGGACGCGCACAACACCGTGAACGCGACGCCGTTTATTTCAGAGGCGACGTTATGTTTCTTCCACGGAAGAAAAGCTCGTCGCGTTATAAAGGATGAAAAGTTTCGTAGCCGTCGAGTCCATGTGTATTCGTGCACTGACACAAAGGACGTCGGGAAGAACAGAAAAAAGAATAAATATATTACCGCGTCTGTAGCGTATACACGCATCTTTCTCAGGTTTGTTTCGTAACACGCGCTTCACGCGGTCGCGTTAAACGACGACGTTGTAATGGCGGAGGTTCGAACACGAAATGGCGAGGATGAGGATTGTGCCACTGGAGTATTTTTATTTGAAATTGAAATGCGAACCGTTTCGTTTGCAAAGTTGGTATTAAAATCGAATTATTTACTAATTATTTTCGAATTATTTATTAATTGCGATTCAAATGGAAACAATAATGCATTTTAAATAGCGAAATTATTTTACTGATGCTTCTGGAAAGTGGCACAGATTAACTGAAAAAGATGGTAACAAGTGCTAATGCATTCATCGATCCTGAATGCAATATGCAAAACTCAATTATACTGGCTGAAATATATGCCCAATATAGGTACTAGTCTCGTATCTAGAATGTCTACTATTAGAACCACGAGCCACGAGAACAATTGCGCGTCGTAGTATGCATTCAGACATCCCGTAGCATCCATCAAGTATTCAGGAACGTTGTATACGTCCGGTATTGTTAGATATTTAATGTATTTTCAGGAATTCTCTGAAATTGCAATCTTTGCTAAAACAATGTAATTAAATATCCTTTACAAAAAGGCAAAGCTATTATGGCAACATCGCTGAAAACAATTTGAAAATTTGAAAATTTGAAAATTTAAGAATACTTCACGTGTTATTAAACCATGAGATATATCAAATTTACTACAGTGTACAACTATTGAGCGTCAACGTTACACCTATGTGTTTCACTGCAAAGCAAATATAACACTGTTGCACACTGAATAAGAGTTAACATGTAAGAGTAAGGGTGTAGCAGTTTTGAAGTTGCCGCTATATTAATAGTGTGTGGATGACATCCGTATAGCCTGAAGAGATGAAGTATTATTCCAATGTCCTCCAACATATTTCTGCTGTTGGCATTAGTTCCCTCTAACGTGGTTTCACCGTTTCTGTAGAATTTCTTCAAATATTTTCCCGTCATATTTTCTCCGAATACTTTCTCTTCTAATATTTTTCTTGTAATATTTTTATATTCACTATTTCATGTTGATCTTGAAACTGCTGATGAAGTACCATTGCGTAAAATAATGTCCAATCACGAAATATTATCTTTTTCTTCTATTATTACAAAATTTGGAAAAAAATCTGTAGAATTTCTATCTGATTTTTTTTCGACGTTTTCTTGTCTTTTCATTTCACCGTTGAAACGAATGAAAAAATTTAGAGTAACGTTCGATTGGAAAGGAAACGAGAGGAATTTTTATGCTTAACTTGGAATTTGCATCAGAAAGAGTGATCAAATTCAATTTGAATCGCGCGGCAAACTTGTTGCGGATCGAAATGGTTTTCTGGCACGTGCGTGAGCGTTTAATAATGCTTTGAGTTTTATTGTTGGGTGTTTATGGTTTAACTAAAATCGACCGCGGCGTTTTCCTCCTGTTCGCGCTGCCTCGAATTAGAACACGCGCCGTATTCTGCGACGAAACTACCCGTCTAGAATGTTTCCACCACTTCATGCCTTTTAACATGGTTCTCATAAAATACGAGTGTATTTCAAAGGGGTTGTAACGATATCGAACTCTGCAGAGCTGCCGTTTACTATTTTCACTGCAATTTTGCGTCGTGATTCCTTATTTACTTTTCCTTGAGAATAAAAATGTTCTGTTATTACAAAAACGATATAAGATGAATTAATGACATTATTTTATTGTCATTTTTTAAATATAAGTGTTAATGTGTGTTGTTTTAACTAAACATGAGTAATTATTAGTGACGATGATATCGTTAATCATCGATTATTACACTGTAGATATTTGTACTACTTGGTACGTACTATTATTAGGGTTAATAGGATTTATTAATAAAGTAGAATTACACTTTGGTTAGCATTTTTAGCAACGTTGATTAGTATTTTCCCGACTGAAAAGAATGCCAGTACGTAAGATTACAATATTTTAATAATATATTAATTTAATTTCTTGAGAGACTCGTGTCGAAATCTAGGTCATGTCCCCTTGTCATTCTTCAACTTCGACGTGAAACTTGCAATAATTAAAAGTTCAATATTTAATACCAGTTGAAAAAACGAGGAAAATTCTTCTTAAGGATTTGATTAATCCAAGAGTTCGTCGTGACACGAGATATAACTTTTGTAACTTCGTTCTGAAACAAGTAGGTGAAGAGCAGAGAGAAAATGCGGATATAAGGAAGAATTGATTCTCGGTTTTAAGCTGAAGACGTCGTTTTCAAGCTCCTAAATCTCGTGGAACTTATCATCAGAAATACGATATTCGATACTATTTTAAAAGAGAACAGAAAAAATGTAATAGCTAGAAAAGATTACCCGAATAAGTTTTCATTCGTTATAATATGTTTAATTTATTTAGAATTTTTAATTTAGAATTGAAGTAAAATACGTACCTGAAAATAATATACGTAAGCCTTCTGTACTTCAAAGAGATATTCATAACCGTGACACATAATCCTAATAGTTTCATCGTGAAGGAAAAGGAAAAAGTTGCAAATTAGAGAAGATTAGCAAGTAAAGTAAAAATTTAAACCTTCATCCTCTTGATGTCATACTTGTCTCGTGAAAAAAATTGATGCTAAATATTAGAACGAAAATTCTGATAAATTAAGGAAATTTTTATCCACCATAATCTCTACAATTTTCATGATGCGAGTGAAAAAGAGGATCGCTAAAATACAGTCCTCTAACTCGCAAATAAGAAAATTATTCCTCTTCCGATATGGTATTATTTACCATATCAAGCGAAATAAATTTAGAAAAATTTTTACCATCTACAGTGCAATCTCTGCAATCTGTATTACGAAACGAAGAATGGATAGAAAAACCGGAAACATCAGTGGAAACATTTATCTTTTTTGGAATATGAAAGATACAAAGAACGCTCAAAAAGAGATTCCAACTAAATTAAAGAAGATACTCTCAATAAAATCCCAGCGAGCTTCATCACAAATATAAAATAGCAGATTCGTTTACGTTCAGTATCGTACGTTAAGTATCATGTTTCTTTATGAGGTAGTTCATGACAAGTTTCGCGTTTGTATCTTGTTGAAGTAATTACTTCGAGAAAAACTCTACATCTTTACTTTTGTATATCCGTGACCTGGAGACCGCTGTTATGAAGAGAATAGAATTTAGTGGAACCAAAAAGTTCGAAATAAGGAGAAGTCCATATTATTGTGCCCTTGAATATAAATTTTGTTTTGGATTACAAGGTCTAGAAACAAAAAAGCTATAAGTGGATTTCTATTGTTTCTTATAGCATTCAGCTAGAGCTACAAGGTTAATTTTTTGGTAATGTCCTTTGCTATAAATATCTGAACGTGGTCCTTATCATTGCTTCTTCTATTGTATTGTAACGCTGTAAGAGTGAGGATCTGGATCAGCATACACTATGCCTGAACTTATACTTCTATTCGCTCTTCTATCAGTCAACCTCAACATTTCTCTATATTGTAATTTATAGTACTTTCGATCTCTTATTTCGAGTATAGAAAAAGTAAATTTCCTTCGTTTCATCAACGTCGGAGGAATCGCATAACCGAACATTACGCATAATCGGAAACTTATTCTGCTTTGAAAATATGAAAAGAAGGAGATGAAACGGCAGACACGGTGAATAGACAAGTATGTAATCCGTGAATCGTTCCTTTCGCGGATTAATGAAGGATCGTGCCGCGGACGGGGTGTGGAACAATGAGATCGGTGCGAGATTATAAAAGTCAGGATGAAAAATCGCGAGTATCTTCTGCTCGAGCGAATTAAACAAGAGGACGGGAACGACATAATCTAAGATAAATCCGTGGCCTCGGGATTATATAGCTGCGGCATGGATGCATTCTCGCTGGAGACAGGCCTCGGTAGAATTAAATTTCGTGTTCGTTGTCAGTGGCGTGTCTTGCTTTTCTACTCGTCGACCGGTCCATTCTTCCTTCGATGTTTTCTACCCTCTTCACCGTGGTCTTCCACATCTTGTTCTATCCCGCAATTAAGGAAACTCCGTGTTCCCGGTTGCCGTGATATTTCGTATTTAACGCACGAAGGTACAGTGTCGTGGAAAAATGTTAGACCAAAGAGAAATATTTCATATTTTTGAATGAATGCAAGGATGCTCGATGTTACTTCGTTTCTATTGTTATCCATTTTTTAACTCTTTAATATTTATATCTTAGATTCTAATGTAGTAGGCGAAATTCTGTTTATTTCTATTTTTATTAGCGCAATACAAAAGGTTTTGAAATACAGTTACAGTTACAGTTGAAATACAGTAAAATGTTATATTGTTATTACATTTTCTCAATATAATTATAATATAATATATAATAACGAGATCACTATGCTGGATAATGTAAGAAAATTTTGTAAGGTATTGTACCTATTGTATATGTGCTGTCGGTAAGCGGCGCAATGTTTCGAAGAAATTCTAAATGGCGAAGAGGCATGGTCCAGGTTAAGAGTAGGGGAAATTATTATGTAGAAGATGTAAAGAGGATTTGTTGTTGGTGTTTACGCGGAAATGAAAACAAAGTTGTTCAAAGGGTTGGATGGTGGATATTATGGGATGCTGAGTACTGGAATGTTACAAAATAATAGAACGAGGAAGAATGTATTATTCAAATTGATTTTGAAATACATTTATTAGATACGGTTTGAATCGGATTTCGTATTAGTTGCGTATTAATAAATTCATACTTAATAAGCTATTTCAAAAATCAAGTAATTTTGAGAAAAAATTACTTAATTTTATTATCAATACATTTAATGGTAAAATATCGAACGATTGGTTATTTTTAAACATTTCTTTCCCTTCTATCGTGAAACAAAATTTCTCTAAATTTATACTGGAAGAGCATGAAAGAATATCGATCTTGTCAAAAATTATTCGTATCGATATTTTACGTTGCTCAGGACTGAATAAAAAATTTCTTTTGAAAGCCGACAATATTCCAGCGGCGTACGCTAAAGTAAGGGAGAATGAAGGCGAGAAGGCGCAAAAGGTTCGGTTCAAGGGTATATACGCGGTAATCAATTTCTCCAGCAATCTTTTCACTTAAGGGGCGGGAAAAAATCTGGATCGATATTTAATTAAGCGTCATAATGTAATCTTCTGATTAATTTTTTCATCTTGTAAAAACGATATGTATATATAGTGGATAAACTTCACTACGTATTCCTTTGAAACAACAAAAAGGGAAAAGAGGAAACAAAGAAAGAAGGGAGAAGAAGAGAGAAAAAAGTAAAAAGAATACAGGTTCATATTTTCTTTCGTGTCATAGCTCGACCGGGAGATAAATCCCACGAGAACAAGAGAATTTAGGATATTTAGGCTATGCCAGGTTGCCTAAGATTAAATTTCGCGTGCTATTGATTGCGCTACAACCTCTCGTGGCCGAATCGTGGAATTTCTGAAACGAATAAAACTGTGTCTGGATGAGATAACCGTATGTAGATTCGATTGCTGCGAATTCCGGTGACGTTTTGCCCGGTTAGGACATTGTTTCACTGGCTTCCGTATGAATGAATTATATGCGTGATGTGTGAAACGAATTTAAAGCAAGGGGTAGATGGAGAATAAAAAGCGATTCATTTGAAACCACGATGTATGTTCTCGTGCGGTATTTATTTTTCAGTGTTAAAATTTGGTTTGCAGGTAGAAATTATTTTGAACGTCAACTGTGATTATGCTATGGCGACAAATGATTTCAATGGAATTATGATAGATATTTATATTTTTAATATTAATTTTAATATCCAGAGGTGACATAAAATTTAATTTGAATGCTAATTAAGTTATGAGAACAAATGATTTCAACGGAGTTACGATATCTGGTTTTGCAAAAAATTGTTATTTTATTAAAATTATTAATGAAATACTTATCTTTTTTTTATGATCTGAATTACGATGGAAGTTAACTTGACGTCAAAAATGTTTTCTGTGTCGAGATACATGTTGCATGCTGTCGAAAATTAATTGCAATGAAAGTTAACTATAGTGGCATTTTAATGAAATTTATGTATTATTCTCTTTAATGTTAGGATCATGATGGAATTTTTAATTTAATTTGAAAAATTTATCACTGTTACGTAAAATACTAAATGAGAAAAGTTATACGCAATTTTATCTGTATAAATGATATTTGCTTTTACGTAACAAATAATGTAATAAAAAATACATAATAACTATTATTACTTGAATTTTCAATAGAATGGCTTTTTCGTTGTTTCTAATCGTAGATATTCACGGTATGATGTTTTAGAAGAGTTTGTTATTTACATGTTCTTAAAACAATGAATATTCGTGCTCGAGGAACTGCAGTATTCTGTATTAAATATTCAAAAAGCGATGGGATAGCTGACACAGTCAGACAGGGGTTGATTCTTCGTATAAAAATAAATTCGAAACGTAAAATAAAGTATTCTGCTTTATGCAGCGCTCTACTTTCGAGGAAATTGCATTTTAAAATTTATAAAATATACATTTATTCCATCATTTTTTAGCATAATTTAATTTCTACTTTGTTTAATTCATTGGAATACTTATGAAATATTTATATAAGTATTATTATTATTTATATAAATATTTAATATTATTACAAATCGTTTATTGTCGTTACTGTATTTTTAATGATAGTAGTTAGAAGAATAAAGTCACATTGAAAAAATAACTTTTTCTTCATTAATAATAATTCTAAAAAAGCAAGAAAAGATATTAATTGAGTTTAGGTTTCAGGACAAACTTTACACACAAATTACTGAATTTTCATAAAGGGATTCCTCATCGTTTTACCGAGAGGGATGATTTCGACGGTAGTATACATAGACACCTAGACATGGATTATGTAAAAGTGTACGAAGCGGGAAAGTCTCTTAGCAGTCAGTATCCTTGGAATTAAATTCTGGACGGACGGTTCGTTAAAGAAAAACGTGCTTCGTTTCACCGTCGTTTCTTTGCATCGTTAGCACACTTACACGTAGCTAGATTGGTTTCTTATAAAGCGTTTTTCATCGTTTCCGTCGCAGTCGACATCCCTAGAACTTCGACGTTCTCGCATATTCGGTTGCCTCGTATAATTAGCTTGTGAATATTCAACAATCTTTTCATACCGTGTTTCGTATCGGTGCTCGCTTTATTCACTCCATTTTTAAACATTTTAATAATAGCCGAGGGATGCAAATAACATAATTTCTTTTATTATTGTAGATATTGTAATATTAGATACAGTTATTATTCCATGGGAATAGGTTTATTAGGAAGGTATAAAATGCTAAAAGAATAATTGCGAAAATAACGATCGTTGCTGTTTCAAAGACGCGCAATTAAGATCTCTTTTGATCAAGCTGCTGTAACTTTCTGTAAAGTTTCGTCTTGCTCGATATTAACGCGCAATCAAACTCAAAATTAACTCTCTCGCGCCAAGATTATTTTCCACTGTCAAGAGTCACGCACTATGCGCTGCGCCCTTTCAAGAGAGAAAAATTTTAATTGCCAGGTAATCAACCCCTCGAATGCAACGATAATCGAAAAGGAACGTTGGAGCAAACAGCAAAGAGCCATGGCAAGTTTCCAAAGTTCGAAACGTTGCGTCGATGGAAGTTAAACTCTCAAGGAATGTACTTTTAATTAAAGGCAACGCAGCGGCGGCAACTCGTGCCTGTGTAATATCTCTGCAAATAAACAGTCGTATCTCTACGTCCTAGAGTCTTATCGCGACTGATTGAAATGCGTTCCACTTGATTTGTGCAGTTAGTGGAATCCATGCGATGAGATCGTAAATTATCTCCTTGAGAGATGTTGGCATGTATGCTTTAGCTTACATCGATTTCTGTAATGATTTCTGTATTTGTTAAACTTCGTGCGATGCGAAAATCTGTACAATAAAACGAACAATTGAGTTAGCCCCTGAATTATCTTACGAGATAAAAGAAGAAATAGATTTTTTTGAGATATATTAGGGCGAGGGAAAATATTTCAAAATATCTCAAACGATTTACTACTTCGATGAATCTTTTCCTAGTGTACCGTTACTCTTGATTCGTTCGGTTGAATGTATGGAACATTGTGAAGGACTCTAAATAAAGTAATTCTACTTTTAACTTTCCAAGATTCTCGATACTTCCCTTTGATTCTGGTCTTGGTCTTTCGATACACTGGCGAAGGCGCTTCTGTAGGACTGATTGTACAGGTAGTTAATTTCCTTTGTATCGAGCAGCCTGTAATTAGTATAGATTCGTTATCTTGTCGTTTGGTAATGAAATTTTCGCGGGATCGGTCGAGGTTACTCAGAACATGCAATTGAGTTAATACAGATGTTTCCGTGTCTATTGCGCTGATTGGTAGTAAAAAAAGTCGGTAGTCGAATAAGTTAATTAAAAATGACTATCTACATCGTTCCAAATAATTTTTATAACTTTTAGAAAACTTCGCGCCAAATAATTTGGAAGAGCAAAAATTTAAGTAACCAAATGATTTGTATCGCCTATTAAAAACATTGATATCTCAATAATTATAAAATATAATATTAAGAAAACATGCGAGTAATTTTTAAATACTACTTTAACTTAAACTTTAAATTCCTTTGTCCTTTTTCTTCCTTCCCAGGCAACGTAAATTCACCATATTTCTATAGCTTAATCAAGCAAAAGGGCAATTAAATCGGGTATGACAAGGCTGAATAGTGATTCAACGAGGCGATCATATTAGATGATAAGATAAGTGGTCATAGTGTCCGGTTAAGCGGCTCGTTTCTTATTAAACGCCTTAACTTTAATCTCGTTCAATTATCGCACGATTAGACTGCGTTGCTTCACCTGACCTATATCCTCGACGTTGTGTCAGCTTATCCTAAAATTGTTTCCTCGAACACGCACTGGAAAGTTAATTCGACTAGGGTGGCTGATTTAATTAACGACGCGCACGTTCACAAAGATGACGAGCTCAAAGTTGCTCGATTAACAATTTCTTCCCTCGACGTTATTTTTCAATTAATTTAAAGTAAAGCGTGTATAAATACATATATTATATAATAATATGTAATTATAACTCATATAATATATAACATGTATTTTTAAACATTTAAATTTCCAATAAACGCACAATTTTTCTATTTGAATATTCATATTTATTATCAGTTATGAATTTGAAGATTGGATAGCTTTTTCTATTAAATTAAGCGAACTATCTCTCGACTAGGAAAGGGATGTTAAATTATCACGCAAAAATGAGTTAATTAATTTTAAAATAATATTTCTTCTAGTGTGTGGCGAAAGGGCGGACTAAATTATTACATAATTCATTTTTAGTAGAAATGTAATCATAAAATCAAAATTAAAATTAATTAAAAAGATGGGTAATTTACTCCCGTGTTAACAAAGGTGTTATTTTCGCTGTGAAAAGTTCAGTTCGTTAATAAATTAAACAGCAGGTATTTTCATAAATAATTTTTACTAATAAAGATAATGTACGCAGAAAGGAAGGTTTTTCAAAAATTATCACAGAATCTGATGTAGAAATATATTAAATTTTGATATTTGAAAAAGAAAATACAACTATAAAAAAAAGTAAACTGGAATAATTTACTTGAAAACAATATTTCAGAGAAAAAGAATCGACGTGTAATTTAAATTAACTTTTCAAAGCAACTGCAACGAAACGATTTTAACAATAAATCCGTGCAACTGTACTTCACGTTGTGGAAGTTAATTTTGAAAGCAAAATGACGCGGCGCGGTGAATGCGAAGGAAAAGTTGTTCTCTTGTTCATGAAAAATACAGCGACCACTCGAAAGTATAGGCTTGGCTGAAGAACTCAGCAAAGAGAGGAGCAAACTTTTTAGGATACTAAATGTCCAGCTGAGTCCTTCAAGGACCCTATCGATCGAACTTTCTCACGTTTCTAGAACCGAGTTTTCGAGGATCTCTCTAGTGGGGAAGTTGAAGTATCTGTAGAGTAGAGCTCTGTAGAAAGTGATGGAAGGACATAGGCCATGGATTTGATTATTTTTTACGTTGTTTTTAAACTTTCGTATCCTTTGTCTTCGAACAATCGAAATACTTTCATTGGCAATAAATTAGTTTAAAACATCGTTTAAAAGCAAATATTTTTTTACTTTTTACTAATTGCATTAATAAAGCCTTTTATACAACGATGAGGAAATTGTTAATAAACCATATGAAATTTTAGAAGCAAATTTCATAAATTATATAAATCTGTAATCTACAATTTATAAATGCAAGAGAGCCAAGATTATTAACGTAGAGAGCTATTTTTATCGTAGATAAAATATAAAATAAACATAATTGGAGTTATTATTATTAATTAACTCTTTCGTCTCGTTAGCATCAGCTGAATTTATTATCAGTATCCGTTTCCGATTTGTCATACAATCGGCTCATTTTGCGGAATAACTTCACTCGTAGTTGGAGAAACGGCGTATTGAAGGTTTAACCGATTCGGTTAACTTCACTAACCGGTTAACCGAATCGGTCTATTGATTGTTTCGGCCTGTTAAATAGCCGAACTATAGGCAATAACAACTGACCGACTAAGGTTAACCAATTTCAGCAATTTCGAACGGACGATGTGAAATTTGCGATCGATTCTCCTTCCGAGTATCAATGATTGTAACTTCGATGTTGTACAATGTAAACGCGCTTGCTGATGCAAATGAAATTTTGATGTTTCAATGTAAATTGCATACATGTTATTTTCGTTTCGTTTTTTTCCCGATATATTCACAATTAAATGAGAGAAACTTCGACAGAGTTAACAATTAAAATTTTTGCAGGTAAATAATTGTAAAATATCCAAAAGATCGTGTTTCAAACAAGTTTCACAAATTTAAAAAAATATTTGAATCTAAAGTACAATAAAATAAAATTTATTTTCCAAATTTAAATATATCCACAGATAAGTATCAGAATGGCGAAACATCGGAAACAAGACGTATTAGTTTTAGTTTTAATAACTTTCCATATATTCCTCTAGAATCCCATTTAATAATATAATCGTTATCGCAACAACTCAATATTCCATAATACTACCAGCGTCGCAATTTTATAGTTAGTTATAATTTAAATCATACACAGTTACGTTTCTCTCTGAAACCGGTGAAAACTTTTCGAATTTTTCGATTTTATAAATAACGATTCAGCAAATGATTTCCCTTTTTTCATTTTCGATTAAACAAATAACCACTGGAGAACTAACGGTAACGAGATTTGTTAATGGATGATAACGAATGTAATTGGTCGCGCGAAAAACAGGCATTCGCGGAGCTGCGGGTTGCGCGAATGGAAAACAATCGGCTATAAAAGTTCTCCGCGCGAGAATATCACGTCGAAAACATGCGATCCGATATCGTTGCATTAAATTTTCTGCGCAACAGTTAAATTTCGTCGAGTTTAATTGACTGCAAGCCTCTACGCGTTCGCACGTGTAAATGACGCGATGCATCGTGTGCTATCGAAGAGCAAAACGATTTTCCGCCATTGTTCCCATAAAATTCTTCTCTCTGCTCTTTTCATATTAATTTACTATCGGCTAGGACAATACGCAGAATACTGCATGTTTGACATCTACGTGCTTTAAAAAAAATGGGAAACAATTCCATTGCCCCACATTTCATTTTGCATTTTGGATTTTTATATATGTTATACAAGAATCGCTTGACACGTTTCAAAATGTCTAACTTGTTCAACCTTCTTTAAGCAAAAATACTTTGTTACGATCCTTTGATTATTTGTATTCTTTGTGCCCAGGTTTAATTTCTGGCTATTCTAGACTTTACAAAAATCTGCAAAACTTCTGGGATACTTATCATTTAGATAAATCATACAATCGTTTGCAAATTTTCTCGAAAATGAAGTTTCATTTTATATTTTCGATTCATTTTTACACATAGAATCAGCTTTTGCCGTCCGTATCGTAACTATTGGGATACCTTGTGTACTTTAATTAGATCTGTTGAAAAGTCACAGTATCCTAATCACAATATCCCTCGTCCTTACCTACCTATTCACGGATAAAGGATAAAAAAATATTCTTTAATTACCAAGCAAACTTACCATGAGAAGCCGGCTCGGAGGGGGTTGTAAAAGAAGCTCGCCAGGGTGTTATTAAAATCCCTATGGTGGCAGGCTACATCGATAGAATTTCATTAACGAGTTTCAAAGACGGACACCGTCGAATGGTTTAATTCCAGTAGAAAGTTTCGAAGAGGGATCAGGAGAGTAAGTAAAGAGGCTCGAAGTTCCGCCGTATCGATGTGAATACAGATTAATATCCCGATGCAAATTTTACCACGTCTATGTTGTTATAAAGAATTCCTTGATGGAAAGAAACAGAGCGACTGGCGTCTGATTTCGCGCACGTGGAAGCATGAAACAAACAATAATAATGGAAATAAAGCACGATCCTGATGTTAATAACTTTGGAGATGCTGTGGAGGAGAAAGAACGTGCGAACCTCGTGATATATCCAAGCACAGGGATGGAAAATGCGAGCAGGGCGAAAACAGTGGTACGCTACTTTAATTTTCATTATTATGAACGCATTTGGATGTATACTTGCTTTCGGTTACAGTGAAATGCGGGTGTTGGAAACAAGGAAAGATAGGGATGGGGTAAAGAGCATTTTTTTTACCGAGGTTGAAACTTTTGTTTATGTAACTTTGCTTGTGATACAAGCTTCGTTAATGCTCTATAATGGCGGGAAAAAGTAAGTTTAATTCTCGACTATAGATCATTTTGTCTCTGAGAGGAGACTGAACTTTATTTCGTTATCTATTGCATATTCTGCTTAAAATATAATAAGACAGTTCAGAAACTTCAGCATTTATGCATCTTCAGTTAAAAGGAAAGTTTATCGTATTTCTTCTTTACTCTACTAGATTTCAATCTTTTTATCGGAGAGAAAATAATAGTAGGCGTACAATACCTGGCGAACGTATTCGTACACTTTTGGAAACAGTATAACTCTTTTAAGATTGGGTTAAACAAGTTTTCGTGAGATGTTAGACATATTAGTTTATCAGATGACGTATAAAAAGTTCACGTTTTATAATTTTTTTATTTGGGCCTGTAATGAAAGTTGAAGCAACACATGTTGAAGATTTATATCAGTTATATGCGCGCTAAAAATTCCATTGAAATCGGTTAACGTTGTTATGGGCTATAAACGGTTAAATGCGATGAAAATTGTAGTTTTTCACGACTTTCGGCTTGAAATACAAAGGTTCTTACATCTGTCGACGCTTGTCGCTTGTTTTCGTATGAACCTATTTCGATAACAATTTTAGCATATACACGACTGGCATAAATATTCAAAATGTGTTCTTTAAATTCTCATTACAGGCCCAGACAAAAAAGTAGTAAAAAGTGAACTTTTTTCACGTCATCTAATAAACTAACGCTTCTTACGAAAACATAAGTCGTTATTAGGTACAATTTAAAAACAGTTATTCTGTTTTCAAAGGTGTACAAATACCCTCATCCGATACGGTGCATTTACTTCTTGAAAATGCTTGCATTATCGCAACGACCGCGCGTCACTAAATCAACCTGCATAGAGTAAAACCACGTATTTTTGTTAACAACTTGTTGTAACCAACTGCACAGCAAATCAAACAATCCTCTGGTCTATATTTCAAACAACATCAATGGTTGCTAGGAAAAAAAGACTAAAAATGTAAAAAACATTTGAAAAAATAAAAAAGGACGGCCGATAACCGAGAACGAGCAATTTCACAAAAATTCCCATTGATCCTACTCCGCAAACCGACGAAAAAAAAGGGGAGGAGAACAAAAATATTTAAATTCGAGAGTTCTCGTGTATCGTTTCGTTTCTAATTTTTTCGCGAGAATTCAAGTCGCGTTTTGGAAACGCTAAAACAAATCAAACCGTTCGCGGCACGACAACAATTCGGGACGCACGATACAAATATTAATCCGCAAAATTTGCTTCAATGTCGCCTCTGAATTATCGCCGATCGCAAAATAAAACAAATAGAAAACTACAAAAACAATACGGATAGAAAAAACAGAAAAATAGAAGCATAACGAGGCAGAAACAGTTTGGTGTGTTTCCGAAATTCCTCGTTTTTAAAAATATCACCTGAACGAGTTGTGCTTATCGAACGAGATTTCGGTATTGAATGCTCCTCTTGTAGTTTCGACACGTTGCTATAGGTTTCGAGGCTAGTGGTCGAAACCGGAAATCTTTGGGGATCAGATGGTTTCTGTCGCGAAAAAGCGGCAAAGGAAAGATGGAACTTGCGTTTGATTGGACAAAGAGTCGATCCACGGACAATCCGATCGATTGGTGTGTCTGTAGTTCTCCGAGAGGGGTTTCGCTTCCAGTGATTGTAAGCTATCCTTACATTCTGATCATCTTGATGGAGCTTGGATTTGGTGAAAAGATGATGAAAAGTAATATGAAAGTAAGAAGCTAAATAATGAAGTAGATTTTACTAACTTTCCACTCACAAGGATTTTCGTTATGAGTACTTTGTTTTGATTTGTCTTATGCATTCTATATGATAATAACTATGAATAACGTTTATCGTGCTCAATTTAAAATACAAAATAAGATTAAATGCTCCACAACCAAATTTCCAGTCGAAACTAAAGTTCTCACGGATCCTTTTTACTTAATGTTTATTTTGATGTAACGTTTGAAACTTAACCCTGACTTGTTTGTTATATTCTATATGATAAAAAATTGCAAGATTCAAAATGCAAATTAAAATCAACTATCCTAAATTCAAGAAACGAAATTAAATATTCGAAAAGTGAATATCAAATTAAATAGGACGCAAGAATAGCAGTCGAGAGCGTCACTGACCGGACTAAACGATACCCAGTGTCATGGAATAACCAAGGCGGCGAGTTTTCAATATCGAATGGTAGCGGGCAATTTCTAAAAGGGATTTCCCCGTCTTTCAAACGTTGCCCTCGAACGTGAGACACGGAAATTCATCCGCGCGAGAAACAACGCCTCGTTTTGCTCGAAATTGTTCCGCTTTCGAAGCTACGTCTTCAGCCGCGATTCGCTCGAAATGAAGCGGAGCAGCAATTTTTCACGGGGCCATTATTTTTAATAAACTACGCGGAAGCTACTCCTGGTACAATCTATCGATTGTGCTTTATTTCCATCGGGCGAGACGAGCAGGGTTCCAGCATAGTTCGTACTTCGTTTAAAATTACGAGATAGATAGGAACGTAGAAAAATATGATTGTATTTTCGCGTTGTTTCAATTTTTTCTTTTTTTTTTTTTGTATTCTGCGTTAGCGAAATGTTTTATTATTCAACTTATTAACCAAAGTAGATTAGGGGAAAATACCGGGGCGAAATATCGACAGAAAATAATGGCGCACTCAAAACATGAAGGTTAAAAGCTTAGTCCAGATCATGAATTTATATCGTTTCATCAGATTCAAGAATAGCGATCTTTATGCTATTTGAGCATGTTCGAAGTGTCCTTACTGATAAGGATATAAAGCGGATTGCAAATTGAAGCGGCTAAAAGGTTGAAGTGGACTCGAGATACCAGCGATCTTTCGGGTAGAAGAAGCGAGGGTTATATTTGTATAGAAAGTTTACGAGTGAACGATTGTTTCAAGTAGATAATCAATTTTAATCTGGGGAAAAGCTTAGGGTATTGGTTGTTATATTATTCAACGATAATAGTTCCTTTCTAATAATTGGAAAAAAGAGAAGAAAGTGGGAATTGAAACCTATCTAGTAGCAGTTCTAGTATTAAAATAAAAGTCTTAGATTCAAAAACCACTGCATTAAGATCCTTAACTACTTTAATGAACCTTCTCTCCCCATTCAAATTGCTGATAGTGCGCCATCGTCCATTCCATTTGCTGAGACTATCTAAAAAATTCCACCTCGGCACGAACATCTTGCTCGAGAAGAACAAATGTGCTAGATGAAAGATCAGACGTCTGGCGATCGAGCAAAGTGGCAGAAGTGAGGTAATTTGATAGATTGCTACGATCTCCGACTGGTAGTCTAGATTTCTTCTTTGTTCCTCGAGCCAGGAGGGAATAAGATGCATTCATTGCTTTCGATTCGCGAAAGGGAGAACGGGTTGGGTAAGTATAGCGAATCATTAGGCGATTCTACGAAAGTTCTGTCAAGCGGTATTGTTATCTGCAGACTGTTAGTCGCGATTCATCGTTATCGCTTGATTCGCTTCAACAGACGGCGTGTTCCCGATAAATCTGAAACGGATGTCATATCGATCCCTGTCGGAACCAATCGTGATTTCACGAACTCTGATCGTCTTAACCTTTCGTGATTCTTGCGCCGTTATCGCGGTTTTCGCGTTAGTTACCATTCGGTTTAAACGCTAGGATTGCCCGGGACAATGTTACGATCGGGAATAATAATCTAGAGAGTTCGATAGATTATTATTATTCCTTAACAGAATAATTTTCTAATATATGTACATATACAGTATATGTATAGTAGATCGCTGAAGTCTGTTACGATCCCTGACTTTTTACATTTCAATCTTGCATTCGTTAAAGCAAAAGGAAGGAAAAGATTTTTGATGTTACATACCCTGTAAAATATTATTTGGCCAAGTAGAGAGGAACAATTTATAAAAATTCCGGTTGTCAGAAGCAATAAGGGAGAATAAAATAAGAAAGAAAATTGCTTACATAATTTTCTAGAGAAAACACGAATAACTAAACACAACTAAAACACAGGTGAACACAAACACAAATAGCATATCTGTTTTAAATGGTCGAAATCCTCCATTAGCGCGCATGATAGCGTCGAAGTCTTTGAAATCACTAGCAGTTATTAGAATCATTCTCATTCACAGCTGTCTCGCATGGAAGCAGATAAATACAGACGAGGATACATTCATCGTTGGTTTGACGTCGAATCGCGACGGGCCATTTATACGTATTTACGGTGCAATTCAGCGACTTAGTTAATTGGCTACGTAGATCGCGGCCTAGATGCGTTTGTGGCGATGACCCGATTCCCTTAGGAGCAATTAGACGCCGCTTGGATGTGACTGAAACCGCACAGAGGCTTCCACTACCGATCGATCGGCCAAGAGATAGGGAACGATCGATTTTGTTCGAACAATGGATCACCGACAGTCCCAGACGAT
This sequence comes from Bombus terrestris, assembly GCF_910591885.1. NCBI lineage: Eukaryota > Metazoa > Arthropoda > Insecta > Hymenoptera > Apidae > Bombus > Bombus terrestris. Next base: position 19,197,043 of record NC_063271.1, on the reverse strand, counting down.
GTAATTTGTCATGCCATAGTGGTTGCACGAAACCTATTCTTGAACTTTGGTAGGCCTCGAATTCTAACAGAAGATGTATAGAAGTTTAGCAATAGAAGTATTATCGCTACCTTATTTCTAATGATAAGAGATTTACGAGGTTTCTTTTATACTTGAATGTTGCAATTCGTTATACCTTTACACTGGACAGAATCTATTTGTAGATCTTGTATTCTAACCGTGGATGCACAACAAATTAGAAATAGAGGTATTTATTGCTGCTAGGTAATTTATAAGATAGAAAAATCTATAAAATTTCTCTTATCATTGAATATCACATTTTACCGTGTCTTTGTGACTGCACAAAATATATATTTCGCCTTTCGTACGCCTTATAGCGGTGGAAGTATAGAAATATAACGATAGAAGTATTGTAGCTAGATAATTTCTAGAGATAAAAGATTTACGAAATATCTTTTACATTTCAATGATGCCAATCCTTTGTCATATCTTCCGACTTGTAATCTATCTGCATTACAACATTCTTACGTTGTTATCGCCAATTGCCACTTGAGTGTTCCACTCACCTAAGACCTCAGCGAGTATTCTCGTAACAACGTCTTCACTTTCCTCGATATTCGTCAGACGATACGCGTACCCAGAAATCCTAGATTCCTGAACTACGAACCAACAAATCCGGACATTGTCGAAAAGGAAGGGAAAATAGCTGGAAATTCGAAGGTGTCTTCGTCGGCAGGCAGCCAACATGCAAATCCTCTGCGTCGAGGTTCCCAGTTTATCCATATTAATGCTCCTAATTAAGCCGTAGATAGGTTCGTTCATACTTCACGCGCTTCTTAGTTCTTGCGGCGTTGATAAACTGGCACAAATAACGGTTCGCAAACGCTGGAATGGATTTGGGTAAAGTGCTCTTTCATGGAGCAGTATACTAAACGATAAATGATCGAAGCTTTCGTTTCGTACTTTAGTATTCGTTTCGTAGCTTGAAGTTAAATTTAAAGAAATCTTAAAGCATCACATACACATGCGTGAGTAGTGAACGTTATCTAAACATAATCAGGCAAAGCGAAACTAATTATATTTAAAATGATAATCTTTAACTCCAACTACAAATTACAATTTTCCGACGAACGACAAATTCGTAACCGAAGAATAGTACTATTCTCTGTTTAAAAAAAATGTGATCTTCGTTAACACCGGAATATAGCAATTGTTCGATAGCGCCTCGCGTGCTTCCGATTTGTTCGCGCGGCTTCATTACGCCTCGTAATTGCTCCGCTAATTAATTACATCAACTTCGTAGCCCGTACAGAACTTCCGTCTGCCGAGTCGCATACGAACGCATCCGAACATCAATAGATAATACGTGTGTTTGCGTATTCGTTCGCGAATGGATCGGTGAGTAACACAAAGCGATTAATGCCATTCATCACCATCAATCTTTTGGAATTCCGTACATGTAATTAATAATTTTCTGCACTTGATTTCGTTGCATCGCATGAACTCGACATTTTCTAAAGCCGTTTATTGTCAATTTTTAGGTTACCTATTTTTTTAATTCTTTTAAATATGATGATACAATTTTTGTATCGCTTTTATTTTACAACTTCTACATAGTAAGAAACTATTCTACTCTAGATATTATAAATATAAGGACTTTTAAAAAGGCAGCAAACCTGTTGTTTTTTTAACGCCTTATAAATATCGGACTTAATATAAAATACGGGACTCAATACTTTTGAGAGTATTAACAATACGATCCAAGGACAGGTATTATCCATACGTTCCAGCTTTTAGAAAAATTGCTGAGCTATTACAATTTTTCTGACATCACCGTGTCTCATTGGAGTTTAATTATGAATCGCCTATTTTTTTTCCAAAATTAAGCCAATTAAAAGAAATATCGTCACGAAAGAGTTAAACAACAGGTATCTTTAGAGCAGTAGCGTTTAAGACACTCCTCATAAAAGTAATAACGTTCAATATAGCTCTCTGAAAAAATGTTGACGAATTTACGTTATTAATATTTTTATATTAATATCGTTATTAATATTTGATTTAAACGCAAAGAAAGTGATATCATCAACGAAGCATGTTGCAGAATCGATCGCATATAGTTCACTCGCTTCTCCTTTTCTCTGTTTCAGTTTTTTTCCGTGTTTGGAAGTGCAAAAGGAAACGAATTGCGCCACTGATTCCTGGTAAGTTGCGTTTTTTACGCTAGTAATTTCCGACAACGAATGTCGTGAAATTGGAGTTGTGTCGGTCCCTCTCGTTAATCGAGAATATTTTACGCTACTATGGGATTCGTTTATTTCACTGTTTACTCGTCAATAACCAGGAACCGTTCATTTTACAGCGTACAGTGCAGGAGATTAAAGCGCGTTCCACCCACGTCGCGATAGATTGCCCCTGAAAGCGTTTTAGATGCGTTGCACGACTCGGAATCGTTGGCCTGTTTTTCTTCCGTCGTCTACCATTTGCTTCTTGCATGGAACGATATTAGATAGCGATAGGTAAAGAAGAGTGATTTTCCTGCGGAAGATAAATTGAATATAATGGATGGATTTTTTTACTTGTTTGGTAGGTAAAATGGTAAAAAATATTAGGTCGATTTGAAAATTTTCGCAGTTTGAACCTTTATGCGAATAATATGTGTTTAAGCTTTTGTGCGTAAGACACTATAAAAAAATCATCGATTCAAACACTGAATGTCAAGTAAAATAAAATCAAAATATTTAACTTCTTGTGTTACACGATTCTATTTTTTACACGTATAATTTACATAACACGCATTTCATCGCAAATGTCAATGAATTACCAAAGTTGAAGTTCTTTGAGGTTTAGTAGGTTATAGAATTGCTTGTAAAAATAAGAGATGATACGTCGAAAGATAATTTAAAAGAAAATGCACAAACAATACTGATGATAATAAAAAAAAAAAGAAGAAAGTAAAATTAAAAACATGTATAAGAAATTTATTTAAATTCAGTCTTATTTATTGATAGAATAGAATAAAATTATTCCTCATTCATAATTTTTCTCCTATGTGCAAATACCAATTCGATATTTCTCGCAATCGAAAGTTCCATTTAAAATATCCAGTACAGTTTTATTGCAGAACTCTATCTTTTTCGTTACTCTATATAAAATTAATATACGATATAATAAAGTAGAATACATATAATATAACACAATACAAATATAACTTCGGAGATATTTCTTAAAAACTCAAAACTCTTTTTGAAATTTATCTTATTCTGCAAATATCCGTATTTTGCACAAATCCTTGACAGGCTGCAAGCACGTGAACGGTAAGGAAGGAAATATTACCGTTCGTACGGTGCACACGCTTATATTCAATAGTTTATGGAGACGAAATATGCCGCGTAATAAAGTTTCGCTGTCAACGAGCGGGGAAAATCGCGTTCACAGCCGAATGATCGATGTTCCTCGTAAATCGATTCTGAATGGTATTCATGATTTTGTAGAGCAACATCGTTTGTCCCTTGTTGCGTACGATAATCGTGGATAGATGGAGTATTGCGATGGAAAAGTACATTTTAAGTTGAAAACTTCAATTTCTTAGAAATGTCGATCGGTCTACGCAGTAATAATTTGGCCAATTAAGAACAATACGCTATTCGTGTTATACTTAACACGTTGACGCCGGCGTGCACCATCAGCAGGTCACACGTGTTTGTCTCATGAGGCGGCGTGCACTATCGATGGGTCACTCGAGTTTGTTTGAGTTGAATTGAAAATTTTTGATTCGAGTGAAAGCTATGAACGTTTCTTACAGAAAAATGTTCACAGAATTGCGTGCGATGGTCAGAATTCGCGTCAGACTTCTACTTTTTGAGAAAAATCGAAAAGAGTACAAAATTAGGACCAAAACTGGTCCCGTCAGCCTTACTTAACATTTATAGATGTATGCAAATTAATATTGCTAAACTATTGTATATCAATGTATTAGTTGAAGTCCACGGAATTCATTCACCCAACAGGAATCGTATAGCTTTTTTAATTTTGCTACAAATTGTGGCCAAAGTTGAAAAATTGCGCTCGTGTCGAATAGTCTAATCTGACGCCGCGCCGCCCCACGAAGCAGACCGTGCATTCGGGCGCCGCCTCACAGAAAAAACTATGAATATCGGCGCCGGCGTCAACCTGTTAAGAAAATTAAAAGGATCGAAATGTGAACGATCCTGATTCAATGACTAAGTACGTCCATTGTCTAACTGGCTGCAGGTATTTCCCATTTACCAAGCTTCATATTTCTCTTCATTTGAACATAGCAAGATGTTTTTATGGGGTATCAGTTCGCTGTGATCACGAGTGCGTAAAGACGAAAAAAAAGAAAAAAAAGAAAAACGCCGATCATTGTGAGAAGGCAATGAAAATGCATTTGCATTCGTGCTTAAACTATCTCGCTGTGAACTGCGTTTATATGGAAATTGCGCGAGCGATGAGCTTCACAAAGAGGGATCGTGTTAAATATCACCGGTGAAGTGGCATTCAAAGTTGCGCCCGAACGTCCAACGTTTACCAACGGTTAAATGAAAATACCCTGCTAAAATATATCTTCTTTCCCTTTTCTTGCTTTTTATTATTGTTCCGCTGGCCATTTCATTAGGATCACTTTTGCGCTCGTATCTAGTTTCGCATGCGCAGATATATCACTGAATTCGGTTTGAAACGCGTTTCGTACGGTTTCATGGGATTCCTGCGTAGAGAACTTTTACGGGGGAAAATAAAAAAGAGTTCGAAAATATGGGAATATCGATATTGATCGAGGAAAGGTTTCGGCGAGACGATGCGAGCGAGATTGAAAATTCTCAGTTTCGATGACCGAATTAACGATCGGCTTTCGAGATGGACTTTCCTTTTAACGATACATGTTGTTAGCATCGTCTTGTAGTTCTTTATCTGTTCTGTTTTGAATGTAAATTTAGCGCGTTGAAAAATGTTCTATTCATGACTTTGAAACAGAAGAAAGCTAAAGCTCTATCGTTATTTTTGTTTTTCTTCGTTCGGTTGGATTATTTCGCAACAGCTTACGTGATACATCTTTATTTAAAAGATAAAACATACACAAACGCAGAGAGAAATAAAACACGAATGAAATAGTGCATACTAGAGTATTTTAATCTAAAATGATCTCTTTTTTTCTTACTGCTGTTACTTTCTAATGTCTTTTGTTTACTGTCCGACTTTGGCCAAGCCAGATATCCCGAGAGCAATGTAAACGAAAAAATAGCGTAAGTAACTCGCAGCTCGTTTATTTATAAAATTACGCGGTGGAAAGTTTAGAATTGGTCGGTGAAGAGAAGGCGGCGATATCTCGAGGATGAAGCACGGTCACGTTAGCGCGGCTGAAGATTAAAAAATGCAACTTTTACCTGCGCCACTGATACGTGAGGCGAATTTTAACCCTTGAATTTTCCTCGCGAACGACGCCGACGTTGCGACACGGCAAGTTATATGCAAATTCCGCGAACAGGGCGACGAACTTTACAAAAGGAAGGGCAAATTAAATACTGTGACAGGCAAAGATTTCTCGTAGAAACAGAGAAAGGGAGGGAGAAAAAGAGAAAGAGTAGCGTGATAAAATACTAAACATCTTCGACGGAATCGTACCGTTCAAACGCATCACCAATTCTGTGAAATGGTGCAAAACTGTGCGAGAATTTGTAAATCGAATCAGGATGCATTAGAGATTTCCCAAATTAAAAACTTTATTGCTTCTATCCTCCAATTGGATCTTTTACGAATAAACGAAATTCAATCTTATTTTCTCGATATTTTATAATTTCACGCTTACAGTTTTCCAAGTTGAAGATTTTATCACATACAGGATGTTCCATTTTAATTGATCTACACAAATATCTGCTAAATTATATATTTCATAAACTACATATACCGTTCGATGCATTTTTTAACTCTCTATAAGAAACTATCAAAGTATTTGGGACAAAAAATGATTAGTTTAAAAGATATTTCAACTTTAATCTAGTAAAATTTATCGTACGAAGAGCAAGAAAAGATAACGCGATGTTTTTGTTTGTTTTCCTCGCCCTTAATTAATCTTGAAAAATATTTTTTTGGATTAAGCATTTCCAGATACAGGCACTTTAATATAATATCTTTTTGTAGAGAATTAAAAACTATGTTGAACGGTGTATAAAAAGATGTATAGCTCCATTTAGGAAAACAAAGATCACTTTGAGATTTCGGAAACGCCTCCACCTAAATAAATCTGCTGGGCATCGTAAGATGTGCCTCTTTAAACAGAATAAGTTTTGTCTGAAACACGTCTTCGAATAACGTGTAATTTAAGAGATATTTGCATCTGTATATCCTATAATTAAAAAACCCGAAAAAATCCTACGAGTGAACGAAATCCAAAATTGAAACTCACTTTCTCGGATCATTTCACCTCCTACAATTTTCTCTAATTGAACGCTTCGTCGCTTGTACCACTCGATTGAAGCTTTTCAGCAACTCTTGCAAATAAACGAAATGCAAAATTCAAACTGTAACTGGAGATCTAGAAATTATGGAAGTCTAACGTTGGCATAAAGTTAGGCGCAACAGGGAAAGAGAGTAAGCAATCTGGGTCTCGCTCAACTTATTAGATCGCGCTTCGTCCACGGTAAAACTTTAAAGCGCGCGAGAAGTTCTGTCGACGGGGATGCTTCCGCTTAAATGATGTTCCCAAGGTGCACGCATGCGAAACCACTGTTGCACATAAGTTGCATATACAAGTCTCGAATCTTGAAGATGTTCGCCACACCGTTGTAAATGGGGGTGACGTATTATGCTTGGTTGGCGCTGAAAGCGCGACGAGCAGAGAATTATAGCGCGACAGAGATACGAAAATGGTGAAATGCGCGTGGTATCGCCTTAGGAATTACACTCGACAATGCAGAAAATATTAAGTTCGCGCGGGGACAACTGAACGTGTAACTTGCTGAATTACGTCGCGAGAATCGACGCTGCGCGGGGGTGTCGCAGAAATTAATCCTGACTCGCGGTGGAAATGTAATACATCCGCGAGTGCTGTGGTTGCGAGAATTGCAGTAACGACTAACGAGTTTATACATTTTTACGAATTGAATTTATTTATGCTTATAAGAAGATTAGGATTTGTATATTTATGAAAAGATTCTTCAAACAGATTATGAACAGACTAGCTACATTGCCCTCGATAGATATTTAATAATAGGTAGATAAAAATGTATTAGATCATCCTGAAAGCTTTCTGAGCATCTTTCTTTGAAGTAATTGAAGTATACACTTCCGGATGGAAAGATAACATGTGATATAAATTCGGAAAATTTTATCAAATAGAAAATAAACGTACAAAAATATTTTTCATTAACTCAGTAAATAGTTTTTAATGTACCACTGTGTGTATAGTTCTGAAGTAAAAATAAATATCAATCCAGTGCGACAAAATGGCAACGCATGCGGCAGGAAAATGAAAATTTATCCACATTTACCAAAGATATTGTTATGTTAATATTTCATGTACTTTCCTTTATTTCTTACAATTGCTTTCATTCTGTTTCGTTATAATTTAAATAGCTTCTCCATTCTTTTTGTTTTGCTTTTTATCATTCTCCGACAATGCAGTTTCACGAGTCATTTACATCGTGTAATTGCCGTCTATTTTCACAAACTGCTCTTGCGATCTCACCTCAACAATTTTCTATTATATTTAGGTTGAATTTTCTGCCCATTATAAAACTTCCATCATTTTCTCAAAAAAGTACTTCTTCACCGGCCTGTGCACTGTGTGTGCTTGTATTTGTCAGTTGATAAAGTCAATCTATTTCATACTATTCATTTTCCGCTAATAAATACGATTTTCGTCTCTCGTCTCATTTCCACCAATTCATCGCGGATTTCTTTTCTGTCTGTAAATCACGATAATAATACTCCCACCTATCTGGGCCATCTAAATTAACCATTTTTCCATCGGTGAAAATAACACTCCTCCATCCTTTAAATCGTTTTAAGTGCTTTCCCGCAAAGTTCAGTCCTCGCTTCTTATGGACATTTGTTAACTGAGAAAATGAATAGTATAAAGTAGATTGACTTGATCAATTGATCTGATGAAAACTTTGTACTCCTATAGGATAGTGTCGTGGTTACACTGTACAGGTCGGTACAGAAATATTTCTTGAGGGAAAGATAGAAGTTTTATGGCCAGAAAGGTCAGCCGAATAATAGAAAATTGTCAGGGTGAGCTCACGAGAGTAGATTATGTAAACAGACGGTGATTTCAGAATGTAAATAACTCGAGAAACTGTATCGTCGAAGAGTGTGAAAAGAAAAACACAAACAAGAATCTAAAAGCTATTTAAGTCGTTATTAAGAAAAATGACGGTAGTTGTAAGAAACGTAAGAAACTATACAAAATATTAACATATTCGTTAAATGTGAGCAACTTTTTGTTCTTCTGCAGCGCCTGTTATCATTTAATTCCATCGAATTCCATATTTCTAATTTTCCAGGAAAAAGTATTTATTCTCACTTCAGGAATGTGCAACACTTAAGAACCATATGCTAGAAACTAATTGTTAAGTTAAAGAAATATGCTTTTGTATTTCTATGTTCTATTCAATAAAATTTTCCAAATTTGTGCCATGTGTTATCTTCCCGTTCGGAAATACAAATACTATTTTTGCCATTGTATCACAAGAATTAATTACATATGAACGCAAAGATCTAAATGTCTAAGAAGAACTCAGAAGAAAGATAAATTAGAAGAATATGATGGATGAAATTATACATTGATACGACAAGACGATGTAAGAAAAATCTCTAAAAAGAGAAGTAAAATACAAATGAAGTAATGCATAAGGGATTCAATGCTGAGAACTACTGCGACATGTGACTCGAAAATAAAGGAGAATAACGTGGACGGATATTCGTAGTTAAGTAACGTATGGAGTATTGGGAGTGCAGGGCAGTTTAAGTTTCAGTGGTTTCTACGGAGAAGGATGTATGTGAAATTTGTGGAAGAGGTCTGCCATTGTTCTGTAAGTTACGCGACATTCCCTTGGTAAGGAGGTTTAAATTTATTGTTGCGGAGAGGATCGTGAAGCCGACAGTGTTTTAAATGAACTGCGTTCTGTTTGGTCTTTGGAGTTCTTTTCTGAATATCTGATAAAGTATGGCTGGAGGAAAACATCGTAAGCCGAGGCTCTTTATATTCTTGATATTCTGTGGACGATATTTGCAACGTATTTCAGGAGTTTCAAGGTTCCTAGCTTGAATTGAATAAGAGAGAATCCTAGACGTACTGTATAAGAAATACTTCTTATATGCCTCATAAAATAAATAATTATGGACAATTAACGTTTTAATAATAATATTGGTATAATAACGTTGTTAATTCATTGTAAAAATTTGTCAAAAATTGTATGTCTCACAGTCATAATATGGAGAATGTTCAACACAAATTCTTCAGGCTGGACGTCAAAAGTAGTGAATATCAGATGCCGTTTGATTCTCACAATTATGACAATGTCCTTAATAGCTTAAATCTTCCGACACTGAGCAGGAGAACAATTATGTCTGATATAATTTTCATTAGTGAAATAGCTATTAGTGAAATAATATTGTCGACTATTCGGATATCATGCTGTTACTCTTCCTCAATGTACCAATGTTAAGAAGCTTAAAAAGTCATTTATTGTTTCATACACAACATCGCACATTGCACGGTTACTATAATTGCATAAATCGCATAGTCAATCACGTAAATTTCTGCCACACGAGCATAGATATTTTCGGCCAATCTATACAATCTATACTATATATCTATAGTATATATGACAATGTTGTATCGTAAGCTTTTTTTACATTTTTATACCGTGTCTGTCTCATTACTTCTTACATGTCTATTCTCTTTTTTTTTTTTTTTTGTTGTATATATGCGTCTTGTTCTCTTTTCTATTTTTTTTTCTTTATTTCCTTTTGTTTCCTACGTTAATCTGTTATGTCAAATGGTTTATCTCGTAAATAAATAAATAAATAAAATAAACAAACAAAAATATTTATCTTAAAACTAGTTTGTGTATAAAATAACGCGATGAAATAACACAAAGAATGGCAGGAGGGAACGGGAATGTAATACTTTTTGACATTTTCTGATGTTCGATATTTATCGATACTATGTACATAAAAATATTTATTTGTTAAACATTTTATTTATTCACCATACGCTGTACAGAAATGTTTTTTATTCTTTCCAGTTCTTTAAATTTTCAATTTATCTCAATAAAAATTACGTATATATATTATACATAAAGGAGAGTTGTCCAGTACCAACCAAGATTAGTTTCGGCTTTTTCACCAGATATTGGCACTTTTATAAAAATAATCAAATAAATATAACAATTCACGCGTAGTCTATTTCGAAGATATATTGTTTTCGCTGTTTCAACACGTTAAGCGTATACGTTGGTATTCCAAGTGTTAAAAGTTATTTTCTAGAGCTGATAATTTGTTTGTCAAGTAAGCAAACGATATTTTTCCATATCTAGTCTATTAAGTAGCTGTATAATTGCAAGCTCCAGTTTTGTAACTTTCTTTGTAAATTATATACACTGTAATCCAAAACGTTTCTACATGTTTACCGCCTAGTATCAGTCAATTGGCTGTCGACTACTATAGACCAAGTTTTTTTTATTTGTAAGCTCAATCCGTTGGTAACTAAAGTTAACGAATGTCCATTTAATCTTACTTCTACCTTTGCCGCAGAAAAATGTCGCGGAAGAAATTCCAATGCAGAAAAATGAACACGAATGTCGCTATAAAATTACTATTTGAGAATAAAATTACCGAGAGATAGGCTACGGCTTTTAATGTCCCAAGAACGACGAATATGAAGACTGGACAAACCTCGAATGCATAGACCAAGGAAATATTAATTATTTTACGTGTGATTTATGTAAAAATAAAATTTGAATAGAAATGTGTACTCTAACGTCTAAAGTGTCCTTTTTCAACGTTATTAATAATTTAGATAAAAAATCTACTGATTAAGTAATTGGCCAATACTGGACGACTATTTTTCTTTTTTAGTCAATTATAACGTTTTTACTCTTGGAAATTGTTAATTCTTATTATTGAATTTCACACAATTAATTTCCTTCCTTCTATCAAATTCCATAAGTATATTATAAACTCATCCTTTAAATTTTTATTTTTACCCACTCTAGCAAAGATATAACAACAAACTTTAGGGCGGTCGGTACTGCACGACTCTCCTCTATATCGAAATGGTCTCGAGTCTCCATTAAGAAATCGAAAAGAATCCAAAGCGAATTGCGATCTCCACAGCTCTGATTCGGTGTTGGTGGTGGTTCGAGTTGGTGAGAATCGCGACGAACGGGGGTGTAATCGCGTAAAAGGGACCAGTCCAAGAGTACAGGTACGAAGAGTCGAGCTTTGAGAGTCTCCAGGAACGAAAGAGTACCGCGGTGGAAACTTTTAAAGTAGTTCCCAGCCAAGTTGCACAATCGATACTGCCGCCTAGGAACTGGGTAAAGACGTTGTCCTACTCGTTCTACCCCTTCTGGTTCACTCGTTGTCGTTGAAATATAACTCTATCTACAAATGTTTATCGACGTCGTTTCGGCTAATACAGTCGCGAGTTTACCGTCGTTACACGGTGAAACCGATGGTTGAGACCGTTGCGTTGACTTAACGAGTTTTGCCTGTCGCTTTTGTAGTTCCACCGTGTGCAGTACCGTTAAAGGGAGAAGCAAGGCGTAGAAATCTCCAAGGACCGAGACAGAGATTCGTTTATTTTGTGATGGGTTGGTGTTTACGCGTGGAAGTCTTTAATGGCGATCTTAAACAGATTTGTTTCGTGGGTAAGGATGATTTGAGGGGATAAGGTGGGGGTAATCCATTGCAATAAATTATATTAGTCAAAAAATGTACATTTAGTACAAAAATGTACAATTAGTACAAAAAAATTGGAAAATTTGTTTATTGTAAAGCAAAGCCAGATAATATAACGATATCGATATATTGATCATATTGTGTACTCGATATCACATCGACAACAAATTACTTAATAATACATCGAGTATCACAGTATCGTGTCACTTATACAATCGACGGCTCAGCCATTTTTCCCTAAGCAATTAAATTAAACATATCTATATAATCCTTAAATTAATACGTCTCTGGACTAGGAATGGCGTTAACGATCTTGCAATGCAAATCGTCATGAGCCACAATTGCCACTCGCAATACCACTCGCTTTTACGTTAATACCTCTCTCATGGAGTAATCCTCTCCTCATCTCGGTCAAAAGGAAATCGCGAAACGGCGGTTTACGTGTGGGAAACTAGTTTGTGATGCGTCTTCGGCGAAGAGCGCCAGGCTCTGATGCAATTGCGCATACAGCCAATCAGACTCCAGGCGCGGACGTACACGTATTCGACAAACTATTCGGCAAACAGGGGGTTCCAGGTTGAATAGCAAATTGCAGGAGAGGAGCGACGAGGCTGTGCTGCAGACAGTGGCATGTCGGTTGTAATAATACCTTCGCAGAGGAACGTGACTGTCTCAATATGAAAAACAGATTCGCCTGCAGTGTTCTTCCGTATATTGTAGCGTCCTGAACGTTTCCCCTGTTTCAACAGTCGATGCAATGAACGAAACGACTGCCAATTGGAGAAACAAATGACGGTATAATTGGCAAACTTTGCAAAATTGCCTGTTTTTCTTTTGGTATTTCGTTATTTCCAGAGTAGGTTCATGTTGTATACTGCGCAATTTATTCTGCTTCTTTCTCCGAGTCTTTTACATAATTTTATTTTTCTGTCATTAAGACGTTTCTTAAGTTCGTGGACGATATGAAACGATTAATATGCGTGATTTCTTGTTTCAACGTTCTGCTTGAAGTTTTGTTAAAATATTAAAAACCGTTTTGTCCGATAACAATAATTCACGAAGGGTAAAACGAAACTCTCCGAAAAAGGCTAACACGTTACGATTAGTCCATCTCGTCTTCCTCACAGAGACAAAGGAGGAGAGAAAACGAGAACGAGAGGTTCGCTAAAGGGAATACTTCTGGCGGTTCGTGTTAAAATGTGAATGAAACAGCTCGGTGTCGGCTTGCAGGCCACCCTTTACCGCGAGGAATTCGCTCGGAATGAATAAAATCCCTTATAAAATCCTCGCTCGCCGCGTCCCAGCGCATGCATATATACATGGAAACGGAAGGAACACGCGAGCGCGTGTGCGATGCCGACGCTACGAATTGCTCGCACGCCGCGAATCTGAAACGATCCCCCGAATCTCGAAGGGATAAATGTGTTCGTCTCCTTCGTTTGCGCTGAAATGCGTTTGACTGGAACTCTCGGATGCTTGTTTCACCGGTGAATTTTTCGCATCGTCAACGGAGTTATCTACAAATTTCTTGGGAATTCTTTGCTGGCCCAAAACACGCTCTTTTAGTGACAGGGTTGAAGGTAGAGCTTGGTGAAACTTGACTTTGAAATATCTTGGACTTTGGCAATTAAAAGACTCATAATAAAAACCACTCTTGTTTATGTTTAAGTTTCTCTGCTAGAGCAGGAGAACGTTCTAAGCATCTGTAATTCTTAATATAGCGTTAGAAATGTGAAAATGAAATAATTCAAGGTATACAGAGTTGAAAAATTATAAGAAACATACAGAATAACAACATATGTCTCTTCCGCCAAGAGTAATATGCGTCGTTCTCGGATCTAATTTTAATAGCGAAACAACTACGCGAAATCGCTGTAGCGAATGCAACATTTTCACAGGAATATAACATCGGTCTAACTGCTATGTTCTATTTGAAAGTTACACGCTGTTTACTCTGTATAGAAGCCGGGTAATTGCGCGTTTCGTGACAGTCGAATCTCATCCACGGTTTCCTGAAAGCTAGACACGACGCGTTATCTCGCGTTGCGAGAAAACGATGAATTTTGACAGCGTTATCATTGCGACCAGCAGTATGGGCCACATAAATCCGTTATACGTTGTTTCCGGGGGTCGTATCATAGATAACGATATATTCTGTTGTTTTTGCTTATTTGGACTCTGATCAAAGGCCTTTAACACGCGGGGATGCATTGTTTCAAATAATTTACTGCGATTTTATTGCAGTTTGATATATTTATTTGAGATATATTTCTCACTTTTTATTACAAAATTTCGCGGGCAACGTTAGTTATCGCGCAGATTGGATTTTTGCTCTTTTTGCATTTAATTACAGCTCAACGACTTAAACGTGACGAAAGTGGGCAAGAACGAGAACGTACAAACGTGCGGAATTATTTTACGTTCCTTCAAATCATATTCTCGACATCTCTATTTTTTCTACTATTCAGATACCATTATTGTCGCGTCTAACAATCCAGCAGGGCTTATTACACCGGATTATTCTCCATGCGTGTTTGCATAACAAGGGATCATTTCTAGGAATATTTGCTCGACTATGCTCACGGTGGATGGTTATTCCATCGAACGTCGATAGATATCCTTTGCTATTCCTCTACATTCACAGGAATAAAAATGTGGGGCCCAGAAAATCCTACGAGCGCTATAACAATGTTGTGAATTAAGACCGACCATTAACTTATATAATAAAATATTACATCAGGCGAATCTGTCATCCTGATACTCGGTTTCACGTTGCATAATGAAATTGGCAGTCCACAGTCATCTCGTATTTTTCTCATAATTCAGGAAAAAATCAGTTTATTGCCATTTTGTATTTTCTTGTATTTTCTATAAAAGCATTTGTACGTCTATATTTATATGACATGTTTTTTTATTTTTACCTATTGCAGAGAAAAGCTGAGTACCCTGTATCGCTTGCGTAATTCATTCTTCACAGCATTGGAATCTTCTCCATACCTATATAAAATCGATTCCTTATCCAATCCTCTGTTAAGTGAAATATTCATCGGGAAACTTCGATCATTTCGAAAGATACACCAAAAACAACTTCGATAAAAGCATTCGATCACATTAAATCGAAATACTAAATCTCCACGGATTTTCTTTGACGTGTTTCACTCCGGCGATAAATCATTCGACACAGTTGCTGTTTCGAAAGAACACACCTCGCTGTCAGAAAATATCACCGTTCACGACTGATCGCCATTTTTGCGAACAAAAAAGCACCCGGTCGATTACAGTTCGCGTCAGCGAATTGCTATAAAACTACACTGATCGTAAAACATCGCTTTAGTTTCGAATTTACGCTAATTTTACGTAAGAATTACATAAAGTCTGCTCGTTGGAAAATTTAAGCTCTCTTATAAACATTTATGGCGTGATTCGAAGTGCAACGACCAGTAAAGTAAAGTCGAATTTATGACTCGGTTTCTGTGGATTAAAGAAGGAAAGGGTTGCAGTTTACGAGCCATTTGTCCTTTGAATTTCTCCAATACCGTTTTTCTATTTTAATCGTAAAAGGTTTATAAATATATTTATATATCCAAATCTCTTTCGCTTTTTCGTTGTATTAAGCTTCCTTTATCGCTCATTCTTCTTTTCACGTATACATTGCTATTAGTACTAAAGTTACATCGAGGCATAAAATTGAATTCAAACGATATCGAACGATCACGCTCGTGTCTAAAGTATCGCGTCATAATTCATTCCACGTAACAGTAGTTGAAAGACCGGACAAGAATGAGCACGCTCGTATCGTAGTTCGGGACAACACATAAATCTCTGGAGAAGAAACTTGACTGCGTTTTCGTCTATCCCAGAAAGTCGAGGAACTGTGAGCAAAAGTCGCGGTACGTTCGTGTTTCTTCTATACAATAATTCCATGAAGTGTCTTGCTGAAGAAGAAGTTGACGAAGCGAAATGATCGTGGAATGATATATCTTTCATAGTAATTATACTTAATCTTTCATACCACGCGAATAAAATGAAGTTATATTTAACTGCTTGTTTATGGGAAATTTCTAATTTCGTCTAACATTTATGAAAATTCGTCGGTAATGGCCATAATATCGTTTATGTAAAATACAATGTTTAAAATTTCAGTTACTATTGAAATTCAAAATTATTTGTAATTTTATTTGCTATGTTTTCCAATATGCTCTTAGTCCAGTCATGCTTCTCTTTCATGAAAAGAGTTTCATAATTTTAAGTAATGTCTGACCTTTTATATCGAATTGATAATTTCTTCGTTTGAAAAGTTTGAAATTACAGAAAAGAAAGTTGCGGTAGGGCTAATGAAATTTGCTTTGAGTTACATTTTCATTCATTATAAGCAATAGTGATCTTGAAATTTAAGTTTGCGCGATTATTAATAGTACAAACCTGTCCGTGATTTAAATAATTGTATAGTTCAAACTTTAATGGAATACTGGAATGGAAGGCAAGTTGGAAGTTTCATTTTGAAAAGGATATTGTTCTGGAAGTTAAGATATTTATACAAAATTTATGAAAGCTAATACAAACATCTGCGATATGACCAGGTTCTAACTCAAAAAGTTTTCACATTCGGTCAAGCAATTCCGCCGCAGGATACCAGACAGAGATTCTAGCAACAGGGGATCCCAGCGAGAAGGGGAGACGGGCAATAAAAAATAATGCTGGGCACGGAAAAGGGATTTCGCCAATGAAAAGCTACGCAAGATCACCGACAAGAGAATTTCGACAATAAAAAGGTGTAAGGAGACGTGGAGAAAAAGTTCCAGAAATAAGAAGAAGAATGCAACGACGTAAAAAAAAGGATTTATGGCAGTAAAAAGAAAGGAAAAAGAAATATAATGTAAGGATTAAAAATAGAAACAGCCAGTTGTGTGCGCCTGTACTATATAAAATGAAACAGAAAAATTTCTAATTCACCTTAAGTGCCGCCAGTTAATTTAAATTTTTGTCCTCTTTTATGTATCTCTTGTATACCTTGCAATTTGTCAGTCAGACATTAGCCAAATTGTTCTAAATGTGGCAAAATACCACGACGACGATGTCTCTGAGAGATAACGTCATTCTCATTAAGATCAATTTATGTGGATTATTTGCAGATGTTTACTTGTTTATTAGGACTGTAAGATGTATTCTTTTAAGCCTACGTGGCATATATCGATCGAATGTATTATTGGCTAATGGATTAACGTGCGTTCTTATGCCTTTTTAATAATTGCCGAGTGCCTTGATTATTTTCTCCTTTACCGTGACGACACTATCCTTATTCCTTATTTCTTCGTTTCTAACAAACCATGGAACACTAACGATTGAACGTGACATAATTGAGTTGGGCCACAAGTTTGGTCATATGGCTCTTCGCCATCATTCCTCATAGTAGTATATCGCACGCCCAGATTGGCTTTATTATACTTTTATAGAGCTGTAATTTATTTTCCGTACTAAGCTTCGATCTTTTGCCAATCATCCATGCCATTATATATCGCCGAACTTTTCCGATAATGTGCTCCTTCCACGTCGATTTAGAGCCTAAATGTAGCCCCAAATATTTGACTGTTTTCGTTAGCAAAACCTTGGTATTATTTGTCTTTTGATTAGTCTTTTGACGCTTCACTCTTCGTTAAGGTGAACGTTATGTGTTTATATTTAGTGGCGTTTACTTTAAACTTCTTTTTATACAATCAATCTTCAAGAATCTATTACTGCTCGTAATATCAGCCGTAAAGAGGATGTATAAAATTAGTCCGAGTACACCTCTGATCTGCTTAATGCCCGAGAATATCCTTGATTTTTACATAGAAAGTTCGATCAATAAGTTTTTAGAAGATTTAGTAAGATTTTAGAAGATTATAATATAATGGTAGAAAGTGAATTTTATGTGATAGTATTAATCCGTAGTGGCAAATTTTTTCGAACACTTTTTCAAGATGGCTGTACAATACTTCTTATATTTTAGTTCTATAACTGGCTAGTCTATGGACTTGTACTATAATAGCATGTGAGTTTCGAAATGTTAATCCAAATAGTATATCGGTACTTTTAACAGGCAATAATATATAATTTCCAACGGGCAACAAGCTACCGATTTCACGACTTTGCCATATTCTACAACATTTTACCCCTCAAAACTACTATACTAATAAAAAGAACAAGCTCTCTAGAAAACAGGTTTATTTGGCAAAATACATCCGAGGGAAGGTTCCAAAAAAGTCATCTATATACCAATATACAACGCTCATCGCCTTCGTACCGAACCCACGAAAACACGAAAGACTACTCTACCTTCTAGTTTCGGTGTAAATCAAAAGAAATCAAACAGCTGGGTTTCCATATCCATTCGGACTGGCCTGAAGCGGTAATGTAAAGCGATGATGTAAAGCGGTCGTTGAGTTTAACCCCCGGTCTCGCTATCATCCCTTCGTCTTCGCCCCTCTACAAATTCATAGCGGTCGCATGGTATTCGTTCGATCGTCTGCAGCGACATGAATTCGTCGCTTGGGTGGGAAGAGAGAGAGAGAGAGAGAGAGAGGGACAAAGAGAGAGAGAGAGAGGAAACAGACAGTTGGATCAGGCGGATTTTGAAGCCGCGGTAGCGAGAAGAGGGTTTTTAAACGAGGGGGTGGAGAGAAGAAGGGTCAGTATCGGGAAATAGGAGGTTCTCTCCTCGAATGAGTTGAAAGCAGCCTCTCCCCGCGAATTAATGGTCGTTTGTTGAAAGGTAACGGGGATGAGGGAGAAATGTTATTTGACCGATATTTTAGCGGTACGCGACATTGGAAAAAGTTCCGATGACCCGATTTCCGGGTACACCCGAGGGGAAACCTGCGTCTTGGTCTCTTTCGTTATTCCTCGTTAACTTCGAGTCTTATGGCCGGTTTCATTCGGGCTTCTCTCAGACATCTTTCTTCTCTTTCGCTTCAACGTTCTTGAGAATTGGGTAGCAATTTTTTCCTTTTATACGTTAAGTTGAAAACGTACTCAGAGTTATAAGGATGGACAAAGATTAAGCTCTTTCACGATTAAGCAGCTTTCGAAAATATGCAGGTATATTGACGAATACTTGTAATTTTACGATTGGTTGAAAGAAAGAAGAATTGATAGAGCGATTTTAAGCATTTGTAAAATTGACCATTTTATAAAGTTCCTCAATGACAAAGATCATTCCTTAGAATTCGTATCTTTCCTTAGAATCTCTACGGTACACGAATATTGTTATAATGTGCATCGTCGAGCAATCTCAATCCCTTTGTCTGACAAAAGCCAACGGGGGATGAAATCGGGTTTCAACCACGTCGATTCGGTTATAAAAATGCGAGTCATGCGACAAAGGTCTTAATAGATGTTACCGGGTTTCTTTGACGAAGCCGGATTTCCTCAGGGATCTTCCTTCTACTCCTTCAACTCGTCTTCCTCTCTAGACGGAGTATTTCTCCTTTTTTCCTACATCTTCTCAATGTTCTCTGTTAAAAGAGCGATATGAGATGAACGGACTGTTTCGATTACCTCGTTACCAGTGAGTTACCAATGAATATGAGATTCCCTTTTACATTTAAAGAAATTGGCGGTGAATGGGCATAGTTTCGCCCTAATCTGAAGTAATCAGCCAATTTAGAAATTGTTTGCAGCTGAAACCAATTTATTACGAGAAACATGGATTTAGTGGTTCAACGTCGAAGTCTGATTGTTTCTTAGTAATGCCGATCCTGATTGATTAAACAACGGACTGACTTGGCTGTTAGAAACTTACTGTTCTGACTGTTACTTGTTAAGTGATTGATTGATAATCGCGGTTTAACTACATGCACATAAGGATTAAACTGGTGGATTCGTTGTTAAAATTAATGTTTCAAATAATGTGTAGAAAATTTAAAATACGTAATAGACCTTAAAACAGCTGTTAAAGATTGCGATTGTTTAAGGGTAAAATTGCTTTGATATTATTTAAATTTAAATTTTAGTACAGAGGTTCTATAATATGTATAGTTAAAGGGTAAGCTAGTGCCTCTGTTCGTTCAGAATGTCATTACCTTGGTTTGATGGCTCTTTCTAACTCTTCGAATGTGCTGTTAAATTTAAGACCTTGGATAGAACGTTAAAACTGGGTCAAAAAGTTTCATTGCTATACTCGATTACAGAAACCCGACAATTACAGTAACTTCGTTTCAGTTCAACCTTTTTTTTCGCTTTAGTTCGATATCGAGGTAAAGGGCATTTCTCTCCACTTAATGAAAACGTATCGTGGATCACTGGTAATTTATACACGTTGGGAATATATAAATTCGTTGAAATTCTAAAGTTCTGTGAAGTTTTATGAGAAATGATTCGAGATAGGAAGGTGATTGAAATTCCTCAGATTAGGATAGATTTATTCTCATGCCCAATCTATTTACCAGTTTCGAACGTTGAAATTATCCATTTGTATTCGTAGAATTTCTTTTCGTAATAAATTAGAGCTTTGTTTTACTCTTATTTCGTAAGTTAATTGCAGAAAAAACTAGATCCCTATTTAGCTTTATTTGTTCAGTTATAATACCATTTATAGTATTGTATCAGTATAAAAGTTGTTTACGAGATATTTCTGTGTTTCTAGTTAGAAGAAATGTATAATTTTACAATTTGCTTAAGTAGTAATAAATTCAAGTACTCATATCGCACACAGAATCCATCTGCAGCTTGCCGAACAAAAACGAGCGAAATATCGCTCGCTCAAAATTTCTGTGTAGAGTTCGTGAATGTTTGCATTTAATTTTGCAAATGATGCTGCAATTCTGCTGATAACGACCAGCAACGTACCCTATCGTGTATATGTTGCTACCGACTCGTGTCGTTTAACCATTCCGCTGTAACTGTCAAAATTGAAAGTCTTTCTCGTTACCAGCTAAATTAGGTTGATTTTTCTTAATACGAATAACACGGAGGTAAACACGCTTGAATATTTCGAAACTATATTTTAATTATTTGTTATTTAATTATGAAATGATTTAATTTTACTTATTTTTGACTAAGTTTAATTTAAATAATGATTGACACAACATACATAACGTAGGTACATATAATCAGAGCATGATCGCTTAGTTACAAATGTTTGCTTCGATCGAAGGTTCGAATCTAGAGATTTGAAGCTCATTAATTAGTGAAAATAAGTACTTGTTGATCGACGTTTACAACTTCTACGACCTGGACGTTTCATTATTAACGTATATGATTGGTTTATGCGTTGTTGCATTATTGAAGCATGTCAACACGGTGTTTCGCAAATATTTTAATGATCAATAACTCGTCATGCTAAACGGTTTGGTTGCAATCTATACGTGTCACATGTTTCATGTATCGAATGATAAATAAACAAATAAATATTGTGCAAATTTTCATCTTGAAACATTTAAATTTGTAATAAAGTATTTGTAAAATATTTGTTTAATAAAGTAGAAGCAATAATTAAGTTTATAATATACTTTATAATTAGGAGTTTACTTAATCGTTAAAATATATCTTAAACATTCAGCTAAATATAATTATCGATAAAAATTTTAAAAAGATCGTTAAGTAATAGCTTGAATAACAATGTATTACCAACTGATTAAATAAAGATTATTCCAAAAATTATTTTCCAACATATTTTAAATTTCCCAAACAATGTTAACGAAAATGTACAATTGTTATATATACTTACTTTCGTTAATTTCTTACATAAAAATTTATTTGTTATCCAATCCAAACTTAAACACGACGATACGTTATGAAAGTTTTAGTAGTTAACATTAGTTGTGGTCAAACATGGCTGAGCGTATCCTAGCTTTACTACTGAAATTCGATATGATATCTAGTTTCTCCGATAAAATGAAACAGATACATCACATATTCGTATAGCGTCCAATAAATCTTGTTCACTTTGCTCCCTCTATTATTATCATTTACATATTAATTTCATTATCAACTATATTAATCTCCATTATCAATTACATCGTTATGTATGATTAGTTTAATGTAAAACACACGATGATTGTTTATGAATAATATCAAGCCAACGTACTTTACAATTGTCATATATTTTATTCGACTGTTTAATTTTCATCAATTAATGTTCTTGAAAATTTTGCTTATTAAATAATTCATTTTCAAAATGTTGAATGTAGGCGCTTGTAATAATGATACGAATAACAATAACTTGTTTTTTCAAGCACTAACAATTATAGTTAATTCGATACTACAAATGTGTCGATATTAAGAATAAATATAAATAAAACGGAAAAAGTTCCGTTTAAAAAACAGATAAAACGTGATAAGAAAAAAATAGTATTTTCTGAAATTAATGTCTTTCATCTACGACGAATTTACATCTTCTATTCTATACTTCCGAATTCACAACTCGAAACTCTATAAACCAAAACCCTAAAACTCCGAACCTTGCAATCTTGAACTCAGTAACTCTCTCTAATTCAAAACTATACAACCACGAGTCCTCTAATCTTCCAATTTCGCATAGGAAGACAGATAGAGTTCCCAACTCTAAAACTTCTGCTTCTTACTTACCGAAACCTTCGAAAGTAGTCGTTTGAACTCCAACTTGTTTTGAAATAATAATCACTTTTCACACGTTGCGAAAAGTAAATAAGGAAATAGATCGTTGAATTTTTGAAACTTTAACACTCCTTCTAGATTTTAACACGTGCTAATGACGTTGATCGTCGGAACGTTGCGCCATGATTTCTTTTATTGTGAAATTTTTCCTCTCGAAAGATCATTCGGTATTCTAATTCGAATCTAACTATATTTTTCTCTCGCGCCTATGATATGTCTATGATATAATTTAGAACTTAATCTTAAATTCTGTTTTACAGAATTTAACTTCATCCTGCTCTCACGTCTACGTCATAAACCACCACGTTAACATCTCTTTTACTAAATCACCAGTGTCTCACGTGCGCGCACCTAAGATAGTGGAGTATCTGCAACAAAGTCAGGCGCAAGGTTCTCAAGATCGAACGTCAAAGATATTTTTCGTTCTCCAGCGCCCCGGTCCTATGGACCGTGTGCAGACGCTTTTATACCTTCCGTTTTCATTTTCTCCGGCGGAATTCACCCTTTTCAGCCATTCGGAAAGACGATGGTACCCCGTATAGAGCAAATGCAAAGTGGTTTAAGATATAGAGCTGATACGCGGCTCTTACTCCTCGCCCTTTTTCGCCTTTTTCTATCGGCTTTCTGATCACTCGGGCCTGAAATCGAGACACGATACGGACTCATGAACCATTTGCTCAGGTATCGACTCGATTCCCTACATCGATAGTTGCCCCGAATATGTAACGATACCTTAAGCGCTTGGTATTTGGCAGAATTTCAACCTCTTTTTTTTCGTTCCATCGGTATGCACGATTTCTACGCCAGTTTGCTGAATAAACGGGCGTATAATGTTCGAGATATCGTTATATAGGTGTATTGGGACAGGTGAATGTAAAGCACGGATAAAGAGTTTGATACCAGTGGCTGGTTTCAGGGATGCGGGAATAATGGAAATATGGGTATGATAACTGAGAGGATTTGGTTTAGTGGAAAGAGTGATCTCTTTGACGATCAAGAATTTCTGAAACTTAAAACGTTTCATTTGTTGAGATCTCGGATAAATTAGGAATCAGCAATTTTTTAAATGAATACGATATAAATGAGAAGCATTTTTTACCAAATTATACATTTCATTTTATATCGTATCGAATTGTTGGTAATTACGTGGAAGTATTATTAAATGCTATGAATATATCCGGACTTAATTATCTAATATGTAAATATTATGATAAATACGACGATGTACTTTTTATAGACATCGTATATGTTCGAAGTACAAAATTACGAACAAAATTTTTCAACAAAAAAGGAAAGTGTTTTATGGTAATAAAGACTTGTACTAGAATAGTAAATTTTAAGAGAGCTTCCGCATTACGTTTTTAATCCATTAACCAAATTCAGTTAACAACTCGTTCAACGCTACTGACCACGAGCGTCCCGTCGACACAGCTCGATGCTCATAACCTGATGACTGATTTTCCGGGTAGGTAGTCGAGCTGTTCGCTCACGCAAAACAAAAAAAAGGCCAGCGTTAATCCTCGATTTTGGCCGGTGTTCGCGCTCTGGGCGGTTTTGACGAGTGGCAACACAATCTGTCTTCGTTTGTGCGTTTGATACAGTGTGGCAGACATCGACGCTGTCACAGCATTGGACGCGTTCGCCTCCGGAGAAATAATGAAATTTCCCGCTGATGCGGAGAATCGTGATTAATGAGAAGCGCGTTCGCCCGTGAAAAGCTCGGCTACACGGCCGATTCACCGCGATCAATGTCGATTTCAACACGAGTAGCAAGTGAAATTTTATTTCCCGATGTTGATAGAATCTTCTCTTTTTCACTTTTATTGTCACGTTAGCATTTGAAAATTTTCGTCGTTGTTTGGGGCGAGTAATAAAGTCGTATCCTTTTTTGCAACAAGAAGAAGATAAAATTTGCAATCATAAAACTCATCTTCCATCTTTTTCTCTGGTATTCTGAGAATCGTGGACGTCGAACTGCTCCGTTGAAGATTCGTAACTCGATAAAAATGTATTTATCGTATCTTTTTCCTGAGATCTTCAATTTTATACGAGATGATATATTATACAGCAGGTTTCTTTTAAAAAGAAGACAATCGTAGAACTTCTTTAAATACAGAAAGTAGATAGATACAGTTTAACTTTTGGGTCACGTAGCTTTGTTGTAGAGAGTCGAAATGAAATGTGCTTTGTTCCAGCTTATTTACGGTTATTTACGTAAAATATACGGGATCATTGAAAGAAGATCTCACACAGGGAAACAGGTAAAAGAATCTCGCGTGTAAATCCCTTTTCTCTATCCTGACGTCGCGTCGTCTTTGGATCACTTATTTTCATTTTCTGCTCTTTTCTGGCCGACTGCCTTGCTCTTCATTCTGCACGTCATTCCGTTTTCGCGCACGTACGCTCGGCTATTTGAAGCGCATACGAGCGAGGCCCGTGCCGTTTCGTCGCGAAAAGGGCGGAGATAAGAAGCCCGGTAAGAGGCTTTCTTTAATGAACACCTCGCCGCCTGCGAAAATATAAGCTTACTCGCGGTGATACAACCGACTTGAAGCGAAAGCTCCGAGAAAATTCAATGTATTATTTAGAAATATAAATTGGAAAGAAGTACAATGTAGTTTTATAATTTGTCAAATGAATTTCTTTGAACGATCTGTTCAATTTCGTGAATAAATTTGCTTCGTCAAAGACGGAAGAGATTACGTGTAATTTAATTAAAAGATCTACTATTTAATTCATGCATTGTGAATAAATATATAGCGATGTAATTTTTGTAAGTTTCTGAGCAATTAATTTACATGCTGTTAGTCATTACTATTAAAGCGCGCAAACAGATACAAGGTATCGATGTAGAAATTACACGATGACAAAAATCGAAGTGTAACGAATGCTTCACTCGAGTCCGTTTATAAATTTCCATGAAATAATATTGAATTAATATTATTATAATATTAAATGTTAAGTTTGAAAGATTTTCATGAAACTACCATTAGTCTGCGAGAAAAGATACAAGCTTCTTTCAAACTTCAAAGCTATTAACGATCTTTGCACTTGAATAAGGTGTTGTTTGGTATGTTGCAGGTCGTAATCGGAAATTATGAGGTGGCTGTGGATTATCGTCCTAATAGCTCTGGCGCTGCCAGCGGCTGTGCCACGGAAGACGCATCGTAGCAAGCCGAGTAAGTAGTCACATTTATTTCAATCTCTTCGATTCTTCTTTCTAGCTTTTCTCTGTCAAGAAACTCTTCTCACGCGCGAATCGTTATCAATCGATCAAACCCAATATCTCCATGAATTTTACCGCTATATTTTTCTTGAAATTTCTAGAATACAAGGGATATAGGACAGATGGAGCATTTAATATAAAGGAAAAAAGAACAGGGTCAAGTTGTTCAAATTTTTGTCATGGGTTTCTCTTTTCACTGCTTTTCATGGGCCAGATAGAATGAGTTTTTCGAAAGTTGCACCCGCATTCATTATGCACACCTGTTACAGAAACTCTCAACTTCATCATCCCTAATTTTAGGGTCACGAAAAAAGTACCGATATAAAGTTGGTATAAACAAAGCTCCGCGCACAATGGTAAGTCTGCGAGCGAAGGTACTCGGAGAATTTTGCTATCTGTGAGTCAGATTTACACAAGGCAAAGAAGTCTACAGAAGAATGAAAAATGTCACGAATTTTCTGGTGGATTGTGTAGAGTGAGGCACACATTTTTCTTCGTAGAAATATGAGGTAAAAATGTGCAGAAGGTAAAATGCAGTTTACAATCAGATGTTCGGTTGTTAGTAATAAATTCCCCACATTGTGTAATACACATAGAATAATTTGTTTCTACTACATAGCGGATTTGTTTATTAGCCCATTAAAGACCAATTAGTGAGATGGGGCAAGTTTTATACATATAGCTATTTATTACTTATACAAATGTATAAGAAAGAATATAAATGCTATCAAAATAAATTTCGAAACAAAACTTTATGTTTATGCAACTTTGCCTTTTTAAGGTATATATTCCTACTATTAGTTTGAAGATTGGAACTGTTCCAAACATTTTGCGTATTATACAACATGCATATTATAGTTTCGGCATTTATAAATAGCTGTACTTCTGCACGATTTACATCTTCTCTTTGCTCAAGTACCAACTGTTGTAGCATGCCCTATACGAGCATAACGTATTTTTATGGATAAAGCACTTTTTGTAGGACGGTCATAATTTGTTCCTTCCTCTTAATTAATTTTTAAGTTAGATTGCTCATTTCCAATTTCAAGATCCTCCGAATTTCCTTAAGATCGTAGCTAAATATGATGGAAACTCTAGCCGCGACATCTTAGTATGTGCGAGTTCATGTATTTTCCATGAATTTATAATAACGCTGTTAACCGAATTTATAAACAGAGACCATCACCACTTTTTACATAATGAAGTGTCCCATATTTTGATTATACTCGAAAGTTACACGAGGCTGTGGTACAGAGGCAGTTTTCTTTTCTAGCCTGTGCTAAATATTCTATAGTGCTATTTTTTGTGATCACATTCACAATGGAATAGTCGTTTCACTTCACCACCGCAACTTCAGTTTGCCTTTCGAAAGCAAAGTCGAATGAGCTCCTCTCTTTATTTTTCATAGTTGAAGTGGCTTTCAAATGGCAATTTCCAACGCAGCTTTCGCGAATAGTGCCAGTGGTAAAGAATCCTTGAAGTTTTAGTGTATGAAATAATTAAATTTTCATATAACGAAAAGAAATTGTCAAAAAATATTCGATTGCTCACTCACATTTTCTTCTATATTTCGAACTTTATCTATTAATCCCATAGTTTCGCAAACGCAACGTTATTGATAAACGTAAATAAAATTACATATATACTATTTTGCCGAAATATGAACATTACGATACTAGACATTGCACGCAGGTCTACGAAAAGAGAAAAAGATTATTCCTATTTTTTAAAAAAGATTGGTTTATCCTAATGTTACAAATATTTCAATTTCGTCAAATTTCAAGACATTGTGCGATCTAGGTGGAAGAAAAAATAATAATGAAAAAATACTACGGAAATGTTTGGAACTTACTTTTGCTATTGCAACCTGAAATAGCAAAGTTCAATACCGTGAATTTGCTGACAAAAATTGCGAGTGAAATGTTGCGTTAGCGCAACGTTGGAAGTCAATAGTTTAGTAATCTGAAAAGTTGCGAATGGGAGAGGTGTGTGTATCGAAAATTTCGAAAACTACAATGAAACATACAGTGGGTGTGGTAAAATAAAATGCAATTATATCTGCTATGAAACTCTACAAAAAGGAAACAAAGAGAATTCACAATGCATTTGGAAAATTCCACACCAATTGGAATTTGTTCTTTTCCAATTTTGTCGAAGCATGTAACGAATACAACAAAACGAATACATTGCTCGCTATAAAAACAAAAAGGGAATTCACGCCGATTTTCACAAATTCCACACCCATTGGAATCATTCTCTGTCGAATATATTTCAAACGAAGAATTAAAACATGTAACGAGTACAATGAAATAAGTTCGAATTAGACAGTAGAGCGACGAAAACACGTAATGTACACGAATAGATGAAAATTCATTTCTCTTAAATGATTAGAAAAACAAGAGACAAATTCGCAAAGAATTTTGTAAATTTTACGTATTCATGAAAAAAGAGGAAGGGAAATTCACAATCACAATAATTCATCGAAGAAACGAAAAAACACACAAAGAATTCGTAAATTCTGCGCAATTCACCAATTTATTATACACGTTCAACGTTAGCTCGACTCATCAGAATTTTCACATTTGTCCCGTGTAATCCCATTCCACTAGAATCTAGAAGATAAACGGGGTCGAATAAGTCTTTCAAAGTTCCGACCTATAAGTAGGATCAACTGTTTCGTCTTCGCTGGAGAGAAAAGCTAAATCCAAGCCGAAACCATACTCGCGTGAGAGCTTGGCCTCGCCTAACATGGTTCGAATGTTAAATTAGGGTCAGGGGTTATTAGGGGTCTGGAGATTTTATCAGAACACGTGAGTGGATAAACATCTGATCCCCCGGATGCTGGTGGGTCACCGCGATAAATTAGGGTTGCGAGTAATTTACAAGGAGATGAAGCTGTCGTTGATTAGCCCACGAGGCGGTTCTCTGGCCGTGCGACAATGCGGATTGGTCGATCCGAGAACCAGGCTTCATTCGCGGATAATTTGCGATCATTCGCGGGATATCGTGGATTAACGTCGTCGAGGAGGTCGAACAGGGAATGTGCGTTAGCATCTTGTTTGCTGATAATTGAGGCTTGTTTACAGTAGTGTTACGTAATGGTCATAGGTTTATCGTTGTTATTACGAGGCGTACTCCAGAAATTTCCGATTGGCTATCAACGAAAAGCACAACATTTATTTTCGAATCTATAGTAATTTATGTTCATTGCATTCTATATACCTTAAATTTCTTTACTATCTATTGTAGTTCTTTACTCTTATTGAGATGTTTGTACTAACATTCGTTTTTGTATGCGCGCTTCGTACAGTGATGCCATTTAAAGTGGCAACCAGCGTGATAGTAACTTGCGAAATACCAAACGACGTGACACAACTTCGTTACTTTCCATTCATTTCCCACAAATTTTACGGTCACTTCTCCACGAAGTTATGTCCGGAACCGTCTGAAATTTCGGAAGTTATGTTCGCGCTGGGTATCTTCTTTAGCGGCACCATTTTATGAAGCGCGCATGCAAGAACCGGTGTCTCGCTATGACAATTGTCTCAATAATGGTAGAAATTACGTAGCAAACTAGTTTAAGGTACGTAGAATGATGTTGAAAATTTCTGCTTCGCTTTAATCTTTGTGGATGCGCCTGATATTTGTTATAGTACACGTTAACGCTATTAACCGAGATAGGTTTACACCCGATATTTCAATATCAAATTTCATATTTTTAAATTTCAAGATCATTCAGCGGAACCTTTATCGTTAGTTAAACTTAGGAGAAGTGCGAAGAGATTGAAAAGACGGCCTAATAATAGAAAATCGTTGGACAGGCTGTCTCATAATCTGAAAAATATTTTTGGTTCCACGTCGAAAAGAAGTTGGAACCGGTAAACCGTTCCAGAAATTTTGCCGCTGTGAGAAGAAATCTGAGTGGCTTCGTAGCGAAATCTTGGACGCAGCTGTCGTCGGGAATCTAGCGAAAGAAAATCACCCAATCTGTATTTACCGAGGGCCGGAGTTTGCGAACTATGACGTGAGTAATATCGCTACTGTCGCTCGAACCAAGTTGAATTTTCGTTACCATTAATCACAGCAAAATTCTTACCCTACGAAATACGCAAGGGCTGCTACTCGTGACTCGAAGATACAATGACTCGGTAAATGCGAATAGAAACTGTTCCTGAGTTTTCGAACGTTTCCAGAGTCGATGAAGGAAGTGAAACTTTCTCTTTTCATATCGTTATTTCATTCCGCATATTTTATGAATTATTATATTACTAACATTATATTTCTTTTAATCGAAACACATATTTTCTATTTATTTCTACGAATTCTAATGTGTTGAAATAAAATTTTCATCTAATTTTCCATTAAAACGCCAAAATTTTGACAATACACAAGTCGATCATGAACCGCTAGGTTCGCTATTTTTTCTATCTTTACGTTCTCTAAAAAGATGGAATTTTTCAATGGGATGTGATGAGCAATTTAACGCGCCGAAAAACTTTTTAATTAAAATAATAATTTTGGGACACGCGAAGGTAAGAAAAATGGGTTTCGTGTTTGCTCTGTTAATGGACTCGTCGATAAAGTTACTCAGGTTCTTAGATAAAAGGATGGTCGGTGTTAGGAAAATGTTCCATTCAAAGGAACCCTTAATTAGACGCTGAATTTATGTGGAATGGAGATTCTGTGAAAATGGTGGAAACTTTGTAGAAAATCGTGTAAGGTATTATCATGAAATGATAAAATGTAAAATAGGCGAGTGATTTAATAAAATTAAGAATTCGAGTTGTGTCTTTGATCGAATAAAATCTGTCTTAAATTACTTATGTGATAGTAACGTAGTAGTAAGAAACTACCCAAAGTGCTCGAAACCACGAAACTACATAAACAGAACTGAATAACTTTTAGAAATTTATTTTTTCTTTTTATTCTCACGAACAAACGCGATTAAGATTTCATAATACTTTAAGATTAAGATTTTAATAACTTAAGATTTTATAATATATTTTACTTTAAATATTTTAAAGAAAAAAGTAAAAAAAGAGGCAAGCTGATGATACGACAGAATTGCAACAAACTGTTCTCATAATACAAGAAAAATTCTTGATACTATGTAAATCTCGCTACTACGGATCTTCGAATCACGCGACCAATTTTCGAAATAATTTTAGAAAGCTAGAAGTGCATGGGAGTTGACGAGCTTTTTTACGAGCATTCCCTTATATCGGTTATTAGCCGGTGTTAGCTGGTTACACGCGTCGCTTTACAAATGTATTTACAGTCAACGTTACGGAAGTAAAATATGATCGCCCGTTCAGATCCGGTGATATAGGGCGTTTTTATAATAGACGCGTTCCCGCTGGCTTCATTGTTGAACGGTAATTGGACAAAAATTACACGGGCAACCCGTGTATCACGGCTTAACGCACATGGCAAGTGTTCGTTCACATTAAAATAAGTGTCATCCATTGTTCGGGGACCCGATATAACTTCGTTTAATGGCGCGCCTTTCGTTTTCTCGTTCGACGATGAAATAAGCCATTGTGGGAATTTCTTTTATATAAATCTCTTTCTCCGAGAATTGAGTGACCGTTTCCATAAAAGCTTGTATTTTCAGTTTTTAAGTGTATCAGTATTTTAGTGGTATCGGTAGTATTTTAAGAATTTCCGTGAGATACACGAAAGTTTAGGAAATTAGTATTTCGAGGTGTATACTGGGAAGATAAACTTATTCTTTAAACGATTTCAATATCTTTTGTTCTGTCGCTGATAATGTCGAGAACTATAGCAATCTCTCGAGATGTAGGTACTTTACGTCTCATAGCAGCATAATGGAACTTTTCAATTATCCATCCTTAGCTGTAATAAAAACTTGAAAGCACTCGATCATAAACCGTTTGATGCGTTAAAAGAGTTCAGATATTGCTTGAACTTACGTAGGTTATTTCCCGACGTTTTTTTGATGCACTTTTTATGGAATAAAAAAGAGAGCTCCGATTTGAGGCCAACTCTTATGAATTCTAAATATGAAAATCTAAGTTAGTCGAAAGATATCACGACTTTTTTAATTGATCTAAAATATAATGGAAAAATCACGCCAATATCGTGAGTTTAGCATCGTCTTAATTATTCAAGAAATATCTTCGCGAATCGTGCATGGTCCACAGATGAAAATCCGAGACACGCGTTATCACAAATCAAATGTGTTCAAACGCAACAGTTTAGTTTGCACAATCCTTCCGATGCCTCACCGCAATCGACAGAAATGTTCAGGAAGAAGCAACGTCCTTTCCGAAGGTTGCCATTCGGCGCCATTTGGAAAATCGCATGTCCCGTCTCAATTTCGAACGTGAGTCTCTGTTCCGTCTGTTTCCCTTCGACAAAGCGATTCGCGAAACGCGGAATCGCGGAGCAGCAAACAGGGGTAAAGGATATGAAAATAGAACGTTATTGCCCTGTTTGGAGTTGGCGGCGCTGTCGATATTCCCCTTTAAAGCGGACATTTGTTCCATGGGCGAAAGGGAAGGAAATGGAGCAACGCGCGTAAAGAGAGGGGAGGGTGAAAGACAGAGGGAAAAGGGAAAAAGAGGACTTTTATTGACAAGGAATATCGGTTATCGAGACGTTGTTGAGAGGAACGTTTGCCTCTGCTTTCAGCGCCAAGGCTGTATGGGGACAGAGTGCCTGTCAAGCTACTAAGAACGAACAGCGGCAGGGTCCGACAGAAGATCGTCGACACGCATAACTATTTTCGCACGCAAGTCAATCCTCCAGCGGCTAATATGCTCGCCATGGTGAGTCACTTGCAACTTTATCGTTACACTTGAAATTTCATTGCTTACCTTGTAGTTTATTTTTTAAATCAATCGTATTACGTTATTATTTTATTGTTAATTTTATTAATTTATTAATCATTCACTAACATGATTTTTATTTATGACGTTGTCTTAAGAGAGAAAGTAAATTTAAAGGAAGGTATAGAGTAAAATTTATACTTTGAATAAAATTAGAATGGAAAGGCAGGGGAGTAAGTTGTCAACGATTGTTAATTCCGCCCTTTGCAATTGACTTCGCAGTACTCCATTTTAATTGAAAATTTCAGATTAGTTTGTACAACGATTTCCTGATTAACAGATTTAATTGAAACCGAGGGGAGGGCCGGTTGAATTAAGATTTCCAGGCGGACGATTAAAATTATATTTGCATACGAAATGATTACCTTGAAGCGTATATCTTCTCATAATTTTCAACTTAAATGTTCTTCATTATTTCAGACACGGTAATGCTAACAAATTTCTCTCGATCTTCCCTTCTTTGCAAATATCGTTATCTCTGTTATTTTTACATTATTACTAATTATGTAATTAACAATATGGTGCCAGTACTTTGATTACAAAAATTTAAGCTTGAATATACCTAAGGGGATTCAAGAATTCTGCTCACGTATGTGATATTTGTACGTGATCTATTTTTTAAATTCAACTAATTTCTAAATGTTATCATTTATCAATTCTCGATTATTGTTTATTAGCTTTTAGCTATTCCTTTTTTATCATTAATTACTTTTCAAATAAGCAACAACGTGAAAGTGTGATTGCACGTTCAATCGTCTATTAAAATGCCCCTAAAATTCACCGGACCGTAATTCCAAATCTATCAACACCAACTCCCCATAACTCAAGCCGTCAGAAGCAGCAATTCTTCCCCTTTAACCCAGTTTTTGTTTCACGTCGAACTGACTTTCCGTACCCGAGATATCGTTCGTTCGAAGCGAAGCATAATTTCGAGCGGTTCGGTGTCGTTATCTTTCTCTCTCTCCCGCTCTAATGCTGACCTATCCCAAGCGCAGCACCTGTGCGCTGGCCAGCGACAGACGCCGAGTCAGCGTCTTTTTTATTGCTACTACCCCCACTGGTGCCCACAACTACTAGGGAACGTACGCATTCCCAGGAAAAAAAGTGGGTCACGGCGTTTCCAAGAATTTCCACCGCCATTCATCGTCGGCGCGTTCGTGCATTTTAACAGAGCGAGCTTTCGATGCGAGGGATCGGGATATCGACGTGAAACAAAGCGCGGTACACGCTGAAGCAAGGTTCTTTCCTCTATATTCGCGGAGATAGGAGATGATTTCTTTGATGAAATTTCCGAGTTTTTGGTTTGTCTCTTTTACAACCGGATCTTTCTACGAGGAAACAAGAAAAAGGAATTTTGGTTAACGAAGATCTTTTCTTACGATGGATGGAATGGAAATTTACGATTCTTGTTAATAATTGGTATTGTGATCGTCCTAGCTGCGTTGGACATTCTGTATTTGTCTAAACATAATTATAAACAGGAAATTTAATGCCGAGGGAACGATTGAGGAAATGTTGCTGTTGCAGTAACGTAACAGAATACATTGTTATGAAAGAAAGTTGCAAACTTTGAGTTAAAATTTTGAGATAAAAATTAAATGCTTCAGAGCTTAAGAATTTTTTAATAAAGAAATTTTAATTAAAACATTTTACTATATCTTCGCTTCGCTTCTTGATTAAAAAATTGTTCAGATCAATTTAGCGAATAACGAGTTTTAGTTGTACACAGTCTGCTGTCCGAATTTATTTTTTCCATTTTTTATTTATTTTTTATATTTTGTTATAGGAATTTTATGTAAAATGTTAATTTTCATGTTTAAAACATTTTTTTTCAGTTGAGCTGATAAAATCGATACTAAATTTTGTTTGAAATCGACATTAGTATCTTGATTAAATTTAGAATTATTCTATGCAAACGATGGTATCGTTTTCTCATTCACGATTTCCAAAATCTTCTTAATGAAAACGAAATCAATAAGTAAGAAAAAGAAACACATAAAAAAAAAATAGAGAAACAAAGGAAATCGATATTCCGTTAGTCTTATCGTGAAAATGGAAATTACTTTTGGATCATGTTTATCCCAGTAAAACCAGCATTAAACTTTACGTACGAACTGCAGTTTACATAATCAGGACCGCGAAACTACTTTCCCTATAAACAACGTTGTTTCCCTCCGATTGTATACTCCACGTTTGGTTTTGGCAATGCCATTGAAGTTTCATTCGATATTTTTTTGCTGTTAAACGTTAAAGGAAAAGCGTGTAGTTACGAAATTTCATAAAATAAAAGTCAATTTATCGCTGAGAGAAGAAAACAGTGATTTTAAATTCTAAATATACGGTGAATTCTAAATTCTTTCTCACAAGAATACGTGTATTTCTCGACTAAAACATCTAATTAGTCTTATGTTTGAAATGATAAAAATAAGATATATTTATGAGTAATTTATATTCACTTTAGTTCATAAGTACACTACTTGTACATATTATCTAATATTTAATTTACAAAGCTTACGCATTTCACGCTCCATTACCTCAGCCAAAGGCACTAAACCAAAACTACCCTTCCAAAAACATCACAACATGCTTACATCCTCGCTGTAAGTAAATCAATTGCATTTACCAACGAGTCGTAGCGAATTCGATTATTTTTGTGGCGTGACGAAGCACGAGTAGTAAAGCCCGGTGTAACATTGGTAGCTTTGAACAAGCCGGTGGTGAATCGTTCGCCGTTTGAGCGAGTGGAAACATTTGTAACAGGCGTCGGTTTAACGATCCCAAGCTTCTCTCGCCGCGACGGACGAATTCTCTCTCGCCGAGGCAATGAGCCGCGTTTTCTTTCCTAAAAAACCGAGCAGTTGCTTTTGTCAGGGTGGCTAACGAAGCGTGGAAGAGACACAAAGGGATTCCGGCCTTCCCGCCTTCATTTGATAAAATTCCACCTGCCACGAGGAAACGTGATTCTAGTACGCGATTCGTTGTTATAATTGAGATTCTTTTTTTTTTTTTTTTTAATAATTGAAAGCGAATCTTTGAAATTGGGAATTATATTTGAAAATAATATAAGGGCATTTTCGAGATATCGGATAATCTATAGGTGATGGATATGCAGAGCTTTACTGAAGATAATACCAGTTCAGTTAATATGGGACTCGATTATTTTTCTATTAGCAGACTGTCCGATGTTCATGTACTTCTATATTTTTGATCAACATAGAAGCTCCGATCGTGTAAATCTTTATGTCGCAATACGATTCCTTCGTATCTCTATTCAAGTAATTGCAAACATCTCGAATATTAATGTTTCACAAAATTTCATATCCTTTTCTAGAAAATTTGTCGAATATTCAAATTCTATGTTATAGTAAACAGTTTTATGTAGAAATATTCCGTATTGTTATTCAAATAAATAATCACGAACATCGGAATTGGATTTTGAACATCCATCGAATCGGATATTTTCTGAATATTCGCGAATCAACTTTTTATAGCTTATTTAAAAGTTACTGATCTAACACAAAAGTTTTAAATATACGATTTTTATATCGTATCCTATAGAAACAATTCCATGTGGAAATATCTCATGTATTTTTATTTACAAATAAATTTTCGATTTGGTTCACGTTGACGTGGAATACAGTAGCTCGTCACCAAAATCAATCTCGTTACAGAGCGTTTTGTTCATTCAACATCCGAAACAATTACTTCGCGTTTGCCATTAAACACGTTTCACTATCGTAACAACGGATTGTACGGTTACCGTGGAAGCTTTATAGCTCGCGTCAAATGATGAATTTTAAGTTGATTGCCGGTAAAACCAAAATGGACGATCGTTACGTTGTTTCGCGGATATTTCCTGCTATTACGGCTAATGCATAATAAATAATCTCATAAGTCATGCCCTGATCCTGATTATTCACGGGCAACGCATTAACGATGATGAATCCCTGCGGTTGAAGTACCAGCATTCGTTATTGTCAAATAACATTGGAACGCGCTGCTGTTCATCAGCCAGACTTTCAAGCCATTTAATTACTCATGGACAGGAGAATACTCAATTTTAATCAAGACATGGAACGTTCGAAACCACGTGTATGATTCTCAACTAAAATTAACACGCGATAAATATTAACAACTGTTTCGGAAATAAAATAGGACATTTAAATATTTTAAATCAGCTTTGAAAACCGCCCTTGTGTTTCACTGTTGTAGTATGGTATCTTTCTCTAACAGTGCAGCGTGACAAACATTTTTCTCCGTTGAAAGTTTTACATCTGTAAACTAGTCTATGACACAAAACATGTTAAAGAACTCCATAACTCTACAAAATCTACATAATTTTTCTGTATTCTATACTTTTGAAGTTTCAGACCTCGACCTTGTGAAAACTTCATAACTTTCTAAATGTAACTCAATTTGTAAGTTTCCATATTCCGTTCACGTTCCACAATCTTCTTCGTTGGAAGAAGAATTAATTAAAGAATTTAACATAATTTCTAAAATTTTATACACGATTAAAAAATTCCACGAATATATCTGTCATTATCACCACATATAAACCTAAATATATTACACAAAGATATCTTTAATTAAAACAATATGATAATAAATTAATAGGTAAGTACGTACATATGATCATGTTTCTATTTTAATAAAGGTGAATATTAATTTCGCTAAAGATAGCTGTATGTTTCTGATAATCCTAAACAAAAAAAAAAAAAAAAAAAAAAACAAACCAAAAAGTCGAAAGCTATCATTTTGACGAATTTAGAAGTTATAGTGTTAAAAAGAGAAAGAGAGAGATAACAGTTACTTCCACAGAATTCTAATTCTAAACACCAACACTAGCACAAACATCGTATCATTATACGTTTCCAAATCTCATAAAGTGAATCAACCGCTTCGAGGAAAGTTGGTAATTTCCGCGATGCAGCGCGATTTTCATTAACAAAAGTTGGAACGCAAGGAGCTTATCCGTTCGTTCGGAGGCAATAACAGAGGAAACAATCTGGAAGAGTAGAAAATGCGGGAACGATTCGGTAATAACGTTGAAAGCCGTATAATTCAATTTTTCGACTTCCGAACGATGCAATCACAGACGAGGTATAGACGTGACATTCAGTGTTTTTTCGTGTTTCACGAAAGAGCGAAACAATCATCAAAATTTCAGAAATATGTTAAAACTAAGTAAGACTTAAAACTAATTCTAAAATTTAAAATTAAGACCCAAAAATCAAGGTTTAAAACGAAGACAATAAGACTAAAACTTGAAACGAAGAATAAAATCCCTACTCGTCTCTCGTCGTCCACCAATGAGACTTAAAATTAACTTAATCTAGATCTTAGAACTAAAACCTACTTAATTTAATGTACATTAGATAGCAGCTCTACTGGCAGCCTCTCGCATCAAAGATCTCCACTTAAAGCGAAATTAAGCTATAAATACTTTGTTAAATCAATCGTTCTATTTAATAATTTAGTATTAGAAAGGATTAGATAAAGGAGCTTTTAACTTTTTGCTCTATGTTAGGCAATGTATCTTGGTAGAGAGACGTGCACCATGGACTTAACCTAGATATATCTGTTTTAAAATCAACTAGAACTTGAATATACGTATCTCACAATGTTTCTGTGATATTCCTTGCGTCCCACGATGGATGCTAATAATTTACTGAGGCATAAGATCTCCCTTATGATTAATTAAGGTTAAGACGCACGCATCCCACATTAGCTGCCTCAGTTGAAAGTTAAAACTAATACATATAAAACTTAAAAGTAAGCATATAGCACGCAACTCTCCATAATCTCTACATGATATACGTGTATATTATATGGAATCGTTATATATGTAGTATCTAAATGGGTCTTAGAGAGAAAGGACAAGTAATGATGTTTTGATTTAATATATATATATTCGAAGCAACGAAATGATTACAATGCTGTTCTACGTTCTATTCTCGCATGCGGCTTTCTGCTTCCCAATTCAAGCTCTGCCCACTCCGCACACTCCACACGCTCTGCACGCTCTACACGCTCTGCACACTCTGCACACTCTACACCCTCTACACACTCTACCTTTTCCCGTTCTTCGGAACAGGTATCCCGAAACCCCCGTGGTCAAGGTTACGCAGCCTTTTCACGAAAACTGTCCACTTAAAGAACCCAACGGTACATTGATGCTAAACGGTACTTTGTTTACAGTTCGGCCGATACCTTAGGCCTTTTGGCCCCGATACTACATATATATTATATTATATTATATTATAAATGAATAAATAAATAAATAAATACACACACATGTATATATAACGATTACACAAATCTTTATAAACTTCAAAGCAAGCATACACCACGTAACATTCATCTTCCATACAAAGATTATACAGATCATTATAAAGGTTATTAAAACTAATTAATTAAAACTAAGACGCACGCGCCCCACGATGTCCTTGCGGTATTCCACAGGCGTTGGCATGAAGGATTGTCAGTTCAACGAAAAGACTCCGAAAAAACTTTTGCATGATCTACACTGGACTATGTTAGCGTAGTAATGATAATAAAATAATGTAAAGAAAGGGGAAGATGACGTGAAGACTAATCTTTGAAAAACGATGCCAATTACCAGGTCTCACCATGAGCAGGTAATTACGAGACTTGCTCACGAGTCACTCAAAATTGCTTGCAAATCTCGACATTCAAGCTGTTGGGAAGAATGTCGAGTTCTGAGCCTAAGCTGTGAAACACCTATCTCCTACGCAGCGCTTACATGAATATTACATGAATACAAACTTAAAATAACGCATGCATCACACAATATCTACTTCCTACACAACGCTCACGTGAATTTTATAATCTTAAAATAAGGCACACACGACACAACAGCTATCTTCCACGCAATTACGCCGATCGTTATGAACAGTATCAAAGATACATTTGTCTAACGTGAAACGGCGGAAAGAAAACGAAATGTAATTTCATGTCTCGCAAAGGGGAATTCGAGTCGTTCTATTAAACTCTAACTTTCAAAATATCGGAAAATTGTAAACTCTGACCTGAGTTAACTGAACTTTCCTTAAAAAGAGGGAAGACAAAAAGGATAACGATCATTCAGAGAATAAAAGAAAAATCGTAACGTGCCCGGAACGAACGAGATCACGATCTCTCGAAAGAAGCAAGGAACATACGTGATGCATTCCCGTGCACAATATAACACTAAATTTCGGCGGAAGGTTCAAAGATTGGCCGTCACTCGATCCCTGCTTCGCCGTTCGAAATTTACGCGAACCACGGTTGAAGTCATCGACCGATGATGCCGCGGTCACTCAGCCAAGGATCGAGCGTGCGGGTCTGTAATCTGACACACTTCAAATGAACAAGTGGGGATCCCGATGAGAGGAACCACTGATTAGGATTACGAGGAACTTGCCCCAACTGAACTAGAAGGGTCCACTCCCAGTGGGAGGAACTCGCCGAACAAGATTACGAAGTACATCAAATTACAGATTCTAACCCTGTCTGAGTACCGAAGTACCAATTGGGCAGAGTCGCATATCCTTGACTGGACTTTGCGAGTACCATCGGCTCGACGATAACCCTCGCGACTCGACGCAATAAGCGAACAGTTATCGAGCAGTCACTAAAACAAAGGTGTCCTTCGGCCGACTTACGAATACAAGGGAATCTCAAGTACACGTTGACCGACGCGCGAACGAGTACGCTGTGCAATAGATAGAAGGAATGCAATAGATGAACGATAGCGAACCAATAAATCTTGAGAACAATTTGTATTATGTAATCAGCGAGAGGGGCGGAAGAAAATAGATTTTTATTTTTCGTTGCAAGTTCGATAAGCGTCGTTGTACATAATGGGATGGCGATGGGCTTAACGTAGGTATCTATCTTATAATTCGTTAAAGCTAAAACGCGCTCGTTCCACGATGTTCCCGAGATATACCACGGCGTCCTATGGCGATCCACGGGATCCTAGGATGTCCCACGATGCCCTCACGGCTGGTACCAGTCCAGTTTAGATCAGGAAACTCCGAAAAGAATTTTCGATAACCTAGATCGGGGTGTATTAAAGTAGTTGCTAGCTTGATATCGTTTTTCTGATAGTAATACTCGGAAATAGTAATATGTGTATCGTTTTACAAATGACAATATGCCTGTAATATTAATGTTAATATTATATTAACTGTCTAATATTTACAATAGTATTTCGAGATATTAATATTTGGAAAATGATACTACTTACTAGGGCCCACTACGGGGAGGCAAATACTCTCGGATCTCATTACATATCATAAATTGGCAATTATATTTATCGATAAAATATCTATCTATAAAATATCTATAAAATATCTATCTATAAAATATCTTATCCTACGTTGCATTAGATTTTATTTGTTTCAATTTAATGTATAATTGGAGAGAAGGAAATGGATTCGAGAATAGATTTCTGAATAGACTATGGATAGATTACGTAAAAGGTTCTTAAACATGCTTCGTATTATACTTGGTTCACGAGTAATTGTCATTCATGTTATCGAGAGCAAAAGATATAAAACTATTGGATAGTAAAGAATTAGTTAGTATTGAAATTTATTAATTAGAACCTGAATGTATCGAAGAGGTTTGTGCTGTACGTGATTTTAATATGAGTATATCTATAAGTGTGTGAGCGAGAGTAAAGGTTATTATCAAAATATATCTTACAGGTTAGTATTATCTATTCATAAAATATAGATCATTCATACGCAATATTATATCTTATTATTAATTATAATATGATATCTGATTTGTTAAAGGGAATAGGGTACAGTACGTAGAAAATTGTTCAGGACATTTAACTGCATCATATTTGGTTCTCAAATATTTTATCAAATAATTTTATCAATTATGTTTTCAAAAGCAGAGAATGCTACAGATTATGACAATAAGTCGAAATTCATTAAGACAAAAATAAAATCTGTAAATCACTCTGTCAGGTTTGTACAAGAGGATAAAGATGCGTTTCAAATATCTTTCAATAAAGATATATTATATGTTCTTAGTTATTGAAATGTATACATACTGATAGAATTCGTATTAAACCTGTATCTGAGCTCAAATAATCATATTTGAAGATTTGAACTCATCGCCAAAGGAAGCAAACCATGCGGCTTACCAATAGTATTATACATGCATGATTGGATGGCGAGATTTCGTGGTCCTTGATTTGATTACAGTTGCCTCCTCAAGTCCATGAAAACGGTTTAATTCTTTGGCCTTGAGCGGACACGAAGAGTTAAATTCCCTAGTCAAAAATTAAGTAAAGTATTTAACATTCAAAACTAGAATTAAATAGAAATAAAACATCATTTGAAAGATTTTAAGGTTTTAATTAATAGTAAATGAAATAAAATAAATCATTAATTTAATTTTTACAAATTAATAGCATTTTAGTATAAATTAATGATACAATTGTCAAAAATTAATGGAATAATTGTCTGAAATTAATGATATATATTTATAAATTAGCAATAGAGTTGTTTTAAATTAGTGGCACAAGTGCCTTATATAAGCGGTATATTTTCAAGTCTATGTGTATCAGACTGCACGTATGATGAATTGATGTATACACATTAACGATTTTTGTTGATGTCATAAAAAATGATTTTTCTATCGTAACATAATCAAATTTAAATGTTATAAATTAATGGCTTTAATGCTGCTAATCACTTTTTTAAATGTAATATCAAATGAATAACTAAATTGTTAGTAAGTAAAAAAAAATTTGTTTGCGATATTCACGGTACGGAAATAGAAACGAAAATCACCACTTTACATATATACCCGGTGACATACTCTTTTCAATGTTCCGTATGGTTGGTCGAACGATCTTTCCCGATGTTATGAAAAATGATTGTTCTGTTATAATTGAATCAAATTTAATAACTTTTAAATGTTTATTGTAATTTAGCACTTTCAACAATTTATTGCAGTAATTTTTGTATAATTTTTATATTTCTTACGAACTAAAGCTAAATTTACTCTTTCTATGGTCTAGTTTCTGACATAGAACTGTGCTAATTTATATTAAATGTCAGTTTATGACAAAAATAATTGTAGTATAATAGCCAAACATGAAGTGTAACGGTGGTGAACAGTGTTCACCTATCCTAAAGTAGAAAGAATTCGTATAAGTAATTACAGATTTGTTGGAACTCCTGTACAAGATTTTTCCGAGATATTTCTTGTTGAAAATAATTAGTACAGTGTTGTACTATTACTACTAATTATTATTTTACAATTACAATAAGATTCTTGTCAAAACATTTCGGCGTTAATTACCGTTTGAATGATAGTTGCATCAGCGCCTTTGATTATATTGCGCGTATAAAAGTATAATTTCATTCATTCGTAGATGGATTTCACACTTTTGGTTCGATGAGAATTACGTTAAAAAACATCTACAGAAAGCTTAATATCATTTCATGTCATAAACGCCAATGTAAAACGAATCTATTTCCTTAAGTATAAGAAAGTATGTAAGAGGAAAACGATATCTTTGCCGACTAACGAAACTAATTTTATAAATTACAATTGACTCTAACTCGTTCTACGAATTCGTTGCAGGAATATGCAGATTTATCTGGAATTTCTG
Source organism: Bombus terrestris (assembly GCF_910591885.1). Classification (NCBI taxonomy): domain Eukaryota; kingdom Metazoa; phylum Arthropoda; class Insecta; order Hymenoptera; family Apidae; genus Bombus; species Bombus terrestris. The sequence continues at coordinate 19,153,782 of NC_063271.1, read as the reverse complement.
TTTAATACAAATTACACAGACTGCTTTATTTCAAAGTTGGATTTCATTTGTTAAATGCAGGCTTCATTCCATTAACGCATCCTGCTCGCGATGTTCTGTAATTGTTTTAACTACACGGACGTAAGATAATTGAACTAATTGTATTCTGCAAAGGCTCTGTAAAATTTCAACGGAACAAAATTGGGTGATTTTTTTATTTGCATTTATCACACGTTTAATCAAAAAGAAAGTTAAGTTTCATGGACATTTTCTGAATTTTTAATTTATGCACCAGCATGACATTTTATTTGCAATTTCTGCGATCATTTTACATTATCAAATTCTGCTTTTTAATATTGTCGCCATAAAATGTAGTTTCGAGGATTCCTTTGATACTATTTCATCGCTATTTCTTCCTCCTAGATTTTATAATTTCACGAAATTTAAATAAAGTAATAAACTATTGCTTGATATTTAATATAGTAACTGAAGCGTAAGATCTTATCTCGAAGAGTTCACACAGTGCCTAATGCCACTAGTACCTACGTAAACATATCCACGTTCCTCTAATAAATAGTATATCTTAATAAACTCTCGTTTACGAGCGGTTCGTTACGAGCATACCGTCACGATGCCGACGCGACGACGCATTCACGACGCCACGGTATCATTCTAATCTTCATGTGAGGAACAGGGCTGGCAAATTCGCGGGGCTCGTAGAGAAAAGTCATTCCCTCTTCGAGATGTTCGTGTAAAAGTGCTTAACGCCGCGGTTCGATGGCCGGACGCGAGTATCGTAAGGTCGTGGCGAGTTATAAATTTTTATGAGGAAACTCGGATCGCTCTCGCGTTAAAGCGATACCGGGGTGAAAATTAACGGGCTCCGAATAAACGAAGTGGCACTTGGTTACCGTCGCTTTCGTTTCATGGAGGGAACCTACGAAGGGGTTCTTCGATAAATTTCTGTGGAGATTGTATCGCGAAGTGGATGTGAAGGGATCGTGCTGGTTATGAGGCCATTTGAGATTGTGCTTTAAAGGGATTTTCATCTTCAAAATAGCCGGGCAATGACTTTTTTATATTTCTCGTGCTTACTGCTGTTTTCTAGATATAACGTAAATACATTATTGAAAATTGATTAAGGAATTTTAACAATTGAGGAAATAGCTCTTCGCTGGTTTTTCAATTTACAAATCAAATGAAAATTTTAAAAGATTTTCATTTCCTAAACATTTAACAAGCGTATTTATTTATTTATTATAAATGTTTCTTATTTTATTATAAGTGTCTCTAACGATGATTCTCTAATAATTATGAACAGGAGTATATGACACGTAATATGACCAGGAAATGTTATATTGTTTCAGAAGTGGCATCCAGGTTTGGGTAAAGCTGCACAGAAATGGGCTAATCGATGCCTCGGTTTGGTACATGACAATGCAACCGGCCGATATTTGGATGATTTCGGGTCGAGTGGGCAAAATATCTTTATTACAACAAGAAGGACGCTATGGTGAGTTTAAACATTTTCAAGTAAGATTACATATTCCTGCATGCAATGGGCAATCAAAGTCATATCAGCTTAATCTAATCCTCGACGTTCTTCGAGCAAAACAATGGACTTGATCAAATTCATGGAAATATTACAAGCATTGCGTCACTTCATAGAATCTTAAAATAATTAAATTTTTGTAGGAAAGTGATATAGTAACGTCTTGTGCCTTCAAATTTATTCCAAACTTCGTTTGAAGACATCGAAGATCGCGGTGCTTCAATAGAAAAGCCCGTTATTATTCAGACAAGGAAGTTTCGGATGATTTAGAGCTAAAATGTATCAGAAAGTACGTTTAACGTTTAACTAATATCCACCAATCTATTTTTCTAAATCAGAAAGAAGCGAATATAAATAAGTTATGAATATTTCTATTTGAATTTGATTTTCTTATTGCATCATGAAATTTTCAAATTTTCACATTTACAAAATTATGCAAAAGAAGCTAAGCTATGTATGTATTTCGCAGCGAGCGTATCTTATTCTAGCATCTACAAACCTTTCATCCCTGTAAGGGCTTAAAATTCTTTATTATTCAAATTTACTTCAAAAGATCTTTCGTGGATTGTACGCATAATGTATTCGTGCCCCAGAGGAAGATATTCTCACTGCAGGGGATGATTGTCCCCGTGGTGCTCCAATAACCGCAGAATTCTGGCGCATAGGGCATAGAATTTCGAGTAGAGTGCACCACAAAACGCAGACAAAGGCAGATCCTTATTTCCGTATAATTGCCACATCGATACCTTTCAATTAAGTCGTTAACTATCGTTGTTACTACCAAAGAATTTACTTGTGCAATATTATTATTTCAAGTTTCGAGCGAAGAGAGTTACAGTGTTTGACTAACATATTAGAGTATTACAATTTATCGAGAAAGTTAGATTTTTTTCTGGACTAGAAGATTTGAGTGTCTTAACACTAGGTTTACGGGACCCGTCAATTTGACGGATTTCGAACTTTGAACTGAAATATCTCAAAAACCATAGCACCAATTTTAACCATTTTGCATCGTAAATTAATCATTTCATCTAAAGAATTTATACACAAAATTATTTTTTCCTAGGCTTTCTAATTTTTGAAATCTGTATGTGGTATACCTATCTCTACGGGACCCGTCAAATTGACGGGTAAACGAAAATACGCATTTTTCTTTAAAAAATCGATTTATTCAAATTAAATCTGAAAGGAACAATATTAGGCTTCACATTTAAATAAATTATTAATAAATAAAAAGTCTTTTTTTTAAATTATCACTAAAAAAATAACAATAACATTAACAGTACAGGCTAATCATATCTATTGAGCACATTTTTTGCAAATATACTGAGTATTGTTTGTGCATTTTCCACATACGATCTTTTTGCAATATAAACAATAATTATTACTTCTATTTTTTTTGCAATAATCCACTTGGCAACTTTTTCGCACTTCTGACGTTGAAGGTGACAGAAATGAAGCGTCTAATCTTTGGCAAATGTTGTCCTTGTTTTCTTCAGTTAATTCCTCGGCTAAACAAAATATGAATTCCTTTCTGGATATTTTCGATCTGGTACACTCTTTATATAGTATCCACGCGTTTATCGCTGCCAAATCCAAAATATTGAAAAAGACTTGAAGGGACCATCGGAAACTCCTTGCTTTTACGCTATATTTGCGTGCCATTTGGTCAACACCATACTTTGTTTTATTGTAAAAAGCAATGGTTTCTGGAACACGTTTATAATTATCTTCTATTCGTACACCTGTATGTTTGGTGCTTAGAAGGAGGACTTTTACTTTAGATTTACTTTTATACACAGTAAGTGTGCAGTTTTCTGATTTATATAAATTTGAGGAAAACAATGTCATCTTGTCCTTTTTTCTCTTGAGCATCGAGTTTCATCTTGCCCCATATAAGGGAAATCATCCAAAATATATTTTATTTGGACGTCAACTGCTAACCAAAACTTAATGCCAAATTTATGAGGCTTATTCAGTATATATTGCGTAAACCTGCATCAGGCTTTCGTTGGAAATAATTGTTCATCTATTGAGATATTTTCATATGGCTTGTAACAGGCCTGGCTATTACTTATAAATCTGTTCCATATTTCGGATATCAGCGCACATTTATCTGTTTGTAATCTTTCGGAGGCTTTCAATGATCTCGCTTCATATGCGCCCCGGGTATATAGAATTCCTAGAAAACTACGCAACTCAGCAACTGTGATTGTTCAGTCCTTTTTCAAAACTCGATGCGCCTCGGTTTCAGTGCAATCGTTTCCGTGTTCCATTATGTGTCTGTCAATTATTAATTTGAAAGCACTAGTTACATAACCCGACATAATATTTCTCTTAGCATAGCCAGTAGGCCCTGCGATATCCTTGAATATCATACGAACGGGCGTCCTATCGCCTGCTTTCAGTTTTATGCACTATGTCCCGTCAATTGCAATTTCAATTTTACCTATTACATTTTGGGATATGCTTGGAATGCTCGTCCTTTCATCCTCGGAGTCAGAACTAAAAAGAATAGGCATCCTTTTCTTGTTACGACACACTTTCAAGAAGTGTTCCTCTTCACTATCCGAAGATCCTTCTATGTCTCCACTTTCGATGTATTCAAAGCTTTCACTGTCAGCTTCGCTTTGGCCTAATTCATACTGATCTTCTTCGGAGGTATCCTCAGAACAATCTTCATTGATGTTGACATTTTGTCCAATATCTTATTATATTTCTTGAATTTACTGATGATTGCTAGAAAAGGGGGATTGTTCAAAATAAGAAAATACTGTGCCCAAATTCAATTATCCTATTGTAAATACAATAAGTGGAGACAATAATGGGAAATGTCTACGATAACTGAAACTTTTGCACACTATCTTTGAAAAACGGATTATTTATGAAATCAGCTAAGCCGTCAATTTGAGGGGTCTCGTAGAGATAGATATACTACATACAGATTTCAAAAATTAGAAAGCCTAGGAAAAGATAATTTCTTGCATAAATTCTTTAGATGAAGTGATTAATTTACGATGCAAAATGGTTAAAATTAATGCTATGGTTTTTGAGATATTTCATTTCGAAGTTCAAAATCCGACAAATTGGCGGGTCGTGTTAATGTTATTGTTATTTTTTTAGTGATAATTTAAAAAAAAGACGTTTTATTTATTAATAATTTATTTAAATGTGAAGCCTAATATTGTTCCTTGCAGTCTTAATTTGAATAAATCGATTTTTTAATGAAAAATGCGTATTTTCGTTTACCCGTCAATTTGACGGGTCCCGTAGAGATAGGTATATACGAAACGCCCGTAAACCTAGTGTTAATATAGCCGAAAATATTTGCTAGTTTTTGGGATTACATTTTACTTTTTGGACTATTGGATTATTCGAAAAGTTCGTAATGAAATTTAAGAAAAATAACCGAAGGCTAAAATAGGGGAAATCAAATTGTTTAAATGATTACTACCAATTTGACTAATGCAATCGATGTAACTTAAAACATTGCTTGCTATCGAGATAATTTATGTAATTTGAAAACAAATGACTTTCCTTCGGAAAGAGTCATTAGCGTCTAGCGGTTCAGAATGCACTCTGCAATTCGTTTAACAAACGTAACAAAGCACTCGAAGTTTCAGTAGAAAAGGAAACCATAGGCCAGACGGAAGCGCATGAGCCGATTCAGAGTTAAAATTCGCCAAGAACTATGTTCATACTACTGCTAAAATTGCGTATAGTTTTGCATCCCTTCGCTACCATTGTATGTAATTTAATAAAATTAAATTCCTTATCTTTCTCATTTGTCATACTACATAAAAATCGCAATTTTATTCAACTTATTCGTAATACAATATCAGGCAGTATCATAAATTTGAAACATTTTAAATATCAATCATACGTTACGTCATTATGTATCATATAAATCGTATATTTGTTATATAATTTATGTAAATTGTATTATATATATATATTGTTTTACGTAGTAATAATTTATAAAAATGAAATTGTTTGATTTCTTTCGTACAGCATTAATCACACTGTACAGTGATTCAGTGCATCTTGTAATTTACCGTAACTAATTCACTTGCAACAAGATTTACATATTTTTATACTCATTATTTGTATCTCTGAATTTCTTTAACGAGTGTTTTAATTATTGGAATTGCCGATGGCAACGGAAAATAATCTCCTGTTTGATACAATAAAACCTCTTATCACAATTACAATCTCTTTCTAATAGCTTTGAGCCGCGTATAAATAAAATTCTATTTGCCACTTTCTACAAAGTTTCAATGTAAGAAATTCTTTTCTAGAAATAGGTAATACATTATTCAGTGGCCTCGTATGAATAAGCCTATAAATACGCGGAAGACCGTAGACTCCCAGTAGAAAAAGCTGTTATTGTTCAGGCACGAAAGTTCCTAGTCTGATTCGAAGTTACGATTCACCAGCATTGTTCTATTTCTGCCTAACGATAACTTGCTTTCGTACTCGCTGGTTTCCTTAGAGACCCACCTGTTGACGTTCAGTGAACAATTGTCGCTGATGTCACTTCCACGTCCTCCTTTGGCGTCGGCAATTCCAATGAAACCATTCGACCGAGTCTATCGTGTTTTTAATTGACTCGATTCTCTTCTTTCGGATTGAAAAGCCTTTCGAACGCTCCTCGCATCTTTCAGTGTACAAAGCGAAGAAGAAACGGCGTTTCAGCCCGAGTAGAATTGTACAATGACGACGAAAGTAAAAGGAAGATGTTAATGTAAATTTGTCAATTGATCGATCGTCCTTTCATTTTCAGGAATTTCGCTATCAGAATGTGGTACATGGAATATAAAGATTTCAAATACGGCAACGAAGAAGTCAACGATTATCGCAAAATCGGCCATTACACTCAAATCGTGTGGGCCACCACACATTTAGTAGGCTGTGGTGTAAGTCATTGCACTGGTGGCAAAGGCCCACTCGGCAAGGACTTTTTCATGTATGTGTGCAACTATGCTCCAAGGTGAGTAAACAACTGTTGACAATTTCAAAATAAGATACCTTGAAATTTCACAATTCTTTTATTTTATAAGCTCGGAAGTCAATCGATTACATTCGAGCAGTATCACTGTGGAATATTTGTATAAAAAAAGTTGGTGAGTCAGATACACCGAGAAATGGCATTCGAAAATTTTCATAGTGAGGCTTGCAATTTGAGAGTTATGCAGTATATGTAACAAATAAAATAATGTTTTATTACCAATCTCGGAACAATTGTTACAATTGTTGATATTCTAACAATTTGTTTCACAAGTTACGAAACTATAGAGCTAGAACTTTAAGTATATAGCTTTGTATGTATTCCCCATAATATCGGATTTCTATGATTCGAAATTTGAGTACCGGGACTGGTTAGAATTTTAAGTACACGTTGAAGTTGGTTCTATCGCATTTGGTGTAAAGGTGCCTACAAGAGAGCCACTTGTCAAGGAACAAAAAGCGCCTATAAAGCGAACAGCGAAAGGAATACAATACGGAGCGGTAACAAAGCTGAAGTACCTTTGCGTGTATTCTCTTCAAGCTTCTCGCAGTTGCCCTGTTCTGTGCGCGCTCTCGTTTCACTGTTTTCGTTTCATTTTTCTCGGTTCTGTGGTTTAGTCGTTTCGAAAACGCGACCGACTGGCTATTATGATTTCCTTTCCAAGCGTCTTATTTAATTTTGCCGACTTCAGAGGGATATTTTCAAAAGCGTGTTAAGGCACGAGGTTGCTCGAATTCGTTTGAAAAACTAAGTTTTCTTTCTCCGAGTAATAGACCGGCAGAGCAATGTAGGTCAGAAATTTTTAATTTTTTATATAATAAGATAGTAGATAAGTAGTAAAATTTTAAGACAAGAGAAAGAAATCAAGTTTGTTCGAGCGGAATATGTTGAATCGTGAAACTTAACTTGTAATGTTGATTTGGTGAAATGTTGAGAAACGTTTGAAACTGAATTAAGGTGAGTTAAAGAGTTCTTAAATACACATATTAATGAATTTTTCACACGCTGTCAATTGATGAAAAACGAACGTAACAGAGTTGTCTTCGCCACGTGTGGTCGCGAGTATCACAGGGAATTACCGCGTGTAGGTAGTCGCAGCTGCTTCCTGCGCCAGGAATTTATGATGGTGGCTCATTGTAATCGAAAAGTTTGCCTGGTACCGCGGCGGAAGGCCACGGGCATAATCCGGAAAATTGCGGTCGAGAAACGAATTTATGACGGCGCTCGACGCGCGTAATTTAAATTCTCTCAGCTTCGTCTCTTTCCCTTCTTTCTTTCCTTCTTTCCTTGTTGTTGGTGCATCGTTCCAAGGAAATATTACCAGTGTACGCGCGTTAGGACTGCCCGGAAGGATAAATAAAGAAAGGAAATTACAAAGGAATTAAAGGGACAGAAAATAAGATAGCGAAGAGGAAATCAAAGGGGAAAACTGGCTGGCGGTGTTTATGAGGTCGACGGATTGTAAAGGAATCTAACTTTCAGGAGGTTGTGAATAGTAGGTACTATAAATTTCACGTCTTAAATGTCGTCATATGTAACGTAATTATAGATACTTATTTGCTATAAGAGATTAAACGTGTGTGTACGAACGTTGGATTTCATATTAACGTAACACGCTATCTGTTCGATGAATCTGACGATTCGTACAATAGTCGTTCATCTTATGTCAGAGTCTTTTATCAGTGTTTCATCAGTCATATTCTGCGAGTTACTGTGTGAGCACTCGCCAAATAGTTGCAACGTAGCCCTCTATGTAAAGAGTATCACGGTTTCATTTGCATCGTCATAATCATAACAGGCTTGCAATCTTGCCGGCAAATCGCGCTCACGGCGCATAATTCGCCTTAAGCTCTGTGTTTTGAACGATTACATTCTAAGATATGTTTATCATGTTGGGTCAACGGCCTGTAAGCGAGAAAATTTATACGATGATAAGTCAAAATAATTTTATTTTATTATAATGTTAAATCAATTATCACACTTTAGCTGGTACGATTAGATATTCCAATAATTATGAATTGTTTTGTTTCCCCAATTTGGATATTTCGTTATTTTCAATATTATAAGTCATTTTCCTAAAACGAGCGTGTTCTATGAAACGAACAGATATTGAAAATGGATTATAACGACGAAATGTAGCACAATTAAAAAACGTGGAAAATGCGAATGTGCAATGAGAGGGTATAACTAAATTGCGTGCATGCTTGTGGAAAAGAAGAGGGAAGATAAAAAGAAGTTGAATCACGAAGTGTACGTTACATTTCGTGTATCTGGTGTTGCTTTTTGTCGACAAGAGGAGCACGTCTTCTCTGAAGAAGACTCTACTTGACGTCTGACCCACTTCTCCGACCTCTCGTGCATGTAGCCACTTTTTGACCACCCTCTATAAACTTCTTCACTATCGCTTCACCAGAATACCACGTTGTTTAGCACCTTGGAGATTGTTTCTATCATTCCTCTCCGTCTATTCGTTATTGTTCACATAGAAGATGATCATGAAAGATCATAAAACTCTACAATAAGATTTTTAAACCCGTAAAAAATCGTAAAATCGTTAATTTTTCAACCACTCGATAAACAGTCAACAAAATTACATTTTTAACACGTTTTAAATTAAATACAGCGATATTTAAGGCATCTGCTTCTGTAATTTGGTCGTAGAATTCCCAGAATCCATTCAATCTGTGTTATTCGATTGGTTTTTTCAATTAATCCGATTCAACCAAGTGTTTACTATTTCAAGAAGAATATTTCCGATAAACCGTTCCCAATTTTTTGCGTGTATACTTTTCAATTCTAAAAATTCTATCTGTCGGCAAGCTCTATAAATATTCTTGGAACTCGAACGATTCAATATAAATTCCTGTATATTATAATGTTCTATTCCAAATATGTTGCATGCTTCGTTTAACAACTACTTTATTCCTTATCTGCTTCATCATTTTACAACGAATATTTTGTTGTTGTTGTTATAGAAATATGTGTTTTTGTTATTGCACGGTATAGTGTGCTACACCGTAGTATTCTAGAATAATATCCCGGAGTAATGCTCTGAAACGTCGTGACGCAAGAGCACATTTTCGAAATTAATTCTATTCCCCTTGGATCGTGTTTCAGGAAAGCTTCTCGAGTTCTTTACGCAACAGCCGCATAAAGTGGACGATTATTCTTTTGAAAATTACGACCGATAACTTGTGCAATTTGTCAGCCGCGTTTTAAGAAATTAATTTTCAAACCACTTACATAAAAACCAGTATTAACGCGTCAGTTGTATTAATCGAGCCAGGAACGATTCTCTCTACTCTTTGAAAGTAATTCTTGCACGCAAAGCAAAATAAACAAAAATAAATTTTATGTCACGTTTCTTGTTAATATTTTCTTGGCGAGGACACGGTAAATATTTTCAAACCTTATGCAACTATGATAAGATCCTATTTAAGAATAACTGATGTAGTCTAATTTGAACTTTGATGGAGTCTACTGCGCTCGTCAGTTTCAGAAAAATATGCTGTTACCGATATTCATGATTTATTTTCCAATTTTACTAAAATTACTCCTATAATATTAAAATCTCTTTTACTATATTGAAGCAAGAATGATGTATAATATAAAATAATATAAAAATTCGAAGACCGCAGTAATTAAAAATCTCACTAATTACAAGACAGGTACATGAATACAAATGGACTTAAATATAAGTCCACAGTCTAATGAAATCAAACCGACACAAATAAAAAACCTGCTTCAACACTATAATCGCTAAACGTATTAAATTAGAAACAAAATCCTTCAGAAACGACGAAACTATCCATTGCCTCAATTTCTAGCATTTATCCAATAAACCCTAATTCATGATGATCTAATACGATGTCCGCGGTCTTCCGTCGATCGAGCAGTAGATAAAGAGCTATGACGGGGGACAGCATTACTTTTTACTTTCCGACGCAGTTTCGTGATGAATTTCGCGGTGGGACATTTGAATTCGAAACGGCGCGGCAACGATCGCGGTGACCGGGCACGAAAAATGCTCCAAATGTAAGTTAATCGTGACTTAGTCGCGAAGATTGGCTCGAGCCATTCCTCGGGCTGTTTGTCGCTAGAAAACGTAGAGTCTGACGGGTAGAGAAAGTTGCTCGAGACGTTCGCGAACTGCAATCATGAAACGTCGTGAAACGTCACGGCTTAATTGTCTGAAAGTAAAGTTGAAGGAAAGATTGCCGGAGGAAGAGAGTGCCAGGCAGGCGAGTCGAAGCGGGTAAACGCGGAGTTATTAGGCGAGCATTTGCCACGGGGATGGGGTGAAATTGATGGGGAGAAATGAGCGAGCTAGGGAGCCTTTTGTCGTGTTCTTGGAGATGAAGGAAAGTTGCGCTCTGATTGCAGCAGGGCAAAATTATTCTTTCTGGTCGAAATACAGCTATGATGGTTGTATAAAATCGAACACCGGTTGTTTAGAGAAAAGTTATTCAGAGAAAAGTTGTTTCGAGGTTGCGGAAACGGATGTTTCTCTTTTGGGAAAGATCATTATGATTACTTAGCAGAAAGTTGATATCGATATGCGGAGTGCCTTGTAACTGATTGTACAACTGCGAAGAGGTTGAGCAGAGGAAAAAAACGATAAATCATATTTTCCATTTTTTACAGGGCAGCACTTAAATGCAGTATCACAATATCCTTTTATTCGATTTAGACTATTAGACTATTTAGATTATCTCATAATTTAAAATTGTTCCTTATTCTAAAATATTGAAAGATATTTCTATTTTTAACTATTTCGTATTGAAACATTGGTTTTTAGTCATAAAGTGACATTAAAACAAAAGATTGTGTTTCTTTCCTGATAAATACATGATGATAAATCCTAGATAAATACATGTTTCATTAATCCTCCACCAAATTCCACATTATCCCACTCTCAAACGTTTCATAGCAGCCTTAAACAAAGACGTTTATAACAAACGATATACATGTGCATAAAAAACCATGTTAATGGTTCACGATTCTTTCTACTTGTAGCGGCAATTACAAAGGTCAACTTAGCCGTCCTTACGTGGCGGGCAAGCCGTGCAGCATGTGCAAGGACCACTGTTCGTACAACAAGCTGTGCACGAACGCCTGCTACTACAACGATCTTTGGTCGAACTGCGCCGAATTGGTCAGGACGTTTCGTAACTGGGTCTGCGAGACGAACACGAAAGAGGGCCGCGAACGACGGAAGTTCTGCGGTGCCACGTGCAATTGCAAGGACAAGATCTACTATCATCACGGGTAGTGAACGATCGTCAACGCGGCTCTTACACCCTTTTCTTCGCACCGGCTGATCGATCGTCGTTACGCTACTTAGAAGGGAGAAGGTCGACGAATCCTGCACGAGGTACGAAATTATTTTCAAGCTGTTCCACCCAGCGGGATAGCGAGTGAATTAAGGTCTGAGGTTCAGTTTGGTTACGGTGGCGGTTTGCGGGTTTTCGTCGATCGCTGCCTTCGTTTCGTAGCACGACGTTCTACGTAGATTCATTGCGGAACAAAGGGAAATTGAAATTCTGTGATGAAAGCGAAGAAAATTAGCGGAGTTCTTTGTTTGATTGAACGAAGGCTGAGTTTGATCGAGCAAGGGGGTGTCTCAGCCTCCCGTAGATTGCATCGTAGATTTTTATACATTGTACGCTGTTAACTATTCAAAATTGGTAATGAAGGAGTGTGGGGATGATGCGCAGGTTACAACGGAGTTTATTAGCGTGGAATGATCGTAATGTTTCAAATATTTTATATTCGGTGTATTTAGTTAATACGTGATACACAAGATAACCGAAACGTTAATACGATTTAGTGGGTGTGTAATGTACGTTTGTAAAAATGTCTGTTTATTAAATACGTATATAATCTTTGTAATAAAATGGTTAATTAAACGCTTAGAAAGTTTCTATTTGAACATTGCTGATCATTACGTGAATTTATAAAACATTTTTTGTGAATATTTGTTAACGTCTGATACCGATTTTGAATGTTATTTTTATAATCTTAATTACTGCATATATAATGAGATATTGTTTATATCAATTTAGATATATAGACGTAGACATATCAGATATATCGTTACTTATACTTATGTAAGAAATAATTTTCATATCATTTATCAGTGTCACTATAACAGCGACAGTTCAGTACAAAGGGTTAACAACCCCTTAGCTGCAGAGTAAATATTTTAAAAGGATGTTTCGTTTGAAAATGGGAAGCTGTAGAGCAGGGAGAAAACGGAGGGCAATCAAAAAGCAGACGAGAAAGTAAATTGAACTCGATGAACTCGTTTCCGGTGCCCGAGAAAAACTTTAAACATTCCTCGAGTTTAATATGTCGTGTTGTGTCGAACATTCTTGTTACAGCCTGAATACCGGTGAAGATACTGGCAGGTCATAAACGTGGCTGAAACTTGCAGAGAGATTCAATTCATTCGTTAATTAACTGTCCATTGGTAAACTGTAATTATCTGAAATATCTTTCTACTAAGAACAGAGTTAACTCTTTACAACCAGACTTCCCTTTATTTACAATTTAAAATCAAGATTAAAATACTTTATTTCTAGTAAAAATTTCGAATAATAAAGTATTAAATTACCTATTTATTCAAATGTCAAACGTAAATCGAATAAATTTTCAACAATCTATCCTAAACATATAGTTAACGCAACGGCATTGTTTTCTCCGCATAGTTCGTGGTTTTCATTCGGTACGATTAACACAGGCGATCGAAAGACAATTTCCCTTTGCTCCGTAATCATCCTCGACAACGTCGTCCCGGAAATTTACTCTATTTTCTGCGAACGTCCTCGTGGCTCGTCTTTGAACCATTGTCTGAGGCGCCGGTTGAAAGGAAGCCCTAAAGGCGAACCGCGAGGGGCTGAATGGCTCGAGAAATGGACGAGGGATGAACCGAAGTCCCGCGAAACGGAGAGAATCAGGCGAATCCTTTTGATATTTGTAAACGATAAGAGTGTCTATATAGACGTGCATGCAGTGTGTAAATACGTGTAGGTAAGCGAAAACTTGATAGGTGAACCATGGTGGGTGTCTCTCGGTGCTGTATTAGATCGTCGTTTGATTCCGGACGTTCGGAGAGCTGTCGATAAAAGTTATTAATTTTCTGTTAACTGGTAATTAATTTTATATGGGAAAGATCGATATGGTTGTTTTTCTTTTTCCTTAGTTAAGAATAATTATAGGATATTAAGTGATGATTTTTATAGTCGAAGACTGAAATTGAACAATTAAGCTCATACATTTTTTTTTATTTTCTGAAATATACGCATGAAAATGAATAATGACTTTTATCGGAAAGCTTGCACGTCGCCTAAACGTGGGACTAAAAATGTATGAACATTACCGAAACCCCTATCTTAAACGTGTTTAGCGATATAAGTTATACGATAGCCAGTGTATGCACAGAATCACGACGCTACAATTAATCTCGTGATTTCATTCAACGTTCAATTTTGATGGAGCGTTTAGTCACTCTTTCGAGGACTTATGAATGCAACCATTTTCAATCTCAAAAAACAATTTCAAACAAAACAGATAGTTATTCTATGATAAGAATTGTAAGCAAATTTGGACCTTTACATATCCATTCAGACAATTATTAGACAATAGGAATTTTAATTCCAGCATCGTATAAATTATTAGGATCATCGTTTAAATCAATCCGTTTTTAAGAAGAAAAAAAATCCATTTTGTCGAATATATTGCTGCATTCACAAGTGCTCGACGACGAAATGTACATGTTATTTGTAACACTATGAAGTGAGAACTTTTCTCAGCTAGAGAAGTACTAATTTATGCTTGTGATTATGAAAGTAGCCTAATTTTTGTCGAGAAACGCTTCCTCAAGAAATATTTCCTTTCTAAGCTTCTGTATATTAAGTATATTTTCCCTTTGTTGCCTCATTATTCTACACGAAAGGCTAAGAATGCATTCTTTTACTGTATTTCTAATATGTTATCTTCTGTATTAATCTGTATGTTAGCCTTCCGAGCGAACATTAATTTCACTCTTTAGGCCACTTTATATAATTACAGGCAAACTCGTTCGCTCTCTATCGATCGATTTCCAAAAGTGTATATCCAACGTCCTCCTAGAATTCGTTTGCTACTACGTTTACGAAGATACTATTATATTTTTTATTTCGTTTCACGGTGTTTTCATTGATAATTATAGCATGTGAGACGTATAAAAGAGAAAGAAATGTTATAGAATAACGTTGAGGATTTGGAAATGAATAGCGTATTCTTCGGACTTTTTTGAAAGTCGCGTCGAAATGCGAAACACGAATCGAGGTGGAAATGATGCGGAATGGATAGTTCGTAAGGTATTACGTATAATTAAGGAGAATATATGCGGATGTACACGTGAGACATAAATGCTGTGGATAAAATAGAAGACACACAGTTAATTGGGTTGACGATTAGATGAGAGGTTGATTAATGTTACACGTAACGATGTAATACGAGGCTCTCAGTTACGCACACATCCTCGATCGAAAACGTTGTAAGCTGTCATACTTCGTTCACTTACCGAAATAAAGATCCTGTAAATATGAAAAGGTATTTGATTGTTTATGAGTATTTTAGTGCACTTTCTGGAAACAATATTTTGGTTAAGTTTGTTCTTCGATAATTTGTTTTTCTTATGTGATTTCTTATAGATACGAAGGTGACCAAAAAATCTTATTTTTTCTAATATAATTTATAATTTGAACAAACTGAAAATGTTATGGAGTACCATCGCCGAGAAAATATCTTATTTTTAGGAAAGATATTTCAATTATTGCGCTATAGTATCTACATAAAAATCAACGACAAAAAATAGAGTGTTCTGTTGTTAAAAAAAATTCAATGGTGCAACTTTCAGTAAATTAAACTCCTGGGAAGCATTTGCCGAAACTTTTTTAATAAATAGCAAATTTGCGTTTCAACTTTAATTTCATCTTCAGCTCTCCCATTTACATTTTTTGTTTGTAACGATACAACAATTATTGCACTTTCATCTCTTCATTTTATACTTCTCATGTATCAACCATTAATATGGCGGAAAGTATTAAAACATTCTCAACAACTGAATCAATTAATTTATATATTCTCCGAAGCAAACTTCTTCAAGCTTTTAACACGAGGTGAAAATTAATTATTTTCTTGATAATTGAAACCAATTATCGCATCTTATATAGAACAAGGAGGTATCTTGATATTTATGAACACGATTGTACGCCGTAACATTTTCCACATCTTAAATTTAAACAAACTGAACCATCGAATTAACTGATAGCTTAAAAACCAGTTTGCTGAAACATGTTTAAGCTTATGTTCGAACATCATGATCGTCGATATTATACTATAGAATATATGAAAGGCGTGCATGGCGAGATTGTAACGGCGAACGTGAAGCCGCAACTTTATCAATAAATCAGATTAAGTGTTATGGAGGGTTCGGTCGGGAATTAATACGCGGCATGTTATCTTTGCGACGTGCTTAATCGCTTGCCGCTATTTATTCCTTATACCGGGAAACCAAAAGGATTAGAGCGGAATTTCAAAGGGAATAAATCGTTTGGTTTTCGAATAGCTATCGAAAAAATAAAAGAGAGGGGAAAAAGCGAAAAACATCCGCTATCGAACGTATCGGACGGAAAAAAGGGAATTTTTGTCTCTCTGTTGGTTTTCCGAAAATGACTTTTTCATGTGAAACGAGGTTCGGTACTCTGTGTTGCACAATGTAAAAGATTATATCGCTGTCTAAAAGCAGTCAAATGAATTTACGAGACGCACAAGTGTTTTTAAGTTTTACGTATCAACGATCGTAGAGAATCGTTAAAAAGCATTTTCAGCGACGAACAGCTTGGATTTGAGAAAGACGAGGAAGACGGAGTTTCGATGGAGAAATCGAAAAGGTCGATTGCCTTGTCTGAGGGATTCAACTCACGGATGTCCTAAGGCAATGGTCAATTGAAATCGAACAACGATTGGTGAGTTATTTTTCTTTCTTTTAATACAACTTTACGTAGATTTATTTTTATCTTTTCCATTTGTTCGGTGTGTAGTTATTCCTTAAATAAATTTTCATTTATCTAATTTAGTTAATACGTATTTATGCAAGCGACGCGCGTGTTGGATACTATTAATCTTTATCTACTTCATTAGAACATAAGAATGCAGATTTGTTACAATTTACGTTGCTTTTCTCATTTAGTTTATCAAATGCTTGAAATGTAAACCGCTGTGTATAAATGTTGTTACTTTTTTTATCTCTTTTACCGTAAGTTAAAAATGTAGAATGATGTAAAAACAATTTTCGTTGCCCTTTCTATTTGCTTTTTACAGATTGAAAACGTTTTTGATGTGTTCATTTTTGCAATTAGTTTGCAGATGAATAGAAAAAGAAGGAACTATTTTTAATCCGAATGATTACGTAGTTGTGTTCGCATAGAAATTCAACGGATGAAAGTTCTCGATTAACAAAGCTATTTCATTTTATGGGTTAGTGTGTTGAATATCCATTATTTGAAACTCTTTTTTTTTAAACGAAGTTGTTCGCAAGTTCATAATTGCATAGCCGGAGGAGCTACATTTTCTAGTCCGGTAAAACTATCTTTTCTTTAAACTATTCTCTTCTGTATCCATGTAAGGAAAGCTGACTTAAATGAAAACTTACTTTTTCGAAATATATAAGAAATATGAACTTTCCAGTTTGCTTAAAATAATCATTATTAACGAGAAAGATATCTTTAGTATTTTGTTTTATAGAGACAAATATATTTAATATTTTGTTTTATATAATTCGTATTATTACCGAAATCCGTTCAGAAATTTACAAGTTTAGTATTATTACGGGAACATTTGTTTCTTTATTACCAATCTTGAAAATATTTCTACATTGAAAAACAAATTGTCGACCTATACATGTTATTTAGCACACTTTTCCGTATAATCATAAGTCGTGTAAACTACTGTAACATACAAGTAATATTTGTAAATTATTTGTAATATATTGTTGGATTTTCATTCCTGTGTACAAGATATCTATATACGTAATCACGTATAATGAATTGATTGTAGCGTAGAATTCTGAACTGGGTCAATAAACTTGAATGATAAAACAGATTACCATACAATACGATCAAATATAAGTGAAACACGATATTTGCATATCAGTTGTTTCTATATACTAAATAATCATTCGGTTTAATTACAAAACAACGAAAATCAATATTTATTACAAATACGTGTAAATTAGTACTTTACAGAGCAATATTCATTTACAATTAATTAAGCGCAATAGCAATATGTTTTTTTAAAAAATCACGAATTTCTTCTCTTAAAATAAGTTTCACTAAAATTGATGAAGATCTATTCTAATCGAAAATTCAATCAATACCTCTATCTCATGGGAGATTCAGACGAAAATTTGCCAACACCTAGCGATGCGTTTTGATTACACATGTCAAACATTTCGCGATGAAACGTTTGCGTTTACGTAAACGTTTACGTTCGTTCAGGTGCGTATACTCCTGAAAACATACAATGATGATGATAGTTTGTCACTTGATCCGGGAGAGCTATATACCGGAAGGAAGTATGCGATCAGAAAAAGGTTTCAGAAGGAATTTTGTTCGTGGTAAAAATCGATAGAAATTCGAATGATATTATCGGAGATGTTTCATTAATGTAAGATAAAATACGAGATATAAACTATGATATAATGCAGAAACTAACGTAAATCATTTAAATGAATGAATATTAATTAAAACGTGAAGATAATTATTAGAGACGAAAAATGGACTAATCTCTAGCTCTGGATTCTACTATCGCCTCATATCCAGTTTGATTCACTATTAAGTAAAGCCGGTGGAACTACAGAAAACACGAGAACAATATGCAGGGAACAACGTTACAGACGACCAAAGTTACAAACTGCTGAACATTGGATTGTGTCACGGAATACGGAGTGCATCGTGTTACGAAGAGTTACAGAGAATACAAAGTGCAAAGTGTTACGTGGAGGTAGAAGATGTGTAGCACGCATTTGCGCAGATTTTGAAAGGATGGGCCGCACACGAAGGCCATAAAGAATCCAGATCATACGAATAGCCTTAAGGTGTCGTTCGTAATAGTAAAATATTACAAGATCGAATTCTAAAGCATGATAGTATAGAAAATAAAAAATGCCAGAAATAGTGAGAAACTATCAGTATAAAAATTTTCAAGATACAGCGATGAAACGTAGAAATTACACTTAGTAAAGAACGGAAAACGTATTGTACGTACATATTGTAAATTTGAAATCTACATGACCTGGTTTCAAAGAATCTGAAATACCTTGAAATAAGAATCAAATGTACTTTAGACTCAACCTGAAAAAGTAAAAGAGGAGCGTATAATAGGAACATCCGGAAGAAAATGTGAAATAATCTAGGTATAAAGGAATGTTAAAGATCACTGTAAATTATATTCCCTATTTCGATAAGAAGAGAAAAAAAGAGGATTACCTCCATCGCGTCCCTTGGCTCGTATCATGTATTCATGCTTTTGTGCATTTTGTAATTTAAATTATATAAAGAAATTGTCAGGTTACTGGTTTTAAGAGACAAGAAAAGTAAAAAAGGAACAAAATGTTTATACCGGTGAAATTTAAAAGGTAATACGTATTCGTTTTTTTTTTTTTTTTTTTTTTAACGAGGGAACTATTTAGAAAGAAGGAGGACACGATCGAGTCGAGAATAAAATAGGATCACGGCTTAAAAACGAGGGTTAAACGCATCATCGTGGAAGGATAAGCGGCAGAAATCTCGTCTGGATCCAGGTTAATTTCGTCGAGTTTCAATTCTCTGACGATTTAATACACCGGCGTGTATAGGCGGAGAGCGTACAACGACAGCTGCACAAAGACCGAGGGGATCGCAGGCTACGAGAGCAGAAAATCCCGCCAATAAATCAGCTGGCCGACCACTTCACTTTGTTTGAACGTTTAGAACGCGCTCTGGAATCTTGTTTGCGAATCAACTGCGAATCCTGGCTGAAGATTGAACGCTGCTTTTCTCGCGAGTTCATCGACAGTATCGATATCCGACGTGTTCCACTTGCGGATAAATTAAGTTCGAATATCGATCGGATGCTAGTCTTTCAGAGGCTAAACCAGGTGGACCACCGATTAATCGTTACCACACCCTCGATCAGTTTCAGATAGAAGAAGGTTCGTTTGCCTCTTGTATCCATTCGTTTGCACGCGTGCAGCTAATTTACAGGCTATACTTGCACTTTACTTGTTCTACATCGTGTGACTGCAGAACTGTACTCGTAAATATCTTATATTATAAAAATGACCTCGAGATACTTGGAGAATTTTTACGTGTGACATATAAAAATGTTTTATACACTCTTTTTTATTACACTGTCGTTGTCCA
This sequence comes from Bombus terrestris, assembly GCF_910591885.1. NCBI lineage: Eukaryota > Metazoa > Arthropoda > Insecta > Hymenoptera > Apidae > Bombus > Bombus terrestris. Next base: position 19,133,792 of record NC_063271.1, on the reverse strand, counting down.
TTAGTATGTAGATTCTCGACATTTAATACATTTAATAATATATTTAAGATATAGTCTACGTCTACATTATGGCTGTGCAACACAAGGACCGTCTTACTAAATGCTAATATAATAAATATTTACTGAAATATATAGTTTAGTAAAATATTTCTACGAAACAGTTGGAGGTTTTTAGTAGCCTATTGTGTAGTACTGTCATACCAAATAAAAGAATAATATCCTCTCCCTTTTAATCACCAAGTGATATACAAATTAGATATTTATGTTATAAGAAAAGAGATTTATGTATCTGTTTTTAATCGTGTGCTTTGATATCACACGATATCACTGATAATCACTTTCACTATCCGAAGGGTCCATTTCCCATCAAGAAAAAAATCTCGTCGAAAACAAGAGCATTTCTGCTTCTTATCAGACATTATCCGTCTGTTATCATGCTCGTATCAAAAACGAAGAAGTGGACGATCGTCTCATAATCAGGCTAGAAAATTGCAGGGAGATGAGGCGAGACAAAGGTCTTAATTGATAATAGATGATAGATATAATTACACGAACGAAAACGGCTCCTTTTTTCCCCTTTAATACGCGTTTCTTCGTCGGTGATCCTGGGTCAAGTCTCGAAATCGAATTCCGCAGGCAGCGATACAACTTCGCCGAAGCGGAATAATTTCTACCTGCGGCATCATTGGCTAAAGGCAGGTAAATTCGTTTAAGCGCTGCTCGAACGATGTCTATTCTTTGAGAAGATGATGAAAGATTTGAATGATATTATAAATTTATCGATGATAAATTAGTGGATGGTAGTTAATGGATTGAATTCCGTGGCCCAGGTGTAACACGTAGATAGGTATATATGTAGATATTTTTATTAATTCTCGAATAACCAAATAGTCGTTTATTGGAATATCGATTAACAGAATATTTGGGATGATTCCTGTTAACGAAAATTTTAACAAGAATAAAAATTGAAAGGAATTATTATATTTTTATTTATATATTAATATATATATATATAAATATATATTAATAAATATATATATATATATTAGTAATGGAATGAAAAATTTTACTCCAAAGATCTAAAACCTTCCTTAATTTAATCAAACGTATCTATACTAAAACACGCCTCATGCAGATCATTATCATTTAGAATTAGACTAAAGCAACGTTCTGAAACTCGCCCTCCGCCTTCAAGCAAAACATTGTATCATGTTCAACATACTACCGTGACTATACTGAAACAATATAGTATTTCCTTATAACTGCAGGATCTAGGCTTATCCAAACCTCGAGTAGAACATAACCCGGACACGGTGTTTTCCAGTTGATACGACATTCCCTTAACTCAGTCCAGCCAGCTGCATGCTTTCCGATCGATCACTGCACAACTGGTACAGTCGAGTACAGGACAAAGCTGACACAGCTCTTTCAACAGCCTTTGGCTATCCTGCAGGAGTTTCGGTTATCCTGTGTACGCCGACGTAAGGTGAGCCATACATCGTTATATAAAAGCAATGTCAGCGACAATTTTGGAGGTTCTATGGCGGTAATATCAGTATACGTATAGTCGTTTGTCATAAATGCATGACAAATTTTTCAAGCTGTGAAAATGTAGTAAAATGGCTGGGAAATACAACGTATGGCGTTTAAATCAGTCAGAGTAATGCAAGTTAAAATGGTAGTTTAAAGAAAAAAGAAGGCCTGAAGTTGAAACGAATAATGACCTATCCATAAATCTTTATTCGTCACTCCATAGAAATAAAACTAGAATTTGTCCAAAATCGTCCATCTTCAGTTCAAAAATATTCCTTTACGAACGTTATATTTTCTAATTCTCGCTAATTGCTCTTTTTCTTTTTTTTTTTTTTTCATCCTGTAAGATCGAGGCAACATCCAACTTAGAATGTTTGCTTACGTTTCATCGGTTCGTTCACAATTGCACGGCCAGACGCTAATCGCCGTAACGCGACGCGACACGAATTTTTCTTCGATTTCAGCGATGCATCCTGCGAATTACAAACGGCACGAGCGAGCAAACAAAAGGATAGTCGCACAATGGCCGACGACCGTTGGCAAACGTGGCGAAAGGGGAAGTAAAAATCCTCTAAAGACCCTGCATGAAAACTTTCGCGGAACGTTCCCGTTTGAAAACCGGCGAGTTTTCTGCTCTGGTGCTTAAAGTTCCGCGACGTTGGTCGGCTTTCGTTGCTTTCGAAGCACGTGTTTGGAAAGATATCGAGAGAAAGAAATCGTATCGTTGCGAGCAACCACCAGTAATGGAATTCTCTTCTCTTCGAGGCGTCCGAGGGAACTTGGAAAACTCTTTCCAGTTATTTGCACAGGTATATGAATTATTCTCCCTTTTCTCGTTTATGATTTCAGTTCATAAGGATTTATACTGCCTTTGAATTTTGTTTGTTTGCATATGTAGTTGGTAGAAGAAGTGTTACTCGCTGAAAGGTCTTTTACTCTTTATTGGATCGTGAATTTGTATGAGAATAAATTATGAGGAAAGTGTAGGGTGCAGAACTAAAACGAAGCTACAAGTGTAAAAGACTTAATTCCAGTGTATAGCGAGGCAGAAAATTGAAAATTCTGCAATCAATGATTCTATGGATATTTGGGAAATATGCAAAGTTAATATGTAAATGTTGAAATGTAGAAGATATAATATGGATACGATAGGGAAATAAAGGTGGAAAGAAATGAGAATAAAGAACGAACTTTTAAAATACAAAATTCTCTATTAAACAGAAAATTGATAAAGGGATGGAAAAATATCCCTGTGTTCTCCCATTTAAATCTATACTTTTATCTCCGTTTTTTAAACAAAGCGAGCAGCATGTTCCATAAAAATTCTAATAATTTATTACCAGGGAAACATGTGAAAATGGATATCTGCTCTGCTGAATAGTTCGTCGCTCTATCGATTGTAAGCGTCGGATAGATAATTAATCGATATTGTTCGCATCTGACAATACTATACAGTAACATGGCAATACGTTATCACAAATAGTACCTACTTATGAACGATAGATACGCGAATTTACATCTTGTTTACATGTAATGACAGGATTAAGTTCAACATGTGTGTCGGAATCTGGATTAATTCGTCGCTCGTACGTCATGTTAAATCGAAGGGAAAATCAAGATCGCATACATATACGTAAAGCTGAAATATAAATGATAATTAAATCTCGAGCCATTTAAATCATTATATTTTTAGAAATCAATGCGTTTCGATTCGACGAGCATTGAATTTTATTTTAATTGAAGATTTATGAATTTCGACAGCAGTATACCTATAATATTGGCTATTTAACACATCCCATGAATTTCACATTTGTTATTTCGAAAATAATATGAATTGCGTTCTGTTCCAGTATGTACATCGAGAAAAAAATTTAGCTTTCAAAATGAATAATGTTAATTTTCGAGAATTGTATCAGGCTCGATATGTAGTTACAAATACCGAATAAAGCCTTCACAGACGATACAATTATTATAAGTTTCCGCATGAATATAGAATGATTTTCCATTTAACTTTTTGCCAACGCGTTCGCTGAAAATTTGTCCAAGTTTCTCTCGAAAATTATTCAGAGACCGATCGGCTAATAATTGCACAAATTTCAACCGCTCGAGCTTCGTTTCTCTCGTTCGTGGAAACATTATACAAAATACAATTACTAGCAATGCCACCTACATCCAAATAATATCGTTTTTGTCATCGGTCGATCTATCACGCTGACGATAATTTGAAATTTTCATTTACCGCGGGTCGAGTCTGTTTTACTCCCACCGTTTCGTCACTCTTGCAAAGCATCACGGTTTGTTGCAAGTACACAAGCATACAGTATACACTGTATAAATATCGTCCACTTTCTTTTAAAATACCAGAAAATGCAGGAGAATACTGAGTCCAGTAATATCACACGTCCTGCCAAATGCCGTGTAATGCGGTTTATTTCAACTCGCGGCTGAACACCAACAATCTCGCAGAGATTAATTCTCCATTGCATTCTCAATTCGTATTTCGATTCTCCACGAGAAACAGGAAACAGCCAGGAACCTCGTATTCCCACAATAGGGAACAAAAATTCCAGAGCGGTTGTACCGCGGAGAATTCAGGTATTTCAAATACAAAGAGAACGCAGCTTCGTCGGATGGTTAACACAGCCCCCGGCTCCTTCTTCCTTATTCGCTTCGATATCACGAATTCCTTTGGGCGCATAAACGCGGTTGCGATAAAAATGCTAAGCTCGTTGTTGTTTGAAGAAAAGAAGGACGCGCGTCTCGTTGTCCTGCCGATGCTTCATTGGGAATCGTGGTGCATACGGCGAAAGATGGAATATGATTTCGTAGTTTGTTATACCATGAAAGGAGAGACTGCTACAATTACCTTGGCGTAGTTAGGAAGCCTTGCAATTTTCAATATTTTCCTAGAGATTTTACGCGGAGATTGCCTTGCCAGTTGCTGGCGCTAGTACAGGACTTCTAGAAGGATCAGATCCGCTTCTCAGAATTTACAACTATCGTACTTGCTCGGTGCTAGCCCCGGAGCACGTATAATTGCGCCGCGTTACCTTCCGCGATAACGATTCCAGACTACTTTGCTGTTACGCATGCTTCCAGCGACGTGTTCGCGTGGAATAGCAGCGTTTTTTTTCTGGTAACCGAGCTATCCTGATTTTTTTTTGCTTTTTAATTTATTGGTCTGACGGTAAAGTGTCTTGTGGGAGAAATTTTTTCTGGTTAATGTACCGTGATGAATATCCTGATTCTTTATTGCATAATTTACTGGTTGGGATTTTTTGTTGTAGATTATTCTAATTTGAATTCTAATTTATCTTTAATTTGTTCTGCATGGATTACTTTGACTTTCTTCCTCGATTTTCGGTTGCATATACGAAAGTGGAATTCATATACTCATATTATCGTATTATATTACCGTACCCTATACGTACAATAATTTTAATTAACGTTGACCGTTTTCCGGAGAATCTTCAGAATGGCGTGTAAAAATTGTAATTAATGCAATCCTCTTACCGCTGTTAATAAAATTATATTTGTTAGTAAACGTTGTTTGATCTACAGAATGCGTTGCTACACGTTTTAATAAATTGAAACGATTTCGCGTACGCAAGTATCTGTACAACGACTTTTCGCGTTTGTATTCTATCTCGGGGGTGCTAATAACGATTGTCTTTTATCGATGTTTCACGAGCAAAGAAATCAAGGTAGAATTACGTTTATAATTCAAATGAGTTTTTAATCTTCATGTTTAAAGATACAAGAGATAGAGAATAAAATGGAATGAAATCCTTAAAGGTATATTACAGGAATAATTGAAATAAAAATATTTTACATTAACCCATTCATTGCTAGGCAAATTTAAAGCGTTTTGCCCTAGGTGCCAAGATTTTATTCTAATGGAAACATGGAATTTCACAAAATCTATATACTATTATATGAATATTATTATATAAAATTTTCGTTTATCCTTTCTAATAATTTCTAACGCAAATTTCTAACTATCTTATAATTTCTAGCGCAAACTACGAGATATCTCGTAGTTCGGCAATCTTGATACGTACGCTTACTACGAGATATTTCGTAGTTGGCAGTGAATGTGTTAATTACATCTTCGATAAAGTGCATTAGGTAAAATCTAAATTAATTAAGTATTTTTTATTGTACATCAACATTGAAAACTGACATTCTACAACAGTTCTCATAGAAGATAAAACCATCCTAGACTTTCGCATCTCTAATTTTATAACTAGAAAAGTAATCACAAACTTTTGAGTGATAATGTACAATAAACGAAGCATTTTATAATCTTCTTCACATTATAGAATTCCCATATTTCTTCAAAAGATGATTCCCTCTGACGATACTGCGAAGGCAGAGATAAGACATCGATCACATCTCGAAGCAACGAAAATTTTTCCTTGAAAATTCATCATCTTAGCGAGCAGATTTGGATGTGTAAAGGTTTACGAGGCAGCTGGTCGTATCGTTTACAAGAGTTTCACGGATTGCTTCGTTTCACCATTTTTGCCGCTACGCAATTAATGCTCGGATTGCTGCTTGTGGGTAAGAAGTTAGCGAGTCGTAAACCTGGCAAAGAAACTTCAACATAGCTTCAAAAATATCTGCTACCACCAACAGGTTTGGTTGAGAGAATATTCGCAATGACTTGCATTGTCCGCTTTAGAGAGTATCAAGGCTGCTGAGATTTTTGATTTTGCGAGGACAGAATTTATGGTTTGGACGTTTGGGCGGACGTCTATTTTACTATGGATTTTTGCTTGCGGGTTTATGGTCTTGAAGTCGGTGTTGTGTAAAATTTCCAACGTAAATTCTATCCTTTCTTCCTTCTCTCGTTTTTTGGGCACGATAGTTCGATATTCTGTCCATAGTTGGGTATCTTTTTAATAAGTTTAATAAAAGTTCTGAAACTTTAGTAATATTAAATTATATCGTTGAGCGTCGATTATTAAATAAATATTTGGAAATTAATTGGATTTTATCGTGCTGTAATTTTTACTTTGTATTCGCGTTATTGACTTTAAAAAATTCAAAATACCTATGTTAGAAAATATAAACGAAATCTTCGGGTAAAGAACCTGCCGCTATTACATCAAAGATGTTATCTAAAATACGAGCCCCTTTCCAATATTTGTGGCCTACTCAATTTCCCAACTTTGTCATTCTATCATCATAAAGGAAACTACTCATTGATCCGTCATTTCAAGAGAAATCCCTTGGCATCACTATTCCCTCTAATTCAAACTTTTCCTTGGAATTCAAATCCCTTCTTTCTCTCGCTAGTTCGTCCTCCATTTCACGGAGCGATCGCACCACCCTTCATCCGGGAAATGCAGCTCGCTTTTCACCAGCTACGATATTTTCCATGAAACGGGGAAAACGCCTACGGGGAAAACGCGAAAATTCCGCGAATTTCTGTGTCTCCGAGTCCGGAAACAAGCAGTCGCTTCGTGTCACAAAAGTTGGCCAAGGGTGGCGATGTTTCATCTCTACACAAGAATAATTCAGAGGAAACAAGGTAGAAAAAGTTTGCTTTACAGAACATTTGTTTGGTGAAAGTTTTAATAATGCTTTCTCTTGCGTATTGCTTCAAAAAAATAATTGCAAGAATGTTGTGTTTCTACCAGAAATTACAAAAGAAGATGGAGTATAAAGAAAGAGCTAAGAGTAGGTACTTCTTATAATTTCCAAATAATGTAGAAAGTATTCTTGATGACTTTTGTGATCTTCACCTGTAAAAATGAGTACTTCTATTTTTAGGCGAATATAATATTAGATTGTAATTTTATTTCTCCCTGTTTCTGCTTATCGTTCCTTGTAAGAACAAATCTCTGTGATAAAATTCAACAACTAACAAGAGACGGGATAATGTATAATAATAGCTGCGTGAAACTACGCTACTCGGTTACCATTCTTAATTTCCCTGCATCTAATCCTGCTCGACGCCATTAGTTTCACATTGGCAATGTAACTACTAATACACCAGAGAATGCTAATTACACTCGTACTTCATGCGATTTCATTAGAGCACGACCGAACTAGGCGGAATTACAAATCGTCGGAATTCGATTCGGAAATTAAGTTCGTTGTAAGGTGTATGGGACTCTGTCAGGAATTTCCCTACCATCTGCGACCGGAATTCCTCTGTTTTCGTTCGGAACGATATTTTCGCCCCGAGGCTCGTCGAGATTTCATTTTTCATTTCTCGCCGCGGTCGTCCAACGAGAATATAAATCGGTGGAAGCAATTTTCGTAGTAATTACGCTTTTCTCTCACGCCCTCGAAATAATTCTCTCGCGGTGCTTCCGGTTTCGCAGTTCCATTCGCCTGTGAACGTAACCACCCCTGAGACCGGTTCTTTTTGTTTCTCGTTACATCTATTTTCGTTCGTGCGATTATTTGACACCGATCTTATATTTCTTTTTGCAATTTACCTTTTCTGTGGTCCGATTGCTAACTTACAGTTTGGAAAGTCGACTGTAATCCTACGTAACTTGACTTTAATGTTCTTGTTCTATTATTTAAAAATTCCAATACGTAAAATGAGGAGCTGTATCCTGCATGTGTATTTGGTAACGCGGCGTTACATATAATTACACGTAACAGAATATAAAAAATGTCGTGTTTGATTATTGCGAGTCCACTTTACTTCGAACGCAATATCTTTTTTCGATGACAAGCAAGTTATGCCAGATTTCAAAGGAAATCTCGAAATCGAATTCTTGATCAAAATGAAATAACTGTTTAAAATCACTGATCATATCTTGTACTAAAAAATTGACGACTATTGAATGCGATAACAAAGATTTATTTGATTTCTTTACTATAACTTTACTTTTACTATAACTATACTTTTAAGTAAAAGCAATTTCAAAAGTGTCAGTCAATATCAATTCACTGTCAACGTAAAATTAATCTTCATACTTGTGCAATTCTCAACAAAATCTCATAAAAATTTCTGGAAATTACACGAAGGAAGTTAATTAAGTTAAATCCTTGCTCAAACTTAAAGCTATTCGTTTCTTGCTTTTTATTTTTACACGAAACATTTTTTATGTAAAATTTGCGCAAAAGTTTCGTTCAATTTTCGAAGGATCTTCCCGTTTCACTCAGCTTTTCAAAATTAGAAAGATTAGAGGTTTCAAAAGAATCAATCAATTTTAAACGAAAACGTAGCAACGAGGACATCCTCGAGGAGGAACTCGACCGTGCTATGTCCCAAGATTTTCTGCAAGCTTTGCTTAGCTCTTGCTCGTTCGCCGTTTTGTTTATTTACCTCTTTCGGACACTTTTCTCCGTTCTTTTCCTCGGGCGAGTAGCGTACCGTTGCAACGAACGAATTCGTGGAAGGTGGAGCACACTGTTGAGAATTATGTTCCTCGTCCGTGTCTTCGATTGAAAATCGAATTTAGGTTTATAGAGAGCGATAAGATCAAGTTCAATATGTACTTATAAATCCGAATCGAATTCAATATCTAAGGTTTCTTTCATAGGGTTCGAATACTACTCGTAAGATATAATAGTTTGTCCATCGAACTTGCGAAGCAATCATTTTGTACCAATTGCAACAAAGAAGAAAATTATGACAGAAGCTTCAATTAAATCGTTAGTCTATTTATATTACGTTAGAAGGAGAAATTTTTAGCAAGGTCAAAGACCTTGAGGATAAGTCAGTCAGTTAGTTAGTTAATTTGTTTTAAGAATTTTTAAATGTCTATATTCGTGATAAAGCTTACATTCTTAATTTATCACAATAGTGAACTGTGGGTCTCAGCTCTTCATATACATATTTGCAGTGCAAAATTTCCATCTGTCGTGTTTCCTGTGAAAACACACAGACGGGAGGTTCAGAAATTAGTTGCGCAGCGGATTCGAGTCTTGAAGGAATCTTCGCGTTTATACCAAAGTTCACCCAACACGTGGTAAGTTCCAGCACGTCCGAAACTGTGTAACAGAGATTGTAATATTCGGAGAAAACGATGGCCCCGGAGTAGCTAGTTAATGGCCAGTTGTTAGTTACAGTCTTCAGGAAGTAATCAGGCTTGCAGTTGGTTATTAATATTGGGAGCAACCGAGTTTCTGGTTAGTTGGACAGTCTTATCAGCAATTATTCTTGTAACTGTCTTTAATTAGTTGATCGATGTTCGAAATACCCAAGTTTTGCTCCCTTTACCGGGCAATTAACAACTTGTGCTACTCAGTTATCGGATAATTTGAAACTTCTTAAAAATTCACTTAAACTTTCAACTGTTTATTACATACGATATTTCCTGTGATATTACGTATGTATTTATAGACGGAGATATTTGTAAAAATTTGCAAGATTAAGTATAAGATTTAAGCGATAGAATAATAGTAATAGATAATTAATCTATAAATCTAATAACAATAACTCTCTGTTGAGAATTGTAGACCTTAATCGCCGAAATAAATATATAGGAACATTTAGATTGCACTTATAATTGATATCAAAATAGTTTCAGATTTATTTAATATGTGATTTACAAGATCTTCTGTTTGGAGCACTGGTAGAGAGCGTGGTGCTGTTTGGAGCAGAGGTATGGGGTTAGAACATGGAGGAAAGACTGGATAGAGTACAAAGAAGATATGCGAAATGGATATTAGGCTTAGATATGACAACGCCAAATTATATATTGATAGAAGAATGCAAGATAATAGAAATAAAAGAAAAAGCATTAAAAAGAGCAGCAAGGTATGAAGAGAAGCCCTAGAATCAAAAAAGGAATTAGTAAAGGAATGTATAAAGGAAAGAGAGAGAAACTGGGGGAATAGCCATGAAGGGAAAAAAGCAAGAAAAAGAAAGAAGGGACTAGAAGAGGTGAGAAAGGGAGGGACGCAGATAGAAGCAAGAGAGGAGCAAATTATAGAAGCAAACCAAATTATAGAAGAAAGTAGAAAGAGAGAAGCAGAAGAGAGGGGGAAAGGGTAAGGGAATCCAAATATAATATACACTACAGAAATATAGCCAAAGAAAAATTACCAAAGTACTTAGAAGAGAGGATGAAGTGGAAGGATAGAAGAATATTGGCAAAATTCAGATGTGGAAATGAGACCAAAGCAAGGGAATACTGGAAAGAAGAGGGAGAAAAAAGATGCAGACTATGTAGAGGGAAAGAAGACATGTAATAGAAGAATGTGAAATAACGGAAGGACCAAAGGACATAGGAAAAATGCAGTATAGGGAATATAGCAGTAATAGGGAAGGGAAGAGAAAACGACAGGAAGGAAGCACAGCAAGGAAGCTAAAACCCAAAGTTGCAATAGTTTTTAGTCAATAGTTGTTAGGGATAGAGTAATTAAGGGAGTGCAATAGAATAGAGTGGATAAGAGGGGAGGTAGACATATAAGAAGAGAAATAGACATAAGAGATGTAAAACCGAAAGTTCGTCCAAAGCCGAAAGGCACGGATTAAGCAACAATAAAATACAAGATCTTCGTCGATATACATTTGAACGCCTCTCAGCACTCTCTTTGTCTCACCATCTTCCATACCACACTACTAACGGAATAGTTGCATTCATCTGTTTTACGAGACGCTGTGCACGCACATATTTCTACACACTCATACTCATATATGTGTATCACTACTACGCGACTAATCTACTCCAGCACAAAAAATTACACATATCTCAATACTCTCTAAAAATATTTTATGGAACTCAGATATGCAAAGGATTGAATAAATTTACCGATGCATCGATATGAACGACCAGATATCTATGTTCCATTAAAAGCATGACATTCAGTTCGAAGTCGAATATAGATACTCCCGTAACCTTTATTCAACGACAGATGTGTTACTTTATTATCGACAATTCTATTCTATCGATAATTTTCAATATCGTCGTCGTCGTTAGAAATTAATTCGCGCTATGTATCAGTCAATTCCAGAGTACCTTTGTCCAATAATCGTTCGCGGATTAAATCTTTTAACACGATTCTGCATCGTCTAGATCCGACTCTTCTCTTGATTAGCGTGCTTTTATTCATTAGAATATAGTATATTCATTAGAATAAATATAGAATACTTAATTGCCTTGATTCAAACACGAAAAAAAGCAAGCAACCCAGCTGGTGTTCGATAATTAGCATGTTCAGTATCGTGCAAAAATTAAGCCACTGATAGAATTCTACAATAAATAAAAGTGGAACAGCTTAATTGAAGTATTTAATTATGATGTAATAGCGATAAAGACAAGTTTTCTACGCTTTGATTGATTAGTGTACCTAGTTTTGTTTTTACATGATTCTGATTTAACAGGACTTAAAAAAAGAATCCGATTCTCCTTCCACGCGTTTTAATGACACGAATATTTTTTTATGCGAGTTAATTGTTAAAATTGGTGACTTTCTAAAAACATTCATTTGAATTTAACCTTCTGCGCTCGAATCTTTTTTGGGCAACTTTTTTCGATTTCCATTATAATTTTGATTTCTGGAATTTAATTGCTGACTATTTGTTTCAAGTAAAAATGATCTAGTGAGGTCTCTGGTGCACATAATGCGCATATAATCGTCTTTACAAGTTTGTAAAGTGCAAGATGAGTCCAAATGAAAAAAATCAACTAGGTATTGGTTTAATTAAAAACTTTGATATGATTTGTTCGAAAATAACTTATTATTTGTATTAAATCTCCAGTATAAATGAAAAGAAAGCATTAGGTTTCCACGCTCTATGTTTCCATCACACTGTATACCTTTTACACGAATTTCTTTTTCCGGAAACCTATCTGCCTTGAAAAACAGAACCAAGTAAATTGTATTTATAACTGTATTTGTTTGATAAAATGTGACGTATATATTCTAAAATAATCTCTCCGTAGAGATTTAAAGTTTTAATAAATAGAAAAGAGCTCAGTTATTCTTTCGAAGCAAAATACTTCTCTTCCTTTTTTAGAGCCAAAATACTAAATATGCTTTTCTTTAAGATTGAGGCGATACGTGGGAAATATCTGCTGTACATTTTCTACGGAACTCTGCCACGTTTTATATTTAGACGAATTACGCCGCTCGCGTTTTGTTCGTTCAAGAAACACTTAATTTCTCTCAACTGTGGAAAACGCTCTACATGAATTATACAAAAGTGGAGCTCACACTCGAAAATAAAAAGACTTGCTCGCATGCAACCAGACGATTCACGTAAAAATTAAAGTCGTATATTCACAAAAATTCACATAGTTACAAGCTATACGTATTAAAAGTTTTACAATTATTTCAGGTTTTAGAATTTTTTAACCTTCTCTATTATAGCGTGACCATAAACCATCCTTTTAGACTCCTGCAATTATATCATATATAATGTATTTCTATTATTATTATTATTATTATTATTATTATTATTATTATTATTATTATTATTATTATTGTTATCATTTTGAGAAACTCGTCTAAGATATTTGCCGGAGGCTTTTCCATTTAATTAAAATTACAACCATTCTGCTAGCACGTATCTTCAAAAAGCAAGTAGGTGAAAATGATATAATTAAATATCCGCTTTCATTACTAGGATATTATTATCGCGTTTCAAAATACAGACATTACATATGTACGTATTACAGTACGCTATTCCGACTTTTATTATATTCGTGAAAAGAAATATGAAAAGATTATTACATTACCATTAACTCATTTTTATCACACCTCCTAAAAGAGATACCTACACGAACGTTGTAATAAGAATTAAAAGTCCTCTATATAAGTAGCATAAAAAATCAATAGCTATATATATCTACATAATCAAATTCTTATCGCAGCAAAACCAAATAAAATTAACATTTTATTAAAAACATCTACACGGTACATATTTTTATCGATTCCAAGGACTTCAAACAGGGACTCCAAAAATTGTCATAAAATCCCAATTTCACTCTATCAGGTTTCAGGAACATACCGCGCAATATAACGAATTTTAAGCGGTGTTCTGGCAACCGTGAACCATCCTCGAACGAGGTAGAAAAGGAAACACTCGATGCTAGCGAGCGTTGCCGCTCGGAATTATTTCATTTCGGGCGAAACAAACGCGAAGTGGGTTCGCGAGGCCGAAATTGTGGCCAACAATGTCGCACTCAGCCTGATCCCGTTCCGAATTCAGAACCAGATAAAATAATGCTCGGCAGAGTGCTGGAACACGGGGTGGAAGAGTCAGGCTGCAGTGAAAAAGGAAAGGGCGCGGCCGGTTTTCCGGTCTCGCCTAATTTTTTCCCTCCGTTCTGCTGTGGTCTCGACGAATTTTTCATCCTGTCAACTCTCGCTTCGATTCGCGCGAAATCCGCCTCGAAAGAATCCTTTGTTCATAGGATGGACCCGGGAAGAGTGTTCATTAACGTTGTTCGCTCTGGCGCGTTTCAACCCTTTGAACAGTCGAAAATGGGTTGTGGACCGGAAATACTTTTCGAACTTTCGAAGCTATTGCTTTTTCCTTGGATACTGGATGAAAAGAATGTATTTTTGCTGGAGGAGTGGAATTTGTGATATGTACATTGTGGATATTTATGCGTTTATGGGAAAGAGCTGAGTAAGAGATTTCGGAGAACGTTGTAAAAATTATTTGAAAATGTGCGAGAATGTGAAAATACGCCTGTCTGAATCCACTGATTTTATCACACTTATTTAACGAAATGTGAACGAATTTATGACTCAATCCCTTGGCGATAATAAGCTAATTCTGGAAAAGATATGGCATCGGAAGGGTAAGGGATTTAATTTTCATAAGTGAAATCAATAGTTCGTCAAATCCACCTATTTCCTCAACTTTTAATCGCATCTTCAAACATTTTCGAACAAAACCGTGATTCAGCAACACCGTGAGAACTAACAACTGGCTAACCCCAGAATTCTCCTACGAATTTCCCTTGCGCCAAGTTCTCGCGATTTTTTAAAACTTCACCTCGTTTCGAAAGTTCCGGGAAACGAAAGTAAGCTTCCACTAGGATTTCCGAAATGATTTCACTCAGAGAAAAACAATTTAGTTAACGAGATCAACTGAAAAGGAGACCAAGAAAAGGTGAACACAAGAATTTGTCGTTGGAGAAACTCACGTATATAACTATAATTAGGTATACTGATTTTTTCCAATACTTCCAAGAGAAGAAATAATAGAAAATTTCCATGAAAATAATATTCTTGCAATCATGATAATAAAATTATGTTAAATGTGACAGTATCTATTTTGAGTAAGGAATACGTACTAAGTTTCAAGGCATTTTCAATCAGAAATTCATTTTTCAGATCGAAGGATTGGAAACCGTGAAGACATTTCAGATAACATAACGTTAACAACATTGTAATTTTAAAGTATTCGAGACTGAAGACTAATTAGAATTATAATGGCGATTCACAAAAGCTTTTACATTTTAAGCATCCCTGCTTGATTATACATTTTTTGTAACGTTTCTTTCGCGCATGTTTTTTTACTTTGACATTAAATCAGCGTTAAGTTTAGTTTCCACGGCCTTTTTTCCTATCGGCTCCTTACTTTTTGGATATCCTACGTAACAATACACGATATTAAATTCATCGTTTGATGAATTTTCACGAAATATCCACTCCGGACAGAGATAGTTTGAGAAAATCGAAGTTTCGAACTGGTGGAGTGGAGCGCGTTGTCGAGACAGTGCTGATTCCACGATTTCGCGTTATTTTTCCGGACCGGGTGACAAGGGGAGAACTCGAATGGAATCGTTGCCAGACTGTTTGCTTCGTTTGCCGCATTCTCCAACCCCTACTCTTTGTTTTATCAGCTGCACCGGTCCTTCTTAGCTGACTGAGCCAGCGGCTGAAACTGACAGCCGTGCGAGAAACACGTCGTTGTTTTCTACGTTAGCCAGTACATAAGTACTACGTACGTACATTATTGTACATTTCACCGTGATAACGACAGAACTATGCGCGGCTATGTATCATCTCGGGGCGATGCCAGAAAAATGTCTGGACACCGATTATACCGTTCTAATTTGTCCAAATTATTTCTCGTTTATCATCGTCGCAATTTCTTTTTCTCTTTCATGTAAACTTTTACTCGATAGTGCATATTGATTTAATTAACTCTAACAGACGTAATGTAATTAAAATTCCAAATTAATAAATAATTCAGGACACTCAAAGCTGTTAATTTATTTACTTTAATAAAGCTAACGTTGTTTGAGGAGGATTTTTTACTGTGTAGACATATACGAGACAAACATATCCTCTTTTCTCTTGTGTTTGCATTTGGTATTAATAGAAAATATACGATTCATACTTTCAAGACTCCAGATCGTAACGATTTAGTTGATACCTGTTAAATAAAAAATGAAAGAAAAGATTGTTTATCGAGATAGTAATAAAAGATATTACAGTAAAGTATTGAAACGTTATTACTAATGCAAGAAACAAGTTGATTCAAAATCAAATTGATCGATTGATTTAAAAATCTTGTGATTTAAAAATGCATCACATGAACATATGAAAGGGAAAATTTTAACACTTTATTTGAAATTATTAATGCCACTCAGCCATCAGCGTCTTTTTCTGACCTTATTCTAATTAATAATTAATGGAAAAATTAATTAATAATTACCGCCGATGTGGAATTATATAGAGTAAGTACATCTTTCCCTAAGCTACAGTTGACCGTAGTTCTATCATGTATATTCGTACATATATGTATACAAGTGCAAATATGTGCATACTGTGTATGCGCATCTAGAGCCCGGAACTCGAGTGTAACTCTGCGAAGCTTGTGTTTGCTAGTTTTTCCTTACTTTGGGAAGATAACAAGCCAATCAGCATTTCAGCCCAATTCCAGATATATGCGGGCATTCATTGTACATTTTAAACAAAATTAAATAAATAATAGCAATAAATAAAATGGCAAAATAAAATGGAATAGATTACTACTATTATCCCAATCTTGTAAATTTAGAATAAATAATTAAATTCGTCGGAAAACAAGTTAACAACTAAAAGGGAATAAACTAAATAATCGATAACCAACTACCAACATCCTTTCACAACGCTCAACAAATAATCTTTCTTGCATTATGAAACGAAGGTTCGCTATATCATCTTCGCAAATATTAACCAGCAGGTCTATTATCAGCCGCAGTTTCCGACGAAGACAAAACCACTAGAAAGCTACCCGGACGATATTATTTTCATCTTGTGTCCATTAATTAAAATATCCATTAACCCCAGCCAGATATTCTCGTTACTTCTCATTACTTCGTGCTTCGTATCTTGAAAAATTTCGTCGCTGCCGCCGAATTACCACGCTACGGCTGCGTTACACGAATGAAAACGTAATTCCTAGACAAGTCGGAAGCATGATTGAAATATTCATTCTATGGGCGCGAGGAAAAAAGTAAGAAGGGAAAGGAAAATATGAATGAGAGACAATAATCGTTAATTAAAAGCGGTTGAAGAGACGCTTCAAACGAATCAGACGTCTACTTAGCCGGATTCACAAACTGAAAAAGGACAAAGATGTGGTAATTACGCAACGCAGGTGCGACGCAGGATTTCATTTTTAACGTGGAACGATGGGAATGGTGAAATTGTGCGCAGATTGCTGTCTGCTGGGAACGGTTGTAATTACAAAAGACACGAGACAATGACAGTAGTTTAGGTTCAAATTTATATTCCGGACAAATCCTTTCCGTACAGATACTTTTATCGCTTACACGTATTCATTAAATGAATATTCAATTATTTGATTAGAAAATATAATTTATATTATTTATTAGCACGAATATTATTTATTATAGATGTAGAAACCCTTTCTTCAGAAAGCTTCTTAATTTATAAACGCTTTTATCATCAAAAGCAACCAAGAAATTCTCTTTTCAAACAGAAGCAAAATCAGGCAAATAACGAACCCAATACAAATCAAGGTAATTAGTCATCAACGACGAAATTTCCACTTATAAATATGAAATTCATTCGTCCAAACACCAACACCATGTTGTAAACCATTCTAACCCATCCATTGAAACCGACGATCGCCCATCAGACACCGCACGAATAAACCAACTAACGATCAATCTCGAGCGTTCGTCGGTTCTCCACGTGCATAAAAGCGGAACTTTAAGCTCATGGCACGAAATAATAAATCCGTACGCTCGAAGGGTACTTCATGAATTCGTTAGTACTCGAGCTCGGTCCTTTTAAAGCGTACTCCACCGTGAGGCTGGTATACGCCGTTTAAAATGGAAGGAACAAGGCCGTGCGAGACAGTGCAGGCAGAGATGCAGGAGGACAATTTGCGGCTGTAGCTAATTACAAGGCTCGTTACGGAAGCGTAGAATAATTTCGGATTTTCGTTATGCACGTCGTGTTATCTCTACCATTTGCTCTTTCTTTTCCATCTTCTCTTTTTGCCTTTTGGTAATTATTCAAAACCGTATAGAACAGAATACGCTTCACTGATTTCGATGATCTTGAAGTAAATCGTAAAACTTAACATTCTGAGTACGTTGATGGTGTATTTGAAGATTATCGGAATCCATGAGGTGTTTCCTATTCTGAATAGCTAGCCGCTCTTTTTATTCTGTTTATTCATTGACCAATTCGCGAAACGATACGATTATCATCGAGGGATCGTTCGGTATCGTTCGAAGCGAGTTTGATAGAACGAAAATTCGCGTAATTGTGTCTCGACCCATTCCCACGAATTTAATCGCCGTGGACGGAGAAAGGGTCACGAATGTAATTTCGAATAATTATCCTTGGCAGCCACTTGGATTTGAGACAAAGCTTTTCCACTTGGATGAAACTTTATAGAACAAAATAAGATGGCGACGATGTTTTATTGCAAATTATATTTACGATGTTAAGTTGTTATTTCAATATTTAAAGAAGAATATACTGAAACGGTTATGAAAGTTCCAACCACAGAATTAATTATTGTATAGTGAATGAGGTGTATCAGGAATAAAACACCTGTTTAACAACCTGTTCCCCATTTAAGACATTAATTATGGTACGTACTTGAGACCATAATATAAATACCAGCAATAAAACATAAATTAGAGACTGTTTTGTCTAGTTTATTACAATAGCTCTGTCGCGAGAAGTACTTTGTTGATTACATTTAATTGTCTCAGTGGTTTAGTTTCCTCTTCGGACCTATTCCGGTGTTCATTGCTTTCTTTTATGGCAGAAACGAGAAAGAGGTTACAATCGTAGTTTATTGACGTGTATAGGAGTCTCACGACATGTCAAACGCGAAATATACGGTGATGGGCGAGTAAAAAGCGTCGCGTAACGAGCTATTTTCAAATAAAAACTGACGAGAAAATATAGAAATTGAGGACAAAAATTCAACATAAATCACATCCATCAAATATTGTACAGTTATACCGTAGACTTTATTTCTCATTAAAAGAAGGCTTATTTTTATGCGATCAAAATACTGCTATGGATATCTTGTAAATAAAACACTTTCACGGACATATTACAATTGTAAGTCACTATATGTCGGCAAACGTCCGCGATATTGCCACGGTATATAGTTGACGATGTGCAGCTATAAAAAGCATCATGCAAGAAACATATGACGAGCATTTTTCGGAAAACAGAAAACCAAAAAGACCGACGAACAACGAACGCGCGGCACGATGTCAACAATCAGGCAACGACGACGTGGTTTTTCATCCGAGTTCAAGTTCCATTTCCCGCAACATGCAACGTTGCAAAACAATCCCATTTCATCAGATAAAAAGAAACAACGAGAAACGAAAGGAACAAAAAAAAAAATAGAGAAGAAAGAAAGTAACAAAGGAGAAAGAGAGACGAAACAATGAGAGGCATTGTTTCAGCCTCGATCCGGTCGAAATAATGTTCGTCCATGAAGAAACGGCCACGGAAATAAACAGAAGATTGCCAAAAAATATAGCAGAGGTTTGCGAGCGTGGTTGAAATATCACGGAAAAATTTATTCACCCGGAATAATTAGAGTTTTCACGGAGCTTTCTCAGCGACGCCGGAGGATTTTATAACGTATACCCGAGCAACGGATGTAGCATCAGCGAAATTAAAAAGGAAACCGCGATTTACAGCCACCACGTATGGACAAAACGGCGCGATTTTGTAGCTCGTAAAAGGCGAAATGTGGTAGCGCGGCTTTCCTGCCGGCCGCTTTATATCATCCTGAAATGAAGTCGGTTTAATCAGGACCACCGCCGGTAATATCGGACTTGATGGTCCCACCTTTGCCAGGAATCGCGACCAGCCCCTGGGATTTTACGGTCCTGATCCTAATTCGTTAGAACGCGAATGGTCAACCACGGGTTGACAAAGTGCTTGAAAATCGTAAAACCGAGGATAATTGTCCTGTCTTCCGGTCAAGAAATGACTAAATTGGAAATCGTGTTGCTTTTGGACGTGTACTTAGTATTACGTATCGATTGTTTGCAATTCCAAAGATTTTGGATGCAGCGATAACATTGTCATTTGATCCTTATTATGAAATAATAGTAAATACCAGTTTCTATCATCACATAGACAAAGAAGCACGAACTGTAGAAAACAATTAAAAATTAGCCTCACCTCTCGATTAATTTATGGCAATACACCTCCCAATAAACCCAAATTCCAATATCTCGCTGTTCTCTATTTAACATTCCGTTTTTCTCCTTTTTTCGAAGCCTACAAATGTTCTACCCACCGTCCTCGTTATCGTCACCAAACGCGTACATCATAAAAACTGCGGCGGATCGATGAAAGATTACACATTGGCTGGAGGCAGGGCTACAAAGTGTAAAATGTAACCGATACAGGGGTATCAGAGACGGAGAGATTATTATCGGTTCGTCCGTACATTATCCGTGGTCGAAAAGGGTCAGCTACGTACAAAGGGATTCAATTTTCCCAGGGAAATAAGGACGAAACGATAACAACGTATATCCGAGAAATAAGGGAAATACAGAGTGTCCTGTTGTGTATAGGAAATGCATTAGCGTGATCTTGCAGCGAATTCCACGTAGGAATAGCACACTAAAATAAGAAAAATAGTTCATACAAACATATTTTTATTTTCAAACTATAACTAATCTTGCATTGTTGTAAGTAGCCGTCCAATCGCCGGTGATTTTCGTATTTTTCTATCACAAAATCGCGGACAAAATTTTGTATCTCGTATATGGAGGTTTAGCAGAGGCGCACTCTTAATAAAATAAAAAATCGTTGTAGGTTCGTGACAGCCTTAGATTCTTAAAATTGCACTTGTGCTTGCAAAGTGTCCATACTCGAAAGTAACATAAGATATCGTATTTTGACGAGAATCAATATCGACAGGTTGATAATGTAAATGAAATAAATAAATAGAATGCATAATGCAATAGAGTGCACTCATAACGTGAATCTAACGCGCGAAATTTTTGAGGATATTCTGAATGCGGAGGCCGCGACGCTACGTTTCGAAGGAAAAACGGACGAAGCAACGTCTGCGAGGTAACGTCGGCATTCAGAAGAAGACGCGTAGCATCCGGAAACGCGGCGAAGAACGGACATTTTTCTCCGCACAAAAAGTCGGATACGAGGGCAGGAAGCTGAAAAGAAAAAAGCAGAGGCGCGTAGCGTCCGAAGGAAGCGCGCCGATTTATCGAATACAACCGTGCCCCTGAAGCTTACCCGAGTTTTATGAAGACATTTTTTTAAGTCGCTGCCGTAAAATTGTGTTTCGCTTGTAAATAAGATGCGAAATGTACAAGTTTGGATGAAAGATACACGAGTGTCGTCGAGATGAAGCAAAGATAAACTCGTTTAATTTGAACAGATTTTTCAGATTCTATAGGGTATCTCGAGGATGTTTAAAACCAGGATGTTTATATAATCTGTATTTTTGTACTTAGAATAACTATACAGTAAAGCATTTTCAGGATATGGATTATACCGAGACATCCTATGGTAATGTGTTACAAGCATCTTAAAGACGTCTTTAGATTGTCCTATATTAAAAGACTAGGATGTCTTAAAGAAGGGGTTAACAATTTGCTGAAGATTTTAAAAATTTCGTCTAATTGTTTCCATGTAAATTCTATTTTTGAAACGCAAATTTGTTTTACGTTCTCACACATTTATGGTATATATAAAAAAATCATCAAAGTGTGTTGAAAGGTACCTCGAATTCAAACTCGTTCGGCTGGCAAGCAGAATTTTAAATCATCCAGTCGATAAATAACGAAATCAAAAGCTTCGAATTGTGTATCGCGCAGAAATTCTCATTTTCGAAAATAGTATCGAAGTCACGTGCACGCATATCGCAAAGCCAGTTGGTGACGCGAAATTCAACAATCGCCGCGGATGAAAGAGGGGAGGTAGAAATGCAGCAGCCGCCGGAAATGCAATACGCATCGGAAGGGCGCGAAAAATGTTTCACCGAGTGATGGTCGTAAATTTTTATTAGAGTTAAAAGCGCTCGTACCGACGCACATTTGTCAACCGACGACATCGACGTTGAACCAACTTCCAGAGCAAAGAGATTCATAGGCTATGAAATAATAAAAATCCTTTTTTGAAAATGGGGCCCTCGGATGATTTGTATATTGTCGAACGTGTTTAGTCTCGGTGCAGATATTTTCTCTCGAGAATGTTTTGGACTTGGAGCTATGCATAATCTGACTGCTGGGATAAAAATTGTTCAGAAAAATAAGGGAGAGATAAACATCCCAATACAGTCGTTAAAATGGTTATAACTTTTGTTCATAAGTATTGGGACATTGAATGGCCTGATAAGAAATAAGATATGAAATACAATTTCCATGTGACCTTTTTTTGATTTTTCTTATTTTTGTTTCCTTTTTACCGATATCTATGAAATGACAGAAACAAGTACAATCATAGTGGTAAATCTTTCACGTACTGAAAAACAAAAATCACTTTAGAATAGAACGGTGAAAATAGCGCTGATCGAATGGATGGTGGTCCGATTTGCATACGAAGATTGACGTATTTCCTGAATTTACCTGAATCCCACGAACAGTTTGTAGGGAGAAAACTGGAGTAAAATTGTAGGCTTTGAATTAAAGTAAATATATTAAAATTCAGAATAGTTTAATTTAAGATTCATGTCTAATAACCAACTGCATCACAAAAACTATTCATTTCTCCAATATCTTATTTTCTATCGATATCCTGTGCTTCTCTATTGTACAACAAAATACGCAAATTTACGAAATGGCAGGAAGATTCCCTAGCCCGTTCAAAGGGGAGCGATTCTTCTTTTTAAGACCATCGGGAGAACAGCGAGGTGGCCGATTAGTAGCATGGCAATCGTAAAAGGGGGAAAGTGGGCCGAAGCGGATAAAGAAAACGCTCGATACAAGGCACGAAAGAAGAATAGCTCCATTCGATGCAAAAGAAACACAGACAAGCGAACAGAAAAGGCAGTGCGGTGAAACCTAAGATTCTAGCTACGCGATCGAAGCTTTTGCCCCATGAATTTTCGTAAAAGCCTTGAAATTACCCCAAGACGGAGATGAAAGGCTATTTGAATCGTCTATTCTCCGTACCTCCTAGTTCTATCCACGCGTGTTCGCTACCTTGCTCAACTGTCTGACTACGAAATGTTCACCGAGGAGGAAAGTCTTCCACCCTCGCGTCTGATAGTAAGTGTTACGAGCAGGGACGCGAACTTTTGCTCGGTCTGCTGTTCGAGAATTAGGTTCGGGAACTAGCAACCCCTGTTTCTCGTTTGTCTCGACGATTTCAAACCGAGCTTCTTCTTGTCTAATTGAGATGCCGAAAACGCCTACAATTTTCGTTTCAATTGAAGCTGATAGTGAAAAATATTATATACTGTTGGATGAGTACTTAAAACTGGTGACGAAAATATTCGTGATAAACATAACTTTTACTTTTATGTTCTATATCTGAAATAAATGCACATAAAATAACAAAAATATTTTGCATAGATATATTGAAGTATAATATATAGAAGTCAGAAGATATAATATTTTTAAATTAACACAAATCGTTGTTTAAATATTGAAACAAATGTTAAAAAAAATTAATTTTCATGTCACAGAAATATTAGGACACTTTATAAATCGACGTTAAAAGAAGTAAAATGGCAACTTTTTTTATGAAAGTAAAATTTCCGATATCCTTTTTATTCTATAGCATGTTTTAAGCCGTTTAATATGTTGGACATTTTTTTTTTTTTTTTATTAATCGATACGGTACTTCATTCCTCCATTAGACGAATTTGTTATATCTCTTTAGTATTTATTATTGTTTCTTATTAATTCTACGTTCCAGTTTATTCCATAGAAATGGACGTGCTTGCCTACAGAACTCGTTATCTTAGTTAAACACAATCTTCGACATATAAAACTGTTTAAAACGTGTTATTGGACAAAAAAAATATCGGAAATACTACTTTTATGAAAAAGGTGCCATTTTAGCCTTTTTAACATCGATTTATAGAGTGTCCGAATATTTTTTGAAACGTGAAAATTTACTTTCTTAAACATTTCTTTTAATATAACGGTTTGTTTTAAGTCTAATATTTTTTACCTTCCGACATCTACATACTTATTTTCGAGACCGACAGTATGAAGTGTCTTTTAAAATAACCTTAAACTACATTCTCTCTGTTTGAATGTCGCAATTTACATCACTGTTTCCTCGACAACCTATCCATTTCCCGGTTTAATAATTAAAAGCAGAACTACAATCGACAGGACCGCGTTCCCCTTTAGACGAAAATAGGCGAGATATTCCTGGAAAAAACGTTCTCAGTGGAGTCATTGTATAATCGAAATGTATATAATTTGATATGAAGCTGAACTTGCATAAGATTTCGCATTTCAGCGTTAAACATGTTTTCAGAGTTTAGCGTTAAACTGGTGCAAGATTTCTTCGCGACGATGTGAAACGCTGTGATTGTTCTGAACGATCTCTCATTTGTTATTCCACGATCTTTGTACCAAACTGGCTGGAAAACTTCCATCCTCCTAGTGTTTTCTCGATCCATGAATTCCTCCATGTTTTATTCCAGTGAATTTACATTCTTACAAATTTGACAATTTTTCAAAAATTCAGTTTAAACATTCCCTTTGATTAGGTGCAGAATAGCAGTTTCTTTTCGTGATTACATGATTCATGTATTTTTTTGTAATTTTTTGTCAGTTAAATACATGAAAGTTTTTTACAAAAAGTGTTTAAATATTTTCGTGAGCCAGCGTAAAGCAAAGAAGAAAAAGCTTTTAGATATAGAATCATAAATATTTTAGATATGAGCGATAAATTTGCACAATTTTAAGACCTAAAAAAATGTTATAAAATATTCAGCCAACTGAGGAAAATTTATATTTATCCTCGAGATCAAATAGAGAATTTAAATGGATATTTAAAATTTGCAAATTGCTTTCCTGTGAGAGATAAAAAATAAAACATCATATTTTCCCCTATGCTCTTCAAATATTTTCTGATTGCGAATTATATCGCAAATCGAGTAACGAACAACAACACGCAGTTTTAGAATGTTTTGTGCCACGTGCTCTGTTTTCAATACATGCCGAACCTTTTGTACGGAAAAATTTTCGCGCGCTGACGTTTCCAGTGCATACAAAATAAGTGATAGCGTGTATCATCGATAGTACACGTGATTTGAATGAAACGTTGCACAAAGGTGACGTGGCGTTTGTTAAGCTAGCAAATATGAACGCTATATGCTTGCTAAATGACAGAAAGATATCCAAAACCGAAATAATATAAAAAAATTTGAGAAGCTGTAATCACATACACTTGGTTACAATTTTCCAGATACGTACAATAAGTGAAAATGGAAAAATTTATCACGTAAGAAAAAATCTTTTATTAATTTTGTACATTGGGAAGTATTAAAATATTAAAGACGTCGAAGATGGAGGATTATACGAGATATTATTAAATAGAGATATTATTAAATAGAAATGCACAAGATAAATAGATATGTTTATTAGACGAATCTTTGTGATGATTAAATTGCCAACATTAAATTACGAAATGTTTCGAATACTTACTAAAGAAATATTAATTTCCTGAAAGTTAAAAGCTAAACAAGCTAAGTGGCTTGTAAAGAATATGAATCGCTATCAAAATTGTATGTATCTTATTTAATAAATTAATGATGAAAAAAGAAATGTAATTCTACTTTGAATCGTAAATTATACATTAACAAAAGATTTAATATCATCGTATTTCGTAAGCCAACATATTTAACTTAACACAACAGACCATTATTTCCAGAAGCAAATTTTTATCTCAACAATATCATAAAACCACTCGTACATGCCAGAAGAAATGTATGTAAATCTCGGAAAAAAATTAGAAAAATCCTTTAAGGGGAATTCCATTTCATTTTCGGTGCACGTACGTGCCACAAACGTTTCATACATTTTTGCAACGAGCGTTTAGAATATTTTTATTACGGTAAATCGAGTCCATCCGACATGTCGCAGCTTCCAACCACGATTTTATCCAGTTTTTCGTCCGTTGTAGAAATGTTCTTCGTGCAACTGCTCTATTTCTTCTGCTAGCCGCTCGATATTGGTCGCCTCGACGGAATATGGGAACCTACTTAAGTAAATTTCCGCATATTTTATGCAAAGCGTTATCGACGTGGACCGCAACGCGAGATCTCGTGTTTGAGCTGGTTTTTCCTGACATGCTCGTTACATCCGCTCGTACTTTTCACCATCCCTCAATCGCTCTCCCCTATCACGATCTTCCTATCTCTCGTTCTTCTCTTTTTCATTTTTTGTTTTCTACTTTCCCTTTGACGGATCGCATATAAATTTACACTTGCTCGCATCGCGGAGTCTCGTTTCGCGCCTGTCTTTTTTATTTGCGTACAATTCAATTTTTCATGATTGTCGACAAAGCTACGATCAGTGGGCTGGGCGTAAAAAAGCTTCCAGCTCTATTTTGACAACGCTCGAGCGGAACTTCGACTTCAAACCGTTAATTGAATCACGCGTGTCTGTCGAAATTCTATATCCTTGCACATCCACAAAATCTACTTATTGCTTGACATTTTATTTTATCGTATTGGAAATTACAATTTCATGGTCGTGATAAAAGGCAACTTTTCAAATAGAGAAATACTGAAATAATTGGAATAATCGGTTGTTTATAAAACTTTATTGATAAAACCCCGTTTCAGCTGCGAGAAAAAATGTAAATAAATATTTAATGTAGTAACTACACTTTCTTTCAAAATATTTTTTAATTTACCAAAGTGGACGTTACAGTTGTCGATAACTACAATGCATATAGTAAAATGAATCTCAATTTTGTAATGTCAGTTTCAATTATTGGAATAATGTCTATACCTGCTATACTAATCCTATACTATGGAACTTCGTGAAGCTATTTAAGAAAAGAAGGAACAGTAAAATTTTTTTCCATCGAATAGGTTGGTGTAATAGAAAAGCAAACCCGTGTTCTTTTTCTTCCACTATTTGCATAATATCCGAGTTTGGTTACTATCGATTTTCACTTAGGAAACTATATTACAGAAGCTTTTTGTGGCGATGAAATAACGGGAATCGAGCTGTTCAGAGAAAACATTTTTCTAATGTTTGATTAAACCAAAACGCAATGTGATTTGTGTTCAAATTCAATACAACTTCATTTATAAATACAAAATCGAGCTATGAAATATTTTCTTTTCTCAAAATGTACCACTGAAAAGCGATCTTATTACACAATATAATATCTCGTTTTACTTTTTTTCCGAGGAAATCTATTCCTCCGGACTTCCTCTGCTTATCCAGAAATCGATTGAAAACTCGATTCGAGCCTCGCTCCTTGTGTCGCTATTAATCGTCCAACTAAAAATCGAACTAACGATATTACCATTCAGCGTCAAAACGTAAAGCCCGGGAAAAATGCCCGTCGCGCAATAACATCTCGCAGCCACGTTGATCTCGTTAACCCCGTTTTTAACGGGTGTCGCCGTCCATGCCGGTGCTAAGATTACAACCACGGTTATGGACCGTGCCTGGTGTCTATAAGGATAAATGGTAAGGAAAGGCAAACGATGGATAAAGAATAACGAAACAGCGAGGAAAGGGAGAGAGTGTAGCGCGAAGCTGTCAGAAGGTTACGGGTGGATTGCTCGTAAAAAGCATGCGATTTTACGAGCACTTGCGCTAAACGACAAAATGCAGTTCTACGGGCGAGCACCCCGCGAGACGTTGTTAAGAAGGTGCTTCGTCTCGAATGAAAGCCGTTCACGTGGTTGCGCGCGAACCCGCCGAGCACCAGCGGCAACAACGCAAGAAAACACTCCGGCTTGGAATTACATTGTTCGCCGCCGCTGCACTTTTCCATTGCTGTAATTTATAGTAATGAGTTATGACATACATGGCTAGGTGCATGCGCCGCGCCGCCGTTGTACTTGGAGCAACCGGGACAAATATGCGCCGCTACGAGAATGAGAACGAGGACGATGACGAAGAGACGTTATTTATCGCGCCGTAGATCGCCGTAAAATTTGTACAAAAACGATGCAAGATATGGTTCTACTTCTGCTTTGTTTCTTGTTTTGTGAGAAAGTTTGACTATTTGATAGAATGTTGGCTACTTCGTGGCCTGGATATACAGACGCGAAGAAATGGGCTGATCTTTGATGAGATCTTCGAGGATTGTCGAGGATGTGTAAAATAGCTTATGGAACGTATATGTCAGAGATGAAAGAACACCGAACCCTTCCCTTTGGAACTTTGGGAAAATCTCCTAACGTTATAATCTAGATTCTAATCATAGCCGTAATTAAGCAATTGTTGTCATTCAATCCGATTGTATTTGTTCGAGATTGGGGTTAGGTCTTTGTCCCAACTACGGGAAGATAGGGGAAATCTATTTTTTTCGCGAACGACGCTTCCCACTAGCAACTTTCCCTCAAGGGCGACTAGCATCCTTCTCTAACTAACAATATGGAAATTGATCAATTAACAGCAACGTCAATTTCCCTCACTTTCCGAACGAAGGCTTTTCTTGACGAATCCGATGATGTCGTGTCCTTAGACACACCCCATCATAGTTTTCCTTTGCAGCATCATCATGACGGAAAGTCATTCTCTCGTGAGATCTCATTAGTGAGTTACATAGCGTCTTTACGCTCGGTGAATATTTTACGTTTTAACAAAGAGCTAGTTTAGTACTACTTGTACCATAAACAAGTAGATCGAGTCGGACTTAGGCTTTGGAAGAAAGTACATTTGTTATCCCATTGACCGCGAATTCGTTATCGAACCCAAGACCATTGTCATTAGTGTCTAATCACCGCGGTTACCTGTCAATTCTGCAATATCCACACTTCTACTAATAATCATATTTGTACTAGTAAATATCTTCTCTATTGCATAACAGCAATGTCTAATCGAAATGAAGATTCGTTACATGCCCTTAACCCTAATCATAATGTGAACCCGACATATATAATAGATTTTATTGCATGCTTGGTTTTTTGCGATCTGGGAGAGAAGCTAACACGTGCGAAGCTTTGAAACAGACAAGATATTATCGCAAAATTCAATACGTAAAAATTTCAAAATCTTCAAAAAACATCCACACTCTTGCTACTCATAAATAATTCTTTTCAAACAATATAAATCGTCAAGAAAAATTATGAACTGCTCTCGAACAAACTATAAACTGATTAAACGATAGCCATTTTCCAGAAAATTTTCAATGGATCTAAGTACCGGAAATGTGCACAAAATCCGTATAACTGCGATCACATGTCGTTACAGTTAATTCTTCAAAAATATACTATTGTTCATCTGTGAATCATTGTTAAAGAATATTGCTACGTGGAGAGATATCGGTGCTTTAATCAATGCCGCAGAATCTTGTTAATCAACGAGACATTCGGGTCATGAGTGGGAGTAAAGATTTTTCCCAGTTTATGGTAATTCGACCACCAATCGTGTTTTGTGCCAAAAACGTGCAGAGATAACAATTAGCCTAGCCAAAGAGAGATTACGAATGAAAAACTCAACGAGACAATGGCAGTAAAACGAATTCGAAGAAGAAACGAGCAGGATTGTCTTTAGTCTGTCTGGACACTCGGGAATCTTTTACTTGAAACATTATGACATTTCTTGTACCAGAACTTATTGCTGATTTGCCAATATATATATACATTCACGGATCAATATTACTTATCAATTGTGTATTACAAAATTGTAAGATGATTATAAAATTTAGTGATTTTTCTCAGTTTTGATTATCTGACATCGGTGTTTCTCTTTTCAGCTTAATTTACTTATTGTTTGATTCGTTTAGAATGCCTAATGGAAATAATGGAAATATAATTTGTTACAAAGCTAATATAGTAAGTAATAATTATAATAAGTAATAATTGCTATATTTTAATTATAAACGTTGGTGTGCAATTAATTTTATGATTTCATACAATTAAAATAGAAATATCATTTAGCTTTGTAAAGAGAATATTCAAAAAATGATGGTTACTCTTGTTACAAATGACTTGCACATGCTTGTACGTATTGTCAGATTAAATATTGATATGAACTGCTTGAAATCACAATACGTACTTTGTGTGTCAGATCGAAATATTGGATATTGTGGAAATTGAAATTGTTTCATTAAACGACATTTATGACAAATGAAATGTTATAACAAACGACTACACGTACTGTATGGTAACATATTATGTTACAGAAATATCTATGTAATATCTTTCAATTGTATACCTGTCCCACATTTTATGTTTGTAAAAAAGAATTATTTTATTATAATATTGAAAAATCGGAACCGTATACAATACCTCCCAATA
This sequence comes from Bombus terrestris, assembly GCF_910591885.1. NCBI lineage: Eukaryota > Metazoa > Arthropoda > Insecta > Hymenoptera > Apidae > Bombus > Bombus terrestris. Next base: position 19,103,449 of record NC_063271.1, on the reverse strand, counting down.
TTTTTACTAGTTTATAATACGATATATATATATAATATTATATAATTCCACATATAATATCCCACATTTAGAATATAATCTTTTAAAATTATCAAAGATCTATATTTATATTATTATCTAGAAAAGAATAAGTATCCGTATACATATGTAAGTATCTTGTAAGAAAGAATGAATCGAAAATACAGAATAAAATTTTTTCTGAAGATGTTTCGAAAATTTGATTCAGAAACATATGAATTTTTTCGAGATTGGTATTTCAGAATATGAAACACGCATGAAACATACAAAAATACAATAAGTCAGAAACGTGGAATAAAATTTGTTCATTTAAAGTCTGTTCAAATAAATCAAATTCTACTGTATATTGCGTCAAATATGATATTACAAATTTAGAAAAAGTTTCCTTCTTTATTGGAAGTGATATGTTTGAAATTTAAAATAATTACCTCCACGTTCATCGTCAGACGATAATAAATAAAACCATGCGAAAGAAACGCATTAATACTAAACACTAATACTCAATTAATACTAAGCACAACTAATACTAAACAAAATCAACAAAATCTTTATAATTATTTACACATATCACTTCTGTTCATTTCAGCCATAGCTTGTAGCGCGAAACTTATAAACTTTCATGCAAGATATTAGACGGCACCGCGTTTATCTCGTGAATTTGACATGCAAATGTCGTTTACGTTCGTTAGTTGTACAATTTTTTCATTAAAGTATATTTGCTACAAAGTGTCGGTTTAACATCTATATAATAAAATAAGATGTTTAAATAACATCTACTAGGTGTACTGTTATAATGATAAATAGAAGTATTAACCTAAGTGTAGTGCAATTATAAATGAATGGAAGACTTGAAGTTGACGTCGTTGAAATTTGGAGGAAAACGATGGGTCTAACGTTGCAAACGTACTGGGCATTCTGCCGAAAACGAGGGATAAGGGAGATAAAGACCGTTTAAAGAAAGGATCGCAATAGTGTGGTCTCTTGCGTTCTCGGCAACATTAGGTTTCAGCTTGTGAATTCGCCTGTTTTCTTGTATTCCCAGGTGTCCTGTTCTACGCTTTTCCGCAAAATCAGCAGCTTAGCGACAACTATCGTGGCGAGCATGGTACAGCGTGTACTTGAAACATTTTCTCCAAAAAGGTAAGTTTCTACGATATTGAAATCTTTCAATGCATATGTAGTATATAATGTCAGAGACGAGTGAATCGTTCTTAGTTGTATCATTGAATTTGAAGTACTGTAAGAATATTGCATAAAGAAACTTTAATAGTATATTACAGAAACTTTAATAGTATAATACATACTCTATCAAAGCAAATCTAGTTCACAGAAAATCTAAAGAGCGTTCAACAACGTTTATCGCTTTTAGCAACAAAATTTCAAAATTAATTTTCGACCATAAGTCTCCGTGTATCATGATATGCAAACAGGTCCTGTTACGTTATTCGAAGTCTCCTTAATTCGCTAGCGCTGACTCCTGATTTACCTGCTTTATAGCGATGCGACGCGACGATTTCCGTTTCACGTACGCGAAGTTGCACTCCAGGGGATTCAGCGTGGACCCTTTCAGACGGTGTCCCTTCTTGTCGAAGGTCATCTCACTGTGTCCCACAAGATGGAAAAACTTAGATTATCGCATTTATCTTCCAAGACTCCTCGCTGCCTTTCTCCCGTTTCTCGTTCTCCTCGCTTTCCCAAAGCTCGCCTTTCGTCTTCGACTCGCATTCACTGTCGTATTTTCAACGATTTTACGAGGTTCTTCCGGTTCATTTCTCCTATCCGTCCCCTTATTTCACCAGCGTCAAATATTGTCTTTCGCCGTCCTTTCCTTTCTTTCTTCAAAGGACCTTCTGTTCCCTGACCTCTTCCACTTCTTCGCCAAATTTTTCCTTTCGGTTTCCGTGTGTTCTTTGTATTTGTTATACTTGAAATACGAGTTCACTTGGCTTATTGGATTACATAAACTTCGATAAGTTTATTAATCGTGGTTTCTAAAAGTGTGTTAGAAATTTATTGCCTTGTTGATAAAATAAGGCAAATATTAGATGGATGAAAAAGTCCTGTCACTTTTATGTAATAAACACGTAACAATTACTTTTAATATCTTATTTCTTTTACTTCTTGCAAAAGATAGTGTTCTGCCTCTTTTTTAATGTTTTAGATGCTTTTATTTGAAAATAATATCTGAGTACTTCAGGCAAGCTTTACATAACTCATGTCTTGTAAAACAGAGCGAATAATGTGTTTCACCAAAGATATATCGCAGTGTAAGCATCCTACAAGTCATATAATGTTCTTCATTGTACTTTGAAATATGAAACAAATTTCCTCTCTACTGGTTTAAAAAAACAACCAGCTTACAACACTTCATGTATCATCGCATAACACATCTCTGTACCGTACTTCCCCTTTTTGCTCCCAACCTTTTTTCTTTTTAAAAGGTTCACGTTTCAGTTCTTCGATGGCCTTCTGTACTCGTGCCAAATTTTCCCTCCGTAGCTTCCTATTCATTGCTCTTATCGATACGTGTAGACTTCCACAGAACATACGTATATCGTGTAACATTGCCTCTCGTTTCACTGTCGCTGAAAATCTTCTATTCGATCCTCTAATTCCTTTTTTTCTTTGCTAAATCCTTTATAGTATTCTCTATTTTTTTGTATCTGTACTGCGGATGAAAAGTTGAAAAATAAAGCGTTTTTCGTGACTGGAAACTAAAACACGCAGTGGGAGAACTAAATATAAAGAAAGACAAAAACAAGAGGTAGTTTAGTTTTAAAAATTATTAATCTCTATGTAGACTAACAAATTAGCGATTTCAACATAGCCGTATAAATTAATCCTGGAGATATCGACATTTTATTTTATCTAAATTCGTCTGTATATTAACGCAGAATATAGAATGCCTGCGAAAGAGACCAGCGTAAATCTGAAATTTTCCACAAGGTTCGTAGTCTCTTTCCGCGATGTCAAATTTGCATTGAAATGGAACACACAGATATAGAACATTTTTTATAAAAATAACTGTGACAAAAATATGATTTGAAATAGACGTCGTCTGTCTTTTAACCTATTTCCTCCAAGTTTTATTTCCGAACATGAATGGCTCGTGAAAGCAGTGAAACGCTTATAGAAACTTAAATAAATGTTCAAATACCTTTGAAATTCTCTCTATTTTAATGACGATTATAAATTTACCTATAATTCGACTCTTCTCACATCGCCTTGCGTATCCGTATGTCTCCCTAGTTTCTCGAAAGACCTTCTTTTTCCCCTACTTACCATCTTCGTTCTTCTATACTGTTCCGTTTCTTTTCTACTTATCTCACAGTCACACGGCGAATAAAGAAAAGTTTCGAGGACGCTGGAGATTCTTCTTCGATTCAGCTCTCTTCTTCGTTTGCCGGATTTCTCTGGCTCCTTTCGACTCCCTTCGCCACAGATTTACAACAGCCAAGTACGTACTTGGGTGCCGTAATTCCAAAAAAGTTTTCTTCTTCGGGTTGAGCCGGTTTAGAGGCGTGCCTAGGAAAAGGAGAACGATCCACCACTTCACAGGGATAATACTACCCTTTAAATTATTCCCTTTCCTCGAAACCTTTTGCCACTGGAAATTACGAATCGATTAGGTATTACAAATTTTAGGTAACGATGGTCTTCATTTATTTTTATCCATTGAGATACATGTGAAACTTCTTATTGATTACTTGCTATTCAATGTAATCGACGTTTTCTTTTAATCTTCTCATTTCTTCAATTTCTTCTCCGATTAATCTCCGGATGTCTCGTACAATTAACGCACTCGCAGGTAGTAACTAAGACAAGCCACCCCATTTGAAAACGCGACCACAAAGGATATCGTTTCAAACTTCCTATAAAGTGAACTTGGCGAAATAAGTTAACTCGAAGAGCTCGGCTGAGCGAACCAGGCTGAATAGCTAGCGTGTCAGCATATTTTTCATTTAAAGGGAGGCAAAAGTTAACCAAGACGGTAATAACCGTCCCAAAGTGTCCGCCAACTTTTACCCTACTTCCGAGACAAAGAATTTTTCAACGTCGTCCCACGACTACATCCTGATTCAGTCAAGAGAATTTATATTTGTTGGTGATTTAATGGCGTACCGTTATTCGTTCGATAGCCTTCGAATTGCCAAGCAATTTTCTTTCGTGAATTCGATGGTAAAAATGTAGAACACGATTTCTCGCGTTTCATCGTTGTCATTCTCGTCGTTTTTGTTTCTTTCTCTTTTTCTTCGATCCCCTTTCCCTACGATTCGCGCAACATTCTGCTAAATCGTACCGTTAAAGGTAGCCGAACACCATCTTTCCTTGATGTTCACGATCTCGGATCGCGGTTTAAGAATCATAATGGACTTGGATTGTACTTCCAACGTTCCCCTAAAGGAGAATATGGCTGTTCTTTTTCTTCTTTCCCAACCAATATATCGTTGAATTTTTCAAGTTATAGGTCCATCGAATTACAACAACTTTAATCTTTGTAATCTTCACAATATAATGAAATATTATAACGCGATTAAATTGCTACTAATTGGGAGATAATGTAACGTTGATTTTCGAGGACAAGTCAATCTTATTAGAGCAGCGTGAACCGTAAACATTGGTATGTTTTACGCATATCTACGTAAATGCATACAAATCGTATTTCACGTGAAAGTTCTGACTTCCGAAAATGTTGGAACGAAGGAAAGAGGATGCTCGTTTATTTAGTCGTTTGAGGGGAAATTCCAAGTCTCGTTCTCTCCGGGGTTCTCACTTCGTTCTCATGCGAATCACACTTTTGAGCGTCAAATCGGAGATCGTATCGCGAAAACAGCTAGTTAAGGAGTTTGATTGCGCCGAAACACGCCGCTTTCGTAATCAGATAAGAGTCGCCGTCCTCCATTTTCGACTCCTTTAAACTAATAGACGCTTCCGTCTGTCCCTTTTGGCTCGGATAATTCACCGATGAGAAAGATAATCCTGCGAAATTGCTGGCCACATTTCCACTAACCAGCCAGATTCGTATCGCGAAAATTTGAACAGTTCGATAAGCTCGTTTTACGAAGAATCTTATTTCTTGCTTTCATACTTTATCGATTTTTACTTGAAGTCGTATTTCAGACTTGTGCGTTTTTAACTATTCTCTTTGTTATATGTTTCTTTAAACAAATCTCTGTTATTTATTGAATTTGATATAATATGTATGTATTACCTAAGAACCATACAGTATTAACTAGGAAGTTTTAATAGCGCAATTTAGACATAACTTCTTCACTTCAGAAAGTTTTAATAGCGCAATTTACAATTTTAAATAGTCGGATCTATGTCCGAAAGTTGTTCTTTTTTATAATAATTGTTCATAGAAATTTTACAAAAGTTATTTATATTGTAATGGTATTTCTGTTTTTTTTTTTTTTTTTATTAAACGAAAGTTAATAGTTGATTTAGTTTCTCCCACTTTCAATAGAATTATTACTTTTTGCTTTACTTTCGGACGTCAGCGTTTTAATTTTAATTAAAACCCGAGTTGAGCAAAGTAATTTTGCCAAGTAAAGACTAGACACTTAAAAAAAAAAAAACATTTTTCCCTTCTTCCGACTTGACCAAAGATTATGCTACTGCTTTTGCAATGTAGCTGTTTATGAAAAGTTTAAGTGCACATGTTGATGTGCAGTAGAAATTGCTACAACAAAATCGCTTTCGTCTTACTTTGTTTACAACTCAAAAAGACACACGAATTTTTATCGAAATAAAATTCACTCGAGTTCAATAGTTACGTTCGAAGGGTAACAACCGATTTAGCTCTCAACTGAAGAAAAGAAAATCGATGTAAGCCGTTCGATATAAATATACCGTAGACATTTTGTAGCTGCACATACCGATTCAGATTAGATCGATGGATTTGCGCCATTTTTATGCCTGTTGAATTCCGAAAAAGAGATCAATTTTCTAGAATCAGGTTTCCCTCTGAAATATTGACGTAGAATGTAGATTGTAAACGAATAAGCGGCAGTTCTTGATCCGCTTTACGGAAATCCATAGACGCGTGTCGTCTGTTTGCGAATGTTTCTCGTGGAGAAATTGAGCTGTATGAGATAACGAAAACAGACCTTCGTTTTACTGTATACATGAAAATGAGAAGCTTTTCTTGAACGTTTAAGAGGATTGTCGGAAACCGATCATAGGTTTCGAAGAAAACGAAGTGGTTTGAATGAGTCGAATGAATAGATCTCGATCAATTTGCTAATTAAATTTGAATAATAATTAAATAATGTTTGTTAAAATAAACGAACAAATAATAATAATAATAATAATAACAATAATAATAATAATACATCTGCGAACACCACACATTCTCATTGTCAGACTTGTCGAATAATTTTCGTTCCATGTTTCCAACGAGACAGGGAAAAGAAGCGACGATTGTAATTCGTCTTCGTTCCGGAGTCATCGCATGACATAATAATCGAGCTCGGAAATTTTGACGTGCCTGTTAGTCGTGTTGCGACCTGCATTCTTGCAACACGTTCGACCATGTTACTCTCGAATTGAATACAAGGAATGCCATCTTGTCGTGACATTTCACAAAGAGAAGACGTTGAAGCTAAATTCGCGACGCGGTTGTGCTTTGTTCCAGCGCTGCATCCGACTTGCGACTTCTCATCCATATTCCTCGACGAGATATCTTAGACAAGTCTGAAGCGTCATCGGGTGGCTGTTGTGACGGAGAACGAGTTCCGCGATTAAGCGTGAGTCCATTTATTTTCACAGTAGAAACGTTATTCCATGACGATCGTGATCTTGCGAGGAATTAAAGATTCTATCGAAGTAATTGTTATTCGAATAATACATTACGTTCAAGTTATATTATTGCTACGTTAAAGTTAAGTGAAAATTGTTTGAATGTTTGAGGATTTAAAATGTGTTATTATTCTGCGCTAAATAACACAAGTTATTGAATCGTGCATCTCTTTTTCTGTTCGATATTACGAAAAATTGAATTTAAAATAGTGCTACGAGGAAAACAGAAAATATACATATATCAATTTTATTTTTATTATTAGCTACGGTAGAGTAAATTTCGTCGAATTAGGATAGACTCATGTTGAAAATTAACAGAACTTTGTTTCATTACTTTCCTAGCACCGAGTGTTTAGTTTGGTGAAGTTTCTTTGAAATGAAATTTCCTTTGTTTCGTCGTAGAATAACGCAAGAAAAAGCTTATTATTAGTTGTTAATTTTATAATGTACAGTATGAAATCAGTGCACTATTCGAGCGGGTAATAGAGCAGCAATATTGTTGTGTAAATTGCCATGAGATACTCGTCGAAACCGAAGAACTATCATTACGTCAGTATTAGTGCTGCTAGGTTTGCGATATAAATTACATTCATAGCGTGTATTTGCGTAATCCCCATTACATATAACCCATCATTACATCGTGCGTGCTATCGTGCCTAATGGACCGTTTAATTATATATATATGTATATGCACGAACGCTGTTAAAATATTCTAATTAGGTTGTTCAGTACACGAGCGTGTGTTGTGTTCAAAGCACTCAATATTACAAGTCTAATGAAATTATAATCTGTGCTATTTACTACAAGACGATCTACTATTAACCTCTTTTATTCGATATTGAGTAAAGTTTCTTTGGTCTTCGTTTGTGGAAATCAGCCACAAATTATACAAAATTTACTTGGTCGGATATCCTTGCATTTTAACGTGGAATAAACAGGAACCTAATAACTGAAACTTAAAGGATTTAACGTAATATTTCAGAAATTAATTTAAAGACGATCTATTAGATAATATTGTAAATGCTGATAGAGATATTTTTGTGTTTGCTGTCCGTAGAGACGTGTTTCGAGTATTTCTGTGTTTACGCTGTAATGACAATCAAAAAGGCGGATTCCTTAGCCTCTTAGGGAAGTCGGGAAATGGAGATACAAGGAAATCCCTATTAATGCGAACGACGTCCGTTTCTTTTTGCTAATCCCGTGTTTGCAGTCTTGAGATTGAATCGTCTCACGACGTGATTATTTTCATCCTTAAGGTAGAAAACAGGGGTAAATCGGTGCGGGATTTCAGCTCTTTTACAATTTCATACATCGGTAATCACAGTTTTTAAATAAGGAAACTGCAAGATGTATAACATCTATAATAGATGTATAAATGTATAATGATAGAAGATAAACTATTATTTTTTAAATCGTGGAATTTAAACAAGTTTTATGGATTATGTATTTCACTGCTCGATCCTTAATGGAATAATTTCATGTTTTATAGGCTGCTTTAAAGCTCGTCTAAAACGTAATCCCCGAAACAATTGGAAATCCCTTACGAACTTCAGTGAAACAATTTGGATTAGCAAAGCCTGTTATGCACTAAAGCTACCTAAGATATAATTAGTCTTCATAATTGTCCAAAATTCTGTACCCACTTACCTCGCTACAATATCCATCCCTTTGCATCCAATCTCGACGTGCTCTCCATTTAATTAAATGCTGTAACTTTTTGTAACATTAACTATTTTATACAAAGTCAAAATGAGCACTATTTTTTCGAAATCAGCAGATACTTCAACTAATGAACACGATTTGATAATAAGAAATTTTTCGAGTATTTCTATGCCATAGAATAAATGAGAATAGTGTAGTTAAAGAATTAAATGCCGACCAATTAAGCTAGATTCCATTGACAATTTTTAACTTGCAAATTGATCAAAGCTACTTCTCGAACTAGTTGGGAACAACGTCCCGGTGTTTTCTATTAGTCCAGCTCGCAAGTTTCCCAGAAATCGCGGAAATTCAATCGACAAAGTTCCGTAGAGCGAGCGTTGCTTGTTCTTCAGAGCATAGACGTGAGGCTACTGCGAATATCGAACTGATGCGGCTTGCGCTGATTTCTTTCTTCCACGTTATCTCGAGACCGCAGGTAACAGGATACAGGATTATGTGGATACGTGGATGTTACAGGATTAGGCGAGCTTGTACCTCGAAGCTTGCGATCGTGTAACTCGTTGCCGGCAACATGGCCCGCGTTATCGCCAAGCCTACTATATTCAACGGGAATCTCATTACATACATCGATGGTTGTTAATAATACTGCTATCTTTATCCGATTCGTTTCACGATACGTTAACGCGAAAATGTGGAGTATCGTGTAGGTGATGAAATTTCGTTTGTATGCGATAACGTTGTTTGATCACGAAAATCGTTACATCGCAGGCAATATGTGACCTATTGCGATAGCAAGCTAATTTTATTAATATCTTCTTTCCTTCAATTTTTACTGTTTTGTTTTACACTCTTTCATCTGATTTTAGGAGCAAGCAAACTCTCTTAAATCATTAGGAAAGTATGTAGAACAAAATTTATTCAAAGCTGAATTCCAGAACAAATAGTATTAAATATCTTTCAAGTAGTTGCATAATTTACTGGCTTAGGTAATATACTTCCTCGGAAAAGTACAAGCGTTGCAAGTTCTGTCAGCAATTCGGTCTTAATAACTTTGATCGAATCTATTTTTAATTTATCGTGTTCGTATTGCTAATAAAAACGATCAAAGCTGTATAATATTTCCCATTTTCCTTCAAATATCTTGCCACAGACTATAACCGGTTTCTAAACTCGAACAATGCTATTATTATTATATCCAACTCGATCGAAATTTCAATTCGCTTACATATTGCCCCGGTCCGTAATCCGTGCGCATTAAGATTCGAAATTAAACGCGCTACGTCCCCTTTATTGTCTCCGAACGAGCACGTGTTACGGGCACCCTTCAAGCGGATTACAGGCGAAGGTTACTATATTACACGGCTGCATTAATTGCGATACAAGCAGCTAACACAGTTCGCCTCTGACCCCGGCGTCGCCGAAATTTCGACCCGGTCGGAATTTCATAAGTCGTTCCTCCTGCATAATTTCAAAACTACGCGCGACCTGCTGTCGCTTTAATTAACCCGCCCCGAAAGAAGGGAAATAACCGAATGGGAGCGAAGTTTTACGACGATAGTTTGCCTCTGGATCGACGATTAGCTCTCGACGGTTAACCGTTCGTCACGAAAGTCTCCTCAACGAAGGGGATGGAGAAGGACGTTTATGAAAGATGAAGCGCGAAGCTATTTTTACCCAAATAGTGTAACAATGTTAGGAATTTTCTGTCTGCATATAAGGTATATAAGGTTCTTACCGTGACTGTTTGCAAATTAATGTCATAAAATGTTAGTTTTGGGTGTTTCTAATTGTATTAGGTCATCCCATAAGTTCGTGCCGACTTTTGTGTATACATTTCATGTTTCGATTTATAAACATACGGCGATAAGGGACCAATGCACTTGAGCTTAGCTGATCGAGAACAGGATAGAGCAGATTTTCGTGGGTATAAGATCGTAATATAGTGAACACAGTGACTTCTAACAGTAAAAAATCATGAGTGAAATGCGTATCCATTTTCGACATCTCATGTTATATGAATTTCGGAAAGGAAGTTCTGTAACGATTGCCACGAAAAACATATGTGCTGTTTACGGAGAAAATGCTCTTTCATCTCGCACCTGTAGGAAGTGGTTCCAACGTTTTAGAGCTGGGAATTTCTATTTAGAAGACGAGGAACGCTCCGGGCGTCCTCCTCAGACAGACGAAGATAAAATTCGGGATCTTGTTGAAAAATCACGAAGTTTGACAGTTCAAGAGATGTCAAATGTTCTGAAAATACCTAAGACAACGATTCATAGGTGTTTAAACGACCAGGTTTAGTGAATAGGAACAACGTTATCTTCCATCACGACAACGCTAGACCGCATGTCGTGGCGAAAAGCGTTACAAAAAAATTGTCTGAATTTAATTGGGAAATTTTACCACATCCCCATATTCCCCAGACATTGCCCCATCTGATTACCACCTGTTCAGAGTATCACAACACTTTTTAGTAGGTCAAATATTTGAAAATATTGACATTCTCAAAAATAGCTTAGAAAATTATTTTAAAGAAAAACAAGAGAACTTTTGTCGAGACAGAATAATGGCCCTACCAGAAAAATGGGAAGAAGTTGTACAACGAGAGGGGGATTACATTTTTTCATGAAACTGAAATGTATGTAAACAATCTTAACATATATAACCGCTCAAAAAACGGCACGAACTTATGGGATGACCTAACAAGTTGTAACAAGAGAAAGTTGTCAAGAAAGTTGTCAAGAAAGATCAAAATTGTCACTTCGAAATCTTTGGTACAGTTCCTTCTAATTTTAAAAGGTCGCCATCATTTCGTCTAAAGAGCGAATCATTCCCGTGACTGACAACATTTCCTTTTGAATTAAGAAATATATAATTTCGAGATTATATCGTTTGTTTCGACGAGCCACTCTGCGTTTTATGAATGCTAAAATTAATGCTTTAAAATCACATCAACTTCGCAATTAGATTGTAATTACAGCTTGTCAGAAATGAGCAAACTTCTGAACCGTATGCTATAAAAAAAAGTTACTAAAATGGAGTTAGTATGGAGAAGGAAACTCTGTGAAATCGTAAGATCTTCCTCGGTATCCGTTTCCCTTATCGTAAATCATTTCCATTTTATGCTTCCTGTTGTAGCTTCCAGGGACAATAGAAGCAGTGAAACTACGTGTATATATCCGAGATGTAACGACAAAGTTGAATGATTTAGGATAGAGGAGATAGCAGATCGATCGCAGAAAAAGGTAAATTCCAACCGGTAAACAGTCTGTTCAAACTTTGAAAGTAACAACTCACTGGGTGCAGTTGATTTTTCATAAAACTGCTACCTATATAAGCATTCAATATAAGTATTCTTTGGTCTTAAATCCCGCGATAGATGTATACGAAGGGGAAACTTGTGTTTGAGTTGCAACCGACCACGTCAAAGATTTTTCACTCTTTGCGAAACTCTTCGAGTATCGGAAATTGATCGATTTATTTCCGAATTACAATGCTTTCTAACGTTCGTGTTTGCTTTAAGCATACCTAACGTTGCTATTTCTGCCACGCGATCGTTTCCCTGATTGTAAAAATTGCGAGTTATTGATCGAGCGGAATTTAACTTTCCTTAACAAATGTATTAGGACTTTGAATGTTAGTTTGAATTTTTAACATTTGAACTATCAGAGCGGTTAAAAGAACACAATTTGTAATCTTTCAATCAACAGAAATTTTGTATATCTTCGAACGAGATTAAATTCGGCGTGGAACAAATTAATGCTGTTATTCATCGCATACGTTACTGGTGTAATTACGTTAATAAAGGTGCAACTACATAGAATTTATGATTTTTATTAAGAAATATTTCCGCTTTCGATGAAATGATTTAAAAGAAGAGAGAGGAGGATAGGGGGAGAAAGAAAAGAGTAAATATTTCTGGAAAGGAGGAAATATTTCAGTTGCTTCGCACACGTTCCAATTTGACATCGTCGAAATTAATACCGACAAACATCGTTCTAACTTTTCTCGTAGCGATTATTTTTGCCACCCGACCGACTGTAATAATTAATTGGCGCATTTTGCGTACAAACGAACGTGGATGGTGCACTTCTAACTTCGCTACTCGCATCTTTTCGAATAATCGCAGTACTTGAAATGTATTTTTCTTCCAATAATAAACGTGCCATCGTAGCGGAATGAATTTCGATTCCCCGCTGATGACAATCGAATTGCAACATAAAAATGATAAAACGACGGCGGTACTGAAGATAACTAAGATACAGTGTGTTATAGGATATAGCTTTTGTATTTATATTGGTGTACCAACTGCTTTTACTGTACAATGATTTATTTTTGAAGTCGTATTTGAATGCACAATTTAATTTATAATTTCGTGTGAAGTTTTACCAAAAACACGTGTATTTGTCATTTAGATAATTTCCAACATAGAAAAATCGGAATTCCGAATGATTAATTTATTTCTTTTTTATTTTATTTTTTATATTCGTTTAAAACTCATACACACTTCAATCGTTGTATTATGATTATCAGATATTAAAATATAAATATCAACGTACATACAAATATGCGGAAGGAATAAATCTCGCATTTTTACTACCTTAAAACGCCAAGTAATCCAGAATGAGCAGCAACAAAGATACGCAGCGATGGCGAATGTCAATTAATTATACACACAGTAATAATTAGCGGATTACCAACGTTTTAATTCGTCGGAACAAGCTGACTATGCGCGTGATAAGGTTAAGCTTTCATCATCCGAAATTTGCAAGCGATTAAAATTACTTTACATTATGAACGAGGTAGATCGTTTCCACGAAGCTTGCGAATAATAATTATAACGGACAAAATTCATTTTCAACCAACCGAGCCAAGCATGAAACGTGTGATTTTAAAGATGTAAACTCTATTTGAATTGCGCAGATCGCGTCGTAAATTACGCATATACATACTTTTCAACGTGTACCAATCGAGGAAACGAAGCGCAACTATTTATTGCTTATAATAAGAGATTTAAGATTATTACGATATATATTCCAAGTTAATTTTTATAATCGAATCGATTGGTAGTCAGAATAATAATGGACAAGAAAATAATGTGTTTTAAAAAGCGTGACATTGTGTATCGAATAAAAAAACTGTAAATGCAGGGTAGGAAGAACTGCATGTAAAACCGTAAATTTTAATAAATGAATGTAACAAGAAATATTGCAGAATTCTAAATAAATGCAGAAACGTAGAACAAAAGAATGATTGTGCTGCGTAACGAACACGTGGGTACGAGACTTCAGGCTCTTACCATTTTACATTTTTGCAGAATACTTTATAATATTTTGTGATACTCGCTTTTCGTTAAACTTTTCTTTGCAAACATTCATTCAAATTTCGTAACGGAAAATTGTTGTCGCGTGAGAAGAAAATCACGATCGCGCTTTTAAGGAAGCAATTCTGAAGCAGTGAATTACCTACTGAACCTGATGAAGTACTTTAGCAAAAAGTCATGGCTGAACGACTTCAGCAGTTACTGCTAATTTTCATTAAGCACGTAATAACGTCGATAAAAGGAACCATAAAATTGCGATAATAACGTTGTTCATCAGCTACGACGATTATAATAATCTTCGACAAAAATGACGATGGTAGTAATAGGAATTTCATGACCTTATTCTACACATATTATAATTAAATAATCGTGTCACTTTGCGCTATTTCGTATAAATTAGTCGGAACGTAGAACTGTCTGTCACATTTTAATGCGAACGAAGATACGCAAAACGAAACAGAAAATTTACCAATTGGAATCGTAAAAAAGCCACGTCGTTTACGGTTATCCCAAGTACGAAACAGAAGAAATAGTCAGTTGACGCCGCTGGTAACCCGCCACCGTACGTTGACTAAAAGGAACTGAAAATCGCGCGCTAATTAGTCGCGATGCAATTAGCGAGGAGATTAACGACGTATGCGACCCGCGATATTTTTCCTCCGCGTTTTTCTCCCTAGTAACAAGTATTTCCCGTGCGAGTCGCAATTGTCGTTTCCCGTGGCTCGAATCAGGTGAAACGCGTCAGTTTTTCTTGCTGGCAGTTTGAAAAGCATTCGGGAAAGTTATACGCGAAACAAGTACGATTCCGTTCGACTTCGACGTATATATGTATTCTTCTCATATTCCCTCCGGAAATTCGAAGCATACTCGCGCGAAATTCGAATGGCCTGTCGATGGGAGAGAGCGTTACAGACAAGATATAACACAGACTTATGATGTTGTAGGATTTCACGCACTACATCTTCATACGAAGAATGTAAAAACGGATGTAATAAGTCACAAGTTTTTTCTGTTTTTAATACGTTGTTTTTGTTGGCGCGTGTAATGTATCTCAAATTAACAAAATTATATTATTATTATTATTAGTATGAACATCTTAGTTGAAGATTGGACCAATAAAAACGATTTGGGAAACTTCTTCTTTGATATTGAAAATCACGTTGCTGGAAAAATGTGGCACGGGAGAAAATCATGCTTGCATCAGACTTGAATCAATTCGCATTGACAGAGAGTATCTACCGCGTATTCATTTGACAAGTGCTTTTCACGTTCGACCAAGCACCAAAATCGATGTAAAACGATCGACCATTGCGGAATATCCACGTTGTTTCATTTTAGTTATCACTGTTACTCGAGCGTGCAATTATCGATGCGATCCGCAGATAAACGAGAAAAGAATTAAACGAACGTTCGATAGATAAAGTTGCCTGAATAGAAAAATTCAAAGGGTTTTTGGTTAACGAACCGTATCGCGTTGCTTATGAGCTAAACATTCCGTAACGATGCTGCGAATTCATTTCGGTTCTGTTTAACTCATTATAGTGAAGGGAAATAAGGGCGTAACGCAAGAAACTTATTTCTCTGGTCTGTTTACTAACAGTTCTTCAGAAATGTAATTGAAAGGTACTCCACTCTTCTTTCGAAAGTTTTAAAGAGAATATGTGGAAAGAAAAAGAAAGAGGTTTTATTTCTTCGCTGGTACTTGTAGGTCAGCAAACATCGGATGTTATCAAAAGGAAATTTTAATTTTATACGAGCTTCCCAAAGATATCACGATGTGTGGCCATTTGTGTACCGAGAAGAAGTAGGACGTGACTACGAAGGAAAAACAATTCTCATTGCGGTCGGAATGGAATAACGTTTTCTACGAGTAGTTCGTTTGTAGAAGTTTCAAAAGGATTTTTTCCACTCACGTTCTTTCTGCTTGGATTTACTTCGTAACTAACATTATTAACCAATTAATATTTGAAAATGATATTAAGCTAGACCTTGCAATTCTATAATCTTAAGAAACGTAATTCGATAATTAAAACTGATCGAAAGAATGCTGCGAACGAAATATTCCGTTTCAGAAGCTCAAAAATACTTTTAAGTACATACGATAACGAATACTCGAACTACGATAACTCCGGTGGCAAAAATTGCTACCGCCAACAACACAAAAGTAAACGATGTGAAACATACAGAATATCAATCAAACGAAGACAAAACAAAGCAGTACCATCGACAACAACGCTTTCTAATATAATACTATTCGATAAAAGCAGCACCTTTATTCTTGATCTGCTAAAAATTTAGCCGGAAAGCAAAGTTGCTCCAGAGATAACCCAATATTGGCCACTGTTCAAAGGTTGCCCTGGTATCCGAACGAAACTTGTCAGAATGAAAGAGAATATGCATGAAAACTACGAAGCATACGCGTACGCCTGAAAAAGGCAGATGACTCGTGTCTGTAATTTCGTTCGCGATCTTCTTTTTCCCTTAGTGCGCGAACATTCCCGTCGAGCCGTCAGGATTTACCCTTGTAAATAACATCATTTTCACCCTCGTCATCTCTTTCTCTCTCTCTCTCTCTCTCTATCTCTTGGAACACGTAGCGTGTTAATCTCGTCGACGCGTTTCAACGCCTGCAACAATATTCCCGCGCCTATTTTTTCCCTCATATTTCTGCCGCTTATTTTCGTTAACGGGAGCATCCGTCGGGGTGCGAGGATCGTCCACGCGGGTTTCGTTCAAGACACAATTAATTAGCTCGTTACGAAAATTTATCGTCTGCCGAGAAAGGGAGGGACGGTTGCAAAGAAATGGGAAGAGAAACACGTTTCGAGCGACGCAAAATCGTGTTACAAATGCGTACAAGGTGGCTTGCAAAGGTGGAAATGAACAGCCGATAAATTTTGTTAAAAACTAATGAAACTTTATTAACAGAGTGACGGTTGAGATTTTGGATTTTCAAGCTGAACATTGAGACATTGATTTCCACGGATTCCACGGTTTCCACGTTCTCCATCTTCTACCCGCTCTTGCTCTCCCTCTCGCTGAGAAACAAAGAGGAAAGCGATATGCAATTACCCTGATTAAACATTCATTAGAAACGGTTAACGAATCGAGCGTAAATTGTTTTTAAAGCTGGAAATGGTAGGAAAGGGACGCACTTTTTTGCGAAGGAATTTTTTACTACTGAAAGTGTGCCTTGTTTCCTTTTCATTTTCGAGAGCCGCGATGGCGGAGCGGTCCACAGCAGCTGCAGCTTTTCTAACCCCGACAGCCGAGCTTTTACTCGCTTAACAAGATCACCGTGGCACCCTCTGGCCCGGCTTGAAACTTATCTCTTTCTACCTCGACGCTCTTTCCCTCGCCGACGACGACTAGCGCCAACATCCGGCCACGTCTTTTCCATGAATACGAAATAATCTACCTAGGAATCGTTCGTCGCCGAGAATACTCCGCTTTTTTTCCAAGTTACTTTATACCATTTGCATTCGAGACGTTAAGCGATAAACGCGGTATAGCACGAAGTAAATGCCGAATATTAATGGGAGAAGTGGTGGATTTTCCAACTCAAACGCGAATTTGAAAATTTGCAATTGAAAAATGCGACGAAAACTTAAACTCACGTCGAAACTAGTTTTTACCAGCAAAGATATATTTTCATATTAGGTTAGTACATATTAGATGCGTTTTTAAAATAGAACTGGCGGATGTTGTTTCTTGAAAACATTGTATACTTAATCAAAGTAATTGTGACCGTTCGTTCTATATATCAAGCCCGCTTGAAATGTGCGCAACGACGCTCGAACAAATCCCACAAGGCGTTAATGCATTCTCGCGAATACAGCAAGTTGCTGTTTCTCAGGCAAAGTAATCAGTTGATGAAAGTAGACAAAAGAAATCGGTGCTTGATTCGTTTCCATCGAGCAACAATTTGCTAATCAATTTTCACGTAACAATGCAATGAACGGACAATGTACTTTAATTTGCACAGTGGTCAATAGGAAATTTAATTAAAACGGGTGACTGTTAGCTAGTGATAAAAATCTCCTTTATTTCTTTGAGGCTAGCGGTAGAATGTGCGACTTGTTCTATGGTGATATAAAAAGAAAGATTAACTTAATTCATCGATTGTCATTTTTAAAAAGTGATCAAATAATATCGAAAGAAGCGATATGATTAGTTTGGCTTTTGACAGGCTCGCTTATTCCTTTTGAATATTTTTCGCTTTTATTCCACTCGGCTGTGTAAACAGAAAGAAATTCAGAACTTTATTACAAAAAGTTACGTAATATCTCGAAATGCGTGGGTTACAAACAAAATATGGAAAGATTTAAACACGAATGGAAGGAAAACACTATCCCGGAAAGTTTTGATAGCTGGGACGAGGAGCCATAATCGTAACGCGGAAATATTACTCCTGCTTCAACAAGGTGTCCTGTTTGGCGCGACTGCGACGCAACTCATCACTTTTAACGCCTCGTCGCAGTGCAAATTTGCTGAAATCCCATTCAACAGAAAATTTTAGCTCGCGAAGGTCGTATTTGCCGAAAATTCGCGCGCCAATTTCAGAAAGTTGCTGAGACTTCCGGCGTCGTGTCAGTGAAAGCGTTTAATTTGTACGCCGTGGCAAACTCTTACGAGCCAGCCTCTCTTCGTTACGCACAACGAAGTCGACGACTTTAACAAAAACTTCTCCCGAACTAAAATTATTCATGGCTTTATACATATATTTTTATACGAACTTTTTTCTCTCCTTGGAAATTATTTCAGTATTTCGTTGGAGAATACAATATCTCTGCTTGTAGTGAAACGTTTAGCTCGGATTTGTATCACGAGTCACGAGATACCATGAACGTATTGATTCATTGCTTGGTCAAAATGGAATTGTTTGCACGATAAACGAAATAACTGCATTTTATTTGCATATACAAATATTTATTAAACGCCACCAGAAGATAAATTAAGAACAGCTCTGATTGTGAGATCCGATATTTTATGTCCAAAGATTTAATAGATGATTCAAGTTGAGACAGTTTAAAATAATTTTGAAGAATTGTATAATAGTCTGGCAAATACTAATCTTACTTGTAATATCTTGTACTCGCTTTTATTCTATGCCACTAAGAAAATTTCTTAAAAGCGCAACTTTGTCCAAAAAGTGGTTCTTCCTTAGTTCATCCGCTTCATAAACTTACTATTAAGTTCTTAACGCTAATTTCGAGTGCATTTTACGTTAAAGCAGATTGCGATGGTCGTTTAAAAACGGACTTCCTAATTACCTGTTCAACCTGTTTGCATGTAAAACTGGTTAAGCGAAGCGGACTGAATGTCCCCTTTACAAGAGGAGCGAGACCAAGTTAAAGAAGTTTGCCGGCCACAGTTTATCACTCGTGACTTAACACGAACGACCACGGAATTAAGAACTTTCCCTCTCCTTCTCCTCGGTATTTCAACATCGTTTACATCCCAATACATTTGCATTCCGATGGTTCGCATCGCTGCAATTTTATGAGAAACGTTACATTAAAATTGAAAGAAAAATCGGTCGACCAGCCGTATTTATTCTTCAAATTCGATATTAATTCGAAGTACAGAGAGATTCTGTACGTGAGCATAACCGAAAATGTATGAAAAAAGTTAAATTAAACAAAATAGCGAGCAACAAACATCAGCGTATATTTTAAATTGACATCGCGTACCTCACCTTTATGAATATTAAACACGCGATATTTTTATAATTTTGCCGCGTTGAATCGTTGCATGCTAGCCTGTTTAAAATTCATTCGTAAATTTTGCAAATTTCGTTTCCAAATTTTACCAATTTGATATGTTAAACAATATTCCATTCCTTTATAACCATTTAGTAAAAATGATATTTCTATGAATAAAAAAATCCTCTTTGGTTTTTTCAACACATTACCCTTTATTTATTTCATCTTCATTAAAGAATTTCCCACTGCTTTATAAGCATTTGGTAAAAATATTATTTCCATAAATAAAAGCGTCTCGTTAAATTTTTCAGATAATTGAAATACTATCCCCTATTTATTTAACCAGCATATCCCAATTATTAAGGGCATGTAATCTTCCATTTTCAAACTGCAATTTAAAGTACTATTTTTCATTGGATCTTGGAACGTGTTTTAATAACAAGCGCAAACCTTGAACCTTATTTTGCTTGTGGCTAATTCAAATTTATGCGCTCGTATACTTGATGGTGTTCTACAAATCATCGATAATTACGCAATTGCGCTTTCCATACGAGCCCATAAATTTCACCTTCGTTATCGCGAGAGTCGTTTACTTTCTTTTTCCTTTTTTCTTAGCGTAACAGTAAGTAATTTCCAGAGTAATTCACTTTGTTGTACGGTTATCGATCGCGAAAAATGAACTCTTTTATCGTGGACGATCTGCGCGTGCCGCCCTTAAGTCGGCAAACAAACGCCCTGCAAAGAGAAGGACTCGAGGGGAAAAAGAACGAAACGAGGAACACGCGAGCAAAGTTCTTCCGATTGCGATTATCTGACTTCGCGCAAAACGGCCACAATTCTTGAAGAAAGAAAACGATTTTCGTGCAACAGGCGCCATTTTCTAGTTACCGATAGCTCGATGAATCTATTCTTGGGAATAATTTCGAAAGTCGATATCTCTGGAAAGTATGAAACGAATCGCAGAAATTATTTGTGAAAAGATTTACACGAGGAAAATTTCATTTCACTCTTAAATTTTACGTCAGCTCATCCTACAAATTTCTGCGATATTTGCTGTTTCTGGCTGTAACATGACATGCAATGGCTTGCGAAAGTATTTATAAGGAATAAATATCTATAGAAATTTTTTATATATATTTTTTGGGATATTAAATAAAACATTTAAAGTTTCATTAGTGCTACATTGAACAAAATTGGAACGATCTTGAAAACACATACTATAGAAACTGAAAGATGTTTATTGCGATATTCTAATCAAAAAAGTATAGTAGAAAAGTACATCGTGTATAAAGAATGGAAATTACGGATTTTAATATTCCGATCATAAAAACACTCCTTTAAAAGAAATTTTTATTCAGGATAAAGTACCACAGGTGTTTATTCCCTCGTACCAAAAATAAGTTGAAAGATTAATAATCTCGTAGTATAAAGGAAAATATGGGAAAAGTTTCCCTCAAAAGATCCAAAATGGAATTTTTCAATTTCTCTTGATGTCACAGTGGAACATTTTTGAACCATGTATTCCTTGTACCCGTTTTCATGTAAACCAGGCTTGCTCGTTGAATTGAAGTTGATAAATTTTAAAAGTCACAGAACAATGTCGTTAGGGAATGGAAATTCTGCTCGAAGGAAAATGGGGCAAGGAGAAATCGTATCATTCGTGTAAGAATTTATCAGGTAACTTTTTCGCTTAAACTTTATTTACACGCAAGATGATAGAAATCAAACCCGACGTTCATGGACGAAACAAAGTTGCTAACCTGCGAAACAATCGATGCAAACGTAGATACGTCTCAGTCGTTTTTCACCATTAATTTTGCCCTTAATTAACGATCTTCTGTTCAATTTCATTCTCTCGAAGTAAAAAAATTGAGAATGAAAACAAAATATATTCGCAGAAAGAAACGAGAAAAATGCGGTAATAACAGTTTATTTGTACCAAACGCACCATTGTGTATTAATTTACCCTGTAAATTACATCACCACTGTGGAACGAGCACACAGAACTTGTAAAGCAAAGCGCGATAGTGGTAAGAAAAGTGTGATTAACGAGCAAGAAACATCGGAGAATGGCTGAAGTGGAAATGGTCTGTTTTTGATCAGACCGTGCTCCCGGTGTAGTGGAATAACAGCAAAAATATGCAACCTATTCGTGATTTTATTTAAGTTTCTGGTTTGCATTACTCGCGTTTCTTTTTCAGATATAAAAAAACTTTATAAAAATTTATAAAAATGTTCGCGATATTAACTGGTTAAATCAATTACGCTTGTTTTAATCGGCTTAAATTCTCGATCGATACGCACGAATCTCCTTTCGAAGATGAAGTTTGTATCTTAACCCATTGCAGATTCTCTATGACATCTGCAGACAGACAATAAGCGCTTTTCTCCAAGTGTCTTAGAATCAGATTCATTTCTTTTTATTATTATTATAAAAACAATGATATTAAACTCGTCTTGCAATTTAAATGAATCGAGGACGAAATGTGCAGCTAATGTTCTTCCTAATTACTGCTCCTTACAATTAGCCCCATTCTCGGCGCAGTAAAAAAGATCTAAGAGAAAAGTCGCTCTAGAAGAGTTGGGTAGCAAGGTTTGGTGTCATTATCAAAGAACATTGCCAAGAAAATTTATCTAATTAATAACACACATGTTTCTTATTATATCTTTCTATTACTGAATTTTCGGCCTAAATTTAATCAAGCTTAAAGATTAAAACTTTATAAAAATTTGCGTCTCGTCACATCTTTATACTTTTTAATCGTTTTTGAAAATTGTTATCTGTTGAACGAAAATTTAACCACGCGTATAACCTATTTTTTCTGATTCAATTAAAAAGATCGAAATGATCAAATATTGACCAACTTTCCCAAAAAATTTGTCTCTATAAACCACCAATAGTTCGGAATTGCTATCTAACCTAGAAAACGGTGAATTTTATATTAAAAAATTCCGTTAAAGCTGCAGATTTCCATACGCATGGAAATAAACCAAAAATGTAAAATAAAATTTTTTCTATTAAAACCTCGTTTTCAAGGAAATAGAGTTTGAACATGATTGGACAAGATTTTCTCGGAAACGGAACTCCAAATGAAAAAATCTTGTTCTATATTTCCGACTTGTTTATTCGCGTACAAACGCTACTTTGCCGATTGCGTTATTATCAGTGGAACATCCTGTACAAAGGAATAATAAATTAGCCTTTAATCATCTCGACATAGAATATATTAACAGCGAAGTTAAATTTTGTTACGCTTTATTATAACACAAATTACTTCTTTATATGTGAAAGCTTTTATGGCTGACCATATAGCGTGATCTACTACTCACAGTCAGCGTCTCGAGCAGTATTCCTCAAGAACATCTCCTCTAGTAAAAACGTATCTTTTGACCGATCGACATCGAGATTTCTCGTTCACCGAAACTTTCTTCCTTAGACAAGAGCTATCAATTTACAGAGTTCTTGCTTCGTGTTCGACGACACGCCGCGATGCTGTAAGTTTTTTCGCGAGACGAAGAAACGCCAGGGTGTGGGAAATCGAGTATCGATAAAAATTTCACGGTTGCCCGGCTCGTGAAAGGGGGCGCCTCGAGGAGTTTAATAGTCAGACAAGACTGGCAGTGGCTCGTGTCGAGGCGAAGTTCCATCAAGCCATTATCGCGAACCGTTGCGTGCACCAGAGACGAGCTTTGCTTGCCTTTGCATGAATCAAGGGAAGATCGAGGCAACCCTGTTGGTTCATCACCATCATCAGCAGATGCTTTTGACTGCGCTTTAGCAACGACGCAACGAGAACACGGCAAGCATCTGCTATTAAGTAGAACACCGGGGGTTCATTTCCTTTACAATGTCGGAATAATCGTCTATGGAACAGACTATAATATTGACCGTCATTTGGCCAGTATGCTGTCTCTTTTCGAGTCTGCTGCGTCGTTTTCCTCTGCCCCTAGAATTCCCAATCTTTTTCTCTCTCTTTCTCTATTTCGCGTTTAGGAGCCCGCTTTAGTATATATGTCGAAATGTGCTGCAACCGTGGATTTTCTCCTTTCAAATAGCAATATTCATTAAAATCAAGTGTACGCCAGTTTTAATTATACCATGAGGATTTTTAAGTGGAACTGAGCATCGGGGAGGTAGATTAAGATTGCGGTTAACGATGTATTTAGTGGAGTCTGGAGAATGGAGAGACGTAAGATTTTAATATGAAGAACAGTTTTGTTAGAAAGAGAAGCCAGGAAGGTGGCGAGACCAAGCTGGTTTTGAGAGATTATTTTTTCAATATAATTAATTCGATCTTCTATAGCAAGCACTTAAAAAATGCAAATTCGAAAGAAAAGAAACTTCAAATATTACTCTTTACATTCAATTATAGTTTTATTCCAAGTTTTACGATTCCTTCATGTTTCTATCTCCGTTCGTTCTTATAGAGACAACGCAATAACATTTCTTTTGAAATCTCAATCACTGTGAAATCCTGACGAGCTCCGTCGTTTCTAAAGAGAATTCTTATATCCGTGGTCCAGAGAAAATCGATATCGCAACGTCCATTATTGCATCAAGTTAATTCGAGCGGAATACGTAGTCAACGTGAGACTAAGGAAACGTCATGCATAAGAGACGAGCGGAAATTTCCGAAAATTCAAGCACCTTAGAAGGGGAACGGCACCCGAGAGGGCCGTTGCACCCTTGTACGATGCACCAGTTAGAGGCAGGACAGACGACACATTCACGACGACGAAATATCGTACGCTGGATGTAACGTTGATATCCTGACGAGCGTGTCTGAAACGCGTTAATCGCGTGCTAGACGTTCGGCGCTCGTCGCATGTCGAAACCATCGAAGATCGTGTTCCATGCGAGGAATTTGGACAAGGCAAAATGTTTACGCTGTCACAGCCGACATCGATCGCTTAGTTGGAAGTAGAGCGAACTGGAATTTTGCATCGTGCTAACAAAAAATAAGAAGCTAAAAGGATATTTCACTGTTTTAGGAGTCTTAAATGGGCTCTAGACTATGAGCAAATCATCATTTTTGTTGAGGAAAATATTTAGCTATAAAAGAAAATGAGATTTTCCGGAAATACTGAAATTTTCCTTCGGTTCTATCAGGAAGATATAGATTCAAGAAATACGTATAACAAGGAAAACGATCCTTGACTAATTGTCTTGAACGATAGATTTAAGTCCGTGAGAATTTAACGTGCTGTATTATTATCGATATTTTTATTCGTAATGAATAAACCTTAGAATTTGTATCGGAAATATATTAAACCGAAAATAATGATATGCGATCGACAAGTTCTTCTTTACATTACAGCACATCTAATTATCTGAAACTCGAACACCGAAACGAGGTTCACGCGAACGAGAGAGCCGGTATAGCACGATACAGTAATCGAGGTGGCTGCAGATATTTTTCGTCGGACGAGAAAAGGACGTGCATCCTGAAATCGATTTGCAATGACATCTCTCCTTGAAGCGTACCACGTCAAGTACCGAGCCATCTGTATTCATTCCTGCTCCCTCGTCTGCTTTTGTATCTACTGAAAGGACACGGAACACACAACCTGGTGGACACACGCGATTGCACATCTTCTTCGTGAGATATCTATCAATTCCGTATATTACTGAATGAATACCTACTTCGAATCAAATGAAGATAATTTATTTAATACTTGAAACATTAGGATTTTTCCAAAGTCAGATACACGAAATACACGTTCAGGTAATCGGATTCAATTGGTAGAAATTTATTTAATCGGATATTGACTGAAATTTCAAATGAATAAAGTTTGAACGAAGGAACTTCTGGCACAGTTTATAGCAAATTAAAAAATGCAGAGAATATACAAATCTCTATTTTAACTTCTATTTCTTTAGTTATATCCGTACGAATACAAATTTGCATAAAAATCCACAAGTAATTTGCATCGCAGAAAACTTAAGGCCAAGAGGGCTAATGGAAGGCTTCCCTTTTTCCTTAGCAACGCCGTAAAATATCCTTGAAAACCCTCCACCCAAGTAATTTCCAATCAGAACGATCTCACATAAAATCCATCTGCTCAAACTGGCTTCATTAGACCGTAGGTCTCGAACCAACCATATCTGGCACCATTATTAGCGTGCCGGTTATCGTTTCGAGAAATTCCGCTCGTGCTTGTTGCTCGAGCGATCGTCGACCGTCATTTCCCTCTTTGGACAGCGGAGAGACGGAGAGGGTGAGAATTTCTGGCGGAATAATTCGATTGGATCGACTATTTCGACTTCGCGACTTCGCAAGGGATGGACCGGTCGTTCCTTGAAGCTTTTAGGTTAATACCGAAGTTTCTGCCCGTTGGTAGAAGTTGAACTCGATCGCGTATACTATCGATCGGCACTGACTCATGGCTACAGCGATTGAACTCGAGCCTCCGCTTTTCCACTGCGTTTGAGCTCGTTGTTCACGCGCCGGAAGCAGTGCGGTGAAAAACAAGTTAACGCGCCGATCCAAGAGACAAACGCATTGCGACGAGAACGAAAGTGGTCATCGAGTTGACGCACGATGCTTCGAATCTCGTTTTGCCGTGGATTTATTGGAATTAATGGTTCTCTTTCTCGTTTAAATTTGGAATAAATAAGCCCTGGATGAATAGATAGTTTGAAGTTGTAGGAGGTGGGAAGATTTGTACGTGATTTTTCGTACGTTAAATTGTCATCTTTGATTTGGAGATTTTCGGTAATTGATAAATAATTGGAATTTAATTTCGATCTTTGGTTAGATTGATTTCTTGCCTTTCATTGATCCGATTAATATTGATTATAGAAACATCACTCGGCTTATTGACAATCGCAGCTGTCTTATAAATCCCTTTATCTTACTCTTCTTCGTCGTGACTTCTCTCAGAAACTTCACTTTTCCTCGATACGGCTACATCTGTCTCTCGTAATTCACTTCAATCTGAAGAACAGGAAAAACTTACGGAATGGAACAGATGTGGATGATCACACGTACACATAAGCGCTTTAAAGTGTAGCATGTTGCACGAACTTCCCTTCATCTTATCCATTCTTTAAAGGAAGGATACTATAATGACTTGAAAAATGGGGACATCTTACGGAACTTTTTCAAATAAACTATGCAAATATCGAAGAATGTAACAATTTAGATTGAGCCAATTTTCTATTCGTTTCTGGTATATTTCTTTTTAGAGTGTGAAAAAAAAAATAAAAATATCCAAAAAGTAGAAATTTATATTCGCTATTTTCAATAAAATTTCAATATTTCGAAAAAAAACAAAACAGCAGAACATCGAGGAAAATATCATGCAACTCTGATGACGCCTATGTTTACATTCAGCTTACAAGTACAACTTACAAGCCTTGTTAGTGGCTAATATCTAAATCCACGCCATAGATTCAAATCCCTTTCCCAGCAGCCAGTGTTCTACGTTACATGAAACGAAAAAAGCATTCCTTGGAGCATTCTTGAAATTTATCCGATTCACGTGCAGCTCGGAACAGGATAAAGCGCATTCTGCCTCACGTTCATAATCAAATTCCGCACGACGTTTCGATACTCGGTGCTACGGCGCCATATACGGAAACAGGTAACAGGATTACCACGTACCGACATGCAATAATCTAAAAACGCAATAACAACGAATTTGAGAAAGATAGAACCACATACGCGATGCACGTATCATCGTTTAAAAAATTTATAGTTTCGAAATGCGTTACAACATCGACCTTTATTGGCTAATGATATACAGTAGCGTGTAGTAACAATTTATGGACTTAATCGTTGCCTTGATTTTAGTCAGTAAAATTGTAAGTTGTCCATAAGGGTCGTAACTTTCTCGTAGTGGATGTATCTTATACTGTATTGGTGAAATATTCAATTTTATAACGTCAAAGATTAACGTAAAAAATAAAGTCAAATCTCGTTACAAATATGCTCTACCTACTTAGGCCGTGACCTATATCGCAAGCACGGTCTTTCGTAACACGATATGACGTAGGCAAAGGTAAATAACTATGAAAGTTGGTATAGAATACAAGTTGAGGTAATGACTCGAAACTTTTGAAGGGTAATATATACATAGAAGATGTCAGCGATACATTATTCGCCGCATTCTGCGCGGAAATCCAATAGAAAAAAAAAAAAAACTAAAGTGAGAAAGCAGAAAGTCGTAGTTGATGTAGACGGATGATGAAAAATGATCAGGACGATGAGAACGAACCTTAGAGAAATTGTACACAAAACAGGGTAGTCCACCCGGTTGCGCTAAGCCTTGACAAGTAGTAATGGGCTCAAGTATGTATGCTGCAAGTAACTTTGAAGTTTCAAAGAAGAGCGTTCAAATACTTTTTTTCGACTGTTTCGCAAATACAATGACTGAACTATTATATCTTACGACTATTATTCCAACAATATGATACGAATTGTGTGTATTAGATTTCATTCGGATTTTAGGATGGGTATGTATCGAACTCGATCCCATCGATATCGGAAAGAAACAACCGGAAGAGGGGTCATGACATAGGTTGAAAGTCGATTGAGCCTTCGATTGAACAAACAATGAATGGTCTGGCTGAATGGACAATATTGAAAAACGAAGCCACAAAGACTGAAGGCGGAAGGAAAATGGGAATTAGATTGCGTGAAGGGACGAAAGGGATGGATCAGGTTGGTAAATAAGCAGAAAAAAAGGAAAACGAGTCGTGCTGGTCGGAGTTGGAAAAAACTGGAGCAAGATTAAAGGGAAGGTCGAAGGTTTTGACCCGAAGGGATAATGGAAAAGGCAAAGGAAATGGATAAAGTGGAACTGTCGCGATGAAATGATGAGTCAGCTTGAAAGGGTTGGGTCTGTCGTAAAAAGGTTGCAAAAATAAATTGGCAAATATACTTATATGTAGTAACACGTAGTATTATTAAAATATAGGGAGTACATGAATAAAAAATTATTAGATTATTAAAAAATATGTCTGAAAATTCATTCAGAGACTATTCTGTGTGATATACATTATACACTGATACACCACACTATACACTGTAAACATTTTTGTCCGAAAGAAGTTTTCTTCTTTGGCGTTCAGAATGTCCCGATTGCAGTGGCAAGTAGAATGAGTCGTGCGGAGGCGTCCTTTCGAGTTAGTCAGACGCGGGAAGCTATTCTTCCTCGAAAGACTATTGTTCCGTAAGACAAACTAATGCTTTTGGGGATCATTCCGGAAAATCTTTTTAATTGCGCATCAAGCTTGAATGGCTTGTCATGGATAGAAAGAAGCATCTGTAACTGTCACCGTTGTTATCCGTAAGTTTGTTTGAAGATACGTAATTCCTGTTTATTAACTGCAAATGACGCTGCTTAAAACGTCGTAATGCAAACGTTGTTGTTTCAGAGACATTGTATGCTTTTTAGTGGTTACGTGGTGTCGTAGATTTTACAACGTGTAATCGTGGTTTTAGCGTTGCTGTCGCTGCTTTGGAAATTAGTTGTATGGCTTTGCACGGGTGTTTCGAATTAGCTTTTGATATTTTCTCATCCTCGCTTTTCTTCGTCTTTTTGAACGATCGGTTGTTCAATGATGACACAACGAACGACAATTTCACGTTACGAAGCGTCCACAAAGGAGCGGCGCTTTGCTCGTTGAATCGATACCAGGTCGAAGGCTACTGGCGGGAATAACTCGAAAGAAAAATCGTTATGTACGATCGGCTGGGTCGACGTAGTTAGGCTAGCCTTTTGGTTGCCTCGCCCGTTCACCGCTAATTACAGTGACGTCGAAATGAAAAGGCACGCGTCCATCGTCGATAAAACGATATCGGCCAATGCGTCGAAACACTGATATTTACTCTCTGGAACGGCACCAGGCTGAAAGTGGACTAGTTGAAATTTGCTGAAACCGTATATCGTGCCACTTTTCGGAAATATCAGTCGGAATATCGGTCAACTGCAAAAGTCAAGCGACTCTATTCCGAGCTATTCATTTGATAGATGCGATTTTATTACGTCGTTTTTTCGATAGAATCCGTTTCAAGGCTCGAGGTGTCGATAACTATATTCCAGATTTACGTAAATTTATATTTTTGCGCGTTTAAATTTCTCATAAACATTGAACATTCACGATTTATCAACAACGTTTCTTTTTCCTTTTAAACGCTAAAGTTTCATTAACTGATATTCTCGCCTTTTTCATTCTATCTTTTTCTTGATGGAAGTTTGAAAGTAATTATTATTCAGAGTGTTCTGGAACGGTACATTAATGAGTTTCTTTGCGTTGAGAAGCATAATCAGCTGTCCTGAAGCTTCCGCGAAAGTTCTAGCGTATTCGATTCGATATTATGATCAATCAGTTCGCTGTAGTCTTGTCATTAAACCGAAGATAAAGTGAAGAATAAGCTTTAGCGTTTCGTTTCATTTTAAAGATGTTCATCGTGTCTATTGGAAATACTGAAGGTAATCGGATCTTTTATTGTATATTTGTTGCGCGTATCATAAATAGGATTTCCCATAAAGGGACCGATGAGATCGATATTAATGGGCTCTTTACAGTTAACGAGGTAGCATGTCGAAAACCCTATAACGTTGGTTCAGAAATTAGATCGTCATGATCGAGTCATGATCAAAGGACAATTTTGCCTTACGACGATACATATTAGGTCACCCTAAACGTCCCCGTTATTTTAAATCGTTCACTTTACGAGAAATTTTATTGATTTACAACTATGAGTACAATTTTATGCAATGATCGTGATTCTCTTATCCTATCAAACAGCTCTGTAAAGCGAATTTTCTCAAAACGAACAATTTTTTATACGTGTCACTCATCTATCAAACTAACGATACGCAACATCCATTACCCTAATTTCCATCCAAATACAAAGGCGCATTTCACCCATTCTCAAACATCACCGTACACTAAAACGCAATCATTTCGACTTCCACGAGACCAAACCATAAACCCTCGTCTATTTACGCGTTTTCCACCAACAACAACGGAAACAGAGGTCGCAAGAGGAGACCAA
The DNA here is from genome assembly GCF_910591885.1 of Bombus terrestris. Taxonomy (NCBI): domain Eukaryota; kingdom Metazoa; phylum Arthropoda; class Insecta; order Hymenoptera; family Apidae; genus Bombus; species Bombus terrestris. The sequence goes on along the minus strand of NC_063271.1, from coordinate 19,072,931 downwards.
ACGTCGGTAGAATGCTTCCCTGCGTGTACCTACGGTACGGTAGGGTAAATACATTAGGTATCGACGTGGTCCCGCGTGAAAAGGCCCATTTGCATCAAGAATAGAGGTCCTGGGTAACGGGAAGGCATTCGTCATCGCTGGTATATCCCTGCACCGACCCGATGTGAGTGCAGAATCAGAGAGAGGAACGAGCTCGTCTCCGCATGATAACGAGGGAACCGCGATACGATACAGGAAATGCACTCCCGTGCCGCGAGTGGATCCGAATGCGGCTGCCGTCTACGAAACTCGAGGCTCGCTCATATTTCCATACAAATTGCAATACGTGCAGGAGCGTATCTATCTCGGCGCCGGCATGCTCCATCATGATGCACGCTTAATCGCTTACCTCGGTCGTGGAACATCTAGTGGAACACCACCAGCCAATCTACTTGGTCGTTTTTCTTTTTGGCCTTTTAATTTGTCTTTACTCGAGTTGCTCGCATCGCGAATTTTAGTTTCGTTCAGTTTTGTTAGTTTTGGTTTCGATAATACAACAGGCTTGGTAATAGGGACGAGATCTGTAAAAGATCCTAGAGAACCCTAAAGAAAGCCTTTGCGCCAATTTTACACATTACAAAGTTAACAATTAAAAAGTAGCAACTTCTTCGCCAGCTTTCAAAGAAAAGATATACCTACGTAAGACATAGTTTCACTGAACAATTATTGTAAACAATCGCGATAATACAAACAATATTGATGTAGAACATCTTAATAAAGACCAACTATCACTCGTTTCATTGACATCAAATGAAAATCTTCTCACCTTCTCGTAATTTATTTCCCTTGACGAACGCCAAGCTGTCATTGACTGGCCGATGGCCAGTAGCCATTTAAATGAATATTTAACGTCCAACCATGTTGCTTGGTAAGATATGCTTTGTAGGCTACGAAAGGTGTTAGCGTACATTTCGCCGCTATAAAGGGAGAGATACTCAAACGCGTGGCTTTATTCCGCACGACGCGGCGTGTAAATACCGGACACTCATTCGCGGAGATGTTCAACGAGAGCGTCATGGAAACGTGGTGTCGGCCTCTATATACTCTCCACTAATCAATATTGGAAATACTCGGCTACTTTGCTTGCATTTACGCTATGAAAGAGAGGTCGCGGTAGAACGGACATTCCAATTGGTCATGCTTTTTCGAAAGCATTAAGCGAAATCATGCGACGACTCTTCGTTTTTTCGCCACTTTCTTTTTTTCTCTTTTCCCATTATTCACTTCATTTCTTCTTTTTTTTTAATTCTTTTCTTGTCAAATATTTTGTAACTGAAACGGAGGAAACGGAGAACGGAACGATCGACCCATTGATTTCAATTCCAGCGTGCATTTGTTAGCGATAATGGTCGTAATCGCGACGCTCAAACAAGCCAGATTTCCGGCTGGAAACCGCACGAAATTAAAGCGTTCCGCTGAAAAACAACCATTAAACGCGTGCCACGCTCCATTCCAATTAATTTCTAACGATGTCTTGATTGGCAACCAAACTCGTGCCTTCGTTTCTTTCAACACGGCACTCGAATGCAAATTCGAGATCAGACGCATCGTAGCCCCATCGATTCTTACTGACGCGGTGGATTTACGATCTAAGCTTTTCGTTAAATCTGCTTGCCCCGTGTTTTTTTATCAAGCCATTTTCGTGGCCGACGCGATTACGTTTTATGGAACTATAACACGAGAACGTTGAAGGGCGAGGAAAGAGCTATCGCGTGGGGGCCACGAATTGTTGATAATGGGGGCGTTTATCATAATTTGTTTCATTGTCAGTTTTGTTTTACTGTAATAGCTCGGCGTCCGAATATTTCTCTATTTAGCCTCTTTATATCAGGAAGATCTGAATTCCTTTGGTTCGTGAAAAAGTTGCTCGTGGGGTTACGTAACTAACGGTTCGACGTTTTATCCTTCCCGAGGTCGAAAAGAGAAAAGACGAAAACGAAGAAACGGAGTGCATATCTGAGAGAATGATGCAACGAGAGTAGCGTGGAGTGGAAGCTTGACAGGAAATCTGTTGAAGTAATTCCTCAATGTAATTTCCTTTCCCTCTCCTATTTCCCCGTTGGCGCCTCTCATAGCCGCGGTAACTTCATTAGGTTTTTCTCTCCGCCTTATTTTCCTCGAGTTTCATTTTTCTTCGCGGTCGAATCCACGAAGCTTCCGTAGTACACCCGAGGTATTCGTGTTGCTCCAATTTTTTCAAGATTTTACAATGAAGATCTAACGATGATGGTGATTGCATTAATGCTATCTTCTTCTTAACGAAACGTTTCATATATGGGCGATCTTGTTCCTTTGTTGGGAGAAGCGTTGCTTATTGTAATTCGATTTATACTTATCGAGCTGGTGAAAGGAGACGTTGAAATACTTTCTGAGCACAAAGGTTATAGTCTTCTAGTCTAACAGTCTGGTTAGACCTTTACTCCCTAACATCTTGTATCTCATAAGTCACGATACGATAGTAACACAATAGCACGATATTACAACCCAACGCCAAATAAAACGTAGCAACCTCTCCTTTTCCCACCATTCGATCTCCTCTCTGTACAAAATCATGCCCCACATTCTCCGAAACTTTTTTCACCGCCCTTCGCCTCCGGCTCAACAACTAGTATCGTGGGAGGAATTTTAATTCAGTTCGACGACAATTCGCGTCAGTGGCGCGTAAAAATAGAGGTCGTCTGGCTGCCTTATGGCGCTTCTTTTTGGCATATACACGTGGGAAACTACTCCAGCTTTCTCCGTATATCGCCATCTTTCTTTCTCTCTCAATTACCCTCTTTTTAATGCGTGAAGTAATGCCAGGGGGTCACGCGGTATACATATACATTGTTATTCGAAAGCAGAATTTGTTTGTTTTCGATAGGACGTAATTTATTCACAAAATTATGGGCGAAAGAACGTGCAATAATTCTATTCTTTACGGTCATTGTTCCGTCACGACCATCGTATCAAAACTAGATTACCAATAAGAAACCACATATCGATAACACATGAATATTAATTTTCATCAAACTTGAACAATCTTTCAACGATAGAAAAAAGCGGTTCGGTCGGAAATGTACCAAAGAACGCTTCGAATAATCTCCGCTACTTTTTGCTCTATACAAGTATTCTGGATTGTTATTCCCTATTCCCTCGGCAATCTAACTGAATCGTTATATCTGTACGAGGCCAGCAGGCGCGGTAATACTTATGAACGAGGGTGTACGTATCGCGAGATAGGAAGCAGGCATGGCTGGTTTCTCTGTCAAGGCGATCACCGTGAGCGTAACCGGTGCGTGCAGTTAGAACGACCGACCGGCAATACCTAACTGATTTCCCATATGGCGCGGTCGACCAGGATTCCCGGCCAGGCGAAAAATTCCACGCCGATGCGTGAAATCGTTTTATTTCTCGCGAAAGCGGGAATATCAGAGCGGGCTGCTGCGCGAACCTTTCGACCGTTTATTTATCGCCCCCGCGTATATACATATGCAGTTACACGAATGTATCGTGGCAAAAGCCCGGTAGAGCAAAAGCAGCTTGCCATGTCGGTTGACGTTGAGTTATTGCGAGATACCTCGGGCTTTACCGTTTTCGATTTCGATTCACACGCCCCAAGTACGATCTCTTCGAACAGTTTCTTAGGTTTCTCGACCGATCATTTTCGACGTACAGACGTCGTTTCGACGGACTTACGGAGCACGTGTCTCGTACGCTGCATGTTTCTACTTTGTCTAGGATATACTATGAGAAGTGGAACAAGTTGGCAGAAGACTAAAAGTATATCAGTGGTGGAATAATAGATGTAGTGATAGACGTTCCAATACTTGTCACAGCATAACATTGTGATATCTGCGAATAGTCGTACGAGATACGTGTTTTTTTCTCGAACATTAGCACACTTAACCCTTTTACGTTTTTACAGTCGTTGATCCAATTATATCTTTTCATTCTTGCAAAATTTCAATAAAAGTATAATAAATTATTTCTCTGATAATCTCAGTTAATTATCATGTTTTACACGAAACCAGCATGTGTAACCTAGTAACGAAACGTGCGTGAAATTCTACGCTTGTCGTTTCGACGAATGCTATGACGTATGTCGAGTAATCGGCATGGACGTTGTTGCATTTTACGTATTTCTATGAATTTAGCCACATGGTTGACAAGTTGACGTACGTTTTTAATGAAATAATTACATCTAAATAACTATGTTATATTTTAAGATACACAAAGTAAATGTCGTTAAAGTTGTCACGGTTTCCCAGTATTGAAAATGTTTAATAAAATCCACACATCCCATTATCGACTAATCGAGGAATTTAGAAGAAATGCGTAACAAGTAACAAAATCTTCGATTTAAAAATATTAAAAGTAACGTTAAATTCTGATAGAAAAATCTGCGTATGTTTAATTTTTTTTAGATATTAACGTTACTATACATTGCTACGTATGCTTAGAAATTCATAACAGAATGCTCTAGATAAATACAAATCTCATATACCTTATATAGTATATTTTCTCTCTGAAAACAAATGCACTTATACCAATGTTTTCTCCGAATCCCTCAATAACCTACAATCTTTCCTTTGAATCCTCTCGAAGGCAACGCCCGATATCTTCGAAGCTTTCATTCGCAAGAACCAACGATTCAAAATTTCGTATAAGTAGCATTTCTTTCACCGTGGAAGCAATCTCTGCGGACAGAGTAATTTGTCGGCAAGATAGCATTCGACCGTCGCGATAGAAATCAATTCCCCTTTGGTCTCCTACCAAAGCTCCCTCCTATAATTCCTTGTGCATCCGATGGCTAGTCTGATAACGTCGTTCTAATCCGATCCTACTTGGTTTACACGGCGGCGAGTCGAATTTAATCCGCATCTAGCGCGCCATGGAGCACGTTCCAAACCTGCTACGTTCGATACACTCTCTCCCCTTCGAGTTTCGACGAAATCGAACGACGAAACGCGCGATATTGCAGGGATTTTGGCAGCGCGCCTGCTTACGGCCTCGAAAAATTCTCGGAAAGGACCTCCTAGGTTGAATGTCGACGGATCGGATGGATCCGATGGCTTAATTCCAGGTTCTAGATTGAATTACTGTGCCACCAAGAGTGCTTCTTGGATACCTGGATAACGGATTCGTCGTGTCCCTGGCTTTACTAGCTGGCTATTTAAAAGTAGGAAGACATTGGGACAGGATGTTTAATAGGAGGCTGGGAACTTTCATTGAAATTAGGTAGATTTGAAACACTTCGTAATTAGAAAATATTTTTGGTTAATTCCACCTCGGTCTTCAATTTTTATGTCTCGATTGAATTTCTGTTTCAATAAAACAAACAGTTTACAGTTACAAGATGGGAAATCATGCGTATTAATAATGATTTTTTCACATCTTCTTCAAACTTAAGAAATTCGTTAAAAGTAAAAAGAACACGATTGAGCATAAAGCGAATCAAAGAACCCTGCATCTCGTTAAACATCCACTATCTTCATTTTCTTATTTAATTTCCCTAAGTCGCGATTCAACCCAGAAAACAAACATTTCCGTAGCTACTCCCCTAATAAAGCCGCTAACAACGCACTTCTACCCTTTTAGTCTGGCAAGAACCACTCAAGCAGCTTGTTCAAGCATAAATTACCGAAAACCCTAAAAGTATCCAAAACTCTCCATTTTAGGCAGGTTCATCTCGTTCCCTGCTCTACAGTTAATCGTTGCATGGCGTCAGATTGCCGTCGAACATTTCTCGCCTTTCAATTCCAGACGCTTGACGTCTCTTTCAGGCGGTGCTCGTTCGCTCAGGTATTCTTAACCAATACAGCTTACTATGCACTGCGCGTAACCGGTGACAGACTACGAAAAGCAATAGCCCGGGACGTCGAATGGAATCCTTAAACTGGTTTGCACTGATGTCGAGAGTGAAAAGGAATTGGCTCGGTGTTGTATACTTGAACTCGACGTCGCGTCGCGGGACAGGCGACAGGTGTTATTGCGTGTCTTCGCTGCCGTACGTGACGACTCGCGCCAAGAAACCAGCGATCGATGCCCGATCGTTGGAACAACCTCTCCAACCGATTAGTATAATACTTTTTTCCTACTGTTACTTCTCCATTCTGTACCACGTTTGCTTGCTTACGTATCACAATTGCTTAAGGCTTATGCAGATTTTCTTCTTCACAGAGATTTTCCTTTTGGCAGAGTGCTCTTTCTAACATTTCGCTTTACTCTAAATCTTGCGTAACTGATCTTTAATATTGCTAGCAAGAGACATTATGCACGATATTAACAAATTTTGTAGTAAAGAAATGGAATCTTTGATGAAGACCACAGGGGATAAACGTAACGAGTTTATTCTTGAAGGTTGCTCTGATTGAAATAGCATTCGGTAGAAGAGGAATAATATGTATTTTACCACGCGTGAATTCAACGTTCAACTCAAATGGATATTTTCGTTGGCGAACGTGCAGGCACGTGCATCGTATGATGTGAAATTCATCTAACAACAAAGCTCGGACAATATTCAATGTTATCGCGGGCGTAAAGTACCATTTAAAAGAGGGAACACGAACAAGAGATGTATGGAAATTCATGGAATTCGAGATACGCCGGAAAAGGAAAATATTTGACCACGGGAAAAAAGAATGTAAAAATATCCACGAATTCGTGAATTAAAAGTGCGGAATAATCGAGATTGCAGCGAGATGAATTTTTTACGAATCTCACCGCGAATTCTCACGATCTGCCGGATGTTTCTTTTCACATTATAATGAAACACTTAACAATACCGATTTTATTAAAAACCGTCACCGAAAAGAAAAAGACGTAAGAGAGCCCGTTTTTGGTAGACTGGAATGAAGAAAAGAAGAAAGGAAGAAAGGGGCAAGTGAAACGGAAGAGAGGCGTGGTTCGGGTTATGACAGCCAGAAAAGGAAGATAGCGAAACGGTGATGCGGAAACGGAAAATTTATGGACGAGATTGTTGCTTCTGTCGTTCTCGAGTTCGACCAATTCCTTTATCTTCTTCGTCTCTTTGTCTTTTTTTCATTTCGAATCGTCGTTCCCACGGCAGTTGTAAGGAGACGTATCTAAAATTACGAGGTAGGGCATGATCGATATAATAACATAGATTATTATATACTAAATCGTGATAAGTCACGTTTCCTGTCTTTCATATAAAATATGTATTCTGATCAAAAAGTAGAATATTCGGCTAATGAAGAATGCGAGAATCTTTACAGTATAATCGATATAACCTTTAAAAAACGTATTGTAAAGTTACTAAAGTTCAGATGAAAAAAGAGAAAAATAAAAGAGTTATGGGGCAGCTACGCAACACCAACTACGTAATTACGTTCCAATAGCGTCCGAGCAATGGTCTTCGCAGTCTACCGTTTAAAAACAAAAGAAAAAATACCCTGAATCGGTCTCAAATATCGATCCTATATAATAGATATATCGTGTTCCGATTCTCTCAGTATCCGGGCTGCGAAAAGCAAAACGAAAATAGCGTTTACAGGCAACTGTATCGTATCCGCTGTTTCGATCCTCTCGAAAATTCAGAAACCCACTTTTTTTCCACGGTTTTTATCTACTTTCCGAGGTTATATCACCGGTGCTATATTCATGTATCTTTATTTGCTAGACTGGAGGGTTGAAACTTTCCTGGACTCTTTCTGGCATACAGATGACGCAAAGAAATTGTTTTCGTTAAAGTCTCATATGTTTCATAACACCGTCATGCAGATGGGGTTTGACAGTGTTTTCGTTAGAAATCGCGCTTCACCGTATTTTGTCCCGTGTTTCATGTTCGTCCCGCCATTACCCCGTGTTTTTCTTTGCCCGATGTATAGACAACGGCGATGGAGAGAAAGAACGTGACGAAAAACATGAATATATGGTGGTACGAATAAGTTTCAGTACGTTGTTTCTGTTTTGAAAATGTTGGTGAAATATCGAGACTGTTAAGATTTTTGAAATTCGAACTGACGACAGGATTTTGTAAAAATATGCAATGATTCATGGCAGCATTTGGATATCTACCATAAACAATTGTTATGTCTACTACTGTATTAGGACACTTATAGAATGCGAAATTAATATCAGAAATGATTTGGCAATTATTAAAATCTTCCAGAATTATTACCTGCTTTGAAATCATATATATAACCTAATATTTCCACAAACTGATCATGGAACCAGAAATATTATAATTTCAAGAAACGAACCGAATACCATAAATCAATATAACTATAGCAGATCGAATTCTTAAGAAGATTCCTTTTCTGCCTTTGCCTTTCGCGTCTCGTTTCGCGGAAGACATATAAACGGGAAATAAGTAAAGAGCGAAAAAGAAGTACTTTTGTAGACACGAAAGGAAACGAGATCGCAGCAAATACATTGGCCGTTACGTAATCACGGATAAACAGCGTTAACTTAATGAAAGTCGATTTCGAGTTTAATTAAAGAGCCCGATTGGCAAAGAAAATACGAAAAAATATGTTTGGTGGACGAAGTTTAATTAAAGGGTAACAGACGCGGAAGCCTCGCTATAAAACAGATAAAGGAACGAATAAAACGAATCTAAAGAGGGGAGAAGGTAAATGTTCGACGATAAATCAGCGCCTTCGTCAATCCACGATGATAAAGTGGAGATCAGCAACTTAATGTTTCCAGAAAGTCTGACCTGTCTTTGTCACAAAGGGGTTGAACCTGACGCTCGAACGAAGATTCTCGCGATAAAACCTAAATGCTGTCAGATTTATAGATATTTTACAAATAGGACATTTGATCGAGAACGAGGAAAATTTCGTGCTAACTTTTAAATACGAATATTTGAAGGGACGCAGGATTGTCGAGAAATAAAAGGATTTCAGATTTTTATCTTTTGTTAGTTAATAGCAAGGTATAACGAACAGACTTTAACTGTTTCAATAAAGACTATAACGTATATAATATTCTGTTGTGATTGCGTTTGGAGCAGGATATGAAAATTTACATCGATATGTGTATTCGTTTCTTTTTTAAATAATCTAACGAAATAGCTAATATTTGGAACATGAAATTATGCAACGAAAATCTATGGAAATAGATTGCATCTGGGAAATGATTTATATACTTCACGGGTGTAAATCTGCATTAAAACATTTACGCTCTCGTCAACAACTTGTTCTACAACTGTGTGCTTGTAAATGTATGCGAATCTTATTATAAGTTTCTTAACGAAGCTTAAACAAAACATCCTACTCGAGGCAGTTGCAATTCTACATATTTCAGCGACTTTATGGTGAAATTATTAATTATGGTTTAATGTTAACTCTGCGATAAAGTTAGTATACACGTACAGTAGAACATTGGTAAGATAGCAAAAAATGTTATACTCTATTCTCGGTTTATTGTCACGTATAAAATCATCCCCTTCTTAGTCGCGTCACCTATCTTGCCACACCCCTATAAATAGTATTGTACCTTGTATAAATGGGCAAATATTTGCGAGCGATAGTTCATATCAACGTGGACAGAATTCATTTAGCCGATAACAGAGGCTCGTCTCGGATTCATCTGGAACAGGCAATGAAAGCTGCAAGTCCATCACTGGTGAAGCTTATCGAGCGGATCGGCGCGACATGCACGTGTTCGATATCGATGGAAAACAGTCCCGATTAGTCGATCACAGGGTAAAACGATCAGTGTCTCGAAAAAGGTCGATCCAATAAATTGTCAGCGTCGGTAATCTTCCCCGGAAGTTTTCCGATATTTCACGGTGGTAACAGGTAAATCGGCAAACCCGTGAAATTGCGAGATCCGGAGGCCATTGTTGAGTGCCACGATCGATTAGGTATCCTGCCGTGAACCCCGTTCCGGATTACGAGGCACAGCCCGAAAGAAGGTCGAGCTCGTTCGACGATAAATACCAGCAACGAGACGATTAGGCGACGTCCAGCTGGATTATGTTGTAACGAAGGAGGCTTGGGCCATGTTATTCGCGCCTATGAAAATTGGAAACGATCATCACTGAAATATTCGGGAAATATTTAGTACAATCGGGCAAACGATTAACGCTAGCTGTACGGTTCCATGAAAATTGAGAATAATCAATTGCAATACCTGTCAGTAATTAATCATTATATTTTCAATGACTGTGTGTCATCTTTTCTCTAGCATCCTAAGCACGACGAGCTCCATTTATTTTAAATTCAGAAAAATGAATAAGGAGAGTGTAAAAGGTAGTGCTTTGTAAAAATAATAAAAATAGGTATTTTTCCCATATTCTCTCAATATAGCTCTTACAATACAATTCTTGTCCGCAATTTTTTGAACATAATGTCACAACATTACGACTGCGCAACGGGGTTTACACGAAATTTCCATTCTCAAAATTCCCACAGACAACGAATAGAGCACATTGAAAGATGCAAATTGCAAACTATGCAAATGGTAACTAATATGAGACACGGTGCTATTTAATTTGAGCGGAAGAGTTAGCTACAGTTGGTACAAATGTCTTTAGACGGTTAATGGCGGAGGGGACGTAATTTGGTTGTTAGGATGTTTGGAAGCGAGTTCTCAACTCTGAATAGGGAAGATCTTCCAGATGATGAAGACTATTGTTTGAAACGCTCGAGTTTATTAAACTCGGCGCATAAAACGGATTAACTTAAACACAAATGATAAATTAAGTAGCGGGGTTTGAAAGAACAAATGTACGAAACGTTAGAAGCAATATTTAAGTCTTCCAAGTTTCTGTATTAGAGTCATAACTGCGAGAATTGCCGTGAACTATGGTGTTGTAAACTCTGTGATTTATGATTCAGAAAGTTTTGATAAAAGCTAGAATCTAAATTGAGGGTATTCTTTTCTTCTTCTAGAAATTTGATCTAAAGCTGAGAAGAAAACGTAATTAAACAACACCTGGCAACTTCTACTTCTTTCTGTACTGCTATTATAAAATATTATTGCATTTTATTAATAGGATATCTTGGAAAGAAATGGCGTACCTGTTTTAAAAATTCGAATTATGTGTACAGTTACTAGTATTTTTCTCTCTAAATGAAGCTACATAAACTAAGTTTGCATTTACATTTGCTTTTTTGCAGTTGCAATGTGAACAATCATCATAATTACTGTAATTAAATTAATCGAAACAATTGACAACGAGACACTAGTTCGTTTCAAGCCCAAAATTGGTGACGGTTTTGTATGAATATATTTACGTGGCTTTAATTTGTCCACGTGGCACGTTGCAACACGCGTTATTTGTACGTATTATCACACTCGTTCAATGTAAAATGGCAAACGTACATGTAGACGAAACTACGTTCTAAATGGCCCATGATACGCTTCATTAAATAAGAAATTCACAAAGCGTGCGATGCGCGTGTTTTGAACCATAGCGTGTCGTTGTGTACTACAGCGTTATGCCACCGTAGCGTTTGAAGCGTTCACACGATATTAACACGGTACAAAATGTCAATGATTCAATTTTGTTTCAAATTCCTTCTTATTTAGGTCGTTCTAGTTCCCCAACTGGTTTCTTCCATTTTGTTAAACGTCATTTCAGTATCGATTTTACTATTTAACTCTGGTTTAATTTCATGATAGTCTTGATATCCACGAGTTTCTACGAAACAGTATTTATATTATTCATCAGGCGGAATAAAATACGATGGAAACGTATATTCCTGATACATCCATAAATTTTCCTTCGCACACATAGACCAAAAGCTCGTCTATCTGTACAATCGAATGGACGAAAAAGGAATAGGAGAAAGTAACAAAGCGCAAGAAACCAAAGAAATGATAAAGACAAAGGAGAAAAAGAAACACGGGCTGCCTTTTGTCTCATCCGGGCGAACTTCTATCGGCTGGAAGGACCTCCGACAATAGCCGTATCCCCCTAACCCATTTCCACGATCTCTTCAGGCCGCAATCCACGTCAACGTGCCGTATTCGGGGTATTCCGAGCCGCGACCTCGCGCCCTTCCCCTTTTCTTATTGTCCCGGCCGTCACCCCTTTACCAGCCTCCGCCTTGTCTCTTCTGCCGTAATTACAAACGAAGCCAATTAAAGCGGATGAGCCTAAATGCCCTGGCCCCGACGTTTGACTGCATCCGCCAAGCCCGAAACAATGCCTCTGACAACTATCGTGTCACTTCCGTCCTCGCTCCTCTTTTCGTAGTAATTTGCTCACTCATCCCCCGTCAACTCACGAATTTTCGCCCAATTCCTCGCGCAACTTTATCTTTTCCACTTACGTTTCCGTTTTCGCTTTCGGGTGCGGAGCTTGGAAAGAGATGGAGGATGATTTTCGTTGTTTAGAACAAGATGTATGTACATATTTATCGATCTGGTAAAGTTAGTACGATTAAACGTTTATTTCTCATATTTCATTTATGATGTACACGAATAATATAGCAGTTACATGATATCTTGAACCAAAAGATTAAAAGCACTTTGCTAATATACAAGCAACCGAATTTGTCACCTAATTCCGACTAATCCCTTGATCACCATTGAACCTTGGTTTGTCTTTGATAAAACGAACCTAAATCCAAAGCAGTACGTTTGGTGTCCTATCTACTATGGTCATATACTTGCCCTATTCGAAGATTGGAAACTCGAGCAAAATTCAACGGCCGCGTCGAAGACCCTCTCTAGCTGGCAGGGTCACGTATCCACTACGTTTTCGCTTTGCATTCATAGTCCGGTGCTAGCCAACAGCGACCCACCTACTTCTGCAGCTATTCGAGCAACAAGTTTCGAAACGGTTCGTATTAGCTGGTCAATGAGTGCCTCTGTGTCGACAGGGTTCCCTTCGTGTGTCACGAGCTTCTATGGACAAGGCGAAGAGCTTTGTGCGAAGCTATTCTCTGCTAAGGGTGAATTGCTCGCTCAAGACCGATTTCTCCCGCCTATGTGTTTGACATCACGAGTAACCCCTCCTGTAATTTCCTGTTCCGATACTTATGAAAAGTTTACATATTACATGTTACAGAACGCTATAAAATTTTTGGTCAAGAAACGCAAGAACACGTCAGTGAGCGAAAACTCTTCTATTTTCGATGATCATTCCCAAACGAAATGCGTAATTATACCTTTTAAAGGTCCCAAGAATTTTAGTTAAATATTCTCAAACTCAACTGTCACTGCAAATCTAGAGCCTCGATTACGAGGGTAAAGTTCTCCATGTGAATTTTTGAGACGATATTAAAACGCAGATGACGGAACGACCTTGCACATTGAAACCACGTTTTTCGGTGACGCTACACGGTTTCGTGTGTGGGCACACCTTTGCCCGCTTCCTGGCATAAAGACACGCACGTTGAATCCGGGAACAGGATGCGTGGGAAAAGTCGTGCATGCGTGGCGGTGTAAATTTGCATGGAAGGAAGAGGTATTGTCGATCCTTGAAAGGTGGTCAAAGAGCTGCTGGATAATTCTTGGACGGCGGAATTTGCGGTTTGAACCGTTCCACGATATTTTTGAGAACCACCATGAAAGTAATACTGAATACGTGTGGTTGGTTTTTTTCAGATAGAAGAAAATTGATTGCGTCTTGACTCTTCGCGATTTGAAAATTTCTCATCCGCACCGCAATTTGAGGTCTGTAAATAATTGTTAGATAATAAAGAACATTTATGGTTTCGATAGGCCGAACCGATATAAAACACAGAATAATTCAAAGATTTGAAAATTATATACAAGTTTTCATATGAATTATGTAACAAAATTTTATATTAGACTGTTACCCAAATCGATACAAAAGCTTTGAAAGTAAAATAACGCATCATTTAAAGTCACATCTTAATTAATTCCAAACAAATCTCGACCAAATCTTAATTAAATGTGAAGTAATCTGGGAATTATATCATACTGAAACGGGAATTATATCATAGAAAACGTTTCACGTACATAACTTAAGAAATGACGTACACGTAATCGAATCATTTCGTTGAAATAATTGCGATGAACAAATCTCTATATGGTACAATTAATAGGTATGCAAGAGAAAGTAAAGCAAAATGTAGCCTGACCATCAAGATCGCTTTCGATTTAATTTTCACGCGAAACTTTGCTATAATCGGCTGAAACATCAGACTTCCTAATGCCTGTTTCTGTTCACGCGATATTACTACAGACTATGACGAACAAACACGGTGAAGAAGTAATACTCTAATAATCTAACGCGTGGTAATTATGTCTGAAATATTACTGCTTCGTTTACATTCCATTATTCTAGACGGTGGAACGAAAAAATTGCAGACGAACGAATGTTCCGAATACGAAATCCCCGGATCGATGTCATTTTATTTGGTCGAGTGCCAAGATGTGCTCGAAAGCAGGAGAGCTTACCTCGAAGAACCTCCATTTGAATTGGCAATGGTAGAAATGGGAAATGAGGTGATCTTTAAGTAATCAACTATTAAAGGGTGGATGTTGGTTGAGCAAAGTTATTGATTTTTTAATAATTAGAATACGGCTTTTTATGCATTTATACGAAATTAAGAAACGAAGAAATATGCAGAACGGTAATGTGTAATAAGCAAAAGTACACAACGCTGTAAAAACTGTCTCCGTGGCAAATCTGTCTAACTGTAACTGGTACAAAATGCAACATTATGTAAACATAGGAAAAAAACACGAGCATCGAGAAAAACGTGTCTCTCCAAAGGCCAAAAACAAACTTTTCGACAGTTCCATCTTCCATCCCATTCCTCTCAAAAGCAAACCACGTTAAATAATCGACATATCAAACTCGATCGTCGATGCTTGAGAAAAGCGAGCATAAAAATCTGCATTCCCCGGTGTCGATGAACCAGAATCGACGCGACATTCGAGGAACATCGTTCAGGTGAAACGGGGCCAAAATTAATTCGAGGCATTGGAACGGAAAGAAAAGTGTATCAAGGGGCGGAAGTGCATCATTCTTCTGCAATGGTTCCCCAGAACGAGGGTCGACAGCTGGAAGAATCGTCCCCCTTCTCCTCTTTCTCGTAAACCACGTGAAACGAGCACGTGGAAAAGAGACGAGACTCTTTCCATCTCCCAAACTCTCTCTCTCTCTCTCTTTCCTATTTCTCTCTGTCCTTCGTCCGACGCACCTCTTCGTACTTTCAGATTCCCCCTTCCTATTAGTCTTTTTTTTCATCTCTTACTCCCTTAATCCATCGTTCGTCCTCGTCTAGCGCGTTAGCCTCCCCTCTTCCGTGTTTCATTGTCCCTTTCCCTTTCTTTGTTCAACCAGTGGACGTTGTACGAACATCGTACAACATGGTCAACAGGTAGAAGAGACAGACAGGTGGCCGGGCGATATATTCATGATGTCGACGACGATCCTGAAAGCTGGCCAGTGGCCGCGATCGTTCGCTACGTACGCCCGTGTCGCGACTCGTGTCGTTCCAAAGTGTTTTAGATCGCGAGTTTCGAAGTTTGATTGGTGACGTTGGATATGGATTGGTTTTGTGACGATAGTGAATCTTTCGATAAAATTATATATATGTGATGTTTTCATAATTGCGAGTTTTGAATTTTAATTGGTGAGCATAGTGAACCCTTGAAGAGGAAATTCGATGCAATTAGACGTGTGCTTTTTGAAATCGGTTAAGGGTTATGAAAGTATTACGTTAATGAGTGTTTCGAATTTTGATCAATGACTGGTTGATGATAGGTTGATTTTGTGACGATAGCAGGCTTTTATATGTTGCCTTTTATAACCACCTTTATAACGTAATGGTACTTGGACGTATTTACGTAGAGATTACTGGAGGTTGCAAGTTTGATTAGTAATTAGGTGACGCGTGCGATAATCGGTATCGTGACGTATGTAATTAAGTTCGATCGATGACGTCGACTCAGGCAATTACTAGTGCTGTTATGTAATTAGGTCCTGTTGACACTTGATGTGACAACCTGAACATGAAGAAAAACCACCCTACATAGTAATCTGTTGCCTCTAACGAGATTTTGAAGCACTTACGAATCGACGATGATGAAAGATTGAACATCAACGGTGAGATTTTTTCTTGCATCCTCGCTGACTGTGAAAGTGGAACGAAGTGCGTTTCGAGTGTCTTTTGTTATCAGAAGAGCACGAGCAGGTGGAGTTGCTTTGTGTGCCGGCTAGTACAGACGATGTAAGTGTTGATCGATATTTGTGTCAAGTATTTTGCATTCTGAATGAACGTATGAAAGAAATCCTAGTCTCGTATGAAGGCTAGCTTCGTTCGTTAGCTCGATCGTGCTCCATGTTATTTAGTATTCCATGCGTGCGTGGATGCGTCATGTTGGTACTTCCACATGCCCGGAATCGTTCGACGTTGACATAAGGAATTCTTAATTTCTTTCCTTGCTTACGACGGTTGGACGAAAACTACGTATGTAAACTTTGTACCAAGACTTCGTAGTACGAGTTTCAAATATTACTTTAGAATACCAAACAATTTAAAATGTTGTATTGTTTAACATGTTGTATGTCGTAAGATTAACTTGTATTCGAAAGTATATTTTGTGCAATCTAAATAGGCAATGCGTTGAATTATTTTGCTCCCTTTCGTGACTTTCATCTGATGACGAGAGTGTTATAATTATGACAAGAATTATAGAGGGAATGAGGGGATAATTAAAATTTAATTTACTGATCTACTTTTGTTCGATGATGATGTGATTCGCATTCTCTTTTCAATCGGGATATCGACGAAGCTTTCAGTTGATTCGCGAAGAATGGAAATAATAGAAATCAGCTGAATATTACGTATTGACTTTTGTGATGAATGCATGAAAATTCAAGGCATTCATTTATTAACGCACATGATTATTACTTCACATGAACATTTCTCCATGAATGTCTTGTATTAAAGGATTTGAACTGCATATTAAAACAAATTCAAAATTCGTGCTTTTCATTAACCGTGACGTAGAGAAGCATACTGAATTATGATTGCATCAGTAAACAAAAATACTCTTTAATACAAACGTCGTTTCTTCATCGTTTCTTCGCAAATTTACAATTTTCAAACAACCAAAAATACACAATGGATACATATTACCTTTTAGCAGAAAATTCCAATTTTTTAACAAATTTCACTTTCATTCGCATATCCAATCCTTTAGCACCTTCGATTTCATCAACACAGTTAAAATTTCTAAGCAAAACTCTACGACAATATGGATTTGCATAAATATCCACTGTTTCGTTATCGCAAATCGACTATATTTCGTTTCATTAGTTCGTTCGAAACAAAATTGATCTCGAAGATCCGTCGATGCACAGCCGATGTAATCGAGGACAATGAATCGATAATGAATTCTACAACGCATTAGAACGATACGATGGGAAATATTTGTTCGATAATATTTGAAACTGCGATACTGCGGTGGTTGTTCAAACACACGCAAACACGGAACTAGAATTATCGCTCTCGAGTCTTCATGTTTGTTAAATCGAGAGTAATCCTGCGTATCAACGAATTTAATGATATTAAGGGATTGAGATAAGAAGATTCTCTGATGGACTTCGTTAAACCGACGAAAAATACGAGAATTCGATAAAATAAAAATTCAATCGTTTATCTCGCTAATGTGCGTTGAAGGCGAGGCAAATGGAATCCTCCAGAAAATAATTTTGTATAATTCTGTATTTTTAGAGATTCTGTATAAATGAAATTAAGGTTTATTTAACGTCGGATCTGTCGATCATATCACTTTACATGTACTTATTTGCCCTTACTAGAAGAATATAATTGCATATAATTGTTAAATTTACATTCTAATAGGAATATAATTTATTTGATTTTTTTAATATTTTTCTATTCAGCTTTTTTCTTCAGTTTGTTCATTATATATATTCCATTTTTTCGAAAAGGGAATTTCCATTGACTTTTTAAACTCTACACGAAAGAAACTTATCGGGAGGCAAAGCAATTGTCGACGTTTCATCCGAGGAAGTATTTCCACGAGAAGACGGTATGAAATTAGCGTTTCACATCCAACAATTGAAATTAATGACTGACTATGTTCGAGCAATAAGTTTCCTCGAATACAGACAGTCATTCTCCCGGCATGGGAACAATGGTAATTCGTGTCATTGTCTTCTAAGTATTTATCAAATCGCCGTAGCTCAGTTGAACCGCGGAAAAAAAACGCAACGAGAGGAATTCTCATGTTCTTCGTACAGAAGAAACTTCTTAAAACCACAGACTGTGTTTGTTTCTCGTTCCCCTTAGGTTAGAAGCGTTTTTCTCCGTGTCTCGTTAACGCTGAAATACAGTGACTCATGAAAGTACTTGAACATGTACCATAAGAAAGTTTTGTGAATACATTACTTGCGTTATACGAAACTTTTTAGAGTTTCGTTAGTGCTGTAATGAGTAGGCTGCGGATGTTTATCTTACTACATTTGTATATCGAGGCTTATTAATATAATAAATAACTGACTATTTAAATATTTCTATGATTTCTATGAAGTGTACTTTTACGATAAATATGTACATTTTTTAATCTATCTTAAACTTTACCAGTTGCATTAAGCATGATATCCTTACCTTATTATGGCGCTAATGACATTTCAGAATGTTTTACATAGCACACATAATATACAGTAAATGTAGAATAGCGTACAACGATGGAATACGTTTTTGTCGATGTATCTCGAGAGAAATTGCTTGCGGACGAGCCAGAAGTGAACTCAAAAAAAAAGAAGACTCTTCAGATGTCGCTTAACCTTTCGCTTTTCCAATTAAACAGAGACCAATCGGCGAAACTTGGCTTCGTCGTTCTTTCGACATCGCGGATCGAACGATTCCTTTGTTCCCGTTGATGTCGATTCCTTGGTTCTTCGTTAAGGATTGTCGTCACAAGATTTTTCTTCTTTCATACTTTCCTCGTTGATATTGTATAACGTATATAATACAACAAATCTGTATCGTTTTTATCAGACATGTTTTATAATACTGAAAGCTACGCTACGATGCAACGACGCAAAATCGTAATTTCAATATTTTTGTGATTAATTATAAATTTTCCTTACTGCACGAACAAAAGCGACATCAGTTATACTAGATCGATTTTTCTCATTTTCTTCGTGATATCGGTGACCAAAAGCGTCGACCGTACCTTCGGAAAATTACATTTCACACAATTGAACAAAATACAGATACATATATGTACATATAACCGGGAAGTAGTGCAAGGCGCACAGAAGGGAGCGGCGAAGGAAACGTGTCGAGCTTGCTCGTTCAAATCACGTATCTTGCTTTCTATTTATCTATCGTCGGGCCCACCGACAGGGATTCGTTTATCGCCGCATCCGCAAATTTATACTAGCTTCAAGGACACTCGCCCTATCTATCTCTACGTCAGTGTTACGAATCGTAGAATACTCTCGATTGAATCGTGCCATATTCGAAAGTTTCGTATCAGGAAGCTGGGCGGAAATTTTTCTTTGATATGAAATTTCATGTATTCATGATTCAATGCGTCCCTATATTGGAAGTGACGTGTCGTCGAAATTTAGTTCGTTCTTACAAGAATTTTAAACATGAATGTGACTCGAAAAATAATGATAGAAATTCGTCCTCGCTAACATTCAATAATTAATCATTCTCAACGAAATTTATAATTTTATACTATAGTAAATACTTAATTATATATCCTTTATAATTAATCTATTGAACATACAATTGACAGAACATTTAAAACAAAAAACAGTTAAGGCAAAAGCTTTGCTCTTTAATTATTTCAAACACTGCAACCAATTCATTCTATTCTTTCAGATAGAACCCAATATCAAGAGAGGCCATTCGACAACTCAACTCACTCCGACAACGACCATTCTACGACCATGAAGCCCGATTCAGGACCACCGAGACATCCCTTCAGAATCAAACAATCTAGCCCATAACTCGGTTAATCAATCACAAGATACTGTCTTAATCTCATTATCCAGTAGAGTCAACCTCCCATACAATAGAGGAATGATCCGCAATCAAAATGGTGATAGCGAGCGGATCCCCAGGCAGTACTGCGTCAAACAAGCTTAGGAGATCCCGCAGATTGTCTTCGACTAGGGGACTGAAGGTTCGACTAAACGCAAACACAGCCAACCAACCGATTCCCCAGCAAGATCTGAATCAGAAGCTCGGTCTGTGCCCGATAGTTAGTCGAAACGTGGTCGATACAAAAGGTAAGGCGTCGATCAATTGGGAATTGAACGAGAGAATCAGCCTGAGCAGTGGATCCAGTCCAGGGCTGGAGGTTCGGCCGGACGCGAAGAAAGGAATAGAATTGAGTGGAAATCGGAAGAAGCCGGAGACCAACGGCAGACAGGTGATGGTCGATAAGCAAGAGCGTCGAGAGAATGGGAAAATCGGCAAGACGAGTCTACAGTTCATGAACGTATCGGGATTTCAGCCAGAGGTGGAGAAGAGACGGAAGGACTCGTGGTCGATCGATGTGGACGTGATCGAGCGTCCAGGGAAGGAAGAGGAAGAAGAGAACGTGATCAAAAGCGATTCGAAGTATGAAATAGGAATCCCCAGCGAGGGGACCGCTGGGTCCAGGAAATCGACGAAGCAGAGGCGACAGCTGTCTACTGGGACCAAGTCGCAGAAGTGCGGGAAAAACGACGAGGACGAGGGCGTAAATGGGAAGTGGGGCAGGAAAAAGGTTGACAAAACTAACGACTCGATCTCTAAGAGGCTGGAGCTGATTCACGAGCTGAACCAGAAGATCCTAGCGAACTACGAGCGGTTTCAGCAAAAGTCTAGATTCAAGAATCATTTGAAAGAGGCGAAGGATACTCTGTCTAAAAGTACCTCGAAAGAACAGAGCGGTAGAAGTCGATCGTCCTTGAAGGAAGAAAAGGAGCCGCGAAAAGAGGAGTACGTATACGCGGAAGCCAGACGAAAGGGAAGAACAAAAACAGAATGCGTAATTCAGAGATCGTGTCAAGATCTGTTGACGCAGCGCAAGCTGGACATTGACAAGTTCACCTTCTCCAAGGATCACTGCGAGAAATTGACTGTCTCGAAGGATCATAGACTCGACGCGTTGGACAAGAAACGATCGATGAAAACGCTGTCGAAATCGAGAATCCTTCGCGATAATGAGAACTTCATCATGGCTCCAAAACCGGGTTTCTGCGAGATCAACGACGATAAGGATAGGCGAACGGCTACGAGGACCGAATACGGCAGTAGATCAAGACGAAACGAGGAAAGGAAGAGTGTTTTTTACCCGATCGAAGACGACGATGGTCAGGAAGACTCGAAAAAGCACGTAGACGGCACGATCAACGATGACACCGATTGTCTAGGGAACTCCAGATTGTATCCAGAAACCTACAGCGATCGTTCTAACGAAACGAGAATCGAGTTGGCAAACGGGGACGATCGAGGTGGGACGAGCACGTCGAAAGAAGCGATAGATCGGGACGAAACAGAGACCGAACGTGCGACTGGAATCGATCAGACTGATGATAGGTCTCGAGAGGAGAAACGTAGCCAGGCTATCGATCAGACGGCTCACAAGATTCTGGAAAATCTCGACAAGACTATCGATAAATTTGATCGTGAAAAAATAGAAGGAGGAATGACTATAGTCGAGAACTCGAAGAACGAAGAGAAGAAAAAGAGAGACAGCTTCGATGACTTTATGCAAAACAGTAGCGGCTCGTTGTCAGAGCTGACCAACCCGAAAGTGGCTGGACTCCAAGAGACCTTTAATTCCTCTTGGGACTCCGGTGTCGGTGTAGATGTCACTGGCGGAAGTGGTTGGGTCAGGATACACACCGGGATCGAGAGCAGCCTCGTCTATCTCACTCTGGATACCACCGCTAGAGACGTCTGCAGGGACATGCTGTTAGGCGACGACTTGTCTCTGTTTATACAGGTAAGCGGCCCCGAACTTCCGCGGCTAATTATTCATTTGATTTACGACGCAAAGGTTGCGCGACCGCCCGGGTTAACGAGAGGGGCAGACATGCTAATGAGGAACTAGTACGACGACGGAGTTGTCGACGTCTTTGCGACGTCGTTGGATAATGTTTACTCGAAATTGAAATGTTTTTCTTTTTCTTTTCTTCTTTTTTGTTCGGTTTGAAAGTCGAACCAAGTCAGAAGAAAATGAGGACGGTTTGGTTCGTCTGAGGTAAAAAAGTTGGTGAGTTGTTAAGAGGAGTTCATTTCTCAGTAATTTGGATGCTTTTTAACGAAGTTCGAACGTTTTTGAAGCTGAGTCACGCAGTATTTCACACTAAGAATATTTTCTTATATCGCTTATGAAAATCGTCTTACCTCAAAACAAATTTAGATGCTAAAGAATTATCGCAACGTCTTGCACTGCAGACTAAAAAATCGTACGGTAAAAATCTCGCCAACCATACACAACAATGTGCTTCGCTTGCATGTAGCCGAAATTCCATAAAAAATTCCAATCATACGCGTAAACAATAATAGACAATGGTATCGCGTTACGCTCTTAAAAAGATGTAAGAAAAAAATATGACAGGCCGTCAAGTGAGAATGTTCAAGCTCTGGTTAGAGGAAACGTGATAAAAAAGCGCGGTTTAAGAAGGGGAAGCGAAGGCTTGGGTGGCAAGAAGAAAAATGAAAGGAATTGAAAAAAGGAACGATATCTACAGTTAAGGACCCAGAGAAGGAGACGTGAAAAAGGAGAAAAATACGGGGGAAAAAATGCGAAGGGGTTTCAACGGAATATCACCGCGGGCTTTATCGCGTGCTCGAGCATTAACGACGTCTGCGACAGCGGGCGGACCGGAAATCCTGGCACACCGCAAGATCTCTCTGAAGGGATCTGAGCGAGGCGATTTCGTTTCGTCGTCCTTAGAAAGGGTAAAGAGTTATCGTTTCCTTTTGATGAAAGAAAGATAAGCGTAGCTTACGTGTGTATGTATGTATGATGTGCAACATTACATGTTCTTAGTGGTAGAGCGGAATCGAGGGGTGAAAGTAATTTTGATATTTGAGAACTATGAACGAGGAGGAACTTTTGAATGACTGGTGTGAATGAGTATGGAACATTTAGAGATTTCAGAATTTTAGCTCTGATATTTTAACAGATGAACAAGACACAGAATTAATAACATTCCTTGGAAGCTGGCAATAGCGTTTTGTTGACGCGTTCTGTAAACTGTCCTTTTGGAAGTTTTAGTAGTTTGAATAATTTAATAATTTTAATGACGAAATTTGGCGATTCAAGCCTTCGAGTAGCTAAAACGATCGAGAATTTTGTGCCATTTTAATATCGTTTGTATAAAACAAAGCTATGCTGTATAAAATTTCTTCTACTTTCATTGTTTAAATAAAATTTGATATTAACAGTATCTACAGTAATTAATCGATGTATATTCTTGCAAAATGTAGATTTTCCATTTGGAGGCATAATGCTTGAAACAGAGATAATATTTGTAAACCAATGTTGATTCGAGTTGCTTTTATTAACCTCCTTTTTATACATTTGCCGAGTAATATGTATATTGGAAACGTGATCGTTCCGAATCTCCGATACTCAATAATATCGTCTGCCTGCATTTTAGGTCACGTTAAACCAGATATTGAGTAAACTTAAAGAGCCAGTGAGACGTTCAGAAAGGCGTTTCATTGTAAGGACTGTAACGGCAAACTCACTGAAACGTACTTACATTACATCTTAACCCAAAATCGATATCTTTCGGACGCTATCTCTTTCAATCTTTTTCAATTATTGAAAATATCTCTCTCTTAAAATAAAAGCTCAAAAAATCGATAAAATACTCTTCTGCACTTCCGTTCGAGGCAATTTTTGCTTTCGATCCATCTGAAGAGCATCGTGCATTGTTTCGCGTAATAAAACAGGCTACCTCTTTGATATACAGAAACAAAGGTGACGTTGGATCAGAACGTAGCTAAAAAGGGGGTGTACCGGGGCTAAGGGAGTCGCTTTCGACTTAACTTGCTATTCTCATCCGGGCAAACCGATTTCGCGTGTACGTTTCACCCGAACTTTCCTTCCGACCCTTTGCCCGATGCTGTATAATGAGTAGGACGCAAGTTGGCTTCTCAAAGATAACGAGGTACGCGCCAATAATCAAAGGAGGTTCAGACTTAAATAGCAGGCGTGCCTCTTAAAAGAAACCCCCCAGCCGGATACCGTCGGCTACTTGAAGCCAAACTCGCTGCCTACGTCTGTACAGACGGCCGCAATAATGATGAATTTTCGTGTTTTCGTTTCATCTGTTCTTCCTCTATCGTTTCTCTTAAGACTGTTACGTCATATTGAAAAAATTAAGACAATCTCTGATTCTCTAAGTTCTTGTTGTGTATGATATTCATATTTGAAGACTAGGAGGAAGAGGAACGAGGAATATGAAAATATCTTTATTGAGAAAATTAAATATCAATATTCTAGTCAGTTAGTAGGTTAAAAGAGGCTTAAACTCGAACGAGTCTTAAAGCTGTCTACATTATAGTATAGGAAGGCTTACATATATCATGTCTAATCGATGACGTATGATCAAACTTTGGTATCTCGATAACGTCTTTAGCTTCCACGAGAAATTCATTAGAGTACGGAACGGTATGCGAACGACTTTCCCGGGCAGCTGTTGCGTTTGAGAGCACCGTTGAAACAGGTGTCCCCGATCTGAGAAACTATGGCAAGGAAGTCAGGCAGTTCGTAACACGTGAGTGACCGGTTCATGCTTCGAACAGGTGTTTAATTACATAAGGGGCGAACAAGTTCACACGGGTTTACGTATCCGTCTCACTCGAATTCCAGCAATTTGCCGCAACAAGGAGGACTTCCGAGAATTCATCTAGTTCGGAAATGTAAAAAATAACAAAGATAAGAAAATAATGTCAAGTACGTATTTGATTTATAGAAACATTCTTTTCTCTGTTATACAATATGTACAATTTACGAAGCACTTGTTCCAGGAAACGAATCATAATATGGAAGCAAATTCCTTCGTTAAATTTTATGTCTTCGCACATGCACTTTTTTATATAATTTGTACAAATTAAATCAAAAACAGTCAAATTATTCCCACTTATTCCAACAATTATTCCACTTTGATGAAACAATTAGCGTAAAATTAGTCACGCGCAACTAATATATGAATTTAATCATTCGAAGCGTGAACGCGTATCCGTCGGACGAATATTTCGCGCCGATTTCTCCAACTATCACAATATTTCCATCGGAAACGCTTTCTCGTTTAAATTGTTGCTCGTCGACGTTATGGACGAGCGTGTAATCAATAGAAACACGCGATTAAGCTCGAATCGCGATTCATTGCAACGGATTTGGCTTCGTTCGCATGAAATCACGTTCTATCTCTCGTCAAATATATACCAGTAAGCCTGATCCATTCCACTCGCTCAAAAGCGCGTTACTTTTTAATTTATTTAATTTTAGCCCGAATTTAATCAGCAAATAAAACAATTTTCTATACTTCCTTGAAGGTAGTCGTGCTTAAATGAACTGGAAATGTATTTAGAATATTTTCAACATTGAGTACTTACGCGAAAAATTTTAATTTTGCAGAGATAAAGTAATAAATAATGAATATTTTCGAAATACCTCAGTTTTCATCGAAGCTTAATTTTGTTCAGTTTGAAAAATGATTGATACCTTGTTTATGAACGAAGATTCACGTGGCAACTGTCGAACATATTTTAACTGAAATTGATTACGAGATTGTTTGACATTATTTTTTACGGTTGATCGTTGATAAATTAGTTGCGATAGTGAAAATACGCGTGTAAAAGGTATAAACGTATACGTACCGGAGTTTCTAATCTGTGCAGTCGTATATAGACGTTTGTGTGCTTCTGTGCGCTAACGGTCTTAATTAGTATAATTACGGACATATTAATGTTAGCTAAGTTTCCTGATGGATAAAATTGTGTACACGTTAATATATGCTAATTACTGATCGTAGCGATCAGAAACGTAATATTACGCGCCAGTTTCTTTGAAAGCCTCTGTAAACAAGCAAACATTGTGTTATTGCAAATTTATTAGCGTCTTATTTATTGTTAGATAAATTTCAGAATATATTATTAAGAAATATACACGTTTATTTATTAGAAAGAATTTCCCAAAATTTTTAAAAAGATTTTAGTGACATAACTGATGAAATATACGAAATTGTAATTTCTATAGAAACCATATGAATACCCATATTCGAAATTAACGTAAGATTTTGGTATCAGAAACCTGTAATTCATAGAATGTCAGGCCTTGAAGGCAAATCTTGTCAAAGCTTGATACGTGAAGCTCATCTGTCAGTACGTAGGAACAATGTGCACAATGAGGAACACTACGCTATGGTAGATACGAGTTACGTCTTTGATTTTGACTTTAATACGAACAGTCATTATACGTTCCGTCCTTGAAAGGCTTATTAAATGAAGGATCATAATAGGATAGAATAGATTTATGTAAAATATTACATTTAATTAATGTTAAAGAATAAATATCATTTCTAAATTATTTCTCATTAAATTCTCAATACATGAATGACAAGAATTCAATTCTTTCCAAATTTCATACTTTCTAAATTCTGAATTTTACGTTCTTTATCAAGGACAGCGAAAACTACAGGGAGAACAAAATTTCTAAAAAAAAAAAAAACTGTTCTTTTATGCAATATTGCATGTTACATAACGCAGATTTCGACCGAAAATATTATCTAGAACGAGAAACACTTTGAAACAATATCGTAACAGCCGTTTGTAATTGCACAGAGAGTAAAAATTATATTTCGACGGTCGTTAACATTTAAAATATCGAGTTGAAAGCTCGTTCCGGTAGCGAGTTTCGGGCGCATATCGCAATTAAAAAATCGCTAAAAGTGTTCGTACACCGCGTACGTTCAGTGTTGAACCGATTCTGCATTATTTTCTATGACGATATAATTCGTAACACTGTACTACCGGTTCCAGCAAATGGAACGAAATTCCGCATGCAGAACGCCATAAGCTGATACAGGGCAATTCGTTTTTCCGGCTTAAAATGACACTGAGCAAATAAAGGAAATAAAGTCAACCTGTAAAAAATCAAAGGTACAAAGCAAAAAACGATTATAGAAAGTATTAATGGTAAAATATTTCTATAGTATATTTTAAAAACAACAAGATGCATGAATCACAGGAATTCTGTAAAATAATCATCTAAAATATTGATCTTGAGAATGAATGTGAAATCCAGCCAGAAATCTAATAACTAATATGAAACTTCAAAACTATGCTCTCTATCTTCTGCCATTCACCTTAATTCCAACGTAATCAGCTGTCCGATGAGAACATTCCTTGCTAATTTAGACGATTGGACGGTAGGGAAGACCTTTCATCCGTCTTCGTGTAAAGAACGAACCTACGCTTCGACGGAAACAAGAAGCGAGAAGGACGCTTTTCAACTCTTAATCCGGATAACAAATGACCTTAAAAATATCCGAGCCCCGTCGTCGGCTCTTCAGCGTCAGGAAAATTCCAGACGAATGCTCGATTCAGATTCTGCCACGGGATTGAAAGCGGTTCATTTAAGTATCCGCCACGGGATAGACCGATGGTTAAATGAGGAACCATACCGTCCGTTTCATTGCACTATTTTCGCTGATGAAATCCCGATAATTATTAAATCTTCTCGTGGCCGTGTTTTGTACCGCAGATAAAAAGAACCAGACGACTCTCCGTTAAGAAACGGCGATGATGCGACTAAAGGCGGATAAATGTGGTATGCTTCAATGTTTCTCGATATTTCTCGTTTTTGTTCGTCGAAATCTTATTTCATATAACTTTATTATATTAAAGAATTGTTGAAGTAATTACTTCAAGAAAAACTCTACAGCTTTTCTTTTGTTTATCCGTGACACGGAGACCGCTGTTACGAAGAGAATAAAATTTAGTAAAACAAAAAATTCGAAATAAGGAAAGGTCCATGTTATTGTGCCCTTAAATATAAATTTTGTTTTGGGTTACAAGGTCTAGAAACAAAAGAGGTATAAGCTAATTTCTATTGCTGTTTCTTGTAACCTTCAGCTAGAGCTACACACACTACAAGGTTAACTTTTTGTTAATGTCTTTTGCTATAAATATATGAACGTGTTCCCTATCATTCTTCCTATTGTATTGTAACACTGTAAGAGTGAGGATCTGGATCAGCATACACTATATCTATACATATTTCAATATATCTTTTTATTACAAATTCATCCACTCGTTCCTCTATCAGTCAATCTCAGAAATAAATTAAATTAAAAAATGGCGAATAAATATTGACCTTCGTAGACCAGATGAATCGGTTCTTTCGATCGTTTAGTTATAGAATCATCGAGCATATTGTTGCGCAGAATGAAACGATGGGAAGAAATTTTTCGCGTACAACGAATAAAGAATGAGCTTAATATTATCGTTCTCTGATATTACGCTGAGATACATGTATTAGAGTTATTATTTATTGTTCGCAAGCTAATTCTTCGTGCGAGAAATAAAAAAAGATCGTGCTTAAAAAATACCTGACAGGATCCTAAAGTCCAGCGAATCCAAATCTAAACGTGATACAGCACCTACGGCAAAACTCAGCTGAATTCGGGTTAACGAGCAGCTCGATTATCGATAATCCGGAAGGCTCCAACGAATATTTCCATCGACCAAAAAATTAACAGCGAACATCTTCCAATTAACCACCTCATATCTCGAAATTCATTTTTCGTTATCGGCAGCTTCATTACCGCGCATTAGATCACGCCATGTTACGCTACTCGTTGCTCGCCCGATACTGTTTAATTAATCCAATAAAAATTGGCGTGCCTGTCGCGAGTTTTCGCGAATGACGCTTTGAAAGAACTTCTTCGTTTCGTTGCAATTTCAACTTGAAAAAGACGGAAGAAAAAAGACATGCGTAGAAATTGGATTCGTCGGAAGTTTTTGCGAGTTGTCTCGTCCCCAGCATTCATCAGTCTCGATATTATTTCAACGTAAAACACGTAATAAATTTCCTACCACTTTTTCGCCGTTTCTTTTCACGTTCCTCCACTAAGAGGATTAAAGGATCACGATTAGAGCATTTTCAGGCGTTGCAATCCTTTTCAACTCTCCCCTTCCCTCTTTCTTTTTATTTTTTTATTTTTTTCTGTCGCAATACGCCTGCTGGAAACGGTACCACGAAATTTTCGCGAGTTTTGATCCGTACACAAACGAATCGACAATGAAAGTTTGCAGCTGTGCTACAAAAGAGCGATTACACGATTTACCCGTGCTCATGCCACCCTTTTGAAGACCAAACAAGTTCCAGGGATGTGTAGTAGCAGAGGGTTTTTGAGGGAATTTGTGTACATTCGAGTTTAGAGATTAATGTCGAGTGGATCGTGATAGCAAAGAACGGAAATTTTAATTCATTTTGCAGATGAATGAGAAAAAAAATGAGAAAATAAAAAATGGAAATAAAAAGTGGAATTTTGTTGACGCGTTGTAGTTAAGGGCGGAATACTTGATAGCGTTTTCAGTTCATTTTTCATGTGTCATTTAATGTTAGATATATGTATTATTAACTTAAAGCAGCTCCATTTTTTCGCCCGGAAAATATATTTTCCCAGGGGAAACTTATTTGCGAACAAATCGCAATCCAAAATCTACGCAAGAAATTTCGTTTCGTGTAACCGTATATCTTCCAAACTTTGTATTCTACAAACAAAAAAGGAAAAAAGAAAAAACTAAGTAAATAAATCGAAAATGGGAAGTAAAAAAAAGGAAAAAGCAAAAGGAGAAAAAAGTAGCAGTTTCAGCCCATAAAGTTCGGGGAAAAAAGAGCACAGAAATTGGACGTACGATTTCCCGGGGAAGTGGATTTGAGTGTAAAGTCGAAAACGACGAATTCGCGCTGCGGCTCGGTCATGCCATAAATAAATATAAACTGCGGCCGTGTCCAGCTTAGAGCTTTCATAAAAATCGTAAAGTTGCCGGACACCTGGCCAAGCGTAAAGTGCTTTTTGACGAAGCGATCGTGGCTTTATCGCGGACCATTAAACGGAATATTCCTTCGTTCCTTTCTCTCTCCAGCACTCTTTTCCTTTTCTTTCGTCGATGTTAGCCATATAAAAAGGGTTGAATAGACTGGGAAACAGGGTGTAGCTTCGTTCCTGTGCAGCAGCAATCGTTAAATAACGACTCGCCCGTAAAGAGTACTCGTTAAACGCGACAGCTCGTAAATTGTTGCTCGCGAACAAGGTAGCATCCAAGTTTTTATTTAGCTCTCTATAAAGGGAAGATATATCTTCGCCATTTTTAAATGGAAAAATTGTCGTTGGAAGAAGTTCAATGAAAATATACGCTTTCTTTATTGCTACATGTGGCAAGTTAGAATGCAAAAAAAAAGGAGAAATTGAATATATTCAGCTTTGATTTATAATAAACGAGCCAACAAGTTTTTGTAATGAACTCTGTGCTTTCTGCAGAAAATAAAAAGTCACTCATTTGGAAGAGCATTTGCAGTTCTGCGGTCATTTATTTAATTATAACGCTATCCCGTTATAATTTATCTACACCCAACGAATTTTAAAAACACTGTTTCGAAGTATTTCGTATTTTCGAAACGAACGAAATTACCGCGATAAATTGTCTACATATACGTAAACGATGGATGCTCATAATGAGTTTTGTTAATTACATGCAAGTCCCTGGGGACAACAAGTAGCCCAGTTTCTCTCATGTGGATCGATAACGTCATTTCTATCGAACAAAAATAAAGCTCTGATAGGTTGACGAGAATTTTCAACCTGAATTCGACCCTGAAAATGTTAAACATATGAAAGATGTAAAACATATGAACATATATTTTATAATGCGTCACAATTTTATACATAAACTTATATATATGTCGGAGATGTAGGGACACCGGGCCTTTCTTTAGGAACATCCCCAATACTTGGGCTCGAGGTGACATAACTGGTTGCCGAACGTAGCCACGGTCACGGGATGAATGATATGTCTAACAGAGGAAGTACCGATGTTGAGGGACACGCTGTATTAAGAATCAAGCCCCGGTCAGGAGCAATGTTAGTTTTACGCGGGACTGCCTAGTAACGGCGCTTGGGAATTTGTTGATATTCCTGATCAATATGTAATTGACGAATGTGACCGTATCTGTTTTTTATTTTGCAATCACCTTGGAGAGTTTACTGTTATTTTCTTGGCAGTCAGTTTGAAGGTAACCCAGCGTCTGAGTTAACGTGTCTGCGTGCTACAAAATGTATTCTATTGTACAAAGAGTTTACCCGTTGACCGTGGATTCGTTATTGAGCCCAGGAACATTGTCAATAGCTTTTGTTATACTTATTAATTATTACGCGCCTAAAATTTCTAACGAAAACCCGACATATAGATACTGAGACGATGCTTTTAATGGAAACAATATTTTATTTTCCTCAGAGAGCTCCATATGTCCATGAAGGTGGTAAAGAAAATTTTGCAACCCATTTGTTTTCGTTCACAAGGAAAGTCTCGGAGATATCAGGCGGTAGCTTGATCGCTTCCGGAGGACAATGCGTTTCCGAGCTGACAGAAAAATCGTCTGGTGGAATCGAATCGATTGATAAGCCATCGACTGATAGAATAGCGACTCCTTTCTAGAGAAGATCGCTTGCGATATTTCGCTAGCTTTGCAGATGAGATTCTTCGGGAACGGAGGTTCTTGCGCGTCCAATCTTTCGAGAGGATCTTATTTCGAACTTATATGTAGTAGTTTCATAGGAATGTCGCTAATACCACGTTGGAAATGCTAACAGATTCAGAAACTTGTGTTTATTTGTTTTTAATCAACGTTGCCAATTTCGGACTGTAAAACAATCTCCTTACTTTTCCAACAAACCGCGTATGTTAGTGAATTTCTGTGTCACGAATTCTCAGTACCTGCTCATCGATTCTCATTTCTACAAACATTAACAGCGCCCCATTAGAATCGAAACTTCGTAAACTTGCGAATAAGAGAAGCCAACTGAAGAATTGCAGCTACAACTTTGTCGCTAGAAATTTACTTAACACTTTGACTGTCACGTTGGTCAATATATGACCGGCCACGATTTCTCCTGTGACGCCCCGGTGGTCATTGGTGACCGGAGCGCTTGAACTTCTTACAATTGTAAAAATTGAATGAAAATTAACAGTTAGGGCATTTTGAATATAACCGATAAATAGAAGATACTATGAAATAAAATGTGCCCCATGAAACAATTAAACATTTTTATTAGAACATCAATAAAAAAACATGAGAACAAATCTTGCATCTAACAGTGCACTGTGTTTACATCCATATCTTTGAGGGGTAGTCTACGAATATTATTCTAAACACACCTCAGAAAATAATCTTAAATGCTGCTTTATAATCATATAACTGAAGTTAGTGAAGTATGAACATACCTTACTATTATATATAGAATAAGCAAATACTGTTTACTAATATCTTCTACACGTTTCAACAATATATTCTGGACGTTCTGCTCACGACGAAATAACGAACGCAAATAGTTTGTTGAAAGAAACGAAGCCTTGTTATAATATGTCGCTATCAACTATTACCAAGGCGCCACGGTTGTCACTCGTGACCACCAATAAGGTAAACAGTCCATTGGGGAAGAATGTTGTTTTACATCATCAATTTAATATTATTTTGCCATTATATACCTTGAATAATAAAAATAATCCCGTGGCGTCCTGAGCGAAACATGTGATTTCAGCGTGGCCGTCAAAGTGCTAATAGCGTTTTAATCGTACATCGTACCGAAATTCTCATCAAGGACGATCATTTCCTTCGAACAAAACGAGGCCCTTTTATAGAACGTCCGAAATATGGCCAGCTTTCCTAATTTCCTTTAAATAGAGAGGATCCGCAGGAAGTTACATTGGATGGCGGAACTTACGCCAAAGGAAATAATCTCGAAGATATTGCAGCGGCCGACCCACTGTCTCTCTGTAGATGCCATTTATGTACATTGTACACTGTACACGCGTCTGTTCGTACTTCTCGGTGACGTTTACACGGCATTGCCTGCGTTATTAACCGTTGTTTCATCATCGGGTTTGACGTTTAGTCGGCAACCCCGTTTTTGCGCTTCCGAGTAACTCGTGAATTTAATTTATTTACATCGCGGTACGAATGTTGAACGTTCCGGAAAATTGAAACGATTAATCTTTAACAATTTTAATAGGGAGGAAATTTTCGTTGAACGAGTTCTCGTACGGATTGTAAAATCATCGGCATAGTGATCGAATATAATGGTACCAAAATTCGAAATCAGTTTATAAGACATAAATTTATCGCTTGATTTAATTAATTATTCATAAAGTATAATTTTCTTTTTTTTTTTTTAATTACATCGAAAATGTATCGAATGTAAATGTAAAATATATGTTCTAAAATGAATCAAACATGCAAGAAAAATCCAAGCTACATACACCGTTTGATCGCTTTGAAGAACGAAAAAGCAAAAAAAATGTTACCCCTTAATTTTTTACTTCGCTTCGAAAACCTGTGCCGTCCAACGAAATTCGCGCCAATAAATCTAGACCTAGCCATATTTCGCCAAAATGAATCCGGAATCCCGATACTGCGAACGTTTCCGTCGAAACAAAAACTAAACGACGTAATTCTACGTGGCAGGTAATTGCAGAGCGATCCACGAAACATACGTACTTTCGTATTGAACATGTGTTAATGTTCAAAATCGTAATGGAAAAACGTGGCGCCGCAACAGAATATTTTAATTACGCTGAACGAAACGACGTTCGGTGTAACATTCGCGGTCGATTATTTTTTATTAATCCAACGAATAAACTTTCTCGAGATATTTCCGTATTAAAAAATAGAAATTATTACCTGCAACGGGATTATTTCTTCGTTTCTTTCTTTTTATTTTCTTTTTTTTTCTTTTTTTTTTTTTTGCTTTTATGAATGGGAAGCCTGAAATGGAGATTACCGATGGGACATTTAATCACGGATTTATTGTTATTTACGAAGCTTGAAGATTTGCGCAATAAATAATTGGTTTAGTATTTTTGTGGACGATAGAGAACAATGGCGACGACTTGCATTCACTAATCTAGAACTATGTAAGCTGAAAATAAAGTCAAGTTAACGTTCATCTTAGATACAAACTGCCTTCGTTTTATGGGATCCATAATTTTGATATTGTAAGACAGCAGATTAAATCTTAAATTGATTTATCGCAACTCACATCGCTTGTATTCTGACCACAAGATGAATTAATCTGCAAAATTACCAGAACCGCTCGATATATCTTAACAAGCTTCTACCAGATTTCTCCACATTCCCAATTACCCAAGACAATCAACTAAACGGACCTAAAAAAAAAAAAAAAAAACTAGAAGTTTCTAGGAAAAATGTATCGATTTACAGAGGAATCAAAAAGGAAGGCAAAAACCTGAAAGAAGGAACGTCTAGAAAAAAGACGATTAAACTCGTCGCTATGTGATGCAAAATGATCAAACTTCCGAAGAAGTTTGCTTGATTGCGGGTAAAAAAAACTGTTTGGTCAAAGCTGGACTTTTTCCAAGGAGAACTAGAAACTTTTCGATTGACGCGACGCTGAAAACTCCTTTCGACCACCCGACGAAGCGGTTTTTTATGAGAACCTTGTCTCACAGGCGGTTCTGGATCGAAAACTTTACAACTCGTCGCCTGGATGCTTGAAGCATCAAACCAAATTGGCGAAAATGGTGATTTCGAGGGGTGAAGATACTAAAACTACTTACGCTGTTTGGTAGATTTATAAGAATGTTTCTTTATTACGAGTCACTGCTCGCATTAATACATTCGCTACCGTTAACGCGAATTCACGTCATTTCGAATTCTGTTTTCGATTACCGCTGATGCGAATTCGCGTCATTTTAGATTCTGTTTTTGGTTTCCGCTGACATGAATTCGCGTCATTGCGTAAATTTTTTTTCAGTTGCCCCCAAATTATCATATTTAACGGCTTTCAGCATATCGTTCACCTCAAAAAGGAATTTCCACGCAATGGGAATTGAGATAATTTTGCGATATAATTTCGCAATACAGTTAATCCCCTACGTAGTTGGTCAAAGAATGCAAATTGATTATTAATTTATTGGCTTTACTTCGCTACACAATGTACCGTATAGTATCCAGTCTTTCAATACCTCAACGCGCTTTTTGTTGGAATTCCGTATTCTATACACATAGACAGTTATACACATCGTATGAGCGGGAAATCCCATCTGCAGCTTCTTCACTGCGGATTTAGAAGAATCGAGGACGAAAGATAAAATAAGAGACATATATTTTTCAGTTATCGTGGCTGGATGAAAAAAGCGGACCTATTTGCAACAGGAATTCAGCGGCTAGGACAAGTGATTATAAATAATGAAGTCGTGATATAATAAAACAATACTTTTATATTCACTCGCATTTTGATAACAGAATTTTGTGGCTATCAGCTCTAAACTTATGGAAATTGTAGGCAGCGTCTAGCCAAGGCTCTGGCGTCAGAATCGTCAGCCGCGAATGTGCTAACATCAAAAATGTTTCCATCAGTTCAGAACATCCCCTACGAACATTTCACGTTGGTATCCTTTTGGTATTTCGAATTGGAATCCTTAAAATTTCGTGACCGCGTTATCGTTCCCTATTGGTCGATAACGCGTTTCGATCGTGAGTAGCGATCGCTGAGCCATGGATTACTAGCAATTTCGATCCCGTTGCCCGGCCACAGGAAGTAGTAAAACGGAAATCGTAAACAGCAGCGCGCGGCACGATGCTGCAGTTCGAATTGGGATTGTTCGAAAGGTTTGGCGTTCGAATTGGATGTTTAATGGGTTTTCGATCGACGTGAGTGGATACTGGGCGTTTGAGAATTTGATAATGTCAGAGCGAATGTGACGGCAGGTTGTTTATGTTATTTTGATGAAGAGTTTCGTTACTAGAATTTTATGACGAGGCGAACGAACCGAGTGAATTCATTGGTGCACGATTCTCCTATCATGGTGAAAATTAATACTAAGCAATTGATTAAATATAAAACTCGATACTTTAACGTACAAATGTATATTTTCTGCTCACGTCGATAATTGTTTGAGATAGATTTCAAATTTAACTGGCTATTATTTTATATTCTCGTTAAAAAAAAGTTCTCGAGTGGAAAAGGGGCAACTGAAATTTCAAACGAAATAAAATCGTTGAAATTTGAAAGATGTCGAAGTAACGAGTAATAAAATAACATGTGTTAGTTACAATACTATTTTGTTCCAGTTTTCAAACAAAAGCACACACCCTTTGTTATTAGCAACGAGTTAACGAACTAATCACAAACTACTCCGGGAATAAAAGAGCTCAGTCATCCATCTGTTATGAAAGTTTTGATGTACCGCACCGTGGTTATCATTAGTGTTTTCAAACTAACGTACGAATCGAGCGCGTGGTGAAACCCGACCACGTCACGTTGAAATGTTTTTTAATTACCGAAGATGAAAGGAAAGCGCAGCTTCGATCCGGAAAATTCACGGCCGTGGAATATCGCGAGCTTTCGAATAACATCGCAGGCCTCGTTGTCGAAATTAAGATGGAACTTGGCCAGCTAGCGCGTTCGGCTTAATTAAGTTAGGAAGATTTACGCGGAAACACGCGAAAACTCGTCGTTCGTGACGAAACGCTGCGACGCTGCCAGACTGAGGGCAAATGAAAAATACCAGCCGAAATTTCCTTTCTTCCTCTCCTTTTTTAAACAGCTCCTATCTATCGTATTTATCTCTGGATATAGTTTTTTGCAAGCTTCGATATTTGAACTGTGCGGAAATAGAATTAATCAATTCTACCGTGTACACTATACTGTTTCAAAAATATCTGGATACTTTATTATTTTTTTTAATGGAACGTAATTTAATTTAAAAAATTGTAAATAAGAAGATTCAGGACGATTTTATTATTTACCAGAACTATGATAAAACTTCATAATACGATAAAAATGTATTTTTTAAATTTTATTATGGAGCAATAACTATAGTTTAAAGAATTTATCATCTTCGACTTGTTTATTTTGCTACCCATAAGAAACGTTACTTATGATTTCTCCTTTCCACAAGGAATTATCCGCTTTTATACTACAAATTTCACTTCATCCTTTACAAACGAGATTACGTTTCTTTTTATGTAAGCTAGATCAGAGATTGTATTTACCGCACGAGCCGATAATAAGATCCATTAAGAGATTACGCTTGTTTTTCAGTACGGAGGCGAGTCCGGAAGGAGATTGGCTTCTCACGAGAAACCACTCGAAATACAGGACCAATTTCTTCAAAAGCTCGGCTACCAGGACGTATCCAGACGGTCAAGACTCGGAGTCGATCCTGAATTACGACACCTCATCGCGTTCCACGTGGGTGAGTGTGATTTATTCTATTCTACGTGCTGGTCCTTTGCTTCGACGTTGTTTGGTGTTCACTTATCGTGGACCACACGCGTCTCATTTCGATTTTTCTTGTTAGGCTCGATGTTCTTTCGTGTCTACCAACGGTTCGTGGTGCTCTCACCAAGACGAGAGTTTATAGAATAACGTTAGGATCGAAATGGGGGCACTTTCGTTCGAGTTTGTTAGACTGCTGAAATTCTGGGAATAGTATTGTAGTATCGGAAAAAAGGATAGGATTAGGATAATTTAGATTTGTAAAATTCTCCTAATACTATTTATTAAGATAAATAAAAATAACAGAGATTAATTGGACAGAGAACGATAAATGTTCAACTTGAACTAAAACACAAAAGTCTTATTCTACTCAAATCACTCTCGCAACTCTATAACGCAACAACTCGATCTCTCTACAACGCTAGCAACTCTACAACTCTACAACTCTAGTCTTCGGCTTCTGCACTCGCACGCTCTCGCTTCTCAACTCACACTGTACGCCTTTTGCATTCGTTCTCGCCGGCGTCTCAATTAACACTGTCTTTAGCATCTCTTTGTCTTTTCCCGTCCTATCGGACACGTGTCCGATAAAAACGCCCGTGGCCAGGGTCACGCAGGCCTTTTCCTCGAAACTGTTCACTTGAAAGAACCGACGACACATTGATATACCCGACGATGCCGCGGCTCTCGCGACATTGTTTACGGTTCGGCCGATATCTTAGGCCTTCTGTCCACGATACTACAGTATAGTTAATTTGTCACCCGTATATTAATCATTTAATTTCTAGTTAAAAAACTGAATCAGTTAGTTTTTATATTCAAGTGGCCAGAACATCGGTAAACGTTATTAAAAAGATCTTTTAAGATAACCATAACGTAAGTTTAAAAAATCTTCCATTATTATCTTTAAAAAAGAAAGAAGCTCGTTAAAAAATCTTGGGCGTTTCAACGTAAATCACGGGTGCAAGCTTTCATCTCTGTCAGTGCAAGGTCGAACGATGCAGGTTCGTGTCAGTCCTCATTTGCAGCCAGCACATTCTCGACCACGACAGGGGAACACGGACTATGTAACGAAATTTCACGTGCAGCGACACCTTTGAAAATGCCATAGGCCCGTCCTTTTATTGTACACGACGCCTCTCAGGGAACTTGGCTAACGTAGGTTATCGCGCTCTTAAAATTGCTCGTGTAGTGACACTTGTTTTCGATCGATTCTTTCACATATTCTCGGCTTCCGAATTTTTGCTACATCAAAGAGTTCAAAGAAATTTAGCAAGTTTTTATGTTTACTTATGTAAGTCCCAGTTAACGTTAGAATGATTGATCTGTAACGAGTACCTATGTAAATATTTTATACATAAATATACGTAATATATTCCTGGATAATAAAGCAAGCGGTATGTAATATATTTATGCATTATGCACACATTAAGATTGAAAAATTGGACGGCCGTAGCAGGATCAATATCAATTTTGCTATGATCAGTCTACAATGAGGATTAAATGAATAAATTACAGTGAGTTTGAACGAACATTTAAGGTGTAAATGAGAAGCTGAAAGATAATGGAGTTGTTAATTAAAAATTTAATAACATTAAATCCGAGAGCTCTTTAACGAGAATGATGATATTTAACTGCAACGTCAGCGGCCAGAAACCGAGAGATTCTGGTGGACAATGTAATTAATTTAAATGAGTTTGACGAAGCTTGATGAAATTGCATAAAAATTCGTGATGAAATTAAATGAAATTACCCATTATATCCTTATAATTATTTGTAAAAAGAGATTATATGAAAACTAGGAAAGAACACGATAAGTCGTTTTTCCCCGCTAGTTATAAGAAGTGAAAAATTTTGATGTCTCACTTTATTTATGAGCGATGCGAAACACACGCAAACGAAAGGTTAAATATCGAAATGACATGTTTTTGTAACGAGTCCTAATTAAGGAGATCGGTATAATAGACGTAGTATCAATCAATCATTTGCTAGACGCGTAATTGCGTACGTTAATCGCGCTAATTATACGGATACTGGAAAATTCTGGTGACTATACCTACAATTCGGACGATATAGAACATTTTCTCAGGCTATTAGCTTAATTAATTAATTTGATACATTGCGATTGATTCGTATTATTTTATTTACTTTGGCAAAAATGTAACGGATATATCTTTCGGTGGCGTAAATTCGTAACAGTTATAGTTAAATTTAAATTTCTAAGCACAATTATAATTTCATTTTGTCTTCTTTTATTATCAATATATTGATTGTCCAAATTCAATTTCTGTTTGCCATCTATTATTCTGCTTGAAAAAGATGGAGAGCTACATGTATTCCTGAACGTGGTGTCGATTCAACTTCTATTTAGTATCAATTACAACCTGACTCTATTCTAATTTAACCGTAATTTCATCTTAATTTCTCTCCCAGGTCTTACTCTATCTCAGTTTGACGAAAGCAATTCTACATTCTAATATTCCGTTTTTGTACTTAACCTAGTAATTGGAGAAGATAAGGTAAAACTAATCGACGAAATTTCAAATATTTCATCGTGTTATGCTTGTTCGTCACTATATATTACATTCAGAATTTTCGTCTAACGATTTAAGCGTTTGATCGTTAAAGGGCTAAAAAACAAAAACACGATGTGAATTACATTCTTCTCCTGTGGTCTCCAATTACTGGTCAATCGTCAATTTTCAATTGCCAGCTCTCAACCGTAGTTCCTTTCATCCGTTCAATCGTCCTGTCATCGGTTTCCATTTCGCAATTTCGCGCTCAAAATTAAAATAATTACATCGTGAACACGTTTTCACCGTTTCGCTTCTCGTTCTCGCAATTAAAACGAAATACACACAGCGAACGACCGAACGGACGTCGTTGAAACTTTGGGGACAATCGAGAGCCGATCAATCGACACAATCAATTTTATGAACTATCAAGTTGCGATAACTCATTACGTGGCTGCCCGTGAAACCATCGTCGAGCGTTAATCGGTCGATCAACTAACCGTACAGTTTAACGCGACCGAATTCCTCGCAGTGAATGGCTGCCGGAAATCGGATGTGCATTGTTCGCGACAACTTTATACCAGCGTCCCGGTGTGACACCGCGTGTTTCTGGCATCAATGTAATACACTGTTACATGTATAGAAGACCGATTCTCACCTCTTTCATTTTGCCTGTCTTTCTACGCAAATTACGAAAGATACTTCATCGAGGTCGCAAATTAACGAACAGTCATGAAGCCATGGCCACAGCTCTGTTTTATCGGTCGCAATTTCCGTTTACTCCTGTTTTTAGAATGCTACTAGTTTACATCTTTATATCCTGGTACCATACTTTCTAACGTCACTTACATCTCTATAAATATTAGAACACTTATGAAACGTGGAAGGAATGTCTCTGAAAAACTGTTAGTGGACTATGAAGAGGTTTTTCTCAATCAATATGTTAACTTTGGCATCTGTATTGGACGTTAGATTCTTTCCATTATGTTTATTAAT
The DNA here is from genome assembly GCF_910591885.1 of Bombus terrestris. Lineage (NCBI taxonomy): Eukaryota > Metazoa > Arthropoda > Insecta > Hymenoptera > Apidae > Bombus > Bombus terrestris. The sequence goes on along the minus strand of NC_063271.1, from coordinate 19,031,975 downwards.
ACTTTATATTGTGAACAGCATGAACATCGCGAATCAGGGCATTAAAGAAGCAAAGCAAGCCATAATGTCCTGCGACAGCGAAGATTAAAAGCTCGTGCATAACACAAAGGATGCAGTGAAAAGCTCGCGAGCTTGTTCCGAAGTAAAAGCCTTCTTGCTTTCTGTATATGTTTTTTTTCTTTTTCGCAATCTTTTATTCTGTTATCTTAATCAAAGAAAACGGATAATGTCAACAACTTTTAATATACCCATTACTATAGATAGCTTCTTTTAACGGAAGGAAGAAGGCAAGTATAAAGGAAGATTTTTCAAAAGTTAGCAACCGAGCAGAAAAATATTGCTGATATTGCTGAAGTTAATAAAAGGTGGAAAGTTATTATGGATACTGAAGAAAGATGACATAGATTAAAATGTCTGAAAAAACTTAATGTCTCTGCTCCTTTTAAAGCTGCTTTTATAAGAATATTATGGAGGATAAAGTTACACGATTGAGAGAGACAGGCAGTGTAACGGGCAAGAAATTGGAGCACGATCATTATTCTTAAGGTTTACGATTTTTAGGTTATCAAATACAAAATTTAAAAATTATGTTAACACGAACGACTATATCTTTTATTCTTCTGAATTTTATACTTAACATTTTAACGATCGGAGACGTCTTAAAATGTCTATAAACTGAATGTTATTGACTGAGAACGTGTGACGTAATTAAAATTATCGTGCGATATTTTTAGAGCGTTGGATCGATAAAATATTCATTATAAAATGTTCTGTTGTATTTAACCTTCGCATTTTATTTCGTTGTGTTTTCTTTACTTTTTACATTTCGTACTTTTGCCAACGAGATTTCTGACTCGGAAACATATGTGGGTAAGAGATGGATCCATCAACTTGCCAACTAATAAAGTGATACATATTCAAATTAAATTATACGACTTAAATTAAATTGTAAGTAGAGGGAAGTGAAATAATTATACTATATAGATCGTGCAACAATAGCAATCAACTATACTGTCATATATATGATTAAGAAAAATATAAGAGAAGTCCACGAATAGTACCATACTCTAAACTGATAAATCAAATTGATAAAAAGTGTAAAAAATATTAAATGAACACATTATTAACCAAAAAGTTATTGATATTTATTCACATCCAAATATTTTAATATTAATAAAAACTCTCTGGTCACAGATATTTGTTTATAGATAAATGTACCGATCATTAAAGCGTTAATATATTTCCGTTGTTATTCTTAATGTTACACTTAATATAAATCGCTGAAATTTTCTCGCAAAGCAACCGCATTAACATATCCTAATATCAAAGATACAAATATTGTAAATATCAAATTTATAATAATATTACTGTCGTAGAAATATATTAGTATTTCTTTCACAGCGTCGTATTTCAAACAGAGGATTTCAAACATCGTTTATTATTCCATAATTGAAGAGAATATCTCGTTTTGATGGAACTTGCGAAAAGCCAGGTCCGGTTGCGTACAATCTCCGGTCTAGACTATGTCTTTAACAAAGTCTCGGTTACTCTTCACCCACCAGCCGTTCTTGTTGACTCCCCTTTCTCACCCTCTGGCACTTCGGAATGGTTAATCGGTGTTTGCCCATCAAATAACGTACTAATTGCTTGCCACCTTGGATACACGCTTATTCTGGCATTGCCACTGCCTTGTACCCCTGAAATATACGTTGTTAAAGCAGAGAATATCGACAGCGTTTCGAGATTGTAATTAAATGATGGCTCGCGATACATTTGATCTCGCCCGAAGGGAAATTAATATCAATGTGGTGGGAAAGAAGAGAATGAGGTAGGAAAACGAGATAAAATTGGATATAACGAAGACGATGATCTTTTCAGTTATTTGTTGCAACGTGCGGGATGCTGAAATCGTTACGATGTTAGTATAATATCGTTTGTCTACGTTAGAGAATTCTTATCTTTTATTTTCATAAACGGAGCATAGAACGTTAAAATGTGTTATAGTCACAAGATGGTATGAAACAGAATTTCCAATTTAAAAAATACTTGCCGAAAGTGTTTAAAAAAATTTTATAGGCAAAGGGGCAGCCCATGTTATCGAAAAATAAATGCATAAAATAGGATTCTATCAAAGAGAACCGTCAAATCCGAAAAAATTTGCCTTTCCCCAAAAAAAAAAATAGATTACCAAAAAAGGGAATTTTATAAAAGCTTCATATTCAAAGAGAGAGAGTTTACGTCATCAAAAAATAAAAATGTATAAAACTCGTTACATGGAAACGAACCATCGACCGGGAGAAAAAGTGTTCTACCGTTTCTATTTCCCGATTTCTTCGGTAACGGTAACCGCGTTGCGCCAACGATGAAATCGTCATGGATTCCTGTAGAATCGCCGCGTCCCCAAGGTAATCCTTGGTTAGAAACCTGTGGAAAGTTTCCAAGAGAAATTCCGAACTGTTGGCCGGCCTGTAATCGGCATTTAGCGTTTCAGCTTAGCCAGCCGGTTAGGTCGTTTCCCCTAGCAAGGCGAACGCCTCGTTTCCGGAAGTTCCGCTGTGGAAACTCTCAGTCGTTAGCGGTTATTATGGTTAAACATGTTCAGCCTCAGCCACGACATGAGTCGTGGTTGCTGGAACACTGGCTAAATGAATTTACTGTGTTTTAAGGGTAGACGAACGGGTGGCGACCTTGGACATTAATTCATTGTATCGTGGAAAAGTTGTGATGGCAGTTGACAGTTTGCTAACTATGGAGTAGATGAAGAATGGAGGAATATTTAGAATGGAGAAAATATAGAGGAAAAAGCTTTTACGGGGAATTTTTAGTAAACTTTTGCAAGAAATATAAAAATTTATTCTGGCTATACTATAACGATTAAATGTATGCATTTCAGGTGTGCGTATATTTAATTCAAAGATTAGAGAAAATGAAGGATGAATGACAGGAATATTTAGAATAAAAATGCGATCAGGTTATATCTTCTTTTAAAAGATTGTACGTGGTACTGCAATGACGATGTTCCTTTGTGACATGGATCGTTTCTGTTTCTTTCATCCCCTAGTGAGACAGAGTAAACATAATAAACGCTGAAACGTTCGCTTGAATTGGAATAATAAAGATAAATTGTAGCTTGCAGCAGAGTAAATATGGCATATCGGGTATATTTAATCCGCGAGACTCTAAGATTGATACAGGATTCTTTTTATGCAGAATTTGCTGCGAGGAAAAGGTAATTTGCTTACTTTATTAACTTTTATTGTAATAAAACTAGAGAAAAAATTCTAAATAATAAACGATCTGATCCCTGATGTGTTTGAACTGTACGATATTATAATATATTAAAACGTTATGAAATGAAAACAGTGGAGTTTACTACTTCTTTTTATTTATATAATTTATTTATTATTTATATTATTATATGTATTGAATTTTAAATTATTCTTTTAAAAAATTGTCTCGGCTGAAGAGATAAATTAACAGATTTCATCGAGAACGCATTCAGGCTGAATAGGAATTCGATACAAAGCGTATAATAGTAACGTGGTAGTGATCGTGTGAAGAACACTCAATCATGAATGAACATCGTGAACAATCCAAATATTGTGTTTCAAGATATCGGTAGCCTTAACAACCCAATTTGGCATAATCGAAACGATCTATAGCTCCGGACCATGACATTCGTTGTAATATTCATGCATACTGTCAACTGTTCTACAGTCCATCAAATTCGTGTCACCGGAAACCGCCAAATAACGAACGAGCGATGCATTGTTATCGACACTGTGCATTGTTTAGCATCGCATACAACTAAGGACCGACTCTCCATTACGTTGATTAATGTATCATTGGTCGAAATTGGATTCATTATCGACGTAAATTTTGGCTGTTGCTCGTTTGCTCGTTATCTCTCAACTCTCGTCCTAAATCAACGATAGAAACTAGTATTCGATCTGTATGCGTCTAAAAGATCCAGATTCGCATTTTCTCACGCGGAAAGAAAAAAGCAAATACGCAGAAAAAGATATTATCTAGCCAGGCGTAATCAACAAAGTATCCTACAGAGAACCATCGTTTTATGGAACACGAAATCACAAAGGAACAGCCACTTGCGTGGTTTCTCAGGGTCTCTGGCAAGGTCGATTAATTAATCAGCAAGAGAACGTGTAACGTTATTTCGGTTCGACTGAAACGCGGTAAAAGCGTTTCTCAATGCGTTCCGTGCTGTGCTTGCAAACGCTTCAAAGAGTTCGCTTCTACTTGGGATCGGTCCACGCGTTCAATTCACTCCTTTTAACTCAAGTTTCCCGGACCGATTAGACTGCGATTCAGCTCCTATGCTCGTACAGGATGCAGAGCAAGAACACAGTTTACGCTTTCGATGAAGTCTCGTTTCTGCGTACCATGAAGATCGATCGAAGACCAGACAGACCAGACAGACCAGACCTGATGCAATTATTGTTGATCAGGACGCTTCCAAAGAGATTGTTGGTTAATACGTTCAGTACAGTAAGAACAGTAAACGTCTCTATAATACTTGGAATTCCTCTCAAAGGAAAATATTAAGTCAGGATATTCTTTTTACAAAGTGTTTTAAGATTTCTTAGCTAAATATTATTAGTATGTTCTGTAAATGTAAAAACATCATATTATAAACATTATATAATATTTATTATATACATATATACATACATATACATATATATATACGAACATAATGTTGCAAAACCAGATAATATTGGAGTTCAAGTCCGATTTTTTGTTTTCTGACACTGTTTTATTTGTTTCGAGAACTATATATTCGATCTGACTTTTCACAAAAAACATTCCTTCTCGAACGATAACGGAAAAGTGATTGGCACAGATTGTTTCATTTCGTAAATTGAATGTCCGATTGTTTACCGGTTCCCTGGAAAGCTCGTGATTCTTTCACACGAATTTTTTTAGAAATTTGTTTTGTTGAAATTATATTGGTGGATGAGTTTTGTGGTTTTATACATACAGAATATATGTACAGAAGATATACAGAATAAAAGCGTTTATTTCGGCACTTTACAATATTGTGTGACTCGGAAATAATAATCCGTGATAAATAGACTGTGGATTTTTATGCAAATTCTCGTTTTGACGCTAGTCAAAACCCATAACTATTGTTACATCAATTACACTATTTTACCACGTGCATTTTTTCACAAAAAGAGAACTATTCTCCCGATCGATTTCTCCGGTGAAATTCCAAAGCTTTCAACCAGTACATCAGAGTCTCAAACTTATTCACCAATCTAGTGTCGAGATTGCAGAAAATATAAAGCGACAAGGCGGTTCTCGAAGCTTTTTAGAGGCTTTCTAGAGTCGTGCGAGAAGAAAAAGGTTGGAAACAACCACAGCCCAGAAACGGGTATCGTGGTTACGCGCCTATCTAACGTCTTAACTTAATTAGCCCAGCAAATTGTATAACGTAAGTTAGCATAATGCACTTGGAGTTTACGGGGGCAATAGCATAGAGCCCCTGAAATTACTCATTAATAGCGGCAATAACGTCATAATTGGGGTGGCACGCGTGAACCCCAAAGACTATGCTTCCTCGTGGCCTCTCTATTCAATAGGGCAAAGTGCACCCTGTATGGCCAATGACCATTCAGCTTTAAAAAATGATGAACCGAACGGATAAAAGAGAAAACGAATAGAAGGAATTGTACAATAAATGATGGATGAATAATAGACGAATAACTGAATGTATAAGAAAAAGAATTTTGATACATTGACTACAGATATTTGATGGATGTGTATCTCTTCCCTTTGTTTTCCGAATATTGCTGATTTATCATTGTTTCGTGGATTCTGTGACTTGAATAGAACGACAGTAAACTTTTGAAAATTTTCGATTGATTTATAGTTATCGAACAATGGTAAGAATCTAATTTCAAATATTCGCAAGGTTTGTTCCTGTCGAACAAAAGTATTATCAGATGGTTTAACATAGAAATCGTCTGACAATTGGGATAAATATTTACAAGTGTATATTCAACAGCATCTTAGATTCAGATTAAATCGTAGAAGATCAAACTGCATACTAAATCACGGTTTCGAATCGTGACTCCGAGATATATTCACATCCAAATCCATGAATATCCTCAGTAAATGTTCGAACAGCTACTGAGACCTTAGTGAAAGCAAATTTTAAAGTCCTTCTGAGTTACATGCACAAACAAGTTAAAAAGATAAATCATAACGTTGAAGTTTTATACTATTGTAATGCTTCTGCACCTGTAAACTGTCTCTTGTTCACCTCTCGCAGTGCAGTCGAACTTCCACTATTTGTTTTAAATGTACCACGTTTGAAACTTTCTGCTATCTAAACCTTCTACATTTTTATGAAAGAAAAGAGCTTTCGCCGAAAAGAGTTAGATATTAATCAGAAGCAGAGTTCGCAGGATTTTTAAACTAAATGTTATAGAGCAGCATCGCGAATTAAAGGATTAACCGAAGAAGGCAGTATAATTTTAAATCGTTTCATTTAGTTGGCTAATCTCTTCCGTTTCTGTGCTAAATCTTAGCTTAACCATACAAACACAAACACAACGAGCATTACTTTTGCAACAAACAACGTAAATATTTAGTCGAGTACCGGTAGCGGAACAGGGGCGCGTTTTGAAACTAATGCCGAACGAAATTTCGCGACTCGAAAGTTATCCGGCGGCGGCAAGTTCGCCGTGACGACAAATGGTACTCCTGGCCGGAAGTTAAGGCCGGAACTAACGCGAACGATACACTTGGTCCATTTCCAAAATTACGACGAACAAGAACTTCTGGCGTCGCGCGAAATTTCACGGGACCCTAGAACGAGTTTCGCGCAAGAACGGAACATGTCGATAGTTTATCGACCGGAAGTTCCACCGGAAATCCTGCCTACTATCTCAGCGATTTAAATTGGTCCTTCGACGAAATTGCGGCTGAGAGTATATTGTTAGATCGTAGTAAAATTCGTCACAGTTCCGGGAAAAATTACGTCACGAGGAAAAACGAATTGCTATTCATCAAGCGAATATTACGGTTTAATAGTTGCCAACACCCACACAAGGCGGAAATATTCATTGTTGTTGGATAATTGAGGTATTAGAGTACGCTTAAGCATTCTATTTTAATATATCAGTTGTACCGAGATAATTTTGCTTTTACAGCATTTCGAAACTCTTAATTAAGATGCTCGAAATAACCGTCAACTCCATCCTCTGTCTTTATATTTCTGATTCTCTAACTAACTTACATTCACAACGCATTATACAAAGAAGCTTTACAATTTCCAGACGATGTTTGTTTTTGCATTGACTTTTCTAAATGCCTCGCAAACTCATAAAATCCTCGCAAATGAAGAGCTGATGCTGCTAATGCAACCATTACGTAATGCAGCAAGATAAAATTCAAAAAGTATAAACCACGTTCAGAATATTGTGAAACTTTCCAACCTTCGATATTTATAAAAGAACATTTAATCTTGCAGAAAATTATGCAGAAAAGAATTATCAAATAATAATGTTCTTTGATTCGTGTCTATGCTTTACCTGAATTATTTCTGTCAACTTTTTGTTTGATCGAATTTCATACCTACTTGTGTAACAAAAGATACACTTATTGTTTCTGATACATTGATAACTATACATATAATTATAATTCGTCCATCTCGAGGACCGTATCCAAGATTAAGTCGCCAATGAGATAGCTGTAGTTACTGCTTTCGTGGAATTGTCCAGAAATGACGTTTTAGGGGTGTAGATAATTACAGGATGTGCTTGGATCCTGTTACACTGGCTACGCTTTTAATGGCTCACCAACCAGCCACGCCAGCACCATCAACGGGTTAATTGAGTTAGTCCAGCACTTCGGCATCTTCCCATCGAATATCATGATTCTGTTTCGCTGTGAACCCTACCTCATCAGTTTTTCCATAGATATCGTAGTGGACAGTGGATAAACCTCGTAATAATACGGAAAAGTGGTATAAAACTAAGATGTGACGTTCGAGCGGGTTCTAAATCTATTTCCACAAACTTTCTACATTTCGATTTCTCAATGTATATAACTATTTGCGAATTATATTAAGTTATCGGACAGATAAGTGGGAGTTACTCTGAAATTCAAATTCCAACAATTCCGAAATTCAAATTAATATAGTTTATTGAGATGTTATTAATTCTAATTCGAGAGTCCATTTTTATTCTTGACAATGTAACGAGCCACATGCTGAATTATACATAATATATGCGCGTAACTGGCGATAACCGTGGTCCGTTAATCGGCGAGCAAGCACGAAACCGCGTCAGGAGCCGCATGAACGTCAATATTTATTCGATAGATTTTCATTTAGTATGCCAAGAGATAACGTGCATATTGCTGGTTCGTTGGACAAACTCGCGGCTTTGTGGAATGCTTGGTTCCCCTCTCGTCGATGTTGGTTGATTAAGATATTCAACGGTATGAAATTCCGAAGGAGCTGGTCGATTATTACATACATTTGATGTTACACATATTTGATATTGTATCGCGTTTGAACACAATATATCAAGTTCGCTTGACTTCTCTCTTCTTATAAATTTTCGGGAAAACACCGTCAAACACGATACGAAGGCAAAAGCGAGGAAATCTCGTAAATTCCAATTTAAAAGTTCGATAAGAAATGCAAATTGTAAAAAATATAAATAAGACGGGAAAATTGCCGCCAAAGCAAACGTAACGATCGGAAATATTGTAGTTGCGCGGCCGATAGAAGCCGTTTATGCGCATTTCTACATGAAATATACATGATGGTTTCGAGTGAACGCCGTCTATGATGTCTCTCGGGGATGATTTGCATGCTTTGCGCCATGAAGCGTTATTTAACGATGAATTTCGGTAACATCGAAAGTGAATTCTAACGCGAAACTGCATTAATGCGGATGCATACAGATGTCACTTGTGCTCACCGTCTACGCAGTTAACCGTTTCTAATTTTAATTCAATTCCAAAGCTGTAGCTTCCGTCGTTACTAGGTAGCTGTTTGAAAACATAAACTGGCTTCTTCAACATCTCGATGCTTGACCTATACTTTCCCCACATTGAAACAAATTTATTTTTATTTTAATTCTTCAAAGTTTGATGATCTTTGTTATAAAACATTCCAATAAATTTTTTATAATTGTTTATGTTAGATTTATGTTATATATTTAGTTTCTTTATTCGTGTAAATTATGGCAAAAACAATTTCCGTATTATATTTTCTAGATAATTTGAGGAATAAGTGAATCGTTGCATCATAAAGGGATTCCCGTACCATCTTATCAGTTTTTTGGACGATGCGAATTTCTTCCCATAAAGAGAGGTTTAATAAGACGGTCAGTTATTGCTTACCTTCGATATTTTTCGCTAAAGCGGTAACGTTGGCATATTAAATCTGCCGGCAGTTTCAATGAAATCGGTTCCCTCGTCCTTAATTTTCCTAGTTGCTTATATTTCCTCGAAGTTGTAGGAATTCCGCGTACATAATGCTTCGCTGGCGTACAGAAAGAAATTACAATTTCATGAATTCGAAGTCCATATCCGGGCAGCATCTTGCACGAGGAACTTACAGCGTGAGGGAGAATTCGAGATCTTATTTTTCAACGTTGTCGCAACAGCTTGCGCGAAATAACCGCGATTATCGAAAGGAATCGCATACTAATTAACAATTTCACAGCCGCACTGAATTCGTACCAAGTCAGGATTTTCTCGAGCGATGAAGGATTTTTAATCTCCCATTATATAATTCTGAATTTAATTATCTGACTTTTAAATTCTTCAATGACATTCGTCTGCCGTTCCTTTAATATTTACGATAAGAATATGGATCGCATTGAATAAATTATAGCTTTCGATCTAATCACAGGAGAATTTTAGTTTAAAGCAGTTTTGGCACGTTAAAAGCTGATGACATCGTTCTATGTAATTTTATATTTATCGCGACTTTGTCGATTGATTTCTGGAGTGGAAATCCAAACTATATATGAAATGTGAGAATATGGCATGATTATAAATAGATAGTAATACGGTATTGACTTTCCAGTAAAACTTCCGATCGTGAACATCGTAGGAAATTAATAATTGATCATTCGCTTTTGCATATCTGGTACGGTAATCATTGATTTTATTATCGCATAGAATCATTTTATAGCTTGTTGAAAAATATATTTAGCGACAGTATGTGACTTACGACGTATAATACGGTTTGGTGGTGAGTTTCAAATAGAAAGAAAAGTATTGCGATACTTATGGCCGGCAGTATATATAACAAAAGATAAGAAAATAATATAACCAATGATATAAGAAATATTTACAAAAGAGGGTTACCCAATCTAACCTCAACCCACTTGCCTAGCTTTCACAATAATCGCACTAGCACCACTTGTATCTCTCTACGCCGATTAGAAACACCGTAGCTCATCTCTTCATCGTTTTTCTCACAGGACCCGCATCCCCCTTGCCGGAGCTTGTTGGATACAGCCGTTGCGGGTACGCGCTCGTGTTGAAGGGGTTGGTTTTTCCCCAGTGGAAGAGGCGACCCTTGGCTGTCATCGGATCCAGGCTGTTCCTTTATCCAGGTAAGTGTTCCACGCGGGATTTCGCCAATCCTCCCCTATGGGGATAAGAAACGCTTGGTAGAAACGGAGCCTCAGGCCTGTCGAACGTACAAAGAAAGGATAAGAACCGGCTTTATCTCATGCTCCGTGCTCGATTTCTTGCGAGCGCAATTATTGAAACATATATCATCGTACCGCGATGCTCAGGGATGAGATTCTTTGTTCGTGCTAGTGAAAAACGCTGAGCCATTGATTTTTTGTGATACACGTGAGGTAGATCGAAGTCTAGCGAATTATATCAGCAGCAGAACTACGAATTTTTAATATTTCTCAAGATATATTATACGGAATTAATCAGAATTGGAACAATATGATAAAAATTAGTAGACGAAATGTTTGGTCTCATTTGATACAATGCTGCAAGAATATAGCGAATGTTACGTCATCCCAAGAATATTTCTGGAATTTAATTTAAAAAGCGATTATTATGTTTGTAAAGTTTTGGGAGAATTTTAGGGGTAATTTTCTGAGTGAAGCGGTTAAACTTTGGAATGGGATATCAAGATCTTATTACACAAATTATTCATGTCGTATGAATCATAAAAGAACGGCGGACACTTACTATCGGCCACATATGTATACAGCTTTTTGCCATACTCGTTGGCGAAACTCATAATCTAACTTTGTAATTTTCATTTGACGATCAAAACTTCCGTAAACTCGTTTCAAGGAAGTCTCGACTTATAAATCTCACTCCTCTTTTCCTTCAACTCCGCTTCTCTCGATTGTTTCCCCGTCTTCTAACTACGACTTTTATAATTTCAACATCTAACGAAAGCATCAAGTGTTTCCGCTTTGTATGTACAAAAATATACAGAAAAAAAATAGAATATTGATTCAAATGAGTGAAATTTATATTGGATAAATATTTTTAGTCTACTTACCAGACATTAAATTTATGAAAAATTTATAGAGCAATACGATATTAAATTTTTTAAAAGAGATTTTTAAAATATTCTGCTATTTGTTTTAATTTTATAAAAGACTCACGCAAAATTAATTTTACCTATAGTATCGCGTGCAGTCGAAACCCTGTGTAACAAAGTGGAAATAAATTTGTCTACGTGTTACAGTCGAGAATACAACAAAATCTCTCGATAGAATCATGGCTTCACAGATACGAATGTCTCGTGAAAAGAAAACATCCCTCCACTGCAATCTCCAATATCGAACCACGATTTATGTTCAGCTTTGATTTATCCTCCGAAAGTTCCGTTAGACCGGTTACGCCAATCAATTGTCGGATTCATAGCCGCGATGGTCGAACGTTAGGTAAGATACAAGTATCTAACCCCATGACTGATAAGTGAACTTTAAATTGGATTTCTTTTTGCGAGCGGAAGCGCGACCACTTGAGGAGTTAACCTGCCAGATAAAGAATTGTCAGTTTGGATAAAAACATTCGTTTCGTTGGTTGTTTCAGGAGATGGAATGGTATGTTCTTGTTCGCTAACCTGTTTGCATGTCGATATTTTATGGATATCCTAACATGGTGACGTTAAAAGAATCGGGTCGCTTTGATGAAAAGATGGGAAAAATTTTCGAAGAGATACGCGTATCATATATATTTTCCTCCTGTCTCTTTATATTAAGTCCAAAAGATAAAAAATCTCATCTTTCGTGCTTAGTTGATTTTATAATCTTTGTAGCAAGATTAAAGTACATCGCATATAATTTTTATAATTTTTCTATTAAAAACCATCCAATTTTATTATTTCAACGACTTTCATCGCTCACTTTCACTTTCAATTACGATACCTTGGCCGTTTTACGTAAACGTCTGCAAGTTTCTCCAGAAGATAAAAGCGCGTCAGTTTAGGGTGAAATGAAAACATCCAGGCTCAATTTTGTACACCCTCTGATCTGCCGCCAAACCCCTCCCCTCTTTTTCATCCTTCTATCCTGTCCACGAAACACCATGATTTATCTACGTTCTGTCCCTTATCCTTGCCGTGAAACGATTCTGTCACCATTCGTAAGTACGTTCCGCGGATCAAGAATTTCTTTCCAGCAAAGGATTTATCGCGGTGACGTGCAATTACTGTTTCGAGCATCCAGATCCATCGGATCCACCGCCATATTGAATGGTTGATTGTGTAATGATATCCTAAAGCCACGATATTTCTCGAATAAACCGATATATTTTGTTTATTTTTCTCCTTAATCCTTTGAGTATTTAATCCGCACTTAGTACGAACAATACATTAACGTGTTATAGATCTATATTTCATTGGAATCTTGTGGCCAACCTTTATAGGACGAAAAAGATTAATCGCTACGCGTGATGGTGTCGATAAGTCGTAATTGTTTCACTGGAAAAGCTATTAGTTTTCTACGATGTGATTCGATCAGACTTTGATGTGGTCAGCTTGAAACTAATGACTAAATCGTTTATTATCGATTTCGGAGCAATTCCCGTTTTATCTATTTAATCGTCGAATAAAATCAATCTTCTATATTCAATTAATAAATCTGGTTCTATTTTAAAGTAATTTAATAAATAATGTTAATGCAAAATTATAAAGTTTATAATTTATATAAAAATCTTGTTGTCGTTAAAAAATTCAGCAACGATCGTTACTGCATAATGACATGAGGATTATGTCGGAAAAAATCACGCGCGGAAAAAAGCTAATCACGTCTGTTGGAATCGATAGACGCGCTCGTCACAAAGGGAACAGGGGCGAGCTGTCGATCGTAAATTGCACCGTGCAAAAAACAATGCAGCCGGCATCGGTCGGGATGAAACTGGCGAAAAACGAAGTGTCTTGTTCGGAATTAATCGATCGGCAACTTTTCCAATGCTCGCTGCTCTATTCCAAAATGTACGACAAACAAAATCGAAAAGAACATACACAGGCAGCGAAAGAGAAAGAGAGAGAAAGGAAAAAAGCAAAGAAGAGACGAAAAGTGGAAATTGGATAAATGGGAAAATCGAACGACATCGACTTTCGAAGCTGACTTCGCCTGGTTCGACGCGAAGGCGAAGAAACAACTGGAATAACGGAAGCATCGTTCCATGAATTTTAATAGTCGATTGCTCGCATAAAAAAAGCAAGATAGAACAGGAGATAATAAAAAGGTGAAAGAAGAAAAGAAGGAAAAGACGCACGACAATAAGACAGAAGCTGAAACGATGTCGATGATTGGACAGAATCTTGAAAAGAACGACGAAAGTGGAGAAAGAGAGGTATGGCACGACTGTTTTCCATGGTATTGTTCGCCATTTATAGCTCGGGAAATAACGAACGGTAAGAAAAACCCGATCGTCGACGAGGAACCGATGATTTGATTCCGAGCACGTTCGGCAAAGCGACGTTCAACTTCGTCGTCATTTGATAAAAACGTCGGAATCAATGGGCATTTGCTATGGATTCGCGGTAGTCTCTGTCGATCGGTGCGCCGATATAGGCTGGCAAATAGCTGTGATACTGGTAAAAAGGTGCAAAATACCTTTGCAAATATCGCTTTGATCTCCCTTGAAAGCGTCAAGTCCGATGGGAACTTTCCTCGTGTTTTTAAGTTACGCTGCAGTAGATCTGTTTGCGGATGTTTTCGATGTATCAAAAATTATTGCGTTTCCTGTAAGTAAAACGGGAAAACGCAAGCAATTCAACCTGGTTATGGAGCAAACGATATAGCTTTTTATCTCGTTTCGATTAATAAGAAATTAATACGTATTCGTTATACGTGAAATTAGGCTACAAAGGACACTTCGTAAAAACCACCATGCCAATCTGACTCTCATTTTTAAGCACATCGCCACTAATCCAAACGCCCTAGTTTACACTATGACCTTTATCCGGTGGCACATCTTCATCAATCAATGACAAAGGCAATATCACGTGGTAAATTAAAACAAAAAGGTAAATTAAAAGTAACCACCGAATGACAACATCAAAGACCAAACGGATCAACTTCACCTGCTAATTAAGCCAAACGAAGTTAAGCTGACGGAGGTGGATGCCAGGCGCAAATCACCGGCTGAAATTCACGAAAGCCTTCTCATCCGGCTACGGAAAATCGGAAAGTAAATAAGTTGGCCGAAAATGACGCGGCCGGAAGTCGGTGAACAGGGACGAGACAGGATCGCCCTGGTTGTTTGCTGTTGATTCAGCAGGTTCGCCAATAGCGAACACCTGTTACCGACAACTAGCCTCGAGTTTAATCAAGCTCAGTGTTCCGAAGGAACGACCGTCAAAGCGCATCCTCCTTGAAATTAACGGCAATACCGCGGAAAAGGTGAATTTAGAGTTGGCCACGGGTCTCTTTGACGCTGCCCTCTCATGTCGGCCAGAACTTGCTGCTTATGTCTGATGTCCGCTACAGATCCAGCGGTCATCTTGGATTCAATCCGATAGCGATTTTCGGAAAAGTATGCAAATATCCACTAAAGCAGATATAGGATGCCCAGAATTTAATGTTTTGACCACTGCGATGTCCTTGCAGATAATTGGACCTATATTATTAGTAAAATTTTACAAATCATGAGTTACAAGTTAATTTATCTAACAAATACGCTACGATAGTCAGAAATATTTAAAAAAAACAGCTTATGATTTTGAGATTTTTAAATCATACATTAACACAAATGTATTAGAACAAATGAACCGAATAAGGCAAAGCTGCTGTAAACATCCAGCATTTCCAACACTGAATAAAATTTACATTTTCCTCGACGATGCTGTTATAATGCAAATGAAGACTGCATAGCTAATCTCAAAACAAACTGGTTCAAACCAGAAAAACATCGACAGTTAAACTGGCACGATCTTCGTTAAAAAATAAAAACTACCAAATAATCTTTTTGCACGGTACAAGCCTCTGACACAGCAAAGCAACAATAGTAGACTGTACTTGGAGCGAAGAAAAACGGAAAATTTCATTTTCCCCGGACGCTTCAATTATCCTCTCGTTTGCACATCCACAACCATCTAACATCCATCTACACCTGTATACACAAGACACACACACGGGCAAGGAAAATAAAACGTGGGTTGGTCGATTTGCGTTGGAAGTTATGAATTTAAATCGTCCAATGAATATTTATACGGTCATTCGGCTGTTCTCTGCATGGTATGCCCCGTTTGTTGCATCCTGCTCATAAGAAAGTCATTGGCGATTTAATGGCCACGCGAACACTGCGACTCTAACGTATGTATCAGTGGATCGATGGTAGTCGTATCTTGTTCATGACGAAAATCATTCGTAAGTAACGGGACATCGCCTTCACTTTGGTGAAACTTTTCACTGGGCCACAAAACAGCTAGTAACTTGTAAGCTAGTAACTTGAAGAAAAGCTTGGACAAATTCACTGACGCCTGTAAAAATGGTATTTAGCGATCCCGAGAGTACCTTTCGCTGAAACGAGGTCGGAATTTAGTTCTTTAGTTATTAAGACGCTAATGATTCTATACAATTTCGTACTTTGCGGTAAATAAATTTATCTATATGAAGGACGGTGCTAAACCGGTTGGACAGAAAAGAAAGCGATCCATTGCAACTATCGAATTGTATAATGTGATATTATGTATCCGTGTAATAAAATATACGTCTATTAATGCAAAGCGGATATTTCGTATTTTGTTTGTTGTTATTTTTATATTCAGAGGAAGGATCACAATAATTATTACAATATTGCACGGATAAATCTATCACACCGTTCTGAGCCGGAAAAACCTTTATTGCACGCGCTTACATGGACTAGGAAAAAAAACAAAGGAGCATCTAAAAAATATCGATCGAATCTATCGATTGCATCTAGAACAATTTCTAGTTACTGCTTTTTGTAACTAGCGCATCCGCATGTGGAGGGCGAGCACGAACTCACGTTGTCATTTTCAACATTGCTTCAGAGTGTTTTCCATTTAAACAGGCCTAATATTCGTTGCCACCCAAAAGTATGATCTTCTAATGTGTGACGCGTTTAAATTCATTTAATCAGGAAAGCTCGAATCCCGCGCGATTTCCTCTGCTGACAACTACTTTTAGCGTACATATAAATTGCATTGCTCAAGCGATGAATTTAAATTGGTTTTTGTGTTAGTTATAATAACTTAGCGGGGAAATATTCCAAATGAGAATGTTTTTCTAATATTTTCCCAATCATCTAGTTTGCTTTTCTTCGACATGAAACTCTATAACTATGTGTTTAGTATCTCCCCAAAAAGCAGAAATCCAAAGTCTAAATGACTATGTCAATCAGGATGTTCTCATTAGGATCAGTCTAGCGTGAAGATACAGTTTAGTACAAATGGTGTTGACGGTTTAGTGATTTTCGAAATTGTTGAAATTGTTGATCAAATAACACGTTTTAAAGAGAAAATCAGCGGCAGAAGCGTAAAGTAACTAACGTGACCAATATGAAGACCGCAATGGATAGAGAAACATCCGGCTTTTTGGCAATTCACGCTGTGGAACAGCGGTATTGACTGATTAGAATCGAATCACATGGTAGGAACTAAACGACGTTAATCAGAAAAGCCAGTGCACATTGATGGCAACACGACCGCGAGATTTGTTTCTGATTGCGAATCATTAAAGGGAAAGGCTGGCCAACTACAGAATCAACTACTATTGAAACTGACCGTAGCTGTTTAAATCAGTAGAGATTTAACCACTTGCCGTTTCCTAATTACATGCACCGATTATTTTTGGCAATAGTTTAATGATCGTTAATTTTACCGAGTATATTCTAAATTTGTTCAGATTTATGGAATTTAATTTAACTAATTACGATGCAGCGATTTTAAGGAAGACGAATAAGAGGATAATCGATATAATAGCACAAAAAACATAATAATTGATAAAAAATTGATAATTAAAAAATCAATTCAAGTAATAATCGAAGAATTAGCGGTTAAGTAAAAAATTATTGCCATTAAGATCATAATTTTAATTTTCAAATTGATTTCAAAGTTACCACCACTTTTATCGTCGGCTATTATCCCAATTAAAACTAATTAAAGCTTATTCCAACATAATTCCATTTAATAACAATTTTCGTCACTTTTTTTACAAGAAAGTGCGCTCTTTTATTCACAATCAGATCATTTCAGCGATCGACATTAGCATTGTAAGAAAAAGTTTTCGGGATTGCTTAATGAGTCAGAGCGTTGGCCAAGCTCCCTGTAGCCTGAAAAAGCTTTCCGCAAAGTTTTAATTGCCCGCGACCCCGGTTTGCCCCATTGTTACTTTGCGTCGCGTCGATGACGTTATACAAGGTGTTCATCATTTATTAGGTGTTCAATAATAATACGGTTATATTCTATGAACAAGGAATGGAACTTTTTAAAATTTTTATATCAAGATGGAAAGTGTATTATGTGAATTATGTGATAGGAAAAGCTGGTACCAAGATTTATATAACCTTTCAAAAGGTAAATCTGTATAGGAAATATTAATCAGGTTATATTTTATTCCACTTCTAACTCTTCCTCCTAAAAAGTATTCTATTCGGTTTTTCATTAAATTATTCATTAATCACTGATTTTATTAAAACTATTAATTCTGTTCTGAAAATATAAGAAAATTCAAATTTTAATTAAATCAATTACATGCAATGGAGATTGGAATAATCAACTTGAATTATGATTAACCATCGAGTATATCATAGTATCGAATTGAAAATTCCTCGATATTCTCGGGATCGACGGTGGCTACGAGAAAATTTAAATTACATGAAAAATTTTAAAGAAAGAAACGCGATATTACCAATCATCGTAGATCTTAATTTAAAAGAAGCCTTCGATTATATAGAATGAAATGAAACGTAACTTGAAATGAAATTCAACGAACAAGCTTTTTCCAAACGACAATATTATCGAATTAGACGAGTCTATAGAGATTATTTTCATAAGCAATTGTTCCCCAAAGGATAATGTTATCAGACAAACGCTCGTATATACACATTAGCGTGCAATTGTTTTCACATGGAAGCGAATCACTGGCAATTATTAATTCTCTCCCAAGTGAATACGTGGAACCCGGTAGTCCCATAAGAACTCTACGTAAAATATGATATCACACTCGAGCATGCACGAAAATTATAATGAATATACATAGGTGTTCAGTGCGCTCGTTCAAGATGAAATTGTATCAGGTATGCGGACCCAGAAAGCAGTGATTCTGAAATAAGGACTATCGTTTGCAGAGAGAAATCGAATTTACTGTAACTGCCGAAAATATAAAACATTGTATCTATTGATTCTCACAAAAAAAGGTGAAAAAAGACATGTTTTTATTAAATTACATGAATGTATATTCGAAGCTAATTTTCAACACGCTGGCGGTCATATATTGATACACTGACTAAACGACGTATTTGAAGTTCATAAAAATCTGAGATGTCCTTCAGGTGAGGGATTTATTCTAAGTAATAATACCCATTTCTCTACACGCATTCCACAAAAACATGCGTTTGCACGAACACATACGATCCACGCACATCTATCGTCACCCGATAAGAACTCGATGCTACTGCCGCAATCCAGCGAGTGACGATCGCGATCGAACCGTCAAACCCGATTCACGTAGGCTGCTATTATTCGAAGCGAACTACCCGAGGGATGTATTGCACGAATCCACGCGATCCAGTCGCGACGACCAAATAAAATCCGATTTGCATCGATGTTTTCCCGGATGCTTTTGGGAAAAACTCGATCGGTTGGTCGGTAGCCGCGTTGTTAAACCGCGAGCCGCGTTAGGCGTGGTTCACGCGGCGTGAAACGAACGCGGCGGGATTTAAAGCTGGTTCACCTCCGACCTGGCTTGCTCGAAACGTCGATGGACAGCTGCCACTCGTAGTTCCGTGTAATTAGATGACGCGACTCGGCTGCATTTGTCACTGTCAAAAAGCCGGCAGAACTGTTGATCCTCCGGAATTTATCGCTCGAGAGGTAACTGCTCGCTGCGCCGTTTCGCGAGCTAACGCTCCGAAACAATGAGTTTTCCAAAAGGACCGTCTACGTTTTATGGCGCTGTTGGTCATTCAGAACGGATAGTTGTTTTCGCAGCTCGTTTCGTTCAGAGTGCTCTACGATTAACTTGTTCGAGTGTGTGTCGCAATTGGGAGATTCAAGTGTGAAACTATAAAATGTAGGTCTGTAGATCTTATAAAAATGTTGGGTTACAGACAGGTTTAATGAGTGAAGGAATCTCATAGATGATTAATACATTATTAAAAGCTTTAACCTCTTAACCTACAGCATAGTGTGAGAGACGTGATACGTCGATGTGATTGATTTATTATTTACTTTAAGATAATAAATCTTTCTTGTTCGATGATCAATTGGTAGTAATTGTTTATCTTGCAAAATAAAATAGGTTATATCTTACACACGCATTTATGTATCAAAAGATATGTGCGATTTACACAACTTCGAGTGCTCAGTCAAACCGTGAAATGGCTCGACATGTGACCGACCATATTGTTGTTTATGACACGCGCTATTCCAACTTAATCGTGAAGCAAGACATTAAGAATCAAAGACCAGAGGTAAAAAACCATTCACAAAATTTCGTACGTCAAATATACATAATGATGATCTGTCTATAACAGCCCTAAGATGATCGATGGTCAACCCCAGTCTTGCCATTCGATTTTACCGAAACAAGTAACGCGACAACAACCGAGTCAAATTGGTCGTAACTAAATTTGATATCAATCATCCTGATTTTAGCCTGTCCAGAGTCTAGGCCAGAATGGATGGAATTAACTGGCGGGGGTGCGGTGTGTTATGCCCCGTCACGTCTGGGCAAACTCGTACTGCGTATCACTGGATTTCCAAGAGTCACTCAACAGTGTCATCAGAGTCAACAACAAGAGGACAGTCACCATCGCGAGACCAGGCACTTATATCTCGGCTTTCACCACCCCTGGGACAGAGACTTGTGGAAAAGTTGGATTAAACAGGTAAGTCAAACAACGTGACAGAACAATTTACAACGAGGAAATTTCGTTTCTATATATCAATCACGGTCTTAGACATTTTCTTTCTTTACTCTTTTCTGTTTTACTTCTTTTTGCTATTTCTTCAATGACTCTGTGGCTCGAAGGAAAAATTGTATCAACCAAAGCGTAAAAACAGAGTATGAGGATGGATATACAGGGAGTTTCAGATGGTCTCGATAAATTACCCTAAAAATTTTAACCTGAATAAAGTTTCTATGATTATCGGTCACTGGTTAAAGGTAGTAGAACACGGTATGAAAATTTGATCGCTTGTTTCTGAAATATCCTGTATCCTTTAATTTTTTTTTTTCTTTTTTTGAGATTTTAGGGTTAGTGGATCGTGGATTTGTTAGAATAATGAGCTGCAAGTCGAGGCAACTATTCAACAAATTTCTCACACGCGGATATTTAAACGAAAACTTCCCCACGACTGTACAGTTTTATCGCTCGTTTCCCTACATCAATATTAATTAATTTTAATCGTTAGCGTTCACAAGGGTTTTCGCGAAATTAATTCTAATTATCGGCATTAAACTCTCCGCGGGTAGAAGACGCTCGGCCAAAACGTGGAAGAGTTTAATCGCCGAACGCGTTTCACCGAATTGCGGACGAAGGGGGATTAAACGAGTTGCCAATTTCAATTAAGAGCACGATTACAAAGAAACCGTCCCTTCGCCCCGAAGAAAAGCCATTTGGCTACGGTCAATTTAATTTCCAATCTAATTTTTAACGCTTGCTTCCACCCAAGAATATTCTATTCTTCCCTTAAAGAACCATCGCTAAAACAGAATGAAATGGAACGAAATGGAATTGAGCTTCGTTCAAATAATTTGGAATAAATATTTATCGTGGTCGCGTTCGTTCCGCGTGAAAGCTCTTTGCTTGTTCGTGGAAAAACTCGAAAGGTATATTTGAAATTTTGTCTCGAAGAGTTTCGAGATTGAAGGTGAAATTGTTTCGTTTTAGAGATTTTTCTATGTGCACTGTACGAATAGTTTGTGTACGGTACGATGGAATGGGGAATAATGTGGTGAAAAAATAAATGGGAAATTTGAGCTGAAATTGGGAGGGAATAGAGTTTGAAAATTGAGGGGACACGTGTTTTTGTTTGTGGCAGTTTTGAGGGGAATCTTGTACGGCGAATTTTAATACAAGTTTTCTTAGACAATGTGCAAATATTAATAAGGAATAACCAAGGTATAAATACAATTTTTGCTCTAATAATGCATCCAATACAATTTATTATAAATAAATATAATTTATTTGACTTTGCAACGCGTGAGGAAGTTGTCAAATAAAATTGACTTTGACACGAAACTCTCACGCCGCAACTTTAGCAACAAACAGTGCACTGAAAGCAATATAAAAGAAGTAGAAAAGTAGAACGAAGAAGAAGAAGAAGAAATGAAAAAAGATAAAAAACGTGTCAAAAGTAAGATGACTTCCGCAAGAGGAATATCAAAGTCGAAATCAATCTTCGAGGGGCGAATGTTTGCCAGACAATCGCGACCGACTTAAACTTTAAGCTTCTGCCGGCGAAAGCAATTCCAGAGAAGCTGGCTAGGCTAACTCGCGGAAGAATGAGCGATCCTTATCCTTGCCGCTTGAATTTTGCATGGCATCCTGGAAACGAACACCCTGCTCCTGGACCAGACGAACCGAGGCTAGGGGCTTTCGTTATAATATTCACAAAGCGAGAAAGAGTGAGAGAGGCAGGTAGGGACAGTTGTGTGGAAATGAGGTGTAGCTATGAAGAAATCGTAAGTTTTCGCCGACGTTGCGGATAAAAAGATAAGAGAATTTTTTAAATATGCCTTAGTTTTCTTATGAGCACAGTATAGTTGGAGATTTACGTGCTTACGAGAAACGACCTATTTTCCATTACAAATATTACAAATAAAAAATGTCTGTTGATATTAAAAATTAAGAACTATAGGTACATGTGATAACAAGTTTCTCATTTCGCGTTAAATTCAATCTTCATTTAAATAAGAAACAATACTTCATATACACCAACCTAGTACTCATTCATGCCGTTTATCTTGAAACTACATATTAAGCAACAATATAATATTTTATGTCCATAAAATCACTCCAAAATCAATGTCGATTCTCTGTATTCACTTAGACCTGCACTGCTGATTCCAACGACGATATTTCTGGAAGGTATAAAATCGACGTATCTCACAATAAAGCGGTCATTTCGAAGGTCCACCACTGGTGCAATATTCACGATCGTAGCGCACGTGTTCCCTCAGAATCGAGAATTCACCAGCCGCGCGAGTCTGAACGAGATTCAATAAAGTACCTGGAGAGTCCGACGGCCAAACCATCGAAGAAGATCAATGCTTTTGCATTTTCCGCAGACAGAGATCGTTATCCGTCGCTGGCTAGACGCGGAGGGAATCGAACAATCGCGTCGATATTTGTTTGAACGCTGGTCACAGAACTGACTTATGGGATTATATCCTTGCTTGTAGCAGGAAGCCATTGACCCGGGCAGCTCTAGCCGACTTCGAGGTCCGTTTCCTTAAAAAGATACCAGTCGTCGATTCTCTCTCTGGTTGCATTCACCACGAGACCCGATACCCTGTCAGGAATAAAGAAAATCCGTGGGTTCAATAAACGGCCCGCTCTAGAATTCAATCGGCATCGCCTGCTCGATATTTCATATTTCTCGATATTAGTGCACGAAACTTCGTCGAGTAGTTTCTGCGTGCACACGCGGACGATTGCGGTTTCCGGAGCCAATAACAGGGGGTGGAGGAAGGGGTCACGACTCGATGATTACGATCGTGTGGCTCGTCGGACCGATGGCATGTCTGTGGAATGATGAAAAATAAGTTTGGTCTTGGGGTTTAGGATTTCGTGGGTTTTGTTTAAAAATTGATAAGTAAACATGAGATGTGTGGATCAAAGTATAGGCAGACCATATTAAATCATCGAGCGGTAATTTACTTCTTCCTAATTTTCTGCTGCCGCACATATTTGTTTTGATATTCCACGCACTAACTGTTAAATACTCTCAACGATATCTTTTTTTTCGTATCCTCATTCATCGAGCCGTCTGAGGCTTAATTATGTATTTACGGTACTTGCTTGTTCGAATCTTTTGTTACCTCGAAATAAAGGACGATCCTGTAGAACATTACAAAGATTAACATTCGGATGAAATCCGATCAAGCGAATAATCCGTAAGCAATTTTATAGCGAGGGAAACATTGACAAAGAGCAAAGAGGAAGCGACGCAAAGGGAAACGATAGGAGATAATACCGTTACGGGATGTCGATCCAGGCGGGCCACTGAATCAGAAAGGTGCACCGTACATTCGCAAATGAGGCCAAACACGCGCATCCGCCGCGTTTTGATGCAGCTTAATCGAATCGTCCCACCAATAACGAAGAGATGCCGGAGTTGCCCGTGTGCACCATAGTTGGCTAGGTGTTGTGGACACTAATCCACAGGGACCAATTCGATTTACGCGTTCGGGCGTCTCCGAAATTGTACCATAAACGCGAACGATTACCGATCATACACGGGTACCACCAGGTTCGATAGTGGAGCTTCGTGTGGTTCTTTGAACTTTGCTTGTGAAACTGGGTTAATTATAGCTGAAAGGAAGCAGGATGAAACGAGGATGAAAATAAATGTCGCGTTGTGTGTTATTGTTTGCGAGTTTCTGAATATTCTCGAGATTAGGTGCCATACTGATGAACAAGTTTTCTCATTCTTTTTGTTATCGAACAGAGAGCAATGTGCACGTGGCGAAAAAATTTCTAAATTCTTTGATACGACTAAAAAAATTCGATATTATATAAATGGAATGTGGAATCTGTAATGTAAGGGATCACGCATATATCAATTTGCAGTATATAAAATCTATAAAGACGTTTTCCTCCTGAGAGGAGGTCGACGACGCGACGCGTCAAACGCCATGGAGAAATCAAAAGAAGGAGCGTCCTTTTATATCTCAACCGGATAACGACGGAATGATCGAGAAATCGAAAAGAGCTACGAGAAGACAATTGGGAATAAGAAAGACGATGGTTGATGCTATCGAGTGATTCAGAGCACCGAAAACGGGAGGAATTCGAAATGATGCAAACATTGGCCTAAGGGCGTTGTCGGAATATGAAATCACGATGAACAAACTTTAATATCCAAATGTAGATCACGGAATGTCAGTATTGGCCGCAGGAAAAGACAAGAAAGCGGTTGGAACGTCTTTTGTGTTCCGTCAGAAGCGTTACGAAAACGTTTCGCGTTATTGCTTCTCTACATATATATGTACCTACTGGCAAACTGCTAGTTATTCGGGATATGCGCGGATCGATCTCTTATCTTAGAACGATAGAAGTCGCGTTGCCTGCGCATTTCCAATTCTTTCCAATTTATATGTCACAAAATCGTACAAGCATAAATTTAAAAACCTGTTTTATTGTATTCTTTTGTATTTTTGTACTTATATACATAGAGAAAGAAGCTATAAATATTACGACAATACAACGGTTATCTATTTTATTAGTTACACGTCACAATTTTGAACATTTAGCACAATTAGCGTAATAATTAGACTACTGACTTTTACGCAAATTCATAGTTCTATGAATACAACATTCTGCGTTTGTGAATAATTTCACAAAATGGAATGTTCAGGGTGGAAATGGTGGATCGTGTCGCAAAATGCAAATATTAGCTGGCAAATTTTGCAAGTATTTCGGACGCAGGTGCCCAGGTGAACTGGTCGGCATTAACTATATTAGCTGGCAGACATAACATGAATTATGGAAGAGGATTTATCCCCTTTCCCTCTAGCAGACAGCAACTTTGATGGCTTCAAGTATCGACGTTACGGTAGCCGTAACAGCTTATAATCGCCTATTACCAATACTGACGCACGGTATTAGACAAATTAACCTTAAACAAACTAGTGGACAATTTGCTCTGTGAGCTTTGAATGCGTTCTTCGTAGATTATATATCCTCACGTTTGCATATCGACATTACGACATACTCTTCTCATACTTAATAATTCAACGATCTGTCGTTCCTACTACTTTAATGTTTTATACAAATATTTTGTTTCATAACGTGGCAGTTCATATAAACGTTGTTTTTTTCTCGTCGCATATAACAAAATCCACTGCTCCTTCGCGTTAGCGACCGCTCGGAACAGGAGATAAATGAGCAGCAACCGTATTATCATCGAAACACCAGGGCATGACGTGGATCAAAAATTAAACGATCCCAGCATCGTCGTTTCGTTAGGTCGGACACTTTGACGGGAAACGAGGAAAGCAGGAAAATAGCCAGCGCGTGCGTTGAATTATTCAGGGATGAGCCAACGACACACGCAGCTCGCGTAGGAGAATCCGAGCGCGCCATCCTATTTGTATCGTTGATCGGTGAATATTTAGCGACGATATTTATCCGAATCATGATCTCGTATTTCGTTCCAGTGTGTCACGTTCACATGGCTACGTTCGATCGTTCAATCGACTGAATCAAAATCAATATTCCTCGCAACAAATTCTCGTGACGCGTTGCTGCGGTCCCTGTTCGATCTGACGAATACAAAGTTTTGTTTGCACCGCTTTGATACGTGCAAGAAACTTGCTCGATCATTGCTCACAAACTTGCACACTTCTGAACGGCAAGCGAGATATTTTGAGCTTGTGTATTGTTTTATCGATGGATGAACACCATGTACGATGGCAAGAGTTGATAGCAACAGATTGAAGATTGGATATACGAAAGTTGATGTGAGCAGATACCAAAAGTCTCGATCACATTGGTCGTTTACCTACCTAGATTCAAGTGATTTAAGTTAATGGATCAAATTAGTTCCAATGAAACTTGAAACTAAATAGTATAAACTGTGCAACTGTAAATACACATAGCGTCAGGGAATTTAGAGAACGCAGACACTGGGCGATTATTCGCATCTCCTGTGCCATTGCATCATTAATTAATCGTATTCATTACGCTTCATGCCTGTGGGAATTCGGTGTGCGTCGCCGAAATCGAAGTGCCACGCATTCATACATACTGTTTTAGAACATTTGCTATATCAGTACGGTGAAACCGTATTCAAACTCACGGAAAATTAATCTAAATGCTGATTATCCGACGTGCAACGATAATTAACGCAACAAAAGGAAATTAACGTTATCATAAACGTTATGTGGGTAGGGTTCGCTTACAAGCCTTTGTTTCAGAAGGTTATCTGTTTGAAAAAAAATTTTCCACCGAGCATCAGAATTATAATAATAAAATATTGGAAACATATAAAGTATTAAAATGCGATAACAAACGATACCTGTCCAATCGTCCAACGAACAAAAATTCTGTTCTACTCGCATTTCGCAAATCACTCGTTAACACACGACACATATCTCGTTCAATTTTATACTGGCACGCCTCGTCGAATTTATTTCGTGGTCAACAATGCTTCCGCTGTAACGAGACATTAAAATTTCCCAGCCGATATTATTGTGGAGCAGCGGTGATACAACGATGTTAAATATTTAATTTATTTTTCGAACTCGCAAATTTACGTCGGTATTCTTCGGACAATATACGTACGTACCTCGAAACGAAAAATTGCCATTCGCCATTCGAGCATCGTGCTTCGGCCTAATTCCCATACGTTCGACGTCCGGAGAAAAGGAAACGACCCTTCGGGGGTTGGTAGAGGATGAACGAAACTATCAGCCACACGAATGGTTGGAAATTAGGACTAGCAGTTTTTCGGCTATTTATTGCTCGGCCTTTGAAGTTATTCGAAAGCTTTCAGGAAGTTACTGTACCGCTCTCTTTTGGGTTCACGGTACAGAGGTAGATTTTGAGATTTGTCGGCGATTCGGTTAGTTCTATTCTCAATCCTCGTGTGTTCAAATTGTAATGTGCACGAATTTCATTTCTTTCGATGTTTTATTGCATTTAAATGAAAAATTCTGATGCTCAATGTCGGAATGAATAAAACGATGAAAAAAGGAGCAGAAAGTTTAAAAAGCTGATTTCATAAAAATTGTTTTCCGTAGCTACTGAATGTAGCGGGGTTGTAAATTTCCATTCTCTGTTCCGATAATCCTCCGAATCTGAATACTAATCCTTATGTCATTATACCGACAAGAGACCATTTTAATAATCATTTAATAAACTGCTTTCAATCGAGATTCTATACCGGATTCGGTACAATTAAACGTAAAGAAAACCGAGGCGGATAACGGTGCTCAGAGTCGCGATACTTACAAGCGTCTCCAATTTCGAAGTTGTTCGAGAAGATATAAAGTTCAAATGGCGATTTCAGTCGTAAATCTTCGATTGGATCGTCGAGGTCTGCGGCGAAATCCACTGTAAATCGCGAAAGTTTCTTCTTAATCGCTGAAAGGCAGTTCGCGAAAGTTACCGCTTACAACATCCCTTCGATTTCCACCACCTCTCCCAGCCGATCCCCTCAACCCCCTGTTTCTAACTGTTCGTCCTTAAAAGTCTTAACATCGTTCGAATGTAATACAGACGTCGAATTTTCCAGAACTGAGGAACTTGCTCGCGATCTTGGCGCGATAAAAAGTTTGTTATCGAGCCGATTGTTTCGACGTTTGATGGCTTTGGTTAAAAATGACGACGAAAGCGCCCACAAGTAGCACGTTTAAATTTCCCATCGTTGGAAATTTCTCACGATCCAAAGAAACGGAATATTTGATGGAATAGATTTTATTTTTCCTAATAGATTATATGCTTTCTTTCTTATGAAATTATTGATTTTATACATGGCGTAGACAGTACCATTTGCAGTGTACAATAACTTTTGTATTACATGTATCATACAACGGAGCAATTCTTTTGCTTTTTTTTTTTAAGCGAAGTTGAAACAAATTTTACAGTTCGCACGATGCTTAGGAAACGTTTCATTTGTAAACCCAGTTTATTAAGCGGGAAGCAAAAAAATTGCAGAAAATGCTTCGTTTGAGGTTCAGACGTACCGAGAAGAAAAGTAGACATCATCCTCTCTGGATGAATTTCGTCAAAGCTGGACCCTTAAAAGGTTAATCCTTCTACGCTCCCTACGTCCGCCATTTCTTGCTCATTAATTCAAAAGAATCTTTCGAAACTTATCCGCAAAAGACCCGCGAAACGTTCAAAGATCGGAAACAAAAGGAAAAAAAGAAGTCGCTACTCGGCTTTCAGCGAGTCTCTTTGATTTATTTCCAGCTTAGGCATCCAATCCCCCTTAACGTGTTGAGTTTTCTCGCTTCGGCGTCGAGTGACATTCCGGCTTCCGCCATTATTCCGTCGGAGGATCGTCTCTAGAGGGAGCGAGTTACGGACACGAGTTCACATGAATTTCCGCTCGTTAGCAAGCACACAAAGAGGAGACACAAACGCGTGCAGAAGAGATCCGTCACCCTCCCTTCATCCTCGGCTTTTTTTCCTCTCTTCTGTGTAAAAATCGTCTTCAAGGGTCCTTGAAACGTTGAAGAGTACCGCGTGACACGATCAAAGAATACGTACTGATTAAAGTATACTCTTCCGG
Organism: Bombus terrestris; assembly: GCF_910591885.1. NCBI lineage: Eukaryota > Metazoa > Arthropoda > Insecta > Hymenoptera > Apidae > Bombus > Bombus terrestris. The sequence goes on along the minus strand of NC_063271.1, from coordinate 19,002,838 downwards.
AGAAGCGTTCGCGCGAAACTATCGCACTGAGGGTAAACTCGTCGAAGTTAAACCGCTTTAACGGCTGTCGTGTACGTCCTGTGTATTCTATTTAACATTATTTTAACTCTTGAAGAATTAAAAAAAAAAGGAGGAAGTTTTTAGATTGACAAAATTTTACTTTGTATGCAGGCTGGACTTGCTGGTCGATCGAATAACAAAATTCTTCCAGTGTACGAAGTTTGTACTCTTAGTGAAGTGCTGGACTAGAAATGTCCAAAATGTCTCACACGCGATGAAGTTCCAGAATCTTTTTCAATCTCCGACCAGCACCGGCTGTAAATCTTAAATCACGCTCGAACATTATTCAACCATAGAACTCGTGCGACGTGCACAACCGATTGCGCGCTTCCCACCATGTCGTCCCCTCAAATTCAGACAATTTTAAAACTTTATAGAGAAGAGAAATTTCTCAGGACGCAACTTTCCACGAAAACAGGCGTCAAATGACCAAAGCTCGAGTAACTACGAGATACGAGATAAAAAACGACAAAACGACATGTCGATAATTGACGTTCATCGCAGATGCAGGAAAGATTCAGAGAGGAAGAAAACCAGTTTTTGTCCTACGCTGATTTTTAAAAAATTCTCGCAGTGGTAAGAATCTTTTCCAGTTGCTACAAAGAAGCAGGCAGAAGGACAATAACTCAGGTGACATTCACGACAATTTGTCTTAATAGTAAATATAACTATTTGCACATTTTTTCTCAACTAAAAGCACATTTACACTTCCATGGTACTACTCTTTGACTTACAGCACAGACGAGTACAAGACAAAGCAAGTATTTCGTCTGTGGTAATGGAGACGCGTGTTTTAGTTGAGGAAAAACTTTACACTTCCAGGGAACGTCGCTTCTTTCCGTTGGAAAGTTACGAAACGGCTTTTAATCAATTTGTCGGGGAAATCGCGTTTGTACCGTGTTTCAAATTTATGGATCAGCGTACGAAAAGAAAGATCGTGGTTAAAAGAATTGTTCGATGGAAATTATTAACAACCCGTGATTGCTGGCGCCATCTACAGCCGGTAAGAAAAGCAGAAAGAAGTAATTTGCGTTTGGCCGTAAAAGCAGCGATCTGTAAAGAGTTGAATTACTGAGAAAATAAATTATTTATCTAGCAGCGCTATTATAGCGTATTTACTAACAATGAAATTTAGCAGAGAAAAAGTTAAACATTTTTGTTCAAGTTAATGTAATTATTACATACTACTAGATTACAACGACATTAGAAAAGTATCTTAATTTCTGTTAGACTGCTTTTCATAAAATGTTTATTACGACCGCTACTTAAAAAATTTACATTTAGCAAATTTGGAAAGTTAGATTTTTAAATTTTAATTCTAACGTAACTTTTTGAAAAGACTCCTTCTCACGTGTAGAAGTGTTCTTTTACTTGCAGTCTAAAAATCAGTATGAAATATTTACAAAGAAGAAGATCGAACGCCAGACACTAATAATAAATAAGCTGAATTCCGTTCCATTTGAATGCTTGTTTATTTCTACAACGATGAAAATTTAAGATTTCTCAAAACTTTACACCAAGACACGTATCTCTGTATATTTCTTTTCCAATGTTGAATGTAATTTTCTTCGATTCTCCGTTGACCTCTAACTCTTCGAAACTTTATATCTCGCGTATTTTCTCTCCTCTTTCTCTCGAGGGAAGCTTAAAAAATATTTCCTACTCGCGGTAACATTCCTTTCCTATTATTTCTAAGTAAACTGGGCTTACTCTGGAATCGCTAGAAAACATTTTCACTCTGTGTGTCCAATGGAAAAGAAACGATTAAAATATTGAATTCATTAATAATATTAAAATTAATATTATATAGACTCGATGAAATTTTATTTATTTTATCTAAAAACAGAAGGTAACATTATCTATTACATTCCATTGCATTTATTTAAGCCGATGCAGAAAAATTTCCCTTCAATTCTTCTGCATCGGCTATTTTCGTCGTTCAGAAATCGATCGAGACGAAACAATATCCTGCACTGATCTCTTCTTTTTCTCTCTTCAAATTCTTTTCTGTATCTCTGCCATGAGACGCGTTACCTTTCCGAATTGACGATCGTTCGTGATCAAAGTGATTGACCCTGCAGAATCGGTGCCGGTGGCCACGAAATTCGTCGACCCGTTTTTACATTCCGAAAGAGTCCGACTAAATTACGAGTTTCATAATTCATCGAGTGGTACATCGATTTGAAAGCTCTCCGGTCGGTGCACATAAGCGAGAAAAAGAGAAGGAAGGAAGGATCGACAGACAGAGACTCGTCTTCGCTTCGGGGCGAATCCAGCCTCGAGTGGCTGGAAGCTTCGAATTGCGGGCAGAATGTGTCCGTTCGAGCTAGATGCTTGCTCTTCCGATAAAGATATTAAGTAACGAACTGGATCGACGAACGGGACTGCTCGTTTTTCCAACATTTTCCTTGCCTTTTCCTCGCTCTGACACGACAACGCAGATATTTCTTCAGTTGATGGCGCTTCCAGGTTATTAGGAAGCTTAGACAGACGTGGCGTCTTTTTAATGCTAATGCCGTTGATGAAACAACGAGGAACGGGTTAACGCGGTTACGTTATTCAAAATAGTGTAACAAAACAAATAGAATATGATATTTTTATTGAAAAATAATTATTTCGATAAAAATTTTATCGAAATTTGTAGGATTATCGAGATGTTGTGATAGAATCCTTTAAAACTCACAAGGTTCTTAAATATCAGAAAAAAAATCCACTTTGAAAGCAAACAAAAATTTTCTTTCGGAGATCCAACAAAGGTTCGTACGTCCCGTGCACGCTATAAACTTGTATTGCAGTTCGTTACTCTAAACATACTCATACCTCGCGTCTCGCCCTAACCTATGCCAAAAGCACTTGCTCTATCAGAAACCATCGTTCCGCGTATCGTCGATTGGCTGTGCCAACCTAGAACACCGATAGAACCCTCGAAAACAGAAATTGGAAGACCAAGGAACGAGTTTATCGACTAGAGCACGGAAGAATGCTTATCTCGTTATTCAAATATCGTGATGGAGCTCGCGTGTATCAAATATCTGCTCCGCTCTCGCGTTACCACGCCGCGACTTCTACCACCCCCTCTGTTCCACCTCCGATAAAAGACTTCTCGCCGAGGCAGAAGGCCGTTCCTCCCGCCAAGTCGAAGTTCTGTTTCCGCCGTATCCCCAGGACACTTCCTATATTTCCTCACTGTATTTCTGGCTCACTGTTCCTATTCCCCCACCCCCAATCCCCAGTTGTTCGCCCCGTAAATTGCGACAGAGCAGAAGATACGGCCGGGGGCCTTATCTCACCTGACGCGACTCCCAACTTTTTCTAGAATTTCCCGAGCACCGCCTCTGTTTGGATCAAACGAGATGGCTCGGCGTCCACTCGAGGATCGGTGCTCCAGGTGAGCTAGGTCGTTGAACCGTTCTGTTAATAGCGAAGGATATATCGATTAGAGAACAGTTATATATGGGGGAAAAATAATAGTGCTAGTAAGCTTGGTAACGGTATGATTTAATTCAATATCGTTTACGCCAACACAAAATCAAGCATGATGCTCCGTCAGTCTATATGCACGCAGTCATCATTCGTCAGTAACTCCTCTTGTCACAACGGCTCTCTTTCACGCCGACCACACTCCTTGACAACGCTGACAACATCACCCCCAACGAGGACAACACTTTCCGACCACGCTGGTGTGATGTCAATCCATATCTAAGGCCAGATGTGTGCAGGTCCTCATCGCGTACCGTTAATAACCCCAAGAACTCACCATAAACTTAAATTTTCAGTTTATTAACCCTGTAAGTGTTATCGGTTTATGGATGGTCCTTGGAATAGTCCTTAGGTTTATCGCACGTTCTTACAAATTACGCAGAAAGCGGGTAGTTACCTAATGAGAAAAACGAATATTTGTCTAACGGAAAAGCTGGTTTTTCCCATGAACAATGTCACCTGCGAGCTACGTTGGTAGGAGGCTTCCTCCTCCTATCTTCATTTATTAACGTGGGCTATAACCAATTGGCATTGCGGATCGTCACCCTCACTTTTCCTAACGAAAAGTGTGAACAACGAATCCGCGTTGTTAGTTCAAAGGGCACACCCACACCGTGCTTTCCTCCGTAATAATACGAGAACACCTCTGGACTGAAAGTAAAACCTCCAATCAGTCAACATCTCTCAGATCAGTCTGTAAACTGTGCTTATTAAGTTGTGTTATTCAGCAAAGTTCGATAGAAAAGGAAGATAGTAGTTGTGTTACGGCTCAACCTTCTTGTCTTTAAATCCTAAGTCTTAATTTTACGTGACACTGGCAATACTGAAAGCTCCCCAACTCACTCACGGCTACCTTTTATGCTCGGCACGCACATGTCCCATGGTTAAATAGACCTTCTTATTTATTTCAATTTATTTTCAATTTACTTACGCATTACATGTATTGAAAAAGTTACACAAATTTTACTTTTTAATAGAAAATGAAATAGATATATTATGTATTAAGTAAATATATTATAAAATATTTGTAGAGTAGAAAATAAAAGCTATCGAGAGCATGCAATTTGTACCAAATATCATCAGCTATGTTAGTACTGAAGTTAACAATGTACAACGGTGTGCAGAAGTTTTCATTTAATAAATAGCGATATTTCAGAGAATTTTAGCTAACATTGTATAGAAATGTTTATTGTTCGACTATACAGTAGACTTTTGTAAAGAAATTTCTAATGTATGCTTCATAGCTCGTAAACCAGCAGCTCGCACGGAGAATCCACACTCCGGCGTACAAGTTTCCAACGCGTCACTCATTTTTACGACCGACTTCGCGATGTCGAGATCGCATTTCCCTTTTCTCCTTTCGGTTTTTTCTGCCGCGGTGGCATACTGTATCGCACCGCTGTTTTATATCCCCGCGTTTGCATTTCACGCTGCGCGAAGCGTGTCGATCCAATCTCCAGTTGTTCGAACAAGTACCACAACAAGCAATACGCAACTATATACGTTGCGCCTGTTCATTACCGTCCACCTGAGTTTTCTCTATGATCGTTCGATACGTCTACGAGGTTTCCTTCATAGATTACCATCGCTTCTATTTTCCTTCCTCGATGGTAAAAGAAATTCGAACGTTTTAATTTTAAGGGATTTTAATTAGAACAAAGATAAAAGATAAGAATTTGAAATAACCAGTCATTTCAATCGCTTTATTGCGTAGTAAATTTAGCATTAAATTTTACTTGAGCCTCGCTGAAAAAGCATCGACGTGTACAGGCTCGTTCGAAAATAAAGAGAACCAGCTGCAAGTCATTAATTACTCTGTCCTTGGTTCAATGATCATAATGCAACGAATAATCACTTCACCGACGTTTAATTACAAAATCGTACCTCGATGTGGTTGTAACAAAAAAAAAAGAGAAAGAAAAGCGACGTAACGTACCTACGTAATTACTAATTAACAAGTGCTAATTAAACGTGAACAAAGGGGCCGGCAAAATATACTCCAATAAATGCGGTATTATGTACTCTGGAAGAAAAGTGACATAACAAAGGTTGATAAGTTGCGCATAACATAACTGAAATTGATGTGTCTTTACTAACTTTTAATTGCCTGATCGGAGAAGTTTCTGGTTAAGAGACGACCCAATTGACGGGTTACAATGAAACGAGGAATAGAACGCTAGTCATTTGGAAGCTCGATTAAACTTGGCCATGTTTAGAACGAGTTTATGCCATGAATTTTACAGACAGGCAACCGATCGAACCCGTAAACGTCTGCTTTCATCGATATTTTTAGCTCACGGAGGAACGTTCGATGTTTTTGCACGATAACTTTCCACTGAAAGCGAAGTTTAACATTGCCGGTTCTTTTTCACCACAAGTCAGAAGTTTGTTTGCAATTTTCTGTCAACGGAGACAGCCAATTTTCCTTCAGTTCGATCGAATATTCGGCCTGGTCTTTGGTTTCTTGTACATGTGTGTTCATCGTGTACATGTATACTTTTCTTTCATTTTTCTTTCGTTTCTCTTCCCACTAATTCGATATCTAGCCGAAATATCGAGAAGTATAAATGCACCTCACGCGAAAATTTATCGCCGCGACATTAAATAATGAAAATAAAAAAGAAATTGTCGGATGAAAATTTCCCGCAACTAGCGCAATCTCTATTTTCTATTAATTACTCCATTAATTGCAAATCCTTGCGCAACACGAAGTAGATATTCCCTTTAGGTATGACGAGCAATTAACGAACGCAGGTTGCAGCGTTTCCAGCTGAAAATTTACGCGAGCCACGACTACCGAATGTTTCGCCTCTGAATCAATTTCAATTAAACGTTTGACGATTCGAGTTGATGTCAGTTTTCAGGTCGCAATTCTAATTAATTTCCGTCCGCGTTACGGACCGACTAATGGGGCTATTGACGCAAGAATAACGCGTTCGTAACTACTATTAAAAAATGGAAACAATCGAAATAATCGAAGTGAAATAACTCGTTAAAAATGAAATAATCTGAGTGATAAGATCAACGATTAGACGCGATTGTTTAATTTCCCTGTTTTCATTGTTCCTCGTTACAATGTAGCTACGAAATTAATATAAAGTTTAGTTACCTGCAGAGCTCCCAATTAGTTCCAGTGTCATACATGTAGGCCACTGACCTAGAAAATCTCTATACCTCTGCCACATTTTCACAATAGGGTGCCAGAAATATCAGTTTAGACGTCGCCCCGCTTCCTACGGGTACTGTGTACATATCTATAGGATTTCAGAATAAATTTCTAAAAATTGACAATCACTTAACGGTACTTATTCAGACACTAAAATTCTTAATAATATCTTTTCAAATTTATGGTAACGGAGTTGAAAATATTTTTAACTCGATCCAACTTGTGCGATACCGCTCAAAATGTATCCCAACATTTACTTACTTTTAGCCATAAGATAAAAGTTAACGCTTCCAAAGGAAAAGTCGTTCTTAATCAGCATCTCGACTTCGTTAGCCGGTTGCCTCAACAAGTTTGATTAAATTTTATTCAGTGGCCCTTTTCGCTCGGCCAAGAGTCCCGAGAATTTTGGTGGCATCGCGAAACATTCAACTAGACTCGTACTTAAAATGTAAAATCTTCGTCTCAAACTTCCATAATTCCTGTTTTGAGTTCCAGAGCACGTTGTTGTCGAGTTTTCCCCTCGCTGAACTGTCCTCCTTGCCGTGCGAAACGATTTATAACCATCGTTCGCCAAAGCAAATAAGTGACTGAACATCTTTCCTAGAGACACGCAAATATAAATGAAATTTCCGATTGGAAAACTTTTCCATGATTCATTATTATTGCAGATTGTTTTATAACGAATTCTACGCAATGCCGATAGTACACCGACACAGTGAAAAACACGATCTTTAAATTCTAACTTAAATCGCGATAACTTCAACGTTTTTATTTTTTTAAGTCTTCCTTTTTACCCTTAAACTCTTTGCCTCAGTTTCAAGCAAAGGCAAGGCAGAAGGTAAGTGAGCCGTTAGTCGTGTGCGTTTCAACGGTACGAAATTGATCCTGAAAATTGATCATCAGGATAGTCTATCGGCCGCGTCGTGAAAATTGCGCACGAAATTGATGCTTGTCGAAAATAAATAAGTTTGTTTTAACCGAGATTGCTATTGATGGTGTACTTTAAAAAGATGTTCCATTCTAACTTGGAGATTCGACGTTTTGCCATTTTTCAATTTATTTAGAGAATGAGAACCTTAATCTCCCATCATCTCGGATTGTCGCATTTAACATTGTTAAACTTAGCATTGTTATGGTTAACACTGCTGCGTAAGATACTGCAGTTCTCAGGTGTAAGCCATGTGCAAGAAAATCTATTATGTTTATATTACAGGATATATACTTCAATAGTTATCTGGATTAAGCATTTCACGTTTCTCTCGATGAATATCTACCATAAGTCGCTAAAGTTATAGATCCTTTTGTAACACTCTGTATTCCGCTCTCCAGCACGCGTGTGTTTTTAAAACGCATTGAAATGGTTCCGTTCTGTCGGCGAAACAACAACAGCAGCAGACGAAGAACACGCTGCAGGACAGTGGCCAGCTGAGCGTGTTCTTCCGGTTTACATGCGGCCAAGACACGCGACAGGCTCGATGGCCTCTTCAGTGACGATTCTGTCCTCAGTCATGAATAATGCTCTGCATCCGGCGACTGTACGAGACGGTCCGTGGTCGCGTTCAAAGACGATGAAACAACGTTCTCTAGGCCCGGAAACGAAATTTTGGGACGACGAGAGTTGCGAAATTTCGCGTGAACCGCAATGTCAGCCAACAAGAATGCGTCTAATCGTCGTATAGGGCTGATTGTGGCGGAAGGGAAGTGGAATGAGATGTGGATGCGAAGTGGATGAGATGGAGAGTGGTGGAAATTGCTCTCGGTGAATAATGAAGCTGAAAGTGTGAGAGTTTGAAAAAGAAAAAAAGAACGATGATGTGGATGCTTAATATGGCTTGGTCAGTGACAGGGTATCTTGTTAAACTGATTTTCGAGTGATCTTCGTGTGCTTGTGCGAGATGTTCTCTCACGGGGAATATGATGTGGTATGCTGGTGACAATGGAAAGGCGTTGTAAGAGTTTTACTGATTCTGCGAGTAAGAGTGGAACTTGCACCGCTAAATAATCAAGGAATTAATCATTTCCTAATACAAATTTCAATTAATTCGGTAGCATCTTGTATAAAAAGCAAGGCATTTTTTAATACTAGGTAAATACTAAAACCACCACTAGACGTTATATCTCTGAAACAACGCACAAAGTATATAACTGTCTTCTAAGATAAACGGAATAGTTAATGAACCTTCTGCAACATTCAACAGGCGAATCTCAGCATACGCGTTAAGGTATCTTCTAATTAGCGTTCGCTAATTAACCGGTGATGCAGTACACACGCAACGATCTACTCAGCTGCCAAAGAATAAGATGGTGGCGGAGGATGACGATGATATTGCGTCAGAACGAGCATAGGCCCCGTTATTTTGTGGATTCGCGTTACACTCGCGAAAACTCTCGATCGAATGCGCTTTATCGTTGCGTAATTTCGTAAACGCAAGCTCTCCGCGCATTAATTTGATTAGTTATGGCAACAATAACCATAATACGAATCCGAATACAGAGATAACCAATAATTACGGAACCATAGAAGGGGTTGTTTCCCTTAATCACTTTCTTGCCTCCGAGTCTGCGAGCCCTCTAATTTCTCGCAGGTAGTTCATTACAGATATCCTTATCTTCGTTCGCCGGGCTATGTACGCGGCTATGACTTAGAGACGATGATGGATGGATGGAGCGCGGTGAAATCTTTGAAATTAATTTAGTATCAGCCGGAACTCGTTTCGAAGACCAATATATGATAGGTGAAAGATATAATAGGTGGATGAAGCAGAGTGAAATCTTTGGAATCGGTCTAAAGTCTGAAGAAATTTCTTTCGTACGTCTAAACAAATATTGCGTCGTTCGATAAATTCGTACTAATTTTCGTGACGATAGATTTGAGAATTGACGATCGATAGTTTCACGAGAAACTCGTAAAAGCAAGAAAGCTATAAAAGTGGCGTCTGGTGGACGTTAACGCGAGTAGAATTTCAGCGATTCCCGCGCAAAGACTTTTCAGAGTGAAATTGATACGCGATACGTGTTTTTCGTTTCGATACCTATGGGAGTAATTTCGTGTCACTGGAAGCCGCAGCAAAAAGGCCGATCTCTATTAATAAAATTTATTAGACGAGCACGTCCCACGAGACGAATATCGACCCAAATCATCCAACTTTTCTGTCGTGTATTGAAAACCGCTTTATCGCGTGCTATAGCATCGCAAGTTCCCCTGGCAGTTGGCAAGAAAAAGTTGCTTCTGTCATTAGCCTCCATCAGGAGAACGTGGACACGCGAAACTTCCCTTTTCTTCTTCTCCTTCTCCTTTAGCTCGGTTTTTTCTCTCTTGCGTTCACAATGTTATGCGCAACACACGAAACGCGTCCGTTAGCTAGAAACGACGACGTTTTGCCTCGTTTCCTTCTCGTTTTCACGGCTTCGTGTGTCAACCAACCGATACGTGTGCCATTTCTCAGCTTGCCTGTTCGCGATGACAAGATGTCGCGCGCGATTCTGCTCGAAAATGACGCGAGGAAGGCGTCCAAGATGGTTGCGATGTTAGATTGTGGAGAAAACTGATGACTATTTTAGGGATGTTCGTCGGGGAAGCACAAGTTTTGAGAATGAAGCGATTTTTTAGTAACATGATACTAAAATTCCTCGTTACACCGATTCTTGTGAATACCAGACTGTGATTTTTAGTTCATAGAATAACAATAAAGAAGACCTCTCTTTCGCTTAATAGAATTATCCGTTTAAATTATATTTGCATGGTTTTTTACGATGGCGTAATGTTAATTTTCACATCGTTCCAATTTATTCTGCGTTCGTGAGTACACATTTAGTCATCGCGACGGATGATTCATTAACACGCGAGCAAGTATGCAATAATAGTGTTCCAGCAACGATTTCGCCGTGTCTTATGCATGATTTCGTTGATTCGAATACTAAATGCCGAGCACCACTCTCTATAAAGCTGTTGTTCAAACAAACTCTTAACGAAACGTCGCGCGTCATTTAATTATCGAAAATTTTATCACGATGCTTTTAACAGTCGTTGTAAATTTAGACTTTCTTGTAATGGCAGAATTACAAGGATGAGTGCCAGCCATTTTGTTACATGGATATTAAATGATTTCATGAAACTCATACGTATTACTAACTATTCTGTAACATAATGATAATTGAATTTATTTCCTAAATTTTTTTTATTATATAAATTTAACGTTAGCGTTAACATTATATGAATATTAATACCCAACTCCGTTTAAGGAGATCAAGGCAAAGAAATCTCATGAAACATAGTTGCGCGCGAATGCAAACCACATTCTCATAAGAAGTATTGGTATGTCGCGAACTGTGAGAACTACGTTTGTCATTGATCGCGTAATTCATGCTTACTGACGGTTTGTTCTGCAATTACGTGAAACTTTTTACTACTATCTATTTCTTTTTAGCGACGAACTTATAGCCAGACTTAAACACAGCGTGGCATAAAATTTTCACTCTCTAAGTTTCACGATTATTGACCATGAGACTAGACGTAGCAAGTTTTATGATACATTTATAACGCCAACTTTATCGTTTGACGTCAACGCAGATTGTCTCGTGTAGACGATATATTATTTCAATATTCCATTGACGTAAGAATATTTAACGCTTAGCGTATTAAAATATTTAGATTGAATCTGATAATTTCATATAAAACTTAATTACTTTTTTTTGTATATTTATGATTGTTCTGCGTTCATGTAGTCTGAACGAAAATACATATTGGAAAATTTTATGGATAATTGCCAATTAATAAAATGGATAATAACTAATTACTAATCGGTGATCAATTAGTAAAGTAAAGTAGGACAATTTTGATGCAAATCGCATTTCGTTAAAAGGAACGTAGAGCGATTTTCCGGGTACGAACGCTTCGCAAGCTAAAGGCTAGAAATCTGTGACTGCACGATGTGAAGTATACGCTGGCGCCAGTGATCCGATATAACAGAGACGCGTGTGTATGATCCTTAATTAGCATAGAAATTGATGAATACGTGAAAAATGGTGTATCTCGGGGATTTGGTCGCCATTATGGAGGAACGTGACTTTGACAGGGACGCCATCGACGCGGACTCTCTCGAGTCCGAGGTAATGGAACTTATTTGCTCGTATCTAGATGATAGGGAAGAAACGTACACTGTATGATGTTCAAATTTTGAAACGTACAATTCTGTTCATCAAATATACACATTGTTCTAAATATTTTATTACTTACAAAAGTTGTATGCGGTTGTAGGAAAAATATAACACGATGACTCTTCTTGCACGATTAGCCCCACGTTCTCTCTTTGCGTCTTCTATTTTCTTTCAGCGTTACATACTAATTGATCTACGCGACGTAAAATTGTAAGAATTGTTACCGTAATACGAATCCATAATATAATCTAACGACTTGTCACTTACATTAATTCTCCAAGTTCGTAAAGTATACTTGAATACGTAACTTCGCAAAACATTGACAACACGCTGTATCACATGCGTTATTGCAGGCTATACAATTGTCAACGGGTCCAAAACAGTTGGATCTCAGTAACGGGGGCCTGTCAAGGATTCCCGACAGTGCTATAGCGTTCCCAGCGATAGAAGAGCTAATATTGAGCCAAAATCAACTTACGAACACGAAGAACAATATGATGCTACTGCACAGGTATGACGTAGACATTCTGTACGGAAACTAATTTTGCTAATGCTGCTGTTGAAATCAATTATTGCTGTTTCCTATCCTGCATACTGTCAACTATATCGTAAATATATAACGAATAATGAATATCGAATGAATAATAATGAATACATAATACATAATAGCGTGTTTTATAAATCTACTATTATTAATAAATTTCCATTCATATCAAGTGTCCGATTCATTAATGATAAAGTTACTCGGAAAGTAATACAATCGATGAAACGAATAGTTTATTGATATCGCTAGAGGGGTTAAGTTGATTGAGTTTCTTTTTATAACGAAGGTTCCCGAAACTTCATATCCTCCATCTGGAGTGCAACGAGCTGAGGAGAATACCACGGGAATTACTGGAGCTTACAGGGTTGACCTACCTCAATCTCTCAGACAACAAAATCGAGAAAATTCCGGCCGACATAAGCCAGCTTATCAAGTATGTAGAGTCAATTTTACAAGATTTATCGCTTTAGGAAACATGTTACGAGAGATATGCGATCCCTTGCACAATGTTTCCTTGCTAGCTAATTATTTTTTCATATATCGGAATAGTTAATAAAAAATTATTCAGAGTCGATCGAACGATTAGAAAGAAATGGCTGGTTACCAGGATTACGAAGAAATGAAGAATAATTCGACGGCAGAAGTAAAATGATAGTACCGAATTTTTGCTCATAATTTTCTTATATTTCACATAATTCTTAGTTATAAAAGCGTAACGATATTCGTGAATTATTAGCGAAGTTTGTACGTTATTCATAGAGCAGGGAGCAAAGTAAACTACTTATTACGGAAATTTTGTTATGCTATGAAACATTATCGTTATCATCAATTTTTAATTGAACGTTTCTAGGTAATTTAGTATACCTTTTCGCATTAAACTTTTTATTATCTTATGAAACACTGTTAATTTCAAATTGAACATTTCCTGGCAATTTAACTTCCATCTTACGTATCTATAGTAGGTCACTTACTATTAATCGATAAATTAATATTACTATCGTCGTGAACATTTTGATCGCGTCCTTATTAATTTAACGATAGGAGCAATTGGAAGAGTATGACACTAAAACTTGTAGATATTTATATAAAAAGTGGTACAAAACATTTCCACGGTTTTAAGGGATTACTGTGTAATATTCTAAAAATCGTTGGAATTGGTAAAATTGATTTCTCATGGAACCGATATATATCGGATCTATCAATAAATGCTGAACAGCGTGAAAGAAACTAAGAAATATGAGGTTTCTCGAATCACGATTTGACGTGGAATAGCATGGCTGGGGCATTGAAGGATATTCAACGGAGAGAACGTTTCTGGAAAGAAATGTTTTCAATCGTACAAAAGAATCGTAATTTTAAGATGTCTGTGACGTCTCCTTTTCATATCAGCCGTGATTGAAGAGTCACTTATCAAACGTAAAATTTTACCCGAAGAATATCTTACAAAAAAGAAGAGAATTGTAAATTCTAAGTTCAAGAAAAATCTTCCATTTTTTATCAGGAATATGAAAGATCATTTAATCTTATAGCAATTAGCGAAAATCACACCAAGAATTTGACGCTTTAATGACCTTTTTCATATCTCAAGACTTAAGTGAAAGATGCTTACGACGATATCCGTAGTGTTTGGATTCGTTTAAAAACTTCATCTTCGTCAGCTTTCATCGAAAAGGAGAAAAAGAAGGAAAAATAAATCAACGCTAGATCGTTGTTCTAGCCTCGACAAAACTATATTGAAAAATTTTTTGTTTTCGAATAAATGAAAATGTTCATTGATACACAGAAATGTTAATTTTCAAAGTCTTAAAATATTTAAACAGTTTTAATTCTAAACATCTTTCTATCATCGAACAGGAATAGATAACGTGATGTGCATGTGCGATTATTAGCGTAAACATTTAAACGATGGAAACTGTAAATTCATAGTGATCCATTCTGGAAATTCATAGCGAGATACGATAATTCGTTGGATATGTACGCGAGTTGTTCAATTTCCAGAGACGATCGAAGTTTATCGTGTCAAAGATCTGTCGATAAATCAACGCAGCTTCCGCGCCATGATAACAGAAAATTATTCGTTAATTAATCGAACGAATCGCCGTGTCGGGTATATGTATACATATATATATATTTGTTGATTTCCTTGCATCCGGAAAGCCCTTACCTAGTCGACGGTGTGCTAATTAAGATAAATTGCCTAACCCCATGGATAATTAAAGCTGGAATCGAATAGAAACCGATATCACGATCTGCGCTTCAAACCTCGTTAGTTCCAGTGAAATATAGAAATTTCTAACAAAGACCACAGAAATTGAACTACTTTTTTTATTATTAATTACAGTATCTAATTGACCTTAATTTATTAATTCTTAAGAATTTTTTTTCCTTTTTTGTTTTACTACGTTATGACTTTATTACTTTAGTTCTTCTTTTTTTTCTTCAACTTCGAGAAACTTTACAATTTGTCCAGTAAGAACATTCGATAATTTAATTCCATCGTACTAATTCGATTTTAGAAAGAAGCATGTGACAGCTTTTTCTAGACATTGAAAAAGCATTTGATAATAAAGTATGGTACGAAGGCCTGTTATACAAAATCAAGCAAAAATTTCCAACATCCTAGCATAATCTCGTAAAATCATGCCTCGAGGACTGATCATTCTTCGTCAAAAATCAGAACTCCATCTCAGATGTTTACAATATCGTTGCTGGACTTCCACGGGGCAGTGTGTTAGACCTTGTACTATGTACATTATACTGCATTAAAATTTAATTTTCCATTTTCACGTCCATGTATTCATGTTTGTTGAAAGTTGAAGAGAAAAACACTTGTCGGGAAAAGAAAATCTAGACTCAGTTCCAAGAAGAAGAAGAACTATAATTTTGCATTATAAGCTAAAGATACGATCCTTCTTGTTATTCTAGTCTAATTATTCGACAGTCCTATTAATTTATATCGTGTATAATTCCTAAGAGACAAAAACACACGTTAAATTGCACGTGTAACATGCACGAACTTGTCTACACGGCGTTGTTTTAGTTACGAAAGTCGCGTGTAGCAGAAGGTTGCATTTAGAAATTGAAACTTTGCTAGTTAAGTTTGTTACGCAAGGCTATTACAGACACGTAAAATCGCAAATCGCTACGTTTACATGGATAAGGTCACGGTGATTCCTTACAGTCTGAATCAAATTTTTGATTGTGGAGAAATAATTTGTATAATTCCATATTTCATATTTACATAGTTCAAAGCGAAACGATTTAACAAAAACATTACATTAACGTACCTACGATTGAAACTTGCGAAATGTTGCATTGTATTCTGTAAAATGGTACGTAGGTTTACGCTTACTCGCCTTTCGTGTGCTAAATTTTACAAGATTGAAATTCAGGGTAGCGGTATAATTATCCGCCTCCGGATTTACACTTTAATCGATTTGCAGTAACGGTACTTGCATCTGTCTAAAATATATAATTTAACGTTGAATTAATAATCGGAAGAATCACGTACTATTTATTTGTGGAATTAGCAGACTATGAAAGTAAATTGCTCGTGAAAAGGCAATAATACATTTTACTGTTTACTGTATATGATATCACTTTTAGCAATTTCTGACGACACATTACGGTTGATAGTATAAATATCGTAAATATATTTAGTATGCACTGGCATAACAGCTCATCAATTGGCAATTACACACGGTTGAATCGAATATCATTCCACGTGCCGTTCTTTACACGCAAAATTCGCGCCAAATCTCGTTCGTGCCAAGCAAAGATAAACGCGGGGACGCGTAGGTGGGTTAATAAATCGCGCGAAGCGTCTCATCCGACTAGCCGATCGCGAGGGGCACGTGTAATTAAGTCGGAGATTACGTAAAGTTTCTCGAAAAGTGCTTTCCACTGGCCGGAAACAAGGATGCCAAACGTTTGCCAGAAAGAGGAACTACGGTGTGAGCACGAGCCCACTAACACATATCCCCGTGCCTTCTACCAAACACACACGTCGTTCAACTGTGATAGAGAGAAAGAGAAAAAATGAAACACGTATAAGAATGCATTTGCACGAGAGAGAATGGCAAAAGCTAAAGCCAACTTGGTCGGTGGGATGGAGTTGGGCAACACGCCCAGAAGTCGTACATCGGTGTGCAGTGGTGCAGAAACAACGAAGGAAGAAGAGCCGTGCCGCGAATTAATGCGAAACTTTCCAATAATCAGCTGGCGGCCACGGAGGGCCGTATTTGCTTCTGGGTTAGTTGAAATGTGATATGGAATATGGGAGAGGGACGAATTTGTGGCATGGGGAAGCAATTGCGATGGTGAATTCAGAGAGTTAATCGCAAAAATATTGAAAAATTTTTTTTTCCTTTTTTTTGTTAACGCGGTTTTAATCTCCTTGAAGAGATCATTCTGCAATATTGAAAATTAATGAAGGAAAAATTAATGTATCTTCTTTGAACATTTTAAACTGTAAATTAATTATTGTAAATAAAACTTTGACACGGCTGTCGAATTTTTCATTAAGACAAATTATATAAATGTAAATTATAGATAATAATTGTACGTTGCAAAACTCGAATTTTATATTCGTACTGTACACGTGCTATTAATTAAAGATCGTGATGGCGATTCCCCTTTCTGACCTTGCATTTATGCCATTTTAACTTCCTCCCTCTTGTAATCCTATGATTTCTAGCTAAATTACTGCAGGATACGAAGAGGAGAACGAAATATAGAGAAATTATTTATGTAGTTATGTAAACGAGATTGTATGGATGAATCATATAATACGTAAGGATATAATGTAACTGTTCAAATATATTAAACAAATTATTCCGTTTAAATGATATATAAATTTATTAACGACATCAATCAATCTTCCTAAAAACAATCAAACTTGTTGAAAGCTTAAACGTCTGCTTCAAATTACATTCAACGTTATTTAATAGTAAATTAGTTTTTCCTACTCTTTGTTAAGGAAGTATATTGCGTTGTAATCAATAACAGTCTACTTGCTGCTATTATTTTCAAAGTATAAAAAATAATAACTATTCACTACATCCCACTCAATGTTCAGGAAGTTCTATGCTCAGGTGAATTTTAAAAATTTTCCAACCGTGTTAGGTATTTCTTGTTAGTAGCACGAGGAACCATTCCATTCACCGTAATTAACAACGCTAATTATTAATCGCTTGTTACTACAACAACTCAATAGAAAATGGCAGCAATCTGATACAAAATTCAAACCGAAATTGGAACGGTATTTGACAGATTAATTTATAGTTCTACTTCAACAAAAGATTAAATTTAATTAAATTTCAAACTAATATCAGAGTTAGCACAATCAAATTTTTTAACAACACACTCTTAGAGATATTCAAGAATTAAATTGGTTATTACGTTACATACTTTTTACGGAATGTGAATGAACTCTTTCATTATTTATAAGTGAAAGAGCAGGTTCCTTATCCGCATTTTAAACTGTACATGAAGCATTATGTAAAATGAATGCGTGCCGCTATGTTCTTCATTCCATGGTAATCATAAATTATAAAAAAAAAATTGTCATTTTATACTCTATAAAAGAAAATCATAAGGCACTTTTTAAATTACATAAATAATTCATAAAAGAAAATAAAGAGAGATTTTCATTTTGAGTTTAACGGTTTCTAAAACTTAGAAAATATTTTTTCTTGCTACTTGCCATTACATTAACTCGTTATTCATACGATAACAGTATACAGTTTACATTATACAGTTAAAAAATATCATTTAACTATATAACACCTAGATGAACACAGCAACACAAACATTTTGCCTATTTAAGTAAATATGAAAATACAATCATAAAAAAGACGACCAACTGCTTTTTCTCAGCCTTTTTTACTAAAACAAAAGAATAATTTAAAATATTAAATAGAGTCTCGAGTCCCCTATAAACTGCATGCATAAGTAAATCTTTAAAAAGTAGCTTCTCTTAGTTGTTTTATTGTGTAGCAGGATAGCAACGATGCAATTCATTTTCTTTTTGTGAAATGGATATTGGTGCTTTCTATACTGGAAGAAAAATTTTATTATTAGAAATTTCCCTTCCTTATATCCTCAAGATGTTTCTTTTCTTAACTGTTATACCCACCTATATTATCTAGAAAAAGTCGTTTAATCTTCGTTTCCTTTCCGACGATCATCTATTTCATAAAAATTGCCGCTAATAAATGTTTGTGCTGCCGTGATGGTGAAGAAGCGCAAGACTTTAAGAAACATACAATTACGTATTACACGTATCGTCAGAAAAGTAGGCAAAAGAAGAAAACGAGACAAAAGAAAAAGAAGTGACCGAAAGGACCAACAACCTGCTCGCTTCCCCGAAGGGAAGAGCCGTTTAAAATATTCAACGCGGTCTCTGGGAGGCCGTAGCAACGAGAAGATCTTAAAGAAGAATCTACGTAACGGCTTGAAGTTTCTCAACTCGAAGAGAACAAGAGCCCTTCGCGAGAAGCGCAATTTAAAAGCTCCTTATCACTGAATTTCTTTTCCCTGAACGAGCCACACTCGTGGAACAATGCAGCCAGCCAAACAGTGGAACCGTGCAATTACTTCCCGATCAGACGGTGCGATCAGAAAGAGCGCACATCCCTCGTTACTCGAGTCCATGTATAAGCAAAGATAAAGATTTAGTTCCTTTATTTATTTAATTGAATATCTCTTGTCAAAATGTTAACGATCATAATTTGCATATACACAGTCACTCTTAAGAAAGCGTACATTTTGATTGATTTGTGTTAATCCTTCTATATAAATTAAATAGAAGATTCGTATTGGTTATAGCTGGTCCTAATTTTAGCGAAATACACGATTCGTTATTAATCAGTTTTAAATATTATTACTAGAATTAATTTTATCCACAGCTTAGGACTACGTTATTAAAGCTTAATGTTCTCAATAAAGCTGTACGATCTGTATCTTTCCTTCGAAATTTATTCAAAAACGAAACAATTTTATCGTGAATAAAGCAAAGTTCTCGAAGAAGTTCCCAACTTCTGTATAACGTAAACAGACCGACAACGTATACACTTCCTTGCAACCCCGTTAACCATCGACCAATCGTTGGCTGTTGGTACAGTCAGGCTAGAATACAAGGAATCAACATAAACCAGCTTACACCACTAACAAAAGCTAATATCTCCTTTCTGTTACGTCAGAGTGGTCAGCCAAGCCATCCTTGGTCTCCTCCCTCTTTCTTCCTCGACACAGGATCTAACTTGGATACGCTTCGACTAGCCACGGACTTCTTAGTACCCCGAAGAACTCGCGCGAGCGTGCACCAGCTTGTAACTTCGCAAACCTATCGTATCCTAAACTACTGACAGCTTGCCGAGTGACATTTGCAGAGACTGCGTGGAAGAAACTGTTCAACTATTTAGCAGAAGGGCGTTCGAGTGTGAAGCTGCAACGGATGTTCGAAATACTCTACGAGAGAGTGGTACTACGTTGGAGGAAGTGCTGTGCGGTGGTTTTATTGGGAGAATATTGAGCAACTTACATGCTACAACTCCGTTGAAGAATTTCGTTGAAGAATTGTTCGAGATATTTAAGGCTCTGTCAGTTATTATTTTGAAGAAATTAGTAGATATCATTACATGGTATTTTGGAACAAGCAAAAGGGTATTATAATAATTAATCGTGAATGATTTTGGATGATTCTGGTGATATTGGACACTTTGAAATCTCCAATTTCCAAAATTTCCACGATATACATTTTTAAGAAAAATCTTAAAGGATTTGAAGAATTCTATTGGAAGATTGCTTGGAATATGCTTTGAGACATTCTTCGAGAGCAGCTGTATTATGTTGAAGAAATTGTAGAACATCGTAAAACAAGTGAAAAGAGTATCGAGTTCATGATCTCTAAGTATGATCAATGAAGTATGAATCATAAGAATGTTCGGAAAAGCAGCAGAGGATCAAACTGCTTTAGCATTAATCCAAAGGAAATGGTACAGAATGGATCAAATCTAAATGTACAACTTACTGTATACTCACAATTAGTCGAACTACGTGTAACAGTACATGTAATTGAATAAGCTGATAGTGTTTAATGAGCTTTGACAAAAATTGCATGGATTTTATGTTCTGAAAAACTGCTAAAGTACACAGCATATTGAATGCAATTTGCTAGATTTGCATATAATAGTGACCCTTTAAGTGCTTCAAGAGAACATTAAATAAATGAAATATCAGTGACACTGAAGAATTTAATTTCAGAGTTGCAGCAGATTAAATCGTATATTATTGCGCAATCCGTGAGTACTCAACAAACATATTGATTCGTTGCTTTGAGGAAATTCTTCATGGAAATAAATGGACCTCATTCTAAGAGGTTGAGAAGACACGATAATACATAATGAAGAATCAGAAAACGTAAAAGAAATTTCTAGAAGAATATAATGTTTCAGCTATCCATTATAGAATGTTTGAAAGGATACTCTAGAATTTTAAGGACGTCCACTCTTTTTAAGCATCAGGCGAAATATACGAAATGACAAAGCAGGTGAGAAGTGATCGCGTGCTCTAGAAATAAGTGCGTGCTCGAGAAGTGGATAAGAGGATATAAAGAGGATTTAATATGGTGACTTGATAGAATAAAAGGATAAAATAAAATTGCGATTAAAATCCAAATAAAACTATAATTTAAATTTTCCCATATTCTTTTCTGTTCCTCAATCTCAAAAAATTATCAAGAAAGGAACAACATACATAATAGTTAAAAAAGAGAATAGATATTTCTGAAAGCGATCAACTTTTTCCACTTTCTTTACAGAACATTTTTTCAAACTAATAATTAATTTACTAATACTATTTATTAATACTAATATTATTCTCCGAAAGAACAAAGAGAACGAAAGTGGAAAATATTCTTTTCTAAATATATTTTCGTACAACTACGTTCACTTACAAAATACGGCGCAACTTTCGACGCGTAGCATCAATTAATTTTGTAAATTAATTAATTAACCAATTACATCCGATTTCTAGTTTCGACTGTATCGGTTAACACGGCAACGATTTCGATTTTACTTTAAAAACTGAAAGTCTATCCGATGACACAGATGCTTACTGCCAGGAAGGTTTTCACCATAATTTGAAACTTTCTACTCAAGTGCACATCCTGTGGGCGGCCCGTTCGTTTAGGTTCACCGATTCGTTTGTCCGTACAGCGAGGGTGCAACGTGCATTGACATCGAATCGCTGCAATGTTAATTTATCTCGATTTAGTCCAATAAAACTGGAAACCGGAAATGCCACTCAATGTGTCAATGAAAAAGAAATATTCATCTCTGTTAATCGATTGTTCTGATTATGGCGATAAAAATAAAATTTTGGTTTAACATTTCGTGACAAAAAGACATGAAATTGTTCAATATCGACTATTTAAAAACGGTTTCAACATCAACGTATTTAAACAGTAATAATTCGTGGATTTAAATATTACAAAGTGCAAACATAAGAGGCAATTATTTTTTTAATATAATACGCCAATATTTGAAATATTCTTTCTGTAAATCTTATCCAATTCTGTTGATATGATAATCGAGGTAATCTTTGCAAATAATTTTCCGCAGCCTGAAAGAGTTGATTTTGGATCGTAATGGGATCAGAGAGCTGCCGCACGAGCTCGTGGAGCTGAAGAACTTGAGAAACGTTTCCTTGGCTGGAAATTGCCTCAGCAGTTTGCCGTCTTTTTTCAACATGCGAGCTCTCGCGCTAACGGTATGTCGAATACATTTTACGAAATTATTAAAGGATATTGTAATTTAAAATTCACGCGAAGACACCGTTACTCTGAACAGCCACGGAACAATGAGGCAACATTTCTTGCAATAGATGTAATTCCAGACTAATGAATCCTGCAATTATTCCGATTTATTAATTACAGAGGAAAGAATGATGTGCTAAACATGTGCTCTAGAAATCTAATCGGTAGGATTCCTGAGTTACTAAAGAAGTTTTATATTTCATTAAATAAAAACTATTGAATGATTTGGAAAGTTTATAGAGCAGCTTAAGAATGATTTGGAAAGTTCATAGAGAAACTTAAGAATGATTTTAAAGTCACGTGTTCTCATAGAATTATTCATTTCGTGAAATAATTTGTATGGATGATTTTTTCATATTTTATAAAAATCTAAGATATAGACTTTGACTTCCTTCATGGGCAAGTAACATTGTGACCTAAATATCCTAAAGACCTCTAATATATCCGCACAAATATCTATAACAAAAATTATTGTCGATTGATTTTAATAGGTAGTATATATATATATAAGTATTACTTTTTAAAGAATTTTCAAACTCACGCGATGAGTGATGACAAGTTTCCGTAATGCGAGTAAAGTAAGGAAAGTACTAAAAGATTTCTACAATGGTTCGCTAAAATGTATTCTACGATTGAGCTATCGATTAAAATCTCTTCATTACTAAACCACCTCCCCTGGTTTCAATATTTGCTATTACATATCATATATATTATATAATATATATATGTATAAAAGCTCAGAAATGATTATTATGTTTTAATTATAATTATGACCTCGCTTGCGCTAGGTCGTACAAAAATTTTATCTATAGACTTCATCAATTGTTCCCCTCCACGGAAATCTTTAGTAAAAGGCGAAAGATTTATACGTCATTGAAGGGAAACCAGAATGGTGAAACACGATTTCGGTTACCTTTATGTGCATATCTCAATACATTTTACCTTTGAGAAACACGATCAATTAGGTAGCCACCTAGCGGCCAACTAAGGTACCAGTGCATATTCAGGATCATTGATCATAAATCATGCACAATATGTCACCCCATACTAGTGCAATTGTATATTATGATATGATTATATTAAATTGCGATATACGTACAAAATTAAACCACATACTTATAATTCATAAAATGTTTTTCAATTTTATTTAAACACAATATTTATCGCTTTCTTTAATATTTAATACTCTTTATTATTTTCACATGTAGTACCTATAATTAATATTTTTAATATAAATATTTATGTTTTAATAAAATAAATGGTATACTTAAACAAAAAATTAAATTATTTAAAAATATAAATTATTTAAATATATTTAATCAAGTTACATTAAATTTTTATTGAATATTTTTAGGACGTTTTATCGAAGGCAGACCACAGCAAAGATTCCAAGGATGAAAAGCATAATCAGAATAATTTGTATAAAGTCAATCTACGAAATAATCAACTCAAAGGAAACATTATACTTGGAAATTACGGAGTAGGTATCCTCATAATGATAAATATGTAATTACGATATACGTAAAAGTCTTAGCCATAATGATTAATGAGCGTTACCATTTCTATTTCCTTTTTAATCAAGAATTTAACGCATCTAGACGTCAGTGAAAATAGCATTGAAAAATTGGACATCAGTGCTCTTCAAGAATTGAGGAGCGTTCGTTGCGCGCGAAATATTTTAACAGAACTGACGGTCTGCGGAAGAAATATCGTTTCTCTTATTGCTGGAAACAACAGTAAGACCTTTTTTATTCTCTTACCACATACGGATTATGAACGCAGAAAATAATTTTTATTTGAGGAAATCATTTGTTATCCTGCAGAATTAAAAAAGCTAACTATCGAGCCCGTACCTGTGAATCTTGAGCATCTAGACGTTTCCTAGTAAGTAAAAATGAAATAAGAATAATAATAAAATACTATCTTTGAAAATATAAAATTTTACTTTTAATGAAATTGTACAATATATTGTTATACCTATTGGGTTAAAATTATTATGATCAGAATAAATATATTTAAATATACATAGTTATAATTACATAAAGTATTCTGTATAACGATGTTACAAAAATACATTCTAGTATTTTATTTTAGCAACAATTTAGATGCACTTCCGGAATGGATACCAGATCTACCCTTATTGCGCGCTCTTTTTGCGTCTCACAACGCTTTAACAGCCCTCCCAGACAGACTGCTAACGCAGCCGTCAAGATTGGAAGTCCTCCACTTACCTCACAATAGACTACAAGCCCTTCCACCACCAAGGAAACCACTAAACATCGTTCACTTGACGCTGCAAGACAATGCATTAACTGCATTACCAACGAGTTTCTTCATCAACACCGAAAAGTACATGCATAGTCTTATTTGCTCAACGAATATACATACGAATAATATAATAATCTTTTTATATAGGATGAAGGTACTAAATCTGTCCAATAATCGACTGTCAGAACTTCCACACTTGGGAGAAGGGAACAAAAATCGTCATACTAATCATAATTTGGAGAAACTATATCTGACTGCAAATTGTTTAACAGACACGGCTTTGGACACTCTTGCGAAATTGACTTCTTTAAGGGTTCTTCATATAGCGTACAACACTTTGGACACGCTTCCAGAAAGGTATACATTACAAGCTTTCATTTTTTACAATATTTAATGTTTTATTTCAATTTGATATTAGAATCGAGTATTAAAAACATATCGATTTACAGCTGTATAGTCTCTTGGGCTGATTTAGAAGAATTAGTATTATCTGGAAATCGTCTTCAATATCTACCAGATAATGCGGCCAATTTACGGCATTTACGCGTGTTACGTGTCCACTCCAATCGGCTCCTAACTTGTCCGACATTTAATAAAACAACATCCTTAAAGGTAATTCCGATAATATACATCTTCTTATTGTTAGAATGAAATATTAGAAACGTTTTACATTAATTAAATGGTATTAATTAAATGGCAGGTATTAGATCTAGCTCATAATCAACTAGACAGGGTGAACATGGCTACTTTAGTGCCACCACAGCTTCAATTTCTTGACATATCCTGCAATTCGAGACTTCACGTCGACCCCAGACAATTCCAAGTATATAGATCTCAACGACCAATATCCTTGGTTGATGTATCTGGACAAAATAGACCGAGTCTACCTTCTCATCCTCATCAACAGGAAATGGTTTCCGCAGAAAGGGGATCCGAACAACCGTGGAGATTAGGTTTCTCAGAAACAGCAGGATCTAGAGAAAGGTGATATTTATTTCTTCGAACTTCGTTGGGTATTGGAGTGACGATTATTCTCAGTTAATTGAATATTAACTAATCTAAATTAGCTGTTCATCATGAATTGGTTGACCCTCTTTTTCTTTTATATAGAAACGACTATTAGGACTATTTTATTTCCCGATAATAATGTAATGAACACGTTGCATTACACTCTCATATACTGAAATAATGGAAACAAAAATTCTCCAAGTTTCAGATCTACAGTTAAATCGATACTCCCAAAAGCATAATCGCGTGGTTTGTATGCACAGATTATACGTATCGCAAGTTCGAATGCCATCCTTTTGTAACGTGGAGGGCCTATTCGGTATATTCGACGGCGGTTCGAACCAGGAAGCGCCAAGCGCACTCCAGGAAATGATCCCGCGTCTGTTACTGGAGGAGAGGACCGTACGAGAAACATCGAAAGAATACTTAAAATACACGTTACTGTCTGCCCATAGAGAGTTGAAGGAAAAGGGTCAGAAATATGGAATTGACGCGACTCTGGTGCACATTGTCAGAACTCAATCGCAACAAGCGTACCCAAAAACATCGACGAAATATTCATTGAAGGTAGCAACTTCAGGAGATGCAAAAGCGGTTCTCTGTAGAGCTGCTGGCCCTTTGACTTTGGCACCTCCCAAGAAAGTTCCTGTGAAAAATCAGTTAGGCAACGCGGCAATGTTTCCTCTGGTGGTTCCTGATCCCACGTTTGAAGAGGTAGATATAGAAGATGACGACGAATTTGTGATAATCGGCAATAGAAGATTGTGGGAGGTGCTGAGCGTTCAGGAAGCCGTTCGAGAAGCCAGGGCGGAAGCCAGTCCTGTTTTGGCCGCTAAAAGGCTTCAAGATCTGGCACAGGCCTATGGTGCAGAAGACAATTTGAGTATCGTAGTGGTGCGACTTACAGGACCTAATCAGGGTGATCTAGATCAATTGATGAGAGAGCTGAGACACGCGGTTGGAAAGAACAGAGGTCAAACGGAGGCAGGATGTCCTTGTCCTTGTTGCGTGCCACTGGCTGCTCATAAGCCACCGGGACCATGCTGCTGTCACGCGAACGAAGGCTATTATTTAAACGGCGTGTTGAAAAGCATAGTGAATAGGTGAGAAGTTCGTATGAAATTACGTAATAGCAATTCTAGAAAATGTTTCGCGGAAGTAGGCGAAGAGGAATTAGAGAAGATTACTGAAAAGATGACCTATACAGATAGTAACTGCAGTGCAGTTGCATTAGGACACTTTTCTAACAGAAAATATACATATGTAGACGTAAGTGGAAAGATTGAATGATTTTATAATGTGTAGGTCAAACAAAGCTCACAATGGATCTGGTAGATATTTTAAGAACCGTCGATCAACGCAGGAAAACGAAAGTCCGTCGTATAAAGATGACAGAAGTTCACCGAGTGGTCAATCTGATCAAGCTAGTGACAGTACTTTTAAATCAAGGCATCCTACTGGTAGAGTCTGGTCTGGAAGTGCCGCTTCCAGAGCCACGAACAAAGCTCGGCAAAGCGTTCTCGTGAAAGAAAATGGCACGAGAAAGGTAAGTAAATATTTTTATTTCTTCCATAGTGTGACTGATTATATATATAATAAAATATTACATAAAACTTGAAGGTATCCGCCTGTTTAACGGCTCAAGAGGACACGGTATCCGAGAGATCCGGTGCGCTAAGCGAGGAGCAATTCCGTTGCTGGGAATATATGTTGGAACAGAATACTCAGCTCTTGTTCGACAAGGAATTAGACACCCTATCAAGGACTCCCCTACGACGAGGTCAATCGAGATCCACGCCTCAATTAGCCGGTAATTTGCCTTTTCTATCAAAGAGATTTGGAAGTGCCAGGTCCTTTAATCCTTCCCTACCGAGGCCGCCCGTCGTTCGATTTGGTAGCGGAAGAAGATTACTAAACGGAGGTCCTAACGCGGCTTACTTTGGCAGCCTGCAGAGGTTGATGCCGTATAATCTCGAATACGATTTCGCCGTCATTCAGGAAAGAAACGGATTAGATTCGCTGGAACAGGACGCGACGAGGATGCAACAATATTGGGGAGTGGCTACGACCGAATTGTGATACGCGAGTTGAGCACAGTGTTGTTGCAATTGTGAAATTATATCGTGATGTTGAAAGGTATGTACGTACACGCGTTATCGTTATTTATGGCGGATATATGGCATTAGAAGATAGACTTATTTTTTAAGCAGAAATACGATAAATGAAAAGCGGCAATGATATGCGGCGAATTGATAATACTAGATGGTGATTTATGCAAGAGCTATTAAGCTTTAGCTGATCGTAACAATGTGGAAAATACTCGACAAAGATAACAATGTGAAAACTACTCGACAAAGAGATTTTTCGTTAAAAATTACAGGCTTATTTTATTTTCTGCTTATCTTGTGTACGTGAATTTTGGATACAGAACTTATTGGTATCGTTGTTATACATTTTAATCTGAATTTATTTCACAAGATAAATTATAACTCAAACTTTTTTATCATGTTTGTTGATATATACTCACTGCGTGAGCGATTCAAGTGATCAGTGGAGTTATTTATATTCAAGAATTGAACGAATTATCGCTAAAAATGCATATTGAAACTTCCATTTATACGATATACGACATGCGATATGTTTTGTACTGTCAAGCAGAAAAATAAAAGGTATTCATATTTGTACAGTCTTGTTGCCAAATATATGTTTATGAATTATAATGTATTTTTCTAAACATTACATAAATATAAAAAACGGTGGTTACGTGCACATTTGTTTCAACAAACATGTTTGTAACAAACGTGAATGAATATAAAATATGAAATATCATTACAAATTGTGAAAAGCGCATTAAGATAAGCTATCCTAAAGCAAACTGCAAGCTAAGTATTTACATGGGATACATATGTATGTATATAACTCTATCCAAGCAACAAATAGCGCGATCTCACACTGTTTGTACAAAGTATACGGTTACGTATTAGAACGAATTTGAAAAATCGCTCTCTTAAATATCCCATTTTTCCATTCTCATCCTAGACAGGCAATTCTGTGATTAAACATTACTTATCTCTATAAATCCATATTATATTAAACATGAAAAATTGTATAACTTGATTTTTTAAGTGCAACTTTGATTTGTGTAAGTGAATCAGATTCCTATAATGATTACGGTCAAGAATATTTTTATACAAATGAAAAATGTAGCGATTATTGTACCTGAAGCTACCAAATAAACGCCACAAACAACAAATTTGTTATAATATATCAAAATAATCTAATTAACATGAAAATATAATTACAAAATTTAAACTTATATAATCAA
Organism: Bombus terrestris; assembly: GCF_910591885.1. Taxonomy (NCBI): domain Eukaryota; kingdom Metazoa; phylum Arthropoda; class Insecta; order Hymenoptera; family Apidae; genus Bombus; species Bombus terrestris. Next base: position 18,974,013 of record NC_063271.1, on the reverse strand, counting down.
GATTCGTTGACCCGGAACAAGTACATTGCTTAGTTGACTTATATATTTTTTCATCAACTTATAATGATAAATTAACAATCTCAGTACCCCCAGACATCATCCCGTTATCTCTGTTTTCTCGTCAGCTAATGTTTTTTAATGGTGGCGTTGATAAGGCATTATCTTATTTGTCGACCAGCATTAAACTCTCTATTTCTCTATCGCAATAAAGTCTCTTTACCACATCAGAGAAGTATTACAAGTATAGAAACTTTCTTTCCTTCTTTGTCGTCTGGATAAACTTCAGATATTCAAGGTAAATACAGCTGACTTCTATTAAGATAAGCATGAGACTTTGATTAAGTACAAAAACCCGGATGAAAGGTTCTTTGAATGTGTAGACAATGGATTAACTCCTACTGTTTTTGATGAATATGCATATTACTATCGAATACCGTTATAAGTTAATGTTCAATCTCTTTAATTTGTAAAAATTGCGTGTAATACTGCAAACTACAGATAAATCATTAAAACCGCATTTTATTATTCTTGATAATGCGCCTCTCCTAATTAAATCTTCGCATCTTTAACAAAAAAACTCAGAAGCAGATAATACATTCGAAATTATTAATATTCAAATGGATAAATGTTCAATGTAAAATAGACATTAATTATTATTTTTGAAAAATGATTGAAATATGAAACTATAAATTTATAACTAGAAGTGTTTTTTCGGCCGTTCGCAGAGAGACGCGATCGCGAGGAAGCGCATCAACGGGAGTCGTAAATTCCCGTTACGATTAGACAATCAACGCCACGAACTGATCCATCCCCTATTTCGATTAGGATAATAGGGGTAGTGTATTTTCGACCAATTGCGGGGAAACGCAATCTCGAGGAAACACGTCAATGGGAGTCGTAAATTCCCGTTACGATTATAATAATCGACGCCGCGAATAGATCGATCCTCTGATTTCCATTGAGATAACAGGGGTAGTTGAGTTGGTATAACACTGCGATTAACAGGGTTATAAAATATATATTCCCCACAACTTTACACTGGTGAGTTTACGCCGTTGCTTAAGATACAGGTGACGATGAAAAGGATTACTCTTAGATAAGAGAATCCGTGTAGATGTTGACCGATCTGTTGAGTACGGGTAGATAGGTGGTCTTCGAAGATGTCTTGAGGTTGAGAGTATTCGAACTGAGATAGAACTGCTTGAATGTTCAGTTAATATAGACTCCCGATGATAGACTGTTCTGTAGTTATAAGAACAAGTTGACAAGACAAGAGGAATATAGGGACTGCTCTGTAGTTGAGAGCATCAGTTGACTGTTCTGTAGGTTCGAGAACAAGTATAGGTGAGCTTCCTGATGCCGTAGGAGCCCCGTAGGAGCCGTAGGAGCCGTAGGAGCTCCGTAGGAGCTCCGTAGGAACAGTGAATTTCGTTCTTGTGTGATTACGGAGGAAAGCTTGGTAAAGGTGTGCCCTTTGAACGAAGAACGCAGATTCGTTGCTCACATTTTCAGTTAGGAAAGTGAGAGCAACGATCCGCGATGCCGATTGGTTATGACCAATGTTAAGAATGAAGATAGGAGGAAGAAGCCTCCTATCAACGTGGTTCATGGGCGACATTATTTATGAGAAAAACCAGCTTTTCCGTTAGGCAACTATTCGGTTTTTCCCATTAGGTGCTTTCCCAACTACCTGCTTTCTCCGTAATTTGTAAGAACGTACAATAGACCTAAGGACTGTTTTATGTACCAGCTATAAACCGAAAATACTTGCATGGTTAAAGGTTCTTGCAAGCTAATAAGACTCGGTTCATAGTGGGGCCTTAGGTTTATTGAGAGTTTCTCTAACGGTGCTTGGGCCTTGTCGGTCAGACAATGAAGGACGTCGCACGGACCTTTTCACGCGACGTAACAGGTAGTTTAATGAGTATAATGATTAACAGTTCAAAGATAGTATATATTTCCAACAACTTTGTAGGAAAGATAGTTACGCTGGTGAGTAAGGTATAAGTTAAATAGGTGAACGATTGAGGGGTGAAAATCTGGTAAAGACATGGAAAAACCTCTTGACTTGAAGATGTTTTATACCACTTAACGGCCTTGACGGTAAATCAAAAAGTCTCGTTTTATGACAGTCCCTTAGGATTATTGCGATCCGCTTAATTCTATGTGCACAGCTCGAACGTAAAGAGTCACCAGACGTAACAAGAAGAGTTCTTCGAAGAAAGACGTATAATAAAATTTATCATAATTTAAATCAATCCATTCTCATACCAAAATTTCAAGGTCTGATATTCATAATTATTCCTCATTAATTATATACTTTTCATCATAAAATTTTATGTTTTAATAAAATTAGCGATTTCTGTACAATTCCTTATTTGTATTTCTGCCACACCTCCGAACTAAATAAAATTGCTCCATATTTTTGAATCGTTAAGTAATTATATTGATACGAGCTCAATCTCTAGTGTTCCTTTATCTACGATATAAGTTGGTAACATCTATTTCACGATCGCGAGCAGTATTCGTGATAAGATTATTGAAAAGCTAACAAGTTTTAGGAAGTAAATAATCTTCGTATTGTAATATAGCTAATCTTTAATTTAAATTCGATCAAATCTTATAATATTTGCCTCCTGAAAACATTAGATATTATTTAAATATTTTAATTTAAAAAAAATTAAATTGGCTTAAAAACTAACAAATAAATCTGAATTAAAAGCTAAAAGATTTCTTTTCTTTGACTGAAAATAACATTATTTATTACAGTTGTTTATTATGCACTTTACTACGTTCGCTCCAACACGTCACATATTAATGACGTTCCATTCTTTATGGTAAATGGACGTTACACATACGTGACAGTAATAAGTTAATATTCTGCAATTACAGTATTTATATGTATATAGCATTACGTATACAAAATATATCATTTCAAATATTAACTTGACCTCTTTTTTCCATTTAGTTTACTCATTTAAAATTATCATATAGATAACATGGACATTTCCTAAAACAAGAATTCAAATTTTAACAAACAAAATTACCGTCAACACTATATTGCAAAATTTCTAATGACGAAACCAAACACTCACATTTTATGTAAGGAAGTCATGTATGAAGCAATTCGCATACAAATGACGTCTCTAAACATGACAAACATATTGTTTACAAGTTCGATAAAGTATTTGTTGGATGAGAAACGCCTACAATAATCATGAATAATGTAGCAATAGCATCTATTTACCAATATAATCATGATATGGTTCACTGCATCATAGATGCAACTAAAACTCCATTAATTGAATGCGTATGAATTCATTAATTAGAAAATAATAGGAATGTAAAAAATGATTATTCTTGATAAGTATGTAAGTATATAAAAATCGAAAATTGGTTGTGAAAGATGTACTTCAAATTATATAAACACTTAAACAATCGGAAATCCTGTGATTAGATAGAAAAAAGTATGATTTTATGTAGTGTATTATATATCAATTTATTTTTGTAAATTTTTATACATTATAAATAAAGTTTATATAAAACAGAATACAAAATAATAATAGTCATTTCTTTCTAATTTCCTCATCTTTGAATTAGTTTACCTACTAATTTTGATTGTACAAATTAAATGATTCCCTATATCAAGGTTATAGATTTATAAAATACTTTTTGATCGTTAATTATCAGTGGTGAGTATTTTTCCGACGAACACTTTACATAATGTTAAGTACAAGTACAATTGCACTTGCATAAATAAAGTTCAATTATTTCAGAAGAAATAGCTATATAATAATTAACATTTCGTTGCTTATTTATCTCATTTTATTCTTAATAAAATATTTCTTTACAAAGAAATGATAATTCTACAAATATCCCATTCTAAACATTTTTTTAATATGATATATTCTTCTGAAAATGTTCGTTCATTCCTTCATTAATGCAATACACTAACACTAATGCATTAAAGTTGTAAATAAAAAATGTATTATGCATTAATAGTTCTCCCTACTTTACACATTAATGTAGAATAAATTACAATCAATTTGAATAAAAATTGCAATTCTTCATACAATGGATACGATAGTTAGAATATAAAATTATACAAAATATAAAATATAGATATAATATATTAAAATAAATGAAATAAAATATATAAAATAAAATATATGAAAATATATTAAAATAAAATATATGAAAGTATAAAAAATATAAAATAAAGTCCAAAATATAGTGCGCGTGTACTACAAAAATCGTGTGACACGTCCATACATCATATATACATATGTATACACGAGCCTGTATACATAGATGTTGACCATATCGGAGAGTCACGTGCGTAGGTATACAAGAGGAGAAGAAAAGTGGGGGTTTGTAGGGTTTGCATAACCTGATTGAAATCCGACTCCAACAGTCAGTAGTATTTCAACGACGGTAAAGGTTGTCTGTTGTGTTTAGGCAAATCGTTGTGTCTTTCTCTCTTTTTTTTGTCTTTTTGTCTTTGTTACACGCTTATAATTGCGTTCGTAACATTTGTAGGAATTTTATCATCGCGATGTGCGCACACGTTATATATTCATCTGTGAAACACTGTGTGACTACTTTTTGTAGTTAGTTCACTTGCTATGATAGCCACCAGAAGAAAAGCTTGATACAGAGCACGTGACAAAACTTCGTGAGTACCAATGATGCATCATTACACTTTATTACCGTTAACAATATCGTTACGGAAATGTTTTCCGGTCATTTGGTTTTTGATACGTGACAGACCGTGTGATTGCGTCAACTTATCTTCAAGGTGTGTTCCAAAAAGCTAACCCCGCCGATTAACCGTTCACATGTTCCGTTCGTACATTAAAGTAAAAATTCAAGTTATTTCCTACCGACTGTAAGCGGCAAATTGATTCCTATTTATCACGTGTTGTAATTGGCGACATTTAGAGTCGTGAAACTCACTCTTAGTTAGACTCTGATCGTGAAATGAAAACCGATCCGTGATGTGTACGAACAAATCCATAGTTTATCGAACGTTAACGATAAATTCTCGAATCGATCGCTCGACTGATGTACATATTTCCCTACTGCCTATCAGTTTTCAACCTAACTGATTTGATCTTTATTAGATTGATTCTGTTCGTCACTACGAAACCATACGTGAAACCGTACAATGAAATCACATGAATCCTTTTACAATAAATTGAAAGTTCGCAGTCGATGAGTCAATGTGACATGTCGATTTATCATTGTAAAAATTTACAATTATATCATATACATACATTGTCTAAACGAGAATAATCTTAATTTACTTTTAATAAATTCTTCGTCTATGTCATATTTAAAGGACGTATTCGCCGTTTTTACGCAGTTTTTGATGAAATTGCCTCAAGATTTCGTTGAAAAATAGCAACTAAAATGAGTGTTACCAAAGAAATACGGCTGAATGTTTTACATTGCTCAACCTGACATAATAATTCGAGGAATAGAAATACACTAATACAAGCTAAAATCTTCCGGAACTTCGCAAGATTTCACGAATAAAAATGAAATTGTCGATTTTGTGGCTCATCGAACAATGCGTAACAATAATAATTTTATAAACAATTCTACTTCTATATCAAACGAATTAAACAATAATTTGGTTGGTTCAGTTAATTAAATGTCGCGACAAATAAGTGATGTAACTATGGATTTTATAATGACGATTGAGAAATAAATCAATCTTTTTATGGACTTTGAACCTTACAACACATTCTCTTTTTATTTCTAGTTAAACAAGAATTGTTTTGTTAAACGACTTTCCTTACTACTCTAGGTATAATTGCAAGTAATTGTCACAAATAACTTTTTCAGCTTTTATGTTTACATTAATTTCGTATAATTTTTCATAATTTCCCTGCTAACTGTGGAATGACGTACGTCGTGCTAAGAGAATGTGCAATTTCATGACGTGCAAATATTGCACAAGAGCGACTAGCGTTATATGCTATACAGAAAAACTTTCAAATCGAATTAACAATGTCACGCGCGCTTTATCCTCTAACCTTAAAACATGGCGATCCAAGAAAAATCATGAACAGATGGCGTTTTAGTATCCCTAGGAAATGTATATATCTTTTAATACAAAGATGTTTATAATATAATGATAATAGTAATAACACACAATACAAAAGTAATAATATATATAATTTATTAAATTATAAATAGTTAATGAAATATTTTCAAAAAAAAAAGAAACTTTTCAGTTAAGAAAATATTAATGTTACAAATAATAATAATGAGTATAGTTTAAAATATACATATAATTTATTAATTAATGAATAACTGTTTGGTTAGATGTGACAATGATTGCTTGTAATTTTGATCTTCCACTGAATAATTGATATTGAATGTTTAAGTCGATCACGATAGTTATAAATCATGCAATGAAATAGTAGCCTGAGAAAAAAATATTTTGAGTATTCGTTTGTGAAACATTATTTGTGAAGTGTTATTTGTAGAAAAAGAAATGGAGTGTTTTTTTATTTAGACGCTAATTACATGCAACAATAGCAAAGTAATGAAAAAATGGATGTATAAACGATTACGAGTACAGTGTATTTGTGTCAATGGTAATAGAACAATGGCATCGGAATAATTGCATGTTTAGTTTTGTTTCTTTAAGCGGCCTTTTTTACATCTTTGTTAAGTGTGCACCAGTATATATATCTATGATTCGAACAGATCGATAAGTAACTTAGCATGACTTTCACAACGCTTGATCATTACTCTGTCTAATATGAACTATATGATGGGAAAGTAAATGAAAATAAATTTTCAGATACACAACTAAAATTTTTTGTTTGCTGAAAACAAGCAGTGAAATGAATCCTTTTTGTAGAATCGTAAAACGTAAAATATTTAAACACTAATCGCTAAAAACCTTGACAAAAAATCGAACAAAGCTATACAGGGTAATACTGAAATAATTGATCAAGCACATGCTATCGTTCTATTAACTATAAAAATATATAGAACTTCTATCCTTAACTACATATATAATTTTCATTATTTTCTTTTTATTTTTAGTTTTCTTTATATGATATTCTTTTATCTTGAATTATATTTTGAATTCAATGATCAACAATCAACAGTATTAAAGAAACATTGAACTGTGTCCAAATAATAGACGTTATACATATCCAGTTTAAATTCTATTTCAGAATACTTATTTTTAAAAAATTGGCGCTTTGCAGCCAAATACGTAGATTTCTATACAGGACACTTGAATTATTAAATATTCGCAATTTCTCTTAAAGCTTCTTCTGTTGAAATACATAAACGTAATAAAATATATCAAAACCATAATTTACAGAATTCAAGAAAGTTATTTTTGAAACTGAAAATCATTTTAAAGACAAATATTTTTATCCAATGGAACGACATTGCAAATATTCTAGATTATTTTTGTCGCTCTCGACCTTGTGAGACCTTGAACATTTATTGTTTTTTATGTCGTTGAACTCATGTCAAGAATTATTTGTATACAAATAATAAAAATATGTTAATTAATTAATATATAAATGATGATAATTCAAACATCTAATTTTGAGAAAACTAAAATCGTAACAAAACAAAGTAGAGAGAAAAATGACATCTGATAAATGTTTATAGCTATGTATTTATACATTTATCTAAATACGTAATAATATCCGACATCGTAATGTTCCTTTATACCGCAAAAAGTAAAAGCATTCTTAAAAACCAGCATAATAGTATAATGTTTCAACGATACACTTCTGTCAAATAAATATAAATTACTGTGAAAGATATGACTTAAATAATTCTTAAAAAATATTCTTTTAGTTGGACATCTTTTAAGCAAAAATGTTTTCACAAATAGATTTACATTCTGTGAATTCACTTTTTCTTGGAAGTTGAAGTAAGGTAGCATTATTATCATACGTATAGTCGAGAGTTTATACATGATTTATCAGCTGAACAATAAATAAATCTCAAACTTTCATATACCATAAATTAATAAACACATAAAGAACATATTGCTTAAATTAAATTGTAATTCTTGTATCATAAAAATGGATGGCGTCCCACGATAGTTCATTTTTAGATTCCGTAAAAATAATCCTCCCAGAAAATACAATATTCATAAAATTAAAAAATATATACATTATATGTCAAATTAATTATGAGTAATGTTATAAGAGAAATGTTAAATTTAATATCATAGAATACGTTTAATAGGTATAATGCAAATACCTTTGAGGAAGGAATGATATTGATTTCTTCATTTATACCAATACATTACTGCGTCACAAGCAATCGAACCTTAAATTTTATTGAAAGAATCTTTAAAAAAGAAGTTGCGCAATTATATTTTCTTAAATATTTTTTGTTAAGACAATTTCTTGCAACTCATCAAATTACGTTGGCCTTAAAAAATACACATCGCACGTGCAAAAGTGTTGGCAAGTAGAAATTCTAAGTATAAATGCTCGCAAGTTGGGATCCAGATTTTCCTGGTTACGTAAAATATAAATTTTAAAAGATACCTGTGTTTTTTAATGACTATATATGATTTTTAATGTAATATATATAACATTTTAATAATATAAACTGAAAAATATGAATATTTCATAAGAGATGTGTAGATATTAACATTAATGTGTAGATTAAATTTTGTATATTAAATATGAAAATGATCGATATTATCCATATAGCATAAATCAAATATATTTATCAGATTAATATTATATTAATCAAAAATTCAAGATTTAATAGCTAAACAAATAGAAACGCTATCTACTGCTTACTTGTTGCAAAAGTGATATCAGAGTAAAATATACTTCCTCTTAACTATAATTAATTTCAAAGTATTGTAGCAGACAGTTTTGCCAGAATTAAGGATATTATAAATTTTTAATCTTTTTAGAATATAGATTCTATTTATATCTAAACGAAAAATTTTTAAAACATTCGTTTTAAGAAATGTATACTTTGTCCACGAAATTTATTTATAGCTATAATTGTAGGTAATTTATAATTACAAATAGCAAATATTAGGTCATCCCATAAGTTCGTTCCGTTTTTCGAGCGGTTATATATGTTAAGATCGTTTACATACCTTTCAGTTTCATGAAAAAATGTAATCCCCCTCTCGTTGTACAACTTCTTCCCATTTTTCAAGTGCATTGGTCCCTTATCGCCGTATGTTTATACATCGACACATGAAATGTATACACAAAAGTCGGCACGAACTTATGGGATGACCTAATAAATCAAAGAAAAGAAAAGGAACGATGTTGCGTATATACTTTCTTCACTTATCAGTTGAAGTTCCAAAATAACAGATATGAAAAGAATGTAGTTTTCTGATATATAAGACATATTAGCTATTAGCCATGAAGAAATTTTGCTATTAAAAAGCAAATAGAACAATAAATTTCAGGGAAAAATTAAATTCTTTTATAATCATAATTTCTTATTCTTATTCCACCAAGTCGCAAGTCAAATCACGAATATATTTCATAATCGTCAGGAACATATTCTAAGTTATTTAGAACCAACAAATTGCAATTCTTAACGATTTGATAACAAATGACTCTATCTTTATACGATTCTTAAATTTATATACTACTATATGACGCCTATACACCTTTCACGTTTTAATAGTCAAACTCGAAGCCGAATCAGGTCTGGCATTGGATGACTATTACATTTTCTAATATGGTGCAGTGTTACATCTGTTTCTAAGGTGTAATCTAAGATGTAATCCAAGAAACATATGATTTAGCAAAAATATGTTCTATTAACACGTTTTTAAAAACGTTAAAACGTAGCGTGATATCTTTAATACACAGATATGTTCATATTATTGTTCTTATATTTATATTGCAATGTAAATTGTCACATTTTTATTATTTTAAATAAAATAATTAAAAAAACTAAACATTGTATAGACAAAAATGGTAATTAAAAATATTTAATTCAAATATTTAAAAAAATCAGAAGAACATTCTAATGTTTGAAACACATATTGGAAACCAAATAGAAACGGTAATGATTGTGCTTGATTCATATACATATAGCTACCAGTTGTAATTAATTGAATGTTCTTATTATATACAGTTGCGAAAAGATAAGTAGTTATAGTATTGGCACATCATTTTGCATTGAGTAGTTTCCTCTTTTAATGCGTCGTTACTCTTATTCTAGTTCCCCTATGGTCGATTTTTTTTAACGAGTGTTTTCCTGTTGTCACTACTACCCTTCTTCCAATCGAATGTGTTAAAATTTTTGTCATATCTATATCTACTCATGAGAAAACAAAAGGAAATAAAAGAATAAAAAGAGATATATACTTATTATTATACCAAATAGAAAAGACAGTAGAACCTTAAATGCTGCTGTATGATTTTCGTCTATCCCTACACATATATCGATACCTCCAGCTAAGGTAACGAAATTATGTAGCGCATTTTATAGGTATTGTCCTCAATAGTATGTATATCGTTCAAAATTGATGTGTGCAAATTATTGCATTTAGCGATGGAAATGTAACATTCTGATAGAAAGTCTTTGAAAGTTGAACATTGATTTATTGCATACCGTGTATGGCAATAACGGAAGTTCTTAAGTGAATGTGAAAGAGACGTCGAAAATTTTACGAGTAATGGAGATGAACTGGTACGACATCGAAACTCAAATGTTATTTTTTTATACAACGATCCGTATCGAAATAGTTTATTAAAAAATTTCTATTTTCGGAATATTGTACAAAAGTATAGATAGAAGAAAAATAATATAAAAAATTACTTTTACTCGATAAATATATCGTTTATTGTATTCGCCACAGTATGGCGGACAGGAAGTAACTACTCGAAATTTTGTGAAACATCAGTTAAATAAGGATATCTATATATTTGCATCGTATAAAATATTTTTGACTTACTAAGAAGTACAGTTAGTAATATTACTACTAATGCATATGTATTTTTAAATAAGATTGGTATATAATAAATTTCTCAAAGCACAATAAATTTAATCAATTTGAATTGGAGGTTCTACTGAGCCATCGTTGTCGTCACTTCCATGTTCACGGCGTTGCCAAATCGACCATTACTTCATTCGTGCAAGAAAAACTACTGCGGTGTAAGGTGTAGTGCTGCACTCGTGTAAGTCGTTTCGTGTCAGTTAAAATAGTTGTGCTGTGCTGTGAAGAGACGAATTATGACAAATTCGTTAAAAAATATAGAGCGATTGCCTTGGGCATTCGTCAAATAACACGCATTCTTGTACGAGGTGAATACCAGGCTGCCAATCAAACTTTACGAGTAAAACCCACCGAAATTTTTCGATATAATAGGTAAACTAACAATTTTCAGAAATGATACCGTTTAATATCCAAAATCAATTCGAAACAGAGATTGAGTATCTTCACATTTTTCTCACTAACCAAATTCTTTTCTATTTTTTCCTCGTTTCCGACATGTTTGAAAGCTGTTTTCAAACTTTCTTACATCAGTGTATTTCCATATAAGTAGTTTTCCTATTAAAATTACGAAAATATCTGTATTATCGTGATTTGACAACGACTTAGAAGGTTTGCTTTATTCATTATACGAAACTCACATATGACATGACACAGAAATTATTTCACATTTGCTAATATTTATATACTATTAACACATGTGCTTTCCAGATTCAATATTGCATTTATTATTGAATAATCTGGAAATTGTTCCCTTCATTACTGAAAAAAGAGTGCTGGATGTTTCGCTTTTGTTTCATGTATTGGTGTGTGCTGGTGCGGTTTTTATATTATATTTTATCGCATTGCACTGTACTATGCTATATTTTACTAGCGCAAAATGTATTAGTGTATTTATGATGTTGCAATAATCTACTATTGTTATGTATTAATACAAAGGGAATTATCTTGCAAACAATTTCGTAAAATATCAGAAATCTACAACTGCTTTAAAAATATGCAAAACGTAAAATTATCTTTTATTTTCGTTCCCAAACTATATTTTATAAAACTTATTCTATATAAAGTTACGTTATTTATGAAAAAATTTCTGCATTAAAAAAGAATTCTAGATATATGGTAGTCAAATTATTCTTAATAGTTAATCACAAAATGATATATTTTAAATTTATTTCTTTAAGCTCTCTTTTCCTGCTTTCACTTTTGAAGGTTGTTCACCATTGAATAACACAGTGTTTTATCTTATATATTATAATTTGTTTTAATATTATCATGTTTAAATCTTCCCAGTAAATATAACATTAATAACATTTTAATAAAATCTATAAACTCTAAATAAATAAATAAAATGATTTAAACATATTAAAAATATGTATATTTGTGGAGCAAATAATATACATATATACATACAATACATACATGAAATATACATATATCAAAGATCTGAAAACTTTGTTCTAAAAAATGTATAAAAATCCAATATTTTTCATATTTGGGATTTAATTTAACAATTGTATACATAATCATTTGAGTGTTCTTTTAAAATTTTGATAATGCTTACTAGATTCCAAAAATTATTTACATTGATCAAAAAGTGATAAAACTATATTAAGTAATATCCTACATATTAAATATAAAGAATAATTCTTAATATATTATTTTCGATAATAATATATATTATAAAAGGAATTTACAGAAATCGATTTTTATAAAAATTGTATCTATCTAATAATTATCCCATTTGATTGCTATTCTAAAATCTTCTTTACAATAAGACCCTTATTACAGAAAATTAGCTGATGTGAATTGAACACACCTTGAAACACAGAGAATTGAAAGAGAAAAACAGTGACAAAAAGAAAACATAGTAATATGCAGCGGATATGGTTTATAGAGAACAAAGAGGGGGTGCAATACAAGCAGCAAGAGGTACCACGTGAGACTAACTTCATCGAGGTGGCAACTGAACATACATCAGACATGAGGGGATCTAAAAGGGACTGGATTTTTAGAGTCCAGGTAATTAGTACTGATATTAGTATTGTTACTCGTTAAACCAATAGTTTTAGAATAACTTCAATTATCTTTAATTTTAATCAGGTACATAAATTAGAAAAGAGTGAAGTCTTATATGTAGTGGGTAATTTGCCTGAACTGGGTGCTTGGAATCACAACCAGGCAATTCAATTGTCACAAGAACATGGCAGTCGGGATTCTCCAACAATTTTTGATAACAACAGTAGTGGAGACTTTTATAGTGATGATATACATGACAATGCTGGAGATAATTCATTTGGTGATGTAGATGATGAGTAAGTAAAGATAAACATTTAGATATTCATGATGATTTATACTATTTTATTTTTCATGTACTTTACTTAAAATATAATAAATGAAATTTGTAAATTTCAGAGGTGGACAAATATTTTCGCAAAAGGTTGCACTTCCCATCGATGCTGATGTAGAGTTTCGATATTTTGTTGCAGTCATCTGTCAATCTAATGGTACTAAAAATTCGGCCAAAACTCTTATCATTCGTAGATGGGAAACTCATATGACACCACGCTTTATCAAAAAGAACAGTATGTAATCAAGTATATTTTATATAGATTAATTAATTAAAAAATTATATTTTTATTATAAATTGCAACATTAAGTAAAAGAATTTGTTACAGCATCTAGCAATTTTACTAGTGACACATTGCCAGATCCGGATAAATTCGGTTATTACAACGGCTACTGTAAAATTGAACGGGGCTGGTTGACCGATGAAACTGTGATACAATTTAAGCTTTTTAATAATCCAATTAAATTATGGAAGAATAGACTACAAAATAGGAAAGTACACATTAAGGTGTGTTTTAAAATTACATATTTGTATATTAATATTTAAAAATTGAGAATTAGAACAAATTTTTTTTAATTTAGATGACACCTGTAAATCTAGTTAGGCACAGTTCCTTAGAATTGCAACAATTTGGTGGCGATTGTGTAGATGATAGTCTTTCTATGGATACACAAGATGTTGTTGATCAACCTGCCTTTAGTATTACAGAAATTGCGGTATGCATAATTCTACTACGTTTTCTTTATAAAAATCAATGATTATCATATTTATTTTTATGATAATATATTCTTGTTATAATTTTAGGCAATGAATGATGAAGAAGCTTGTTTCAAGATACAGGAGCAATTTGGTCGAGCTTATAATGAAGACGAATTTGTTATCTTCAATGTCGCGGTTCGATATCCTGAAACTATCGTAAGTAATCATATGAAGTGCCTCATCAAGAAATCATAGTAAATACACAACTGAATGAATAACCATTGGTTGGTATTTATTGCTTGCATTACTTATAATTTGTATGACATTGTATTATGTACATAGGGTAGATCTCCAATACTTATTTCAAACCAGCCTATTCGTCGTGGATAGGTCTACAGATGGAGACATCGAAGGCATTGTCTTCAGTAATATATAAGCTAACTGTAAAAACATACAAACAATCAAAGAACAAAATATGTCTTCTTTTGATTTGACATCTTAATTTTAATGACAAAAGTACATCTTTATTAAGTGGCAGATAAATAATGAATGAGAAAGATTAATAAAAGTTGTAGATGTGGCAGAGCAATAAATTACGAACTAGTGGTAATTCATATAAAAAATTCGACACACTAAAGATACGCATTGACCATACCATGTGAGTTTTCAGTAGACCACGAGTAGGCCGGCCACGTCTTCTCTCGCGACTTGTTCAAATTACTTGGTAAAAGATAATTAAACTTGTTCAGCAGCTATTGCCCTCCTTGGAAACCAGAAGCGATGTCACGCGCACTGGCCTGGAACGAAGACAACCGTCAGCTTTGTACAAAGCAAGACCTCTGGTGCAAATGATGATGCTAACATGCAATCTGATGTATCGATGCTAAAGCATCGTCTACCACTTTACATCTGTGTCACATGACATCACACAGAGATATGATGGTCTTGATTGTCGTTCGCCCTACCGCACCTATCCTTAGGCTAATCTCTCGTAAATCGCAAAATTTTTTAAAGCGCATTGCATTATCATAGTCTAAAATATCGGACTTTGACAATATTTATCATGTAAATTATGCATTCTATTCGTTGTATGAAATCGGTTTACGTGAGTTGTAGTCATCCTAAAAAACCCCAAGAATTTAGAGATGTCAACGCTGTCACACCTCATATCCATCTGTGTGCGTCGAAAATGGTGAGGCTCCCATCACTCCTATATCCTTTTAGTGTACTACTAATATTTTCTAGCTCTGACCAACTCTACTGTACCGTACGTGACACCGCTGCGCGGCCAATACCAGACTAAGCTGTCAGAATCTTCTGAATCTGAATTACAAACCTTGCAGACTTGATATCGAAATTTAATAATGAATGATCGGCAGGTGTTGCGGGATACGCGTCATCAGGCAGAGTACAGCATTTGGCAATTATTGGTCTGGTTCATTGCTAGATTATGTAGGAAATAAATTATCGCCCTTTGTTTTATCATTCACTAGTAATTTGTTGCTTTTGCCTACAAATTATTTGAATCTGCCAAAAAAGTAACAGAATTTTGTGGAAAAGCAAAAGATGTACACATGTCTTTAATGATATAGTTTAATTCCTACGATTTTTAGTGGTCAAGGATCTTTAATAATTTGCCATAAAATTTTACCACATTTCATTAGAATCTCTAATTTACTTGTTTCTCAGATTAGAGATACATATTCACAAGAAAAGTTTTTTCATATTTCCTTGATCATTGGAGTTAATTAATATTGAGGCAAGCTCTATAATGGATGAGCAAAAAATGTTGATGCAAGCATTTGGTGTTGTTATAAATAGTAGTATTTATCCATGTATGTTAAGTAAATTGTTTTTCCAGGCATACTTAGTGGACTACTACGTGTACAGCTCAAGATGTTTTCCAGGAGAACCACCAAGTCATATCGGTTTCAGCTACATCTTGCCTAGCACATTACAGTCCAGTGTTGGGCTTCTAACAGTACCAATTACAAGCACAAAACATAGACCAATTGGTATAGTATTATCTTTTTTATCTTTTAGTATTGAATATTATTGATAATTGCTATACATATATTTTTTTAGGGCAACTTACAGTGGAATATGTTGTAATAAAATCAATTCCGGATTATCCATGGGATATGAATATTTCATATGCAAAACATTGGGAACAACGGTGGTCTGGCTTGGATGTAGGACACAGAGGATTGGGTACATCCTTTCAAACAGAGAAGTATGTTAATATCTTTAAAGTTATTAAAAAGATAACATTTTTTAGAAATTATTTAGATGAGCTGAAGTTTATATTATTTATTTTATTTATTGTTGCTTAATCCGTGCCTTTCGGCTTTGGACGAACTTTCGGTTTTACATCTTTTATGTCTAATTCTTTTCTTATATATCTACCTCCCCTCTTTTCCACTGTATTCTATTGCACTCCCTTAGTTATTCTATTCTCTAAAAACTAAAACTAGGAACTACAAATTAATCATTAATGACTAAAAAATTATTGCAACTTTGTGCTTTAGTCTTCTTGCTTTGCATCCTTCCTGTCGTTTGCCCTTCTGTTTTCTATTATTGCTTTAAGTTCTGCTAAACCTTCTCCCGTCTCATTTAATACTTTTCCTATGTCCTTTGGTCCTCCCGTTATTTCACATTCTTCTATTACATGTCTCTGGTCTTCTTCATTCCTTTTACATAATCTGCATCTTTTTTCTCCCTCTTCCTTCCAGTATTCCCTTGCTTTGATCTCGTTTCCACATCTGAATCTTGTCAGTATTCTTCTGTCTTTCCACTTCATCCTCCCTTCTAGGTACTTTGGTAATTTTTCTTTGGCTATATTTCCATAGTGTATATTATATTTGGATTCCCTTATCCTTTTTCCCCTCTCTTCTGCTTCTCTCTTTCTTCTTTCCTCTATAATCTGATCTGCTGTCATCTTTTCTTGCTCATCTCTTGCTTCTGTCTACATCCCTCGCTTTCTCGCCTCTTCTAGTCTCTTCTTTCTCTTTCTTGCTCTTTTCCCTTCATGGCCATTTCCCCAGTTTCTCTCTCTTTCCTTTATACAATCCTTTACTAATTCCTTTCTTGATTCTAGGACTTTCTTCTCATATCTTGCTGTTCTTTTTAATGCTTTTTCTTTTATTTCTATTATCTTGCATTCTTCTATTAATATGTAATTTGGTGTTGTCATATCTAAGCCTAGAGCTGAAGTTTATATATTGCAATTTATTTATAGCTGTGCTAATGTACGTGAAAATACAATAGCTTCTTTAAAGACTGCATCATATCATGGAGCTGATATGGTTGAATTTGATGTCCAACTGTCTAAAGACCATATACCAGTTATTTACCACGATTTCTATGTATCTATTTCATTAAAACGCAAGAAACAAATAGAAGCTATGGATATGTTGGAAATACCTGTTAAGGACCTTACATTGGAGCAGTTACATCTGTTGAAGGTAATTTTCATGAATATGTAACTACTTTGATTCTATATATATTTCGACTTGAATAATTTATGCTATTTTCTCTGACATCATATACGTAGTTTCACTTTTACAGTTATTTACAGATTTTAATATTTTAATGGATTTTATTTTTTTATTTTATTATAAACCATACACAATTCAACAACATGAAGAACTTTTTAAAAACCTTATTTACACTTAATTTGTTAACAACTAATACACGAATAATATAAACTAAATAATTAACATTGTGTGTACAAAAAATAAGTAAGAATATTATAGCATTAACTTCATTAATTATTAAGGAATGTTAATAATAAGTCACTATATATTTTTAATTACATAATCAATTAGAAAGTTAATAAAGTGCATTTAATATAATTTCTCATCTACCATTAATCACATAGAATGCGGCTTATTAAAACTGCTACGCGTATTAATAACTTGCTTTTTATGTCCTTTTTTGTATTAAAGGAGAAATCAGTTACTTCAGGGATTGTATCGTATGTAGATACACAGACATGCAATCATGAATTTATAGGTGTAACATACCTATTCGTACTTTTCTCTTTTTAATATTCAACAGGATTTTTATTACCCGTGGTGGGACTCGTTGGGTAAGGTGCTGTATTTCGTTGATAAAGCTGAGCAGGGGGTTAACCAACTGGTGAGCTTTCATACCGCTTGCGCCGCCTAACTCGTCGCCAAAATATATAACAAATTAGTTATTTTAAAAAACTCGATGCATGCCTGTTTAAAATTTATTCTAAAACCAACTAAAATTAATTTTTAATACCACATCATTGTACCACAATATCGTACATTTTATGCTTGGATTAAAAGCTTAATCTTGATACTATAAGACATCAAAGTATGTAAATTCAATGGAAAAATATTTTTTACCTATTATGTAATATCACCAAATGATCTTTTTGCAAAAATGCTTTAAAAATCTTAAAGATCATTTTTTAATAATCTTTCACCAGTTTCATTCCCCTCTGACTGTGCGTATTTGCCTCCGCACGGGGGCGCGAACTTGTTCATCGAAAATATGTATAAAAAATCACATTATCACAGCATGTAGATAATATCATGCCTTCCATGATATTATATATTTACTATATTCACATGACTCCAGAGTGTTTGCTTTTATTTGGCTTCAAAAAAGTCTCTTACATCAAACATTGTACTACTTTTACCAATTTTTTATGATCTAACAGAGTTACGTTGATGAAGTGCTTTATTTTATAAATCCTTTACAAAATAAAATTTTCTTACAGGTTTATCATGTGGCTGAAGGTCGAGAAAAGAATCCAAAATTTTTTGATGAGGATTTAGAAGATCATCAGCCTTTTCCAACGCTTCAGACCGTATTACAAGAATTAGAACAACATGTCGGATGTAATATTGAAATTAAATGGACTATGCAATTAAAGGTAAAAGTAATAAATTTACTTTTTTATCTATTTAGTATTTTTATTATTTTCTTACGGAAATCGTAATCTATATACACAGGATGGCACGTTCGAGCTTAACCATCCTTTCGATCTCAATCTATATTTGGATATTATATTGAAAGTCGTACTAGAATATGGGGGAGATAGGAAAATCGTTTTCTCATCATTTAATCCAGATATCTGTGCCATGATCCGTCTTAAACAAAATAAGTATCCGGTAGTATTTTTGACACAAGGCATTACCTCAAAATATCCTACTTATCATGATCCAAGATGTCAAACTGTGCCAATGGCTGTTAGACATGCATTAGCAGCTGATATCTTAGGAATTAATGTCCATACCGAAGATATTCTTAGGGATCCGTCACAAGTTAAATTTGTAAAGGATGCTGGTTTAATCATTTTTTGCTGGGGAGATGACAATAATGATAAAGATACAATTCGACATTTAAAGAAACTTGGTTTGCATGCAGTAATTTATGACAAGTGAGTAATCTTCAAGCACGTGAATTATTTACTTATGAACAAAGATATGCTATAATTATTTAATATTATCTGTAGAATTGATGAATACAACGCAAAGGAAGTCAAAGAAAGTATATTTTTGGTTGATGCAAGAGAAAATCAAAAGGCACTAATTGCTTTGGCACAGTGTAATCAAAGTTGTGCACCGCAACCTCAAATTACTAATTCTTTGAATACGGAAAAGGTTAGTAGTAGTACTAATATTTATATTCTTATGAATATAGAAAAAAACGAACAGCACAATTTAATTTATTTAAGGAATACTACATGGAAATCGACAAATCGCGAAATATGATTACAACCACGTCAACTACATCCTCACTCGCATCTTTTGGTAAGAACAATCTTGGTGATAATATATACCCCATGTCAACCATTAAATTACCAAGTACATGTGACCATCAGGAGAGCAATGAGATCAGTGAAATGACAAAAGATTTCAGCGTTTGTGCAAAATCCTTCGGCCACTCGGTAAAAGCTAAAAGTATCTCAGATTTAGTATGTGGCCAAACGACAGCGTTACCAGAAATTTGCGGAGAGGATGAGTCTGCGAAAGACTGTCTTTGATGTTTCTCCTTTAGGAAGCCATTCATGTCGTGGTTTGGCACAGAAGACACTACCTAGAAAAAGATTTACCACAAAAGGAAGGACAAAGCCGAAGAAAATTTTTTGTAACTTATAATTTACTATAATACTTACACTAAAGGGGTTAAACAATTCTGGTTTTCCCAACAGTCCTAGATCCGTAAAATTGGATCACCTTAACGGCCATTACACAGAATATATTCATATAATGCACAAGAAAGGCGACCGATTGTATTTTTCACGTCATTTTATCATTCCTGCAATCGATCGACTTAATTGTCCATTTCATATTATGTGTTACTTTATACAATGGCCTTTTTTTTTTAATGCTGATAAAGTCCAATGGCTGTAGAAAAAGATATCAACTTTTGTTATTCTGTTTATGGCAGATGAATACAGGAGTTGCAAGATTTTAGTACAAATATCCTCAATATTTCATTTAGTTCATAGAAAGAAGTCACCCCTCTTATATATATTCCTTCCTTTGTTAATTAAACATTAATTTAAAGAAATGCAAATTGACGGAAACACTAACAAATGCATGATGTCACGAATGTATACTTTTTTATAATAAGTTATCAAAAACATTTTTTAAAAGAACGATTGTCTTTAACAGCTTTGAATGTAGACAAAAGCTGCCAATAATTAATTTTCATAAATATACATATTTCAGATTCACTTATTTATGTTTCAAAGTATTTTACAATATGAATTAAGAGAAAAAACAAAGCAAAAATTCCTTTATTAAATTTAAAAAAAAAAAGAAATGTATGCGAATATAAAATCAGTATAATTGTAGAAAAGAAAAGAAAAAAACGCTTTTTTCCATATTAAATAATAATATGATTATTGTTAAAAATATTTATTTGATTTCCTTTGCCAATAAGTGCAATTGTAAAATTTAATAAGATCATTCATTCGCTTTATAGATAACATTTCTTTTGTCCAGACTTTTATGCCTGATCAATCTTAATATTATTCGATAACCTTATCAGTGACAAAATAAGTAGCACGCGAATATCTTTTCAAAGTTTTTGAACAGAGAAGATAATTTATACCGTTATACCGCATTGGTAGTACGCTATACAACTAAAGAGAGTGATTGTATCAATCGTTATGATTCTAACAATATACAGAATATCTGTTGATGGTTTAGAGAAGTATACCACAAATATGTTATGGGATCACGTATGTAAATGCACGTGTACAGTGCGTCAAGGGGGTTGGTTACTGATCTTTTCTATTGTCATAGAGGCTATGCATTATAATAAACCAGTTAATAAATATACATAAATCGGGATTGAACAAGTTTATAATGAAAATACATTTGTAGAATTTTGCAAATTCTGACACACGTAGGTATTAATGCATTACAATCTTCAAGTGTATAATACTGATAAACATCATATATATTTCAGATTTCTAATCTTGTGTCTGTTTTTGTCTTTCCCTATTAAACGATAGTTCGAGCATATACAACGAGGAATTATAACTATAATATTTAATCGATTTTATAAATATACAAAAATATTCACGCATATACGAACATTAAAAAAGTTAATAAGAAATAATATTTTTGCATTTGCATTTGAAGCTCCTAACTCAATTACTCAAAGTACCTGATTTGAAAATAAATGTCTAATATGATACGCAGTTAACACATTATGGGTTATTTACTTTTTATTTAGCTGAAAATTATATCGAAGGTCGAGATAATTAACTTGACTTCAAATACATTTTGATGTGATAAATAAAGATTAAAACTTCATACATTTTATTTATAATATAGATAAATTACATAGTAACTAAATCTTCAAAGTACTTTGTTTATTCTTTAGAATATTTTATATATAAATTTTAGATTCACTTAAATTATTCATCGGTATTACTTAGGAAAATTGTCTAATTAACTGTACTTTAAATAGTTTTTTACATTTGTAATTAACTTATTCAACTTGAAAGAAACAGCGAGATGTACGATTCTAATGCCTCGTGTTTATAAATAATATATTAATTATATAATAACATATTTAAAATTATAAATGTGAGCAATATGACCATAATGTGATAACATGTTAACTTCTAAACTAGACTATTTTTGTGATGTAAATTATTTAAATGTGAATGCAATTACTATTGTAACAATTTATTTCTTTCTGGAATAAAATTTAAAAGAATAAATTATGAATATTTACAATAGATACTCATGAAGAACGCTAGTTTTCGAAAATTAAAGTTTACAACTAATCTTTAATTAAATTTATTACTACAAAAATTCCACTAAAACGTCTCCTCTCTCTGTCCTCACAAAACAATTCCTACCTAATGTTTTGCTAAATTTACGAAAATTATGCATGGAATTATAAAAAATCAATAATGTCATTAAGTGCGCATATATGCATGTATGTATGTATGTATATATACATATATATATATATATGAGTATTGTCTCTTTTACTTTTTTATAGTTTTGAAACATAACTCGACCATAAATACCTCTTTCATAAAGCAAAAAGTATGATAATTTTAGACCAAATATAATTAATATATTTAGATTATAAATCATAAAATATTTAAAAAAAGAGTTAGACATTTATTAATAACAACAATTTACTTGTGTATTCAGTTTTGAATCCGGTTTATTATTTTTCAATGTTTCATATCTACAAAAAAAATTACCACGCGTCTACTTTTAATACAATTAAGTATTCAACAAAAAAATCATCCATCTCTACGTTACATCTTGATATTATAAGGAGCAAACGTGTAAAAATTCTATAAAAGAATGATTTAATTTTATTGCGAAAATATATATAAGCGACTTGATCAACGTCACGTGGGCATGAATTGAACCAAATTGAACCTATGACGGAAAGCGATTTTGTATGGCGTTTTTTCAATCGAAGTGTCCCTGGAAACTTTCGAATATTGAGACCGCATTCGAAACGAGGGGAATTTAATGGCGGTTGAAGAGCCCCCACCCTGACCTCGTATGCAGAGACAGCTAAGGTGTCAACAGGCGAGGCTGAACAGAGTTTACACGATAATTCTTGTCTGTTTGTATTTGCACATTTATTTTACTGCTTATCGGTTTGTCATAACAATATCTGAGTCACGATAATCGGGATACATATTTTCAAAATAACTGGCGTTCAGAGAATGCAACTGTTCAAAGTATAGCACGGTGCAGATTTTTCTGACGTGTATGTGTGTGTATGTACATAATGTTTTGATTCAATCGCAGCTGAAGTTCTATCGTATCTATTTAGTTAAAGAATGTTATTCTTGATTTTGTTTCCATTGATAAAAATTAGTGTTTTGTTGTCTTGTTACTTGTTACAAATTTTAGACTAGAGTATTTATGAATCAATATTTGTTTTAACTTTTTTTATTTAATAAGCGTGTAAAGTTCTAGTCACGATATGTTTGACGCTTGCATGATTATTGTACAACGTGACTGTGATACGATATACTTGAGCACTGTGATGTGATTTAAGACTGTTTTTATAATACAGAACTAACAATACTGGCTAATAAATGTTTGTATAAACAACTATGATAAAAAAGTTTTATTGCATACCATTGATAATAATTTAATTTAATTTTTTTCATTCAATTCTTAATTTTATATTTAATTTATTAGTAAACTAAAATACATATATATATTATTGCCTTTCTGTATTTTTTATATGATATAGTGATGGTTTCAAGGAAAAACATATATATACAATTACATGAGCATACAATTGTTTTTGTTCTAATAATAAATCATGCAAAATTATCTGTCCGATAATAATAATAATTATTATTTTCTTGTTATATAAAAAAAGAACATTATATTTAATAAATAAAAACTATGTTATATGCTATTAATAATTGAAATAACAAAAAGCATATTCTTTCAGATATGACCCTTTATATGAGCTTTTTACAACTGACTTATTCAAAAAACAGACCAATGAACGTAGATGATGAGTTTTACTTTATCAAGCAGCAGTGAGGCGAATATATTGTAATGGGGTGGGTCTTGTCCACCACACTATGGATTACAATATGGAGTTGCCTGTTGCGGGGCTTCGAATTAGCTCCGCAGACATCTCCAAAACAAATTCCATGTGATAAAACTAGGAAAGTTTTTACTGATTCTTGGGGGATCATTAGTGATGGACCTTTGGGCTCAAATTATACTCAAGATTCGCATTGTGAATGGCTTATAAAAGGTACAAAATTTAATATGATATTTGTAAGAATATTTCTTTATTGTTTTTCTTATAATGGTTTGATGTATATATTTTGCAGCAAATAATAGCCGTCAGTTTATCACTTTAAGTTTTCGTACCATGGGAACAGAATGTAGTTATGATTATGTTTTTGTTTATGATGGAGATTCTTTTCGATCTCCACTCCTAGGTAGTTTCAGTGGAAAAACAGAACCACAACAAGTGACATCATCATCTGGTTATGTATGTAAATTTGAAGTCTTTCGTATTTTATAATTATTAAAAAATATAGTAACTTTCTTTTCTCTTTTATAGATGTTAATACTCTTATACAGTGATACAAATTATGTTTTGGATGGCTTCCATGCAGAATTTTCAGTTACAAATTGTTCAAATAATTGTACAAATCATGGAAAATGTATTGATAATACTTGCTTTTGTGAAAATGATTGGGGTGGCAGAGATTGCTCCAGAGCTCTTTGTCCAAATAATTGTAGTTATAATGGAGAGTGTGGTTTAAAACGATGTGACTGTCAAAATGGATACTCAGGACAATCTTGTTCATTACACAGAACTCATCCTGAGGGCAACAAGTTTGTTACTAAATATATTATTACATTAAATATAACACTATTAGTTAGTATTTACTAATTATTAAATATGATAAATAGATGGCACTGGCTTTCTCATTCAGAGGGTGGATTAAGACCACGAGCAGCACATACTGCAGTTTATATAAAAGAAACTGATTCTCTTTATGTGTTTGGTGGCTATGATTTGAATTATATACTCAGTAATTTAGAAGTGTATCGATTTAGCGCAAGTCAATGGGAAGACGAGTATGGTAATGAACTAGGTAAACAGAAAATACTAAATATACTTATTATAATTACAAATATTTGAATATATGCTGTATTATAAAATTATTTACCATGTATGTTTAAAACAGAAGGCATCTCATCTGCAGAATATTTGGATCCTATGCTTCTTGCTACTGAATTAAAACGAACAGATGCAGATGAAAAAGAATTATATGGTCTTCGTAAATCGTCCCTTATGTGGAAAGTACTTTCTAGCATTAAAGACAATAATACTTTTAGTTCACGTAATCTTGGAAATACAGAAAATGGACGTGACTGGTCAAAATTTAGAAGTGCAGATCGTAAAGATCGTGAAGAAAAAATTCATGAAGGCAGAAATAGTGAAACAAGTAAAAGTACAGTTAGGATAGAAAGAAATGATGACCTTAGGAGAAAACATTCTAGACGTCCTAGACCTCGATATGCGCAAACTACAAGGTAAAAAATAAGATGCACAATATAATTACTGAATATTAATATAATGTTAATTCGCAGTTAATGCTATTTTTCTATTTACTTACTGTTACATTAGACATCGTAGAAATCTTGAGAACCTAAATCCCTATCAAAAATTTCATATAAAAAGTGATGTATTAAATTGGGAAGAACAAAGTGCAGAAGATTCTATTAGAGACAACATTTATGCTCAAGAATCTAAGGCAAAAAATGAGTCTACTAAATCATCAATTGATAAATTACCCACACCAAGCCCGCGATATGGTCACGCAGCTTGTAGATATGACGGTCAGTCGTACACCTATTCAAAATATGAAAAGAAGAATTAACACAATTATAGTATGATTTACAAATTATATAATTGGTAGGTGGTTTTGTTATATATGGGGGGAAAGTACAAGATGGTTCTTTATCTAATGAACTGTGGCATTACAATGTTAACACACGCACCTGGACATTACGAGCAAAAGATTCTCCATTTTATCCACCGCAATTAACAAGGCATACTCTTACTTTAGCAAATAATTATATTTATCTTTTTGGTGGTAGTACAGTTGATGGTGAATTTTCGTCGAGTTTGTACAAGATTGAATTAAATTTATGTAAGTTTATTGAACAAAGCATATTTATTATTTATAATTATTATGTAATATAATAATAATAATAATAATAATTATTATTATTATTATATTATCTTTATTATTATTTTATTATACAAAAAAGAAAAGAAAAATATTTTGTATTAAATTTGTTTCAATTCTAGCTGATCCCACAGCAACCACGGAAAGATGGAAAGAAGTACACCCCCGAGGTGGTAAAGAATTAGATGTACGTGTAGTTGCACATTCCACTGTGTATCATCATGCTACTAATTCTTTGTTAGTTTATGGAGGAGTAGTAGCCAGTGTAGCTCGATTCAGTAAATTATCAGATAGAATGTTTGTATTTCAACTTGACAAAAAAGTTTGGTCTGAAATTCATTATCCGAGAGCACACTTGAGAGATACTTATGTTCCAAGAGAACGGGCATTTCACACTTGTAATATTATAGGTAATTATATGTCTTTATTGTAATTGTTATTAAATAAATCACAAAGCAGTACATATTAAATTCTATTAAAAATTTTTTCAGGGAATTATCTAGTTGTATTTGGCGGATATTCTCATAGACATAATAAAGAAGAAATTTGTTATGATAATCAGATGTATCTTTATCACTTAGGCTGTCATGCTTGGGTAAGCCATGATGTACTAGGTTTAAATGACAAAGGTAAATGGAAACTTTAATAGTTAAAATAAAAATCAAGCAAAATCTTAATTATTTTCATCTTAAAACTTTTATTATAATATCCTAGATTCTCGTTATCCAAAACAACAGGGAGTATTTGCACATGCAGCAGACGTGCGGAATGGAAATACATTGCTATTAGTCGGTGGTTATCATGGAAACGTAAATGCAGATTTGCTTGCATATACATTACCGCCAATGCTTGCACCAGGAGATGAAGATAATATAGAACCTGAACAAATTTGTTCAAGGCATAAAAGTTTGATGGAATGCACAGCTAATCCAGAATGTGGTTGGTGTTCAGCAGACGAGGTATCTTCCTAATGTAGAAAACGTAACTACTATTTTTTATGTAATGAATATTTAATATCAAAAATGTTTGATTTATTTTAGATATGTTATGGCAGAACTATTGGTAGTAACTGTACAACAAATCTTCAAACGACGCGTTGTCTAGGCGTTTGTCCTGCACTTGGAGATTGTCATTCTTGTTTAATACATGGCCAACCTGGTGGAGGATGGGGTACAACTGCACGTGGAAAAAAATCTGTGTCGAATAAGCTAAATCGCGGAACTTGTACGTGGTGTGTACAGAATGCACGTTGTCATCATAAAGATGATAATTATGGTGTTTGTGGTCTTCGAGACGATACACCGTCACAAATACCTGGATGGTGGGGTCCGAAGGGCACAGAAATTATGAAAGTTGAAGAATGTCGAGAAATGGATAAAAGGCCTGGATTGACATTTTTAAAGTATAAACCCCCAGTAAACTTTAGTCAGCCTGACTCGGTAACGATAGTTAATGCCACTACTGTAGATTTTAATGTTCCATCTATGCAAGGAGCAAAAACAGAATCAGCACTTGGAGGAGAAATGATTGCTAGATTAATTGGCTTTCTCAGACCACCGCAATCTTTTTGGGATAGCACAGTGGAGCATTTAAAAATTTGTGTCAGTTATAATAGTGCAACTTTACATGTATCAAGAAGCGATGATCCTCAGGAATTGGTAAATTGCACATCTATTTTTTATTTAATTTAACAATTTAAATTGCTTTATGGTATGTTAATATAGAATATAAATTCTTTCATTAAATTTGTTTAGGAATTAGTTGCAAATTTAACTGCCGAGACATCGCAATGTATTCCAACAAAATGGCCAGATGGACATCAAATGATGTTGTTGCCAGGAAGATATTTATTAGATTTCGAATCGAAAAGAATGGTTACTACAAGTTATGCATATGCTAGTAAAATGGAAATTACTCACAACAAAAAAACAGAGAATCCAAAAGTATTTACATTTGAATATCTTGAGCCATTTCAAAATGGTTCTTGCCATCAATATAAAAATTGCCTTCACTGTTTAACTGATTCTTCGTGTGGCTGGTGTGATATCATCAATAAATGTCTCTCACGCTCAATTAACGAAATGGAAAGTTGTGTAGTTGATGTAGAGTGGGACGAAGATGGGAATCCTATTCGCGAGTGGCATTATTTAACTATCACTCCTTCAGCTTGTGCTAATTGTTCTAATTATATTTCATGTGAATCTTGTGTTGGTAGTAATTTGTGTGAATGGTGGACAGAGGAAGCTCGTTGTGCAAGGATAGGTAGACTGCCTAATGCAGTTATTAGTTTTGATCAATGTCCAATTCCTTGTAGACAACGTTCAAATTGTACACAATGTTTAGATGAGCGTGGAAGATGCGTCTGGTGTGAGGCCACGCAGGAATGTTTTTCTTTTTCGGTATATACATCTGAATATCAATTTGGTTTGTGTCGAGAATGGATGGATCAAGCTGGTTTAATGGGAGTAACATCAAGGTCTGGATCATCTTTAACAGGCAATGATCAATGCAAAAGCTGTAGTCGACACACAAACTGCTCAAACTGCTTACACTCATTAAGTTGTGGGTGGTGTTACAGTTTAGAAAACCCTATTATAGGAGCATGTGTACAAGGAGATTTTAATCAGCCGCACGTCAATTGTAGTTTAGTCATCAATGAATATCAAAATACCACTTTAGAAACGGATGAATCTGGTTGGGCATACGCTCAATGTCCAGATGTCGACGAATGTGATTTGGGTTTGCATGATTGTCATCCCAATGCAGTATGCACAAATACTCATGGTAGTTTTAGCTGTCAGTGTAAAAGAGGTTTCAATGGAGATGGCAAAGAAAACTGTACCAAGACTTGTTATGAGAAATGTGTAAATGGTTACTGTAGTGAAGCACCTGACTATAAATGTGAATGTAACCTTGGCTGGACAGGGCCAGATTGTAGAACAAATTGTGGTTGTTATAATCATTCCACTTGCTTACAAGGTCCAGGTATTTGTGATAAGTGTCAAGATTGGACTAATGGTACATATTGTGAAAAATGTAAAGCAGGCAGTTATGGTAATGCTACGACACCTCTTGGATGCAGAAAGTGTAATTGCAATGAGCATGGAGACAAAGATTTAGGCATCTGTGATCGGCAAACTGGTATATGCTTCTGCCGTGATAATACACAAGGAGATATGTGTCAACGTTGTAAAAAAGGCTATTACGGTGATCCAAGAGATGGCGGAATGTGTTACTATGGTTGTATGTCTCGAGGTATGCTTGGGGGAGAAGGAAACGGCAAACAAGGTCTTGGCAGCAGACACTCACAGTTATCATTATGGGAAAGTCACCTTGGAGATTCTCCAACAAGAGAGTGTCTTTGGATAGTAAGTCCAAAAACAGATCTTTCATCAGACAACATGCTCTCAGGAACTCAAAGTGTCATACAATTTACTATACATGATGATATTAATGTTAGTTGCCAAGAAAATAGTGTTTATGTATATGATGGACTTCCTCAATTTGTTTCATCATCGACTAGTCACCAGAGTCAACTTTTAGGTGTTTACTGTACAGAAAGTACAGATTATCCTGTTACTGTAGAAGCTAAGTCTGGATTTCTTACTGTTCATTATAAACAATTGGACGAAGTAGAAGGTTTCAATGCAAGTTACTTGATAATGACATGTAATGACTGCCCTGGAAATCGAGAATGCCGTAATGGTAATTGTTTATGTAAAGCTGGTTTTGTAGGAATCAGCTGTGATATCGAAATATGCCCTAATAATTGCACTTCATCCAAGAAACAAGGAATTTGCGATAAAGGTTACGGGCGTTGCGTTTGTACATCTGGTTATGGAGGACGTGATTGTTCAGTTAAGATTAAAGAACATCAGTTAATTTTTACTGAGCTGTTTAACTCCGAATACTTAGCCGATCATTTAGACCATCTGAGAAAAACTTTACCGCGGTTTGGCCATACATTGGTTGCTGATAGAAGGGGTAGTTTATGGATGTTTGGGGGATACTCTCTTAGTCATGGTCCTTTAAATGATATTAGACTTTTTGATACTAAAAATAATACATGGATGCCTATTACAGTAGAATCGACTTCAGAGGCAACAATGCCTCAAGGTAGATATTTCCATGCAACTGAAATAGTCCATAGTAGGCAACAAATATATGTCTATGGTGGTTTGTCAATGAAACAAGAAGATATTCAAGGATTATCGAATAACACTTTAAGCGACTTTTGGAAATTTAGTTTGCAAAATCAGAGGTGGATGCAAATTATACAGGATGAATTTAAGAGAGAACCACCACTTTTGGCGGGACATACGCTAACTTTGCGTAGAAATGGAGAATCAGAAAGTCTAATATTAATTGGAGGATTTAGTCCTAAGTATGGTTACCTCGATACAGTATGGGAATTTAATTTAGAAACCGAAGCTTGGGATACAATAAATACAATTGGAAATGGACCATTAGGAGTATATGGTCATTCAACTGTATATCATAGCAAATCAGATAGTTTTTACATTTTTGGTGGATACACTTATGCGATAAATCGAACATTTATTTCTAATAAATTATATGCATTGAATTATAAAACTCGCACGTGGTCTGTACTTCCACCATTTGATGATGATCTTACTGATGGAAGTAGTTTGGTAAGTAAATATTTCATCAATTATTATTTAGTTTTTTCTTGTTAATAAAAATAACATTTTATTACAGCCACAAGCTAGATTTCTTCATTCTGCTGTCACTACTGATGAATATATGGTAATATTTGGTGGTCGTCAAAATCCACATAATACTTCTGATTCATTAATTGCTTATAAATATTCATGTAATTTATGGATTCGTTTAATAACAAAAGACATGGAAGTTATTGGAAGTCCACCACCACCAGCATATGCTCATGCAATGACTCATGCTGATCCAGAATCTAACGCTGTATATGTAGTTGGTGGTTTTGATGGTGGAATTAAAAGCCATGTCACACTTATAAGCATACCAGAAGATCTGTGTAATCTTTGGACAGACAAAATCACTTGCAGAAAATATTTTGGATGTTCCTTTTGTTCTGTTATCACAATTAGTGGAAAAAATGCTTCATTTTGTTTCTCTAATGAAGTATCAATTAATAAAGATGACAGGTAAATTTTTATATTTCGGTGAACAAATTTATAAGTGATTTCAACTATATGACAAAAATATCTGTTTTAGATGTGATATTAACGTTACACAAGCTCAACGATCAAATGGAATTTTCTGTAATTCAGAATGGATGGTCAGTAGAAAATGTCAAAATTTTAAAACTTGCACAGAATGTTTAGCAGAATGGCCATATTATCAAAATGACGAGCCAGTATGCAAATGGTGTACAAACTGTCCAAATGGAAAGTGCATACCGTCCGAAAAAGATTGCGACGAATTAAATAAATGCAATATTAGACAAATATCGGTAACAGATGTAAATCAATGTGGAGAGCGACAATGTCCAGCAAGTGACTGTGAAAAATGTAATAGCCTTGAAGGTTGCGTGTGGACAAGGCAGGTTTTAAAAACATGTGAGTCTTAAAAAAATATCAAAAAATGCAAAGTACTTAATAGTTTTTAGATGATTCTTAATAATTTTTCAAAACATTTATAGCGGAATTAGGACTTGCAGTAACGGGAGAACCCGTATACGATTGGAATTGTGTACCAGATGACATTTTTGAACGATCAAGTATTAAAATGGGAAGTACGCAATGTGAAAAACGATGCGCTGATCATAAAGATTGTAGAAGTTGTCTAAAAGGCACGGGGGCCGAAGGTGGTTGGCGGGAATGTAGATGGTCGACGCAGCTTAATGAAGTAAATATATCATTTTGAGAAACTGGAACTAATTATCTGAAATCTTACAATCAATTAACAAATCGTAGTGCATTTCTCCGTCATATCAACCTCTATACTGTGCTGGCGGTGTATGTGGACTAGTATTACGTAGTTCCGATATGGATCATTGTCCTGAACCATGTTCAGTTTTTAAACAATGCAGTACATGTTTGAAACACTCGCATTGCGGGTGGTGTTCTCTGGATTCAGCTAATATAACTGGACAAGGAATATGTACAGAAGGCTCTCTTGAAGCACCAGCAGACCATCCAGCTGGTGGAACATGTGGAATGTTATACGATCAACAATTTCCTCAAACTGAACCACGTAAGCAAATATAATATGTAGTATTTAATGTTTAGTAATTCGTCTGAAAATTACAGCATTCATACCACTTCTATGTTATTTAGAGTCTTTGGGAATCCTAGATAATGTTACAATGCTAATCCCGAATGTAATATCAAAACCAGTATTTTCTTGGCACTATGTAAGATGTCCACCAGAAAATGAATGTACGAACGGACACCATACGTGCTCTCCAAAAAGTGAAAAATGTTTCGATTTAGAGGAAGGGTTCGAATGCATGTGTGGCGACGGATATAAAACTGAAACGTAACTTTTGTTTCTTTTTTCATTAATTTTATTGCATAGATAATTTATTAATTATTTTATATTTATTTCAGCCCATCATCATTTAATGAATTTGGGAGGTAAGGTCCAAGTATGAATTTTGAATTATTTGTTTATATATCTTATATTTATAACATTTTTATTATGCATATACATAATTTATACTTTTTTTTTCCTTTTAGAAAAATTTGTGTTCCGATGTGTATGCAAGGTTGCGTTAGAGGAACGTGTATAGAACCAAATGTTTGTCGTTGTGACTTTGGTTATGTAGGTGCCAATTGTTCAATTCAGTGCCAGTGTAATGGTCACAGCAATTGTGCCGGCCCAGATAGATTAGATGTTTGCTTAGAGTGCCATAATAACACTATGGGACCACAATGTGACAAATGTTTGCCTTTGTTTGTTGGAAATCCAGCGGACAATGGACAATGTGTTCCATGTCTTGAGTATTGCAATGGGCATACTCGAATATGTATTAATGAAAGCATGACTGTACCGGTAATTTATTCTTCATACTGAAACTGCAACTATATATAAATATAAGAATAAATATCGACGTTTTTAGAAACGAAAATATCATTTTTCTATAGGATCCAAATTCAATTGATAAGATGTCTATAGAATTATTAAAAAAGCAATTAGTTGAAGGCCCTGTAGCTAAAGCAAAATGCGTAAATTGTGGAAATAATACGAAAGGTGACAAATGTGGGGAATGTATGACTGGTTATTTCAGGGGAACAGAAGATCTTCGTGACGTATGTCGACCGTTAGTATTATTATATGAACTTTGTTACTTGTATTCTATTACACTAGATGTACTTACAATTCTACGTATTATGTAAAAAATATATTTTTCTAGTTGTGAATGTCATGGACACGGATTCACTTGTGATCCTGTAACAGGAGAAAAGTGTAATTGTGGTAATAATACAGAAAGTGACCCAACTTGTACCAGTGGACCCATGAAGGGTACAAACACTGGTGGCTCACCATGCTGGATGGTGCAATGCAGTAAATGTAAAGAAAATTATGCTGGTACACCAACTATGGGTCATCAGTGTTATAAAACTGTAACAGTTGACAACAAGATGTGTTTTGATTCTAAATTAATAGGTAGGTTATTTAACAGGTTTATGCCATAGTTTTATCATCATATTATTTTATGATTATTTTATTTTAAAAATATTCTAATATAAAAATTCTATCACATTTTCTAAATCTGTCTGCTATGCATTTGTTATATTATTATATTATATATTTTAATTAAATACTATTTTCTTTAAATCGCAACATCTTATTATATCAGGAGGATCTTATGGTTTGTACTTTTCCATTGATGAATTATATACTTCCTTTTATTGATCCTCGCGTATTCAGATGTAAAAATTGATTATTTTCACTAATTACAGATGAATGTAAAATGAAACCCAAACCATTGAATCCTGGCCAAACGGTATTTTATATGGTACAACCACGTTTTATGAATGTCGATATTAGAGTCATGGTGGATGTAACTCAAGGGGCTTTAGACCTATTTCTTAGTCCTCGGGATGATTCTTTCGTTGTTACATTAAATTCATCAACTGGATATCAAGATGTATGGGTTTAAAATACTTCTTCTATTTATGAGGCATTAAATATTAGATATCTTCTAACCAGAAATTGCCTATAGGTCGAATTGGATAGCAGATTTATATGGCGTAAGGATCCACATAATATATGGTTAGATAAACAAACTCGTAGTCAAATGAAAATTGTCGAATTCCATCCTCATAATACGTTTTCATTTGCTATGAACGGCACTACTACCGAACCAACTTGGAATACCGGTCCTCAGTACATTGTAATGGAACGCTACGCAAACGGCTTGGCTACGTTTTTAACAATCGAGAATAGAAACACGTTCTTGGTTGTTAGAAACCTTACGAATCGGTTGGTCTTAACATTGCCACAGGACAAACATGAACTTCACGAAACGAAATTTCATATCGCATTGAGGGCGATTGATCCTGTACATCCGGAAATCAGTGGTCGTGCTGCTTACGGGATGATCTTCTTTCGACAGGATCAACTTCACATCGATTTGTTCGTCTTTTTTTCTGTGTTTTTCTCTTGTTTTTTCTTATTTTTAGCTGGTTGCGTAGTCGCGTGGAAAGCGAAACAGGCGGCGGATGTTCGTAGAGCGCGGAGAAGGCATGTTGTCGAGATGTTGCATATGGCTAAAAGACCATTCGCATCGGCTACTATCATTTATGACCGAGATGGTAACGATTGTAATGCAAGCTCGCCTCAACGGAAAAGCAGACGTAATAAATTAGTTAGCTTTCACAGTGATGTTAGACCGGTAGCAGTTGAGCCTACTGACGATGGAGTAGCTGCTGTAGCTACTGTTTTCATTAGATTGCCTGGTGGTCGACAAGCTCCTGTTGAATTAGCTCTTGGCAGCTCATTAATACTGTTAACCAGAGTTTATCCAGTTAACAGTAGAGTGTTCCTAAGACGTAGAAACAGTCACGCGTTGAACTGAGCTTCTTTCTGTAGACATTTATGTTCATCTGTTCGTTATTTTCATTTTTAAGTCTGCTTGTGCTCTCGAAATCTATAACAAAGGAAATATGTAGCGATCATGTTTATTCTTTATCTTTATCGATCGTTTGATCTCATCTTTATAATCATTAACCTATTTGTGGTATTTGGTACGCGATCATATAAATTAAAAATCTTTTTACGAAAAGCATTTATATTTTTTGAACTTGTGTAAATCGAATCGACGATTTCACTTGTTGAATTTTAATAACGATGTTTGTTCTTCGTCATCATTGACATTGTTCAATGTCCGCCAGTAATATGAAATTTTAGTCTAATGGTTGTATTATAGTTTTAAAGAAGTTATAGGGGTATTTAAATTAAATGATAATATATATACACACACACACCTACATATATATTGTCATACCATTCCATGACGAGACTGTATGTTTGTATATAAAGATCTGTAATTATGTATTAATTCGTAAATTATACAATTTTGTAGAAGCATTTTATGTAACGAGACATGATTTTGTGTCTTGAAACATTTGCAGCTACCTTCTGAGGAAAGTGGATGATTTTATCGGTGTTTTATGAAATTTTGCACTATCATCTAATCGAAATATGCATATGAAGGGAAATATAAAAAAGGCAGCTATAGGTATTATTCTACTTATTAAAATCTTGTTTGTATTCTAATATCTAGAATGAAATTGCCGAAAAATTTAATAAATATGAGATTCTCAATCATAATGTGCAACTCTAAGTGAGTGACTAAGACAACTGATGTTGTTATTATTATGAATGAATTATTAAAATATTAGTTATCGAACAAATTGTAAAGCTTGAAATGATATAATATTTCACCATAAACGCTTTTAAGATTATATGCAGTGCAACAAAAATACGAGTAATATGTCAACTGGCACTGCTATTTTCTAACAGTTAATAAACAGGGTGATCTTCAAATATGACGCATATTTTAGTAAAAGAGATATAGCAAGGTAATAAATTAAATGTTAAGTAAATATATCAATTAATTTAGCGTAGATTAAATGGAAATATTTTGAATTTGTAAAAATCATTTATAAACTGATCATATGCTCCAGACATGTCGATCATCTTATTTTTCCATGGATCTTTTTAAATTACTGTTTTTACGTTTAAAATCAGTATACTTTCATGTGACTAATTTTAATTAATTTTATGATCTTGCTATATCTGTTTCACTATGAGTGCACATGTTCATGTGTTTGTATGCTACATTAAAAAGTATGTTAGGGCTGCGATCGAAAATGAATTGTATCCGCATAATTAAAAAAACGATCAGTATTAGAAGAAGTTGATTAGAAAGAAGCTCGATAATGCGTGCGTCGAAAAGGTTCCTATGCCAAAAAAAACTGATGAGGAATAATATGAGTGTCATAGCATAATGATATATTATTTATGACAAGAAACAATAGATATGTAAAAGTTTTTAATTAGAGAATGTTGTAAATATGAGGGATGCACATTGCAAATGTTAATTATCGATACCATATAATATCATTTGTAAAAATATTAATAGTACGATATCGTCAATAGTGACTTGAATTTGGTGAAACTGAAAACAAAACGCGTCCTTTATCAAAAATGATAAACCAAGGTTACGTATTAATCAAAATATAAAAGTAAAACATAGGATGTTGATGTAATGATATTAATAATGCATACTCTTAGGATAATTATAATAAGCAAATTAATTGAGAAAGTGAGCGACATAGTGACATAAGTAGGTGTAAATATCACAAGACGTTTTATGCTAAGCTGTTATGCAGTATCAAACGAGTTTAATATATTCTGTACAGATTGTTTCTCAGGATAGTTGTTACATGATTTGAATAATTTCCACTGTATTTGTAGAAAAGGTTTTCAAAACTAAAAGATTTATATATTATTCGATTCAATTTCTTTAATGCAATTTTTTTATCAGCGATATAATTAATATGTATAGTAATATTTGAGTAAAATTATCTTATTTATTCTTAATAAATAATATAGGATTAGTAATATTTTCTAAAAGTACAGTGTGAAATTTTCAAACTACTTTTGGGAGCATTCTAATTATGTCATCAATACGTTGTAAGAATGCACGGTTGTTCCTTGATTATAGGAACGATGATACACTGAGTAATTGCTAAGTGTGCATATGACAATGCAGCACATCCTGTCTATTGAATCTCCGAATTCATTTTTATTTTTTTTTCTTGCTTCATAAGTCTCGTCATCACGTATCACGTCGATTGTCTTTTTTGTTACTGTTGCTATATTTCTCTGTATTTCTTTCTCTTATCTTACTAGCATATCATTTTCATGTTTCATTTTCATCATGGTATACAATTTTATTTGTTTATCTTCATGCGACCAACTATCCTAATATTCATCGCGAGATTTGCGCGACAGCCTGTAAGCATATGTATAAGAATAATACAAACTAACGTGTATGTACATTTATATAGATTTACGTGAATAGAGATATATTATATATATATATACATACTATATATACACAGTAAATGTATAATTTCTCGGTTGTACAGATCTGAGCGTTATCTCCAAAATGTTCTATTTTATATATGTATAATTATTACATTGCATTCAATGTAAGCGATATCTTCCAATGCCGGCATTGTATCATCGCGTAAACAAAAAAAAAAAAAAAAAAAATGTTTGTAACATTATGAGACACCATCGTTTGTAAAAGTAATAATGAAAAGGTTGTGAAGTCCGGATGTCGACATCCTTACAAGGATTCGCCAGCTTCGTGGATTTATTTGTACTGTGGGGAGGAATCTGAGGTTGTGCTAATGAAGATTAATGAGTTGTATTGAGAAAGCTTTAATAAACGTGTGTAAAATTGGGTTTCATCCGATGAGTTTTCATTCCATCAAAAGTATAATACGCAGGTGTACGTTCTGTTACTATAGTAACTATACACCAACAAATTCCCGGACTTCAAGGTTGCTCTAAGCATGCGATCGAATTTGTATATGTATAGAATGTTGTTCGATGTTACGTGCATAGTAATTTTACGTGAAGCCACAAACGTTTTTACATGTACATTTAGACAGGGGTTAAGGTGACAGATAGGCATAAAATGAGATTTAAAATATCTGCACAAAATCGTAATGGCCATAAGCGTTTGGTAACTTGTGTAGCATGGAGCTCGACGGAAGAGATTTATTCATGCGGGTATGATTTTGTATTTACGAGAAAAAATATAAATAATCTAAGTGATTACCTTTTCAGAGAGGATCATTTATTAATAGCGTGGCATTTGGAAGGTGGAACCGCACATTCTAGCATTGTTACGGAATTTCCTAATGATTTTTATCCGACCGATATGCAGTGGCATCCGCGACCAAATTATGCGGCGCTAATTACTAAAAAACAGTCGTTAGATGTTCTGTTAATTACTACAGCCGACGGTATTTGTCTTTATACTTAAAGATGTAATACTAAAATGTACTATTTTGGTTGTAACTTCATTTTTCAATATTACTAGTTTTGGCTTTGATATCTTTGTCATAGGAAAATATCATTTAGTTAATAAAAATGGACGTATAGAAAAGAGCATAGATGCTCATAAAGGAGCAACGACAGTAGGCAGATGGAGTAGTGATGGCTCCGCACTTTTGACTGGTAATTAAAACATCTTAGATGAGGTAGTTATTGGAGTAATTATTATTTGGTTAATTTCTAATTTATTATAATCCTAGCTGGTGAAGACGGTTTGATAAAAGTATGGTCACGTAGTGGCATGCTTCGCTCTGTTGTTGTTAAAGGTGTGTTTCCCATACTATCTGCTGCCTGGAGTTCAGATTGTACGACAGTATTATATTCTCAGGGAGCTCACTTAACTTTTCAGTCGCTTAACTCTAATTCCAAACCTCGCAAGGTTAAATAATATTCAACAAATGTATATGATATTTGTACAATTAAAGAAAGAACTAATATTTGAAGAAAAATCTTATTTCAGTTATTGGCTCATGATGGTTTGGTTTTGGTTTTATGTTGGAGTCATACTCATGGATTGATAATTTCTGGTGGGGAAGATTGTAGATATAAGGTAAAATACGAAAAATTTAAAGAAAAATCTAATTATACAAATGAAAGAATCAATGAGAAATTAAATGTTCATTTAAGGTATGGGATCCTAATGGTACTCAGCTATTTTCTAGTAGCATAGGAGATTATCCTATTACATCAGTAAGCTGGAGCTTTTCTGGGGATTACTTTGCTGTTGGATCATTTAACACAATCAAACTTTGTGATAAAACAGGAGTTAGTTCATATTACATATTTTATTATTTATTTATGTATTCTTTTTTACTGATATGCATATACTTTTAGTGGTCTCATTCATTAGAAAAAATAAATTCTGGAAGTATATACAGTATTGCTTGGTCAAGTGATAGCACACAAGTAGCTATGGCTTGTAGTAATGGAACTGTATCAACAGGACATATAATAGACAGGTACAAAAATCATTAAAATAAAATATTATGTAAATATATACATACTTGCGTATTTCATATGAACGGAAAACAGAAGATTGGAATGGAATAATTACGAAGCCACATTGGTCAAAAGAAAAGTAATTGAAGTTAGAAATGTGGGTAATGAAATACGAGAAACATTAGAGATATCGGATCGCGTGGTGCAGCTGGAATTTGGTTTTGATTATTTAGTTGTAATTACACCAGCACAGTGTCATGTTTATTCGGTAGCAAATTGGAATACTCCCGCTATATTTGATTTAAAAAATACTAGTGTATCAGCGGTACTTCTTGCAGAAAAGTATATATTAATTATTTTATACATTAAAAAAATATTAAGAGGTTAAAAGAAAAGGAAATAATTTATAAACGTATTATTTTAAAGGCATTTTTTATTAGTTGAATGGAATAGCGTATCATTGTACAGTTATCAAGGCCGTTTATTAGGAACTCCAAAATGGAAAGGAATAACACAGGAACGACTTTATCCACCTTGTGTATCGCTATGTTCTGATACTTTAGTCATACGATCGCAAAGTAACGAAAAACGTATGATAAAACAAGTTTTTAAATAAAAAAGAGGAAGTAAAAATATATAAAGACTATTACAAAATTTTTTAGTTCTTCATGTGTTAGAAGTGGCTTACAATAAACCTATAACAGAAAACCAGACTTACACACATCTTCAAAGTATTACAAGGGTTGCGTTGAATCATGTTGGCGGAATAACTGATCGACAAGTAGCATTAATCGATATAAACAAAGATTTGTTTCTAGTTTCTATACGAATCCCTGGTTTTGGTAGAGTATGTAAAATAGGTATGCAGTGTTAAAAAAAAGATTTATTTATACAATTTGCTAGGAATACCTTTAGACATGTTCGTTTTATTTGTTTAGCCGCTATGGCGCAAGATATTGCATGGGCGACTGATGCAAATGTTTTAGCAGCGATGTTGGATGCAACACTATCTGTATGGTTGTGTCCTAATTGTGTGCATTATAGCGACCGTAAGATTATACGAAAAACAAGGATCGATAAAGAAAGCAGGTATTTAACACTATTGTATAAAATGCGATTCGTTATTTCTCAATAACAATACATGTTTTATTAATGCTTTTAGTGAGTTTGGTAAACAGCCAAGTGTAGCTAATGTCTATAATGGGATGGTAATGATACGACGTGGTGATGGGGCATTAGTGGCTTCTTCCTTTTATACATTTTTTATTAGTCTTCATCAACATATACTGAACAAAAGATGGAAAGAAGCACTGTCTCTTTGTCGAATTGCTCAGGTAATTAATATCTATCCTCTTCTTTCGAATAAATCGAAATTTCTTGACACAAAGATTATGAATAGAATGAAGTATTGTGGACTTGCATGGCTGTTATGGCAACTGACAATAAAGAATTAGATGCTGCGGAAGAAGCATATGCAGCAATTTCGCGATACGATAAAGTCAATTATATTCAGTATATAAAGGTAATAATAAAAACATGAGATTAAAATCATTTCATCTTCTAAATAAGTCGATAACCTTAAATCTTTGAAATTAGAGTCTACCAAATAAAACAGAAAGATTAGCGGAAATGGCGCTTCTGTCGGGAGATCTGTTAACTGCAGAAGGCATACTTTTGCAAAACGGATTAACTGAGGAAGCTGTACGAATTAACATTGAAATATATAATTGGAATAGGTACCATTTTTCAAATTTATAAAACAATTTTTCAAAAAACTTGCTATTTTTAATGTATTAATTATTGATTTAGAGCATTAGAATTAGCGATTAGACACAGAAAGCAACTGGATGAGGTATTGAACGCAAGAAAAGAATATCTTCGAGTAATCAATAAGAAAGAAACGAATCAAAATTTTCTTGAATATATGGCAAACGTTGCAAAAACGCAAGTAAATTGAACAAATTTATCACATTGCACAATATCGAATATTTTGCACATAATTTTTATATTTTTACCAAGCAGTGAGACAAAAAATTTTCACCAGGAAGCTACTGAAAAGGCTCCGTTTAAGCGAGACGAAATTGAATTACCGGAAGCAGAAATACAAAAAAACGAAATAATGAAGCAAGAAATGGATACTTGAAAGCGTAACAGTATCTTTCTTTATACAAATTACTTATTAAAATATATAAAAATAAAGTACAAAGCACCTGTGTTTCCAAATATTTCAGTTAAACAAAATTTTTAATCATTGATGAGATAAATGTCACGATGATTTGTTTAACTTTTGGAATTTAATATACAAATATTTTACATAAATGGGAATTTATATTTAAATACTATGCAGTATATGTCACTTTTTATGTAATTATGTTACATAATTATATGTATTATAAAACTACAAATTTTAAAAATATGGAGATCATAAAAATGAGCAAGACTGTGAATAAAAATAAAAATATAAGTTTTCGTGAATACCACATTGTTTCTTTTGTAACAGGTCTGTATCGTGTTGCTAAAGCGGACTGAAATTAAAAATATATGTTGTTTTCAATTTAAAGAACATTTGGGTATTATATCTTCTTTATATAATGCACTTCATCTTACCCATCCACCGTTAGCTTGTATCCATGTTGCAAGGTCTTCTTCTAATACATCCGTCATACCTCAAATCAAAAATGTTTTTAAGCGTAAGGGGATCAAGATTAAAGGAATAGCATTTTAACTTTAAAATAACTACCTCTCTGTATAGCAGGTAAATACTCGGGTTTACCCTGACGTACGCAATCTACGGCAATACCACCAGCAACCGCGTAAAGGGCTATCACTTTGCTCCAAGTCATTTCTCCATTCCTGATCATTTCCCTGGAGATATCGGCAATGGCCTCGCTGGCAGACTGTTCCGATGAGAAACTACCACAACCGATTTGTCGTGCAACACGATTGAACAAATTTGGATGCATCTTTTCTAGTTCAGCTCCAACTGATACTAATTCTGGATAAACTTCACCAACGATTGCACCTCCAGGAAGCAACATGGCGCTTCTCATTCTTTTCAGACCCAGCTTTCGGTGAAAAATTCCAGATCGTTTTAAACGATTTCGGATATATTGAGCACATAACGACGATCCCTACACATATACATTAATTAAGTAAATTGTTATTGTGCTATTAATTAACCTGTTAACTGCAGAAGAAGATTTAATTTATCACTTGGATTTCCAATCCATATTAACAACTTAACTATATTACTAATTTAACTTACATTAAGAGATTAATGTTACAGATGGTGGTGCGTAAGTAAATACCTGTGATACTGTGAGCTCGATCGAAGCTGAAACCGTTCTCCATCGAATCGTATGAGAAATCTTTCTGGAAACAACGTCGCTGACATTACTGAATCTTCTTCGTGCTGAATCGACGACGTGAAAAGGCGAAGCTTCTTGATTGTTAGGAAGCGGAAAAGCGGCCAAATTCGAGTGGAGAGATAAAGCGAGGCTGTGCCTACGATACGGTTGCCCTGTGTTCCCACTATTATCCTCCAAGCCACGTAAAGATCCGACGAGCCCAGACATTGAAGAATCCTCCGTGGAGAGTTCCTGCCATTCAGGCTTTTCAGGCTTAAAGAATTTTAATGATCGTTAAAAAAACTTGACATCTTATCTCGTAGGATAGGTTGTTCTCTTTTTTCCTTTTACGGAAGAAAGAATTAAACATTCAGCCTCTTGGCAATTTCTAATTTATACTATTTTCCAGTTGTAAACCACATCTATTTGGACCAAATTTCTATACGATTTCATATTTAATAATTACATATTGATTAATACATAAGATACATAATAAGACTAATACACAAATAAGATACATAATAAGACTTATGAATGGCAATATGCAACAGCTACTTGCTCAGACGATAATTTAATTTTACAGAAACCTCTTCCTGATCGTCACAAAGACACGGCAAAGTCCATCGATGAATATCTTCAGTCCCTGTATGATGATCTTGAGACACGCAGATGCATTTTTTGTCTTTACCACTACAAAATGCCATAGTACATTTACGCCAGGTATCGTAACACAATTATTATTCCACCGGCGAGTACAGTTGTTATCT
Source organism: Bombus terrestris (assembly GCF_910591885.1). Lineage (NCBI taxonomy): Eukaryota > Metazoa > Arthropoda > Insecta > Hymenoptera > Apidae > Bombus > Bombus terrestris. The sequence goes on along the minus strand of NC_063271.1, from coordinate 18,930,128 downwards.
GGCAGCCTTATTTAGCGCAGCTATTTGACATGCTGCGCAGCGCTTTGTGTGCCGCGCCGCTAAGATACACTTTCATTGTGTGCCTATTATGTATTCATTTTTATTCGATCATTTGCCTCCTTAACTAGCGGGGAATTAGGCACGGTGTGTGCCATTTCTAAATTAGCACGATATCCGCGCGTCTAACTGCAAAATCATGATCGTTCAATCGTTGGTCAGCCTAATTAGAATAGCGCGCTAATTAAGGTATTCGTTTGGCCTCATGTTTAAGGTCATCTTTCAATTATAACACAATAGAGTATTGTATACGATGATAACATTATGCGGATATTAATACCGGTTCTGAGAAGTTATTCTTTAATAGATTTTACATTAAAAAAATTATACAACTTCGTAAATAAATCAACCGTTCGATTAATAGACTTGATAATTAAAGATTGATAGATTTTTGCAACGGTCTTAGTGACTTTATAATTATAAGCTAATCGATAAAAGAATCATTTTATTTGCATAGTAAGAGGTCACATAGGTAATATGTGAAAAACTAATTGCGTATTGTCTGTGCTGGTCTCGTCTGGGTGCTCGTTAATTATCAATTATCAACTATGTCCAGCCGGCCGATTATCTTTTGAGAGCCTACGTAACATTATGTTTAGCAATTTCGTTGCACTTGTTTTCGCAACTTGTAATTTAATGTAACTTTGAAACTTTATGAAACTTACAAACTAATATTACTATTTCTTTAAATTCCATGTTATTGTAACTTGTATTATATTTAGACACCTCATGAAATTAAGTATTATTTAGCTTCTTTTTTCTTATTTAGGAAAAGTATATATTGAATAAATAGCAACAACAATATTTGTTTTAATATATTAGAAAACAGTCAACTATGTATTAGAAACAAATGTTTCCGAAAATTAATTCAAGTCACTGTGTATATTTTAATAATGTCTATTGGAATATAATTTTCACTTCGGTTCATATAGACCCTACAAGAAATGCAGGATTACGTACGTATCGAAGCGAAGAGTTGAAAGAATTTTCTTTTTAATTTATTTGATCTTCACATCAGCAATGAATGAACTGAATGAATTTACCATTGGCAGGACCTCCTCCTCCTTCTGGACCCGCAATTGAAAGTCTGGTCTCATTGTAATTAACGCTCGACTGCCTCATTACTCACTGTCATCTAACACGTTCCACATACACATTATATGCGTAATATGTTTTTGAATTATCGCTTATCAACGGTGTAGCTGACCGGTTGATTATCGTTGGAAGAGAATGCGCGACGGCGTGTTAAATCGTTTGTTTTATCAATTTCCAAGGCTTATTTCCGTGTCGCGATGGCTAATTAAGCCAGCTTTGTATTTTTATATAACGGATCCCGTTAGCTTTTTTTGGAAACCAACGAACTCGTAAGTTATTGTTATTATTCTTGGAATGGTCAAAGTGGATGAATAACGTAAAATAAACAATGGCGAACATATGTCCAATGACTTGACTGCGGATATTTATTAATTTGTAATTAAATAAATTGATTGTAAAAACTGTACATTCTAGTCACCCAATTGAGATTAAATCCTTTTAATTAGCCGATCATTCTCGTTAGAGATGGTGAAATAGGGTGTTTAATTAGACGAAAGCTAAATTGAATTAACTGGTTAATTGAACCATCGAGTTGCATAAGATAGCAATTAGTTAGGTCATAGAAACACACTTGAACGATAGCGGAAGAGAAAAAAGATTAATTTAACATCGTTTTTACGGTTTCTTTAATTATTTCATATGACATAGTCATAATTAATTGCCAATTATTTATCGCGAAAATCGTTAATTATGATAAGAACTGAATTTATGTCAAAAGATAGAAAAAGTGGAAAAAAAAAGGATAGATTCTGAAGTAAACTTTTTAGCAAAGTATACGAAAATAGCTAAAATATGTTTTGATGCAATCCTAATTACGTGAAAGACTAGTGGAAAAGAAGTTTCATCGATATTTCCAGTTTTAAGCGAGAAAGTCATCAGAAATTAACTCTATGAAAAATTGAGCGTATGAGCAACAAAAGTACACAGCCAGATGTTAATTATATAACGTAAAAAACGTTTATCGTGTTTGAAAAGTTTTACGTGGAAACGACACGTATGGATGACATGAACGTGACCGAAATTGTGAAACATTTGCAAGAAATTTTTGCGTCACCTGCGATTAGATTTTAGGCTAATTTTCTTGGTACTCATAAAAGTATATACGTAAATATTTATATTTTCTATCACGTATATTATCATTGCAATTTGAACCTCGATGATAAGATAATAATAATGGAACAACAAGTGAATTATTTACAGTAACCTTGTGCAAAAAATGTTCAAATTCAAAAATTTAAGTTTGACAAGATTCAACTCGAATATAAGAAAGTTCATTAACGTTTGCCAATTGGAATAAATTTTCGAGTCAGCTGATGTTTAAGGTGATTAAATCATTAACATTATTGATAAAATTATTACGAAGTAATTGTAAATATTCCAAAGATTTGCAAACGATTAACTTTGTTAACATAGTGAAAGAAATTTAAATCATATGATTCACGCAAATTAATTATCTTAAGCAGTGCCTAACTGAAAAGTTTACTCTATTGCACGTTAATAAACATTTTATACTGTAAGCTTATTGAAATTTAATTACAAACAAATTGAGTGTAATTGGTGAATCGACAACTGCGACAGACAATCAAACCACAACAAGTCAATAAATTTTTCAGTGCAGATAAAGACAACGTAAATGTAAGAAGGACGATGAAGAGTATAAATCACGAATCGAGAGAAGGCGAGTTCCTTGTGATTCTTTATGCCGAGAAAGTACGATTCCGAGTGGCGATATATGCTGAACGATTCGAATTCTTTGAACTTTTTTGTCGTGAACACATCTTGTATTTTGAGCACGTAGACCACCGGTGTCATTCACAAAATACGAATGGCAACCATTGCTAAAAAGAAAGGACCATTGCAAACGTACTTACTGATAACACTGGATTTCGACAGAAAAAAAGAAAAAAATAATAATAAAGAAAAGACAGTACAACTTTTCAAAGAGGACACAATATTTTAAACTTCGGAAAAAGAAAGGAGATAAGAGATTTAGGTATGACTGAATTTTTTCAAGAAATAGATACATTTTTAATACATTTTAAAATAGATACAGTTATAAAGGTTTATAATAAATGATTAGAATTTCCCCTAAAAACAGATTGATAATAAATCCTGGTATTTTATTAATTTAAAAAATTATGATTTTCCCCGGCTCTGTAAATTTCTTCTATCTTAGTTACGTGATGCATCATGCATATGTGTACAAGTCATTCTTAATAGATCAAGTAAATCATTAAAAATAGCGCCGTCCGTATATATTAGCATTATATTATCGCTAAACGAGAGTAATTTCTTGAAAGAGAAAGAAGACAGCTAATTATCTTCAAACATTAAAATTAACTGAGTACTTGAAGTTATTACACATACACATTACGATACAAAAGATAAAATATCACAATTCAACGATATACATATTATCAGTATTACAAATCAATATATTGAGCAATATTACATGAATATAGTTAGAATTTTCTTTTAAATCAACTGTAGCGTTACATAAACATAACTAACATATTGAAACGTATCTTTTCACATGTTTTAATAGATGTCTTCCATCCTTAAGTTATCAACAATACACCGTATTTAGAAAATAGATTGTTTCCTGCATAAATTTACATAATTTATCATGTCGTTGATTAAGTTTACCGGTAAATTTCATGGGTGACGTAAGAGTAGAGAGAAGAAAAAAAAGAGGAAGTGTGGAATTGAAAGGGCGACGTGTAACTAACAGTACGAAAATATAGGTCGAGACGACATCGAATAAAAGATGCGGGCTACATGTTCTTCAGGTAACGGCTATACCCCCCTCCTTTTATAAATTTCCCAAAAACTGAAGCCAGTTTTGTAATACAAAAAATAATCTCTTTATTGTCGCTTGGAATAACTAACAAACGATGCTTTTCAATTTTTTTGTAAATATAAAAATAAAGTATTTGATATACTTGACATTCGGTGTAACTTTTGAAAAATTAAAAGCATTACACTTTAGTTAAAAACTCATTTTTCGTAATTCTTACGAAATATATTTCGAAGAAATGATTTCTTCACGAGAGAGAGATATCATTACATTGTCGTTATTGGCTAACATAAAATTTTATTTATTTATTTTTATTGACAATTAATTATTTGCAAGTGTTTCAACAAGAAGCTATATATATCGTTACCTTGAATGTTAACGAAGTACAGAGATTTATAGCTATTTTTCTTGACGGTTGTTCGTACGATTACAGTTTACGTGTGAAATCGGTTCCAAACACTTTCGTAGTTTGTACATTTAATCACTACTTTATCGAACACACTATATTAGAAGCTTACGCTGTCTATGACAGACAATTCATATTTTTCCCTTTTTTAGAATTCGTGAATCTATTTACGTCAATTAGATTGTTGTACAATTTAAAAAGAAGCTATAGATGATCGAAAGATACGGGGAACGCGCGACGCACCATCGAAATTGTAGGGAACACAGCGCGAACAATACTGGTGACTTTTCAACTACACATGATGTAGCTTGAAGATGTTGCGTGAACGCCGTACAACTGTTATCCCTACTTACATCACTGTACAACGGTTGAGTCACTGTACGAAAAACATTTCTGAGAAAATTTGAGATTAATTTGCAATTAATGGATACACGTTGATCAAATGATCCAGAAATATTTCATAATTTTTTCAAGTTGCTCTTTTTAATTAAGATAGTAAGAACACTGTAATGAATGAAAATTTAGACTCACATTTTCTGATCGTGATAGTGCTTGAAAAATATAAGAATGTACTATTAATATTAACCTTACTAGGTCCGGTCAAATGACCGGTTTCAAAATTTAATTTAAAATTGTATATTCATTGTTATTTCTTTTGTTCATCTAACTTTACCTGAACTTTAAATTCTTACATTACCTGATTAATCAGTTTCTCAATTTTTGTTAGTATAATAATTTACATGAAATTGGATGAACAAAAGAAATAACAATGAATGTACAATTTTAAATTAAATTTTAATATCAGCCATTTGACCGGATATGGTAAGGTTGGTGTTAAATTATGAATATGATAAAAATTTTCATATTACAATAGTTTAATGACTAATTTTAAAAATGAACAATTTCCTATATCTTCTCATCAAAGAATTTTTAATATAAAAATTTGAAGATGTTGAAAATTTTGTAAAATATTTCTAAAGAATATATAAATAGATGCTTTAGAAAGTGTTAACAATGGAAACCATTAAACTTTCATTGCATACGTTAATTTTGAACGATTACTTATAAAAATATTAATTTGTAATAACTATTTTCGATCTTAAAATAGCGCACTGTTTATATGACATTACTTTTAAAAGAATTATTTCAGCTACTATAAATTTTCCAAAGTGCAATTGATTTTATTTTATTTTTGATTGTCAAAGTTCCGAAAATTTTGTTAAATTATCACACATTATTAAAATTCATAGTCCAAAATTATAGTAATTTTTTCTGTACGAACGTAAGCAATTGTATTTGTTTCTCATTTATGACAATTTATAGGATTATGGGATGCTTTTAAATAGACTTTTCTTTATACTTTAGTTTTACATGTTGGCTTTTTTAGGGTCACATGCAGTATATTTATATAATAAAGAATGTCACATGTGTGTGTGTGTAAGATATCCTTCTCAAAATGGAAGGAACAGTAAGTGGGACGATAAATTCGTGTATAACAATATTCTATTCACAACGATGATATGATAAAGTAGCATCAAGAGGCAACAATCTTCTTTTTCGGGAACGGTATAACTTACATTATATATATATATATATATATAATATAATATAATATATATATAATATATATAATATAATATAATATAATATATATATATATATTTATAATATAACAACACTGCGGAAAGCTTGAAAACACTCCATTCAATTACGTTTATTTTTCTTTTCTCATCGTTTATAGGCATAGTTATATTTATATATGAATATATGTATATATGTATGTATGTACGTATATCTGTAATATATTTATATGCATATATATATATACATATGTATAATATATATATATATATATTACTCACTAACGTAAATTAATGTTATGCTGTGCTATGTTAGAAAATTTGAATAATAATACTTTCCATTGTCTGCACATTATTATTACCTTTCTCTCGACCACGAATACACAATAAATAAATATTCACTCATTCAGTTATCACGCGACTATAATTTCACAAAAGAAAAAAAAGATAATCGTACTAGCAGCATTTGCAACCCTTAACGTTCCTGGTAACAACCTTGGAATAGTTAAAAAAAGGACTCTGTAATGTAGAAACCCAAACTTTGATTTAAACAATTAACATATGGATTGTATATGAATTGTATAAATATAAACTAATAATGCAATAATTTAACTGTACGAAACTCTATACACTCTAAACTCTATACAAATTCTCCTTTCTTCAACTATTCTCACGTGTTGTACAAAAATGCACTTTTACTCGCATTGTGTTTGTAAGACACATAAATTCTATCGATTGCTTTATTTCTTTCTTCCAATCGTGAACCCCAACCTAACCCCAATTTCACGTTTCACACTTTTGAGAAATGTAACTATATATCTTTAAAATTATAATAAATCGTCCTAAATACACTCGAGTATCTTTCAATATGATACCTCTTACGTTTAAACTGAGTAACCCAACTCCGTTCTGATAGCGTAATAAAATTTCTGGTAATGTAAAACACATACATTTTTTACGCTATCCTATTGTAGTGTATCTTTTCGTTGAGATCAGCAGTGTACTCTTTTACTTTCGCTAACTTCGTGTGAACCATGAGAGTACCATCGTAGATTTACAAAACATTGGAAAGTGAACGTGATTCGTTATTATTTTGTTCCACTATGAACTATCTCGTTGATGTTAGACAAATTTCAGAAAACGATTCAGCAGTTAAATTCGATATTATAACACTGATTATATTTAAAATTGAATTCAATATCATCGTGTATAATATGTTGATTGTTCTTTGTTATGTTGCTAGGTCATTCTTGCATTTGCGTCTCGCACGATTGTATAAAGAGTCGATGTAAGAAAACTAATTAACGTGATTGATTATATTAATGTAAAACTGAAAAAGGTGACTCAGCCGATGTACGAAACGTTTCTTCTTAGGCTCCTTTTTTCTAATGCTTTTGAGTGTTCCTCCTTAACGCGTAGCCATATCAAGAATAACGCACACATTTTCCACATGTTGTTTGTTGCGTTATTTTACAGTTGATAATATGACGGGGGGTGAAAGATACATAATCCTCCTACACAAACATTATAATTATGTATTGTCACTCGGACAAAAGTGGTACCAGCCACTTTTACATCACAACCAAGGAATCTAAAATCGACACCTTCAGTTTTTCCATGCACGCTCAATTTCACTCTTCATCTTTCCCTTTCATTCAAAAAAAAAAGAAAAAAAAAAGAGGAAAAAGGAAAAAAGAAGTAACAACAAGAAACTAAACAAAGAAGCAGGTACTCTAAGAATTAATCATGTATCGTACAACATCGATACAGATTTGATCACAAAAAGAGACAAAGAATAACGATAGTAACACTAGTACGTTTCATCAGAATGCCCGAAGAGTGTATCGACAAAGTATATCGAAAGAATCATCGTACTGTTCCTCTGTATATATAGTTTCAATATCTGGTACTAGTTGTTATCTTACTATCGACATGATTCTATATAAAATATACAAATCCTTAATATACTACATGAAAACTATGGCTTTTCGTATTTCACTCTAAAAAACAGGTCAATCTTCACGCGATTTAACCAATATTTTCGTTCCCTTTTCTTCAAACGTAATCATCTCTAAAAAATAAAAGGCATTATCGTTGTTCAAAGTACCATTCGCCCCCTGCCATTAATATATTTCTTCGTTTTCTTTCTTACAACGCTGGGTCGATATTCGTCAATGTACATACAATAAATTTAGTTGATTCATCTGACAATAATGAAAATGCGTGTATAATACAAACGATTAGGCACTCCATCCTTCATCGTCACACGTTCATGTCAGTGTGGAATGAATCGACTAAAGTTAATGTATATATGAATGTGTATGAATTGTGTTGCTTGTGTGTCTACTTGCGCAAGGGGCACTATTTATAATATTTACAAGAAATTAATATGAGATTAACATACATATTATATGTATGTAGTGTATATATACACATATACGATCAACGCGTGACAGACACAATATGTAACATATAAACAGTACTCTTTCCTTCGTTTGTCTCGCTCCTACATCCAACAATTCATTAAAGCTAGTTGTAACAATACTAAAGTAAATAAACATTGCAAGGCATTAACACATATACGTATACGAGCATTGTTGTTAAACTGCAAAATTAACAATAGATTCCGTTAAATTAATTTGCAGCATATGTATATATATATTGACAGCATCTGGTCCAATGAATATTAAGTATTCATGTAAATAATCAATCATTTCTTACATATGTACATGTTAGATATCAAGATTTGTAACATAACTAAAGATGACTTAACGTTGATTATTGTCGATGTTCACCATGTCGCATGCGTTAGCAACCATTTCATATCATCCTATGTCCTGCTAGAGAATTCGCGACACAATAAACGTAGAAATCGTCTTATTGTTGTAAACGTCGAGACAAATAATCGAACAAACAAGCGTAATAAAACGAAGGAGATAAATCTATGTAATCTCAATCGGTACAGAACCTCTTAGAGCGTCTCAACAATGAAACATGCACATATAATAATACTAGTATTCCGCAAACGACTGAAGATGCATCACAAATACCGCGACTAGAAAAGCGCGATAATTTTGCACATATACGATACGAAGATACTTGTATATAATGTATACGACACTATATGTATAGAAGAGAGTCGCTAAATGGCAGTAGGGAATCAAATAAGCTGATACGTTGTAGTGCCAAATTCTGTCTTCTTTTCAAGCACCAGCAAATCCATATACTTCTAGTACCCTAATCTCAAAATCGCCGCTGGCACAAAGGGGTGGATTATTGAATGTAGAGCACCGATCTGTTTTACCGAATCTTATATTTTCATCCATCCATATCGCTTGACCGTCTCTGAAAATAATAAATTAATCATTTTTAATACAATTTAACCGTTTAAGTTTCAAGCAGCGCGATCGCAATGTTTAGATTTTGTGTCGAAAAGTCCAAATACATTTGAACGCTACGGAAGACTGACGGTATTTTGTATTTCATTGTTATCTTCTCAATAATTTTTATTGAACAAACCTTGAGATATTTACAAACTAATAGTACGCATATATAATAATATAAATGTATTTCATAAAATAACAAATATGACGAGCGCTATTGCATCGTTTGTTTCTCTTCGCAATCGATTAAGACAAGCGCTATCGCGCTGTTCGGGATTTTTCGATCCTGTTTTTTCAAAGACCCCTGGGAGCCAAACGGTTAACACTTTACGCCTCAAGGATATGAATGCAAACACAGTGCACCGTTAGATACAAGATTTGTTCTCATTTTCTTTTTTATTGATGTTCTAATAAAAATGTTTAATTGTTCAATGTGGCACTTTTTGTTTCAAAGTATATTCTATTTATCGGTTATATTCAAAATGTTCTAACTGTCAATTTTCATACAATTTTTACAATTATAAGAAGTTCAAGCACTCCGGTCACCAATGACCACCGTGGCGTCACAGGAGAAACTGTCGAGAAGGTCGGTCATATATGACCAACGTAGCAGTCAAAGTATTAATGAGTATCATAATTTATATAAATAGTATACACATTTTTCATAAATATTATATTTAAAAAACTCTTACCCTCCTCCAATTGTTATCATTTTTGAATCTGCCGCCATAAACAGTTCAGCTGAATGATGGACTTTAGAATCATTGTGCGAAGAATCCATACCCACCCAAGGGTATTTTGCTCGTTCAGGATACAAGCTGAATAAGAAAGTTTCACCTGTCCCAAAATAAGCTTGTCTTTGTCCTTTATCATTTTTCAAGTTACGTTCACACCATCTTGTGGAGCAATAGGCACCAAATACCTTATAACAAAAAGTACAAATGAATGTTTATTAAGCAGAGATAAAAAATCAATATTCTATAAAGAATACACTTACTTCATTGTTACATGTTTTTATCATTAAGAGGGTTGGTTCATGTTGTTCTACCCTTACATAAAATGTTGTCAAAGAACAACCATGCTCTTCTGTTGTATACAATAGGATTGGTTGATACATGGTGATCCGCATAGGCAACCAGGACCATAACGTGAATAACTGTCACAAAATAAATGTACAAAAAATTAATACAACTATTTTATATAATTACGGCCAGTATTTATAATTGCGCAAACACTAGTTCTCAATAATCTTCTAGTTGTTCAAGAATACAGCAAACTAAGTCATAGCAGAGGTAGATCATGCCTTTGACTGAAAAAAATAATCAAGCCAAACAATATAAAAAGGAAGTATATTCTTCTGGTCTTTTACTTAGTTTTTTTTTCTTTTTGAATAATTTTATTAAATCATGTGGATATGAAATTTGGTTTTTAAAACCTATTTGTTTGATGGTAATTTATATTTATATACAAAAATTAAGTTTTATATACATATATGTATATTGAACCCCTAAGTATAATTACTTATATTAATATAATAATAATTAAATTAATATAATTAATCACTTATATTAATTTTAATTTACTTTTAAATATTTTTTGTGCTAAAGGAGATTGTCAATATTTTTATATTCTTATATACCCTTAATATTAAAATAATTATCACATTCGGCTCTTTTGTTGTTTATCAATAACGATTTCGTAATTTAAAAATTTGTTCTCTAAAAATCTATAACACCAATACAAGAAAAAACTATCAAGAAATACAATTTAAAAAATATTAGGAAATTAGGTGCTTACACAAGATGCAAAACCATCATGCAAAAAGCAAGAACATCATTCAAATATAAAAGTGAATTGCTACAATATTATAAATTATGATAATAAGTAGATTAAGGTTGTGAAATGGTAACTTGATGAGGCAATGCACGTGATATGATAAAGGCTCAATAAAATGTAAAAATAAAAATGTGCATATGACTACATATACGTTGAATAGTGTTCAAACAGTTTAAAATTGTAACTACAAGTTTACTTTATTTTTATTGATGTTGCACACTAATTACATCAAAAAATATTCAAAAGGAGTGTAAGAAGAATGTAACAATAAAAATTAGTAGAGGTTAAGGGAAAGGATTCCAGGAACAATCACTACAAATGCATGATAATAAGACAGGGACAACATGCCGAATTAATAGCAGAGAAGAGTAAAACTGAGCACATAATTTATTCAGAAGGAGTACGAGTGAGTGCATCGTTTTCTTCAATATATAAATCAGGCCATACATCATTCAGTTCAATGTGTATACTCTGTAAGAAAATTAAACCTCAGGCAAGTAAGGAATACAACAGAGAATTGACAATGAAATTGCGACTACAAAAGCCGACTTAATCGATAATTACTAATTGTACTTATACCTTGAACGTGAATGACAATCATATATCATTTACATCGATCTGGCCCTTTTTAAAATTCTGCTAGAAGATCTGCTAAACGACTGCCATTGTTCAATCGACATGAAATGTATCTTACAGATTTAAGCTAATATCACTCTGATAATAGCCAAAGATAGAAATACCATGTTGACTAAATATCCTATTTAATATGTACTTCAAGGCGGTTGTATATACACCAATAACGACAATATCGACATGCCACAGAGAGGCGACCAGCGAACTACAGAAAATTCTGCTACTGCCGAACTTTTTATTCTTTGTGGATTAGTGTTGAACGGCCGTAAGTACTTACATCAGGCATGTCTAGAATCTGGGAGCATATGCTTTGTATGGGATAAACCCCCATTGACAGAGCACGCGGTCCAGGACTGTGTGCACCCTACACCCATGACCATTAAATCCATCATCATTCCAGTAACGCAGCATGACACAAGACAACACAGAACCGTCAGTTATATTGGCATACAGCTTTGGTTCAACTTTACGTGTCAGAAAATAGGAATAAATATTATAACACTGGTTAAAACCATCGGAGACACAGAGCATAACAGGAAACATCGGCCACATTTTTCAAGTCTTTCCTCTAATATCACACAAAAAGTGTGGAGTAGGTATACGAATGAAACGCCCAACTCACTGTTAACCGGTGTAACCGATGTAATGATCTCAAAAAAGAAAATTAAATGATGTAATCAATGTGCTACCAAAGCATTGAAATTAATTAGTATATAAAATTAAAATAAGTTTGTTCTGAACATTCGCCGTTTGGTTTGTTTTTTTATACAGCTGTTACGACCAAAATGTGATATTGTACTGCGGATATACTGAAGTTTATGAAGCACGCTGCTGCATTCACTGATCGAAATTGATGTAGCGATTTGAAGCGCTTTCAACAGCTAAGTTTTTTTGAACTTTTGCCTTGAGAGATAAATTCGACCATCCTATCGATCAATGATAAGCAAACACATTTCGTGTAGCCCACCAGTAACAGTCACCATCTATATATTGAATTTTTCAATATGTAAAACATATAAGTAGTAACAAATAAACATTTTCGATAGAATATATGAATACAAACGTATATATTTCTTTTATTGTTACATTTGAGATATCATATCTGCGAAACACTGAAAGCCAGTGAAACCTAATAAATAGAACATATGACTTTACTGGAAGAAATTTTTGTTATTTTCTAATGTTCAAAAGGCAGTAACTGCAAGTGGATAGACGGTAACAGCAACAAAGCTGGCACGATAAGTGTAACAATGGGTGAGTATGAATGAATGTAACAGGTATAGTAGTTCAGGAACAGAGGGCAGAGCACATGAAACTAACAACACATTTCCCAAAAAGATAATTATACGATACCCTGTCTTTGTATGTGTCTTCACACTCTTTCTGAAAACAAAGTGAATCATTGAACAGCTTTTGCATAATTTGCATTCTGATACCCTAAGAAACTATTAACTTAACCCATCATCTTTGAAAAACGTCTACTTATATTATTCTACAGTAAGAAACATTAAGCACGTAAACTATTGATACTAAACCTTTGAACCTGCAACATTTCTCACAAATAAGGAATCATTCGCAACATTTAACGATAAAAATAATGGGCTCACATATATGTACACTATTTTATGAATATAATCTCATACTTTGAAAATAAGTGGGAGAGTAATATCATTAACATGCCATATACTATCAAGTACTACAAAATTAACAGAGTATACCCCATAAGAATTGATCAGGAGGAGAAACAACCAGGTAGAATGAAATAAAATTTTAGCATGTACGTGAGTCCATACTTTGTTGGAAAAAATTTGTCAAGTATTCGGTGTTTTACACCATCTTGGAAGAAAGAGGAATACAGATAACATACTTCTCGTATCGTGAGCGTGTGCGACATCATCTGAATGTTGACTTGAGACTGACTCGTCGGCAAATTATCTGTGGATCGTGATCTAGCCAATGATTTGGATCCCGATATAACACTTTTACTTTTTAGAGCCATTTCTGTGCGTAAAAATACCCTTGATATGTATGCTGAGCTGAGTCCACGTATCCCAAATGCTGTACGTAAAAATTTAGCTGGCGTTACCTGTAAGTTTATAAATTATTAATATTTAACATTATATTGATATAGATATAGATATAAATTGTTGTAACATATCTATTCCATATGAGATTGAAATAAACAATAATCCGTGTTTAAGTGAGCTTAAGAAGAATTTGCTTTACTTATTATTTTATATGTAAGAATATTAAGAGAAAGCTATAATTAGTATGCGTTTTGAATGACTTTGCGTACTGTAGGTGATGTATCGGTAATGTGTTAAAGAATTTTTTACACTTCTACTTACCGGTGTTTGTCTGCAAAACTTCGACAGAGCAGCGTCAATACCGTTTTTCGAAATTTCGTTCATCCATTCAGAGTTTTGCAGCGATGAATGCTTATAGAATAATAAAACTATAGCCATTGCTACACGATAGAAGACCTGAAACAAATAATGAAAAATTAATACTAATAATAATATAATATCACGAAGAATGATACAGTTTTATAAATGTACAAAATATTACTTTCTGCACAACACACTAAGAAGAGCCAATATGCAAAAATGCACATATCTAATCGACTTCTCACTGGCATACAGTCAACATTCGAATTCACCATTCATACTATTCCTGAAAAAGCATTCCATATTATACATATCTTTAACTCTATCCTTCTCTTGAATCGGAGCCAATAATATTTTTTAATATACCATGAAAAGATGCGATAAAGGAGTATAAGTGTCTCAAGTTGATCTCATTTGAATCTTGTAAATACCGACCTTGATGCCTTCGTGAAGAAAACAGTCCATGACCCTGACTAAATGCTGGAAAGGAAGAAGCTGCAAAATCCACCACATCCAATCCATGTAAATTCTTTCTGCTCTCGATCCAGAACAGTGCCTCGCCAAATGTACCGCTGCTGATTTCTTTAATGAAATATTACAGTCCTATATATTCTTAAAAATAAACCACATATTCAATTTAAATGTATAAATGTAACTTTTACAAATCATCGAGACAAAGAAAGTTATTTGCAAAAAGTTTAGCAACACCTTAAATTTTTCATACAAAATCATATACTTTAATAAATATACGCGAATAAAGTGATTTATATATAGTATATCCATAGATAAATGATCTAAATAAATGTCATTAATTTTATATGTGTTCCAAAATGCAAATAAACATAAAATATAAATATGGTTGTATTTAAAAGATTTATAGTATTATTAAATAAATATAATAATATAATATTATTAAATGTTATATCATACAACGTTTCATAATTAGCTTCGTAATATTTTCTAGTTCTGATTGTAGCTCTTTTACGTTCAGATTACTAATCATTAGAAAATTTATGATTCATTCGCCAAGCATTAAGAAATAATTACATTTATACATATACTTGTTCCGTTCTAGTCTGTTTAATGTAGAAATGATTTGTGTATGATGCATTTACAGACATCTATGACAACACCAATCAGTCAGAAAACCGTTTAAAAACGAAGCTGAAGACACGGCTGCTATTTCCTGGTAAACATTGTATCTATAAGTAAAATAAGAATCATTTCAAGCCAAACAAGCCAGAACGGTCGTTTCATGATTCATCTTAGACAATTTGTGCCTAAAGCTACATACCACGTGCTTTTTAGTGATTTGCTCGACGGTTTTCCAGGTAACCTCGTAGAGGAGTTTCGTTTGCGTAATGAACATCTTGTCTTTAGCGGCGACCAAGCTGGCCATACAATGATAACACTCCTCCTCTGTAACAGATGGATGGAAAACGGTAATCTCGTGAACATTTCTGATTTCATTCTAATAATAAACCTGGGATTCTATCCAACCGCGTGCCTAACATCTTAATTTATGCGAACGAGCAAGAAATTCGACTTACGGCACGCGATGTGAATTTCCATTGTGCCGGTGGAACAAATGGGAAGAGAAAGAAGCTTTCTTGGAAGACCCGTCCTTCTTTCCTTCTTCCTACGTATTCCTAAGGGAGAGGCGGACGATTTATTTATTTATACACTCACCTGGCATAAAGTGAAGTAGAAGAGCCGTGATGGGATAAAGAGAAGGACTGTAGGTGATATCAGGACAAGCGTATCCCAGCACAGACACAATCCTGTCCGCAACGCTCCTGCCTTTTCTCGTCAGGTGGTACGACAGGCAATGAGTGCTGTCCACGAACGGTGGTAGCATGATTGATTTTTCCGGTAGCTCTGTAAACAAGTAATTCCATACATCAGTCGTCGCTGCTAAAAACAAATAAGTTTAATCGGAACGACTGGAGGATCGCATCTGGTCTAATGAGATTCGATGGAAAATTACCAGCGGAGTATCTGATAATTAGACCGCGAATATTTATGCATTTATCAAATTGTAAATAATCGTAATGCAATAAATCGTGGAAGAAATATTTTTTTAAAATGCGTTTTTATGAAACCGGTAAGTTTTCATTCGATAATAAGGACTCCTTATCTAAAGAAGAATTAAAAGTAATAAATTAATTTGCATTATATATCAATATAGCAATATAGCAATATAATAGCTATATAGAACATTTAAAAAAGTACAACATTAATATGTTGTAACTAAGTAGAGTTACATTAATCTATTTGAAACATTTTGTACGCCGCATTTGGCTGCTTACAATAGTTGAATTCATTGTCTATTGACCATTTTTCTCACCAACCGAGTAAAGGTGTTACGCATCATCTTTTTCTAACAATAAATATACATCCATGTAACGTAGAACACTACAATTCGAATATACGAACTCTCGAACCCACATATTAGAATTATAAAATCACGCGAACTTAAGATTAGCTTACGATGATTAAAGTAATATATGTATAAAAGATTGTTATTGAACATACAGTAAAGTAAATGCCATCATTAATTTACAATGAAATAAATAATTACGAAAATATATAAGCACTTTTTTAATCATTTGTTAGAATAATCTATCGTTATATTTTGTAAAAGCCTAAACATTATAACGTAGAATAATAGTATCACAGTCAATCACGATCTTATAAATATTGGTGGTATTAAGAAACAAGCAGTAGCATAAAAAGTAGGTGGGTGAAAATCGCTTTAGGACCGGTATTTACGATTCGGGGTATTTGCATTCTAAAAAAAAGGCGTAAAAAGGAAAAGAGCTGTAGGAGTAGTAAGACACTTTGAACTTTTGCATTTTTGCTCCATTTAAAGGAAAAACATCAGATATTTGAACAACGAAGAAAATTGATTGTTTTCAATCAGCTTGTAATTATGAACACATATTTTTGCATAATAATCTACCAACTAATAATATTAATGAAGTGAATACATATATATATGTATGTATGTTGTCTTGTTATACCTAAAATCGTAAGATTATAAAGAACTGTGCGAAGGAAGTCTATATATATAGTTTGTAAAATTTATTTACAAATCTTTGTTTCATTATCAAATTTGTCAAATTAGATATCATTATCAAAGTTACTATCGGCAATGGCTTACAGGTAAACTGGTCGTTTCTTATCTAATTTTATTTACTACAAGGAGAGGCAAGCAATTTTGATATGCTCGTAAGATAATTATAACTACGTTGCTTTTTGTAGAAAAATTCTAAATCGACTTAACCCTCAAATGGTAGGGTTAAATACGTGT
Organism: Bombus terrestris; assembly: GCF_910591885.1. Lineage (NCBI taxonomy): Eukaryota > Metazoa > Arthropoda > Insecta > Hymenoptera > Apidae > Bombus > Bombus terrestris. Next base: position 18,912,641 of record NC_063271.1, on the reverse strand, counting down.
TACGTAACAGATAAGATCCGGTTAAAGAAACAGGTAGAACGTACGTTTTATCTAACGCAAACATGCAACTGTATTTGAGTTTACGTTAAGTTAATTTATTATTATTGTTACTCCAAAATTGTAAATTGCAAAACAACTAGTATAGATATTTAATTATATATTATTATATGTGTAGTTCCAGAATTTTAGTACGTTAGTTAAGCAAAAAGGGAACAAGCGATAAATTATATGAAATTTATGTAACGAGATTTGGTGTACAAGGAAGAAAGCTTTCTACGTGAAACGTTATAGTTTTTGCAATGACAGATTTTAGACAAAAGAACATTTCGACTGTACGTGCAAGCTTCACGTATCGAGACGCTAATAATACATGTGTGTAGATAGATTTTCAGCTCGTTATTATTAGAATAGGAAATAACTTTGTACAGCTTCTGACTTTAATAATTCCTAAGAAAACGCGTTAAATTCTTATAAATTTCCAATAGTAACATATCAAGCAATATAGTTTCTTCTGCATCATAAGTATTCATAATTGCAATACTTCATTTTTGTTACAAAAGAAAATAATTTTAGCATTATAAAGTCTTTTTCCGTTGGGTCATTTTTGCTAATGAATTATGAATACCCATTATCTGGTTTATTTGCTTCTCAATTAGGAGGCACTTCTTGTCAATCCTGACAACACATTCAAATTTTCAATGTTACCTGAAGGATTTAGAGTAGTTTTTGTCGACAAAGTTCTATCTTAGTTTCTTTTAAGGTATTCGTCAACAGTTAATAAAGATAAATGCAAAGCATTCTGACTTCCATTTTTTAATTCGCATTCATAAAACTATAAATTTGCATAAAAATCCACAAGTCTATTGGTATCTTTGAGATATGAAAATTACATGAAGCGTGTAATATTTAGTTATTCGAAACAAACCTGTAGTTCCAAATACTTGATTGACCATGTCCCAATAGAATCCATCGAGCATGTTCTTTCCATGTGCATGTTGGTTGCAAAGGGCTGGCCACAATTGCGCTCTGATCCCGTTGTTCAATGGCCACGCGTTTTCCCTTATGATCATCTTAGCCTCCCTCTTTCTGCCGGCCTGGAGAAGCGCATTGACCTCGTTGAAGGTCTTCAGCGTTTGCTTCTTGCTGGTGGGCGACTCTGGCTGTATGACGATATTCGTCGTGTCGACATGCGGCGGGAATGCGTCGTCGACATCGACATCCGCCTCCTCCTCGAGTACCGGCAGCATATTCGGCAGATTGTCCGTCGAGGAGGGTGTCTGTGTGACTAACATCGCACTACGGCGTGAGATTCTTCTTCATGGTGCCGTTCTCCGTTACTCTTTATACTAATATTTACGTCATATCCTGGGATGTTTCAATTTTCATCTGAAATGAAAGAAAAAATACCATGTCTTATAGAGTACAATGTACAGATATATTACATGGAATGAAATATCTTTTATAATTCAATTTAGGATTGAGGAAAAAATAAGATGTGATTCCACACTGCTAAGTCGAATTGCCCTTCGAAATTTTTATATTTCAATCTCGCTTTGCTTTCATTTGATCTTTTTAAGTGTTTCCTTAGTTTAAAAGTATGTAATCGTTAAACATCATTGGCTTGAGCACAACCTATATTTATCTTTATTAATTGGTGTAATGCTAAAAAGCAAGTGGGAAATATACATATAAATAAGAATTGCCTATAAATAACATTATTAAATATTAAATAGTCTTTTTAATACAATTACTTTGAACATTCAAAGAGGCTTAGGATCAATATGGAAATACACTTGTAGTGATTAATAATTTAAATATATAACGAGTAAGTAAATATTCATGATAAAAGTGATATGTATTACTATTTAATTTTATTTGTTGATTAAGTTCTCAATGAATATAATTCTATTTACTTCGAGAAGCAGCCAAATACGTTAGACGCAATATATAAAAATATAATGTTTTGCTACCTATTTTTAAATTTGCTCGTTATCGAAGATGGGAAAGTTTTAGTATGTCCAATGTATATTTGGATAATCAGTTGTGTTGTAAAATTAATTCTTGTGTACGTCTCTTAGTAATTTATTTAATTACATGCATACGTCTGAATAAAGTAAAACTTTGATTATTCATATTAATTGAAGTAAAAGTTATTGCTAAAATTACTATAAATTGATATTGTACAGCAAATTATTTACCTATTTTCAAAATTACAAATTATTTATTGCACAATTTCCCAGTTTAATCAATGTCTCAATCATAATTCCGCCATATTCAAATTAATTTGCTATTTCGCATTTCGTTCTTCGTGTTAGTGTTGCACACACTACTATACCGACGAATTCAGAACGATAAGCCAGCGATATACGAGCACGTAAGTTGACGTAAACATAGAATGTTTGTTTCCCTTTGCTAGATGGCACTGTACAGATTATCGAATATTCGATTGAACAGTGTTCGACTATCTCGTGAAGGTAGTAGTATCTTACCTCCTATAATTTTCCACAGTAGATACTTACAATATAAATATTCAATAAACACATCAAAGAACGAAAAATCAATTTTTTTATTTGAACCTGGGGTAACTCACAAACAGTCAAATAACATTTATCGTGATAACTATACATACTGTTATAGAATTACGTATGTCTTTCCAATCTATTTCCTATTCCAACCTATTCCATCTAATTTCCAATTATACTGACGATTTTGTAATCTTGTAAATCTTGTAATCTTTTCCCAATTATATATGTCCATTTTCGAAAGCCATTTTTCGACTAGAGTAAGAGAGTTCAAGACCGTACGACGACATACGTTTCCAAGAATCTTCCGTAAACATTCCCATAATAACCGTGACTGTAGTTAAACATATCATCGCTTGGGCCGCAATGCGCTTAATCGTTCTAGTGCTCGTTCGAGCAAGAAGAGGAGCGAAGAAAAAATAAGGTGGGGAAGAATTATCTAAGTCAACGCATCTTTCGCGTTTGCCGTGTGTAATATATATTTCGTTGACGTCGATTTGCTGGTTACTTTGCAACTGAAATCAATTGTCTCCTGTAAAGATGCCAGCATAAACAAGACTCGCGACCAAGCGTCCCTTCTCATATTTCTAGATCATGACAACAATCGCTTGCTCCATCAGAGTTTTTTTATTTCTCCATTCATATGACAGAGCAAGGGGAGTTTGTTTTACAGAGAACGAATTGATTTCTCTGTAACTTTCTCCTCGAAAAATTTGAAAGGTAGGAATTTATAATATTATACAAATAAATTGTAATTACAAATTATATAAATTATTGGCCTCTCGCCATAACTCTAATGGGATGCCCTAAATGTTTAAAGTAGGACATCAGAAAAAATCTCTCGTACGTGACATTCACTTTCAAACCTTGTCAAACTTTCAAGTTAACGACAGTGATACTATCATGTAGTATGAGAATGATCGATACTTGTAGAACAAGAATCGAATGGTACTAATTGAAAAGCATGGTGGTAAAGTCCGATTCGCGCGGGACGAAGAGTGTCGATCAGACAATGACCTCGACAACGTGTTTCTAAAGGAGTCAGCCAGCAGGAGACAATGGATATATAATATCGCCTATAATTAGCCTCGTTAAAGCTGTCTCTAATAATAAGCAAAGCAGCCAGATGCAAAACCGTGAGCGGCGATAATCTGTCGGTGTACTTAATGGATATTAATAAAATGCGCGAGTTATCTTGCAGCCACAAACACGTTTAATGCTTATCAACATGTGCAACTAGGGAACATTACCGCACACAATCCGCGGAGGACTACTCGCGAGATAAAGACTTTTACGACGATGCTCGCTGAAGCCTGGAGGCTGCGCAGCAAACGGAATTCCCTTATCAAGATATATTTAACCCTTTGACTACTGCACATGGAATTAACCTCGGTAAACAAATTATTGGCGGTAAATGAACATCCAAACATTCAAACAGAAATTTTTTTATTTTCAACGTTTTAGAATTACTCGTTACAGTTCCTGTCAAGTAATTACAATCCAGAATGATAGAATCATTAATTACTGGACTGCAAATGTTTATCGAAATTTATATTTTTATCAGCATGGATAAAGATTCTTAGAAAAAAAAAGATGAAATCATTACGGCTGAGCTGAGCAGCGTACATCTTCTAAAAAAGAGAATGACCATTTGACGCTGGTCGATTAATAATAACGAGACGCGACGCAGCAAAGTGTGCCGTATGAAACCAGACATCTATTTTAATATCAGCGCACGACAATTCGGTACGTGAAGAAAATTGGCCTAGTAATGAGAAACCCGGAGTGGTTTACATAAAATTTTACAATGAATTCGACGATTGGATTCCATTCGACGGGATGAACACACGTAAGAGCAAAGGCTGGGGACTCGCGGTTGCCGCGCCAGATAAATATTATTACAAGTCTGAAGCGCTCGAACCACTTGATAGTATAAATATATCTCATCGAAGACGAGGGCAAACACGCGAACGCGCCAACGTTGCATTGTTGAATACGCTAAGCAAATAAGATCGGGCCTATAGGCCGTGATAACTGACAAATTTGCATAATTCCATTAACTCATGATATGCGGTGTTCGCATGGTAATTCAACGTGTCTTCCGGGTGGAATCTCGCTTTCGATTCCAGCGTGATCGCCGCCAAGTGCAACAATTATTACACGGGACAATTGCCGACGCTATTCCGAGTACTTACTTAGAGAATTAGACTATGCAGCCTGTTGTTGCTCGATCAGGCTCAATGACACATCTCTATTGGGTTTCTCTGCACGGATTCTCGTATATTTCTGTTGTCAAATGACTAATACGCGGATGACAGTAACAATGAAACGCGTATGATAAAACAGTGAATCGTCACACGTTTTTTTTCTCCTCTAAACATTGAATATACAGAAAGAAGGAAGAAGTATATATTAAATTTTGAAAACATATAGCGTTCATTGAAACAGATAGTTGGTATACAATGAATATTTTTCAATTTGTAAAGCATTTTCGTTTATGAATATTTGTCTGGAATTAGAAGTAGGTCGATATAGAAGTTTAAAGAGCGAATAGAGAGTTGTTATTGAAAAATAGTACAAATTTCTGGGATTGTTTAATTTATAATTTGTTGTAACAATAAGTAATATCTGTATAAGTAATATTTGATTTGAAAACTTGGTATAATCGTTTTCGAACACCTAGTATATGTATGTAGGTCAGAGATAAAGAGAAGGCTTGTAGATTAAAAGATAACGCAGGCATTCCCATGAATTCTTCCCTTTTTTAATGAAATTGTTAGGATGTAGATGAACCAAGTGGAGGATTGTTTCATTTTTGTTCCAATTAAAAAAAAAAAAGAAAACCTCGAAATGATATTGATCTTGGCAATAATTTAAGCGCATAAATTATAATTATTCAAATATTTCGCGTTATGAATTTTATTTGATAAATAAAGAAAGGTATGGAACAATCTCTTATACGATCTTATACTTGATTTTGAAAATCTAGGAGCGCACGTATATTGAAAAAAGATCATATCTTTAAGATTGAGATATCTTACTTATAGATTAGTATTCTTACCTAACTTCAGATTTTAAATATTGACCAATAAAAATATTTTCAGTGTCATCTAATTTTATGCATCAATTTTGTGTTTATTCATATGTAATATAATGAATATGTTCCTATTTACTAAACCCTACATAAACAAAAACATTATTGTGTAATTTGAGTTTATTATTCTAAGAAATGCCGCTATTATTAGTTTCTCAAGCAAATAAATGGTTCTGTATGTATACATAGCATGAGTTTTCTTAAATAACTAAATGATTTTATAACCATACAAGTTTATTTTTACTATTAGGACTATTTTATCTCAGAAGGTTCCAGATTATGACTTTGCTTAAATATACCCTTTTAAATACTAATAGTACTGTCTGGTCGCTTGCTGCCCCTACCGGTCAGGAACACCGTGTAGGGTTCTGAGCTGGCTCTTGACATAGTCCTTCACGCACGACCTGATTCCCCAGCTCCACGTCTTCGGCGGGAGTCGCGGGTCCGCCGAGTCACGTATTCCAAGTCCCGACGCTAAAATTGCTCCCCAACTGTTATCCACACAGAAACTCACTCCCGGCGACTCGTCACCACTTTGCTGGTCCCGATAGATAACATCCCAAGCATGTTCAGTGAGGTTAATGCGACACATCGCGTACTCGAGCCCATAACAGCTATCCCCAAGCGTGTACCCCTGGTGCAGCTTGTCATATGCTCAGCTACCAATGTTATGGTTCAGGATATACTTTGCCTTCCTGTTGTCCTCTCCGCTCTGACGCCACTGACCCGAACTGAGCCGCTGTCCCGTAATGGTAGAGCCATTGGCTCCTAGCATGGTATTAATCCTCCAGCTATACCTAACAATAGGCCCGTTCATGGAATAGGCCATATCCAGAACACATGCCCCAGTCCCGGGCTTGCGGCTCTCAATCACCTCGGACCACTCACAGTTCTATTCGCCCAGGGGGCACATCACCGTATCCAGAAGATACACCCTCTTCTTCCAAAGTTCTAACGCGGCTCGCAACGCCGTTTAAACTAACGTTTTGCGCGTTCTCCGTATTGTGCAAATAATAGTATGCCAGTCTCGTCGTAATACCGAGCTTCGCCCAGTTCTTCCATGCCCCGATCATCAGAATCGGGGACTGATGCGCATGCTCTTGCGAGTACACCGGATAATCCGAGCATGAGTCATACGTTATGTGGTGATACGGGGTGTCGTCGTCCTGCGCGCGATGAACCCCCTCGACCCGCTGGCAGTATCGCAAGGTAAGCACGTTAATCAGCGAGTCCACCTCGAGCCAGTTGATCCCGCCCGGCACCATGGGCCGAATAAATTCCTTGAATTCCCGACGGAGGGAATTTCTGCAGTTCAACGCCTGTCTCAGCATCACTGAGATCTGCTCGTCCAAGTTCCATTCCTGGGGACGCCGGTTATCAGGCAACATCAAGTCTTGGTCAACCGTACCAATCGGGTAACACCTTCCCCCGACAGAGACACTTGTCTCGGTTTTCGTCAGGATGACGAATATCAGATGTCTTATCGTCGAATGAATATCGACTAAGCCTGCCGTATGACAGAGGACCTCATACATAGGCGCATCCCTCCCCAACCGCGCCATGTTGAAGTATTCCAGCACCCACGCCAAAGGGTAGGTGAGATGCGCCAATATCCACACAGTGCGACCCATATTGTATGGTCCCGTGTTTGACGACAGACTGATAATGGTGGTCGCCGCCTCATGAATTCTCCAGTAGTCCCCTTCCGTCCCAACGGGCAACCTCCCCACGTTCAGCACCGCGTATTCGATAGCCTCACAGTTAACAAAGATTGCGTCGTAGTGCCATTGGCCCAAACTTGACAGGTCGATGATATCACGCTGCGGCACGTTCGTCCTTGCCCCGGCTCACTCCACCCCGCTGGGCTCCCGTTGCATATCCATAAGGGCAACCTTCAAGGTCAAGACCCGTATATCTCCCATCTCTGAGAGGGACGCAAACCGAAGAAGGAGCTCCGACAGGTAGGGGTAGTCAATGATTTGGCCGTAAGTCAACGGTGCCTTGCTGGATATGGGCAACTCCAACCTCCCAGTCGCATATTTGAATGCCGCCCAACCCCTACCCACTTCAGTCGCCGTGAAATCTGAGCGCACATCTCCAGGATCGGGCCCCTATTGCCCTCGGGGATTGTTACCATCAGCGGGGTGAATTCATCGAGGTCCACCACCGCACGTATAACGTGTCTGGCGGTTTCGGCTTTATCCGCCTCCCTCCGGCTCTTGTCAGCTCCTATGGCCGCCTCAGGCATCGACTAGGCGGCCTTAATCTCCCGAGCGACTGTGTCGTCGGAATCTCTAGGTCTAAGGGCAATGTCACTGACGACCACTGGCCCACCTCCCGCAGTCCTAATGCTCGAAGGGCCCGCCCGAGGCGAGCTCATGATGCTGCCCGCTACGCTCCCCTCTGAAGACGGATCTGGCTCCCTTCGCCTGACATCAGGCTCTCCAGTCCCGAGCCGCCCCATCTTATCCTGCGCCACTCCGACGAATTGGTGCACTGTCGCTACGTTGGTCAGCACGTTGTGGAATTCATCGGCTCCCGGCACAGGCTTGTCTAATCAGATCGGCATCGTTGGTGAGTCGGTCTATTTGCACTCTTTGTCTATCCCAAAACGCCGCCCGATACACTGCGTACTGGTCCGCCGCCTTAAATTATGCGGACAAGACGGTATTTATATTTCCATTTATAGCATGTTGTTCTTTATTGTGGGCCGCAGCAGCCGCTGCCAGCCAGCCCATTTTGTTGGATCGGTAAGAGGGCCGGCCCGTTCATTATATCATACAAGGAAGTATGGGGGTACTCCGCATGCCAGTTCTGAGTTGTGTCCACATCCTTACACGCTTCGCCAGCCACGGAGAAGAACAGGTAGTAAAGCGTGCGTGGAAGCGTTTGCGCTTAATATAAGCGCCCTCACGAAGCTATCCATCTCGGACGGTACAATCTCGGGAGCTGTGTCCACCTCAGGAACCTCGTTCGCAACCGCCCCCGCCGGGGTGTCGCTAGTCTCCTTCACTTGGCACGGATCAATAACACGAGACCTCTCCCCCGGTGTGGTGTGAGACCGGAGGATGCGCGTTGTCATATCCTTTGTCTTCAATTTCCCGAGCATAGGAACCGACACCCACTCACTCTTGCCCCCCTCGTGCTTGTACTACGGCTGATGATACGCTCCTTCTTCTTAAATCCGAGTACATCGCGCTCCTTGGCATCCGGCACGACAGTAGCCTCCTCCCACAGTGTAGGCTCCCTCCTGTTGAACCGACATGGAGCCGTCGCATGGGCAGCGTTCATCTCCGGTCTTCTCCACGCACGAAGCGTCCCACAGCGCCGTCTCCATGTCACTGATGTCTTCATCGAAGAACCGCTCTCGACTCTGGTCCCGGAGTAAGGGCTTGGGGAATCTATACCCTTTTAAATACTAAATTATTTTTATTTCTTAAATAGTAATAACATAAAATAGCATAATGTTCATAAAGAATTATCACATAATCCACCATAGCTGATGCAATAGCTAACAGAGAAAAAAGAATCAGTAATAATTCTTAAAAGATAAGTAATTTGCTGTGTATATCATAAAAGCATACAAGTGTTTACTTTGGTTCTGGACGAACCAATCATATTTCTTCGAGAAAGTTATACCGAGTCATAAATAGACGTATGATAATCGTTCGGATGATGGTCTATCGAGCAAGGTAGATAAGAAAGAACTTAACTCACAATAATCAGTCACTGGAACAGTTAGAAGGAATAATCTTTAAATTAACCGACTGGTTTCTAGATAAGTGATAATGTTAAATTCATTATAGTATTCTTTTGTTATACTTATTTACATGCATAAAAAATGCACGAAGTGTCAAAATTTTATCACTCATACAAAATTGACTTTTCTCTTTTAATCGTCATTATTTATAACGTGTCGTATTTTCAATGCACGTTCCAGAAAGATTAATTAATTGGTGTTTATAAAACTAAATATATATCTGGAAACATTAAAGTTTCCAATATTTGAACGACGTAACGTATTTTATGGAAAATGAACATTCCTAATAATCTTTCTGAAATCATTTCCATGAAAAGATCTCATCAGGTCTAAGAATGTTTGAAATATTCACTAAATAGACAAAAGACCGAAATTGGAGTCAATAAATAATACATATGATTGGAATTGAAAGACGTAATTTAAAAATTTCTTGAAAATAGCGGTGTAATTCCTCGGAATCTCCATCTGATTTAAAGCCAAACTGCTTAAGTGCAGCTTCATTTAACGCACTTAGCATTATCATTGTAAAAGAACGTTCCTTAAACGACGTTAAGCGCGAGGCAATGAGGAACTACTACGGAAAGTTAATGATAACCGGTTTCATAGCCAGGTGAAGGTCGAGTCGATCATCAACCTGAGGAACACCAGTTGCCATCAAGTTTTTCGTCAATTCTCTGACGTTTCTACCCCATTGTTCCAAAGTTCGTACGCTTTGTAATTATAATGATAATTTTATTCGACGATAGTAAAAAAAGATCTTGTCTCTCGATATTACGTAGAATTGACGCGATATATACGACGTTTTTCTTGCATTGTTCGCTAAAAAAAGATCGTTATTACCATTTTATAGCTAAGTAACTGATAATGATAAGAGAAGTGGGAGATTAGAATCATACTTCTCAGAAAACAATTTTTCCTTTCTTTAAATGAATTAAACAAAGTTAAACAATTTCTTTAGAACTAGAATGAAGTTTGACAAAATCCAGTTTTTGAGAGATCCTTTTGGCGAAAGAAATAACAATCAGATGTACTGTCTTGCGAGATTCAACGAAGAATTTATTTTCGGACGAAAACAAAGTATCGCGAGATTAATAGGTATGACAAATAAACGAAATACGTGGTTGCACAATAATGGTAAACAGTTCACGGAAGAAACTGCCGGTGGTTAAGCGTGTCTGGCGAGAAATTTCGCTATGAGTGAGAGCCAAATATGCGTACGCGTCTCGCTAATATCATCGTAACCTTGATTCCAACGATCCACCAGAGTTATCATCTTATTCCCCTTCGGGATTCGCTGCATAATTCATGCGCTCGCCAAACGCACGATCTCTCCTTGCCGAGACGTTTAACCAGATATTGCGATTAATTCTTTTTTGTGCAATCTGGAGCACATGGGAATTGGCATTAATTGATTTTACGATTTCTGTTATAGATAATGGAATTGGCCATTTAATTTTACCTATTAGAATTTGTTCTATCTGCTACTGTTTCAGAGTTGTAGCACGGCTCGTGATAAATCACGTAATCTTAACACACGGGAATGGATTTCAACACATCGAAATTCACAAGAACTAATGAACTAATCTGATATACAATACGAAAGTTATACGAAAAATAGTAACGAAAGTAATAATATGCACATAATAGAATATTTAAAGCACCATTCACATAGCATTCAAGGAATATAATTATTACATAAAGTAATAGAGATAATAGAAGTTCTGCAACCAAACAATGCACGATCACTGAAATAAAACACAGGTTAATTAGCGGAAAGTTAATTCCATTATATCTACACGTTATTATTAGGTGAGATAATAAGGTCTCATAATTTTAGCCGATAATATCTAGCAGGCGTCGTTGTGAAGGAATGATCCTCTAATTGTCAGTTTTCTAGAATCTTTGCGGTTGTTGGCTACAACACTTCGTTGAACGGAACGTGTAATTACTTCATTAGCGCTCGATTAACGAATAATTCGTGCTACTCGTGCACTTTTCGCCATAACTTTCCGAAGACCTATCAAAAATAGATGCTACCCCCTCCCCCATCTAATCCAAAGTTAATCCAAAATCTTTTTATATACATATTTTAAAATATACGTGTGACATATTCTTTATATGTTGACATAATAAACAACAAAGCAGAAGAAAATATTGCAAGTGATATGCATAACTGCAAGGCTGGTCTTTAAATGGGTGAAATGGGAGAAAAGATTTTTTCATCTTCAACCACGCATCGCAAATAAAATTGATCGAAGCTGTCGTGATAAAACGCATAAATCATTCTGATTACACCATAAAGTTTAATCTCTATTTAGAGAACAACATTTATTCGTTATCTTGTATTAAAAAACAGAAATGGATGTCTTCAACGTTCAAAGACAAATTACATTGGTTACTTCGTATGAATCACTGTGCTGTATACATATCGCAGTGATGAATTTCCTCTCAGAGAAAGATATCGATTAGCGGACTTGAATCGAACGCGAATCAACAGGAAAGAAACAAAGAAACGAAGAAATATACACCACTATGAGCGATAGCGTACATAATGATTTATCGAGTTACGGTGACAAATGAAAAATCCAAGAACAAAGTGGTGGATAATTGGATCGAGTTTATCGACGCCACGAAAACTGGAGCTCGAAATCTTTCCCTTTAACGCGCTAGGCATGTATTAGAAGACTCGTTCACGATGGCATCAATCCAAATCACATGACACCAGGTGCGCACGTTATTCCCAAGTATTCCTTCCCCTGCCTCACGCGACATCGCGCTATTTTAATGAGATGTATCCGTCTGTTATAAATATTGTAGTTATTTTCACGCTTTCCACATGCCAGTTGCACTTGATAAAAATTTTGTATTACTCTTTTCGATAGAACTAGAATGTAAGAATGGAATGGACTAGAATGGAAGCATCAAGACCTCGATAAAGAACGAAAAAGTTTACGTACTTTCTTGTTATTAATACATACATCTTTCGATTACTATTTCACTTTCAATATTATCATTATTATTATTTTTGTTATTTAGTATATTCTAATCATATTCTTTTGTATCATTATAACATTGATCTAACATTATAATCACCGTATATATGAACATATTTGCTAAAAAAGCTAAATCAATATATTTTCCACCGATACTGTAAGAAAAAAAAACAAAAACAAAAAAAGAATCACATTTTCAACGTGTTCTAAATTTCAGTGTGAAATTTTATGTTCTATATACGTACCTAATCAATCTCATTGATTTGTCAAAGCAAAGTGACATTGACCTAAATGTTTCATATACGCGAGACTCGATTATATATTCCGGTTTTCGGTGTCGATGATCGATTACACAGGCCATTGGTCGGCTGATCCCGTGATAACCGGTCGGTCAGCTGTTTATCTTGTATTTGGTTTTTGGCGTGTAATCTACTAGAATCGCACACGGTCTATTGGATTTTTAATCAATAGCCGTGTGCAAATAGAACTAGCGGATATTTTACATGTTCATGAGCATGCTATAATTACACGATTGTTCGTGTTTAATGAAATGCAGGCGAATTGGCAGCATTGTGCAATAATCCACGGACACTGATGTTAACAGGAAGAGAAGCGTTTGATGTTTCGAACGTGTTCTATTCCGACAATCTGAGTAAGGTTTATTAAGTTTGGAACAAGTGAAACTACAGAGGATAGCTATATAGAAGTAAATTAATGTAATTGGATAGCGTCGTTTAGTAGTTTCTAAATCATGTAGATAATAAAGCAAAATAAAAATCTACAAAGTGGTGTATTCACTATGATATTTAGTAAGTAAAATAAAGCTTTATTCAGCTTACACTTTTTTAGATACGATCAACAAAATTGCATAAGTATCTGTAGCCTAATTATTAACAATTTTGATAGAGTAGATAGTAGCCAAAGCATAAAGTGTGTATTACAGGGAAATAAATAGGTTTTTATTTTAATGTGACAAGGAAAATTATTTTATTGTACTTTATTTGTTAACACTGACGACCGGTGACGTAATACTAGTTAATCATTAATATACAATATACATATTTATTATTATCCATATATATATATTATAAATATGTCTATATTTTAAAGTAACAGGAACAATCTGTGTGTATACATGTTACAAAAAACATGGTACAAGATAATCTCTATCACCTGTTTCTAAAGAGAAAAGTTATTTACAGGAGTAATATTAAAAGTGAAAGTAGTCGAAGAAATAATTGTTTTGATCATGAACGTTAATAAATTTAGACTCTGATTACTTGGCAGTAATTAGAAAACGTATATATCAGTAATTCCTGACATTTGTAGATGGTATGATAGTAATGATAAACAATTCTTTCTTAGAAAAGATCTCGATTGAAATTCCTACCATTTCTTACAAAATTAGTTTCTCAAAGCTGCAATGTAATTATGTATTTAGGAGAGAAAGAGAGAGAGGGAGAAAGAGAGTATGTGTAATAGTTATTTTCTCTTACTTAAACGTCGAAATTGTAAAATATTTTCTACGAAGTATATAATTAATAAACTCGTGTAGTTTATTATGGAATTCGACAACATTATCAGTAAGTTAAGAATACATGCAATGTATTAAATTGAAAAACTAATAGGTAGAAATAACTACAAATAGGTAGAAATGCTGATTTATTGTAATTCATTCTAGATATATACACAAATTATTTCTCTTTACAATTACTTGAATGTATCAATTTTATCATTCTATATATTATACGTATCAATATTTACAACATGTAACAGTTCTTTGTTACATGGAATAATTCTACATTAGCTAAGGAAGAAAAAAGTTAGGAAACTACTTCTTAGAGTAGAGATACGAACTGTACTCAGCTAGTTCTTTCCAGGAGCAGTATATAATCACAAACTAATTAAATTAAAAGGTAAAACATTGCTTTGGCAAGCACTCGAACTTGTTAATATCTAATTTCAGTATTTCAAGTGATCATCGTCATCGCAAGGTGTGCAAGTAATTATAAAGCAAACATCGTGGAAACGTAATTGCAACGTGAAAGTAAATCCGTTCCCATTAGCGATCTATTAGAAAGCGAACGCACGAATTTTTCTTTGTACTTCGGAACAAAGAAATTTCCCGATCGAGAACTACTTGTTTATCCTACCTAATAAATAACGAAAGCAAATAAAATTAAAATAAAAGTAAAAATAGTAGTGGTGTATTAATTTTTTAAAATTTTTTGTAATTCTTTAAAGCTAATAGATGGTATATAATGAAATATTTCATTTAACAAGTCATATAACGAAAAAAAAAGATGTCAAAAATAAAATTTCTTCTTAAGCAAACGTACTGCGATGACATCATGTTAACCGTTTCTTTGCCAACTTTCGCAGATTGCATGTACATTGCATTCACATTATTTGTTTTCATATCCTCTGTTATGTAGCTCCGTATCGATTATATCCAGAAGAAAAAACGATAAAAATTCAAATAATTAAAAAAACAGTGGAAGAAAAAAGTTGAAAGAATTATTTATCAAAAGTGAACGTTTTAAAAATGGAAACTTGGTCGAACTTCTTGCAAAGAAAACGTATTATACAGATTAAACATGGTCACGATATTAATTATACTTTCCTTCTAGTAGAATTACCGGCAAACGAAGCAATCGATTCATAGAGCGTCATTAATATTTATTATTTTCTTCACGAGTGGTTACTAAATCAAGAAATGACTGCTTCATCGTTAAACTCTGAATATTTGAAATTACTATTAAATGTTCATCTAATCTAAATTCAAGTAAAAAATATTATATAATATTTATAAAATGTGCCTAATTAAAAAATTTAATTAAAAGGTTTTATCGACAAAAAAAGATATAATGTACGATACTAAAAAGGTTCATAAAATCGGTAGAAAATTATAAAATCTAAGGAACTATATACATATATGTATAACAAAGAGAAATTACATTTACTATTTATTTATTTTTTCTCGTTTCCTTTTCAGTGAATGAGAAGATGTCAGCGATTTTGTTACGAATTTTCCACTAGAATTTTTCGAATAATTTCTTATGCATGTACTTACTAGTAATTCCAGATACCTCGAGTGGCATTCGATTCACTTGAATATTCAGGAGCTTGGCTCTGTTCGAATATCCAGTTTCCACAGGGAAATTCGCGACATTTAGGTCACCGATTTGGCTCAAAGTTTGCGCATAGTTAATGCACACCGTGTGCAATAATACACCAAAGTCATGTTTTATCACGCTAATACTGTGCTACTTTTTACTCGGAATTTAGTGGTACGTTTTGAAATTTGTGATATACTTGTGATATATAGTAGGAAAATAAATTTGTAATATTATGTAATTGAAATGTAAATTTCGAGGAATATTGAAAATAAAATAAAATTGAGTAAACGAACTAGAAGCAAAATAGTTTTATAAGAAAAAATAATGCGTTACTATCGGTATGAAATTTTTACATTTATAAAAATAATTGTTTTCTTCCATTTTCCATAATATATCCATAATATTCCATTCTGTTATATACCACGAAATATAAGAAACACTATATTTGTACTATATTATATTGTATTTATTTGTATTATATTATATTCGTTTATTGCATTGAAGCTTATGCCTATTACGATCTTTTTTGTGTATGTTATTTTAACTTCCCTATTTATCCAAGTATGTATATTTATATCTTAATTTACTGACCAGGTTAATACATATCTTCTATGTAAGTAACATTACAATCATAAAAGCAAAAATTGATAATTTTTTGCTGGTTGAGACAGAAATGATATAGACATTAAGGGGTTACGGCATTCGAAGAATGGTTATAAAAAGTCAGATATTTTTACTCGATTTTCGCGACGGTGTAATATCAACCTCGTTTTCTTTGGTTAGTGATTATGGGGCGATAAAAATTTCTTGTTGAATAAATGATATATGTATACGATCTTAAATGAATCAGCTGAATCGACAGATGCAAGATCTGAAAAATGTCCAAGTTTGTGCTCGATGAAATTAATTGAAATATTAATTAGAGTAACGAGTCGAAATAAAACGGTGATAAACGAACAAAACAACGACAAAATAAATGCAGAAAATAAGATTAAGATAAATGGGAACAAAGAAGTAGCATTGTGAAAAATAAATGGGTCAGTGATTCGGAATGAATAGTTTTGTGGCGTATTTTTCAATCAATTTTCGATCACTCTCGATACACCAGTTTGCTCGTTTTTACACCGGAGTAACACGTTTGCAACGTTCATTTCTGTCACCGATCGATTCATTATACAATTAAGTTTTATCGCCAAACGCAATGAATTACATCATCAAGCGTAATTACTCATTTTTCTTTTTATATTTTATTTCCCTTTCTTCCTCGTCGACCTATCGCTCTATTCGAGTATTATTTACTTCATCGTATTTACGACATTTACAGGAGCTCGTGCCTGACGTCATCCGTGAATTCATTACAGAATCATTTTTTTTCTGGTAGATAGCGTTTAATAACATTTTTCCGACTTACGTCCGATTACGGTCATCACGTGAATTCTTTATCTGCTCAAACTTCGTTTAATTCTCTACCTCTTGTATGTTCGGAGTAAACGAAGATTAATGAATCTCGATCGATTTCATTGCGTGTCGATGTCAGTTCTTTCGAGCTGTCTAGGTTCACATACTTGCTATAGTAACTATTAGGTCATCCCATAAGTTCGTTCCGTTTTTCAAGCGGTTATATATGTTAAGATCGTTTACATACCTTTCAGTTTCATGAAAAAATGTAATCCCCCTCTCGTTGTACAACTTCTTCCCATTTTTCAAGTTCATTGGTCCCTTATCGCCGTATGTTTATAAATCGACACATGAAATGTATACACAAAAGCCGGCACGAACTTATGAGATGACCTAATATACCAAGAAGAAACAAATGAAAAAAAGACGGTGGATAATTAAATTTGCACAGAAGAATAAGTTTTAAGCTGCTTTAAAAAACAACATCCGTCCATTAGAGAAGACCCGGCAAACACTTTTGATCGGAGACCTCGATATCCGGAATTATATCGGTCGGGGAAACGCGTTAGCGAATCCGATACTATCAAAAGTATGCAGAAGACACTTACTTACTTTTGATAAACCGTATTCCAGTTACAAAATTAAGAGTAAAATTGCAAGGGTTTTATTCTTTATAATCATCGTAGCATAGCATGCAATAGTGTTTTGTTAAATACATTTCACAAACTGGCCATTGGGAACTTATCTGCCCAGTTATCAAGGCAGCCATATTTCTAGGAAATCTCTCTTTCGTGATATGCTTTTTAATCTCAGACCGTGTAAATACCGTGCACGTAAATATAGTTGATCGATGAACGGTGCTGTTACTTTCACGGTGAAGCGATGCGGTGGATCGATCGACCAGGAAGCAACTCGTTAAATGTACCATGCTTTTTTTCTAACTTTTGGTAACAAGCTGTTCATGCATACAAAATCCGATTATTCCGCTACATTAATTTTTCGAGTTAAAGCTTTTGTGTGTTTATGAATGGTTTATTAAGATCGTAAATATTTCCGGAATGCATATCCCTTTTCTTTTCTCTATCTTATTCATATTCGTATTATGTACATATTATATCTATGACAATTAGTTTAGATACAAAATGAAGACACACTTTAATTAAAAATATAGTTGCATATATTTTTCTGACGGCTAAAATATTATAAAATGGATTAGAATTTTTAGATTGTGCAACGGTAAGCAAGGTTCATTGAGGAGAAATCTTTCGCTAAAAAATAACTGTACCTTATTATATAGATGTTTGGCGTACTTGTTTATTCATTTTCTGCGTAACATTCTGCTTGACAAAGCATGAATGAAAAAGTTCGTGCAGGGAAATTTTAGCTCGTGATAAAATGAGATCGAACCTTTCTAAATATCATGTGACGCAATTATGCAAGAATAACTTTCACGTTTTTTTAATAGCCTCTATCTTTGTTCCTTGCTTTTCTTCTTATATACCCTAATATTTTTTTCTAGAATTATTGTATAATATATATAATATATAAAACATTTTATAATATACAATTATAATTAAATATAATTTCGGACATTAGTGTTCAAAATAGCAATTGTTATATAATAATATAACGAAACTTTTAATTTAATAGGTAACATTGATTCAATTCCCCATTATATGTACGTATAGGAATATTTTTAACATATTGTGGAAATACAGAATATTGTACAGAAATAGTTCTTCATATTTTCATACACAGAAATTGTAGTATTGTGCTGGTTACAAAAAGAATCAGGTCAGCACAGGTACGAATAATTTATGCAAATGCCGCGATAGATCCCACTCATTTCATGTTTTTCATTGGATACTTTATATAGACACGATCGACGGCAAATACTGCGTTGTAAAGTGCATTCTAGTTTAGTAGTGACAAAAATAAACGAGAAGTCTTTGCGCATAAAAATAGAGATAATTGTGACGATATTAAATGACGAGTTAAGAGCAAAATATTTCCTTCAATGTAATGATTATTCGCCTTATCAAAACAATTTCTGCTCTCTCTTATCTTTTCCAAGTTTAGTCATCATTTCATTCTTTTTTTAATGCCTTTTTCTTCTTTATATCTCATTGAATGTATTCCTTCTAATTTATTATTTTTTTATATATATGCAATACCTTTGATCTATTAAATTTGAAATTATTAAGTTATATATATATATATACTTAAATTATATTAATCTATTAATTAATCTATTAAGTAAATAATATTATATCTATTAAATCTTATTAGAAACATTAAAATATTGTTTAATTTTTTTATAAAAATATTTAATGTTTATTAATAGTTAAATAAAATTAAGAATAAATATATTTGAAAAATAGCAAATTAGTTAAAAATATTGAAGAACACTTAAATTTTTAAACAAACAAATAGTAAACTGTAATAACTTCCAAGCTCTAATGTCCACGTAATCTTTTACTGAAATAAACGACTTCGTTTGTTTGAAATTAAACGTCTTATTCACTAAAGTCATCCCTTATTCTATGGATATTTTACTTATTTTGAGTAATATTTAAAGTGGTCATAATATAGAAATATAAAAAAATTTTACCAAAGACAATATTTCTCAAAAAGGTCTATATCACTATCACATAATCACCGTTCCGATAATTGTCCTACGCAGAGTTGCACTTCCGGGAATAATTATTTTTTCATAATGGTCATATGCTATACTTCCTGACAGCTAAAGCTTCTACTAGTTTCAAGGCCTTCTTTCACGGAACTAATTGACAGTGCACATTAAATTTAGACCATTTTCTAGAACGAATGCCTCAAAAGAAGAGCCACGTTCCGAAGATCTATGTATAGTTACTTAACTCACAATGTGCTATAGAATAATATCTTCTCATTCCTTATATATACATGTATATATTATTTATATTATTATTATTATATATATATAATATATATATATATATATAATGTCGAATTATCATTAGGTTTACGGGCGTGTAACGAATCTTCATTTGGACTAGCCATCGTTGTTGTACAATAGAGATTATATTTACTGATATAAATATGGTTTTTACAGAATTTGACAAATAACCGTTGGCTAGACACTCGAGATGGTTTTAGGTTCAATAAGGAATCCACGGTCAACTGGATAATTCATTGTTAAACGTGGAATATATTTTGAAGCACAAAACAACGTTCGCTGGGACGCTCGATATATACTGCCCGTAAAGACGATGTGAAACTCTCTAAGGAGATCGCACGAATAAAAGACTGATGTAAACTTTCCTCTTCTTACGATTGCGTTCGTTTGTTGTATATTGGTCGGATATACCAACAAAATTCCAACCGCCATTGCTAGGCAGTCCCGCGTAGCGGCGACATTGTTTCTGCTCGGAGTTTGTTTGTTAATACAACGTGTGTCCCATAATATTGACACTTCTGAGACAAAACCACACATGACTTGATTTGTCCTCGAGCCCGTGTGCCTCTACAATTATATTTTTTTAAGGAGAACTATACAACTACTTCATATCTCTGTTAGGTAAAAACGTACATCCCGTGACAGTGGCTACATTCAGCGACCAGTTGTGTCACCTCGAGCCCAAACCCACTGTCACAAATCTTGGGCAAACATCATCGGATTGAATCATAAACAACTACTTCTAAGTTTTATTATTTAAGTACAGCTATAATAAATGGTCTATATATATATTTAGAACTAATTTATATCTATAGATAACACTCTTCGCCTCGAGTCATATTTACTATATATTCAATCAATTATCAATAAATCTTAATATTTACTAGATCGCTTTTTAAGACAACTATTCATACTATGTACATACTAATTGTTTAGTAACGTAACTGTTTAGTAAAGTAAAATGTATATTTACAATAAATGTCTTCTAATTTTTCTATCTATTTCCAGATCGATTTTAAATTTTACTACCAATATTATGATAGTTGTACCTTATTACAATACTATTGAAATTTCAAAAACTTTTGTATAACACATATTCATAAAAATTGTCTACGATAAATGTTGAAATAGTTCCACGAGTCACAGTACATCCTCTAATTGTAAGTCTAACAGTTTCCTCGAGTTCCATGAACCTCTAAAGGCCACATTTATAATTCGCTTGCATTTTAACGCAAATACTTTAGAGCGCGTGTCATTTTTAAAAATGAACCCGTGTGTACGACCGCGTAGTAACATATCAAACATAGGAATTTCCGGTCCATGCATGACCGCGTTCGCAATCGATGTTAGAACGAATCTGAACGAGGTAAACCACCCTATCCCTGGCACTTGACCAACCATTGGCTCATATGTTTATTAACGCACGATAGAAGAATATAACGCGCATCTAAACGATTTCATAACGCAATTGCAGCGAGGAGAGCGTCGTGCTTTGCATGCCAATCCGTCCTCGAGATTTAACGCTGACATCTTGTTGAGTTCATCCGTTAGATATGGTCAGTTCATTATGTGGCGTACAGGAAGATCCACGCGATCAATAGCGAGTTTGTCTTCCGGGAAAAGTGATACGTAACGTGAAATATGACGGAAATTATTATTAGAATATAAATTTGAAAATTTTCGAATGATTACTCAGAGGTTGGTTATATAGCAATTTAGAGAAATGAGATTTATTATTGCAATTTGTTGCGTTGGAAGTATAGTCTTGGTGATACCGAATAATTGAAATTAATTGTTTCTCTTTTGGAACATACTTTTATACGTTAAGTATAATATTTAACAATTTTGGAAATGTCCGTTTAAATGGTTTAAATGGCAATAAATTTGTTTAATAACTTGTTCGAACTTGCAGGAAACATTTACCCAACAAATTTGTTGATAAACAATTCTCAAGAAGCATAATTATCACCTGTCCGCAATTTTTAAAACGTAACAAGGATACATATTTTTGTCTTGTTTGATAATTTGCAGACAAACATAGAAATTGTTGTACATTTTCCCTTCCACCATTTGGATACTCAACCAGAGGTGTCATTATGGATAACGTACATAACGATTGTTCATTTGTCGCTATGCATTAAAAAGCGTTAACAACGCGAAACGTTTCCCAAGATAAGGTATCAACAAATAAGTCGTCCATTTCGGTGACTACATCGATGACAAAATTATCAAACGTAATACACATTGACTTCAGAATTTTAACAAGCCGATTCCACAAAATCTTTAATAATTTTGAAAAATTATTCATTATATCAGAATGTTAGAAACCAAAAATTCTCATATTTTTGAACATAGCGTCACGACAGTGTCGATTACGTCCGATAATTTTGGAGACATACTGGGGAGCTGACTTAAATTTTTTATTTCTAAAAAAAAAAGGAGGCTTGATGAATCAAATTGTAGAAATTAGAAATCAAATTTCAATCTTTTATTTAGAAAAAAGGTTAATTTCACCAGATAGAATCGAGGTTAACTTTTGATTTGTTATTAAACGTATCAAATGGTTTCTAAAATATATGCAAATTGATGATTAAATATTTTTTAATTCGTTTTTTGTCAAAAATACAGATCATCAAATTGTTTGAAAGATATAAAGGATCGATGGTTGGGAATACAGTTAACACTCGTTGAATTATGACGAAATCATTGCAGAACAAGCGTAACATAGTGACGAGCTTAAAGGACGGTGCTCGTGAAAGCGTTTACGACTTTTAAAACACGCGAAAGTGTGGAATAACGAAACGCGAGTTTTAACACCAGTTCTAAAATAGTCGCCACGCCAGGTCGTAGACTTTAATACTTTCTAGAATGAAAATATTTTTCTATGGTGCGCGAACGATTGTAAATTTTCTCTGTATGAATACTACGAATATCATGCCAGCGAATTGCATCGAACACGATAATAACATACAATCATTTCACTGAATCGCTTTGGGAATTCGTTTACGTCGATCGTTCGATTTAACGTTTCATTTATCAACGAGAATTCATATCGTTGCAGTGATTTGTTATCGATTGATATCGCATTTCTTGACACTATCACGTTCTTGATCCCTTTTCTTTTGTTCTTTTGTGTCAAATTTTATCATCGCCAGGCTGAAGTAATCTGAACGAACGTCCTCATGGCGAAATATATCTAAAAGTTAAATTTACTCTGGGTCGATCGAGATTTTCAACAAAAACTGTACGATAATAAGAAAGAACTAAATATGACGTAAATCGGAGATCAAAGGTCTGTTGTCGTTCGTTTCGTGTGATTTTACACGTATCGATTTCGACGATCCATTCGTCTGATTTTGAACGTACGGAACTGACAATGAACGAGCACGAGACGTCCGATTCGTAGCATAAATCAATAGAAACGTATAGCGAAACATCTGTAGAAACTTTTTATCATTTGATAAGTCGGTGTGCTGCGTTTGCCGTAGAAATATTTCGATGACACATGGTTCATGTGATTTATCGAGATTGACGTTTAAATATTAGATCCGTGCAATACGATTAAAAGCGTTTTGATAGCATCGCCTTTTGTTAGACGGCTTCCATCAGATTGCACGTTATCATGTGTAAATCATATCATAACAGATTTACGATCGATCCGTCCTGGCTTATAGTCTATTATAACAATCGAATACTTAAGGATGAAATAATAACGGTTATGAAAATATATATAAGTCTTTTATTTAAGCGCGTCTGCAAACACAAAGGCACTCTAACGATAAGTCCTGTCCACATGTGAAATTCCGTCACCGTATCTGTTAATTAGTGGTATCAGTCTTTGTTACTTTTTTACTTCTTATTTACACTCATTAAACAAAGCATAACAGTTATTGAATTATTAGTTATTTGCAGACATAAACATAGAAATTATACATTTATAGTTTTCAATCATCTATTACTAAGTTACTAAATGATCCATACCGAAAGTGCCATTTCTTAAACTCGTTACATTGTTATGATTTTTTTAATAATACATACAAAGATCAGAGGAGAAAAACACGATAAGTATCATACGCTTCACTCGTAATCTTCGTACATAATGGAATCTAATCTAGGAATCTAGAAATTAAATTCTACTCGAAGCAAAAAGAATTAAACACAAGAATGTAAACGTATTTATATCGCTAAACGTGTAAATATCAAGATACCCACCACGTGCAATAAAACATACCAGCCATCCATCACACGTGAAAGCCATTCGAACCGCATCGTCTGAAACTTTTAATATCGTGCAAGTCTGTTTCTACGCGTTCATGCGAACTGATCATAAGCTAAGAAACCGTTTTACCATGATCGACGCTCGGTCTAAATTGAACGAGCCGGTTAACAAAGCGAAACAAAAACGAAATTGAAAGATTACAACTATTACCGTGGCAAAAAGTTTAATTACGTAGGCAGAGTCGTAAAAGATGGCAGCCAGGACGGCCAGGAGTGAATTAAATCGTTCGATACGAACAGCGTGGAACGTTGAACGGTTGATTAGCGAGTTAAAAAAGAATTCAACCAGACAAGTGTCACGGAGCCCTAGACGAACCAGAGGATTAGAGTTCGGTTTCGTTTCGTCCCGTCTCGTTCAACCTATACACAAAAGTCCCTGAAACGAGAACTGCCTACTTCCGAGTAATAAAGCCCAATGCCGTAATCATCGTGATTTAACGACATCGACCTAAGTGCCGCGGAGCGTCGGTCGTGCGAATCGTTTTCCCGTCGTGTTTCTTTCTGAATACGAGCGATACATGTACAGAAAATAAACAAGCATTATACGGGCTAGTCCGCAAGAACGCAACCGTTCACGTTGCAACCTTATCATTTTCCATACTGTGTTGCACAGTATTTTGTCTCTATATGTATAGATGCACATATACGTGCGAATAAGAAGAAACGTTTAGAAACGTAATTCGGGGATTAGTCTTACTGCGTCGGTGGGAAGTAAAAGGCACTGTGTGTACGACTGCATAAAACTTTATACAAGTGATTCATTATGGTTTTCCAAGAGATGCCTTTTTGATATTAGGTTCAATGTAGCGTTGTGAGAAAATTTATAAATAGGTTGTCGTTCCGTTAACTGGTGGTTCGTTTGTACAGATTATTGCTATTTTTCGAATTAATATTTCACGATATACAGAATGCTTGCTGTAACTGGGTCAAACTTTTGTTTTCAGATGTTACGAGATAGAAAAAAATTGTATTAAGTAGCATTAAATTGTTTCAAATATTCGATACACTAACTGGTGAACGTATCCGCTCCGGAAATGGAGGCGTTTTGAAGATTACTCCTACTTCTTTAAATCGAACTATATATTCTTTGATGCAAACTACTTGCGACGTATACAAATGAAAACGTATTGAAACTGAAGCAAGTAACAGACGTTTTGCACTGATAATCAGAAACTATTATATGCAGCAACATACGGTAACTCGGTTACGTTGATTTGTAATTAACTTATCTTTAACGATGATATGGATTACTCATAATATATGTACACAAGATATAAAAATTATTTAAAAGCTTAACGAGCAGTAAATTCGCGTTGTCAGCACAACCGAGTCGTCACGTACGCTAGCGTATAGAAATTTCAATCAACCACGTGTCCATTTCATAAACTGCTAAAACTTCAAAGAGTCAGAAATATTTTACACTACTCGTCAGAGAATAACTATGTTGACGAATTACCATGTAATATACGCTATAACGTACGAAAGTCTAATTATTTACACGTGTTGTTGTTACCATGTTAATCAAATACCACAATGCGAGCTATTGAAACATGGAAAGATAATGAGAAACGTTTAAAGATACGATAAGTAATAGACTTGCTACCCTGACGCACAGCAACTATTGTATACGCTAATGTAGAAGAACTCGGTCATTCATACTCAGGGATCGTTATCATGCTAGCGCGTCAGTGCTTCACAATACGATCCGATGAGGCGTGTGCAGACAAAGAGGAACGTTTAAAAACACGACAAAATGCACTGTATCGTGTTCACCGATAGAATTATTCATGCTGGGTTGTTACGTTGAAACGAACGTTTCTTCTAATTGCTATAAATTATTCGACGTAACGAAGCTTCGTGATTTCAACGGTGATCTTTGGTGCTTTAATAATACATCGATAAAATAAATAATTCAGCTGGATTCTCATCGCAGAAGACGAAGAAATAAAATTGAGAAACGTTTCGAGGAAGTTGAAAGGCATAAAATCCCGTTTCCGCTGAAATTATACTTCTTTCGTGTATTGTTCCACTTCCTGGCGAATTACCATGTCGTTTATTAACAAACTTGGCCATCGTAGTTTAAGGATTCTTGGTAGATTCTCGAGGGCAGAATAAAAACATATGTTGCGATGGTGAGTTATGAAAATAGATAGAAATACATGTAACTTCGAAAGCTTTATATTCAGATAGATATTTAACTTTTCAGTTAAAATTCTGAAAATCTTTTTAGATATCACTTTTCAATAAAATATAAGCATTCATATTTCACACATTGTCCTATTTTCGGAAATTGAAGAGTACCTCATTTTTAAAACGTATCACATATTATCATTTCAAAGATATTGTGCTGTTTAATCAATTTTAGATTAATAAGCGTCAATAAACATTTCCTTCGAAAATAATGTTCGTAATTAAAATGGAGTATTTAACGATTTTAAGAACTCGAAGAAGATGATCGTCGATACCGTGATAAATAATTCAACAACCGCGCAGGATTTCCATCGAAGAAATTTAGAATCATTTCGACGAAGCTAAGGACCGTAAAGTTTTACAGAAATCATAATTCCTTTCCACGTTTACGCGAAAAAGTAATAAACCATTTATTGGTGAAACTTTCGAGTGATTGCGTTTTATTACGAGTTAACGCGGCATTGTGTGTTTAACTACTTCGTCTAAACAATCTTTCGTATTTCAGAAAATAACTAAGTGTATCGTAACGAGAACTTTTGTTGAAAAAACAGATCTTAAGAAATTTTGAAAGTTAAAATGTGTATATCCAATTCCAATTCCAATTTTACTGAAGAGCTTCAGGATTTTTAATTATATAGCACTTCCGTCTAAATTATCTATTCTTGAAAATTATATTAAATTGATTACTCGTAAATGATATTATTGTAACATACTACAACTCTGAAGCAGCAGAATAAAATGATTTCACCGGAAGAAGATGAAAATTTTAAAGAATACAGTATAACAAGCCAATCTGAGAAAAACAAAAATCATCATTCTATGTAAATAGCATAGTGCTTGCCAATAAATTTCTCTTCTGAGTATAATATTCGAGACTATAAATTATCACGGTCTCCATTAGGAAAACGAGAAGTCATTCTGAAGAAATTCGGAAACGGTAAATCCTGCGATCACTGAGGCATCTTCTAGAAAGCCGATTATCTTGGGAATAACTGAGAATATTTCATTTACTCATTCTCACATGTCAATTGTTCTTATCTCAAATGAGTAACCAATTAAAGATTTCGAAAGATACACCTCCAGTAAAAAAAAAAACGAATTTATTTATCAAATGGCTCATATTAAGACAATGATTAAGAATAACGAAATTGCGTTTGATGTTTTATTTTTGAGAAAATCCGCTTCCGAAACTTGTATACACATATTTGACTAATTTCCGACTGAACGAATATATCTTTCTTATAACCTTTTAATAAAGCATTTGTATTCCCTTATTCTTGCACATAAAATATGCTGTACAGTTGTCTAGAAAGAAAGCCTGAAATATTCTGTATATGTATTTCTTGGCAAAGATCGAAACTGCACGTAAATAATGAAATATTCATTAAACCAAGAAACTGTTCTTCCACGGCCAGTTATATCACTAATTATTACACACAGCGTTACGTATTTAATTAATTTAACGCGAGGATAACGCGCATCTCATTAACGCTCACGGCATCGAAAGTTATGCACGACGTTGCACTTCTCTCTGATAAGTTGCACGCTCATTCTGAATTTCATAACTCGCGTAAGCTCGGGCACGGATTAATCGCGGCTCGACATTCGCGGAACCCGCCACGATCCATGGATTACTTATCGCGATCGCTCGATCAGTACGAAACATGTACAGTACATGAGTAGAAACATGTTCCGAACGATTTCGAACTGTTTCAAGGTGATATCATATTTGCCCTATATTCGATTTTCTGGGTTAACAGGTACTCATAGGATCGTTACCAATTCGTCGTATCTTGGCACGATTGTCGTGAATTAAGTGTATCAGCAAATGATGTCGAAATAGTGTTTCCTTTTTAACCCATTAACATTAGAACTATCAAACTGGTCGAAATGACTGGTATTAGGTTTCTTGTTTTCGCAATTACTAAAAACATGCAAGTATTTTTGATAATATCGATGTTTACTGTAACATGTGAGTAATAATATAATCTATTAATCCAGTAATAATAGTATCGTAATTGATCACAGTCGTTGGAAGCTGTTTGTATAAAGATAATTTTGCAATAATTTGTTTTACTACTCTTAATCACCTGGCATTATGAAGCGTATATGTGCAAGTTAAATTTCATTTAAATTGGTATTTATCACAATCATTTTTGTTTGCTTATCGTTTAATGTTATTATATCACTGCTATCGTTATTGTGCCTTTATTACATATTTACTTCTTGATTATATATACCGAGAGTTAAATCACACGCGGTTTTTGACAAAACTTTATGATATACTGCCGTGAAGTTTAGCAATAAATTAACTGTCGCTTTTATCTTAGCGCAGTGAATCTCACTTAAAATAGAAAAATAAATAAATAATAAAAGTAATTTTTATAATTATATTTAAAAGTACTACATAACTACTAGAAACACTACTAAATAATACAAAATAGAAATTGAAATGAGGATATGAGTATGGCTTTACTAATGGATATTACCCAAAAATTGTCTATGAATTCGCCTAGAAAATTATTTAATTCTAGAATAATAAAAATTTTAGGAAATTTTTACAATTTAAGTAAAAGTTGATTTGTTAATGCTTACAGTTTGAGATCTGAATATAAATAACAAGTCAGAACGATTTATTTGAAAATCGCATTTAAGATTCACCAATACTTGTTGGAAGGAGTGATTTTATGACTAATATCCGTATGTAGCAATATCAGGTTAACATATTGATGAGAAATGCATGTCTGTTAATTCATCATATTTTCTCCATAACTTTCCATACGTAAATTTATATTTTATAAACATATATTAATAATAGTATACAGATCTAATGATAAAGAAAAAAGTGACTTTGTAATATTCAAGATCAATGATTACAGTAATAACTATTTAGTTTCGCCATTGTGTTTTCGCGCCTCGATCAGAGAACTTTTACGTAAGTTTGTATGTTTTCTTATATCTTCGATAGCTATAGAAATAATTGAATGTATATACATATCTATATCGTACAATATTTATAACCATTCGCATAAATGATGATTGCATTATATTAACACGTGTAAACATTATATACCGAGTAAAACGAATATAATTTTCAGAGTTAATATGTAACTGCAGAATTTGAATGATGCGAATCGCCAATACAAACATATGAATGCATACGATGGAGAGCATTAACGTTTCATCTACGACACATGTAAACGATCAATGACGAGAATTCATAGTCTTTTTCAATTTTTCTGCTACTATTAACGTACATTTTATTTTTATACACTTTTCTCAAATTCTAGTTAGATTTACATACTTCTTATTACTAACGGGTATTGATATTTAGAAATTAACTGAGGTTTCTCAGACAAGAAAACATTAAAATATTAATCTTCTGTTGGCAGTAAATAATTAGAGATCACTTTAGAAGTAGGTTTTACCCATCTATGCGTGTATATAGTTCGAGGGTGACTCGCACGAAGTTTGTCGCAAACAAAATGCTCGCATTGATCACTAATATTCACGTGCGAATACATTTGCCTGCTAGTAACGAAATTGCACGTCAAATTTTTCGATAAATTTGTTTCGCCTATCTTTAACCATTACCTTTTTATGTTTTTGTTAACAGTATTTATTAACGGTTTTGTTAACAGTACCACGTACTTCATAAAATATTTATACCATACATTACAATCGAATATAAACACATTAAAAAGAACTACATATAAGTTGAAAAAATATTTACGTCCGTTTAACGACTCAATTAAATTCTTAAGTGGGCAATATTAAAAGAAATCACGAGCAACGCTCGACGGAACAGTTTCTAACTTGCACGTTTAAGAATTTTGCTATCTGAAAATAGACTAATTGACTTATGTAATTCGGTAAACTCGGTCCCTCGGTTTTCAAGTGGGAACGGAACTGTACGATTTCCACGACAAAACTGTGCACGCATTACGCGAAAGGATCTTTGATCTCGCCGGTTACACATCCGTGACAACGTGTTATATACACCCTTATCGCCAGGCGCATTTGTCTCGAGGGACCCTTTCATAAGGGGACGGATGCAGCCAGCCGAACGATTAGCGAGCAGCATCCGGCGCCGATCTAAAAGCCCCCTTTTCTGTGTATATGTAAGCATCGAAGAGCCGGATTACAGCCGCGGAGATTTCAGCGGCAAACATACCGATTCTCGAGTGGCCAGAAATGGGAGGATCCCACTCGACGATGATTGACGTTTATTATACGTTCGTAAATCATTCTGGCAAATGTCCACAAATGCGTGCAACAAAAAACAAAATCTCCTCTAGTTCCAGGATCTCGAAAGAATCATAGATATTTCGAAAAGAAGCTCCGGTCAAAGAAAATTGGCGCAGGGCGGAGCCTAGAGTTTTCGTGCTCGGAAAAGCGCAGGCGATATCGCTTCCTTCGGGTTACCGGCCCTCTGATCAATATTAATACGTGACACCGGCGAGAGGGTGAACTGGTAAGACACACACATACACACTACAGTGTATCAAGCGAAGCATGAATTGAAAAAAAGGAGCGGAAAGAGGGGGAGGACGGAAGAAAAATTATCACGCGTTCAATCACATTTGAAATGGTACATAAGATAGATGAACAACGATAGGGCACACAAGCAGTGAGTAAAGGAAAGAAAAGTAAAGTAGACCAGAGTGGGTACGAGCGAAGAGATAGGCTGTTGATAAGTGTGTATTTACCGCCAATCTAGGAACGTCCACAGCCTCGTCGGTGCAGCCCACCTCAATGGTTAAAACGCGATAGTATAGGCCCTTGTTTCTTGCCCTAACACGCAGCATGCAACACTTTTGTGTTCTCGTAGACTGGTCCACGGCACGTCATCGATAGAATCGTTCGCAGAAAATCACGATGACTACTGTCAACGATTCAGAAGGGCGCGGAGATCAGGGTTGAGGCACTCTATTCACTCACGTACACGCACTTTTCTTGTCGATTGTAATGCTTTAGCGATTCTCTGTACGTACACGAAGTCACAGTTGTATAATTGCCACTGTCGTTAGTATTAACGTATATCGGCGTGTAAAGATTTACTTGTTTCTTAATATTACGCGTACTCGTTACAGTGAATGAAGATTCGAAATTGTTAGCATACAAGTATCGGTACAAGCGGAATCGCTACAGAACAATTCGACCTCATACGTACGATCATGATACGTCCGCGTATTGCATTCTTTCAAGACCAACTGCCGGATCGCGATTTTTAGTTCTCTAACTGTTTTAGTGGTGCCCTCCTAAAGCAAGCATAGTCCATGAGTATGCAGTATATAGAAAGTCATCCCAACTTGTGTTTCTAGTAACATTTCCACGTAGCGGCAAAACAATAACAGATTATACTGCCTTTATGTCAAACGTGTTCTAATTTCTAATAAATATTAGACGAACAATTTGTTACACTAACTTTAAGCATGACATTAATGTTGATATCTGCACATGGGTTATATTTAAACTATTAATGAAAAAATATTTTTTAAATATTAATATCAATATCCATCGTGATAGATACCCATTATCAGTAGTATCATCGTTTTAGTAAAAAGTATTTAAAGCAGAATACAATAATTTTGTAGCCATTGGTTTATTTGATACAGATTAAAACCGCTTAAGAGGGCATGGTAAAAAAGTATATTTATACTTTGTTTACAGACAATATGAAGTTTAAAGAAGAAAGACTTTATCTATTTAACTATGTAATATAAACAATAGTTTCATTTTAATAATTTAAAATTCATATTTTATAATTAATGTACAATTCATTTATCAAATACACACATTATATATGTAACAACATATAGAAACATCCTCGTTAATTGAAACAAAATTAGTGACTAATAAATTGATATAATAGAAACTTATAGATTTCTGTTATCTTAATCACATAACCGAGGCACGAATGGTGAAAAATATTGTGAAAAATTATTTTTAATCATTACTAGCTTCATCTGAATCTTCAGCTAAGATTACATTGTATCCTGGCAATGTTCTTGGATCGAATGTCTTTTGAAAGCATTTTTGAAAAATGAAACGAGCCTTTTTATTTGGAGGAGATGGTGAATTTGGTACTTTGTCTTCAAATGCATCAGACTGATCACTATCCGAATTTTGTTCTTTGTCAGTTTCATTGTTACTAGATTTTCTTTTCGTTATTGTAGAAAATATAAAATTCGCTAATTTCTTTTCACTTGTAGATGTTTTATTAATGTTTGTAACTATGTCACAGCTAGATGAGGAATTCTTTTTCATTTTATCTTCAATATCCTGTTCTATTGGAAGGTTACTTACTCTATTTAGATTTTGATTATTTTTGGTTGATGTATCAACTTGCCCCTTCGGTTCCTCCACAAAAGATGGATGTGGTGTTTTAACATTACCTAATTTGTTATTGGATTTAACTGACTTATCTTGAATTTTACTATCAGATTTATTATTTTTCCTACAAATTCGTTTATTTGTTGCTCTTCTTTTTATGGATTTTTCTTGTGGTTTATTAATTAATGTTGTTTCTGCTTGACTATCTGTATCAGAACTTAATGTTGACAACACTAAGTTCACTTCAAAGGATTGATTTTTTAATGCAAATATAACTGGTCTAAAAAATATTAATAAATATCATATTCATTTGTATAAATTCATTTTACCTATGTCTAATATAAAGGAATTAAAATTTATATTACTAGTTTTTACCTTCCTGCTCCTTCAGAGTATATACTAATGGGTGTAATTGCAATTTCTGCAAAATTTAAGATGGACCTAAATTCTTTCATACAAAAGGTAATTATTGTTTCACTACCAATATCATATCGATCAAATTCTCCCTTTCCAAGTGCAAGTTGTGTACGTATTGTATTTGATAAACCTGCCAGAATTTTTTCATTTTATATTACAATAAACTACTTTTGTTATCTCTTAGATTTTACCTGACACATCATCAACATAATTTCTTAATAAAAGCTTTTGTGCTGAAACTTCAAGTGTTATTTCAATTAAATGTTGATGAAAATTTTGCATTGCATCGCCTAATACTCGTGGTTGAGATGAAAGTTTGATTGATGCAGAATCCTTATTATATACAGTCTGAAAAATATAATAAAAGAAGATAATAAAAAATGAAAATGTAAATAATTTTTTATAGATATATGATACATACTTGTAATATTTCACAATCTAAAATGGGCAATAAATGAGTCTTAGTAATACTGTTTTTATACTTTAAAATAAACAAAATTTCAGATGCATCTGGCTCTAATTTAATATGGCATGTTTCTACCTGTTTGTCTATTAAATGTGGAGCCTTAAATACAGTCATTGCACTCTGCAAAATAGAAATGTTACTATTTGTAATATTACATGGAAATATAATAATATTTTATTACCCTCATTGATATTTTACATTTCAATGCATCATTTTCTTGTAAGTCACCATAAGCATAATATGAAAAATAACTTTGTAGGAATGTAAAATCAGCATATGCTGAATTTGCCATATTAACAGTACGAAATGATAAAGTATTTTCATGTGGTTCTATGTACATTTCATCTCCAATTTTTGATAATGCATGTATAGCCTTCGCTAAAACTATAATACTTTATTATATATAAATGATATTTTTTAATACATAATAAAACATAACCTACATGAAATCGACATACTTTTTACATTTGCTCCTGCTATAACACACTTCATGTTAAATTTCTTCCATTAAACTATTTCTTATAAATAAAATATTAAATAATTATTCGAAAAAAGTAACCGAAGGAATCCATAATATTATATTTTAATCAAAATCATCAAACAACTGGATTTGGTTAACCGGTTATGACAGAAATGTATGTTCGTATATCTGAAATACAAATTATTGATATACATAAATAATAATCATTTTATAAAAATAATCTACATTATAAGCAAATATAAACTTTGAGTAAGAATATATAACTCATATTTGGCGCATTGTAAAAAATAGTGGCAATTAATACGATCTCGAATCTCGAAAATCGAAGGCTTATCTGTCAAACATATTTCTTATGGTGCGTTTGACATTTCATTAGCTTTTGTTCTTCACAGATATCAAATGCAATAAAATAAATATCAACGCTAAAAAATATATAGGAATTCAAACATATTATTAAATTCGTCATGGTGAGTACACGAAATTAAATATTAGTGATAGAAATTAATTAATTGGAATTACAAATTCCTTGAGTCTTATAATCTAACCTCACAGAAAAGTACCATAACTTCGTAAAGTTAATAAAATGAAAATATATACTATTAAAGATTCATTATATAATTTTTTTATTATATTTGCTAAAAATAATATTGGATATTTACAGCTTGTTTTAGTATTGGGAGATTTACACATACCACACAGATGTAGTAGTCTTCCAAGTAAATTTAAGAAATTGTTGGTGCCTGGTAGAATACAACATATTTTATGTACAGGTAATCTCTGTACTAAAGAATCATATGATTACTTGAAAACACTAGCCAGTGATGTACATGTTGTTAGAGGAGATTTTGATGAGGTATATTTTATTTAATGTTGTTAAATATTGTTATAATTCTTTAATAATGTATATTTTACTATATATTCTTTTCATTTTCAGAATTTAAACTATCCAGAACAAAAAGTGGTCACTGTTGGTCAGTTTAGAATAGGTTTGTCACATGGACATCAAGTGGTACCTTGGGGAGATCCAGAATCACTAGCTTTAATTCAAAGACAATTAGACGTTGATATTTTGATATCAGGTCATACACATAAATTTGAGGCATACGAGCATGAAAACAAATTTTATATTAATCCTGGTTCAGCAACAGGGGCATATAACCCTCTTGATACGTAAGATTTTATATTAATAGTATAAAGTAAATTTTGAATGCTACATAATATACTTATAAATTTATTTTATTATTTATTTTATTTCATCATTATATTTACAGATCAGTTATCCCATCTTTTGTTCTAATGGATATTCAAAGCTCAACAGTTGTAACTTATGTCTATCAACTTGTTGGTGATGAAGTAAAAGTTGAACGAATCGAGTACAAAAAAAATTAAAATATGTAGGAAGATTAAAATATAAGATATATATCATAAATCGAAAATGGAATTTCACAATGAAATTCAAGATTAATCTGTGTATAATTCATATAAAATATTACCTATATTATCATTTAAGCATTTATAT
The DNA here is from genome assembly GCF_910591885.1 of Bombus terrestris. Classification (NCBI taxonomy): domain Eukaryota; kingdom Metazoa; phylum Arthropoda; class Insecta; order Hymenoptera; family Apidae; genus Bombus; species Bombus terrestris. The sequence continues at coordinate 18,877,133 of NC_063271.1, read as the reverse complement.
AAAAATTTAAATTATATAATACATTTGATATAAATAAAATGGAAATACAATGTATAAATTGCGGCATAATATTTTTTATTTAGTAAATATAGATCATACTTATATAACAATTTTTACTTTTTCATGGTATGTATTTATTAAAAAAACATTCATTTTTCATGTTACACTCATTTAAGTAAAAGTTGTCATAATCAACTAAATTTAGTACCATGCTTCGTGTCACGTATGCTAATTTACGTTCATTTAAGTGTGTGTGTAGACATACATATTAACGTGCCCTACTTCTGTGATTCATTGAAATTTCCTTGTGTGTATTAGTATCCGATCTTTACATTTTCAACTATTTCTTTCTTATATATTAATTTTATTTGTGCCTGAAATGTACTGATCAGACGTAAAATTCTCTAGAATTACGATAAAACACGAAATTAAGCATAGGCGTAATACAAAGAAAAATTTAATTTAACTACATACATAAGTTTTTGTTTTTTAACGTTTGCTATGTATTTTTTTTACATAGATTTAAATATTTTGGACGAAAATTGTCTTTAATATCAGAATTATACGTAGCTAGATATATACATGAATTTTTACAATTTCAGTAGATTCTGGCTATAAATTGATTCTTTAAAACTTAAGATTCTACGGGACCAAATTTTTTATTGATATAAATCAGAAAAAAGAATATGATTTATATATAATTGATATGTTAGTTCATATATTATTAATATTCAGGTTTAGAGCAGAGCATTTTCTAGTGTTTGCTTTCTTCCTTTGTGTCTATGTAGTTATGGTGGTATATACGCCTATGGGTTTTATCTGTGAAAAACAGGGGACGTGCATGGGCGCTCGTACAAGGCAATCGGACTATATACATGTATCCCAAATAGTAAAAGGGGGGAACAAAGTACTACTACGCATGCGCAAGGGACAAAGAGGGGAATTTGAGACCGACCCAACAAAAGGGGCCCACTGATCCCTGCCGCTTTAGTGTTAAATCCCAAATGATTTTAAGTGGAAGGTATTAGTTTTGTGTTACAGATAGCTTTGCTTGAAGTTCACGTTAAAATGACAACAACATTATTACGAACTGGTCTACGATTTGTAGTTTCCAACAAGTGTTTTAAAAAAAGAGCTATTTCAGCTTTATGCTATGGAATATCAGAAAAACAAAATATTTTACTAAAATGCAACCAGGTAATTTTCTTTGTATATTGCAAAAAAAAGTAGTAAGTTTAATTTATAATAAATTTCTAATCAATTACTTTATTTTAAAACACTTTGTATTAAAAATGATGTTAATATTAAGTAATAAAATGTTAATAAATAAAATAAGTCATTTTAGAAAGTTATTTAGGCGAAAAATGTTATTTAAAAAAAGTAAAAATTATGTTTTGAATCGTAGGTAGCAAATTTTTCAAATTTTTAAAAAAAGGATATGTTTATTGAATATATTTAAATAATTTATATAATTACTTTCACCTCTTTCAAATTGTTTTGAAAGATCTTCAAGATTCAAGGGCAATATTACGTATTAGTTTCATAGGTGTAGGATATTATAAATACATAATGTTGTACTCTAGTTCGTGCTTGTAAACATATGTACTGTGTATGGATAAAGATAATTTATTTACAGAATTTTTAATTAAAAGGAATATTAAAACTGTACTAATGTTATTAATGATAGAGTTACATATCTTTTTAATTGTTCTAACTTATTAAAGATAAATTAATTTCTTTTCTTTCTTTTCTTAATCCATACTCTTTTTGGAGTCTATTGTTAGGGTTTCACGTTGCATCGGAGTTCATTGAACGTATATATTTATACAGTGATACAATATCGTAATCTATCTAATTAGATATAATGCATTTGTCATAATCAATAACAACACACAACAATTTTTAGAACCTTTTATTCATTAAGGAATATATAAACTAAATGCTTTATTTTCAGTATTATAAAATATCTCCGCGAACGTGTAGTACAAGAAGTGTGCATCAAACGGGTATCTCAACTTCTGTAAGCGAACAAGAAAGTGATAACGATTCTGACACCGAAGAAGAAAAAGTAAGATACTGTTTAAAGTCTTATTATTTAAGATATTGTAATACAGTAACAATTTAATCCCAGTCATTTATTATTCTTTTTAATATGTGGTAACTAATCATTCAATAAAAAGTTATTTAGAATATTTTTATTTATCAGGGACAATCGCTTTTCTGGAGAAGGAAAATGCGGACACTACATAGTCATTTGGATATTAATAAAGACGGAGTTATCAGTCACGACGATTTTATGTTGCTCGCAGAAAGATTTTCTAACTTGGGACATTTAACTCCAGAATTAAAAAAGGAATTCAAAAAAGTAATAAATGTAAGTCAGTCTCTTTTTTATGCATTCTATGTATCAAAATGAAATAGTATATAATACTTTTAAGTTATTTATTCATATATAGGAAGTATGGGAAGAACAATGGGGAGAAATTAGCCCGTATAATCTTATTTGTATCGAAAAATATTTGGAGCAAATGCAACATGTTATTAATGACTCGTCATTGAAGAGAAGATGTCATTATTTTTTGCCATTTTTATTCAAAGTATGTTTTTAAAAATATGCATTTATACAAATTAACCCATTGAGGACGACATACGATTCGCAATTTCTTTTTGTGCGACTGACGATATTTTGTGACATATAGGTTTCCAAAATGAGTTAAGAATACATCAGTAATCGCACTTACGATTGCTTGATCATTAATTACTTCATCGGAATCACTCTCATTTTCACTTTCTACTAAATTTCTACTAGCGATTTCCTAACTTGTTGAAACCGTATTTAATTGCAAGACGACTGCTACAGCTAAACTGCGATTCCAGAAAAGAATTCAAAAGATTTGGTTTTTACAAAGATCAAAACATTATTACGAACATTATTACCAGCCATCCTTGAAAAATGTTGTGAAACACGATACGTAGACGTAGGAATATAAATGACGCGACGTATCAAGCGTCCGTAAGACACGCGACGCGACGGTCTGCACGCTGCACGAACTGCGGCTAGTGAAAACGAAACGTGAAACCGTATAGTGTACAGACGCCGTCCCAATGGGTTAATATGTGTTAAAAAATATTTTTAATATATCATTAAATATAAAATTGCAGGCAGTGGATAAAAATCGAGATGGTGAAATTTCTGTACAAGAATTTAAGTTATTTTTCCAATGTTTAGGACTCACACATGATGTAAGTAGAATTGCACATTCAATTTTATGACGATTAAAATAAAAGTTAAATAAATGAATTAATTAAACTGAAATATTTATTATAGGATGCAGTTATTTCCTTCAGTCATATTGATATTAATGATGATGGTAAAATTAGTTTTGAAGAATTCATAACATTGGGTCGTGAGTTCTTCTTAACAGAAGATCCAACAAAACCCAGTAAATATTTCTGGGGTCCTTTGGTAGATTAAAATTCTCACTGCAATCCTATAATTTGTGATAATACAATACTATATATTATTTTTATAATGATAATTTTTTGACTTCACTTGTAAGATATTTGAATTATAGGGTATAATTTTTTATACTATAGGTTAATTTGTTTATCTATATACAAAAAATTGTTTATATAAAAAGACTTATTAGTGTAATGGGTAGAACCTGTATGAAACTATTTTTGTTAAAAAGTATAACAGTTTAATTACAAATATAAATACTCACTTTTACAAATACATGTAATTGTATGAAAATAAATAAACCAATTATTTAATTACTTTGATTTCCTAAGAGAAAAACCTTCACCAGTGAATGCTTTAAATTCATCAGGGTCTTTTGCCTATAAACATATAATTGGATAAATATAAAGTAACATAGAAATGACATTTCAACTTACCTCTTTATTATTAACAGGTTTACTAATGCGCAAGAACGTAAGTGTTCCTATTTTATAATCATAATCTGGTATTCCTCTAACATAAGCCGGTTTACTTGTAGTAACTTCTGGTTTTGCAAAATCTCTACGTTTTTTGCCATCTAGTCTATTACCTTCTCCTTTAAATGGCACAAAACCAGATGGTGCTGGCATTAAATCTGCAGGATCTACTACATTTTCATCCTTTTTAGTCTCTTTTTCTACATATCCCAATGGTGGAGCAAATTCAACGTTCATATCACATTCTATGATAGTGACTGCTGGACCTGGTCTTGTTTCCAAAACACACATTTCATATATTCTTTGATTGTATTTTATAGCAATAATGTCACCTGTTGTAAGACAAGCAAAATTTCTTAATCCATTTTCTAAAACAGCTTTAGGATTTGTGATGTCTAAAAAATCTTCGGATTGTGGTTGAAAACGTGAAAATGTTGCAACAGGTAAATTTACACTTTCAACATTTATTAATTCTCCTTCTTGTAACAAAAGATTGTACATCATCTGTAATCACATTATGATAATTGTACACTGATTTGGGCTATATATCAATCTAGTATTCTTAACTAATAATACAAAAATGAGAATATAAACGTACCCAACAAGGTAAATAAACTCTTCCTTCGTCCGCAACAAACTCTAAAACTCCACAATGAGTAATTCTATTGGTTTTTTCGTTACTTAATCTGAATAACATAGGAAATCTAATATTTAATCTTGTGAGATGCTCTAAAGCTGAGGGTGGCATGATTACTGAAAAACAACAAATTGTAATCTTTTACTTGTTCAGTGAATAAATTAAAACATGTTCTTTAGATATATATACTTTTCCCTCCACGTTCTACATCTCGTCGATATGTACCCGGTAACATTGACACAGAAAAACATCTATAGTGGTTATTGAAAGGTCTGACAATCTCCGGAAACATGTTAAATCCAAACTGAAAGTGAAAAGTCATTTTAATCGAAACAACATAACCTTATTTTATTAAAAGAAATCATCGAACGGAACATATTCCGTCGCTGTTTGTTTCTCTCTCAGGTTTTCTTTACCATATTTATGTATTTGTTGCAGTACTCTTTCGAAGACTTATAATTAATAGAATTTCTTTAAAAGCGTGGAAATTTAGATTTACTTATCACTATGACATACGCATAAATACATAAACAGACACAACTTATGCATATCTATCAGAGGTGAAGAAATATCGATAGTATATCGATTATTATCGTTAGTCTTCGAAATGAAAAACTAGTGAAAGCTAGTGATATTTTTTTATAACTATCGATAGTGTCGATATTATTTTGAATAACATTAAATTTGAATGTATCAGAGTATCAAGCAATTGGAATTTGCTCAATTTGGAACTGTGTGTGTAAAATAAATCGTTTTTTTTTGGAAAAATAACTCACGGAAATTTTATTAGAATATTTATTATACTTCATTATAGCTTTATTTATATAGTTAATTATTATAGTTTTTCGTTTATAATAGAATGTATAATGGAATATTGATCACATAATTTTTGCAAAAATTATAAACTATTACTATAGATAATTAAAGATATAATATAAAATTTATTCTATATTAATATATCATATATATAAATATATCATCATATATCAATATATATATATATGTGTGTGTGTGTATTACAAATATTACACTGCCTGCAGTTTTTTTTATAAAAATAACATGCGAGAATAAATGCATTTGATATAATGTGTACGTATATCTATACTATTTTGTTTATATGTGTAATCTATTTGAAAATTAAAGATAGGATTTGACAGAGTTTCTTACTCATTGGTAGAAATATTTAATTATATTGTAACATCATATATGGCTTTTGCTATATATTCCACATTTTTTGATGTTACTCCTGCCATAGATATTCTACCATCTTTTGTCAAATAAATATGATAATCATTAATAAGCTTCTCTACCTATAAAGTAAGTGGAACCAAAATTAAATTATATTCTATATATATATTACATATAATGATGAAAATAAATAATAGTGGATGTCATACCTCATTAGGATTAAGGCCAGTAAAACAAAACATTCCAATCTGGTCTGTAATATGTTTCCAATCACGGGTACTACCCATCTTCTTAAGATTATCGTGCAACTTTTGACGTACAGATATAATACGGTTAGCCATTGTTTTTATATCAACCATCCATTGTTCTCTCAATGGGGCATTTTCTAAGATTTCATAAGCAATTCTGGCTCCATTAATTGGTGCATTAGAAAATAGTGGTCTAATTATAAGCTTCAGTTGCGAGAAAACACGATTTGCTTCATCCTTGTTAGCACAAACCATTGTAAATGTTCCCACACGTTCACCTATCGATGATCAATAACTTTTAAAGTGTTTTTATTTAGCGGAAATGAGATTTATAAACTTGTATATTAACCATATAAGCCCATATTTTTAGCATATGATTGAGCCAGGGCAAATTGAATTCCTTCTTTTACAAAGTGTCGAACACCAAAAGCGTCTCTATCTATATCACCTAAAATTTGCACAAAAATATCCACTAGTGAACAAATTTTCATGTATTATTAAAAATTAAATTATTAACTTCTTATATGTTGTTTTACCTGTGGCAAACCCTTGATATGCCATGTCCAAAAAAGGGAAATGTTCTTTTTTTTTTACTAATTCTGCTAATTCTTTCCATTGTTCTGGTTTAGGATCGACACCAGTAGGATTATGAGCACATGCATGAAGAAGAATAATGGATTTGTCTGGAATTTTCTATAAAATACAATATTACAAATAGAATTTGTAAATATAACCAATAAATAATCAATAAACACAATATATTATTTATAGTATTTATATACTAACATATAAGTTTTCTAAAAGACCTTTATGGTCTAATCCACATGTTTTTTGATCATAATAACAATACTGTTTTACTGGAAGTTTAGCAAATGTAAATACTGGAGCATGGTTTCCCCATGTAGGTACTGGTAAATATATCTCCTTATTGCCAGTAAAAAAACGTGTGAGAAAGAGTCCTCCAAGAGAAAGTGCTCCTGTACCAGAAATTGTTTGAGCCGTAGCAGTCTACAAAATGATATCAGTTAAATTGTGAATTATAAAGAAGTTATATAATAGCAAAACTAATAATTCAGTGTGCTATTGACATAAGAATAATAAAATATTAACCATAACGAAATTGCACAGTTGGTCTTATACCTTATATGTACAGTCAGTCATAAAAGTCTATATACATTTATCAAATTTTGTGTATCTGGCTTGTCAAAGTAATTAAAAACACATTTTGTCACAAATTTATTTATACTTATGTATAGAAAGTCACACTAAATGTATTCAGTACAGTAATGTATTTCTAAAAAGAATTAGAAAAGTTAAAACATTTAACTCACAAAAATCTTGGAATGAAATTACATTACAAATTGCAAAATTTTTAATTTTATTATTGCCAATGAGATACCATTATTGATGCAGAGAAGGGACCTATATGATATTAATATAATACTAAGCCTACTATTTTTATGATTTCATATATGTATATCAGATGTTTATAATATTTGTATCATTTCATATTTTTTTAAATTCTTTTTTTTTTTTTAATAGAGATGAAAGTAAATAAACTGTGTTACATTTTAACAATATGTGTCTTAATGTGCAAAAAAAATGTATATAGCGCTAACATTTTTACTATAATATTTTATATTCTAGGGGTGTATATATAATCTTGTGATTAATTACAGATAAGTATTTCTGTGTATATCTACACTGTGCATGCATGTGTTTTTAATACATGTGTTATGTGTATGTTTAAACTACTTAATAATGTTTATTTATTTGTTTATGCTTCAGATTCATGAAACAATTTTAACTGATGAACTCTTTTCTTAAAGAATATATTTTGCATGTAATACTTACCAAACCTTCATCAACAATATTACTATGTTCACCAAGTGCTAACTTAATACTAAGTTTACAAAATTCTGCATTTCCCGCAATTGCTAAATATTCTTTATCCATATTTCTATTTCTAATTCTTTCTTCTGCCTATGATATATTTGATTCAGTTAGATTAATGTGAAAAATTAGAAATATATATATTTCCCAAACATAATTGCTTTATAATATATACCATTCGTACACTTGGCAAAATAAATGGTTTAGTTTCATCATCTCGATAAGCACCAACTCCTAAATTAACTTTATTTGGATGTGTATCTGCTTTAAATCTTTCTGTAAGACTGAAAATTGGGTCTGGTGGACCCATTTCTATCTGAGACCACCATGAACTATAACACACAAAATATTTTAATATTAATTAATTTCATGTAAAGTAAATTTTAAGAGAAAAAAATAAATTATAAATCAATAAATATCAATAAATTATATAGTAAAATCATTTAAAGTTTTTAAGCATTTTAATTAAGCTCTTAGTTATGCTTCTTCTTAAGGAATTCCTGATCATTAATAATAAATTCTATGATTATCAATAATTTTAAATAATTTTTAAACTATATAATTTATAATATAAAAAGGTTAAAAAATTCAATTAATTTTTTAATATAAACCTACCTTATTGATCTAACATTGTTGTTATTTTTAAATAATTTGCATGCAAATGGAAGTCTAAATAATTTTTTACTTTGTGCCATATTAATATTAATATGTTAGAATACACTACATTCACCGTATGGATTACTGTAGATTACAGATATACTTGCACTACTTCAGTAGTTTGCTGATTTGATGTCTATACAGGGTGTTCCATAAATTTGTGCCCACCAAAATGTAGCCTGTAAATTTTAAACTATATAATTTATAATATAAAAAGGTTAAAAAGTTCAATTAATTTTTTAATATAAACCTACCTTATTGATCTAACACTGTTGTTATTTTTAAATAATTTGCATGCAAATGGAAGTCTAAATAATTTTTTACTTTGTGCCATATTAATATTAATATGTTAGAATACACTACATTCACCGTATGGATTACTGTAGATTACAGATATACTTGCACTATTTCAGTAGTTTGCTGATTTGATGTCTATATAGGGTGTTCCATAAATTTGTGCCCACCAAAATGTAGCCCGTAAATAAAAATAGGAAATCAATTTGATATAAATTCCTTATCAAAAAATTGCAACAACCGATAATAATAAAAAATGAAATATGAGAAAAATGATAACAGTCTTATTTTTATCGTAGTACAAAGTATGAATAAACAAATAATGCTTATATTTCATACAAATTGATTTACTAAATTAAAATTTCATTTGTTAAATAAATTCAATAGTTTAGTGATTTAGTTTAGTTTAGTATTTTCGCATTATGAAATACAGTCCATTTTTATTAATAATTATTTATTTAATTTTTTAAATTAATTTAAATATTTTAATATTAGTTATTAATAAGAGCCTAATATTATTCCATTGTTACGTATTTAGCAGTTATTTAAGAATTTGCCTCAAGTGGGTTGGTGTACGTAAAGCGCTAATCCTGATAGTAATATGCACAAAAATTTAAGAGAACTACTACGATGTAAAGTTATTACTTATTATAACTTAATTGTCTTGAGATGTTGAATTTCTACTACTTTTTTGTACGATCTCTGTTGCAACTGTTCTTTCCTATTTTGGTCCTCCTTTTATTTTGTCATAGGCCAATAGTAGATTAGATTCTGTCCCATTCATCGATGACGATTCATCTTCCGATTTCACTTGGATAACAAGTTTTTGTAACCTTGGTATACTCCGTTGTTCGACCTAGGAATATGTTACAAGGAAGAAATATGTAGAATCTGAATAAAGAGAAAGAGAAGACAATAATAATTTATGCCCCTCTTAGAGCACAAAATCTAGTAGAGTATTTTCTAAGAACCATGTGTGATTTAGTCTAAACTGCTAATTTGTTACGTTTATCATTTCCTGCCTTTTGTAATCCTTACTGTGATAACTTACATAATATAGAGATAATATACACATATAATATACATACTTAAATAATATAGAGATATATCTCATATTTTATATACGTACATATGTTGGATATTCATATCGTGAATTTTGATGTAACTGAAAGAATGAACAACAGATTCCAATAACAAATGACATTGATTAACTGTTATAATTATAAATTATCATTGATTGCTATTTATAATCGCTCGTTAATTTGTATATTTACATATTTCTTGCTGAGACACAGAACACTTGCTTTTTAACAATATAGATATTAGAATTAGATTTTTATGAATATTTTTTTCTAATTCATCATGAATTTCATTCAAGTATTGGAAAGTTCAAATTTGAGATTACAAATTCGCGCGTTCAATCTATATTTTAAAAAGGCAACTTCATATTTATTGACTATGTTTACTCCATGAAGTTTTCAAATAACGCTGTTTTAATGTATTTCTATTTCTATCTTTCAATCTGTTATCTAAGAAATGAAATTGATATTTGTGTTAGTGTTATCTAACTTACCAACTATGTATGTAAATTAAACGATAGTGAACATGTACGTTACATATGTATATACACGCAACTAAAAAGAATAGAAATCAGTTATATTTCTACTAATGTATTATTTTTGGATAAAACTCATTGTAAAACATTCATAGGAAGTTGACATAGGAAGTTATTAAATTATTTAATATTTTCGCAAAATTAATGATGACTTGAACATGCAAATCTCCAGTTTCACGATAATCTTATAAAACTTAACAAGTTTAAGATAAGGTTTTATTTTAATTTTTCATTACTGATCTGCTATCAAAACTTTTAAAAATAACATGTCTAGCTTATATGTTTTGAGTATATGGGAACAAGAATAATTACTTGTGAACAAAATTATTTGATGAGAAATGCAAATGCAAATACCTTTAATTCAAGATGAAAAAACAAATTCATCTTGGTCAAGGTAATTAATCTATATTAAGATATTATGAAAATAATTTAAAAGAATCTTTGAATCTTTTTACAAGATTATTTTTGGTAATATAAGCTAAGATTATAAAGTAAATTTTAGGAAGGAGAGGCAAAAATGGTTTCTATCACTATTATGTGGTACTTGTCTCATATATGCTACAAGAACATCTGTTCCTTTATTAATGCCAATTATAAGTAAAGAGAAACAATGGTCCAAACCAGATTCTGGAGTAATATTGTCTAGTTTTTTTTGGGGTTATACATTAACGCAAGTTGCTAGTGGTTATATTAGCGATAGAATTGGAGGACAAAAAGTATTATTGATCTCTGCTCTTGGATGGTCTATGACAACATTTTTTATGCCAGAAGTCATAGGACTCTTTTCAAAGAATGATAGTTCTGTGTTATTAGTAGCAGCAGTGAGAACAATAAATGGTGCATTCCAAGGTATTATTATGAAATTACTAACATAAATGGCTAAAATATGTAAAAGATGTTTGTTCTTTATATATATAAAAATTGCATATATTACAGGAATGCATTTTCCCAGTATGATTAGTTTAATAAGTCAACGATTGCACGAAACAGAAAGAGCCTCATTTTTTAGTTTATTAACATCAGGATCAGCTCTTGGCACATTGCTCACTGGATCTTTAGGTTCCTATCTGTTGGAAAATTATAATTGGGTAGTAGTTTTTCAAACATTAGGTATATAAATGTATAATTATGTGTTATTTACACTAATATTAACAACATTAATTAATTCACAGTGTGATTTAATTATACAAAAGTATCTAATTTGTTATCTTAGGAGGTTTGAGCTTGGCATGGGCTGTGCTATTAAGTTACCATACCCTACCTTTTAAGGAAAAAGCAGCTTCTACTAAATCAGCTACTAACTACACTTTGCCTTGGTTGAAGCTTTTAAAAAAACCTCCATTCTGGTAATCATTGTGCATGGGATCAATTTGAATTCAGTTATCATAAGTCACACAATTTCTGACACAAATCTTAATATAAAAAGTATATAAAGTTATATGGATTTATAAAAATATTATGATTACAAATTTATAGATGTATAAAGTTCACATATTAACTATTATTTTCAGGTCATGCGTAATAGGTCATGCTTGTCAAAATAATTGTTTTTTTGTATTACTATCCTGGATGCCAATGTATTTTCATGACACATTTCCAGAAGTAAAGGTAATTAATTATTAGGTTGTCTCAAAAGTTTCTTTTGTTGTTTTATAAGGAAATAATAAATACACAACATTTTTTGTTTCATATTACTTTATTGAATTTCTAAACAAAATGGATCATACATAATTCAATAAAATTTTATACCATTAGTTATATAACATGTTAAAAATTCTTTTTGTTTATATTTCTTTTGTTATATTTAGGGCTGGGTTGTAAACATGGTGCCATGGTTGTCTATGTTGCCTTGTACATTTTTTGGTAAAGCACTTTCTGAGAAGATAATAAAAGCAGGGTATTCCATCACAGTAACACGTAAAATAATCGAAACAATATGTTTCTTAACTGAAGTTATAAGCTTATTATTTTTAGGTAAGTGTAGGTATGCATAATAATGTATGAAGAAATTAAATAGTGAAATTGATTTTAAAACAATTTCAGCAAAAGTTGAAACTTTTCAAAGTGCAATAATTTGTCTTGCGTTTATAATTGGCGGATCAGGTTTTCATAATAATGCAATTGCAGTAAATCCTTCAGATCTTGCACCAAAACATTCCGGAAGTGTATTTGGATTAATGAACACCGTTGGTGCTATACCTGGTATATATAATCATAAATTTACTATTGCAGTAATAGGAAAGATGATGGTAAAAAAGATCATTTTCAGGATTTCTTGGAGTATACTTTTCTGGATATATGTTACATGTAACGCACAGCTGGCCTGTTGTATTTATATTCATTGCTATAATAGATGCATTAGGGTGTATAATATATTTATTATTTGGTTCTGGTCAAGCAATTATATAAAATGACATTCAATTTATCGTTCTTTTAGTTTATTGTGAATATACCCTATCCTTAAAATTCGGTACAATTGTGTAAATTTTAATTATCTACGAATAAAATGATAATATTAATTAAGTTGTGTCAATATTACGAGAAGTTTCGGTAGTAATACAAAAAAACATTCGTGCATGGTTTATATGTATATCGGTCAACTGATGATTTGATTTTGTTTAAAATTCCATATTATCTTATACATGTTACGTTTAATTAATCATAATTATAAAAATTTTAAATATAGTAAATATTAATAATATAAATTTAAAAGGTTAGCACTGATTCAATATAAAATCATACCTAATGAAGGAATCTAATAATAATGGTTAAACGCAATATCTATGATATTTCTATGTATGATTTTTCGGGGTATAATACCAAAACATATTGTACAACCGATTATAATTTCTAGAACGATAATTTTCTATCAATCGTTACACAATATTTTACAGAAATAAATTTTACCATATTACGTCAAATATTAAAATGTTCTTTTAATTGACAATGAATAAAAACGTAGCCAATGTGATGTTTAGTAAGTATATGCGATTGCCACCTACATGAAAATGCCTCTTTATCGGAGATTGGAGCAGCAAGTGCCTGATGCCTTTTTTAACGCGAGCATGTGAACGGATCTCGAGACTCGACTTTTCGACTTGGAACATCTCGTGAGAATTAATGTACGCAGTAGGAACAATTGCAGAGGTGGAATTTTATTTTTAACGGGACGACCGTGTACTTGTTTACGCGAGGTTTTTGATGAACGTGTGAGTTGTCCGTTGACGCTTGTCGTTTTCACCGATCATTCGGTCGTGCCTGCCTCTGCCTGCTGCCGCGAATGTGGATACTTCATAGTGTGCTGTACTGCTGCTGCCGCCGCTGTGCGTTTGAAGTGCTCCCTACGGCTGATCGCCTTTGGATTTTAACAAGTCCTTCACATTCGTGAACGCTTTGAAACTGGTTCGTTATTGTACCAGACCCCGCCGTGATTGTCACTTGATAGCAACATCCGAGGCGCCAAAGCTGTCCGCATCGGCGCTTTCTTTAGCCCAAGTGGTATCAATGTTGTCTGGCAATGGTGTGTAAGGAGAACGTGGTATCATGGTTTGGGAATCTGTCCAGGTAATAGAAATATTATCAGTTTCTTCCTTAACTAATGCCATATTCTCCTTGTTCGGAAATTGATTGTTATAGTTCTTTTATTCATAGCGCTTCTTTTCGTTTTTAACTATGACCTCTTCATCCTTACCAAATTTCGAACTAACCAAAAAGAACATTCCGCAATTTCATCTTAATTTTATGTCAGAAATTAACATGAATGTATTGATAAATAAGAAATTATATGGATATTGATTTTCATTAATGTTTAATTTACCCCATTATCGATATATCACTTTTCTGTTTATTATACAGGAGTACCAAGTATGGTAGCAACTGTTTTCCTCTAATTTCGTGTGTATTCAAGATATTATAGTGAATTAATAATTAAATCTTCTTATGTATATTTGTCGTAAAATGATAAAATACTACATATATTTCATATTGTTATCAACAGTAGTATCACTTACTTTTCCTGTTGAATATGGATGTTAATAAAATCTTATAAAGCATATTATTAAAAATCTATATATTAAATACCACATTATAATAGATTGTGTGTATGCTTTAATAAGAATTATAATCACATAGGCTGTAATTAAATTGTTATTCTGATATAATTTTAACAAGTTATAATTTAGTTAATTATAGTTATAATAATGTTGAATAAATAATATTAATTTATTATATCATTTTATTAGATTATTTCTAACAAATAATATAATTGTCATTTTTATGAGAAAGTTTTAAAAGAATTATATATTTTAGCATTTCACGTATAAATATAAACAGTATAAATTATAAAATACTACAATTTAAAATTAATATATTTTCACAGATGAAAAGTTATTCAGAATTAATTATTTTTGTTAATATTTTTGATAATATTTTGTAACAATATCCAATCATTTTCATTAACTATATACTTTTATGTTGATATTGCATAAATATATTTTTATATTTTTTAAGATATCAGTTACTTACTCAAAACTATTTCATGCTCATGACAAATATTTTATTACAAATAAAGAAAGAAATATGTGTGATTAGTTCATTATTATAAAAAAATATATTTCTGTATGTGCAGTTATAAACGCATCGATGTCATGTGCACGTTATTAAACATGTGCCTGCCATTTGAAGTACGATACCTTGGCACTTGTGTAGAGGATATTGGTAAACGGGACTACAATGATCTCCGTGACACGGAACATCATGCAAACAGTGCCACTGACCTTGCCGAGTTAACAACCTTAGGTGTGGCAGATAAACGCACACGAAGGAAACTTGCGCTCTATATGGCATTATTGCATTCTTGTAATTATGCATGTGCTGTAATCTTGTACAAGAATTTGTCAAATTTTGACTACCAAGAAATCTCTAACCTATTAAATGGGACCACCTTTACACCGGATGATCAACCACTTGAAGAACTGCTCTTATTGTATACAATGGCTTTAAATCATCCAGCATTTACATATGAGCAGAAAAGTGTCTTCGGTAACATTTACATAAAGCTTCAAGAAGAAGAAGCTCGTCTGAATCTTTCAAAGTTAAATTCATCTTACAAACAAACACAAGTATGTATAATCTTTATGTATTAAATGCATTTATTTATTTATGTAATCTATAATCTAATTAGTATTCTAAATATTGTCTAAATATTTCATACTAAACTAAATGTTAATTTATATCTGTTTTAACAATAGGGTTGCGCACCATGTATGAATACAAACGAAAGATTAATAGACACAGAGATGCAAGGCAGTTGTATGATGGCTCCACCACCAATGCAAACTTATCATGGTAGTTTATAATATGATATATGCATACATATATGTATAATATATTAGGTCATCCCATAAGTTCGTTCCGTTTTTCGAGCGGTTATATATGTTAAGATTGTTTACATACCTTTCAGTTTCATGAAAAAATGTAATCCCCCTCTCGTTGTACAACTTCTTCCCATTTTTCAAATGCATTGGTCCCTTATTGCCGTATGTTTATAAATCGACACATGAAATGTATACACAAAAGTCGGCACGAACTTATGGGATGACCTAATATATAAATATTAATATCTTTTTCCATTATCTGTAGGAGAAATAACAATGAGAAATAATACCATGGTAACTGGTGTTCCCCCTGGTCTTTCCATGCCTCCACCTGGATTATGCCTGCCAACTCCAGAACAAATGCCAATGGGATCAGGTGGTGCAACACAATACCTTCACCTTGGCTTTCCATCAGTAAATCACATGCCACCATGGACAGGTCAGGTTATGATGGGGAATCAACTGATGTATCACACTGGCGACATGTTGGCTTATCCACCTTCCCCCTTAGTCAGCCGTCAATCGTCACCATCCCAGTCTCGATCTCCTAGTCGCAGTAATTCCCCAATGGGTCGCAGAAATAATACAATGCCGCGCACCTCTTCGCAAGTGACTCAGTCTACTTCGAATACCTTAACATCAACGAGTGCCTCTAACAGTCAAACAAGCATCTGCAGCTCAAATGCCAATTCCCTTCCACCACTTCCCACATTGGGTACGAACAGAAGTCATCCTAGTCAACCTCCATTGCTTCCATCACGCTCTGTTCCCTTGTCTATCAGCAGTTCTACTACTTTTTCACGCCATAATAGCATCGAGAATACTCCTTCTACCTTAATTCCGGCAGCACCTCAATCAAAACAACCTCCACCACCACGACTGCGATCTTCAATTTCTGGTGATTCTTTACGAGAAACGTTAGGAAAAGAAATGCCAAATCTCAAAGGCAACTTGCAGAATTTTTCTCTCGACGAGGTGAGATAGTAAAGTTTTAAAATAGTTTGTAATTACATAAAATATTTCATAATAAAATTTACTTTGTATTTAGTATAAATATATAATAGAATATGTATGTACATTAATAAACATAATAATATGTGATATATTGTGCAGATCCGAAGAATGAGTGATGAGGACTTGAGGGAAATAGGATTAACACAAAATGCAGTAGGGCAATTACGAAGTATAGTTAAGAGTCAAACTACTAACGGCTTAAATCAAATTTCTACTGATAAAAAATTAGATAGTACTAGCAGCACAACACATACAGTTGTAGATTCAGTTGAAAATGAGGTAATACTTAATAATTTATACTTGATATATATTAATATATTGTTAACTTTCATTTAATCGGTGAAGGAAAATTGATGCATAACATAAAATTTTTATTCAGGCTATACCGGGAATGGAGATGTTGAATGATAATGGAAATCAAAGCAGTAAGTCAATGCCATTACAGGAACAGCATCCAGCGATGCATCATCATCATAATCATGCAGCTACACCTAATTTACGGCGATATCCTACTATGCCACCATTAGATCCTGCGCAAATACAAATGTATCCTGCACCGCCACCGATGTATGCTGCACAAAATGCACCATGCTATGCCTGTCTTACATTACCTGTCGCCGGGGTACAAAATCGATATTCAAGGTAGGAAAGAAAGTGTACAATTATTAACATTTACCAAAGTTGATTTTTGAATTTTGAATTAACGATGTTAAAATATTTTAGGTGTAATGCTCAACACGTATATTGTTTAACACAATTACAAGCCTTGAGGTTAGATCCTGAAAATAGCAGGCACTGTTCACAGAGTAGTAGTTCTGATAGTACTGGTAGTAGATCTCCGCCAGAGACTCCTCCGGCAGCACCGTGGGTGAGCGGCAGTGAGAGCAATCCACCGCCAGTTACTGATCATCTTAGTTCTGCACCGGTACATTCTACAAGTGCAGTATCACATCCAGCATCCCAACAACCTATACAATCGGGCCCGGAAAGGCAACGTACTAGAAGAAATCAGACACATGTAATGCGTCATAAAAATCAAATGGTGAACGGCGGTGGGCCACCGAATCTTTCACAATGCGTTTCCTTTCCCACGCCACCTTCGCAGTCGCAGGTCACGTATCTGCCGCATGGTCATTTTCCGGCTTTGAGACCGAGTAGTGGTATTTATTCTAACTTCTCACATGGACCGTACGCAAGACCAGCTTATCCGACCACGTACCAACCGAATGGTGAAATGATGTATCAATATCCTGGACATCCATCCTCAGGAGGAACACCACCACCTCCACCGAATGCAGCCGCGACACCTGTTCAGGCGCCGTATATGCCACCTACTCCGATTGTTACATATGCACCAGCTGCCGTCCCACCAACGAAAATTTCGTGTTATAATTGTGGCAGTAGTAGTCATCTTGCAGTTGACTGTAAAGATCAAACCATGGAAGATCTTACCAAAAAAGGTAACTTAAAAGTTATACTTAATAAAAGCGATGCTTATTGAATTTAATAAATTTCACATATTCCATTACGTATTGTAAATTCGATTACTATATAATACATTTTCAGAAATATATCTCTTTTATGTAGAATGTTACTGCTTATAATTATACGCAAATAAAAGATGGGCAATGTATATAGGTCTTTTGCGATAAATAATATTTTTTCTCTTATTTTTAATTTCAGCTCAATACCGCTTAGATTACAGTATAATGAAACAACCTGGAGAGTGCCCAAATTCTGACAAGTGATCCCCTGCCGTGGACCATCCAGCAATTTATCATTATCATCATTACCGTAATTACTGTCACCATCATTGTCACTACTACTGTTACTACGATGCCGCCACAGCAATACAACCTAAATACCGTTCAAAAGATGACTGCTATCGCTCCTCATGCAAGTTTTCGGTGATTTTTGTAGACATCCCTTATATTCAGGATGACGATTTTTTAACCGAAGAAGTTTCGCGATTTGCGGTACCAGGTATACTTTTTACAAGTTCTTATTTATGATAGTAATTCTTAATTATGTAAAAAGATGTCGCGTCATGTACAAAGAGAAAACTGGGAGAAGCATAACGCAGAATGCTCTTATCTATGTTTTTAGAATACATTTTGAAAGGTTTGTGTTAGGTACTGACTCGTGTCTTACCAATGATACGTATGGACTACATATAAACACATATACATACATACTCACACACACATTCACAGCACGCCTCAACCCAATTTCTCACTATTTCTCTAGTAACTAGCCATAAACGAAATACAAGAAAAAAGAACGCATTGTGCTCTGATTAGATGAAACTACCATGTTTGACTATATTTATCATTGATACTTTTACTTCTACTAGTACATCTACTATCACTATTACTACTATTACTATTAAACTATTACTATTACTTCTATTATCGCTACTGAGCCACATTTTTATGTATACATATTTTCTCAATTCTTACGTGCGCAATGTTTGAACGAGTGCAAAAGTGAATGATGACAACATAGTAAAAAAAGATAAGTTGAAAAGAGTAAAGGATGAATGCACATAAGAAAGAGAGAGAAAAGAAAACAGGAAAGAAGAAAAAAGGAAGAATGAAAGAACAACAAACCATAAGTGTTCGATCGTCTAGCTGCCTTTGCGCTCCTGTGTGTATAAAACTATAAATATACGCCGCTCATCACTCATTTATTAACTTATGAATAGTTAGTTAAATAACAATAATTCTCATCCTATTTATATAAATAGTCATGCAATCACGTGCAACTTAAGCAATTTTATACGAGTTTTATTGATCGCCCATCTTTTTTAAGTGTAAGCAATGCGTTATATGCGTTTAAAATCTCGTTAGTAAGTAATAAACGAAAGAAAGAATAACGACTTGAATATGTACTAGTGTTAGGTATGAGTGGAGTGGCAATCTGCGTTGAACTCATCTTGTCAACAAGTTGCTACTGCATTTAAACCAATTCTTAATTAAACAAACACTGTTAGTGAGTGTCAATCTAATTCTATTAAAGTGTATAATTTGGTAAATCTTTGTCTAGTTCCCATACTTACGATGACTTATAATTTTTAATCGTAAGACTCTCATACTATGCATCTGATCTATATGAAATAGATCCTAGATATTTAAAATAGTAAGGACTGAAAAGATATAAAAACGAGTGAGAGTGAGTTTGATATGTGTGACTTTAAATACACATGCATTTAAAAACTTCCTTTCAGTAGCTTCTGGATATAAAGAATTCTCAGGTGTCTTTTTCTTTTTTTTTGGTTGGTAATGAATTATTTGGCAGCTAGTCAATAGCCACAAACATTTTGGGATTAATATTTTAGAGCTGTTATTTTGCAATGATAAAAATTTGAAAAGAAGAGACAGTTCAGAGTTGATGATTTTCATGTTACCTTTGAATCTGATTTAACAATTTTATTAAGATGATGATAACTTGCTCTAATGGTATTGTTTTCACATATTATTGTATATAAAATGAAAGTCGTTTTTTATTTCTAAACAATACTTTATTCAAATTCCAAAGAAAGCCAAAAATTAGTTGGGAAAAGTCGAAAAAAATATTATTCATACTATATATATTATAATCTTCAAACTTTTGTCAATTTTTTATAAGAAATTCGACTGTGTCGTAATTGCTAGAGTCTGATTCGGTGTTTAGGTAACATTTATTAAAAGTGCCATTTTTGTTGAAACACCCAGTGTCTTCATACCGGTCTATTAAAAAAAAAAAAGAAAAAAAAAAAAATAAAGGTTGAGGTTTATCTTGCCGTTAGCATTAGTCAATGATGATTTTTAAAAATTACCTGAGAAAAGTTTCGAAGTGGCTGTGACTGATGAAGAGTGTGTAAAATTCATATTAAAGCTCTATGAATATTTTTTTTTAATTCCATAATACAGAATAATCGAATCCTGGTATTCGCGAGTATTTTGTTTTTGAATTAATATCAGTTGTAATTGGTAGATATTGCCTAAGCCAGATTTATGAAACACACACAAACACATTTTTGTATTTTACATTTTAAATTCAGATATGTTGCTTGACAAGAGCAAAAGAAAAATAGCGCAAAGATTTCGTGTGTTTGTATGTGATTCGTCTACGAAACAAAGGGGTCTATGTTTACAACATATATTTAACAAAAATATTGTAAATCTCTCGATTGAATTTTTCTGATAAGGTCATCATTTGAGTCATAAATTTGAAATTTTCGTTCGCGGACAAATTTCGTTTTCGAAATTAAATATATTATTAAACTATTTTTAAATATAGGTCCAAATGAATGTGTTTGCATCTCGCTAAATAATAACAATTCATTGTTGACCAAGTGGTATTATAGTCACGATTAGTCGTGCTAGAAGCAGAAGCAATAGTATTATAATTATTAAAATATAACACTTTATTGCTGTTTACTAACTGTTGACATTGATAATCAAGGGAATATGTTTTAGTATATCTCAGATGTATGTGTCATTGGCAATAAGATGAATGCGATATTTTTTCTCTTAACTGTTAAGCAATACTTCTTAGCATAACAACAGTACATGTTTTTAAAAGTGAATATTGTATAGTATTAGTGTTGTAAGCAGCAATAAGGGAGTTCTGTAATTTTGTTGCTAATCTGCAATTATATATAAAAGAGAAGGATCGTTTTAGCAATAATGTCATGTTTAATGACATAATATATTACGTAGTTATTTAACAAAAAATTCTATTATAAAGAATGTAACTAAGGAATTGTCGTTTTCATTGCATCGACTACATTCATTTTAATGTATTTCATCAGTTTGATATGTTCGGTTGAAGTGATTGAAAATTTTATGGAAAATATGTATTTCCTAATTTTTGTTCTTATTTGAATTTTCTTAAGAATATTGTTGTTGATAATAATTAATCATCATCGTGGTGAGAAATTAGTTTCATTAGCTATATCATTGTAGGAGGCTGTTTGCTTTGAATCAAGACTCCTTTGTTTAACAAGTACCGTTAAGTACGCATTTAAATTAATGAAACATGTACATAGGTGGCAGAAAGAAACCACTAAAAAATTGTGCTTGATACAATAAGTGCGTTATGTTGTTCAAGTTTGAAAAAAAGTTCAAATGCTCTTGATCAAATCAGTATTATATGGAAAAGAATCAAAAAGTCAAAGAATCATATCACTTGAACAGAAGCCGTAGAGCAAGAGCGTGAGAGATTAGTAGTAGTAATTACAATAAAATGATAATATTAGTATTAATTATAATAATTATATTAATGATAAATTGTATGTATATATATTATATATTATATGTGTGTATATATTATATATAATATGTATATATATGTGTGTATATATATATATTACCATATATATATGTATATATATATGTATATATATATATATTACCATATATATATATATATATATATACATATATATAAAATAGAGATGTAAACTTTCTGGAAAGATTTGATCATTTTTCAAATGAGAACTCCTTTCGTTTTTAGGAAATGCAGACAAATATTTAAAAAAAAAAGGGAAAAATGAAGGAAAAAAAGTAAAAAAAAAAACAAAAAAGGCAAAAACATTGACTCGGATGTTGTTGTACATCTTTAATACGTAATTTTGGTTGTTTTCTATAATAATTATTATCTCATACTTTAATTCTTAGTTTCAGCAATAACTGTTTGTGTTACTAATCTCTATTAGCACTTCTAGCTACTGTTCCTAAGTGTGTTTCTTTTCGCTTCAGTTAGAACTCACGATTACCTTTTCTCTTTCCTATACAAATTTATTGATGAAATTAGACTAATGGTAACAATAAATTATAAAGTACAAGTAATTAGCCATCTTATATTATGAAAAGCAGCTCAAACGTCTAAAAGCTCGCGTTTCTGGTATATTAAAAAAAAAAAACATGCAACACGTATATTTTATATCGTAATGAAATTTGATAATATCGAAGTAAAAAAAACTTTCTCGACACTTTACATCTCTAATGTTAATTGAATAAAATAGGTTGTACTCAAGTGGAATTATAAAAAGTGAAAAAAGAATGTAAAAAAAGACTAGAGCCATGTGTATCTTTTTTCTGTCAAATATTTTTGGACATACAGGGGTGTAATTGGGCAGCGGTTAAGATTGTACAGAGAAAGTTAACAGAGGAGGTAGAAATGATAAAAAATCTAACGAAATACACATACAGGTATATCTATTGTACAAACAGAAATACCCAAATATACGTGTATATGCAGACATATATCAAGATACCGTCGGCATAGTGACTTAAAAAGCGCTTACAATTACGATGTATGTACATTTGCTGCGTTTTGTGACCGATGCTCGTTATACAATAATGTTTGCATGAGATGATCGATGATTCGAAAAGTTTGCCCGACTATCGAGACTTACGAAGACAATACGTGCTTTGGATGAGAACGAAAATAAAATATAAAAAGTAAAAAAAAAGTGGATAGAAAAATAGCATGAAACACAAAACGCGATACATTATGGATGAGAGTTGCCATTTCAAAGAAATAGGAACGAGAAAAAGACGGAAATTATGAAAAAAACGAATCAAGCGGGGTAAAGCGTGCTGCTTAACGGTTAATGTATAAGTGTAATTATTATTATTATTTAAAGAAGAATACAAAGAAATAGAAAAATACAAAAAAATTTAGGAGGCATTCTGTGCAAAAGTGAAACTCATTCGGTTTTTGTAGTCGGTCGCTGATGTGAAAGGATCAAATTTTTCGACAAGTAATACTGTTATTGTGGTACGATAAAAAGTGTAATGGGTCAAAACACACAAAAAAACAACAAATTTGAAAATGAAAAAAAATCTGTACGAGGGTTTGTGCCGCTCTACGTTATGTACATAAGAATCGGTGCGAAAGAGGAAGAATGTATGATACGTAAGTATGTATGATATATAGTGTGATAGGGGAAAGAAGATTTACATACAAATATGTGATGTGTATATACACATTATATATATACATACATATATGGAAATATTGAGATATATTTGTAAATTCTGTTATTTGAATGCATTATAAATATTTTAACCTCCTGTAATGAAATATTTAATAAAAAACGTTACCAACCAATCCGTCTACACTTTTAGCCGTTGTGTTTAGGATACGAGCGTCTTATGAAATTGTACTTTCATTTATATGCGATAGTACAAAGAAAAGCTGTGTATATAGACATGCTTCTGTAGAGCAGTTACGATTATTTTGCGATATTACCGACAATTATTATCAAATTTGTAACTCTTTGAACAGTAACATTGTTTAATACACATGATTTCTTTACTAACATGCGATTATAAGACACGATAGGACGTAATGCCATTTGTAAATAAATCGAGAAACTGGTTAAAGTATACTCTTAGTCTATTCTGAAAAATGTGATGAGAATCTAGCATTTAATTATAGATGCACCGCTTAATTCGTTTGTATAAAGTATAATATAGTTTAAATTCAGATTCGATTGAATAGTACAAGATACGCCAAGATTATTATTTTAAAAGATACGTTGAAGTAAACTTTATAAAAATGTTGCTTTTTTATATACATACGTACATTTCTCGAGACTTCTATATAATGTTCACACAGCAGGAGCGAATTCACAAAAAAAAAAAAAGAAAAAAAATAAAAAGAAAGAATCTAATTGTAAAAGGTCTAAATCTTTCTTCGAGAGTTAAACGAAGTGATCCGATGCATTGAATTTGCCGGATGGGTAATATATAACGATAATTACATATTGTGTGCTGTAGACAAAAATTATAGTAATTTGTAATACAAATGAATTGAAGTAAATAAAAATAAATTAAATGTATTTTTTAATGTCGTTAAAAGTAAAACTAATAAAATATTCCGCATAATAATTATTAAATAACTAACGATTTAAATTATTTTGATAACCTACATTTGTTTCATTGCAAAACATTATTTTTACAGCTTTGTGTTTGTGTTTGTGCAATCGAAGAGGGAATATAATAAGCAACGCAATAACGCTGATATTTTGTTCTTTTTTATTTAAATATTATGATCACCTATTTAAATTACGATTGATAAAAGGTAGAAAATTCGTATGAATATACGTACATATGTATGTTGTATTTCTTTGCTGAAATTTGTTAAATTCGACATTTCCAGTACAATCGATCCACAGGACTTCCGTTATGTAAGAATGTGCATGTATGGTAAACTAAGCGGTATAGATACCGCATCATAGTTCTACATAAAATAGATTTTTATTTATTTTGCGTTACGTAGACATTTTTATTATTACGTTTTCATATCCTTGATTTTTCCATATTAGGACAAACTTTCGTAAAATTATGTAAGTGGATTAAATGAGGAACTACAAACGATAATAACAGAAAAATTAGATCAATTTTATCAAGGGACGTATATCTTATATTGAATGTAATTCATGCAATATATTTGTGTTAAGGTTTTATTATAAGCATATCGTAACGAATGATTTCATTATATATATATTGTAATAAATGATTTGTTTCAGCTATAATAGTACTTAATATGCTTGTATCCATTACGCGTTATCGACATCTACACGGATGTGGTGTGGCGCATCCGGAGAAGTTCGTTAAATTATTACACAAGATCCTGCATATGTTGTGATATGGATTAATTGAATAAACGATACTGGAAAAATGTTTTGTTCGAATAATGAATACATAATTTCATTATACATATGTATACTTCCCGCAGATATATAATCCGTGTGTTGTAGAACGATGTCAGATATCCTTGACTTTAACTACTATTTCGGCATGTGATCGAATCGAAGTTGCAAGGGCGTGATGAAGAAACGATAATCACGTTTGAGAAGTCTGACAATGTAATCGGAGATATTAAATGCAGAAGAATGCCTATATTGCATCAGGGACGCGTATAAAACGGTAGTCGAACGATTATGCCATGAACGAGATAAGAGCGACAGGAAGCTGTACAAAATACTTTAATGTCTGGTCATTCTCTCGTGGCATTCCATTGCAATCAGACGCATACCGAAACATTCCATCTATTTTTCCCTCATCATATTTATTCCTGTACTTCTAACTCTGTTCTTAATTCTGTTTTATCCTACATATCTGCACGTATCCCTTTTTGCAGAATACTCTCGTCTGACTAACCGAACTATTCCATGTCCATCTATCTGTAGGAACGTGTTCGAAGGGTTGAAGTAGAAGAAGGAGATCGAAGTAGATGGACCTCGAGAGAGAAGAGAGAATCATTTTCTCCGGTATCTATTGTGGGGATCGCATAAGCTCCGTCGCGAGGAGTCGCCGTGTCACGCAGCGGGGTCGATTGAATCGACGAACGAGAGAACGGGCAATAAAAAGGCGAGTCGGAGCGAGAAGGATCAAACGAGCCCGTGACCATTGCCAGTAGTGCCACCTGGCCGTGATATAGTTAAGAGAGGAGGTTAAGGGGTGCGTATTGACGCGACTGCGCGATTTCGTCGACGCGGTGGAAAAGGGTAGCGCTTTCGCGGCAGTGAGAAAGCGCGCTCCGCTGGAGAAA
Source organism: Bombus terrestris (assembly GCF_910591885.1). Lineage (NCBI taxonomy): Eukaryota > Metazoa > Arthropoda > Insecta > Hymenoptera > Apidae > Bombus > Bombus terrestris. The sequence goes on along the minus strand of NC_063271.1, from coordinate 18,850,727 downwards.
CAGAGAGGGAAAGAGAGGAAGGGAGTCGACGAAACGAGAACGAGAGAAGGAGGGGACGGCCTGAAAAGCTCGGGCCAGCCTGGGTTCGATCGCTCAATATTCATCCCTTGGCCGGACGAGAGCACCCGAGAACAGTAGCTCCAGACGAGGGCACGAATCGACCCTTCCTTTCTTTGCGTCCTCGCCCGCGGAACTGTTCGATCGCGGCACTGTTCCACCAGAAGACGAAGAACAAGATCAGCAGAAGGAGCAGCAGAGCCAGCCGAGAAAAGGATTCGCGCACTTGTTCGTTCGTGGTGATTCGCGGGAGAGATCTGCGGCAGTTCTCTCCATTTTTTCGTTTAACCGATCAGAATGGAGGGTAAAAAAGTCGAACAGTATTATACTCCGCCGCCGAAGCTTGGTAAATGGGAGGGTTTTAGGGTCTTTTTATGGAACTCCGAGACTGGACAGTTCCTGGGGCGCACAGGCGCTAGTTGGGGTAAGTTTTCGTATCAAACATATTTCATTTCTTTCTCATTCTTTTTCTTCGAAAAATTTATTACGTGCCTGCACTCTCAAATTGAAATCGAATTCAGCGTCAGGTCGCGAATTTCATCTTGTCTTTTTAAACAATTTTGGAAAATTACGTAATTTTTATTGACAAATACGTTTCGATCGCGTTTTCGAATTTCCCCCTCGAAATAAAATTAAGATTTCCTTCGATCGAAGGATAGTAATGGTAATACTAGATTTCATGCGTAGATTTATTTGTCGAGTTCATCGGATAATTGATCCGTAATATTGTCAAAGATCATTCCGGAAAATTTCCTAAAACGTATCGTCAGAGGTCAGAACTTGAATATTCCGATTGACATTTAATCGTAACCCCATAGTTCCTGACGTAAAGCGACGCAATGTACACGCGCACTGCAGATCAGTAACGATGTTATATATCTAGAAAGAACTTTCGTGCTGCATTCAAACGAATAAAACCGTTCTGATCGTAGTTTAATCGATTTCTCTTTGATAACGTTGATATCATTAAACTATCTATCACATTCATTCCTTTCCTCTACTTTTCCTCAGTGAAACATTTCAAAGCTATACTTAATCTACTATAAAAACCTATTTCTATCATGAATAAAATAACTTGAAATACGATCGTTCATTTCTTTCATGAAAGAAACGTTCTTTGCTATTCTGTCAAAATAATCATACACGGTTCTTTGATGCGACAGAAATCAGATATTTAAATAAAAATGTTGAATTGTAAACTTCTTGTTTTATCTAAAACGCATCCTGTTCTGACAAAGCTAGCTTTTTCATCGTTTCCGCATTATCCTTTTCGTGTATTAGAAGATTCTCAATTGGATCTTTAAAAGAAACGTATGGAGGGGCGGCAACCTCACGATTTTCATCGTCCTACTTTTATCTTTTGTAATATGTATGATGTAATACGTATAAGAGGAAAGGCATAAGGTTAAAGAGTGTTCCTAATTTTTGAGCCTAACGATTAGAAAAATTTATTTCTTTGTTAATTCTAAGTGAAAAATATGTTGTATTCCGATTTGGGATTTGGGATGGGAGGACAAAAATATTAAAACTACCTCTAGAATGCATAATACGGTACTTAGATATTACAGATTTATATTCTTTAAATTTGTTCTTTATACTTTCATTAATTTATTACTCAATTATATAAATATGTTATTAATCTAAAATATTATATTTGATGCAATTACAACGATTATGACAATTCCGTGGGATACTACCGGACAACGCAACAAACGAATTCTCCATGTATCGTGTCTGTCATGTTATGTAATACAATTGCGAAATTTGGTCGATGATGATCCAATATTACGGTATTCTAGATAATATATTCAATGACTGATCTTTTAATCAGCAAAGAAAGAAAACGAAAAGATTAAAACAATTGTTTTTGCAAAATTACGAAACAATCGACAGAAGGTTGCAAACATTAAATATAAGCGAAATGTAATAGATAGGAGAAGAAAATGATTCTATTTGAAAACTAGGGTTATTATACACTGTAGGATTGTAATTACTACTAATTACAAAGCACTCATAATAAATTTGGTCATGGTCGTAGGTATAGTCAGACAATGTCATATAATGTCATATAATATAATCATTCCATTTTATACAACGTATAATATATTTATGTTCTTGTCTAAGCTGACAAACTAACGTTTAAATAAGTAAACTTCTTCTATTGTATAGAAGAATTATTATTCTACATAAAAGTTATTTTAGTTTCACTTCGATACATCTTATTGTTAGCATATTTCTTCAAAATTTCTATTACAAAATCGATCTGTAATAAAATTGTTGCACAGATCATTGGATCATAGCTTTTATATTTATTTTTTACATTTTTTTACATTTATCTATGTATAATAAATTCTTAATAATTTCTTTAATCGACTAATAATTTTCAATTCGATACACAAATTTATAATCTTTTTAAAGTATGTGCACCTTTTTTAAGAAGCAAGCCAAGTTAGTAATAAATTATAGGATTTGCTCGTTGAAGTATGGGGTGGGAGTTAGGTTTCAAAATCTTTCCGTGATTAAAGAAGCTTCGTTACAGTGAGCAAATATTATTGTGATTCGTATTCGACATTATTATTTGGATATATATATATATATCGCATAAATTTCGGAAATCTCTTTGTAAACTTCTTGACATTCACTGATTTTGCCATTTTCTTGCAATATTAACGAGGCAATTCGGTCGGTCGTTGTGTTATTGTGTTAGCATACTTAAAGCAGCTTATCTGTTCGCCTTTGCGAGCTATATTCTTTCTATGCTCCACTGTCTTTTGTCCCCTCTTCTTCTCCTGAAGTTGATCGACTTCCACCAAAATCAATACAATCCAGCGTTCTTACCATTCTGTAGGAATAGCTTGCTCTGATTTTACACGGTTCGCTTGTGTCTCATTTTAACTTTTAATAAACTTTGTTATTCGATCTACTAGCTAAAGAAATAGAATACAAACTGTATAGAAGATCATAAATATTTTTCAAATATTTAATTATATTTGAATATTTGAGTATCCTACAAATGATTGAACACTTTATTTCGTATTAACAAATACTCTTGATTAACATTTACATTATTTATGGTGTTTCAAATTATGAATTTTCTCAACAATGTGAAAAACATGACACGAATATTATACCATTGTGTAATAATATGAATGCAATTTTCAATTGTATCTTGAAGACGTTAATAACAAATGATATTTCAGTAGAATCTAGAATTCATCATTGCAACATGAGGTGCTTCTTCGAGCTTGTGAATTTAAGTGATTGCATTGATTTCATTTAGGGATGTGTTAATCTAATAAATATAGATAAGAGTATCGGAAAATTCCGGCTTTTAAATAAGTGGGATTGTACGAGTAAATCGCATGATAATAATTTTGTATAAAATTCTGAACGTTTTATAATTTGCCTCAAGAAATACAGAACAGGGTAGTACATGTATCCGATGAATAAGATTCAAAATGCATTCTTGAAAGTAGGTTTCTGGATAAAAAGTAGATCAAACGATATTATCTTTTCGTCCAAATACGGCACACTATTGCGGTTGCTGTAGTAACGTAACATTTTCACGGTTTTTTTGAGATATCGATCACTTCGTATGCGGAACGCGGCGGCGCTACAAACTTAGAAGCCATCACGGTTCTTTCATGAAGTAGGTCATTGATATTGTTGCACCTACGTTCGAATTTCTATACAGAAAATGGCAGTCTTTATAGTATTTACTATCGATACATCTACCCCGGAAACAAGGAAATAGAGTTGTCACAGAGAACAAGATTTTTTTGTAAAATTTGTATCGAAAGAAACCGATTTGCGTCGAAGACATTACGTCAATCCTATACCTTATTTGAATCTTTCAGATTTGTTTAACACGTTTGCAAATTGATTTTAAACGAATGAATTGCGTTCTGAAGGGATGAAAAACAATCTATTGGAGTATTGAAGAAAATCTTAATTTCCAATTTAAACTTTCTTTATCGTTTGTTAATAATTTTTTATAAAACTACCGGAGATATGTACGTAACGTTAACATGATCAGCGGAGAACGTTTTCCTTAAATAAGGATGAAATAAAAGCAACCAGTTTAACGTAATGATATGTAATTCTACAATACGAATATTGGTAGAACGTAGAGAACTATGACTAGAGAGATCAATAACCTACTTTGGTTTTCTTATGCTATGTAAGGGAATTCTAGTTGTTAGTATTAAAATTCTTCTGCGAGATGTCATCCTATTTTTGTGCATAAAATTCTACTGTGTAAATGCAAAATGCACGGATCGTTAAGTTTCTACATTTCCACATTTCCAGAAATGTTTAGTTTCCACCGTATGAAAAGAAATAAAAATGTAATCAAGAAAATATATTATATGGCATTAAAAAGAGAAATATGAATATAAATAAAATGATATCAGTATATCGTAGAAACAGGATGCTTCACTGGGTTTTATACTAAAATTTGGTGTAGTGCCAAGTGGAACTACAACTTCGTTTAACCTTGTGGACAAATCTTCTAAATTAAATTTAATTGCCGATTATTACAAAAATAGGGACATTGACTAGATGGGATCGATGTTAGATTTAATTATAGTATTAATATCCTTTTAATGACAAAATACTCGATAAATTTATTTACTAAATATGATTTAATAGAAGGTTACTATATAATTCTTCAAATAATCTTTTACAACGTTTGCAATCCGATGCAAGTATAGATACGTGTTATGATTCTTTGAAAATAAATTGCTTGAAATGGATATTCATCAATGATTCTTATTGTAAACTCGCAGCATCGCTTACTCAATACCAATTCAGGCCAATTAGGTCTCGGATCATAATTGTCTCAGTGTTGTAGAGTTCAGTTGCTGTGCGTATTCACAAAAGGAATTATTACAATAAAACATTTGCCTTGCTTTAATTGGCTAAAGTGTCCGAGATCTACGTTCTTATACTTCGTCGTACTTTAAGTTGTTTTTTAATCGACTACGGAGATCTTTTGCGCACATACTACTTTTATCTTAAAGAAAAGATCAATTCACTATACTGATTTCCGTATATGATTTAAATGGTCGGATAATAGTTAAAGCAAAATTATTACGGAGTAATTTAGAAGATAATCGATATTTAGAGAATATGTATATAATTTTAAAAAATTAACAATCTCTTATTTTTCGATTGCAGCCAAAATCTTGTTATTCTACGTTATTTTTTATGCGGTACTGGCTGGTTTCTTCGGAGCGATGTTAACTGTTTTCTACCAGACGTTAGACCCGAATGCACCGAAATGGCAATTGGACAATTCCTTGATCGGAAGCAACCCCGGACTTGGTTTTAGGCCTATGCCTCCTTCAAGCAATGTTGAAAGTACCTTAATTTGGTACAAAGCAAGTGACGAAGGCAATTTCTTACATTGGACCAGAGAATTGGATAAGTTCCTCGAAGGTAATCTATTTCTCAATTCTGGTACTTAATTTTTTTTTCTTTTTTTACATAACACAAGATACCAAACAAAAATTTTGTACCCATAAATTTGAAATAATTATTCTGCTAAGATTAACTCTATCAGTTAAAATTTATGTAGTTGAATATAACGTATTTTTTAGAGTACTTTATTATTAGAAAGCAGAAGTAATAAAATTATATTATCTTGCATCGTTAATAAAATATTTACTAGATATAGATGTTCAGTAATGCTATTTCCATAGATCTATTACGACGCTAATATTAACCGATAAGCGAGAAAACAGTCTTTGTCCTAACGAGCCAATTACGTCAAGAACCCGTTAAATCCGGTCAAGGTGGGAACAATCTTTAGATCAGAGTTTCGGTGTTTTTATATTCTACAATATATAATCATATATGTATCTAGGAGTTAAATATAGAACACGTAATTAGGTACGGTATAGAAAATTAGAAATAACTTTCAGAAAAATTTTACCAAAATAAGAAACAAAATTCAAATCGATATCTTGATGTGTTCCTTCATCTCCTTGGGTATTCTAGGATTAATGAGTCTCCGTGATAATTAAATAAAAAATTAATTTTGAATCTGTTTAGAATACCAAAAACCTGCTACCTCGACAAACGGTGCCCAGAAGAGGATGATGTGCGACTATGGCAAACCACCAGCAGCCGGCAAAGTCTGTGACGTAGACATGAGCACATGGGGACAGTGTACGAAGAAACACAAATATGGATACAACAAATCTGCTCCTTGCATTTTCCTCAAGTTGAACAAGGCACGTGATATTAAAAACGTTACTACGATATTATTATACATATAGAGTGATTGTTCTTATTAAATTATGTACTATTAAAAATCCGAGAAATTTGGCAAGCGTTATTTTTATTAGGAAACTCTCGATTTTTACGTACGCAGTCAGCGAGAAATACTAATAATTCTAATGCTTTAGATTTTCGGCTGGAAACCCGAATATTACAATGACACGAAAAATCTGCCGAGCACAATGCCAACCGATCTTCAAGAACACATCAAACAAGAGGAACACGCCAACAGATTGGATACAGTGTGGGTGTCATGTTCCGGTGAAAATCCCGCAGATGTTGAGAACATGGGTGCCATTCAATATATTCCACGTCGTGGTTTTCCTGGGTACTATTTCCCGTTCACAAATACTCCTGGATACCTTAGTCCCCTGGTAGCTGTCTTCTTCGAAAAGCCTAAATGTGAGTTATCATTAAATCACAATAACCTACCTATGATCTTTAAAGGATTTTGAATATTCCGTTAATTTTCAGACGGTGTGTTGATCAATATCGAATGTAAAGCTTGGGCGCACAATATCATTCATGACAGATTCGAGAGGCGTGGTTCGGTACATTTCGAACTGATGGTGGATTAAGCATCGTACTCGCCACCTTTTGCAAGATCACTACCAACTGCGTCCAAGAAAATATAGGAGGAAGGAGAATAAAAGAAATTTCTTTTTTAATCAATCTCGCTGGCGCATCGTGACCACTCCTTCTTCCCTCCGGTTTTCTCTGCCGACGATACCGCCCTAGCCGCGTATTTTCTCGTCGTTGTAACGTAGATCTTTCAGAGATTCACCGATCATTTCTCATCATCTTCATCTTCGTCGTGATTCTCTTCATTGCAACACCATGCGATAATAGCTACTGTCGTTTTTTCACACAAATCGCGCTACTCACTCTCATTATGAAGGACCGTTCTTCAAAAACACCGTTACACGTGTTCGTTTCATTCAGCGTACAGAGATTTTTCATAAACGCCGCGTGTTTCCGTCGTCGTCGCTTCCACAAAGGTAAAAGCATTTTATTATAGGATCACAAAACGGACCAGTGAAATTGGCTATGTACAAGCTATATATCTATATATGTATATGTATGTATATATACGTACGCATATGCGAGTATGTATCAGGATGCACAAAAAAGAAAAACAGTTTAGCGGAAAAATTCTGCACAAAAAACCGCGGCGGTATCACTTCTTTTTATCGGGGGCGAAGAGGAGTGGTCGTACCATCGTGATCTAAATATCGTTCGGGATATCAGTTGGAGCGCGTAAGAGGTTTCCCTTACTTTTTTGCCCCTTTTGCGAATTTTTCGCTTTTCGTCGTCTGCTAATTTCTTAGTCTCGTTGCGGGCTTTGACGCACGTGTAATGTCCTTTTTTTCTCTTTTTTTTTCTCTCTCGAAGTTATATTGATATTCGCCTAGCCAACGAGACTCGCTAACGTGTAGGGTACACCGAAAATAATTGATACCCTTAGTTCGTGCCACGTAGACGTATTAAACAGAAAAAAAGCAAAATGTTAGTGTCTTTATGCCCGTCGGTACGGTGCACCCGGCACGGTGGAACTTTTGATTTCGAATTCCACGAAGAAGCTCTCGGACGCGGCTCTCGGCGAATCTCGATCGAAAGTTCCGTCGTTTCGGGATGAAAGGTGAGGGATGTCTGAAATAATCGAAATTCATATACACGCGCGCACGCGCACACGCATACACAAAAGCTAATAGAGACAAGTCGAAGGGAAGAGAGTCTATTTCATGCGAGTTTGTCAACGAACTCGTCGAAACGAGACAACAGAAAACTAATTAATTGACTTGGTAAGAACGATTGCATTGTTACCGAAGGTTTCGTGCGGTGGAACTTTTGATTGGAAATCCTCCAGTTTTTACTAGCTTTGTAATAGATTTCTATTTTATTATTTCGAACGAGGGAATAATATTGCGAACTGTTGGCAGGAGCGCGTGAAGCAATTATAAATAAAACTTCTAATTTAATTAATGAAAAACAGGTCATCCTTGGATTTTAATTTGAAGTTCCGCCAGTACGGAGGTAAATTACGCTGTGTTGTATACAGTGGATATAATTAATGGTGGTAACGTAAAGTAGTAATTAGTATTAATATTTTAGTTATTAATTAGTATTAATGGAAAGTATTAATAAAATAGAAATAAAATCAATTAAACGATCAAGAAAAGAAATAATAATGATAGTTATTACCTTTCATTATCGAAAGGCTAATACAAAACTATTGAATGAAAGCAATCGATATGTTTTGTTGTGTGTTCTTTTTTCTTTCGTATACTTAGAGGAAAAACTGCTCAAATCTTTCGGAAAGAGAAAGAACTTTGAAAAGCGAAAATAACAAATTCGGCAGTTACCGCCATTAACGTTAATAAATGTACATAGATACAAGATTCGAAGCAAATAAGAGTGGAAGATACCAAAATTTCATTGGATTTCGATTTGTCGAGAAACAGCGCGCTGTTTGCACGGGAAAGTTTAATCAGCCTAGTGATAATCGTACAACACCGTATGGAATATGTATTTATGATTATATTGTACCGCATGATAATATCTAGTGCTAGTCCACGCAATCGTATAGTCGATAGGTTGTATCCTATAGTCTGGAGATCAGAGGAATTGTGTTCTATTTCGATAGTACTTCATTTTCTTTGCTACTTAATATTCTATCTATTTATATTCTCTTATGTGATGATTTTACCATTTTGCGAGGAGTTTATTTTTCTTTTTCTCTTTTCTCATCTCGCTAAGATGATTTTTGTATTTCAACCGATGTACTTGATCGTATCGATATTTCCTTTGCTTTGTAAATTGCAATTTTACATTTGATATTCCTATTTTTCTATTTTTCTTTATAGCGACCAATGATAATGGTATGTACTTAATGTAAACGAAATCGAATGTCTGTCATCTGATCTCCATTCTTCATGGCTTAAATTTAGAAGCAAAGCTGGTTGTTCCGAGAGCTTGTTCGTTTTTCGAAGGACAGCGTTTGCGCGGTGGTCGCCGCCCTTGGTATCTGGGATTTTTGGTGGTTTATGATACTTATTCGAATTACGACGGGACGGGCTTACGTCGTGAATTTAATCTTAATCAAACGACGAGGAACATTATCCCTCGTTTTAATTGTTTGCAAACGCTTATACATTCACTACCAAAGTTATACTGCCATTATATGATCTGTTATCTATTATATACAAATTTTTAGATTCCGTTGCATTTTACATTATTTTACCTGCGTGTTGTATACTGCGTAAAACGATTAAGCTATAGTTAACCGATTCTCATACCGATGATCTTTCTTTGGGATTGACGAAATGGCAATCCTATTTTAACTGGAAATTATCGATTTATATGAAAATAATCGATCTTGATAGCATAAGCGATCGGTGCTATAGAGTTAAAAGAAAATTTTCTTCATTAAATTCTCGATGAAAGCGTAGAAAAGAATCGATCGCTCTTGATTATATGGACGAAAAGATAGTACAAAGGCTATAGATGAAGCGATCCGAACGGGCGGCGACTTCGAATGTGAGCGCTGCCAAAAATAAGATCAATAATTTTATTGCTATTTATTAATCGACGTAACGTGCGATTATTAATTACCATTAGTATTATTATTATTATTATCGTCATTAATATTAATTATTATTCTCATCATTATCATTATCATTATTATTATTATTACTATTACCATTATTACTATTATCGTTAATTTTTGAGTCCTCGCCCGGAGCCATATTGAGATATGAGAAAAAACTTAATATAGATTAATCGTCGACGACACTATTAACTTTTAAGGAAAAAAAAAAAAAAAAAAAGGAAGGAAGGACGAGGCAGACGGAAAAGAAAATGGAATGAAAATGAGAACGTACTAATGGAAAAAAGACGAAGGTACCGATGATAATGAAAACGATGATGAATTATGCGTTGATGGTATAAAGTACTAATAGGAACTATTACACTTGTATCCAGTGCACTGATCGAGAACGATTATATATGTATATTCATCATTGTGAATGAGCTGTTTCTAATAATGAACATCTGTTGTTAAAGTATATAGATTACGTTTCATGCAAGCGTGAACAAGAAAAAAGAGAGTTGAAAGAGAGCCGAGAAAAGCTTGATACCGAAGAAAACTACTAGCCATGGATCAGGTTCGGTGGGATTATTAGTAATCATGCTTAAAGTTTCCTAGCTTGCCGTAATCGAACGCCCGTTTCTCGAAACCAAATGGTGGAATTTCAACGAGAACAATCCTGCACTATCCTGCAAGCTATGTTTATTCTCCAGATTCTATTTGGAACATGTTTCCTGTGTGATAATCGTTAACACAATTAGCGCTTTAAGTATGTGACGAATTATGTACGTGAGACGTATGCGTATGAGAGTAGATGAAAATTTTGATGAAAAGAAAAAACTGGCGGAATTTTAAGCTTTAAGATACATTTAAAGATATATGGAGTATATATTATAAAATTATGTATACATTTAAAGTAACGATAATTATATGATATACATATACATTATAAATACACATAAGGTTAATATTACTAAAGATGATTTTAACGTAATTCCTGAATAGCCGGTCACATTAGTAAAAATTCGACAGAACTTGCGATATTGTATGAAATGTGAACGCTAAGGAAAACAGAGGAAAAACGATAACAAAATAATATTCTAACTAAGACGATTAATCTGAATAAGTCAAATTAATTCTAAGTGTGATTCGTATATTATAACGCATATATGCATGCATACCGGTTATAATACTATTCGTTAAATTATCTGATGATATGTGTATGTATCTATAAGACATTTAAAGGTTCATCTATGTTATATACATGCGTTGGGAACCGCTCAGTTAGGCACGAGATTAATTGAAATCGATGCATATAAAAGGGTGTGTTACATGAGAAAAATTGAGAGGAATACCGATATAAAATTACATTAAGATTTCATCGAGAAGTCGATAAAGAAACGAACGAATATGTGTGATATATGAGATATATGATCACAAAACATGACATCAAATTTCTGTGTCGGGACACCGTGTCGTTGGTTCTTAATGTTAGATCTATCTTCACGTTCCCCACTTTCCGCTGATTCTGCCTCAACGATTACCAATTGCTTTGTAAAATTGACTCGAATTTTCCTATTATTAGCGCTAACGCTTAATTAAAATAGTTAAATATCGAGGTTCAAGCATTTGCAATGTTGAACGACTGCGGAGCCAAGAAATCTCTACTTCTGCTTTGATCTTGCTGAAATAAATTTCAGCCGTTAAAACAAGATATCGCGACTTGATGTCTCGGGAAAGGAAATTAGTGCGAACACGTTAATATTCTTTAGTAGTTAATATAATACGATTACCCATGACTGCATCTACTTTTCACATCTTTGCGACTTTTTATGTATAGGGAAGAGGTTCGTCAACAGAAGTTAGCCGAACGTGATATTACGACATCAAAAAAAGAAAATAGTTACCAAAAATACAAATAAAGTAAAAGAATAGTAAAGCGAATACTCCTTGCTTTAAGGAGTAGATGATTCTGAAGATGTAAAACACCATAAATGCTTATGCTGTGGTGCAGGAATTTCTTCTGTATCGATCATAAGATTTTACCGTAGACTACGAAGACTCGAACTTAGTATAGCGCGAAATCATTATAAATTTTGTCGTCCTGGAATATTGCTTTGGGTCTTCGTACACCTACATTTGTTGTTGTCGATTAAGAAAAATTATGTATTTAGATCCATTATGACGACATTGATTATTAGATGTTTAAGAATATTACCGTTGATACTAATATGATCTGCGCCAATATATAGTTGTCAAGAGACCTGTCAGTATCATAGAACGAGATGAAACGAGTATGTTGAACGATCGTTTTAACTCGGATGGTTTATAATCCACAAAGCTATGAACCCTTGAAATATTGGTATTTACTATAGACTGCAATTTGTTTTTGCTATCGATCTGAAAATAACCGATGATCGCAAGCAAAAGGAATATAGTAACAAACTTAAGATTACTTTGATTCTTTCGTTGACTTTGTGTTGTAAATGAAGAAGAAGAAAATTTAATTCAAACTTCAGAAAGCTTTAAAGCGATCAGAACGATCGCAAACAACAGTGGTTGCTAATGGCAATTATCGAGAAAGAGATTAATATCCAGACTACTATGAAAAAATTCCAAGGTTTCAAACAATATATATTCTAAGAAATTTGTCTTTCGAGAACTTTTCATGTGTACGAACTTTCTATCCCATATCGTTGTGATATCACCTTTGATTTCGAAACTAGCGCTTCAATCGCGGCGACAAGATCTTTAAGCATGAATATTTAATAATAATTTAAGACGAGATGGCATGGCTGTTGATATCATTATGCTTGAAATGTGTTATGAAAAATAAACAGAATGTATAAAAGCCCTTTCATATTTTGATTTTATTATTACTCTTTAAACATAATTACGATAAAATGGATCAAAGGAAATAATCGTATTGTTAATAATACAAATATTGCAGTGACTAATTAACCTAGTTATTGTACAAATAATACGAATTTTCTTAAAGATTACGGGTTATGGTTTTTTCAGTTATTTTATTTAATATTTTTACATAAAATTATTACATACATAATTTACTTATTGTACATACATAGATTTAGAATATAGTATCTAAAAATGACGGCATTTAAATTAATATATACAGCAATATCTTGTTTCAAATCTAAATAGTAGTTATTAATTTAGAAACTTGAAAATATCAATATTGTTTATTTCATTATGTCAGTCTTAACATATTAAAGAAACTAAGTATTACACCTATGTGTACTTTTTGATACTGCTGAAAAACAAGTTAAAACCGATTTTCCCAGAATACCTTATCTAAATTATATTTAATTATACTTACGGAATTAAGTGATGATTCCGTGTGATCTAATCGATTTATTGCTACATACAATTATTTCTTGTCCTAATATGAAGAAAATTGTTAATAACTACATGATAAGAGACAGACAGAGTAAGAAAAATAAATATTTCGTAACATAAACCGTGAAACATTTATCTCCCTATTCAATTTGTGTGTGGCGCGCGGCTTTAAACTGTAAACGAATGAAAAGTCATTTCGCTCCAGCCAATCAGGAATCTGCTAGACAAAGTTTTGGCGCGAATGTCACTGAATATCGCAATGAATACCACTGCTTGGAAAGCATGGTGTCAAGATGTATTATAACTATGTAATGTTTCTACCACTATTCCATTGTCTTCAGTCGACTATTATCATGTTCGTTTAACTAGTTAACTAGTAAGTTTTTATTTAGTACTTTGTTACGTTAGCGAAATTTTGTATTATTTCAAATTTTCTCTAGTTGTCTGTTACCAACGGTTTGTGTTATGAATTTTTCAAATAGAATTTCAGTTTGATTATTGCTTCATTTTGACTCAATTAATTCAGTTTTATACATTAATTCTAAATGCTTGATTATAATTTGCTTGTTTGCAAATGAGTGATTGATTTCGCAGATGACTTCGAAAAAAGTGTGATGTATTGGCGTTGTGACAACTCAGAGATATTTAATGCAAAACGTTTGTTAACGTTTAATTTATTTTAACAAAGATAGAGGTACGTATATCTTTATATTTTTTTCTTATTCTTTCACGTGTAACAGGCATTCAATTAATATGATTAAATTATAAACATTTGTATAGTTTATCAAGAATATAAATTCATTCAAGTTTTATTATATTTATTATGTTATATATTTATATATTTTTTAACATATATATATTTATTATATTTACCATATACAAATAATTGAAATAGATTTTATATTTTGCTACATTTCAGTCATGAAACAACTTTTGTTATTTCTGTGAAAGAGTTGAACTACACGTTCAGACACGTTTCAAGGCTATGTGAAGTTCGTATGTGTTGTTGACATGTTCGCCTGGGGCATATTTATCTAATTTTATCTTGCAAGTATTCTTGAATTTCTACAACACGTTGCTGTCTACCATGTTTATTCTGTGCTTAGTCAATGATAGGATACAAAAAGGAATTGCGTGTTAAGTTTATTCTACAGTTTGTCAATGATTTAAATTTATTCAAAAATCGATATTTATAAATTGAAATTTAATTTCAATTCCAACCGCCAGTAGCGCTGCAATCGTATTCTATGCGAAGTCGGTAACGTCGCAAATAACATGGAAATAACAAGTTTATGCAATAATAGGTTCTAAATATAAAGTAAAAAAGTGATTGTTCTTAAATCAATTTCAAGTTGTCAATTTCAAATCATATCTCTGTTAAAAGTAGCGAAGTAAAATAACGCGAAATAATAATTATTATTATTGCTTTTATATCTGCAAACTTGCGTATACATAGTTACATATTACGTTATACATACGCATGGATTTTGTAAAAGACTTTGAATTATTAATTACCAGTAATCTAGTCAATAAGTCGGCAAGTTTGGTTTGTAGGTGCCATGTCAAATGGGTCTGTTTTTAAAATGAATTCATTGATAGGAGGATTAGATATTTAAGGCGATTCTTTCGTTTATTTTGTCCGATTCTCTCAGTCGAACGACACACGGCAATGACATTAATGACACAGTGGGCAGGATGTGATTAATTCAGATTACTCGTCATGTGTGACTCACATTATGTGCATGCGCACGGTTCAAGTGACGAAAAGAGAGAGAAGGTAACTACCAATAGTACAAGTGCTGTGAATCGCATACACGAGCTGCCACCAGGCACTAAGGTCGCACACACGAGGTTTGACCTTAGCCCCCAATTTGTTTTACGACGATCAAGTTGAGGAAATCGTTTTCGCAGCCTTCTTTATTGCGATAGCTACTCAATGACTATGTCACACAGGTGTATTAACATCAAGTACTATGGCCGTTCCTGATCATATTTTAATAAAGGCTGTAAATATATTTAATTCATACGCTTATCGAAAGACGCATTAAAGTAAATAAAAAATATATTTCTTTAACTAGTTGCCTGTAACAAAAATTTTTTACATTTAGCAAAAGTATAATATAATATTAAATTAAATATTTAAATAAAAGTATAATATTTAAAAAAATAGAAAAATTAAAAATGTAACAACAAAAATTACTATCAAGTAATATGAATTGATAAATATTCCGAAATATTTTTTTACTAACCTATTTAGTAATTAATAACATAATGGAATAAAATTAATTTAACACTAATCTTGCCAGACCCGGTCAGAAGACCGGTTTCAACATTTAATTTAAAATTGTATATTCATTGTTATTTTTTTTTGTTCACCTAACTTTATTATTAACATTCATCTTTATTATTAACATTCTTATATTATCTGATTAATCAATTTCTCAATATTTGTTAATATAGAAATTTAGATAAAGTTAGATGTACAAAAGAAATAACAATAAATATGCAATTTTAAATTAAATTTTAAAACTGATCATTTGACCGGGCCCGGTAAGGTTAGTGTTAATATTGGGTTCCTCATTTTTAATATTGGATTTTATCGGTTCAATGTTTTCTTATTTCTGTTACAATTATTTCATTTGTTCATGTTTGTCATGTTTGTTTATAATAACAACAATAATAATTAGTCGTTTAAGCTTTTGTTTATAGAAGTAAAAAAGCTTAAACTTAAGTTCTGAAATCGAATTTACTTAAGTACATGTTGCAATAGTCTTAAGTAGAACAGTAACTGAATAATCTGAGAGAAACCACCTGCTCTTAAAAACTAGTTGCGTTAAGTCTGAACACTGAACAGTAGATCGCGCCACTGAACTTTGATTACTTTCGTTTATAATGAGAAATCGATATAAACATTATTTTCTTTTTTATTTATTAGAAGTTTCTAAAAATTTGATCAAAGAATATATTTAATCCGTACCTTTATTCACATAGATATATTTTTTAATACGTATCTATGCAAATAAGGCACGTTGCACGTTGTAATCTAATGGCATTAAATTCACTAGTACGTGTTTTTAATTTCCAACTTGTAAGATTCACAAAATATTTGCATTTATTTTTAGGTAATATTAATACTAATATTAACTTAAATACTAATTGATAATTTTTAGGGACTTATTATATAAAACTGAAAAGTTATTATACAGATATATCAATTATTTACTAAAATTGATTTCCATTATCCTTCTTAAATTCACATATCCTTTCTCTTACTAATACTTTAAATGTACAAGTTTAGAAGTAATATTAGAATATCACGTACGACTTAAAATGCAAGGGAAGTACCATACATCCATAATTTAAACATTAGATTACTACCAAGCATTGAAATCTTCATATGCGTCGGTTTAAACAGCCGAAAACCTGTTCAATTCACTTTAACTTGAATACACCGAGACAAAGAGATTGTGTTATAGGCGTGGCACACGAGGGAACATCGTACCATTATACCATAACCATGGTATCCTATGCGTTAAAATTATAAATTACTAGGAAATTATTAAAAGTTGAATCTTCTGAAATGTATATAAAGCTTGATTCGGTTAATGATAATTAATATTTGTGAAAAATTCCCATAAGATGATCTAATACGCATCAACACCATGATCCAGCACACTTGCCGCAATGGATAACAACTACCAGGACGATTTTATGTACGTGCATGATTGACACGTCATGGCAATGGACGGTTTGATGACGATAGTGGGGGTTTAAGGAGGGGCAGAGAGAAAGAGAAAGTGGCAAGAAAATAATAGTAGGGAAGGAGACAGAGAAGAAGCCTGCACGGATGAAGCGTGTTTAGTCAACCTGGTGGCGCTGGACAACCAACTGTCGGCGGCGGAGAAACTGTTAGCCGACTTCGAGGAACTCACGATTTCGGTGTAGCGAATCTACAGTGCTGTTGGTCGTGTTGTTCCACATACAACTGTGGATTGTTTGTCGTGCGTTCATTATACCAGAATCGCGAAGAAAATCTCAATACGTGGTTAGTGCGTAACTTTCTAGTAGAAAAAAAATTCATTTGAAAACGCGATGGTCAGCAAGGATTCGAAAATGGTCACCCCGGAGATGGCAAATCCCTATCTGAAACCGCCGAGCATGTCAACCAGCCAGTCATTAAAAACCTTTATTTACAACCGTGAGACCGGTGCCTTTTTCGGCAGAACAGCCAGTAGCTGGGGTAAGTTGTGATGATCGATTTAATCGCCGATCGAAATTGTATCGAGTATTCTATTGATTTCGGATTGAAATCGGAGCAATGATCCTTTTCGATCGATTTTTCAAAGATAAATCATTTCATTCTAATGTTGGCTTTATTTCTTATATTTAATGATGTATGCGTACATGGCAATATAGTCCTTGATAAGATGTCAACATTTCAATATTCTTTCTGTTTCGATAACTTTACAATTCATAAGAGTAGATGAATATAATTGCTTTTCCTTTAATTATAATCACTACATATAGATAATTTAAAAATATTATTTTATTATTTTCTATATGTGTTAATAAATGCACATGTAAGTGAACGCATCTCTAGAGAAATGTGCAGAATAATTCACAAAGTAAGATAGAAAATATTTTCAACAAGCACTATACATGTTCGTCATTTTATGTTAAAAACTTGTTTACTTAATATATCATTACTTTATTTGAGTAAACATTGTAAAACGTTAACTATAATGCTAAAAGTATACGTTATTTTCTAAACAGTCTCATATGTTTATTGATCTTATTTCATGGAAAAAGGAATGAAAAGGAAGAAATAGAAAGAAAGGAACTAACCTTTTTTGGTAACTTTCCAGGCAAGTAAATAGGGACAACAGGTAGAAGCTATACTATGATCACTTCGATCAACAAATATATTTTTCTTCCTTATATATAGGAATTATAAAATGTATAAAATAACTATAAACTTTATTTTCGGATATTTTCCTTCCGAAAACAAATTTCGGACTGGCGAAAGTCCGAAAATAAATTTTATAGATATTTTATAAATTTTGTGCAAATACATCAAATGAATAGCAGAATCTAGGACCTATTAATTGATTGAAGGATCATTTTTGTCCGTAGACTTCGGTTTACTAAAGCTAATTTGATCTTTCAATTACTGTTTTAATTAGTGTCGATTTTTTATCTTTTAAAACGACAAGAATGTGAAATAAAAGTTTGAAGGTAAAAGAAACACTGGCAGAAGAAACTATAGTATAAATTTTGTTAATCACGTGTTTAACATATTAAATTCATTTACATTAATATTTCAAAATATTACAAGTGCGCGTAGGAATATGTAGGTAATTTTAATTATAAATTCAGAATGCATTCTTCCATACTAAAGAATAAGTGGTATTTTAATTACTTTTTATTTCTAATAATAACACCATTTTTAAAAATGATCTAAATACAAAATTTAAAACGTAAAATATGAATTTGCATAAATATTTGCAGTCTAATTATGGCAACAATTAAGTATCCATTTCATGCTAGTTATTTATCTAGTCATCTAACATTTTAGAAATGACTTGTTTTTGCGCTATATAGATTTAAAAAATTATTTTACAAATAATCGTATTGGACAAAATATAAAAAAGCTACAAGTTTTGCTTTTTATAAATGATAGAACGTGATGTTTTATGTGATATTGCCATATATTTCAATCATTAGGTTGGCATGGTAACAGTTGGAAACACACCCTTCGGAAGGGCAGAACGCCACATTATATCAATGTTGGACGCCATATCGAAACAATGAGATTATCTGTTAACACTCGTTTGATGTTTCCAATATAGAAATCGTATTTGAATTTCCTCTCACATTATTTACTAATAGAAAATTATATCATGTACCTAACAAGTTATTTCAACCTGCAGATTTAGCTAAATTTACACCCTATATAAAAATATACACGCCATTGTCTATCGTTAGACAAATTTCATAAAATCATTGAAAAATGTACTTTTAGTTGTACGAATATTTTAAAACAAAACATTATATCTATATATATATAAATTGCGTTGAGTGTTGAGAAGCAAAGTTGCGAGAAGCAAAATATTATTAATGAGAGAGATATATAATTTCAATCAACCAAGCAGTAGCGTGCCTGGCTCTTGAAAACTGATCTGTAGAGCATCGAGTTACGAATGTTACGATAACTTGTCTGCAGTTGTTTCGATAGTACACAGAAGACCCACAAAAAGCATAGAAAGCTAGAAAGAGAAACGTGAATTTGCGTCTTCTTTCATCTAATTAGCTCAGAAGCCTGTCGTTGTTTTGCAGTTTCTTGCAAATTGTATTCACTGTTAAAATATATCCTCTACGATTTATCTCAGCCTTGAGACTAGCCTCGCCGTCATATTATATACCCTTGTATTGTTTCCTCAGTTCTCTTCAACCGCTTAGAATGTTTACTCTGTTGTGTATCTACGTATCGATGTATCATAAACTGCCGGAGTCCTCTTGTACAATTGAACTAACGTTATTAGTGTAATTTTGCAGATCATTAGTACAAATTTTACATTACAAATTGTGCGATTATCTTGTTTAATATAACGTTGTAAAATTGTAAAAGAAAAGTTTATGTCTTGCCATTTGTCAATTCACTAGTATCATTAAAATTAGCAAACTATTATGCAAGAGAGTCAGGTGAAAAGAGATGGATATTTTAATTGAAGTTTCTCATTTGTTTGCAAATAACAAAGTATACATGTACTGTTCCCCATACTAATTATAACAAATAAATAAAAAATATTAAAACATAAAGTTATGTGTTTTAAAAAAGGATCATTGAAATCAAAATGAACTCCTGGAATTAAATTTATAGAATTGTCCCAATTAAATTTAATGAATTAACGAAGAATGTAGATTTGTGAATATCTTAAATTGGACGGAAAGCAAATATAACGATTAAGCACGTGCATGTAACCTTGATTGGTTTGGCCAAAATAGAGGTAACGACAAGAAAAAAAAAAAAAAGGAAGGGAGAGAAAAAGACGGAAGCGCGAAGCGCGGCTAATTCGCGGTGCACACAACGGTTTGTTCGGCTGAATAGCAATTGTTACAACTTCCTTTAGCGCAAACGCGTACAACGAGGTCAATTGGCGTTAAATGGAGGCATTACGGCATTATGTAACTTAGGGCCATTCCGAAGGGTACACCCACGCGACCATATTATACCATAGCTTTCGTTCAGCATAGCTCTCCCGAAAATTTCGAAAATTAATTTCAAATTCGACGCTGCAATAGTTCCACTCTTCGTTCAAGAGATTTTCTTGTAGGTTCCTGAAATAACAGTTCTATATTTATTACCTCTATATCCAAAATCTAAATATGATATAAAGATTTGTTTAAGTTTTATATTTATGAAACCTAACATCATTTTAGTTAAGGGAATAATATACCACAAGGTAAGTACAGAAATGGAACCTAAGTAGGGTTTTGCTTCACCTATGAAATATTATAATGAATACTTAGAAGGAGAAGAGGAGGGTAAGGGACAAAAAGGGATGATGTGGCATGAAAAAGTCAGACAAAAACAACGAACAATGTTTTGTGTTTTGAAATAAATATATTTGAACGTTGAAGTTTCGTTTATCATTTATCAAACAGTGAGGAAAGAAAGATAAAATTAATATGAACATTTTATTCAAATATGCTTTGAAAACACTTAAGCCTTTTCTTTTTTTACCTTAAGAAGCATAAAATGTAACTTTCTGAGGCATCGATTTACAGTCTTTGTATAATACTTTGCATTTTGATTTATATGCTGTACTTTGGTATCTTGTATATACTTACAACCAATTGTAAGCAAGATAGATCACACGTACATGTTTTTCTTATCAATTTGTTAGATATGTTTCGGAAATCTGCCCGAGGTGCAAGACGTCAAGAGTCAATTGCTATGATTTTTACAATATGCTGACGTCTGGTAGATCTAATAGAATTAATCGGCGCGTGGTGGTACGCCGTGTAATATAGGTTAATTACATTAATCGTTGCCTCAATTCAAAGGAAGATCCAAGCGTGTGGTCAAGTGGAACAATTCAATTATGTACCGATTCAATGTCTCGCAAGGTCGCTTCTCGGATTCCACTCTTCACTAAAATGATCTCTTGAGTAGCGCTTTGGTACCAAGAACTTCTTAACCCTTCTGCGTTCGTACAACTGCTATCTAGTTATTATTACTCGATATAAATTTGAAGTTATGTTTTAAAAGTTTATCGCTCCTTTTACTCAATGGAATGAAGATCGAAGTTTGAAAATGGTAGGTAAATGAGAAGCATATAGATGGGAAAAGTATAAGTAGAATTAAATAGACCACATGTAGACACAAAAAAGATACAAGTTATATTCTCAATACGTAAAATTGAAAAAACATTGTTGTACTCGCGTAATATTTACAGACAATGCGCTTGTTTATGAAGGATTCGATACACGTGAATCATATTTAACAAATCAAATTTGTACTTTACTGTGAATGATACATAGTAATGTGAAACTATGCAAAAGTTGAACGGAAATGTGTATAAATTGAAAACGGAAATATGGAAAATGAGACTCGGATGTAGTACGATACGACGGCTGTGCCGTGTCGTTAATTGCTCCTCTTCAATCCTGGAAATTACTTGGATATTTTTCAATCCTTTTCTAAGCTCGGCGAGTATGAAATAGATAAAATCGGACATCAATGGACAATAATGAAATTTGATACCTTTTTCTTGTAATTAATGGTTTGAACTTGATGAATAATTAAATTTTGTTCTTCAGGTAAAATAGGATTATTCTATTTGACATTCTACGGAGTACTGGCTGCATTGGTTGCAATTTGCTTCTGGGGTTTCTTTCAAACGCTAGATCCAAGGATACCGAGGTGGCAATTAGAACGTTCAATAATCGGAACAAATCCTGGTAAATACACATTTAGCAAAATAATTGCACGTGAATATTTTTACACGTAGAAAGTACAGGACAAAACATGATAATTCACACACTTTGAAGTTTTAAAATAGAAAACTCAACAGAAACGTACTTATCAGGTTTTTCTCCTGTGATGTTCACGTGAATGTTCGTTACTGTACATCCTTATTTATAGGATTAGGATTTAGACCACAGCCACCGCTTGAAAATGTAGAAAGTACCTTAATTTGGTACAGAGGAACCGATAGCGAGAACTTTAAATTCTGGGTTGATTCTCTAGAATCGTTTCTGAAAGGTAATATTGGAATATAATATTCTTATTTAATATAATTCATATTTAATTTATAATTATATAGAATGATATTGTGACACGAAACATTTTGTATAATTTCATTTTATAATTAAATGTTACAAGGTAAGAGAACAAAGAAATTATGATCAATAATAATTTTTCAGATTACATAACGCCAGGTTCAGTTCCCGGTCTTGGTGCGAATATTAATAAATGTGATTACAATCAACCGCCACCTCCTGGTAAAGTCTGTGATGTTGACGTTAAAAATTGGTATCCTTGCACGAAAGAAAACAAGTATAATTATCATAAATCTGCACCATGTATATTCTTAAAGCTTAATAAGGTAACATTTTTGGGGCAACGTTAACTTATAGTATCCTTAAAAAGTCTGCTCTTCTATGGCTAAGGTATAAATATATATTTCTAGATATACGCTTGGAGACCGGAATTCTACAATGATACCAATTCGTTACCACAGAACATGCCTGTCGATCTCAGAGAGCATATCACCGGATTGAAGAATACTCGTCACCTTGACACGATTTGGGTATCTTGCGAAGGAGAGAATCCTGCAGATCAAGAAAATATAGGACCAATTGAGTATATCCCACGAAGAGGATTTCCCGGTTACTTTTATCCTTTCGAAAATTCAGAGGGTTACCTCAGTCCGCTGGTAGCTATACACTTCGTCCGACCTCGCAGTAAGTGTTTAAGAAATAGACAAAAATTTCGGACGGTTTTGACTCTTTAGTCCTTTAATGCTTTGACTTTTCAAATGATTAGAGAATTAATTCGATTAATCTGGACAAAGTTATACGAAGTAAATAATTTTCTTTCTACAAAGTTTTTTGAATATTTTTGTATGGAAAAATATATTTTGTTGCAGCTGGGATTTTAATAAACGTAGAGTGCAAGGCGTGGGCGAAAAACATAAAACACAGCCGTCACGACAAAATAGGTGTGGTCCATTTCGAAATGATGATAGATTAATGTCCCCTAAGTACATCTCTCTGGTCTCTCCTTTGTTAGCGTATAGAAATGCAATGTGAATCTCATGTTTTTTTTATTCTTCCACATAGCTGAACATTTTTCAAACGACTCTAGAAGCCGTCAGAAATCGATGACCGCTGCCAAAGTGTGGAAGAAACTTTCGTCAAGTACAAAGTTGAAAGGACTTTTGATGTTTGCACTATCGAAAGTCTAATTTCTATTCAATTTCTACGTACCGAGAAAAAAATGTAAAATTTCAAATCATTTTATGACTTTACACTTCTCGTTTGGTTTAGCAGGATAAAGAATTTACGAGAAACTCTACGATTAAAATAACGTTTACTCCGTTCAGGATATTAAAAATAATGTATTTATGAAGAAGAAACGAAGTATATTTATTATATATGAAAATAAGCTTCTTTATTGATAAATAATGATTATGTGTTCTAAAGTTATGTTTTAATAATGAATATAGACAATCGTTCTTTACTTAGTGCTAAACCTGAGTATAATATATCATTTCTATGTTACATTTTCAGTTGTATAATTAAGTTGTGATTAATCAATACGAATGTTGGCTTATTCCATATTTTAATTTAATTTCAATCTACTTGCATTAGTTTTGGTTTAAATAATAATTTTTGTCAATTGAATCTCATGGAAGATTGTGTTATATCTGGAATATAAATGGTAAATATTTGATGTTTTAAAACAGATGAATATATATGCCTTAAATTGTTAACATATTGAATGGAAACTAATTGCTTAAGAAACTATATTTAGGCTGCTATATAGATATTATTTTGGAGATTTTTTGTCGCGAAAATTCACATCTATTAATATCTCTTGAGAATAGATCTCTTAAATAAAATAACAAAGATAATATATATATGTATAACACGTAATATATATTTTATCTTTGTAAATATATACATATATATTTTTTTCGCTTCTGAAATATGTAAATGTATTATATGTATACATATATTTTTATAGATAAGACTTTTTTCTTTTAAACTACAGATTTTTGTCATCTATTTCAATGATATTAAACATTTACTAAAAACAATTTTTGGAAAGAAAAGACTTTAATATCTGTTTATTGATAGCAACAAGTTATATAAACAAAACTATATACCTATATGACAAACATGAAATTTTACTCAATCTTATTTCAATCTTAGTTAATGTCAATATTTTTATGTTTGTAATTCATGCAATGCGACTATTTAAATTTATTACTGCATTTATTGTTCAATATTAAAATGAGTTAATAAACTATTGCCATAGACATTCTAATCGTGACAGATTATTGGCATGTGTTATTATTTGTCTACAGCATCACATTAAAAATAATGGGTCGATAATGTTTTCTTATGTGTATGAAATTTTTATATAACTTCCATAAAATATTTTAAACATTTTAGTTATTATGAACTAAATGGGCATATGCATGTAAATATGTGGATGGTGTAAATAAATACTTATAGTCAAACGGGCATATGCATATTTTTAAGAATATCATTTAAATGAATGTTTGTAAATGTATTTATATTAATTTACATATATTTATAAGAAATCGGTACATAAAAGTATAAATTTTAATTATTATTTTCTTTTATTATCCCAGTTGGGTCGGGAATAAGTTGTTTTTGAAAATATTTTGGATTGAAAATCAGGACCGTATACTCGAATGAATGATTTACAAAATTAAATTTACATTTATGAACGAATTTATCAAAATAAGACTATATAGTTATAGATTACGTATATCATAATTAGACCCGATAATTAAAGTGAGTTCCGTATTTTGAAAATATTACAACTATATACAGAAAATAAAGTACCATTTTATAGAAGAGGAAATATTATTATTTTTTATTTCTGAAGTGCCTCGTTTGAATATGATGAGTTTTTATTCTTTCGCCATTATTTTATCAAATATGGTATTAGCTATATATAATAAATTACAAAATTTAAGATTGTAAGTGTAAAAAAACATCACAGTTTCAGCATATAATTATTATCCAGAATTTGTTCAATTTCAAAAGTTGTTTTTATTTATATGTATAGTTAGATACATCATTATTCTCATCAGCTTAAAACTAGTTCCTAGATAAGTCTGTGTAGTAAACGCTATAAACGACATAAGTACATATATTCAATAAGTACCTATATATATCTAAGTATAATGATTTGAATAATTAATTTGAATGTTGCAGAGTTTCGAGATCTTGATATTTTCCATTGGTCTCTCTTCTTAAATATTGAGTAGATCGTAAAGGATAATCTTAACTTCTTATATTTCTAGCAGGAAAGGTACTGCTATATTTTAGATATTGTTGTAGATTTTATATTGTTATTTAATTGTAATAAAAATATTACTGGGAAAACTATAGAGAAATTCGTAAACGTTTGAGCATAAGGAGAACTTGCAAAAATATTATTGTTCATATACGGAATTATTTATAGTATCTCAAAAGAACATTCTATATAGATTAAAAAATTGATTTCAAATTACTGTTTATTTTGTACCAATTTATTTTTTAATTTGATTGACATTAACTGAAGATTTAAATATAGCAAAAGCAATTCTTTTTGACTTATTATGGAAAAGATACTTAAAAATTATTTATTTGCAATATATATTATGTCTATGTACACGAGCCAATATAAATAAACAACATTGAAAATATAACGAGGTAATGACATGTTGCTTTGCATCTTTCTTACGCCTTGCTATTTATCATGATAAACCATAAAAAAAATAAAAGATATAATCGCTGTATATACAATGCATTCTTCTTTGTTCGTTTATGTTTACTCGCATAGTTAATGTTATAAGCATCATTAAATGTATAAAACAATTTCATTAATCTCACAAATCTAGTGTATTTTAAATATATTTCTCCTTTTCTTTTTATATTTCGAGGCAGAATTGCTTTTTCAAAACCATTTAATTTAATTCATAATAAGTACCAGTAGCTACATAATATATTCTCTCTTAAGATATAAACAGTTCATATGAAAAAGAAACTTTTAGTTTAATGAAATAATGTCGATAACGATTTATCTAAATTTTGTCTTTATAATCATAATAAGTGTCGATGATTAATAAATATTTTATTTTGCAGCATATTCATATCGCAGTCAACATTCAGTAGTGAAAATAACCATGGAATCAAAATGGATGCATAGCCAATCCAAAATATATATAATAGCATTTTCTGATTGCTGCTTACTCGCCTGTTATATTTATACAAATCCTAATTTTTCAATGTATGTTTCTAATTTACCAAAATTTTGTCGATTGGTTTTTCCAAATTTACAGCGTACGTAAGCATCTTGTATTCCAGCTGCTGCATGATTTTATTTTGCTTTTTGTACAAATATAAGTATGATCATTCGTCGATCATAAGTTCAAAATGTACCATGCCATGTTGCTGATCTTTGCTTGCATCATGTTTTATATTCTTTGCCCAAGCTCGACATTTCACATTGATTATTTGGTTCCCTGAAAAAGTAAATGACAATTTTTTAATAAGCCTTTCGAAAAAGGGTATTATACGAAGATCACAGTAGATAAATATACTAAGTCTATTTATATAAATATATTTTATATTCTTCCCCTGTAATCTTCATAATATGTTATGTATATCTTCATATATCAAACTATTAGATTCGAGCTTCCCAAATTTGAAGTGTTTCGATATTCTGAAACATCTCTATTCTTGTTTTCATGCTATGTTATCTGAGGCTTAAAATATTATATCTTATAAGAATCTTGCAGTGCATTGTTCATAAATGTAATTCTATTGCACCGTATTGCTTGTGTATAAAGGTGTATTGACTAATGAAGTCAATTGCGAGACGAGACAACATGTGTACGTAATTTTAAAACTGTTTGGCCGATGACACCTTTCATGTCACGATGCACTGGATTTTACTGGTTTTAGCTGGAGCGTATCATTTGCTTACTGTACACACAAGCAGGTCGGTCAATAGGTAAGTAACTAGTTAATGAAATATGAGAACGATCTGTAATCTTATTTTATCAGCTGAAAACCGATCACTTCTCATGTGTCTCGGAAATTAACGAAATGTTAAGATTTCAAAATTTAGAAACTTTATATTGAATATCTACTTCGACATGTATTTACAAGATAAAGAGGTTTGGAATTTCATAATCGTATTTAAATAGTAAAGGTTTCAAGATTTGGAATTTCATTTCGAAGATTTCCTCCAACGATGAGGTCTAAACAACAATAATAAGGTTTAAACAATAAAGAGTTGCAGATTTGAAACTTCATATCGAAAATGCCTTCTAAGATGTATTTAAACAATAAAAAGTTGTAATCTACTTACTTGCTGGCCGAAGGAAATGCACAGCAGCAACGGGACTTAAATAACCAGGAATATTTTGGTATGGATAATAATATCCTGGAAATCCGTGACTTTCGGGATAATAGTTCAATTCACCAATTATTTCATTATCATGAGGATATGCACCTTCGCAAGATACCCACACGGTATTTAGCTGCAAGAACAAAAGAAGTAGGTATAAAATGCTATACTAATTGGCAAATTTTATCTTTATACATTTCTCTGCCTATATTTATTTTATATAATTTGTTCTATATTCAAATATATTCAATCATTTTTACAGTACTTTTGAAATGTGTTTTAAATATCAACTGATACAATTAACTGACCGACTAACTAACCCATGAACTGTTGATTGATTTAATATGTTGCACAAGATTTGGTGGCATATCGCTCGGTAAATCTTTGGTGTCGTTATAATATTCTGGCACCCAACCATATATCTGAAAAGTAACATGTTCATAAATTAGTTGATATATACAGGCAAACATTACAATAAGTATGATAAAATAATACCAAATAAAGTTCTACGTTAATTACGATTTAAATTCGATAAAGTCGTTCAAATTATTTTTAATTATTATTTTTTGCATGACCAATAAAGTGTATTATTGGTGGAATCAGTGAGTAATAGAACCATAATATACCCTATTTAATTTAATAAAAACACAAGGAGCTGAGTTGTTGAAACCATATTGCTGACTAGGTGAGCAGGGTCCCCAGTTGTTCACATCAACTGCACAAACATGCCCAGGCTTAACTGGCGTGTTATAATTACAAATCTGTTGATTTCTACCACCATTTGGTAATGTCGACGAATTAATATATTCTACGGAAAATGAGCACTATTAATATCGTGATAATTCTTTAACATGTAAGTATTTAATTTAATATACGATATATTGTATAGCTAACAAAATTATTGGTTAATGTAGTCATTCTACTATCGATATATGTTATAATTTACCTTCTAAAAATTTATCTAATAAGCCCGTCCACTTCTGCACCGAGTTGGGATCTGACGAACTATACCAAATTAAGGATCTTTCATCAGTGTTTTCGGAAATCGGCCGAAATCCTAGGCCTATGAACAATTAAAAATATCCTACTGTTAGTCATTATATAATAATGATATTCGCGGTACTTTCTCAAATGGTGAGTAAAACAAATTATACAAGATATTCTACCTAAGCATGAGTAAATTAAACATCTCCGTTATTTTCAAGGATATGAAAAAGATTTATTTGCAAAAGTGATATTGTATGGAGAAGACCATGCTAGTAATCACTTTTTTGTAAGTGGAAGATTTATGGAAATTTCAAGGTCAGCATTAGCTTTTTGAATTATACGTGAATAACATAAAGTTAAATATATCATTTTGTTTTATACGATCGATGCGTTTGTTATGCATGTACTTACTATCTTTGATTATCGAAATTAGTGTTCGATTTTCATGCAAGCGACCAGCATGATATAAGGAATAACGAGCTGATTTTCACTTTTATGAAGTATACTTATATTTTTCAAATATATAGTAGAGAATATATAAATTTACCTGGATTAGTTCCTATTATACTTTCCTCCAGAATCCACCTTGGTTTTTCATAACTTAGTGTAGCTAACAGTCCTTTCATGCAAATAGCAAAGAGCAAGGCCAACACGCTGAAGAAGCAAGCATAGAATGCTCCAGTGATGGCTGGAATAAAAACGATTGTTTTATATTATTGTACTCAATAAATTAAGGAAGAAGTTTCAGCTATTTCTATTCCACTTTATTACTAAATACTTTGTACGTGAAAATAATTTACCATTATGTCCTAGGTTACTTGGTGCAATAGACGCAACTTGTATGAATGAAATATGCAAATTATTTCAAATAATTTTAGCTTTTCATTTTGCGTAATACAGCCTTAATAGTTATAAAAGCACGTGGCCTCGAAAATTTTCATGATTTCAACGATTGAAAGGAAAATATTTAAAGCGTGGGCACTGTGCCAAAGTCTGATCTAAATATAGTTCCTTTTTTAAGAGTAGTATACGCCACTGTGATGGTTACTTCTGCTTCTTGTTCTTGATCGCGAACAATTTCTAAACGTATATTCATTTTCTATATATATATATATATATATAATTAAAGTTGATAGTACTCGAATATTAATTAAACGGCAGAAATTAAATTGATTACATTTTATCGCTATAGATAAAACTGACTATATTTAATTAATATACTATTGTTTCACTAGCATTCTATTGCTAAAATGAAATATCAGAAATTAAAGTAAAGTAGAACAATACTGCGTCTGAAAATAGTGTGGCAAGTGTAGATATAATAATTATAGGCTCAGAAATCCATATTTATCACAGTGGCTCAACCTGTTCTACAGGATACGGAATAATCATTGTGTGTGTACACTGCATACATATAATGAAACATTTACAGATTCAAAACACGTTTCTTGTTTCGGTTGAATGACACGAAATGGGCAAAAACCTGATTGCAACGTTTTACTAATTGTTAAAAATATTGGCATATCCAGGCAATTTGTATTTTACGTAAATTTTATACTTTATTGATAGACGTAATATGTAGGCAAGAAAATACATCGATGTTAAAATTGATGTTAGCCTTACGTACAATGACACACGAGAAAAACAGCCTTTCAAATGTACTGTTTTGCAATTCTTATTTTCTGTTTTGAATGGGAGAATGAAGAATATTTTTTCGTCAACATGTTCGCTAGTGGGTCTGTGCGTACGGTAACTAAGTAAATTCGCAGTAATTGCAGTAGTTAAAACTTCCTATCTTTTTTTCCATTTCCAGGGCTCAATTTATTATTTGTCGACTGAGTCGCAAAATTTAACGACACTGGGAACACGTGTGGCTATTTACGCATACGTGCTAACAACATGAAATACGAGTGTTTAAAATTCAAATTACTTCGGCCTTTATTTTTCCTGTTCATTTATACATCTGATACATTAATAGGACAGGAAGATTGTGGTTCAAACATCATTGCTTCAAGATAGTTGAAATAGTAAGAATTAGGATCGAATATTCTTTATTTGACGTGAAAATAATACAAAATATATCAAATAATTATTTCGAATAAAGTAAGAAATATATTTGAAGATGATATTCTTTGCAAATAAATTCCAAAATCTTATCCGAGAAATAAATTATTTTACAATATGATTTTTTGTAACAGGTATTATAAGTATCGCATTATATGCTCTTACCGCATTAGAAGAGATTAGAAGCATTAATATCAATAAATCGTGACAGAAGTTACTTCCGCTCTAATAAATCTTATTCTTTCTTCTTCTCGCTCGCCTGTTCTTTCACTTTCTCCTTTCTTTTCTCTTTCTCTTTTCCACACAGAGAAAATCTGATAAAAGTAAAAGGTATAAACATGTTTTCAAGATAAATCCACTTACCCGTCACCGAAAGTTACAAAACCAAAAAACAAGTTTTGTAATGTACCTACTATATATTTTCTATTTAATTTATTGGGCAATTCATTATCTCCCAAATTGAGGAATATTCTGCGTGGATTTTAATAAACTTTGTACACCAAGCTTATTAGCTTATTAAATGTTATTGTTGTAGCTTATTGAATAAATTTTGTACATCAAGCTTTTATTTATTATTTTTATAAAAAAATAAATATCCATGAGTTCTATCAAGGCTGATAAAAATAATATAAATTTACATAAACCGATCTTGATAAAATTATACCCAATTCTATCGCGCGAAACAAGTAGAATGGTATGTATCGATATCGAAGGTTAATACCTATAGATATACATAGATGATAATTCGCGTAGGTTTCGAATGATTTATAGCAGAGATTATATAAACCTTCAATTTAAACTTAATATATAACATCGATATACACACGCATACACGTCACAGAACACCAATTATTTTTAGCATATTTAACACTAATATTGACATTTTACTTGAGTTTTAAAAGACGAAAATAACTATTGCATTAATATTGGATTAAATGGAATTGTATGACTAAATTATGCTATAAATCGGTTGTAACTTTTCAAACAGGTACTGAGACTCCAATATGCAGTTATTCCTAATGCAGTTTTGATTGCGTGTTCGGTTAAATATATATTCAGGAGCAGCATGCACATGTTTCTTTGCTCGATAAACTACTCAGGACTTGAAGTTGATTCTGGAAAATGTTGCTTTTTTGCTATCAGATCTATAAAAAGATACATTTTTTTGTTGATTGATTGTTTTGATTTATTTTATCCGATAAAAGATCGATAAAAAAATGTGTATGAGAAAATTTGATATACGATCCGAAATTATTCGACGCAATAAAAATTCAAATTTTTGCTTGCCATTAATCGATGTTCGCGTCTTACACTCTAAAATAAACTTTATGTAAAACTTAGTCTTCGTGAACCTGAATTTATTACGTACATACATACAGGTAATGTTTGAAATGTAATTTAGAAATGCTTGGTTGCTGCTAGTCATCTATATTATGTTAATACGTTTTAAGGTTCGTGTATTATTTGCGTAATCCCGCTGTGGAAACTTTCCACTTTCTTTTTTAATATTGAGGGAATTTATCGATGTACTATCGTATGTCACCAGATATATAAATTATCTACCGTTAGGTATTCTGTAATTAAAGGGGAATATTACTCAGATGGCACTACAAGATAAGTTGTAGCTAGTGGCTATGTACCGTGTAATTATTTTAACCTATCGGTATTTAAAAGTACAGCAGTTTAAGCGAAAAAATGATTGTGATTTATCTTCTATATAAATAATTTCAGAAAACGAACAATTGTTGAATTAAGAATGCAATATAAAATATTGTGTATTTTTCGTAGTAGTTATAAAAATTCAACGTATCTGTGTGTTACTTCGTTCTATTTTTCTTTTCTTGGTTTTCGCTGACTGAAATGCAACAAAGTTTGTAGTTATATGAACGTATCGAAGCGGCTTAGAAACAAATAAAGCAAAGTGAACAAAGTAGAGAAAGATATTTAAACTATTCTAAACGTGTATCAGAATTGATCATTATTGAAACTAACAGTGCGTTTTTCAGCATTGTGATAAAGTAATGAATTAAAGTTCAACGAAGCTTTAAAAATTTGTGTAAGAATCTGTATAAGTGTACAAGCCGGATTAATATAATTTCTACTTTCTTATCGTAACTAATACAGAGCAGTCGAGAGTTTCAATACCATTGATAACAATTAAACCTGTTAGTATTATATATAGTACGTCTTACAGTTATCTTCGAACTTTTTATTTAGTTCGAGCTAACGCGAATTCTATCGTTTCTTTCATTCCGACTTAACCTCGCCGATACTTATTTCCGGTCTTCTTATTATTGCAAACAACACACACACACGCGCGCGCGCGCGTGTGCGCGCATGAATCTTTGATACATTTTACAATGTATCAAAAACAGAATACGAATGTGCGTATTTATATAAAATGCATTAAATTTCTCTTTTGAATAAGCGCGAAAGACAGTCGGATTATGAGAAACATCGAGAATACTACGAACTCATCCCGTTGGTATGTAACAAAGTCAAGGAAGCCCTAATTCTCGGTACTTGATTTAAACATTCAGCTTGACTTCACGCTTATCTCGTTGACATAGGGGTTAAGAATTTCAAAAATGATTTATCACTAAAAGGTTACTAACATATAATAATATAACAATATCAATTCGAATTAAAACGACAGAGCACAACAGGATCGAAACGCGTCTATGTAGCTCGAAGCACATGCTATTCATGCGCTCATATAAACATACCGTTCGTTCAATGGTCTCTAATTATTAAATTATAAGAGAATAATTACCCCATTTCTTCCCCGTGTGGCCGCAGTAAGTGCCTTCGACTGGATCGTGAATGAAATCTCGGAGAGCTTCCCAGCGCGTCTTTTGGTCGGGTGCTCGCTTGTAATCGATCTCATAAGTACCATTCTGCAATTGCTTGCCCGGCATGTTCATCTCAGCGACTATCTCGTGTAACACTTGCGCAACTCTATCACTCGATTTTAACGCGAATCTCTCGATAAAAATACCTTTCGATCGTGTCTCAACGTTATATTTATTACGTATGAAAAACGGACCTAGTATGAAAAACTGTAAGCTCGGTTCGTCTCGTTCAGCGAAGTTGTATTCCGCTTGAGCTGAAACAGCTCACTACTCTCGCTATCTCGGAGACAGCTAAGCGATACCGCGTGTATCCAAGCTCGGTAGCGGTGGCGCAACCACGATCGGTCGCGGCCCTACGTCTACCGATCGAGTAGTGGGAAACGCTAAGATATATCAGAGAGCCCACACTCGTTGCTTTATGGTTGACTCACACCTAGACACATCGAGAGCTCCTTCCCCCGGGTATTGTTTCATATCAATCGATCAGTCTCATGACTGGATCACTATTTCACCGGATAATATACGTATGCAATATTTTCTTATCTGGTAAATAAAGCTACATATTCGTTAGACCGGATGTTACGCGCGAATCGAAGATCGATTTCCTCCACTATTCCTCTCTTCGAGACTATCCCATTATTATAGTAATTTTATTTGAATTATTTAACCTTGCTATATTCTTCTTACTTCTTCATCGTGTTTCTATCTCTTCGAAGTTCTGTCCTACGATTGAATTGGCGTTAAAACGGCTATAATGGAATGTATTGAACTTTGAAAGCCCCTGTATAACGCTCGTAACAGGACGATCGCAGTATGTCCTCGTTTACGGAAAATACCGCTTAAACATCGTTGATATTTTAATATACAGTGAATACACAAGTAAATCACCGAGTATTTTCTTTACGTCATTTATATCGATGCAATATATGCGTACTAGATTTATGGAAATTATCAAGAATTCGTACTATTCTGTGTAATCGATTAATAAGCTATTTTATTATAAAGCAGATGATGGCTTTTAAAATTTACATTTAAATTGTAATTTCTATTATCACTTACTAGCTGTTAAATTAATAAGACAAACATAATTTTTTCGTAACTATGTTCGAAGTAAAAAGAGTATTTACTATTCAAACATACTCTACAAATTGCTATCTTATATTTTTAATCGTCGCCGTCAATTTCATTCGCAATTTCTTAAATAGTGATTTATTAATACGTATTGTACCTTGTTTTCATTCAAATGATACGCGGCAATTATATCACGAGATATTAGATTTTATCTTTTCGATTTTAGATTATGTAATCGCGTACAGATCAGAAGCAGCGAAGGTCAAACTATTTCACGTGTTTCTTATCGTAAGATACATAAAACATACCGTGGATCACGCTTTACTGTAAATTGGATTTCACACGTTTTAGTTGGAACGAATCTCTCTGTATGGCCACGCATAAGATCGAATATTATTGCAATTAAATGACAAAAATTGAATTGCCGACGAGCAAAATTTTTTCTTCGCATTTATCTTTTATATCCTTATACCTATTTAAAATATTTCGTACGATTTTTTATACCATAAAAATTGCAAAA
The DNA here is from genome assembly GCF_910591885.1 of Bombus terrestris. Taxonomy (NCBI): domain Eukaryota; kingdom Metazoa; phylum Arthropoda; class Insecta; order Hymenoptera; family Apidae; genus Bombus; species Bombus terrestris. Next base: position 18,815,289 of record NC_063271.1, on the reverse strand, counting down.
AATTCTTATCGCCTTCCATGATTGTATAGCGAATTTAATTCCCTAATAAAAAGTTAACTTATCATTAAACAAACGAATTATTAGAAATAGTAAATTTCTCTCTTGTTTTACCTGTCATTATTTGAAAATCTAATGAATAACGGCGATATTGTTCGATATTGTAAGCCCATAAATAACATTCCACTGTCACTAGTCTATTTCCTGCAGTAATTGCAAAAATAATAATAATACATAAGTTGGCGAAATAGAAGCTTCATACTTACGTGTTAAATTTCTAAATTTTAATGCGACAATAGGGGAGAGATAACCTGGTTGTCCGGTAAACGGAAAATATTGAACTGGAAATGCAGGATTTGGAATGTATTCTATCTCTCCGATGTGTTCTTTATCAACGTTATTTGCTCCATCGCATGATAACCAAATGTAAGGCTTACAAAAAATGCATTTAAATATTTCGCTTATATTTAATAAGACAGAATATGTACAATTAATATGTATAATTAATAAGAGAGAATGTATTCGTAAACATAATAAGTAGAAATAAAAGAAATAAAATTATAGTAATAGTAATAATTATAGTAGCTTATTTACTAAATGAAACCTTTGTAGATTTTCGTACTGCTTTCTTCAATTTATCTGGCATATGATCTGGCAGATTCGAAGAATTATTATAATATTCAGGTATCCAATCGAACCTCTACAACATATATATATATTATATTATATATTAATATATATATATATTAATTTGAATATTAATTATGATATATATCATATATTTGAATGTGTGCATTTTTCACACTTAAAAATTGTTTATAAATGCAGATATAAACATCCGCAGTTTATACTTATGAGAAAATTACTTTATTAAATTTAATAAGAACACAAGGTTGGAACGGTTTTGTATATCCGTATGGAGGCTTGCTACAAATTCCAAGAGATTTTATATCAAAAAAGCAAGGTTTTTTATTATGATTTGTCTTTGCATGTTTATTCTGACAATGTAAGTCATAGTTCGACATATTCTTATGATATTCTAAAATAAAAAATGTTAAGAATTATAAGAACTTATAAACAAGAATGAGTAAAAGGTGAGAGATGTTACAAATAAAAATAATATATATATATATATATACACATGTATTTCGCAAGATACCTTGTAAAAAATCAGACAAGGCTCGAATATATCTGTCCGGTCTGGTGCTGCTAAGTAAATTGCTCACAGCAATAATAGGTGATGCAGCTGATATGCTGTTTGGTTTAAAAACTATTCCTTTAGAAAGATTTTACTTAATATGAGCGTCCATATTGGGTGCATTATTAATTAATTTAACATTATTCTTGTAAATAATCTTGTGACAAATCAAGTTACAAGAATAAAATATATCCATTATTGCAATATTATACAGGATAAAGATTTATTGAAAAATAAATTATTTGATTTCTATGTTTGCAAATAATTTTTGCAAAATTATTTTGTTTTAATATTATTGATACCTGGACTACCAAAAGCAGAACGGGAAAGACGTACGCTCCTTGCGGAAATAGATTGTGTAATTTGACCAGAGTATTGAAAATATGGTCTATCTAGCTTAGAAACATAATCTATACTGATCTTCATTTGTATTGCGAATATTGATCCCAAAACGGCAAAGAAGAACAAATAAAATATTCCTAGTTGACCTACATTTCAAATATATGTTTTACGTTAACACGTTTAATCGCACAAGGCTATATTCTCCATGAATCATAACATAACAGAGCGTACAAAAACCGGATGTAACTAAATTAATACAATGCATCAGTCGTCACATTCATTTCTATGTTCATCTCATAAAATTTTATTTTTTCCGAACTATGCTGAGTTATGTGAACAGAAATACTAAATTATAGCATAAAATAAAACTAGAATGCTTGTTCGAATTATTTATGACGTTACCCCATTCTTTCGCTGTTCTGTCAAGAAATGCCTTTCGATTATTATCCCAAATAAACCGCAGAAAGTTTCGAAGAGGTCCTAAATCGGGTTGCGGTATTCGACTTTTATAATACTCTTCATCATGTAAAATTACCATATCGAGGACTGATTTATATCTTTAATTTGAAGTTATGAGAGGAAAGTTGACGAAAAAGTTATTCTAGTTTTTGAAGTTAGTTATTTTTAACAATCTTTCGTGCATTTATTTTGAACTGACTTCAAGGAAAGATACATTTTCGCGCGATACATAGACAGATTTAAATATTTCAGTGAACAAATATATATGTGTTAAAAATAATTCCATAATTTGCATATATAATAGTGTTAAGGAAATATATATGAGTAATATTTTTATCATTAATTAAACTTTCCTTACATTGTACATATTTTAAACATTTTCTTTTCGATATGATACAGAAGGGTTCCTAGAATTCGTTAGAAATAACGTTAAACCAGTTAAACATAGTAATTATATGAGAATTCTCCTTAAATTGTAAGGTGGCCTACATAGTTGGATATCGCATGTATCTTCGATTCCATGATTCGCGTCAGTTTCGGGTAGTTGGATTGTTACGGTATGGCTGATGTGGGTCTAAGTTTAGATGACATAATTAAAAAATCAAAATCATCAGGAATGAGAAGCAGAGGTGGAAGGTGAGACAATTTAAAAAAATCAGTAATAAATTTGACTCTATTGTGACTGCTATATTATCGATTTCTTCATAACCTTAAAAAAATGAGTTTGCAATTATCAAAAAGAAAATTTCGTTTTTAAAATATTATCTGGCAACAATTTTCAAGATTTTTCATTTCATGCATAATATTGCTTTTTTTTTTTATCAATTTTTCTGTTATTTTATTGGTTCGACAGATTTATTTCATAATTTGTGATTAATGAAAAAATACATTTTAAGTTGGAAGCTTTTCTATAGTATTGTCAGGAATGATTAAAAATTTGTATTATTTTTTTACAGACTTCTAAATAATCGTTATTTATATATATTTTCTTATTATTTCGTTTCAATAACATACATAGCAATTACTATTTACTATAAAACAGTGTTGTAATCTGATTAACATTTGTTTATTGATATCTAACCTTAGTCTGTATTATTATTATTATTTCAGTATGACATTGTATTACGCGAACATTTATTCTTAGAAATGTATTACAGAAATTAAATATAATGAGTATGAAAGTTAACTGTCACTTTCCCATGTTCTATATAGTATCCGAAGAGGTATTAATAGGGGTGCACGTGCTAATGGTTCACTAAGAGGACGAGGTTCACAAGTTATTACTGATGCACGATTTAAAATTATACAAAAGAATCGGGAGAAACTTACAGATGCAAGAGATAAACTTGCAGAAATTGCCAAACAAAGTGATGCCAGATTAAAGTTGGATAAGATTCGTGCATCGCAGCTTAAGAAAATAAAAGCACAGATACCTGGCATATCTCAAAAAACAGGTCGTAATGGAAGACTGTCTTTATCAACTAATAAAGTGCCTCCAATTATGCCACATACCGTAGCACCAAATATTCCAAATAATTATATGCCACCATCTACTAGGGCAGTGGGTTATAGGTCACATCCAATTGCAGAAACTCATTACATGGGAGATATGAACATGGATTTTATTGATGGTACAAAGAAAATTGGTATACATATTTAAATTGGTTTGTAGTGATCAATGTGCAGGATTATTTAATGTCTTTCTGTATCTTAGATTATATGATGGAGTCAGCACCTTTAAGAAGAACAGTAAGTAACGAATATGCTCCTACACCACCCCCACCTCCTCCAGCTTTCAGTATTAAACCAACATCTTCATACACATGGGTAAAACCAACAAGCAGTAACGTAATAAGAATTGTACCTTCTCGTAAACCTGATGATGATCGAGAACGTGAAAGAGCAAGAGATTATAAAGTTATTGCACGTTTTCCAATGGTAATTGTTGTTACATATACTGCTGTTTGTCATGTTAGTTCTTTAATTTTGGACTTTAAAATTATTTGTAATTAATGATTTCAGACAAAACCTGCTTCTCCCTCATATAAGGAAGATTGGACTTTTGGTACAAAGTCAAGGTATATTTTTTTTATTGATTTTGTTCAAATTATTATTGTAACAAATAAAATAAAAAAATATGTAACAAATTTCATTTTATTTTATTTTATTAAATAAAATTTGTTACATATAATATTTGACTTATTGTTACTTTTACAGGACTATATTAGCAGAAGATGCAACAGATTCAAAGTATTATGATTCAAGAAGTCATAGAGATATTGGAGTAAAATCAAGACTAGATTCAGTTCCGAGTAAATCGCGAAATATAGGTGTTTTACCTCGATCCAAAACAAGCTCCACTTCGTCATCACAATCAACTGGTTATCGGATTGTAGTATCAAATTTACAAGCAAATGTCACTCAAGAAGATATCAAGGTATAATCGAGTCAGGAGCATTAAGCGTATTTAATTCTAGCTCAACTAAAGAAGAAATATTCGTATATTACAGGAATTATTTGAGGATGTAGGAGAATTATTAGTATCCAGATTAGTACGACCAGGTACAGCAGAAGTAATTTATAAAACATTAAAGGATGCTACTAAAGCTGTTGAAACTTATCATAATAGACAATTAGATGGACACCCTATGAAGTGTCTCCTTGTAAATCCACGACCAAAAAATAATCCAACTGGACCAGCCGTTAGGTCTCTTACAGAGTAAGTATAATATTTTGTTATTATGACGAAATACTATTATGGTAAAAGAAGATTAAGTGAGAGGCTTTGTCATATTTTGTTACGACTACGAAGTTTGAGTAGCGAATAAATATTTCCATTTTTATGTACTTTTATAGATCCAGAAGAAGTGTTAGTTCAAGTTATGTACAACCAAGTTTAGGAGCAGTACACCGTGCATTGTTCGATGATTCTTAATCAAATATATTTCAATTTTAATCATAAAATGCCATATATAATGGTAAAAGTTTTTATTCTAAATATTTTTAAAAGAGAAGGAAATAGAAAAGGAATCAAGAGATTAAATGATGTGTACTGAGAACACACATTTGGAGAAAGGAGTTCTAACTGGAAATTGTATTTATAAAATTTCATGTATCCTATTTTTAATCTATATTACAATTGAACGAAATTAGCTCAATAGCAAATGAATTAAATGTTGTTATAAAGGACAGACACAAGAATGCTTATTGTACATTTAATATAGTCAAATAAAACAACAAGCATTTAGGAATTTTTAATACTTCGTACTACGTTGTCAATGAGATCTCGAAAATTGAAGAAAAATGTTCGGATTAGATTGGAATTAAAGTGCAAAAAGTATATACTCGTCGTTCAGAGTATTTTATAACGTAACGTAATGGTAAATAAAAGAATAGCAAGACTATTTACAGGATGCTGTAGAGAAAGGAATTAGATGTTATTGCGATAGAATATGCTGACTATGATGAAGGTTTTATTTACTTGGTATAATAAGATGATCACAATATTGTTGTAATTTATAGCTATCAAATATAGAAGCTAATACTCTGTACATGCTATTAATGAAATGGACTATTGTGAGTTCTCTTGGAAATAGATATCAAGTTATGGGAGGAAGTTGGAGCAAGTATTTGGAATAATTGACAATTATAATTCGGCATAGTAAATGGCACATAAATAATTTTATTCCTGGTTACAACTACAATTTCTAAAGAAAAACGAACTCGCGAGGCACGACTCGATTTATCTTACTTATAAATCTCTTTCAGATATTATTGAATATATTAAAGTTATGTACCTTGGTTACCCACACACATTCACATGAAAAAACATATACAATTAAGATACAAAATACAATAAAAAATTAATGTCAAATAGTTTAGTATCTAGTACAGACGTTACTCACAATCGCTTCTCTTAGATATTCACAAGGTAGCACTGATTATCAATACTGAATAATTATTTCGGAAATAATTTAAATCATGTTCTAAGTATTTATTTGACATTAAATACTTAAAAAATTTGGAACTTAATCTCATTTGACTATATCTTACGCATAAAAGTTTCTTCTTCATTTAAAGGTATCGCGTATATGAATATTTTAACTTCTACGACTATTACTCATTTTAGACCTATTTGGCAATCGAAGAACTTCTGCGTAAGACATTTCTAAACGTTTTAATCTGGCGACTTCTTCAGACGCAGTGCTCGGTTTATAGTCTCTGTACTCGAAACTACTGTTCTGTTGATCATTGTTTTTCTGTATGTACACGTTATTTGAATGTTTTCCGGAATTGGGTGATTCTTTCGTTTTATTCGCATAACTGTATCCATTACAGACGAGACTACCATTTTGATTGGCGATTGTGAAAGGTCTGAACTTTTTCTTTCCACCGCTGTTCGACTTTGGCGGGATGGACTTAGGGTTTGTCGTCGGAACCACATCAGGCGTCGTTGGTCTCTCGTTATACGACAATTTTCTATTAACATTTTTCTTTGAGGCTTTCTTTTTATAATTAAGCGCTATATAAACCGTGCGATCCGTGTCTCGAATAATATCGTTTCTAATTTTTGCCTGCGCAATTGTAGTTGTCTCGGTATTTTGTTGTTCTTTAACCCCGTTCGATGAGACAGGCAGGTGTACTCTGTAAGGCGGTTCAGATACGGCGGAGGAGAACATGGATGAAGTGACGCTCTGATTATCATCCGTAGTCTCGCTTGGAACGTCCTCTTGGAGTAGAATCGGGGATTGCTGTTGAGAAGCTGTCGTACTCGTAGAATCATCCAGCAATGGTAATTTTTCTCCTTCGTCTTTGGCCTCCGCCGCTCGTTTAAGGACGCTGAATATTTCGCTGAATAATTGCCTGTATTCCGGTGTTTTCCTAAATCTACTCTCGAACGGGCTGTTATCGTCATAAATACTGAACTTGCAATCTTCTCCGTCCGCGATAGAACAAAGGAAGGAGCCGGGCCTTCCTTCCGTTTGCGTCGCTTTATTGCTCGTCTCGTCCGAGAATCCAGAAGACGAAGTCTCGGCTTCGGAGAAGTCTGTGGGTGTAGCCGAGAGTATCTTCTTACCGCATATTTCAGTTTTGGCACGTGTAGCGTTTCCACTGGCAGGTTTCGTCGGCTCTTGTTGAATCTCTGTTTCCAACGTCGGAGCATGAAAGCTGTTAAATTCGCCCGACATCTCTAGTTCTTCTTGCAACGACATAGGCGTTGGCACGCTGTCCTTTCGTCGTAGAGCCGAGCGTCTTTGAACTTCTAACAAAGCTTGGTATTTTTCTACTAGCACTCTGTAGGGATTCTTCAAGTCGCTTTGTCCTTCGTGTTCTTCGTTCGTATCCTGGAAGCAAAATAGTCGTTTTATACATAGGGATTTCGTGGCAGTATCATAAATCTTCAAGATTAATGCAAAGTAAAATTATGAAAAATATCAGACGTAACAAAATATGTAGTGGGTAACGATAATTTTGTTCCGAAACTAAAATTTTGTTCCTTCAACTAAAGCTTCATTTTGATATATAATAAATTAAAATAATGGGTTTTTATTAGCTTGTAGGAAAAATTGATGATGTAACGATTCATCAGCATGAAGAAAATATAGTGGAAGTTCGTTTATATCAATGGAATTGTAGTAGTGCCTAATTAAGAACTTTAACTGGCATAATAAGATGTGAATAGGGGCATCCTTTCCGAAATTATTATGTTTTTAAGAGAAAATGCGAAAACTTCTTATATGAATATAAACTCTTATTAATCGAACGAAAAATCATAGGTAGTGAAGAGAAATCTTATTATATGAACGACCTATGTACAACTTGTATGAACCAATTTGCCCCCCGATAGTTTCATATAAACGTGGTTGTATTACATTAAAGAAAAAACATCTACATCATTTAAAAATGCAAGGATTCTTGGATGAAAGGTACAGGAAACGCCAGATTTATAGGATGTTAAATAAAAACAACGATATTTGTTGTAAAAATATGTTTTATTCAATATCATATAAATCTGGCACTTACATTGTACAATGCAATTTTAACAAATAACAAATCGACTAGATATGCTAACAAATTGGTTCATGCTCAAAGTTGAATTAACAACTTCAGAAAGTAAATGCGGCGAAGCAAACTTAACTGTAAAAAAAAAGAAATAAATAAATAAATAATAAGCAACATCACCAAATCCGACCTATTCGAATTTCACACGATAACTAATTGCACATGGAAATAACTTATTCGCTAATTCGTTAATTTAACACAGTCTTTTTATTCTTTGGAAATTAAACTCTTTCTCCTCTTTTCTTTTTAAAGATATGTGTAATATCTACCTATTCCGGGGATACTAACTAGTTTCCTCATCTATTAATATTTTTCACGTGCGAAAACTTTTTCATTGATACGTGACATTTTTCAATCATCAAAATATACGACTAATCATCCTAGAGCCATGCTTTGATACGATCCTTGCTAACTTACGATATTAAATTCGTTATACGTTAGATTCGTAGTAATGTAAGTGCTCAGTTATAATTGTCATCATCATGCTCTTTACCTACACCATTTTCAATCAGCCTTATTGAAGTCTAATAACTTTGTTATCTAACTCCAAACTTAAACATTTTTCTGTACCTATCAATTTCGTCCCAAAATTTTTTAAATAATGGTACAAAATTAGGAACAACCTAATCACAAGCCGCAAACATCTACAATCTAGAAACTACAGAAAACTACAAAAAACTAAAAAATAAAAGTAAAAGTTGCTTAATTACAGTAGTCACCGGTATAAGGATAAATATTATACTCTGACTTTAATTTTAGTTGAATGAAAAATTTCATTAGAGTTTTGAATTAAATATCGGAATTTAATCAAAGCTAATGGCATTTTCGATTATAGTTAGTAGTACGATATGTTTGTAATCAAAAAATTGATGAAGCTTTAAGTTAAATTTAACTTTGATACGTAACTTTTGTCAAGTAGATGGCAAATAATTGTCTTTCGATAACATGTTATCTAACATGTAAAATACTAATTGCATCGAGTCTGTTTAGCTTTCAATTATTTACTGTTGTCTCTACGCGCTTTCTATAGTTTAAAGCAGCTAATTACTACTTTTTGATGGCAACACTTTTCTTAAAATGAAAATTGGTATTCGGAACGGTTTCAATAACAATGGCATAACACACTCGTTTTTTATGTACCATATCGTATGAAAGAAAACAAAAATTAACGACGGTGTTTTCCATATACACGCGAAAGTTGTCCACAACAGCATACGAAATTCTTTATTCTCTTTATTTGCCTTGGATTTCTTAATCTTTGTTGGAAGTGTCTCCTAAAGCAAATAAAATTAAATTACTTTTGAATCTACTCGCGTAACTAAGAAGCTTTTACTAGATATATAGTGAAAAACAGAAGTATTGGCATGGACCAAAATTTCCTATAAAATACGGCATAAATTATAAAACATACCATCCATCTAAAATCATATCGTCGGGATATTATTTTGCGGGACGTACAAAATGTACGAAATAAATATTGCTTAGGAAGGAGTAGAACAACGTAATTGAAGCAAAGTCAGAGAGCAAAAAACAGAAAACATTTCATGCACACACATTGTCTGATACAGCAAACATTGCACAAATGAACATGAAGGTACCTGAGTAACAGATACGGTGTCACGTTGAGTGTCATTTATGAATGATTCAGCCATGCTAATGTCATCGTATTCTTCCTGGTTCAACATTATAGAGAGTTCGTCGTGTGTTTTAGATTCCATTCCGCGTAAACATCGTCCACATAGTTGGCCTCGTCTGTAAAAGGATGATAATTTTTCATTACGGAAATCCTACCAATGATTTTTCCCTGAATCCGTAAAAAAATTAATAGATAGAGTAATCGGCTAAACTAAAAATAATTTATGATCGCGTATGTCATAGTTGTGTACGTTAAATGGTTAAGAAAATAAGGAACGTGTTAAAATATTCAAATGCTTTTGAATATAAGATGTCTTACATAGGGGAAAAAATAATGTGAAAGATTTATTAATACCGAAAATATTTTACAAAGAATCTTTTACGTTCCATCGTTTGGAAACTTTAGAAAATTTCAATCGAAAAAGTTTTCTATAACACCCACCTAACTTCTTCGAGCGTGTTTATTTCTTCTTGAAGATTTTTTACGTCTTGTGCTTTACCCCGCAAAACGTTCAACTGTTCTTCTAATGTAGTATTTTCCTGCAATACAGTAGTTAATTGTTGTTCGAGCTCAGCGACTTTCTTTTGCTCCCTTGTTCTTTGACTTCGCGCTTCCTGCACCTGCCTCAGCAATTCGGTAACTTCTTCGTCATTTGTCGAAACTGTTGTATGAAATTGCCGAACGTTCGAGTCAATGCTACCTTCTTGGAAAGGTCTTTGGCCACGTGAGGCAGCGCTCTGAAAAATATTTCCACGTTTCAATTTGATAAATACCTACTGCGCCCGTTTATGTCGATTCTAGTACCTACAATAATATCTATAATAATAGTTCTATACTATAATATATACTTAATAATATATACTATCCTTGGTAATTTATCGCAAACTATAAGTAACTGTACCTAGATTATTGAAATCTATCTATCGCATAGTTTTCAAAGAGGCTTATAATTCTTCTGTAAATAACAACAAAAGTTTTGCCAATACAATTTTTTGCTAACTGAATGCCGAAACGTTTAGTCAAACAGGATAGAAATTTCACCGGTAAATTGAAATTTTACCGTTTACAGCTTAGTATCAAATACAAAATAACCGATAATTATAGAACTTATCTGAGATCGTGCAAAATGAATTCTATGAATATTAATAACCTGTTGTATGCTGCCACCCTGCATAGCCGGTGCTTTCCATACAAAGGTCTGTGTTTGTGCGGTGTTCGTCGATTGACTCGCAGTCTGTTGTCGAAGTATACTTTCATGTTGCTCGTTTATCTCGTCGATTTTCTTCTGGAATTCCTCGCACCGAGCTTCCAAGTTCTCGATTGTTAAACACTGGCTGTTAACAAATTACGAGAAGCGTTTATTAATTACATAACATTCAACCAAGTTACACGCCGCATACGTATTTCTTGTTTCTGATATTGATAATTTAAATCTATCAATAATCGTACACATATTGTTTTAATTAAATAATTATAATTAACTATTTTGTTAAAAACATGTCATTCTAATAATATTTGATAATTCGATAGTTCTAACGTTAGTCGATTAATTAGTTGAATATTTTTAAACGGAAACTTTTCTCTAAAAGTAAGTAAATGAAAGGAAATTGAGTAACAGTAAATTTTCATACCTTTTGATTAGCTTTTTGTCACTTGTGTTCTCAATCACGAGACGGTGATTTGCACGTTCCAAATCCTGGATGCTGACTTCGAGTTGCTCATAAATTTTCAATCGTGAGTCGTTTACCTCCCTCAAAGCAGCTGTTTGTTTTTTCATATACTAGAGAAGCATATTTCAATGTAAATAAATGGCCCTCGCGATTAGCATAAATTCTCGACAACGTTGTAACTATTGAAAAGTTACCTCTATTTCTTGTGCTTGTTCCTCAACGGTGGACTGGTGTGTTTTGATAATGTTTTCTAATTCCTTGTTCCGTTCTAAAAGTGTTTTGCCGAGTTCTGCAGCCAATTGCAAGTCTGAAATAAATTCCCAATTAGAGATTTCTCGGAAATTTCACGTAAAACTTTTATATTATGTATAGATAACAGATTTTTATGCATTTGTAGGATATTTAAGGATTAAAAAAATTCGCTTTTCCAATTATACTTTACGGATAATCATATTTGAACGGTACGAGAAATTTAGTAAAAAAAAGAAAAAAAAAAATGCACACTCTTTTCATATCTGAGATTATACGAATTTATACGTACATTAACGCGCGTTCAAATACAACGAATCGTTATACAGCGAATATCTGGAAAATTTCTCCCATATCCATTAAACATGATTTTACACACATTCCATGTAATATTCCCAACGATCATTAAAAAGACAAACGTTTCTTCTCTTAATCTACCAGTATACTCCACTATATCGATTCATTTGGAAATTTATAAAAGAATAAATGGAATAAGCAATTAATTTCTTTGTCCTTGAAAGGTTTCCCGCCAATAGCGATCGGTGATCACACATCACGATTATTACGTGTATAATATCTTATGGTATAATATAGTACGATAAAAAACGACAAGCGTTGCTGATATAAATAACAGTTACGTCTGAGACATTGAATTTCTTGATTTTATCTGTGGCAAAGCTCCTGTGCCTGATGATGATAATAATAATAAAAGTATCATGCGCAAACGTCGCGTCGGTTCGTCGTTAATTTACGTGTATATAATTAATTGCAATAGGGTCGATCGTAATAGCGATCCAATCTACAATTAAGCTCCGACCGAGCTCCTCTCGCTTGTTAACGATGACAAAACGATCGCGTGACAAAAGATCGAGCCTGGAGTTTCGAATGATTCGAAACGATTGTAAATCGAAAGGATAACGCCGTGGATGTTCCGTACAGTTGAACTTGACGGCGAGTGTTCTGCTTCGTTGCATTTCCTCGATCTAAAACTGACGACCTCCAGCGAGCCTAAAGGCAAGGAACAAACGGCGTTCCAGCTAGGGCTAAGGACCTTCGTGGCGAGGAAACGAGCCAACTACCGTTTTTTCCTTCCCATCCTCAACTGTCATTAATGTCTCTCGATTCACTTGAACAACGTACAACGACAAATGCCATTCTCTTCCCCTTTTTCCTAATTCGCACACGCTTTACACGCGTAATGGGAAATCTCACGACGATAATTGTAGCTGTAATGTGACGCTGCTTATTTTTTATTGCACCTAGCAATTTTGCGTTATTGTTGCGCTTCCATCTTTACGCAGATTATAAATTATTCGTGTTCGTAAACTGTGTAATTCGTGTTTGAAAGAAAAATGCAAATGTGTCGTGAGTTTTTATAAAGCGAAATTTCATTCGAATTGGTCTTGTTTAAGAATTGTTTAAGCCCATACGAAGACGATAGAAAAAATAGTCTACGTGTTTGCTCAAGGACGTGCAAATCATTTATTTCATCCATCCAGTGGACATAAATTACGATACGAACTTCCGCAGAATGCAGTAGAAGCGGTGATTTCATTGCATTCTATTTATTCAAATGAAATTTTAATTAATGCCTGAGTAATTGAACCTTGTTCACTGAATTCTCTTATCTAAATTGTGAACTCCTATTATGCGTATAAAAAATAATAGGCGGGAAAATTCGCGAACTCTTATTGTACGAACTCCAGTTATGTGAACTGCTTGTCCTGGCGGACGGGTTCAGGCAAATGGAATTCTTCTGTATTCCGCAGAAGTTTATACCGCACTTTGGCATGCGCTAGATAAATAAAATAATTGATCGATACCTGTTATCAAGACAACACCGAGATACGTTACTCTGCTATTATTTGATTTTGAAAACATTTTACGGAATGTGGATAATACCACTGGATTATGTACCTGATAAAAATTCACATCTCTAAGTTTTCTTTTTCAAAGATGAATTAAAATATATAAATAAAATATATAAATTTATAGTACAAGGTAAATGGCAATCACTTTGAAAGAAGAGATATGTCGTATACATATCGTTAGCACTGTCATTGACGTGATATCTTATTCATAAATGACGAAACGGTTTAATTGACTGTATAGCAGCTATTTTAGAATTCAAGCTTAACGAGCATGCTGTCACGTTTGGCTCGAAAGTTCTGACGTTAGATAGAAAAACGTAGTTTTCCGTTATTCCCGCACTTCCGCAAATTCGTTTCCCTAAATTCATTCAGAATCGATTCGCCACGCAAACGCTCGAACACAAGGCCACTGTTCCAAGAACTTTGACACGACGAAAATGATTTTCCATTTTGGTATACCTTGCGGATTTTCAAGATACGACAGCTCGATGGAGTAATCCCAACAATCGAAGGAATTTGGCGGCGTCTGCGGATCGCAGACTACGTTCCGTCTGTTCATCTTTCCAAGCTCCAGAATCCTGAAAGATGACCCGAACTTCCACTTTTTCTCCTAACACTTGTAGCTCGCTAACCGTTCCTCAACGTCACTTTCAACGTATCTTACGAACTGTTCTTCAACACGCACTAAACGAAGAAGATTTTCACTTGGTCCATCCAGATGATACGATTCGCGAACGAACGTTCCACGCGGAGGAGTCGGGTTATCGACCACAACCGGTTCCAACGAAGGTAGCCGGTCTTCTGTGAATTGCTAGGTAGCCGAGGAACGTGTGCAGCCTAAACGTCGAATACCCATCCACTGCTAACTTGCCTCCCTCTCTTCACCTTTATTCCTCTATCCCCTCTCTACCCAGTCCTCTCGCGAACTCTTTCTTTCCCTTCTCCCTCTCTCTCGTTCTTTTTCACCTGGTGCAATTCCCTTCTGGCGATGGCGAGCATCTTTCCTCAGGTACTGCCTCCCTGGGGTACTCTCACTCCGCGTGGCCACCTCTTTTTCCTTTCCCTTCTTCCCATTCCGTAAACGCGTATCTGTTTCTCTACCGGGTATACACCTCTTGATACACGTGCAAACTGTCCCACTTTTGCTACCTTTATTTCAAACGATCAACGTCCATCACGGGATTGTTATTTGGGCACATAGATATTTTCGTTTATAACTGGCGTGTTTATCGGCCAGATTTCCACGCTACGTAATTACGTAATTGAAATTTTTGGCAATTCGGATAATTTCGAGAATTCACGGTGCCCGCGTGAATAAATGAAATTGAATATCGAAATTATGTAAACATATCTTTTACGTTACGAGGTAGCGCGGTAATTAGTGGCGTTTTCGTATTGAGAAAACGAATTCTCCGCAATGGGAATTGCAGTTGTGTTAAGATTTTTTTCGGTGAACTTTGAATCTTTTTCGAGGTATTCTTACGTGACCAATTCGTATAAATATTTGATTAAGAAAACAAGCGAAGTATCAAATATCAGATAATCAACGGCATTCTCGTTTTAACCAGAGTGTACAGCGCGATTCAAAGATCGTAATCGAATCGGTAGAAGAGCAGCTCCTTAGTCGTACGAAGCTCACGGATGAATAAATATACTTTTTGTAGGCGGAAAAGCGTAAAATTAACGATCGAACGCGCGGCGCGTTACACAATGAATCGCGGGAAGACCGTCGAGTCGCATCTCGTTCGATCGCGAGACGCGAAATCTCTTGCCCGGCAGTCGTGGAAACCACTTGCTCGTGGTATTTCGATTTAAATAACCCCTGGTAACCTCGAGCCCGCCGGTGAATCGATTCTCCTGCCGAATACTTTCTCCTGGGAATGCCTCGCGAAACGTTATTAATCTCTTCATCGGCCGAAATAAAAGAAAGGAGGCTATTGTTGGCGTGGACCCGAGAGCCTCGCAGAAGGCGTAGCAACCGCACAGGTGCACCTATACGTGTGCAGAGCGGCGACCTTTCCAGAGCACAGAGGAATACGGCGTGGCGCGTGAAACCGCTTTGAACATATTACCGATATTAACTAGAGTATGTACGTCAGCTGACTAGACCATTATCGCTCTACCACACCCTGTACGCGAGCATGCCGCGTGTAGAGTCAAGTTTTATAAAGCAACAACAAAGCACGTGGCATGGCTTGCTGTAAAACGTAATTTCACACTTGGGTTTAGCGGGCGGCCGGCACGAGTGTGGGAAATAGTCGGCGGATACAGGTCAAACCGTATATCAACGATATCCAACGATTTCCATGCCTTTTCTATCCTTGTTATTTTATCGCGTGCTTTTCAAATTTAAGCGCGCCGCGTCCTTCGTTACGCTCCGTCTTATTCCCTTTTGTTTCGATAATACTAAGAAACGTTGCACATTGTTAGAATATTTAAGTCTTCTGATCCTATAAGCAGCCACGGCTACCACCTTTGAGGTGGATAAGGAAGGATAAATAAGAAAGGATAAATCTCCTTTAACAAAAGCGTATTTACAGCTTGCCTGCAGATGCTTATGGGAATCGAAGGGTTAAACGAAAGTACGTATTCCAGTCGTATTTCACGAAACTAATCGCGCGTTGCTGCGAAACTTTTCCGTTTTCACTTATTGTTCAAATAAAGCGACGCGTAAAAAATTTGCCATTGGCTTAAACGAATCATCCGCTCCTGCGACCCGTTGAAATACGTGGGTTTGTTTCCCATCATTGTGCCGAACAGGGCATAAAGCACACATGCGACATTCTGAGACTATTTCTCTGGAAGATGCTCGCACCGTACATTCCACAGGTCTCCGTTGTTCTGGATATCGTTGTTTATTTTCGCGTACGTTCGCAGGTGCGTGCAGTTTGAGCAAAACTCGAGAGAAACAGTCTCTTTCACTTTGCAATTTTTTTTACAGCAACACGACCTTCGCGGACGAAATTTTTCGCGAAGAATGTCCGATAAAAACAGATATCGTGAAATTCATTCGACGTATAAATCTGTAAAACAGATACGATTCCTTGTAGGATATAACTCTCGAATTAAAAATTTAAGTATTTAATTTTCAACGTGAGTAGTCGTGTTTGTAAGACAGTAATTTTTAACCCTTTTCTCTAATAATCGAAGCAAGATCAAATAGACACATGATCGTATTTAATTTCTCATATAACCATCATAGTATTCGCGTAATTATCGTAATTGTGCGACGTTACACGTTTAAAATATGATATATACGGACTCGTATAATTTTTATGAAATTTAAATAATAATTATTATGCGGTACCTTCATTCATCATTATCTGCAAACTTGTCCCTTACAAAAAGTTGGTTCAACAGGTTTAACGACTTATTAAATGTAGTATCTGCTTCCACTTTCTACATTCTATATACATATATTACCATCATTATCTTCCTGTATTCGGTTCTTCTAACACGAGCATCTAAGATACCTTCACCTTTGCTTAGAAGGCAAGAAAAAGCAATAACAGAAAATTATTTTATTCGAAGGGGCAAATATCCTGGTGAACGAAGATTTCTATTTACATTTTATTCTAATTTCTCTTCTGGGATCATTAACAAAAAATAAGACGTTTCGAATTTCAATTACTCGTCTCTGTACGAGCTGTGAAATTATTAGATACGTCCAAGAACGAGCAGTCCGAACTGGTCTTCCGTGGTTAACGGAATAAATTATTTCGATTACTTTGATATCAGCTTTGGCGTGAAATCAAAGAAGGAAAAAGGAAAAGAAGGTAATCTAACGCTTCATTCATAAACGAGACGCGAGAGCGTTGTACCTATTCTCCGAGAAATCTCTTCTTCTCACGAACCAGAAATTATAAAAACAATGCGTAATAATGCACGATCTTATCTAATGTAACCCGTCAAAAACCTAAATAATTCGAGACAAGCGGTATGTATATGTATGCAACTTACATGCACGTATACGATATGTGCGAAGAAAGCTCGGTCGAAAGCAAATAATGAAAGTCAGCAGAAAGCAGAAGAGCCTGTTTCGTCGATGCGATGGACACGCGACAATCCTTCGAGTCGTAAGCATAATGGCGAAAATGATACCTATCTTAATTGCAGTCAATTAATATCCGGAAGCCGAGCGAACGCCGATAGAGATACGTATAATAAGTTGCAGGCTTTATTAGCGCACTGTATCTAACGTGATAATCCGCAGGATATCTCATTTGGCTTCTGACACGCTGTTTCGTTCAAAATTATCCAATCATTGCTTCGATTGGTGTAATATAAAGTTGTTGTTGACGTTGGAATTGATACCGTATCGATATTCGTCGATACATTCTCACAAAATTGAACTGTTACTGTTGATAACATTTAAAAGCCACAAGCTACGGGTTCTTCGACTGTTTTTATTATACAGGTTTAATTATTATTGATTAATAGTTAATGCAGTTTTGTTGATTAATAAAAGAGTTGAGTTTTACAAATTACTAGACGTTTTGAGAATCATTTCCGATTGAAAAATTGTTACTCGGTCCGAATACTTGAATATCGAGCTGTTTGAAACTTTATGGAATATCTATTCCATCGCTATCTGCACTCGATTGAAAATCATTAGTCCGAAAGGGGACAAGTCGAGAGAAACACGAATACGCGGTAACTCGCTTTCAAACTATGTGCAAATTTATGCGCATTAATTCGATTCGATAAAACGCGGCTTTACAACACTACGCTTCTGGTACTTTCATAAAACCGCGCATTAGCGTTTCGCGCCTAAGCTTGTTGCAATAACATTAACATCCTCCAACCTTATTGACATAGTAAAAGACTGGTTAAGGTGTTGTTGCAGTACTGAAAATGATTTGAAAAGAAAAGCATACCGATAAGAAATTCTTATATGTATATATATATATACACATGCTGTTCGTGCTTAAGAAACTCTTTTAGTGAGAGAAAAACACGATTCGCTGGAAATTGACGCAAAGAACGCAGCAGGATTGAACTGCGGAATTAATGAATCGAACCGCTATGACAGATGTTCTATATGATTTAGTTTGTCGTGGCGACTGATGGAATTGGAAAGGAATGTCGCGTTACACGTTTGAAGATTACGCAAGAGCGTGAGAAATGACTAAATAATACCAACTGTCGTAACTTAATGATATATATAAAAACAATAAAAGATTAAGAAAAACCTGTAATGATACAAATGTTTGTTATATTTCCATTCGTTTAATCATATTTGTGAAAATAAGAAAGCGCATAAATATATCTGCGATCTAGCAACGAGACAAAGCATTCAAGAATATAATTATTATCAATTCGGCATTTCAACAATCGAATTCGATAAGAGATCTTGACTCGCCACAAACGTGAGCAACTATTTATTAAAGTCTATCAGCGTATCGTTTTAATTACGAATTATGAAAAAAAGCCTATTAGAGGTATTTAACTGTATCTAATTATATAGGTATAATCGGAATTCGTATCTTCGAGTGATCGATCCACTGACAATGTAACCATGTAGGGATGTAGCAAATGCAAAAACATTCTATTTTCTAATGGTTTACGACGATGTAATTACACCTTCGAAAGCGTGTTTCTTATGTGTACGTGCAGGTACGTACACACGCGGACACGCAAATGTGGATGATAATTTAGGAAGAAGCTTGTTCATGCACCTAGCGAACGGCGTTACGTGAAAATTACTGTCCTGACGATAAATACTGAATGGCTAGTTTCACATCCTTAGGGCTTCGATGTCTCAAGAAACTTCCGTACTAGAAACGGATATTTTATTTGTCAAGTTTCATGCGAATTTAATTAAAGACAATGGATAATTTCGAAGAAAATTACATTCTACGCGGTGGAATAATGCTGGACCCATCTATCGAAAATGAATCTGTGGAAATTACGTTGGACGTTAGACATGAAAGAAAAAAATTTGAGTGAAAAAAATTAATTGAACACTTGGAACGATAAACAATGTAAGTACCGTCAGAAAGTGAAGATTTCTAATAGATATGCGTTTATAACATTTATTACCAAATGCTGTGGATTTTCAGTGATCAGCACATTTACAAAATTTAGTTAAATCTACTTCTTTACACGTTGTACTTTTTTTTTTTTTTTTACTTTCACAAGTAACATTCAATGTTAATATCCAAAGACGAGCATCGAGTCTATATTAGGTACTCTGCGTTTTTCATCGACATTTAAGGAGATCAGCGAGGAATATTGTATTCCAAAACGCTAGAACAATACGATACGGGAAAATACTTGCATTGTTTTAGAAAGGAAAATATAGATAATTATGCCAAACAGTTTTTGCTTTAGTGGTTACGCTAATTGAATGAGTTGAGTTCTTTAAGTGAGGAGAACGGACGCACATGTCTATTGCGGTAAAAGTGTTTTCAGCACGAATTCACATGTTTCTTCAAACACTTTTAATTTTTCTGCATACACACAGTTTCGTTATTCTTTCTGTTCGTCTACTTGTTAATTTTGACAAGTTGCGTTTTCCGTAGAAATAGTTTATTACCGAAAGTTGGCATTACCAAAAGAAAAATACCGCAAGTACCGTTTTGTTCATACAGAGGTTCAAGGATGAAGAATTTCGATAGTTTACATACAATTTACGTATGTTGTATGAACTAGCGAGTAGAATACGAAACGAATTTATCGTGTTATTCGGCATTCGTGCACGTAGCTTACATACGTGCGAATCTTTTTAGTATACATGTCATGTGGGTCATGTTTATTTCATTAGGATAGATTTTTTCTTGGTGAAAAATTCATGTTACATAGTATTTTTGTAATACAGAGAATAAATCAACGAACAGCTCCAGTGTTCTATATTAATACAAAATTATAACAATGTTCTGTAATGTCAGCTTTTAATGTTTTTATACCGAGTTTAATTTTCTTAGTGACTTTTGTACGAACTTTTTAGCGAAATTTTCGAACAACTAAATATGCTGAACACACGAGTTTCCTGTAATGTAAAGAAACATTGCATAAATAATGACTTAGGAAATCAAAGGTAAGCGATAAAACAGAAGTGCAAGGCCTGGGAAGTGACTTTCTGAATAATAATCTGAATAACTGTCGAACTCGTACGCGAACGAGAAGTGAGACAAAAATGTCACAGCGAAAATGAAGCTTTTTTTCAGATTTTATTAATATGTCACAGTAGATTAACTCTTACAACATTTATTATATTTTCTAGCAAAATAAATATTCCACGATTAGCTTAAAACCAAATTCTTATAAACGCAAATTATTATCAGAATTCTATTTTGTGCTATTAAATTGCTAAAATATGACGTTGTGCGTCCGGTCTTTGTACCAATGACGAATACCCATGAACATCTTTACTGGCCACTAAAACCAGACAGTCCGAAATTGTAAAAATGTCACTCACGCGTTATAATCCTTTTAAAGCACAGATATCCTCATTGAGTTGTTATTTACATACGAAGCAAAAACAACAATGGAAGGTACAAGATTTAGAACCCAGAGAGTCTCTTCCAACAGCTCGAAGGTTTAGTGCGAGCCAATCCTATTCCTAATTCTATCAAAACGTGTTAAAAACCGTCGTCGAGGATTAAAAATCGTAGTCGTAATCTTGGCAATAGTTGGCCTACGTCCAAGAAAGATCAACAAGAGGTAACAATATTAATAAAAAATTAATCATGCTATGGCCGATGCTTCCTTCAGTTGCATTGGGTATGTCTAACAGATGCTGGGCTAGAAGAGAGGCTCCCAACTTACCGTTATCTACAGCAATATAATCTTCTGTAAGTACGCAATGCAAATACTTTCTAGAATTTTTGATTCGGTGCTTGTACTATTACCTGGATTTCTTCTATTTTATTATATATCAATCTATATAAAAAATTGTACAGTGTTTCAAATTCTGAATGAAAAAGACTTCCTATTTTCTTATTCAGTACTATTATTTATTATCATAAATAATTTCCTGACTTTTATAGTTATATATGCATTGAGAACTCTGTACACCTGTCGCGGATTCTTCGTTGCAAATCAAATTGACAAACTAAATGGAATGACGCTCAGATAGATATAAACTGAAAGTTTCACAGTGAGACTAATACAGTTTATGACGAATCCAGGAGAACCGCGAATATATATAAGTATTTGAAAATTTACTTAAAATGCTTGTATCGAATATAGAAAATTAATTTTGAATTTCTGTCTACTGAGTTACCATTAAGAGAAAAGTGGTGAAAGACATTAGACTATCGTTAACGTCTTACGAGCTGCCTGTTTTTCCCTGTGTCGTTCGACTCCGGACGAATCAACTCTCACGATCCAAGTATTAATTACAAAATGAAAAGTACTTCGGCGTTATGGTCCACCTTTTGTCTCGATACATCACGATTCAGCTCGAGGCTACTCTCTGGAAAGTATACATTGTTCGTGGTTCTTCGTGATCGTTCCTTATTGTTTCGTTCAGGTATGTTCGCACCTAAATCCTCTGGCAATGTGATCGTTCATTCGTGAAGAACAAATTATTTCGGTTGGAAGATTGGTCGTCTATTTGAATAGAAAGTAATCGTAATGACTGAAATGGAAACTGAAAGCGAATCTTCTTGAACTTTGTACCCTCAGCTACAGCATTTTGAGAATTTTGAAATAATATTTTAATAATGTCAAGGATGAAATAAAATCTTTTAAATTTCATTCATTAAACATTTTTTGTCTAATACATTTTCTTGTGTAGGTTCTAACGCTTTGAAACTATGGTTTGGCCCAATTACATGGGACATTCTATGTAACGCGAGTTATACGCTTGATGTAGGTCGTGCCTGTTCGATTCGAGATAGAAAATTGCAAATGCAACGAAGCGTCAAAGCACAAATGTAAGTTTTTCTTAACTTTCATTCTTTTTAATTACTATAGTATAAAACTCTAATTATCTTTCTTATAGACGTTTTCGAAGCTAGATAACGCAAATTAAACAGAAATTAAGGTATGATTGAATTTAGCTGAAGAAGCAATACATTTTGAACTTACGCAATACTCATAAGGAAGTACAATACGGAAGAAAGAGTTTGACCGATTGTAACCAACACAGTGAATAATGCAACATTTGTTTCCTTATTATAAAAAGTAATCGATTTTGTTACAACATATGATAGTATCAAAATAACGTGAACGTGGAATTTGAGCAGCTGTGTAGTTTTAAGATAATCCTAAAAGTAATCGTAATAGAAGTCAAAGCTTTCAATCTTTTAGTATATTTTTAACATAATACCTAGTTTTATATTTTTAACATAAAGCTTAGTTTTTAAAGCCAAAGGGCTATTATTTAATACAAATTAATCAACGTTGGCGATTTAAATTGGCTAAGTAATACCACAGAAATAAAAATAATTTTTCAAATATAAGTGCTTATATAACGTATGTAACAATAGAAAATATCCAGCGTTCCCGTAGAAATTTAGGAAGATAATAAAATTCATTTCCTGATTTCGTTACGTAAAGAACGATAATACTTAACGAACGTCGATATATCACTTCTCTGTCGTTGATATATTATTCAATATGAATAACTTTGTATTGCATTGTACTACTATACCTTACCCTTCCGTCTATCTACTTGTTCTTTATTTCTTATGGATTTTTAATTACCATTTGACGCAACGAATAATGCATTATACCGTGTAGGCGATCGATATAATGGTAATTTCCTTAAAAGTTTGGTATTCGTATAAATTAATCCGCGATTCATAATCTCGAACGTACTTAGGATAATTGTGGATTTATATTCAGAATGAAATTGAAATGGTCAATTTAAATAATCCTCCTTCAAAAGGAAACAGTTTCAATCTCGTCGCAAATCGATATAAACAAGCAAGTGGCTATCCGCTATAACGATTGTACCGAGTGAAAGTATAAACGATGATATACGGAAAGGGTTGACGTGATAATTAGATACGCGTTTAAACGTGCCGTTTTGTCTGTTACACTTGTAAACGGTAGTTAAAAACATATCGATAACGTATACGTTATGTTTGATACAGGATCAATTTGCTCAACGCCTACACATTTTAGGGTAAACATTATTATCAGAGTCGATAATAACTGGGCCTTTCTACGTTCGTTCGGCCTGGTTTTAATCTGCGTTATTGCCTTTTGTCTTCTCTCGCGCAGACAGGTCAAGACATTCACATTTGCTTTGCCTACTTTACTAGAGACTACGCTTCCTAATAAATTCTTACGATGAAAACGATCGCTCGTAGCGATGAAAAAAATGCAAGTTAATTTACTTACTTAGTATAGGGGAATAGCAGAGTCAAGTGCGATCAAGTGTGTGTATTTATCTGACAGTAAAGATTTCAATAACACTTTCATGATAGAAAAGATAACTCGGCCGTGTGTCGTGATTTTTCTTCCAATAAATATCTGGTTATTGAAATAGGAACATTATTCTCTATATTCTTGCTTTTGATTCTTGCACGTTGTGAGAAACATTTTACTGTTCTTTAAAAGAGAAATATATGGTGTAAATATATACAGTAACTTTGAAAATGTAATAAAGTGATAAAGCACGGAGAAATTCACTTTGAAATTGTACCGATAATGCTACTGATGTCTAAGAACTTATCTGTGCTACATCCAACCTTATCGATCAAAGGAAAAAATTAAGATCAACGAAACTAGCATATTTGAAAATAAACAGAGACCACCGTTATCGAAAATAATTAAACTATTTTCTACGCGAGAAGCGTCAACCTCCTTTGTTTTATCGAACTATCACTCAACTATTGTTGCGTAAGTTCTTTGAATATGAGAGAAAAATCAAGTGTAACCATTTACATTTCAAAACCTCTTCCGCTTTCGCCGCTATCCATCACCGATTGCGATAGGATCGTCTTAAATACGACGTATAATAGGACTTAAGAATTTGATTTTTTTCCCCCTTTATTTTTATTTACCTATTTTTTCATTTTATTAAATATACAAGTAGTCGGTTAGCAACGCTACCCACACAGAAAGCTGCATGACTCACGGCTCTTGTTCAGAAGTCAAGAGAGTGCCGCGTTCACTTCCGTCACAGCAATTTATTGCATCACTAGCGTTATTTGATAGAAGATTGTTCCGAAGTATCTGGACGATACACCCACTCGACTTTTGGAAACGACGGAATACTTAATCTTTGGCAGTGTTCGCCCAGACTTTGTTACAATGTCATATTATGATCATTGATCTACTTTCTTTGGTTAAAATATCCCATTCAGATTTTTTCATATTTTTCGAAACAGGTTGAAATATTTGGAATTCCCTGTATTTTTGATCTTTTAAGTAACGTTATGTCGTGCACAGTCTGTTACGAAATAACGATTGAATATCTTCAATCGAACAAAGACTTTGCGAAAACTGAAAACTTCTGTTTTCTCCGATTTAAGAAAAAAAATCTTGTATAAAATAAATGTTGTTATTAGAAAAATGTACTAATTTTAAAACGAATAACGCAGTATTGAGGCAATATCATTGAAGAAAACGGAAGTTACAAGAGAGCCGGAGAACTCTCGGTGATCATTGCAAACAGAGGAAACTCAATCGGCGAGAGTTTATTTATCGGTTGCTTTTTAACCGCAACACTTTCCAGCCCTTCTCTGCTACTTGGATTTCAGACAAGAAGAATGAATAGTCGACCACGAAAATTCTTCGGCTGCGATCGACGTATAACGTTGAATTTCTACGTAGACACAACATGTTCGGAATAGAGAAACCAAAATGAACAAAGGTATTCACGAAACAATCTATAAACAAAGGTATTGGGAATATAAGAGATAAAGAAATAAATCCATGAGAGAGCAACAGTAATTTACTTCCTGTCGAGTGTCGAGAGAGAAATTTATGTTAATCGATCTCAAGCGATTGCCATTGATCCTTTCAACGATGACCTGAGTCGGGTGTAATTTTCGAAAGTCATAGCAGTCGCAACGACTATCACTTACCCGGTCTTTTCATTGTCGATTTGCTTCGTTAATAATACCGGTTTCGGATAGCTTATTTTCATAGGAAACTACGCGATTAAAAGCACGTCAAAGAAAACGATTCACCTTATTAGAACATTCACCATTTCTAAACGCGAATGATTGCTGGTAGAAAAGATGTGGGTCAAATATCTTTTTCGTAAACTACCATCTCTAAAAATTTCATCGCGATCAACCATTGACACTCGAAACTAGCGAATAAAAAATATAAAAAATTAAAAATTTGTAACATTTGTTAAAACAAGGAAAATCTTCTTCTCACTGAGCGAGAACGAATTTCGAATTGTGTTGAATGACACTGAATAACCTCGGAGAATGCACGTGTCGTGGGTGAATGGACGCGTCTTTCAATTAGAGCGGATTACACGCCTAGTTGCCTTGAAGTATCAAAGGCACTTTTGCAGAGAAAAATAACTGTATGCTGATCTCTCAATTACAGAAATCGGATTAGATACTATGTAGTAAAGTACCTGTTACGATTAATATTCGACGTTATTAAAAGCAGAAGAGAAGCACGACCTTAACTTTCCCGCATTCTAGTCAAGAAAGGACCCGACAAGCTGAAGCAGATCATTCCAACTTTCCTCGTATTCTAATTAGGGAAAAGTTGCCTTGTACTAAAGAGAACGCGATAAACGCGAGAAACGGCTAGTCGGAACAGTCGTACTTTTTGCTTCGTCTTTTTGCCAGTTGATCGCTCGCTTTTTATCCTGTCGTCTCTTTGGGAATCAACGCTCTTCCGGAAGTTCTCCTCTCTACGAGTATTACGATATACGTACAATGAAAAGAGAACTAATATAACTGGTATAATTAGCGGAGACTCTGCCATCCTGTGAGAACTATGGATTTCATTCTAAACGAGAATTATGAATAAATCAGTTACCACGGTTGGAATGGTTACAAGCGTAGGAATTGTTACATCCTTCACACGCATATTTACACTATATGACATGGCGTATACTCTGTTCCAGTTTTTAAAGCAACTAGGCTGGGGAAGGATACGGTAGAAGTTTTGAATGGCTCTACGCGTTAAGGTGAGAATTGTTATTACCGGACTGCGAATATTTATGTACTTATTGAAAATTCGGAAATGTAACAAAATGCATATGGTATGTACATGTGCGAATTGTGATGTGTATTTTCAAGAATAGTGTCACCTGTATTTGTCGATATAGATTGAAAAACTAATTAATGTACGACACACGCGCAAACATTTCACATGACTGATAGTTGTAACTTTTTACGTTATTTAAGGTGAAAGGTCTTTTACATGTTATGTAAAATCGTTACGAAACGTGTAATCCGATATCGACGCTACATTTTGACATAATCCACTTTTTCTTCGTTAATTTTTAAACGTCGATGACATTTAGACAGAAGCTGTAAATTATACGAAATGCCAATGAATGCCCAAACTGTAATTATTCAATTCGTGAAAATTATTCAAATATTATGTTTATTAGTATATATTCTAATCGTAATTATTAAAAATATTTTAAAGCACGTTCTAACAGGTTTTTCTAATTATCCAAAGGAAACAGTTCATGGCGCTATATTGTTGCATGAATTTCCAGTTCAATTTCCAAACATAACACGCAGATTCCAACGCGTTATTACGATGTATCGCGTTGAAGAAAAATTTCACATTATATCGCACGCGATGAAACGATTAGCTCCGAACATCAGGAAAGGAGAAAGGCTTTCGTTTGGCCGATTTCGACACATATTCGTTCACGAAAGATTTATTGCGAGTTCTTATTATTCCGCCGACCGTGGGAATCTATCAAACTTCTCAAAGATAACACTCGATGTGATTGTTTTTTGAAAAGATTTTTACCGGTCCTTAATAATAATCGTTGTTCATTTACAAGTAAATTACGTAATACGTTCCACCGTGTTATGTCGAATAAGTACGTTAACTAATTTACTATTAAACCGAAAAATGTAAATAAGTATACAGAATGCATGTAACATTAATTTGTCCTATATAGAAGATAACTTGAAAAACTTCAATAATTAATTCCACGCAGAGAACAGAATTATTGAAATACATTTGTTATACGTTATAGGACGAATAAAGATGTTTGTAGGAGAGTCCTTCGATTCTAGCATTCAAGAAAGAATTGGTTCTACTCGAAGAATGTTGTGGTGCTCGTTTGCTCGATAGTATCCGAAAGTTTTCGAAGATGCTAATCGAGTATGTCCATTGTTTATTCTGCATTAACGACCTATTGTGTAAATCTTATCGCTTCGAGAGCAAGTAAATTTACGCTTATTACGGTGGACAGTGTCGGAAGGAAACTCGAAGGATATTTCCTGGCAGTTGATCGTAGGTGCGATGGCGCGTAAAACCGAGTCAGTATGCCAAACGCATTTTCTACATGCCGGCGTACGGTTCGACTTCTAACACAGTTACTTTCACAAAACCATGAACATTTTAATTAATAAATACAACTGAAGGAAACAACAACATCGTCCACCTTATATTACGCGAAACGATATTTATGCATTTTATGCGTTTATAGCGGTTGTTAAAAGTTTCTAGCCAAAGTTTGGTTTTATATTAAGTTGAACTTTGGTAGCGCCATAGATGCGAATAAATTTCAATGTAATATTACAATTCCGTAATACGAATGATATTATTTTACAACCAGTAGTCGGATATTTGTTAACAGGTTGAATGTCCGAAAGGACGTGAATTCAAAAGCGGACACGCGCGTATGAATCCGAGGCAGTGTGTCAAGCGCATTTTTGCAGACTGTTCGCTCGTGAACGACAATCAATTCGTCGATCCTACATATCGGAAACGAGACTAGGAAACTGGTAAAGGCAACGAGACGATTGCGTATGAAAAAATTCGAGATACGAGCGGAACGATCGTTCCGAATAGATTGATTTTGTTTCACTTGAAACCACGAACTAAACGGAGTCGCGAATAATTGACCATCGATTCTGGGGAAAATCAGGGTCTGCAATGAACGTGAAGCAAATCGGAATTATGCATCGGCAAGGTCGATCATCTGACCCATGGACCGTTACTTTCCAAATCGAAACTTGCAGTTCCAATTGATATACATGCATCTCGTTACGGATCGAAACTGAATGCACGAGAAACATATTCTAAATAGTTTCACCGAGTTATGGAAATAGTATGGACTTACTTGTTTAGTAGATTTGTTGACAAGGTATCGATTGATCGAACAGTAACGTATAATTATTTCAATCGGAAAAAAGTTTGAAGAAAGCTTTAAGTTCATGCCCAATTAAATGAACTCTCATCGCTTGAATCTATTCGCTCAAACGTACAGTGCTCCTACAAACTCGTATTACCGATTCGATATTCTAAAGAGTTCTAATCCTCGAAAGTATTTTGTAGTATCTATAGCAAACGCTTTTAAGGCAATGGAGTACTCGACAAATTTTTTTTCTTCGCCGGTTAACTAGTTTCCACTTGCGTGTCGCGATAATTACCAACAATGAATGTGCTAAACGAGCGTTAAACAGTGCATTTAGGTCATGTGTAACGATGATAGTTGAGAAACGCTTCACGTAACTTCGTTTTCGTTTGCAGTGTCACGTAGAATCGATTCCTAAATACCTACTTGTAACATTTCGACTTGGATGTCTGTATGTTACAATCGTCTTGTATGGTAGTGATACTTGTAATATATTATATTGTCCCCGTGGACATTATGTTTACAACGAAAACGCGACTAATTTTTATTAACCCGTGCGTTGTCGTGACCAGAGATACTATAGAAATGCTAGTTGAACACACGCATCGCACGGATTACCTATATTTTCTTTACCGAATCGAGTCCCACGTTTCTAATCTCATTAAACTCTCATCCAATTACGTAGGCATCATAGTTCCGTATAAATTTGTCTCTCTCTTTAAATTCAAGAGTAATTGCTTTTTGTGTACATTTTCCATTTTCAATTAAGCAGTAATAGTTGAATATTCCGCTAACAGCGTCCATTGATTTTCTTTCTCTTCTTTATTCGATGATGAAACAAGAATATCAAATCAGTCGTCGATATACGTCGAGGGTATGGAATAAATTCGAAATAGCGAAACGAAAGATGTCAAACGCTATGTTTAATTTGAATTTGCATTATTGTAAGGTTATACAAAGGTACTGAAGGTATGAGACGTTCTAAGTCAATCAAAACGCAATTGCAAACATGTGGATTTCAGAGGACGATTCGGAACGAAATGTAAAAAGCTAGAATTTCTTTGACCATATCAATTGTCTCGTAATACAGTTTTATTCTCACGATAATGATCATCGTTAAAGCATCTACGGGAAACTGAAATCGAGGACGCTCGATTCGTTCGACCGAGTTGTGCTCCCGCTTCGTGGTACCCATTGTGAAGACACGAAATATCTATCTACATAGAACTCTGTGTCTTCGTCCGTCTTACATAATAATATATAAAAATAAATATATTTTATTTGTTAATATCCAATCATTTGAATCGTTAATAATCAAATAGGAAACCCTGAATTAAACAGGCGATACGAATAATAAACGCGATAAAGTTGTACGAACTATTCGAAACTCACGAAGTTCTCGAATTGCGTTCCCAAGAGAAATGGTAATAGACGCGTGAAGGTGTTCTAAAGAAGGGCGCAGCAGGCGTGAGAGACTCAAAGCATACTCTGGCTTGTCAAAGTACGAATGAGAGTTACACATTGCCGCGGATGTTACATTAGTACTACTTTCCTGTTAAAAGATACGTGCTTACATACTTAACCGATACACACGCAGGAAGTAGAGATGTGTGCGAAACGAATATACACCGGAAGGTAAATGTAAGCTATGTAGTTATGTCTATCTATAATCACCTATTCTAGGTTCTTTACCGTATTTCCACTGAAAGACAAATTCCGTATGTATTTAGACTTGTCAGAGAGAAATAACACAACTATCTGTATCAAGATAAAAAGGTTTCATTTGCTTTTAAAATACAACAAAATCGAAATTGTCGGATAATCCGCCAGACTATTAGCAATTTATGTATTCGTCGTTGTTCTACAAACATATTTACAAAGGTTCAATGCCCGTGTGTTTTATTATTTAATGCTGAATATTCAAACACTGGCTAGTTTAAAACTCTTGCAAGCGAGGAAGTTAAATTTGGCGTACGATTCCATAATACGATATAAAGAAGCTTACGGGAGAAATTTGCATTCCTATAGTAGCACGTAGAATGAAAGAATGGGATAAGCACGCTAAAAGATACTTTCGAGCGACAGGTAGTGAATGGGGTGTGTATTTTCCGACGCGTGCTTTGCGTTTATACCTTGTAAAAAGAAGGAAGTAAGGATGTGCATCGACGGGTAATTTACAACTTGTGCCACTCTTCCGGGAATTTTACGACAAATATTTAACGATTCACATCGCCACGTACGCAGGCGTGCGCAAGGATATACGCAAATATATGGACGAGTAGTATAGTTTAACTAGTACGGTCTGAACGATCACTCGCAACAGCGTGTTCTCATTAAAGACCGAAACACAATATCAGGGAATAGAATAATTTTTCGATGTTATATTAGGTCTTGTCTCGATATTATATTATTAGCGTATCAAAATTCGATAGAAAAATTGCTTAATAAATTAGACGATACGCCTGGTTCGTGTCGACCATCTCCAAACACCGTATTTCAAGAAAATTACGTTTCTATTGTTTTCTATATATTATTTTCGTTTATTATATTTCGATATAGCCAATAAAAAAGATCGATGTTTTTAAGCTCATAAAACTATGGGCCTCGACTCAAGCGCCATTACGTACGAACATTGACTACATAAGGGCATTGCTTTTCGCGTGGTTTACAAACTATGATGTCATAATACTAGTACTGGTAAATAGTTGATGTGACAGGTTCACGCGAGTGACTGATAAAAATCGAAACGCCATGCGCTCGCGTTGTATGCTATATCCCAGTCGCTCCACCCTAAACGCATACCGAGCTCATTATACGTCGGCACGCGTATGAAGTGGGTTTCAAACACGGAAGTCTTTGTCCTGTGTAGCTATGTACGACAAAAACTGTTCTATGTAAGTTACGTAATATATATTTTCATGCTTAAAGAAACTAAGAAGAAGCGAACGTTAATCGTGATCGTGATTAGGTATATCAAGCATTAACCCTTTAACCGTCTAGTGAGAGACAGGCAAGCAATCATAACGTGTAGAATACGTCAGGATGTTACGGTAGCATTTAAATTTGTACAACTCTAATTACATTTGAGTAACCGAGACGGTGGACGTTCACCATGGACGCCTTCCTTGAACAATTTTTCTTCTTCTGGTAATATCATCTACCGTGCACTGGATACATACTACGCTTACATTGCATCCGGCTGAGTATTCCTCGACATCCTAAGGTCGTTTCATATTAACGCTCTTGCAGCCGTGCATTTTTCAAGTGTGGGAAACTAACGGAAACTTTATCGTCGAATACGCGTAACCGAACAAAAGACAATACAAATTCGACGAATAAAATCGCAAAAGCTCTGCGCACGACAGTCTTTAACCCAGAGCTAGTCACTTGTCGCTTCACTAATATCTAATATTAGAGCTCTTACATAATTTAGCTGCTATCGTTAGTGGAATTTTACAAGTCAGATGCTACGAGTTATCAACGTTAATAAATTCTCCTGCGTAAGAACAAGTTTGATAGTGAGACGAACGACGGTGATCGAGAAAATTTTGTAGATTTTAGATCAGCCGATTGGCCTATTTCGCATAAAATTGTAAAATTATGAACTGGTAGAAAAGTCCTGGAAGTAGAATTCAGCGATTTGTAAAAAATGAAGCTAGCCACTTCTAAGTAGCTCGTATGAAAATTGGTAATAATTGTGTTAACCTCGAGCAAAGTTACTCTGTACTAATATTTGAACGAGAAACTCGTGTCTGGTATTATAATAAGCGTCCTCTCGGTAAAAGCGCGATTTTGCTAAACACTGTACTTGGTCCCTATTCTGATCGGTACCGTATTACATACAGTTCGAATGCGTACATAGCTGTGGAAATACAGATGCTTGTACGTATACATAGAAAAGAGTATGTAGGTACATATAGGTAGACGGGACGGTCGTTCCGTTCCAGGTCACAAAGTCTAGGCTCTATCTCTACTTGGATAGGCATCTATGAAGGCACTACTTCGCGGCCGCACTCTGTTATCGTAAATGCACCATGCGCGTTGCACTTTGTACCGTTACCGAGCATATGATCGCTCGTTGTTGAGCTTAGCAAGACAGCTTCAGGGACGAGTGATGCCCGATCGAATTCGTCCCGGTTAGCATAGGTTTAACGGTACGCGGGACACTACGATTTTACGAATCATCGCGAAATCTTGCCAAGAAAAAATTTATCTTCTTTTATCGAGTCGACCTCTCATAAAGGAAATTACGATGTAAGATGTTAAATTATTGGGATGTTAAAATTATGTGAGCCGTTAATCGGGTCATCTCTAAATCGGCAACTTCTATAGTTACGAAACAGAAAATTAATAAAAACGAATAAATTTCAGTTAGACTTTTAGTATTAGGTCATCCCATAAGTTCGTGCCGACTTTTGTGTATACATTTCATGTGTCGATTTATAAACATACGGCGATAAGGGACCGATGCACTTGAAAGATGGGAAGAAGTTGTACAGCGAGAGGGGGATTACATTTTTTCATAAAACTGAAAGGTATGTAAACGATCTTAACATATATAACCGCTTGAAAAACGGAACGAACTTATGGGATGACCTAATACTTTCGAGAACTTGTAACTGTCATTTTCGTTTGAAACTTTGAATTTAACGTTTGAGTAACTTCCTCTTTCATTTTATTTTGGCAAAGACAAAGAGGAGCAAGTTATGTAACATCGATAATTAATTGATAGAGGGAGCGGTTATTAATTTTCGTTCTAGGCTATTGTTTCGTAAATTACTCATGAGCTTGTTAAGAACCAGGATCGTGCGATGTAACCTTTGAACCTTTCTTTTATATGATAAAGTCTTCAAGAATATCTTGTATATATTTATTCGCTATATTTCTTGTAACTTAATGCGAAGTGCGAACTTGTATAATTTATTGAAAATAGTAATTAATTATAGCTGTATGTAATATTTTCATCACGATAACTACGAATTAGTTAGAATTCTCAATTTCGCTACATTATTTAATTTGAAAGTTCTTTACTTTCGAATCGATAGAATCGAATGTAAATACGCACACTTTTCAATGAATGGTGACCGGCAATTTATGCAGCCTTCGTGCTGTAGAAATTCGCCAAATATTTGTTTATTTGTTTATGAAACTCGCTATATTTTCTTGCGTCCTCTACAGAATTTACGCTTTTGTGGGGAAATTTAGGATTTTTATCTTTTACAAGTTTCTTCTATGAGATTCTACAAGTTATAACCAGTACGAACAAAAGCATTTTCTTCTTCTAATCTTACTTCCTCGGCATGAAAATAAA
This sequence comes from Bombus terrestris, assembly GCF_910591885.1. Classification (NCBI taxonomy): domain Eukaryota; kingdom Metazoa; phylum Arthropoda; class Insecta; order Hymenoptera; family Apidae; genus Bombus; species Bombus terrestris. Next base: position 18,781,291 of record NC_063271.1, on the reverse strand, counting down.
TATGTACATACATTTCTAAAATTTATGTAGGGGCACAAGGCCCTAAAGAAAGTTCCAGGGTTGAAGCGCATTTTGGTCACATGGTTGGCTACATGGCCTATGAAACGACGTCCGTGGCCAGGACGTCATAAAAGAAAAAACCTTGGGACTTCGGGAAAAGCGCAAGGGCCATCGACAAGAAAAAGAAAGCTGTTTCCCTATACCCGAAGAAAACTTTCTTCTCTGGGGACCTTGACACCCTATAAAAAAGGGAAACGAAGAAAGCTCGTAACAGAGAGTGCGAGGCAACAATCCGAGTTGGGCCTGGGCAGCACACGCTAGTAACATTAATAAACGCCGAGTATTCTTTTGGCACCCTTCACGAAGTACACCTCATTCAATTGGGCAGTAAATATCAAAAGATAATTTGAAATAAATTCGTATAATGAATTCGAAAAGAACGATGTAGTACCTTATATGCGAAATAAAATACATATATGTATGTAGGTATATACCTAAATTTAAATACACTGGTCCTTTAATTTACATGGTATTTTTTATCCACGATGATCTGATAAGGATAAAAGTACATTACTTTGTGCTAGTCATCATATGTGTACATATTTCTTTTATTTTGCACTGACAGACTTTATTTACGCGAATCTCATTCGCGTAAAACGAATCCACGTGGAACGGATACTCTACGCAAATTGAGCGACGGGTGTAGTTTATTTCTTCGAGACACGTTTGGACAGTGATCCGACAAAAACAATGGCCTTGTATATCCGCCGGAAACCTACGTCGCCAGCGGTGAAATAGAGAGTAGCGAATAACAAGAGACATCATTGCGGAATGTTATTTCCTCCGTATGTAGATAAAAATACTAACATAGCCCGCGGGAAAGTGAAACGTTACCAACACTTTTTCGTACTGTTTATAACAGTGTTTCCCAACCTTTCATTGCGATTCTCTTCTACCAATAGCTAAATAACCTGCAGCACAGCCATTACGTTTGCATATAAAGAAATGTTTAATAACGTGAAAAAAGAAATATTGGGCAACCAGCTTCAAAGTTCGCTAAAATAGCTGAACATTTGATAACCCTACTGCGTTTAAACATCTTTGACCCACAGATTAAAGTCAGATTAGATTTCTTCAGAATTTGTAATCATATAGAATCTTAAAACGTGATGTTTGTCATTAAATTTTCAAAATATTTTAATTAGACGTACAAGGATAAGAGATAAGATAGAAAACTGGAGGATGCGATGTATATCGCTTGTTTCGCGAATTCGATCGATCGATCGATGCGAAGCCTCCCACGAATGCGTTGGAATTGTGATGGAAAATGAAATGCAATTGCGGTAGATAAACCCGTATGATAAATTCTACGTGCAGTATCGCGATGCGCCTTTTCTTGTTGCCGAACGTTAATCACGGGAAAGTAAAGACGTGTCTTCTGCAACCCGTATTTGTTCACATTCGAAACGTTGTTTGTTCTTTCAAACTGGAACGGTCGTGTTTTTCCGAATGCCTTCACCGATAAAGAACCTCGTCTGTCAGCAAAATTGAAACGGAGAAATCTTTTTGAAACTTCGAACTCTAGATACAGTCGATTTCGATTATAATTTATGATACAGGTTAAAAATAGGATTGACTTCTCAATATTTTATGAAATAATCATTTAACAGATTATGTTTGGTCTGTTCTTTTTTTTTTAATTTTACTAATATTATAGTCGACAAAATTAACTCTTGTCTAATATAACTTTCTTTTGATTCGCTACGAAAGAGGACACGGCGACAAAAAATAAATAATAATTCGCGAAATAGCCTTTTCAAAAATATTTTCATGAGCATTGTAATACGGCAGTTCGTTCGTGAGTGCCGAGGCGTGCAGACGTGTGTCCAGTGCCCGGCAAAGTCCACAAAGCAGCAGTGACCATCCAGTTGCTGCTGAGTGCCGAGACGTGCAGACGTGTGCCCAGTGCCCTGTGAAGTTCACAAAACTCCACGTGACGCCCATCTGTCGAAAGCGAATCCAACTAACCTAGCCAGGGGTTAACAGCCTCTCGACTAGTTCTTTCACACTGAATTAACTAGCTCGATGATGGCTCTATCATTTCCAACAGGCTCCCCGGAGCTAAATTATAACACCGCCATTTTTCCTCCCCCGTGGCAAGAGGGCAACACATCTATCCTGGTAAACGACCATCACACGAAAAAACGAAAGCTCGAACCAACCAAGACAAATGTAAACAAGAGTCAAACTAAACCATCAGCCAGCCAGGTGACCACCTACAATAGATTTTCAATACTGGAGTCCACGGAAGACTCCATGATTACAACCGAAAAGGTAAACAACCTCCATAATCAAAGAATTCCCCCTCCCCCACCGATATTCATAAACGACGTAATCGACATTCAGTCAATGATTAAGACTATCGAAAAAGAAATCAGCAAAGAGGACTACAAGTTAAAGATTAACAACAACCACGTGAAAATACTGCCGACCCACCCAGACGCCTATAGAAAGTTAACCAAGCTATTAAAAACATTAAACGCTAAATTCCACACATACCAGCTCAAACAAGAAAGACCATTTCGAGTGGTGCTACGCAACATCCATCACTCAGTTGATCTAGACGAACTAAAGTGCGAACTGTCAAACCACGGCCACGAAGTAACTAATATCAGCAACATTAAGCACAGAATCACAAAAAACCCACTATCCTTATCCTTTATAGACTTAAAACAAAAAACAAACAACAAAGAAATCTACAATATCAATCGCCTGATGAACTCCATAGTTAAGTTCGAGCCACCTCTTGTAAAGAAAGAAATAATACAATGCAAAAGGTGCCAAAGGTACGGCCACACGCAGAAATACTGCAATCACAACTTCCGGTGCGTAAAATGTGCAGGTAATCACCCCACTGACCAATGCACTAAACCCCCGGAAACCCCCGCCAAGTGTATCCACTGTCAAGGAGAGCATCCTGCGAACTACAAAGGATGCTCAGCCTACAAATCGCTACATAATATAAGGTATCCAAAACTGAGACCCAAGGACACAAACATACAAGAACCTAAACCCCAAAAACTCACCTCACCAACAGTATCCTATGCGAAGGCAACGCAAGGAAACGTATACAACTCGAAAACACACAGTGTACACACAGAAAATAGAATTCCCACCCCACAAAGCACAGACAACTTTACCAGACTCGAAAAACTTATCGAGAAGCAAACTGAGCAAATTAACAACTTGCTGTCACTACTCACACTCTTCATGGACAAATTCATAAGCACAGAAGCAAAATAAAACCAATGCGAATAGCTCTGTGGAACGCCAACGGTCTAGCTCAGCACAAATCTGAGCTAGAACTATTCTTAAAACAACAGCAAATCGATGTGATGCTCATATCCGAAACCCATTTCACCGACAAAAACTACCTCAAAATACACGGCTTCAACTTCTACCACACCCGACACCCCAGCGGAAAGGCTCACGGCGGCACCGGAATCATAATCAAGTCAAACATCAAACACTACGAACTTCCACCATTCCAGAAAGACTACCTCCAAGCAACAAACGTAGCAATAGAAGACTGTCATGGTACAATCACCACCTCAGCTGTATACTGCCCTCCCAGACACTCCATCGCCAAAGAAGACTTCGACCACTTCCTGGACACCCTGGGCAACAGATGCATAGCCGGAGGAGACTACAACGCTAAACACACCCAATGGGGTAGCAGACTGGTTACAGTAAGAGGCAAAAACCTCCTCAACAGCATAATATCCAACAACCTCAACTACCTTACCACATACGAACCCACACACTGGCCCACCGACACAAACAAAATACCCGATCTCCTTGATTTCTTCATAACTAAAAATATCTCGCCAAGACACGTCCTAATCAATTCCTCGGCTGATCTCTCCTCTGATCATTCCCCCGTGATAGTAACAGTCAGTTCAACTATCATCGAGAATACACCTAATGGCTCCATTCATAACCAACACACCAACTGGCAGCTCTTTAGAGAAGTCTTTACCCACACAACTTCAGCCCCAACCTCACTAAAAACCAATGACGAAATCGAAGCAGCCACGGAATACCTAAATGCGAGCATAATAAACGCTATCCGCGTCTCCACACCGGCAAAAACGTCCATCAGCAACCACGAATACCCCCAGTACATATTAAAAAAAATAGCAGAAAAACGTAGACTAAGAAGGATATGGCAGACCCATAGAACACCGGAGGACAAACGCAAACTAAACAACGCAACTAGAAAACTATCCAAAACCATAAAGAACTACAATAATGACCGTTTTCACAAATATCTCGCCAGCCTGTCCCCCACAGCCGACTCAAACTACTCACTATGGAAAGCCTCCAGGAAACTCACGCGCCCCCCACAAATAATACCTCCAATCCGCCGCCCGCAGGGTGGATGGGCGCGTAGCCCTATAGAAAAAGCCAACCTATTTGCCAAACACTTGACTGAAGTATTCCAACCCCATTCCTCCATAGCTGCAGCGGACGTCACCGAATACCTGCACACTCCCTTCCAAATGTCCCCTCCTATCCAACCCTTCACTTCTGCAGAGATCATAGAAGCTATCCGTCGCCTAAACCCCAAGAAAGCAGCAGGTCACGACCTAATAGGAAATAAAGCAATCAAGGAACTCCCCATAAAAGGGATTGCACTCATCGCATCAATATTTAACGCCATCCTCCGCCTTGAACACTTTCCTAAGGCGTGGAAAATCTCACTAATCACCCTCATCCCCAAACCCGGTAAACCAATATATGAAGCCAGCTCCTATCGTCCAATCAGTCTCTTACCTACCCTGTCTAAACTATTCGAGAGGCTGCTCACGAATCGTCTCCTTCCACTCCTAGAAGAATTGAAAACTCTCCCAGATCACCAATTCGGCTTCCGAAAACAACACTCAACAGTAGAGCAAATCCACCGCATAACCCACATGATCAGCCAAACCTTTGAAAAGAAAAAATACTGCTCAGCCGTATTCCTAGACATCCAACAGGCATTCGATAAAGTATGGCATGAAGGGCTACTCTACAAGCTTAAAAAAATCCTACCCCACCCATACTACTCCATCTTAAAATCCTACCTAACCAACAGACAATTCATAGTTAAATGTCTAGGCGCCACTTCCGCAACATTCCCAATAGAATCCGGCATACCGCAAGGTAGTGTCCTCGGACCCCTACTATTCTCCATCTACACTGCCGACTTACCCGTACCAAACGAGGTAACAATAGCAACATTTGCCGACGACACAGCACTATTAGCTACCCACGCAGACCCGGCAATTGCCTCATCCACTCTCCAGCGAAGTCTCGACTCCATGGAAAAGTGGTTCCAAAAATGGGGTTTTAAAATAAACGAAAAAAAATCCTCCCATGTAACCTTCACGCTCCGAAAACAAACCTGCCCCCAGGTCACCATTAACAACACAATAATCCCAAGCAAGGACTCCGTAAGATACCTGGGCATGACCCTGGACAGGAGGCTAACCTGGAAAAAACATATCTCGGAAAAAACAAAGCAACTAAAGGAAAAACTAAGAAAATTCTATTGGCTCACGGGCCGACGCTCCAAACTAAACATACAGAACAAAATAACCCTCTACAAGACCGTAATAAAACCTGTCTGGACCTACGGAATCCAACTATGGGGAACAGCAAGTAACTCCAACATTGAAATACTCCAACGCTTCCAATCGAAAACGCTAAGATCCCTATTAAATGCACCCTGGTATGTTACCAACGAAACAATCCACCGCGACCTCAAGATACCTACAGTCAAAGATGAAATACACAAGTCCAGAAGCAGATATAACACAAGAGTCAACAACCACCACAACCCACTAGTCACCCAACTACTGGACACGACGGACCAGATCCGCAGACTAAAAAGAAAATACCCTCTAGACTAAATCCTTAGTTTCTACTAGAACCAACAATATAAAACTATTATAATCCATGTCATTGTATCACGCCAAACTAAGTTACTGAAAATTCTCAACGAGAATTGATTGTAAATATTCTAATAAATAAAAAAAAAAAAAAAAGCATTGTAATACAAGCTTGCGAAAAACGAACTTGTAACTTGCAAACAGTTGTATGGGCCACCTGTACGTTATTCCTTGCTTTTCTATTTTCTTGACTTTCAAGCTTCGGAACAGTTATCTTACATTATCACGTTCTAATCTATGCCAATCTAATGCCTGAATGCATCAAGTCTGCTATGAAAGAATTTAAATAAAACAATTGTGAATTCAAATTACATAGATATAGATATATTAGATACATACATAGATATAGTTTAATACCGTTCTAATAAATGCTGATATTAATTTTTAACACGAATCATACATACGAAACATACGATACAGAAAATAGCTTTGATCTCGTCTACTGTTTTAATTACTTACACGCGTAAGCATGTAAAATGATAGCAGGCTTTTGTCGTGTTAATCTATCGTGTGAATATTCGAGTCAGCGGAATAAAAGTTTTATATAATTCGAAAATTTGTATGCCCATTTGATGTGTAAATGAACGCGTTAACGTTTATCCTAAATTTGTTAGAAAGAAAAAACGGAGGATAAAAGGTCGATTTCTCGCTGTAAATCAGAACATAACTTTATCGTAAAACTTGCACAACGTAATTTCGTATCATGAACAAATAGCTATAAATCATCAAATTCGATTCTATGATGCCTCTTGTTGAATTTATAACAAATAGGTTTATGATGGATACTATGGAGTTTAAAAGTAAAATGATATACGATTCGGGACTTACTTGGCTGTATTACTGGTTATCGTCTCGGTTGATAATTTACAACGACTTATTGTTATTTACGAGCCTTTTACTTTATTGCAGGCCGATAGGTAAAAGTGTACAACGAATGGTACTTTCTTTCGAACAAGTTTAGGATACTTAAAGACCGTAGGCGCACAATACGACAAGTATCATTTTTCATTTTCCTATGAAGACCACACACAAAGAACGTCAGTCTTTAAATTTTAACGTCAGTCTTTAAAATTTAGCACTTTAAATTCATTAAATATATACAATTAGATGCAACAAATTAGATGCTTCTCTTGTAATTTCGAAAGAAATACGGTAAAGAAATTGGAATGTTGATAAACTTAACTATTTGAACTAAAGAAAATAAGATAGCGTTCTTTGGCCGTTGCAGGAACTATAATCGCATCGAATATCCATTAAAATCACGCGTTTCGATTTCCTCGAAATTAAATAAATTACAGACGTGAAATGATTAAGTACAAATTAGTCTGCAGAAAGAACGCGCAATCTGGTAATTTTAATTGACGTCCGATCGATAGTTAATCTATATAGAGTATGCGCGTGGGTTGATGAATCGATGTTCTTGGTAAAAGCTAAACGATGCTAAAAAAACCCTTGATTCCTACCTGAAAGCTTGTCCATTTGTTGAAGGTGATACACAGCATCCATTAAACATGCTGGAAATGATCATTTTTCAGAATGGAACTCTCTCTGATTTTATTAACTTAAAAACCTACCGGAATTCCGGTTTAACTAGTTCCAGTTTTTAGTTGTTAATCGATCGTAAAACTTTTTTTGGAACGTTCACGGATACTTTTACTACGATTTTTAAATAAAATTTTGTACTATTTCAAATATCCTCTAGTCACAGATACTTAGCTGTTTTATCGTCATGTTAAAATATCGTCGTGATAAAATAATGCATCCTGATCTGCATTCGATGAAAATCAACATAATCGAAATAACAACCCGAATTGCTTATACGACCTCTTTATGAATTTTATCTTTAGAGCGTTACACTTTTCTTAAAGCTGAAACACTTCTTTCTTCCTTTCACCAAAGATAATATCGCAAACATTAATTATCGTATCAATGTAAACATAAGTTTTTAATTATAATTACAAATGTATTGCGCATTTCCATTAAATATCACCACCAAAATGCACTTAATTTACATGCAAATATGTATATGAAATTAATAATATATTGTTAACGAATATCACAACGTTTGGTCGAAATATGGTAACATTGCAGTTCGAGCACAAAGTGCAATGCACTGTTAAAGACACGATCAAAACCCGACAAACTATAATACTTTTGCAAAAGGAAAAAGTAGAAGAAACGAACCAAGCATGGTCTGTTATCGCCTAATAATAAAAATGTGATGCAAGTAAATGTGAACAGTGATAAGTGTGTGTGTGTGTGTTCAATTCAAAAATTCTAACACTAATTAGAAAAGTCTAATAAGATTTTCACATTTTCATTGAAGCACTAGCATAGCTACTGTTAAATTACGAGGCTACTTACTGTTATATAACAGGCAAAGCCAAGAGAATGAAACGCACAATGCCATTGTACCCTCGCATTACATCTTCTCATGTTTCCGAAGTCAATTTCCATAATTTGTTACGTATATATGGCCAATAATTTTTCATATTACACGATAAACACGTTACTGCTAAATATATGCAAGATAGAGATCGATATGATTCAAAGAAATCAAAAACTTCGCAGTAATGAATGTTATATTACTGGTAGATAATTACAGGTATTTATGTGTTATGTTAATATCGCAAAAAATATAAAATGTTTGGTATAATACTAGGTATTAAAGTATCAAAAACGGAATAATGTCTCAAACAATTTATATTCAAAATTGTAGCATTCAGTTAATTAGTAGCTTATCAAAGCACATATTACGCAACAGAGTTAACAGCAGAAAGATAAACAAGCATCGATGTCATGATCTTCTATTTTTATCTTTAATTTTCAAGCGTTTTCTATGATGAGACCATGAGATCTAGACAGACATGCACATCATGTTTTACAATGTCATTCCTATAAAAATAGCAGATACACGAATCAAATTATCCGGAGTTAACTTTCTAGAAAATAAATCTTCTTGATTTGCTTCAAATTCACGGGAAATAAAATTGCAGTCATTTGAGAAGATCTATTCCCAGGACATTCTACGTTTTCAAACTTATGCGCGCGTGCAATTCACGATGCTTTATATTCTTCTCTTTCAACGCCTACTCATCTTCATGCAAAAACTGGATGGAATACTAGCCTATGTAGCTCGCAATAGTATCGCATAACAAAAGATCCTGATGCAACACGACTCGTGTAGAAAATGCTTTACACTTTTGAAGCTAATCCTACGCTACGAAATACTAGTATTCGAAATACTACTATTCAACGATTTCGTGATGCGTCCAACTAAACCTGAAGTAGTACGTAAATAGTAAAATAAAGTATACATCTATAAGGTGTCCGTGTTGGACAAAGCGTACAAGTTAATATAAGAGAGATTGTATTACTCGTGTGTTGCGGTCGGAAGCAGGTATGTATAATATTTTGATTGTATGTCGTGTTCCCGCGAGAAAGTTTGATTTCCTTTCTCCCTTTCGAAGAACCGCTGAGACAAGAGAGATTTTTTCAATGATCAAATATATGTTGCATTCCCTAAACGTTATGTATTTCCATATATAGTTAAGGACATAAGTATTGGCACGCTTTATAAAATAGAATAACTTTTTTAAAATTCGACCAAACTAAACTTTTACAACTTCTTTATCTGAGCGTGTGATATAAATGTGGAAAATACGTTTTGTAGATTTATGTTGGTTATATATATGGTGAAAATTTTATGGAAATTAGTTAATGGAGAAACAAACAACAGGCATCGAGAGATAAACAAAAATGTAGATTTTGTAGACAGTCATAGAACAAAAATCGTAGAAAACTATGATTTTTTTATTTTTACCCGAAGCTCGTAGCAACGTTAACCGATTTCGATGAAAATTTCAGCATGTGTATAGCTAACATAAATGTACAAAACATATTGTTTAAATATACATTACAGGCTCAGATAAAAAAAGTTGTAAAAAGTGACCTTTGATATTTTCTACAACTTGCTACCAACTGCTATTTTTTCAAAATTTCTTCTACACGTAATCTAGTTAATTAATCCTTTTAATTTCTCAAAGAATTCGAGTTGTTTCACGATTGTCGCTTATATGTGCGTTCGGGACAAAAATCATAACTTTTAAACTAAACAATCTTCAACCTAAATCCTCTAATACCTTTTTGTAGAGAATACAGATATACATCGATTAGCATAAAGAAAAATATATAGTTTCATGAATAAAAGTTGTAACGATCTTTATTTTTTATTGAATAAAAAGCTTTTGCAAATGTTCACTAACGCAATTTATTGTTCTGTAATTATTGAGTAACTTTTGCTTCAAAACTTTTTTTATCAATTTAATGGAAATACCTAAAAATTGTTTGTGCCGATCATTTTATGTATGTAGGTTTGAGGATAAAAAGTCAAGATTATTTATTATTTGTTCAGCATTTTTTCATTTGTCCACATTTAGGATGGAAACTAATGAAAATTAGATAACGTATAAACATTTCAGAATAAGTGATCTAATGTTTACAGTAATACGAGTATCTTATCGTTTCGCAAGAGCACAATTTGAGTGCTTAAGGCCTGATCGTTGAACGCGTTAATAACAACCTTAACTATCTTTTCACTTTGGCCAAATTTGAGCAAATAAATTTGATGTCAATGGAAAACTCAATATGTCCAGAAACAGCATGCAAAAAATTACGGAGGTACTTTTTGGTGCTTTTTTAAAAAGTTTCTTTGACGTTAATAAGTATTTTATATAAACAATTAGAAGAATTTGTCATTATTACGTTAAAATTACTTACCAGCCTTAAAAGTACTATAGTATTAAAGATAATCTATGAAAATGAAATTAAGAAAACAAATATTCTGCTAATTGCACGTTTTTGAAAAGGTGTATTGATTTTTGCAGTACACTTTACAATTTTAACGACAAATTGGTATAGTCAGTAAAAGTAATAGGTAATATTATAAATTACAGTTTATTACTAGCACTATTTTACGATCGGAAAATTTTCAGACTTGAAATTTCGAATTTTTTACTTTTCTCCATTGAACGGACATATTGTGCGTTTCTTCCAATTTTAAAAATGACATTCTGTTTTAAAGAGTGTGCCAATACTTATGTTACCAACTGTATGTATACTATCAAATGTGACTTTGACTGGGAATTAATAGGATAAATATAAAAAGCTGAGTCAACGTTACGAGTATGTATAAAGTTCAACAGATAATGTCATTCGAAATTAAAATACATCGATTAACAAACAGACAACATAATTTGTCTTCGGGAATAAAACGCAATAAGCTATAATTTCAAGAGTTACAGATTTATAGAATTGTTTTTATAGAATGCTGAGAAACGCTGCACCATGGTTATTAAGCACACTGTTAATTTTACTCAGGTAATCTCCTCGTTAGAATAGCTTCAACAGTTGCTGTTTACGTTTTAACGTTTCGTCACTTATCTTTATACGCTAACAGCATTAATTGGAATGTTAGTTATATATATGTTATAATGTTAGTTATACCGTGGATACACCATTGTTTGCAGGAAGGAATAAAGAGATTGTCTAGTGGTAGTCTGACAGGAAGGGTTTCACTTCCTCGAGAACCAATTTCCTGTAACTGTAACATTCGATGCAGTAATGAATCCTTGTTGAATATTTGAATAAAAATCTTTATTCGTATGTACGTATATTCGTATAGTTTTATTAATACATTTTGTTAGAAGATACTTTACATATTTTTTATTATTTCTAGGATAAATGTAATAATATAATTGAAGCTCGAACTCTTTAGTGTTATTAAAGACTGAAGAGCCAGAAACCATACAAAACCGACTATCACTGATCTGACCTTGTAAGATAACCTTCCAAAAATAATAGCACCAGAGACTACTTATAATTCAAATTGAAGTACGAACGATAAGTAGAAATTGATATCGGAGCACAAACTGCTAGATAGGTGGACAATTTCAATGCAGAAATTGAAATAACACAATATATAGTTCTATACGAGTTAAAAAGATCTTGGAAGATTTTTCCCCGTTATCAAATAAGGTTGCTCCATTATTATTTTTGTATAATTTTCTTATCAATGAATTATGCGTATTATTTTTCTGATTAACAGAACCAAAGAATTCAAAGGGCAAAGAATCTAGATTACACGAAGCTACCAGAAAGTTCATTCTAACGGCATTTGCAATAATAGGCTACAGATATGCTAATCCATGTTTTTATGAATACAAAGAAGAAAGCGAAACAGTTTGCAACATACTTTACCAAATCGGACGACATCATTTGGAAATTCAAAACATCTTAATACGAGAGCAAACTTTAAAAATCGATAAAATTAAACTTATAAATGCTTATAATAATCATTTCATAGATATCAATAGGAATCAATTTTATCTAACGATAATATAATATTACATTATATTAATCTGTTTGAATATAATTTCCTAGTTATTTCCATTGCTTGTGGACAACAATTCGAAGTTGGTTCAGCAGCAAGCGCTAAAGATAGAATGTGTGCATTATTTCTGCCTCACATACTTTCATTTTTGCAATATAGGAGTTGTTTGAAGGTATGTTAAGAGCCCGAAGCAAAGATCATAAATATGCACAGCCACTTCCTTCGAATGCCAGGTGACGTTAGGTATGTCAGATCTTAAAAAGGAAAGAGCAAAACACGACCGGTAATGGTAGAATTTATTTGCATAAACTACTTAGCCCATTTATTTACTTCATTTGATCGCCATATTTGACATACTATATCATGCTATATTAAAAAGGTAGAAAATGCAGAAGAAAATGCTGAATTTAAGCGATAGTCAATCAACTAAATACCTAGAAATCGGCAATCCGTTTTTTTAACGAATCTGTTTTTCATTAAAGTTTTATCCCGATAATACTTTTATTTTAACTTTTACTATTTTTGTTAACACTGTGTGAAAATATTTCCTAAAAATATAATTAGTATCGTAGATTAAACTTAAAAATGTTGCGCAGTACTGTATGATAAATATCTTAAAACGTTCTGCGTCGTAATATCGGATAATTCCTTCGTGAATATTAAAATACGAAAATGCACAGAGATGCATTATTGATTAAGTGCTGGGTCAAGTGGCGTTCACATCGCTGAAAGACGATCCTTCTAGAACTGAGAAAATCGACTAGCGAAGAGAAGGGTCGAAAGAGGATTGTATAGGAAGATGCAAATTGTCGTTTTTTAAAACACGCCATTGTTACTCAATATTCGTGTCAAGAGCAAATTTTTAAATGTTCGAGTTTGCTTTGAAAGGTTATCGTATCCGGTAGAAATAATTGCGGCATTAATTACAACAAGCTACGATAACATCAAAAAGCTTTCTCGTTCTAATTACAAGCTTCATTAGGAATAATACGTACTTGCTCTATATAATTTCTATGGTAATTTAATCGTTACAACGTGTAACACAGACGTTAGAATTATTCGAATTTCACATCGTATTGTCGGAGTTTCGTATGAAAATATTACGTGCAAAATACAACGTGATGTTTTTAACTGCTTCGAGAAGATATAAAAAGCTAGCAAACGTGGTCACAAGATAAAATATTCTTTGATTGCAGCACACATATATCAAATACAATTCGCAGGCCGTCGACTTTATCGGTAGACAATTCCGTGATAAACGAAAAGAAATATACGGAGAAATGGAAAATAACACTGTTTTTTCTAGACTTAGGTAGTCGTGAACATTCTGTTTAAAATTTTTCCATTATTTAAACATTTCTCGGTTTTGTTTCATAAAATAAATTTCGTTAATATTCTTGATAAGAATGATAATATAAATTCTCTTTATAGAAATTATTGGAAACTTGATAGGAATTGTTGTACTTAATAATTTGTTAAAGGTTACACTTCGAGTAAGAAAATAGACAAATTTGTTACGTTCCGTAACCTCGGGATCCCGTCTTCGTTTACCAGCTGTATAAATATAATTAGTCACACCGCAATAATCCTAAGGAACCATTGTAAAGTTAAGCATTTTTACTTTACTCTTAACACCCTTAATTGCTACAATACATTTTTCAAGTCGAGAAGTTCCTTATAGTTATTCGTTAATCCGTTAAAAAATGGGAAAAGCAGGTTTTTTCCCATGTTCAACGGTCATTTCCACCCACAAGCGACCGTTGATGGGGCAACCAGTACCCATCACTAGTTCCCTATAAATACCGCCTTCACAGAACATAACTTCACTTGCTATCATTCCGTCAAACAGAATACATCTCAATTTGTTAATTACTCTTCACCTTATATTCTTCGAGGAAAAGTTAGTGTTATAATTATTCAACCACCCCCATTATGTTAATCGAAATAGGGGATCGACTGATTCATGGCGTCGATCATCGTATGGCGCACGACTCTCGTTGGCGCACTCTACCGCGACCGCATTTTTTCGCGAAAACGGTCGAACAAAATTAAAATAAATAATATAATTACATAGAATGAAAAAGAACATTCATGAAGCTTCTCTATCGGCACCGTGTAGTGCGCAGGCTTCTGACCTGCCCTAATCAAAATATCTATTCTACTAGCTCATAGATACAAAAAAAAAACAAAAAATCTGAACGACTCCCATTCACAAGAATATTACAAGACCAATTCTTTGATATCTATCGTGCATTTTTACAGTAGTAGCGTACCTATTTCTTATTAAAAGTACAGTATTATCATTCACAAACGAACCCATTGCGCAAGTCCGTGTTGTGCCACCGCACACTGAGCAAAGGTTGAAGAGTTAATAATAAATAAGCGACAATCTTTTTATGAACCACGCGTTGATAAAACGTGGTTGATAAAAAGGTACGCGTTTATTTGTTGAAAATGTATACTATTGAATTTTACAATTACTCTTCACATTTTTTGAATTAGAAAATATATAAATTGTTGCTGAGATATGCAAAATATTTGGAGGATCGCTGTATTAAATTTAAAAGGAGCGCAATGTGCAACACTTAAGGCTCCGATGCAGCTGCGGTAACTATTAGATTCACGAGCCGTGTCGATGAGTCATCGTTTCGGAGTGTGGAAGTCGTCTGTCAGGTACAAGCAAGGAACAATACCGATCGGTTGTCTTGGAGAATCAAGTAACTTTCCGTGTGTTACCATTAAGCAAAACCGCAAACAAAAAGACACGTAGATATTGCATAGATATGTCGGGTATATATAGATAGGGAGCACCTCTTGGTGCGGAATCGATCGCGTCTCGACGTCAGCCACGCAAACTTGTCCTTCCGAATCCGAGGACCTCGGTTGCAGCTGCATCGACCTTGAGCGTGAACCTGAAATTAATGTAGCGAAACAAAGGTTGCACAAGGTTGACATTTACCCTGAAGCATATTGTGATCGGCCTCTTCGTCCGTGAGGCAGCGGACGTTGCCGATGGAAGAAGACAGCAGACTCATGATTCCTCGTTACAGACGTTGTCCTCGAGTTTCACGGAGCGATTCGCAGTAACGAGCCGAAGTCGATCGGCGCCGGAATCACGGAAAAGCCGCCTGGTCCGTGCGCGTACGTGATTGGTCGAGCGTTGGCCGAAGCTCGTGTCCGAACCAATCGTTACAAAGTATCGGCTGGCCCGGTACACCGAGCGAGCCTCTACGAACGCACCTGTCGGCCGAGCATCCGGCCAACTCGAGAACGCTTCACCGCCGATCACTTTCACTGAATGTGGAAAAAGGACGGTCGCGATATCGTTTGAGAACCACCTGCCAAGCTTACTACCAGTGGTGGCTTTCCGATCCTCGATACGTTTTCGTCGATCCGAGGAGGAGTCCCGTTTCCTAGCGGTAACTCTATGGACCAGGCGGCCGTACGATTTACACTCCGATCGCCGTCGCAGCGTTTCTCGATCGCATCCCGTTGCCGTCGATCGTCGTCGCGATCTCTAAAATCATCCGAGCGAACTACGCGCACTACGACGAATCGAAGGTATACGACACGTCTGCTGTCACAAGCACCGTCGTTATTGGCTGCCTCGTACTAGCGGACAAGACGGAACACGAATATATTCTACTGCCCGGCACCGCCGCTACGTCGCGAAAGACGACGACGCATGACGCGTGCAGAGACACCGAGCACCACACACAACCGCGATCAATAAGCGTTGCCACGGCGTCTGCGCCGACAATGCGATGCCACGCCGGACGAGAGGAGAGAGACAGGGATTACGCGAATGTATCAGTGTGTCGGTGTGCCCGCGCTATCGACGCGACGAGTATCGACGATTTAGAGTACTCCCCGCTTGGAACCAACGGGCTCTCCTACTCTCCAGACTGACTCTACGTTAATCGGTTCTTTGACTTTTAACGTTATGCGTTTCTGCATCAACCGAGAAATAAATAAAGTATATTTCTTCTTTCTAAAGTATATTTTTGTCCGCTTTAACGTTTCGGATAATTAAACATTTCCGACTGACACTTTCAATCAAAAATCATTTATTCAAATAAATTATTATATAGTTAATTAACGCCAAACTCAAATTAATTGAGCTTAAGTTGCCGGTAAATTGATTACAAAGAGTCTCTTGGTACATTTTTATATGTAAATCATTTAAGTTCTCCCTTCCAGATAATAGAAGAAAGTCATTGACTATACAGGGTCCGGCCAAATAATATGTAAAAGCGGGGACAGCGTGATTGCTTGTGTGAGAATAAAGAAAAAAAGTGAATACAATTTTTCTGTTTAAGGCTTCATTTTCAAGAAGAAAAATTTGAAGATTTATTATACGCATGTACTAGGCCGATTTCTAACTAAATATGTTTAGATTTTATCGAGAACAAAGCATTTCCACGCGTAGAATAACTTTTTGCCGATTTAGTCCTGTCTGGTGCGGAGTTAGTCATGTTCGAGTATACTTATGATAAATTTACAAATTCGATTTTCTTGTAAACTAAGTTGAAAATGAAAAAATTGTATTCTATATTTATTTCTAATTTTATCGTAAGAAATCATGTCGTATCTCATTTTACATATTATTCGGCTGGATCCTGTATATGTATAGTTCGGCAAAGTGTTTAAAATCAAAATTTCGAAAGATAAATGTACAGAAACTTATCTTTAAGGAAATTATTCATAAATACATGATATGTTATATAGAAAGTAAGATAAAAGATAGTTAGATACTATTACCGATGTATTTTGTACTTTTATATTGTTTTATGCTTATCACAAATGGGAGACGTGTATTTTTCGATGCGAAGAAATAACGTATTCGATTTAGTCTCTTTAACTTATTTAACGCTATTTGAATTGACGTTGCTTTCGCGCCCAAAGTAGCTAGTGTTCGAACAACTTTCGTTAAGGTGAGTTTGATCGAATTGCCTCTCACCGCAACGTAGAAATATGTAGGACGAATTTAATCGCTTGATTTCCACTAGATTCTGAAAAATTTGTTAACTCTATACAGTAGAATGTTCAGTATCCGAAAAAGTAGAGACAAGTTATTAAAAAAAACGTAATAAGTATAATTTTAAGAAAAATTGTCATTTTAACATTAAACAATTCTAAAATTATTTCTAGTCACCAAAATATTAATAAATATTGCCTGGCTCGTTAATTGTCAGCGATAATAAAAGTTTTTCAAATATTATCTACCAAGCATGAATTTATAATTCTTAATTACTCACTGCTGGTTCATTAAAATCTTTGCTGTCATAAATATCGTGAAAAAGGTATAGCTTCTTTGTTCTTTACAAGTGGCAAACGATTACAGAAGTATAAGTACATTAGTTATTTAGTGCCTATAAAGAGTAAATAGTGTGAACTATGTTGTAACTGCGTTATAGGGAGCTGATTGTAAGTAGAATAAGTCTGCAGAGATCGATGGGCCAATGAACCGATATTCTACGGTTCCTTAGCGCGTGATTCGTAAGGGTAAGTAAGTACGTCTAGTAACGAAACGTGTGCGAATATCGTGGAATACAACGTAACCATATAAAGTAATCAATGTACCATCAACAGCGTTAAATATCTCGTATTAAATAACCAATACGTTAGACCAAAGATAATATTTCATTACGCAAACACTTAAATGTCTGGCGCAGGTGTACAATATTACGTTTATTAGTTACAAATACTTCTATATTATGCATATGCGTATATCGGTGTATACTTACAGCTGAAAGTATTCCTCCGTTGGCCGTTCTTGTTCGAAATGCTAATAACATAACGAGAAATCGAAAGCGATTTGATATTCTTTATGTAACTAGATTGTAAATATTTATGCATTTATGTGAAATTTAAAGATTCAGTGGAAGGTGTCACGAAAATCGTCCGATCGTCTATAAAAACTTTAGTTTAATATTACGCAGACTTTACACGATGATTTAGATTAAAAATTGAGACAAAGCGTTGCATATTAACCATAATATGATGTAAAACGGTACTAAGGGGAACGGTAATACTATGAATATTAGATGGATATGCAAAATTCTTTAATTTAAAATTCGAAAGTAAATGGCGAAAGAACGGATAAATACACAGTAACCGTTCCTAAGTAACAATATCGCTGTTCTTTGGAATTGGATTTGTTTTCATTCAGCACATGAATGTTCCATGCCAATGCAGTGGTCAATAGGATTGCAGAAAATCAACGTGAAAGTAGGTGACACATGCGATCATACGAATTATCATACGTAATTTCCTTGCTCGTATACGTGATTATATCCTTCGCGTATAATGTATAATCATACTAACTTTGAAATGGAGCGAAAGTACGCGATGTCGAATACTTCAGTCGTGTCGTCCGTAACTTCACACTCACGAAGCTTTGTGAACATTTATCACAGGAAATTCTTACGAATGTAACACAGTTATAATACGGTTGAAATGTAGAAATAGAAATAACAATGTTTTCTATATTATTACACATATACAAGACATTTGTACAAAATTTCTATTAATATCCAAAATTCAAACATTTTCGTAAGCCACCGTACATTACAATTTACGAATAAAATTAGCATGTTTTCGTTCATTTATGAAACATAACATTTTACAATGATCGTTCAATAAAACTTCCGTACACGTAATTCAACACTGTACGAAGAAATTTCCGAAGACTTTCCTAAAAGACTTCGTCTGAATTAATAGCCTTGGCAGAACTTGTTTTCTTAGTCCATAAACGTAATGATTTGCCGAATGAAAAATATCGACCGATTTTATTCAGATTAACTATGGAATAACAGCATATATGGTGTATATAAGGTATCCCAAAAGAATTGAAGGTACGTCATATAAACTTTATGTTTCGTTTATACGCCGCCAATTATGAAACACGATCAAAAATAAATAAACCACAACTGTATATGCTATAACTGACGAGCCGGATAATTAATGTCATACATTAATGTAGATCGTGCAGCATTGATGTACCTTTTTTAGTTTCCCCCAAGTTTTACCAAATACACAAACTATATTTTATTACCGAATCAAAATGCACGTTTTCCAACAGTGAATTTCTAGAAACTAGGTTATTAATAGTAAGCATCGCGTCATTAGTAAAAGAAAATCAATTTCTTTGAGCTACTTTCCTATATACCTGCATTTCCGATGTTATAGGCAATTATATCTATGCAAATTATATTTATATTTGGTATAGGAAACTGTTTAACGACAGTTGAATGTACCTTATAAACGTAGACTTCATATTATTTAAAATTCGTTTCGTGAATAAATCCTGATAAGCTTTAATGATACGACATCATCACGATATTCGCTACTACGACTAGTTTCGTTAATTTTTTTCGTTCTTTCATTACATTCGAAAAATTAAGTTCAATGGAAAAATGTAATGTACGTCTTCTTATTACTTAAGGGATTAGAAACTTCGAAGTTTTCTCTCATTGAATAGGGACGAGCGAATGTAACACATCTTTCTTCTTTCTCTTCGTCTCAAACTTGTTTAATATATCGTTAGATATTAGCTTTAAATATAACATTATAAATATAAATACATAGGTGTATATACATATGTTAGACGTAGTATTCGATGAAAATCTGCTAAAATACTTTTATAATTTTAAGACATGAGAAAGTTAAAAAAGTGATTGAGTAGATGCTCAAGCATGAAAGGTCAGCTTGAAATGAGTTTGTGCGACCTTAAAGGTAAAAGTTTAATAAGTATCAGATGATAGATTGAATCAGTTACAGCGTGAAATCGAGGCAATTGCTGCTCATAGAAACGGAAGAAGCAATCTGTTTTGCAACTCTCCCCAGCTGTATCGATCATTTTTCTGCCACGGTGCATAATGAAATCAGTGCAACCAAAGAAATACTTTTAAATGTTATCGGATAAGAAACGAATTACGTATAGTAATTTAGATTGTATCGAAATTAACGCTTTCGCATTATATATCGCATTAACGCTTCTTTAAATACCTAAGAGTTTTTAACGAAAATATGCATGACCTTTTTTATCTGTCTCTTTTTGAATAATAATTTATTTTAATTAATACAATTGACAGATAATAAATGAACACTTTCATAAAATATTTACATAATTACGTAATTTTCATAAAAATAAGAAATTGGGAATTTTTCACTCACTTAAAGTTAGTATTAAAACCATGGAATTTTTAACAAATTCTTGGAATGGATATTCATCATGACGAGCTATCGAATGTTAGAACGTGAAGAGAACTTCCAGAAACACTGTGAGATGTAAGTGAAAAGTGCAAGTTGTATTACCGTCATTAACCCTGCGGTGAGAAACTGAAGATAGATACATATATTTTCAGAATGTGTAATTAAAATTGATTTGTAATTTCACTTGCTTATACACGTTATATTCATTCACATAATCTTAAATATCAAATTAAACGATGTAACTTGCATTTTCAATAATGTAACATAATAGAAATGAAATATTAGCCTGCAGATGTTAATACGTTTATGGAAAATTTAAACGCGCAATGATATGTAGAATACACATAAAATGCAATAACATATCTACAAGATAATCAAAGTAAAACATCCCCTGTAAACATGGATAACAACCCTGTAAACAGGATAAACCATAAAATGCAAATAATCGCGGTTCGTAAAAAAGCGGAGAAGAAATACGAAATAACACGTTCACATTCGGGACATAGTTCTTGAGAAAATCGCGTTTGAAACCTTGTTGCTTTTCCAAAAATTATGAAACTCGGACTTGGTGATTCCAATTGTGTCGCTAATAATCCATTACAGTAGTTGATGCAACTGTAAACGGTCAATTAAAAGAGAAAAAAACGTGGTATATCTTTCGATCACTCGTTACGACCTACTAGTAGCTACTTGTCGACTTTGCGTGCCACTAGTTCACCAAATAGAAAAAGAAAATACTCGAAGCTCACGACCACTAATTTCTTTTCCAATTAACGACAGCCTCAAGGGTATCACGAACGACCACGTCGTATACATTGGTCACTGGTTTAGTACTTGAATCGGTCGTATGGACCGTATCGATCCAAGAATCAAGACTCAAAGGAGAGAGCGACTCTCGGTACTAAGTGCGTAATTGAATAAATATATCTCACGCTACGTCGATCAAACTGCGAGTCGGTGGCAATAAAATGCATCGATGTAAGTCACACGTGTACGCCTAGAGGCGATCGGACTAAATGCTCCAAATCTATTGAATGTAAAAAGAATTACGAAAATGCTAGATATTTTCTCCAATCTCGGTAAATACGTGACACACATAATTGAAAAAAGAATAACTCGATACAAAATAAGCCATAAGTTCTTAACACAATCAAAGTTACTTTATCGAACGACAGATCGTATAAATTATATTATATTTCTCTGAGGAAAGCTTAGATTTCCACCTCCACCTGCCACAGATGGTTGTTTAGACGTTCTACTTTTCCACAAAACACATATGCCCGCACCATAAATCTACTGTAACCATAATGCAAGTTCTTTATCATAGTGCAGGCTTATAAATGGCAACTTCTACAATTTCTAATTGGCAGTAATTCCTAAAAGACTAGATCGCGATCGAGTTTCGTCGATGCATCCATCATTGATGTCGCGGCAATAGTAACGTGAGAGTGTTACGTTGCAGTTTGATCAAAATGTGCATTCGATTGGTACTTTCCAACGAACCTGTGTATCGCCTTTTACAACTTGTATCGGTGATCGGAAGAACATTGTTTCATTGAAACCGATCCTTTGAATGCTTTCGAAAGCATTGTTCTACTTAGAAAGGTTGTTCAAGGTACGAATGAGATCTTGTGTGACAAAAGCAAGGTAATCAATTCTCGGAGAAAGGACAATTCTATTCCGGAGTATGTCATAAACTATTCATGAGAACACGTATGTGTACATGTCGCTTTTATAAAAGAATAATGTTCAATAATGGAAACTTCAAAACGACGAAAATATCGATTAATGTATTTTTTATTAGGTTGATGAGAAAGTAACATTCTCTGATCGTACTGAGAAAATCAATTCCAAACGAATGCTATATCGTCGTTTACGATAAAGTCATTTTACAAGGATAATGTTCCGTGTTTACGAAATATTCTACATTTCCATAAATGGCAGATGGTTCGAGTGTCAAATAGACAGATCTAGAAAGAGTGTCCATAATTCGTGGATAGAGACTACTAAAGGTTGATAAGGTATTCTCCTTGTGATCATGGCGCGAAAGTTTATGCAGTAACGGTATTTACTAGAGTGCGATCGAGATAACCCGAGGTATTACGAATTACTGGACGATTAAATGTGCGTACTATAGCTAACTAAAAAAAGGAATGTCTCGCGTTGTCTGTACCTCGAAATTTATATAACTGGCGGGGCAGTCGCGATTTTTACCTCTTACAGAGTTCTGATCGATAATAATTGATAGTTCGACTTAAACCTAACCTAACCCCAATTTAATAAAACAGAGTACTATGGCGGCACTCGACAGCAACTACCACCGGACGACGGCAACGCAGTGGTTAGCGCCTTTGTTTACGAACGTTCCCGGGTTCAAATCCCGGCGCCCGCAGTCTCCGATTTTTCTTCCACGATACAAAAATGAGAAGAAAAGCAGCAGTACCTCAGCAGCGACATCTACACCAAAGCAACACTATCACCTCACTCACGTACTCACTACAACAATACCACCTCAAATTGGTGACCCCGTCGTGATCTAAAGCAAAAAAGGTGTGACCGTGATAATGCTACTGAGACTCTAACCGCCGCGAATTAAAACGTTTGTGCGATGGCAAGTACTAACGAGACCACGAATAGCAGATGCACAACCAACCAAAAATCGTCAGCATGCCCTCACTGCAGCCCCTGAACATCATGGTTCATCTTATTGGAAATGCAATTTGAGACCGCGGATATCACGGACGACAAAGTAAAATTTGTGACCCCCGTCAAATGCCTCGATAATCGGTACCATAAACGCGGGAAACAGTTGAAATTCTGTAAAACGAGCCGGGGATGCGAGATCTTACCGCCTATGATTTATAAAAAACAAAAAAAAAATACGAATAAAAGAGAAATTGAAAAAAGATCGAAAGTGTAATCCAATACTCTAGGAATTGGAACAGTTTCAAATATTTTTGAAATCCTTATTACTAAATACATAGTTCTTTTCCCTTCTTTTATATGACACAAAAATTGTCTGTAGTAGAAATTGTTATTACGTTAAAAATCGTATATACAGTTAGACACAATTACATAAAATAAATTATTACATTTTATTCGAAATGCTTTTTATATGGAGAAGTCGCGAATTATTTGATTATTACGAGAAAGGATCACGACTCAAAAAAAAGGTTAGGAAACACTGATCCTAATTCTGACAAATCTTTATAAAACATTTACAGCTAATATATTAATCGGTGTCGTTGACTGATAGTTTAATTCATTTCCTCTCTCTATCTCTTCCACCAAGTGTACAGCTTTAGCAGTTCACTTCACTATCGCGATATTCAGATTACTATCGGATAGACTGATGAATTCCTTCGCGTCAAATACTTGTCAAAGAGATCGATCGCGAGATATCGATTGTGGTGATGGTGATCGCCGTTGCGGTATCGTCTATGCGAGTCGATAATTATGGAACACTAACCGCATAATTGGTTTCGTTCAATTCTACAGTCAAACGTCTACGACTACGAAAAATTCTGTGATCGTGATAACAATTAGTCAAAATTTTTCGAATCGATGAAAAAGAAAAAAAGACAAGATTTCATCGAGGATGGAAAGTAACTGATTTTTGTTTAAGAATAACATAGGTGAAACACGATTTAAAAAGAGAAATTTATTCCGTGAAAGAGAGAAGCAAAGAAAAGGTCAATCTCGCGTTATCTAACGATGGATTGCTTGCTATGTCGATGAATGCATACTAGCCATCTCTGTAAATTCATATCCATTTATTTTAACTCGGTTCTAAAAATTGTAAATGATTGAGGATAAATATATTTTTCTTCGTTGACCATAATAAGATAATTATAAAACGTCTCTTTGTCATTTTATTATACTGTCAAAGCGTTAACCTCTAAAGAATTCAACTAGATTTTCTATACACTCTGTATAAGACGCAAGAGAAACTTACTGACACGAAAAGACGATCGATGCAGTCACGTTAAACAAGAAAAGCTGTCTCGAGTGGGAAACAAAACTTCTTAAGATAAAGGCCCGTTAGAGATCAAGAATGCATGCGTATTCTTCAACGGCTGCAAATGTAGTGGCATGTAGACCAATTTTCATTCATCGACCGATTACATGTCGTCGGAGAACGCGCGACAGTCGATAAGGACTACGTGCGTACGCTTGTACGGCGCTCATATATGAAATTTTCCACGTTACGTGACCGAGCAACGAAGCACGTTCGTTCATTTTTCCCGCATAGTTTTTATCATACAGAAACGTTTCACGGATTGCTGCCTGATAAATGCAGCCTCAGAATCAGAATCCAGGAGGATACGTCGATCTTGGAATAAGATTGAACGAAATTAGTGAAACTATTATATATATATACATACCCTGACTTTTCACGGAAATTGGATTCTCACTATTCTGGAATCTACAACCTCTGCACGATCTCTACTCGGCCGCTTATCTTTCAACAATCTTTAAACTGATTAAAAGTTAGATTTTACTTAAATATGGAAATTAATAGAACACTTTCCTGCGGAGAGAGATAGTAAATGATCATTTGAACGACTACCTTGTATTTTAAAGAAAATTCGAACAAAATGTAAACAAGTAAAATTGTTTTACTCTGATCTAGAAGAAAAAGGGAAGTAATATAAAATTGTTATCCCTTCACATAGGCGTCGTTAGAAAAACGAGTTAAACAAGTATCGTTTAGTTGTAAGTAGACTTTCACCCGCATGAAAATTGTCTTGACAGGATGATTTTGTTAATCGAAAACTTGTAGGGAGGAAAAGAGGCTGCTCCTTTCCACGAGAGGTGGTATCTCATCGCTTTCTCGTATAATGTTACATCGAATTGCGAATTGTTGATGCGAGAAAGTATTCGCATAACAAACACATCTTAGCAGATTACGTAATTACGCGTTAGACAACAACTTAAAACACAAAATATCTTTGCATATTGAACATAATTCAAATTTCATTACCTCATCGAAATTAAATACCGTTACATCATGCTACAATTTGAAAGGTTAATATCATTTCCAATAAACAATGAAGAATTTCGCACCTCTTCAAAAAATAAATATTCTCTATATTTACCTGCTTCGCTGAATTCCTTTTGATGCTCATATCCATGCACTATAAAACGCAACATAAAAAGATATAAACCTTACTTCCTATTAATTAAAAATCTAAAGATCTTTCTCCATGGTAGCTATGTATCCGCTAATTAGATGAAGTATTTAAATCAGATTATCCGTCTGCAAAAGTATCTACTGATAATTGAAGAATTTCACGCGAGCGATCCTTAAGATACCATTCCATTATTGCTGTATACTTTCGCACATACTAATTGGATAAAAAATTTATCGACATTAACGATTCAAATATAAATCTGAATTTCTAATTAATCTACATATTCCTACAAAATTATTTTTATTCGAAATTACGTACGTTTTAGTTTCATAAATACACAAGATCAAAAAAGCGAATAATACAATATAAAACAAAAATGTCTCAAATAAATCTCACTTTACTTGCATAGAACGAATTTCAGTTTACTCGACTTCACGTACTATTTTTTAAATGAAAAGTTATCACAATTTCATTGATAATGATCGAGAAATGTAATACAAGATTGTGCAACTACGTTACCGCCACTTAACCAGTTAATTGGAGATTATAATTGATATAAAAAAATCTAACCGCGAATGCTGATAGATATGTATTTTATGACTTAATCTATATTAATACCCCCACAGGATTACGTAAATTATACAGAGAAATCGTATAAGTATTCCAATACGAGAATTAGTGTTATATTAATAAGGGAATGTTTTCTTTATAAATATGAATGTATTTATACATATTACATATTTAATTTAGTAAGTAATCAAACGATTAATAATATGAATTAAAATATCCAATAAATATATTGAAATGATATTACGATTTTGTATTGTTATGTACGTATATTTTCTTATATCTTATTTCTCGTCGTCCGATGGTGACACGGTAGCACGATACATATACAAATATATAAATATAATAATGTACAAGGTGTGTCACGTGATCTGTTACAAGAGAATGTTACCTAAGTGAAATGAAGTATTGAAAAATAATTGATTTGAACGTGTTGAAAGTTTCAACAAACAATCTTTCATCACATCATTTCATTTAGAGGGCCTTTACCTGTTGCAATTTACATGACTTATTTTGTATACCAAATATACCGAAATAATAACATAAAAGTGTTTTGCGTTCCATCCATTTTTTACACTATAACATCCAAATTTTTTTTTGTAACAGTTTCAACGAAATTTGTCGTCAACCGATATGCTTTTATATTAGAATAATTTTAATATTTCGGAATTAGTCGTAAACAAAATATAACAAAAAGTAAATATGAAAAATTTTATAAAAATTTATCAAAAAAATTTTTAGATTTATTTTATATTAATCTTTTTAATATTCTGTATCCATAATTCTTGGAAATTAGCAATCACGGTGGATATAAAAAGAAAGTAAAGACTCACCAGAGCGTGTCCAACAGTCAGTACAATCCTGACATAACGTATACCAATCATTCTGTAAATCTTTAAAACTCGCCATGGTCATCAGGACTTATTCTTTCGCCACCGGATTCTCTGACAGGACCACAGCGAAAAAACCAGAATTTCCACCTTGTCACAACAATTTTCTTATGATTTCCGTATCACAATAAATGCACAATCACATTTCCCGCGTAATATCAAGTAGAACACACGACGAACGTGGAACTTCGCATAATATACGCATCCTTCAAAGGAGATGAGGAACGAAGTAAGAACACACACGAGTACTCAAAGCATTCGACGATTAGCTTACGACACCCAGTTCTGGTTTGCCGTTCGTTCCACCCGGTGTTCTTCTTATCTTCCTCTACCTTTTACCGCCACGACCACGCTTCTCGCTCTTCCACGCACCTCATATATGTATGTCCATCCTTCTTTCTCTAAGCGTTTATGCTAGCATACCTTTTCACTCTAGTCTTTCGCACCGTTTATTTTTACGATCAGTTCACCACCAGGTCATCTGTCATCTATCATATTTGTAAGTTGTCTGCGTATATCATATACACGTAAACTTAGGGCGACATATATCTCTTCTTAGTTACGCTCTTGTTGAGCAACATATCCCGCTCTTTCTATCAAGGATATTAGATTCCTGCTTAACGTGTACAATAGCAACAATTTTAAATATTAATTTGAAATAAAATGTTTCTAATTTAATACTTCCTAATAAATTTATTATTAATACTAGAAGTACAAAAACACAAAGAAACAAAAATTTATTACATGTTCTTTTAAACTTTCCTCATCATATGGAAAGAATGCTGTGCGGAAAAATTAATATTTACGCAACGTTACAGTTACTATTACTTTGTCATTATTTAAATGATACAAGATACAGTTATGTATAAATACAGCACATCTGGTGTTTACAAAACACAATTATGTATATATATATATAACAAATGTAGTTAACATGTTAAATGCCATGGGGTCACCGATAACCGACGCACCAAGATTAGTAGAAATACATAATTTGAACAAATGTCAATAGTTATAAATTTTGTACTATTACTATCGTTACTACAATGGTGTGATGAAATTAATGTAGTATAAAACATATAAAAATAATTTTATTTATATATAAAATATAGATGTATTATGTGTGTCTCTCACCAGTGGCTGTCGAACATGGTAAAAACCCGCTTTTTCCGTATTTTACCTTAATGAACAATAACTCTAAGGAACGTTTCGACTTGAAAAATGTTTGATGACAATTAAGGAACTTGACAGTAAAGTAAAAAATGCTAAATCTTGTGACAGTTCTTTAAGATTATTGCGGGTCCGAATATGTATAACCGAGGGATGGATTATGGTTTATGATAGGTCCTGGGACATAACACAGAACAATTATTTAACAAAGCGAAAAAACAATATGAGATAATAGATAATCGCAAAAAATAAGTGAATTCGTGAAATTGCACTACAGCGCCGTGGGGGTCACCAGTGACATCAATGAAATAAATTCATTAATGATGATTATACACTGTAACATATCTTTTGTAGGTAATATTTCAACTTATATTTTCGCATAATAAAAAATTCATCGTATTGCAAACCTTGTAAAACTGGCGTGGCATTCAACATGTTAAAATTTACTGAACTAATGATACATTACACTGTATACTATGTACAATCTCCTTATGTCTTTTTCACTTTTAAAAATCCAGCTATATTCGAAAAATATTTAGCATTGGCTTCGTTTACTTTCTTTTCTGCGGCTTGCGGATTTACAATTTCCAAACCCTGTAATCACAAATATACATTCAATTTAATAATGAAAATTATATTAACTACGAAATTTAACATATATATATATATATATATAAAAGTTAATACATTATACAATATATATTATATTGTACATATACATTATACAATATATATATTAAATTTCCCTAATTATATATATATATATATATATACAATAAATTGTTTACCTGTAATGGAGTAAATGCAACACTAGATGCTGTTCCGGAAACTTGTTTTTTAACTGTTGTACTGCCACCCCATTGTTGTTGTTTTTGTAAATTTTTCTGGAGCGTTTTTGATATCCGTACTTTTGTTTTTTCATCGATTTGTGGTAGTCGAATACGACCAGTCCCTGCTTTGCCAATTGTTCCACGCGAATAACCAAGATCTTCTTGATAAGCATCATTCTCGATCTATGAAACCATTAAAATTCCATTAGTATGAATATTATAAAAAACGATTGAAAAAGAAAGAAAGAAGCTTACATCTGCGAAATTCATTCTATTTGCGTGTTTCCTAAATTCAGTGATAGCATAACGTTCCTTCATTTTTCTAACACGTTTACCACCACGTTTCTTTCGTCCTGGATCAATGGGTTTTGGTAAAGGTTTCACAAATTTAACAGGAGGTGGTTCTTGAAGCTTATCGAGCTTTTTCTCAATTTCTTCACGGAACATTTGACCAATATGACCATCTGTACTTTCATGACACGCATCAACTCGGGCAGCTAACATACTCTTTGCTGCCACAAGCCTAGCTGCTTTTCTTCGTAAATCCTAAAAAGATAAATTAGCAACAATAAAAAATATTTGAAAGATACATTTAACACGTATGGTATTGCATATTAACTTACTGGTGGTGTTTCTTGTACAATATCAGAATAATATATAAATCCAGTGTGAGGTAAAGTTGTTACTTGAGAAAATCCAGATAATGTGGTTTTTTGAGATCCCAAAACTAAAACATTGCATGCTGGCATTTTGGAAAGTTTTGTCAGTCCACCAGCAACACCTAACAACAGAATATATGTTAATGCAGGTTTAAATATTTCTCTATATTGAAAGAAGTAGGTATATATCTTTTTACAATACCCATAATTTTTGCTGCTGTAGATGCACCCACTATTACAGAAAGATTTGGCGCGATAAATGCCATCCTACTTTCAACATATTCAAATATTTTTAACTTGCAGTTATTCAATTCTACTGCCATATCGCATGCCTCGCAAATAGCTTCCTTTTCTTCTTCTGTTAATAATTGTCTATAAATAAAATAATTTTACACATAAACGATTTTATCTGGTTATTCATAAAAATTTATCACAAAATAAATTACCCTTGAGTTGTTGAAGCAGTAACTGAAACCACCATAATTGTTGCTTGAGTAAGAAATTGTTGCAATGTTTCATTGTTTTTTGCTCTATCTAAATCATTTCCTAATTCTCTAACTGTCATCACATATTCTAAAGGACCAACAACTAAAGATTCTAGTTCTGGAAATCTTTTGGAATATTTATCTCTGGCAAACCGATGTATAGTAGCTGAAAAATATAAATTACAATATAATTGTATGAATAATATATAATAAGTATGAGAGCATTGTACAATTATTAAAAATTATAACATTCGTTATACCTATTTCATCATCAATATCTACAGCCATGTTATTAGCCTCAACGATAAGTTGATATTCTGGATCAGACTCAACAGGCCCAATAATATCTGCCGACTTTCTAGGAATTTTACTATATTTTTCTATTTGTAACATTACTTTTTGTAACTGTTCTGAATCACGAAGTTTTGCCAATTCTCTTACAGAAGCTACTTTTATTTCTGCAAGTGAATTAAAAATTAATATATTAATATTCAGTATTCAGAAAGTACAGTACCTCGTGGAGCTATATTTCTATTAGTAAATACTAATTAGTAAATAAAATAGTATTATATGAAAATAAAGACTAGCTAACCTTCTTCGATTGTTTTCGAAACGGAAGCCGGAATAAAATCCGGCTCCGGTTCTTCTGCGATGTCATCGTTATCATCATTCTCTTCAAGATCTGCTAATAATTCATCGGCTAATGACATGTTTCTTCATAAATTGTTTATTTAAAGTTCGCAATATGTACTTCCTCGATTCTGTTTAACAACTACAATTATCTGCTATGAACTATGACGCCATCTGTAACAGCAACAATTGAGTCATATGTGTACAAAGGAATCTGCGGCGTTCTCAAAAGTGAGTTGCTGGGATTGGTCAGTACTGATATCTATCATATTCACCAATCTAGCGCCTTGTCATCGTCTCCTATGCTTGATTGAAAAACCGGCATTTAGTAAAAGAAGGTAAAGTACAGTAACACAAGGTAAAGAGATTTGTCAATCGACGATAGGAAGCTATGGAAAAATGAGTTGTTCTCTCCCCTCCACATAACCAAAACTGTGTAATCGTTGACGCACGATGTTCAAGGGGAATCTCGGTCGCAGTGCGTTGCAGTATCGACAAGGATAAATAAAAAAAGGAAGGCCTCCCGACGAATGACAGCGCGCAAAACCGATCACGCGGTTGAACCGAGAGGTGTGCTTTCGGTCGGTTTCAGAGACCGTGTGCGCGCCCTGTACGTGTATGCGTTGTGGCAGTATCTCACAACAAATATGTCGTGGTGGGGAGTAGATTTTCCCGTTCGCTGTTTCGCATATTTCTTCCCCCGCATTATTATTATGTAGTTCGGCATAGGTGATCCGTTGCACGTTTGTCTCGATACTTGAGTCGAGAGAAGTACAGGTGTCGTGAATCCTGTCGATACTATCATCAACCAAGAACGAAAGTTTTCTATATAAAAGGCGGTGAGGGTCGGCCTCGCACTCGCTGGATAAAGCGCGATGAGAACGATGCGCGAGTTAGCTCTGTTACTCGGTAATTAGAACGATTATTTAATCATGTCCAATCCGCGAGGAACCAGAGACGACGATCGTGGGCAGCCAGCGGCGTGAGTCTGGCGATTAACGGTAGGTGTGGGGCCTAGTGCGAAGCTAGAATCGAAACGACGATTCTCTGGTGTGTTGACGTTGATTCGGTGGTTGCATTCCCCGGCTACGCCTAGGTGAAAAATGCGGTTCTGAATCGCTTGGTGTGCCGATCCCGTGCAATTACGAACAGGTTGTTCACGGGTGGCTCGTTCGATACGCGGTTCGCGAGAACACTCGTCCACGGGTCTGCGTGTTTCTTTCTCTCTCTCTCTCTTTCTCTCTCTCTTTCTATCTGTGTATGTGCGGTGTTTGGACGATCAAGGATATATTCCTTCGGAAGGACAGTCTGACACGGAAGAAACGCCGGAAGGAAGGAAGAGGAGGGTAGCAGGGTAGCAAGATGGCGGGATCCTTAACGTGGTCATGTACTTGTTGCCTGCGGTTCAAGTTCAGCCCCGAGGAGATCGAGCAGCGTTACAAAAGTCAAGAAATCGATCGAATGCTGGAGAAGGATCGTCAAACTCTTCGGCGACAGGTTAAGCTGCTGCTCCTCGGGGCAGGCGAGAGCGGAAAGTCGACATTCCTCAAACAGATGCGAATTATTCACGGAATTAAATTCGAGGTGAGACATCCTTCATTTCTCACCAAGACAATTTCGTTCCTAGCTCAATTTCCTCTTAATATGTCGTACAGTATATTCTCGTTATTTTGTAGAACGTTTCAACTTTGGATTACGTGTAATTCGTTCGTAGAAATGTGTAATTTTATTTGAGCTTCTGTCAATGTTATTGTAGTTGTCGTTTAAATATTTCGCTACAGAAAGATGGTTAACCAAAATATAATAGCTAAAAAATGTGAGAAAATAAATTTGAAATAAAAACAAATAACGTTTATATTTCTCCATGTAAAATCTACGAAATATGATTTTTAGTCACTTGTATTGTCACTAACAAAGAATTCTAGTTTGTTTGTAGTCCTGTTTATTCATTTATGTTTGAAAATAATTATAAATATATAAATCTATATATCAATTGCTGTTCAGATCAATTTTTAGAACTAAATTATTACTTCTTATTTATAAAATTGAATATATTTTGAAATGAATGTAATTGGAAAGAAATGTTCAACAAGTATACATTAAATATAGACTGTTAAGTTTAAACATTTTCTATCAGTTTGTTTGTTTTATCATTTATAGCAATTGTAATCATTAGACATACATGTTGCAAATATATGAAATGGATAGTATCTAAACTGTCTATGAAAGATAGATTTTCAAATGTAAGCTTCTTTAGATGGCTTTTCAAGTTTCTAAAAAATACATTTATATAAATTTCTAATATTTATAATAATCATTTGTTTCAGCCTGAATTAATTAAAGAATATCAACATGTAATTTACCAAAATATAATTAAAGGAATGAAAGTCTTAGTAGATGCTCGTGACAAGTTAAATATTCCATGGGAAAACTCTAAAAATTATGATATTGGTTATCAGTTATTGAAATTTGAAAATACTATGGTGTTGGATGCTAGATTGTTCCTTCATTATGTACCAGCTTTGCAAAGTTTATGGAAAGATGCATCGATCAGAAAAGCCTTTGATAGAAGAAGAGAATTTCAATTAGTAAGATGTTTCATTCTTTTTTTTTTCAATAATTATGTTTTATGTTACACTAGATGCTTTAAAAATATATTTTTCCTTCACAGAGTGATTCAGTTCAATATTTCTTGGATAATCTTGACAGGATTGCAAGAGTGGTAATATTATTTAATTTTATTATCTAATTTCTTATGAATTATAAAATGTATTTTGTTACTTTTATATATGTATATAATTTAGCCTATTATAAGTATTATTTACTTACAGGATTATGTACCTACACATCAAGATATTTTACACTGCAGAAAAGCAACTAAGGGAATTTCAGAATTTGTCATACAAATTAATAATATTCCATTTCTGTTTGTTGATGTTGGAGGACAACGATCACAAAGACAAAAATGGTACCAGTGTTTTGATTGTGTTACCTCGATACTTTTTCTTGTTTCATCATCCGAATTTGATCAAGTGTTGTTAGAAGATAGGTATGTTCGTTTGCAGTTTATGTACTAAGAGGATTGAATCATCATGTAAAATATCTATTAATATTACAGAAGAACCAATCGATTGGAAGAATCGAAAAATATATTTGATACAATAGTCAACAATATGATATTTGGTGGAGTGTCTATCATTCTATTTTTAAATAAAACCGATTTGTTAGACAAAAAAGTAAGATCCCCTGATACGAATGTTCGTTGGTACTTTCCACAATTCACAGGAGATTCACATTCCATGAAGGATGTGCAGAATTTTATACTTGAAATGTTTATATCTGTTAAAAGGGATCCAAGAAAACCTCTTTTTCACCATTTTACTACTGCTGTAGATACAGAAAACATAAAAGTTGTATTTAATGCTGTCAAGGACACGATTTTGCATAGAAATCTTGAGTCGTTAATGCTCCAATAATGATAAATGTGAATAAAAAGTGAAATGACTTTTGATCCAAACATATGCATTCAACATTTAGTGTTTGATACATAGTGAAGTGAAATTATAGTCAAAGAAGTATTAAGATGTCGATTAGGAAAGAATATTCTGGTAAGACAATATATATTATGTATATTGTATTAATGTAAATCTCGTGATTATTTCCGTTTATAACGGAAAAGTAAACGTTTTCATAATAGTTTTATACAACAAAGGAAGTAAAAACTGCCTAATGAAAACATGTATTGAAAATTTTTAATGCTCTATATACTATATATATATATATACATTGATAATATATTTCCATCTTTTTGATGAATATTGATTACTAAAGGGTTGTAAGAAGACTATTATATACAATATATTGTACATAGCATCTTGTATTCTATACATTGTCGATAACAACGGTTTTACATGTTTGTATAAAAAAGGATCAGTTTGCTAATAGTTTAGTTAAGATCTTTCTATTTTGTACAGATATTTAATCCAGTGCTTCTCTTTTATATTAAAGCATATATATTGGAAATACTGGTCACGTAACCAGAACTCACAAACGTAAAAGTAACTTATTTTATACTTAAGATTAATTATTCTATCTTTAAAAATATATCTTTGTTAACATTGAATATTAAGTAACAAGAAAACCAAATACTAGATTCATGCCATATAAACCAAATGAAACTAACCAGTTTGTGTTCAAATTGCCGTGTGCAAAATTTGTTAATATTTTAATGTATTTTTTTTCCTGATTTGATTTAAAGATTATATACAGAATTCTACTGTTTCGACGTAGCAACATAATTTTTTGTACTTTTATATTTTTGAGTTTGTATTTTCAGGAATTAAAGTTTTGTTCCATTGAGAAATTGTGGAAATTGAACCGTAATTTAAGTAATTAATGTAATTCTAATAGTTCATTATTTTTTGGTTTAAAAATTTAAACAAAGAAATCACGATAATCAATGTTTTAGTTCTTATGGAATAATTAAGTAACATTTTGTTTGCTAACTTTTGATTTTGATAGCTGATCCTTAATTTGACATTATTCCTTTAAGAAAAAATATATCGATCAGTATTATTATTTTCTTGTAGAAATCTTGAAATAAAATTGGTTTTTCATTTTGATAGCAATTTTCCAGAATTATGCTTATTAATTTATAAACATATGGCTTATCATTATATAATTTTTTTTGTAATACAAGTTTTTGTTCCCACGTACTTTGTAAATTATATGGCATTGTATTATTAAAATAATTGCGAAAGAATAATTATATCAAAAGATTTGATGAATGAAGGTGAACTGAAATTTTCTTATTATACATGTCATAAGAATTGAATGATTAGAAATTTTCTAACAATAGGGAACAACTTTCTGAATTGAAGAAACGATTGTAAGCAGTACTAGAACCAAGGATTTTATGTAATAATTATTATAATGAAACCAAAGAGTTTAAAAACTAATGTCTATATAATTTATTTCCACTAGTTTAACATAACATCTAACTTTATAACTATTTTTAAAACTACATTTATGCACATGTATACAGTTATTTCATATTTTTCTGTTTTGGTCACTTATTACATAAAATCTTTGTTTTGATTATATTTTGTATTAAAGAGAACTGGAAAACTTAGAATATTTAAAAAATTGCATTTTGAATCACTTGTGTTTGGAGCCAATGGAACTGAAAAATTAATATTTTGTTATGTTTGTATATAAAAATTTTAGATATAGTGTGGCAATGCAAAATGTTAGAAAATTGAATTTTTGTATGATTGGTATCATGCAAATTTATTGTGAAATTCTGATGATTGGTATATTTTCGTAGCTGACTTTACATTCCTATAAAGTTAATCAGGTTTTAATTGATATTCTTAGAATACTTTTAAATTATATTACATCTTTATAATATAGAAACATAATTATACTGCTTCCATTGAGGCATTGTTTTGATTTGAATTTGGTAAATTCAAAATACGGTTTTATACAGCTTATATGTCTCTCTGTATACAGAACTTATTCACTGATACTCATTGGGAATAATATTTGTAATTTTTTATAGAAATATTTTGTAGGATATACTCTTGATACTTCATCGATTAAAAATTTACCTGTGAATTTATATAAGTACAATGCATAAAATCATTACAGAAAATTGTCATGATACTTAAACTTTTCATAATACGCACAATTCATTTTGCAGTGATATATATGTAACATTTACTTGTTTAATTATATAACAAAGATACTTACGAAATTATGAAAGAGAGCATTAGTTAATCGAATTTTATATCAATTTCTTTGCATTTACATGTATTTTACGTTAGTTATTATACAAGATTTTTTTAAACTGTTACAAGCAGTAATGAGAAATATTAAAAATAACTAATTTTGTGATAAAGTATCGCGGAAAGCGAAAAAACAGTGATCTTTTATATTTCTAAAAATGCGGAATTATTTTAATCTGTTCAATTTGATCAAATTTATGCATTACAATCTACATAAAAAAGTGGAAGTCAGATGTCTTATGATTACTATATTGTTAACGATACAACAATATTTTACATACATACGCACACGTTTTAATTGACTTTATTATAATTTGTAATTATATTTACATTAGGTACTTTTAAATGCATACCTACATTCTCAAATCATGAAAATGCATTCGCACACAATAGATAATAATTACAACGAACAAAAACCGTGAAGTAGCTTTATATGTAGTTTATTATATTTGTACGTTTCTAACGAAATTTATTATAATGACAATTATTATTTCTACATATTTAATTGTCATTATATTTAAATCGTTTTTAATGTTATGCACAAATAGTAATCTACTGAAAATTATAAAAAATATTTGTCATTACAAAAAGAATTTTCTTTAATGTAAAAGTAATCAATTAAAACAAATGACATTTGTAACTTGTTAATTGTGATTTATCAAGGAACCATATGGATATACTCGCAATAGGCTACAACAATAATGAAATATTTTTCTGTAAGTTTGTATAATACTAACTAAAAAAGATATATAGGACAGTTTTTTCTCTCGACAAATTAATAACCATATACTGCAAGCTATTTACAGATAATCTTTAAGTAATTTGTATGCGAAGCGCAATATTTTTAAAAATTAAAAGTTTACTTTCACCTTACAATATACAGCAATAAAGCTGTTTTATTTGTTACAGATAGTCACTTGTATATTCAAATTTTATTTGTATTTTTCTGTACATGATCTAAAGAATGTAGATATATTGTGCCTTTTGTATATTGTATATTTGTATATAGACATATTTTACATACAATATTGTAATAATGTAGTCTATTCACATAAACAATAAATAAAACTTCAGAGAATGTTTATTTTATTTAATGAACTTTTCACAACTCATTATATTCTTTTCGTTTTTGTTTAAATTATTTCAGCGTTTTAAGAAAAATATACTGCTAGTTACAAATAAAAATATGTTGTGCAGTATTAAACAAAATGGCACACAAATACGAAAAAAATATATCTATGTTTGCATATATATGTATATACATATATATGTATTTATACAATACATTGGTATATTTATTCGTAATAAATTTTATACAAAGTAAAGCACATGCCTATTTCGCATAACTTATTTAATAAAATGCACAATATTTACATTTATGCTAAAAATTTATAAGATAAATTTTTGTTGTTGCAAGTATTTCAAATTTTCTTTGTATTTCAGCGCAGCAAATAATATTATGTAATTGATATTTATAACACAGAGATGTTACACTTATTTAAACATCACATTGGCAATTGATCTACAATTAGTAATTACATTTTTTTTATAACTATTAGCATATGCCGTATATTACACTAATATTTACATCTTTTTTCAATCGATAATATATAATATTAAAAACGTACAAAAGTGAAAATATAATTATATATTCTTCAAAAAACATGAGATATGTAATCATCCAAGAGGCGCATAGAAAGTTTATATATAATTTTACCAAAATTTTGTAGCAAATACATCTTAAAATTGGATTGAAGGGTGAATTATATATTTAGTCTTTTATATATCTATTTTGTTTTTGTATCGCATGGCAATAAACAATGTGAAAAATCGCTACTATATTCGATTCAACTATAACGCATAATTTTATTACAATCCATGTATAATCTTCGATTTAATTGTTGTTGTTATAAACTTGATTCTTCCTACGTTGCTGCAAGTGATGTATTTTACATTGACATTTCTATTTTATTTTATATTTTATTTACTTATGCGTTATAATAGAAGCGATTGTACTGATCCATACTATGTATCTATTCATAATATTGAGCGCATTTTGAAATTCTGGCGGAATGTAACAAGTGTTACTTTTAGATATTGTGCGTAATAAAATAAAAAGT
The DNA here is from genome assembly GCF_910591885.1 of Bombus terrestris. Lineage (NCBI taxonomy): Eukaryota > Metazoa > Arthropoda > Insecta > Hymenoptera > Apidae > Bombus > Bombus terrestris. The sequence continues at coordinate 18,742,418 of NC_063271.1, read as the reverse complement.
TCTTTCAAAAATTTCACATTAAATATAGACTATTATTGTGTGTGTTTATTATTTATGTATCGAAGAATTGACCTTCAAACTTTGAGAAAAATATGCTGCAATGCTTGTATTTTTGGAATTTGTTATACTTGTAAATGTATTACTTTCGTAATTATCTCAAAATAGTTATTTCTGTCGCTTGGAAATTTCATTAAGGTTTGTAGGATCTTTATATCCATGGAATGTTACGATTTAATTGGGAACTGTACCTTGCCAAAAATCTTACAAATATGCAAAAGTATACTTAAATTTGTCGTATGTATTCGTCGTCGTTATTACTACCGTCGAATCTGTATCGTCTTTTATTCTCTCATTTTCTTAGAAATTTTTTCAAATAAACGATTAACAGATACGAATTAAATTGGAATTATAAATATTTCAAACGCATATAACAATCAACAATAATTCAATGGAAACAATTTTTACGTTCAATTACTTAAAGGTAGTACTCATAAAAAAACAATGCAAAAATAATAGTACAATTTTCCTAAATGTGCTTTGCTCAATTTTCTACATACTACGATATTTTGCAAAGGTATTTCATGGTTACGTTTGCTAAATTTGTACAATAGAAAGAATACGTATTGAACAAACAGAAGAACATTATTATGTTGTTACTGTGTGTTGAATATGTCATGATTCACATTTTAAATTCAATTTTCCTTTGGATCTCGATGAATTTATAGCACCGTATAAGTGACTTATGTACGAATAGTTCAATTTCAAATTCCAATATTTGCTTTAAATTATTATATCTACAACTCTACCATGCTACAGCAATGTCCTGTCAATATCTAAGAAAACAACCTCATTTCTCGAGCTAGATAAATACAGTAAATGAGCTGTAAATGAGAGATGATCATGAAGGTACTGCCATTCGAAACTGTTAAACAATGAGTCATCACCTCGATTGATAAAATACAAAGTTTCTATAACATTTCCTTTTTCTCAATGTAAAAGGCTACAGAGCACTGATGAGATTTTCCTGATTACTTCGAGTGTTATTAACTTGATTATTTTATTTAACTCAAAATAACCTGACTGCATCAATGTTTAGACTCATTTTAATCTGGAAGATTCCTTTAAAATCCTTTTTATGGAGGAACAGCAAAAATTCTGGAAATTACATTTGTAGAATGTGATGATTTATAGTTTATCGTAAGACATGTTTTCTCTATTTCTCACGTCTCTTATCGGTATATGTTTGATCATTAGAGATGAATCTGGATTCATTAATTCCAGTCTTCTCAGATCCAAACATCTTAACAGGACATTACTGTACATTTATCATTTATAAATTTTGGCTCGATAATGTAGCTCTTTCATACTTAGTAGTTTACAAGCAGTTTATCACATGAAATTTTTAAATTATTTCGTTTTTTGAACGCGAAATATGTTGAACAAAATTCAGACGCTCTGGTAAATGTACATTCGCCGAGCGTTCAAATTACATTATGTTTTAATTTTTGGTAGAAGATTATAAATATTAAATTAACACTTTCTTGAAAGAGCTTTACGTGAAAACATTGATGTACTAACGCAAGAAATGGGGTGAAAATTATTTCTTCAAAAACAAATTGCTTTTTCTAAAATAAGAAACACACTGAATGAAACAGATTTAAAGTTCTAGTTCTTCGGCAGTGCGAGAAAGTCTGTGATTATCGATACGTCTGCGTTGACTACGCCTAACCGCATCCGCTCGTCGGTATGGTTCTGACCTAAGCCCAAGAAGAATGTCTTCCAGAGCACCGTTATACACTTCATCCTGCTGCAATAATTTCTTCTCCTGAACTAGCCTTGTCTTATTTTTCAGTTCATTTATCACAGCGTCCTGTATCAAATTACCAATCGTTTATTAATGATAGATCAGTGATATACATATGTATATTAAAAGGTTAGCTTCTTTAATCTTGCTGCGATCATCGAATCTTTTTATATCGTTACTTGGACAAAACTACTAAACGTAAACAATATCTAATATAAAATCGAAACGAAAAATCACGCATATCAATAAAGAGCTTTCCCTATTTTCCTCAAACTTCTCGGACAGAGAAATTTTCTAAAGGTAGTTCTTATACATATATCGCTGAAATGGAAGATCTTTTAATTAATATATTAGAATTCTAATCACGAATAGACAGTTGAGTTTCTCCTACGTGATATAAATTATAAATAAATTTAATTTAATGTTTAATTCTATAGAATTAAGCTATATTGTTAATGTATACGCGTTTATCTATGAGATTCTTGGCAGTAGCATAGGAAAGTGATAATACAGGACTTCTCTCAGGCAACATCAATGCAAGCTAGAACACATGCCAATGCATTCTTTAATTTTTTGTTAATGATATGAATCGAGTGAATATAGGTCCGTACCACTAAATTTGGAAAACAGTTCTTCAAAAACAATTAGAATTTTACATATATTTGTAGAAAAGGAAATTCTTACTTATTGATGAAATTAGTGACAAATTTTCGATTAAAAACAAATAAAAAAAGAACTGTTTTCGAACATGGTTTTTGGATATTTCAATATGTATATCTCGCATGGTAATAGAAGCTAAACCTACATGTGTGTTGTCTAAGCGTAGTGTATGTGCGAATGCGACCATTAAAAATATGTCATTAGAAGGAAGTGAGTAAGGACAGACTTACATGTTGTGAATTGTTTCTATATTGTTACGTTCTGAGCTCCAGTTCATTAAGATGCCGATGTAACAGACTCTTGTTTGTGTTACAGCAAAATTTCGGTGACTTTAAATCCAAATAAATATGTAACAAATAAGAAAAATAGACGTTTGTGAGATACTTTGATAGACATCGCTGTCTGTTCTTGAAACGGAAAAAAATTGCTAAAAGAGCACTCTCGAAATAATCAAAATTATTATGATCATTTGATAATCCCTGAAAAATATCATGCTATCTCACAACATGCAGCGAAAAGAAATGCCTTGTAAATTCTATTTCGCACGAGCATTGACATTTGCAAAAATTATTTCCAAAAAATAATCTGTTTCCTTAATTGACATTTAGTAAAGCTAAATAATATCCCCATACAAAAAGTATTTTTCATGTTTGATAGTAAAAATTTTGCGGAAAATGTTATAACAATGAGATGAATTGACATTAAACAATATTGTATTTTGTAGTGCTGGATGATTCTAGTATCACGTTTTGTATAAAAAATCCAAAATTTAGAAATGTTTCAAGTGTTATGATATGTAAGCTTTTCTATGAAATGATCCACCATGCTTAATTATTAAGAAGAATATGAATAATAAATAAGTAATGTTAGAAAGCGCAAGCTTTTAAAAAATTATACAAAATCACATTTTTATATTTTACATCACACACACATATCGAAATGTAAAGCTTCAAACAGAAATCAATTTTATATATATATATATAATATATATATATATATATACACACACACACACACACATATGAAACTGAAAATCTGTTTGATATTTTCTGAATTAATGCATAAAATTATATTTTTTAACTAATGAAGTAGCATCATATCATTCCATAAGGAAATTAAAAAATGCTAATGTTCTAATCGCAGTGTCATGCATATTCAATGTTCGTTTATAATGGTATAAGCAGGAATTATATCTATATTGCATGTATAAGAAGCACAGTAAAAAATTTTAGGCAAATAATAGAAATACAATTAATAACATGTAATAAAATAATAAAAATAAAATTAAATCTTGCAGCATTGATGTTGAGAGAGAGAAACATATTTAAAAATGTAAGTGTGCAGTTAGTAAAGCATGTTATAATTGGTCAGAAAGAATAAGTAATTTAACGTTCAATATTTATGTATCTATTGCACTTACAGATTTAAGTATAATGAAATAAAATCTTAAGAAACTTTACTAAGAAAATATAGAGCATTCATATTTGCGGGACTCTAAACATTTTACAAAATGTATTCGTTAATAAGAAAATAAATATAAGCTATTAAATGCATAGCGTGCAATAATAACGAAGCTAAATAATTATAACTTCTTATTCCCGTCAAAATAAATAATTAGGAGAACGTACCTGTTGCTTCTTTTGATTTAATTTATTACGTTTTATTACGTCTTCTGAGGCGTTTAAAGCTTCTGCAGCAGCAGCTTCTAATCTACGACGCTGTTCATTTTCTTGATCCGCAGCCTGTAAAAATACTTTGCTTTGTAGTATTCTAGCATTTTGCTTTTTTATGACCGTTTTAATTGAAAATAATCCTTTCTGGTTATAAGCTTATTATATATGTATATGTATGGTGTAAAAGTTAAACGGTACCTTAAATGCCCTTGCGAATCTGACGAGAAGAGAGAAGAACGTATTAGCATCAGCTTGCCTGGGACTTTCTCCAAAAAATTCAACGCATTCTCGGAATGCTTCTCCAGCAGCGCGTGCATCGGATTTTAAACGACGCAATTTTTCTTCGGAATTATTTAAGAAATCTCGCAGTACGGTGTTGTGTTTTTCTTTACCACGTAGTTCAAATTCTTTCCTTACGAGATCCATACCCTTCTCTAATTCGTGAACGTCGGTAGTTATATTTTCTAGCGAGACTAAAAAGAGTGAAGAAAACAAAATGATATACAGAAATAATAAAAACATTATATGTATAATGAGATGAATTCACGACATTCGAGACACGGCATTTGGTATATGCTCTTGGCGGAAGAAATATAGTGAGGTCATAAAATTAATCACGTCTAAATATAAGTACACGTGTTTCGAACGTCGAAACAGTAATTTGAGAAGATCTAAGGGGAGATAACGGGCTCCAGCTTGCCAGAACGTAAGATGTCAACTCAAATCTAGTTCTCCCTTCGCAGCTGCAGTAATTTTGGTCAATACACTAATTACAATTAAGTAGAAAGCTATAGCGAGTCAAGACAGTTTTGTTTCAATAAATGATAACAATTATAGTTATTTAATAATTAAAATATTAACATATATACGCACCGGTTGCAGCTTTATCGATGTACATAAGTTCCGATTCAAAATTAATCAGTTCTGGAAATTTGACTCGTATTGTTGCTACAATATAATGTAAAAGGCACATTCTCTTGTCCGTTGACTTCGTATCGAGTAATGTGTCTAAGCTCTGAAGTTTAAATCCATACGCTGGGCCTCGTTTACTGCTATTTAAGTAATTTCCGAAGGCAAGGATAATTTCTAATACTGCTCTTAGTTTCTTTGAACTCTTAACCGAACTCGAAGCAGATATCACAGCATGTATTTGTGGAGTAATAAGATGTAAATTATCAAAAAAGTTTCCTATATAATTCATAATGGATAGTTTCGTTGATATCCTTTCTACTTTACCGAGCTGCATCAAAAATTTGTCTTCCTCCGTTAACAAATTAACATTTTTCTTTTCTATAATGTATTCTCTATATGCTTTTATCTGTAACATTATAAAATTTCTGTGTACTAGCTACTATCAACATTTCTATATGGAAAAAGAGAATAAGCCATACTTCCTGATCCGTAGGCACCATACGTTGTAGCAATTCAACATTTTCCAGCGACAGTATTTTTAAATCGAGAGCATTTACTGCCATAATTACTTTTTCTACCGGCATTTCCATTTTTCTTCGCGATATGGCTATAAAAGGGAACAGAACGGTGAACGATCAATCTTTTGACTTTTTAAAAAGGAAATTGAGATTTTTATTATACACACCGATATTTCGTAATCTGGTATGTTCTAAGAGCGAGACATTTTCTGGCTTCTTGAATCTTTTACTAGGAAAGCTTTGAAGACCGTCTATTTCGTTAGTACCATTAGCAACGTGACTTCCCATTCCGATTTTAAATCGTTCTTCGAAATCGGAAAAGTCTATATAATTGTGCAATCGATCATCGTCCAGCTCATTGAAAATAGTACCCCGTACTTGATTAGGCTTTAGAGCGATCCAGTTAAGTGTGGGAAGTTTGTATTTTGTTTGAACCTGGAATCAAAGAATTTTGCAGATATTTATGTGCATATTCGTGGGAAATTTAAAGATACTAAATTGCGCAGAACGAGAATCATGCAATAGTTGCATATATAGATTTTAATAAGAAAAACATACCTTTCGCTTAATAGTCATTGCTCCATCCGGTGCTTGCATCATGCCAGCAGGTGGTGGAGGTATAGGTGCAGGTGGAGGTAATTTTTGATCTCCAGGAGAAAGAGGTGCCATTGGAGGCGGTGGCGGACATGGAGGTGGTGGTGGTGGAGGTGGTGCTGGGGCAGATGGAGGAGGTTCTTCCAGTGTCGGAGACGGGGTCGAATTAAGCGTAGAGGATGTGACGTTATCCGATGTACTGACGGGACTCGTTGCGCTTCCATTCCGAAGATTGGCTGTACAAATTTAAAGCGATACGTTAGTTGCTAGTACTTACTTTTTGATCGATTTATTATTCCTGCATTATTTATTGATAGATTTTAAAACAAATTACGATAGTAGAATACACAAAGAGTTTTAACGAACCTGAAGAACCCTTCGTGAGAGTGCCAGTAAGCGTTTCCAATTCGATAATTTTGTTTTCTAAAACACTTTGCCTCCGAGCAGAATCCTGCTTTTGTCTTTTCAAGGCTGTGAGTTCTTCTTCGGCCAATCGACGAGCTTCCACAGCATCAGCGTATTCTACTTTTAATGCACCTAATTCAGTCTCTAACTCCGCTAATTTTGCAAGCGACTCTCTTTCTAACTCTGTCATCCTATCGTGCGCCTATTTTCAACATATCAAATGTTTAGTAAATAATCGTTTAAATAAGGCTATGTAGGCTAGTTCAATTTAAAGAAACTACTTACATGACCAAGTTCATCTTCTAATTCAGCTACTTTTTCTAACGCAGCAGTCTTAGTTTCACTGTCTTCCATTAAGGCAGCTACATCAAATACGTTATCTAGATACGCAGAGATTTGAACCTGGGAAAATATTATATCAGATGAAGATAGTATTATGTTTAGGAATGAGATCGTTAAACATTTTAACTACATGTAATAATTTCAAGTACGTTTTATACACGAAATATTATATAAATATGTACAGAGATCAAAACAATTATCTATTATTATACTGTGAACGATTTTATTGTATCAATCAAGTAAACAAAAATAAAGGTATCTTATAATTTATATTCGGGAAATTATTTTCGTTGTCTCTTTTTATACAATAAATGTTTGTAGCTTTCTATTAAATAAAGCAACAATTTCGATTATAAAAGTTCGATCGTTTAGACTTAATCAGACAGAACTATAATAAATATTAATATACTCGAAATTAACAAATTGACAAACCTGCAAATCCTCGCTTTCGGTATGTCTGAGTTTCTCGAGATACTCGTCTAAACCAAGCTTGGTAAATTCGTATTGCAGGTGAACCCTGAAATTCATGTCCTCTACCGAGTGAACAACGATATTTACGAATTGCATACAAGCAACCATAAATTCTATGTGAAAACTATCATATTGAGTGAAGTATGCCATAAGCGTAGTAAATCGTCGTCGTTCCGAGCAAACTTCTTTGAAATTATCGAATGCGGACAAAATAATCTCATGGCCACCCTTTACCAGACATATAGCAGCAAGAAGTTCTAATACTAGAGCTTTCGTTCTGAAAGTAGGATACATTTTTTTATTTTACGAAAGTTGAGAAACTTATATGAAATTGAGAGAAAAATATCAATACCTTAAACTCTTATGCATTAAACTGAGCGCGATGCAGTTGATTGCTTCACGATGTTGGATGACCATATTGAAGCCATACTGTACAAAGTATTATGAGATTTTATATCAGAAAAATAATGTTTAGTAAATTCTACGTTATTATCAAAAACACTATGTCCGAACGCATTGTATTATGTTAAATCAAACTTTGATCAATAGTAATACTCTTATATAAATGGTATCATACAAAATACTGCCAGAAAATAAAGAGAAAAGTTAATATCATACTGAAGCAAATGTTTACAACAGGTAGAGCAAAATTATTGTCACGATTTTGTGATTTTGTCGCTAGTTTCCGACCGCGACGAATCATCTTCTGTAATTTACATATGAAAACAAGCGAAAGAAGCGGAATCAGTCTGCAAAACGAAGATACGGATAAACGACGAAGAAAGGTAAGAATGAAATAAAAGGAATTGACATGCGACAAGCTCTTTGCCTGATCAAATGGCAATGTTCTTGAACCAGTTCCGATATATCCAGTTTTGTACCTTATTATTCATGATGGCACGCATGCACAGTATGCAAACGTGAATGTCATCTTTCGCTTCGCCCATATTGAGACGCGCCACGTGCCGTGATCTCCTTTTAACTCCAGGACTATCCTTGAGCTCGTGGAGAGGCGGCCTCAGGCAACCGTTATTTAAGGGCGAGGTATCCCCGGAACCCACTGGAAAATAATTATGTCGTTCACGGTCTACGTTCATCGATTCAATCTTTTCCAGTACGTCGCCATAATAGAAATAAATGTTGACCCATGTGGCGGCGTGCGAACTCTTACCGGTTTGTAATTTTTCCTCGGAACTCGCGTGGGATTCCAAGAGACGTTGTTCGTGTCTCATCATGAGTAACCTGAAGCTGAGGTAGTCTATGAGGGCGTCCAAGCCTTGGTTTTCTTCGTCTAGGAACTCCCTTACCCATCTAAACCGATCAGAAATCGAATTATCACCAAGTTAGATTTCTCTGAGGCAAATTCAAACTATAGTGAAAGTTACTTAAAGAAACATAATGTATGTTATAAATAAAAGCTTACTCTATGTGATTTGTGCGTAACGAGATTTCCAAATCCCGTAACACTTGAGTCGACGTTGACTCTCCAACCATTTTCCTCTTCTGGAAGAACGTGAGAAAACGATACGACTGTATAATCATTAGTATCCGTCGTTCAAGTTTTCTTACGCGGGAAAAAACGAACATAAAACAAACGGATTTTTTGTAATTTAAGAACCAAAAATTGTACGAATATCGTTCCATAGATATATTACGGTGGTTATTTCTCGAAATTATAATTCATTCAAAAGCAAAATCTAGAAACATTTAATCACTCCCGGATGGTGAAAGTAATTTCGCTGACGTTAAAAACATACCTTGAAAATGAAAATTTTCCATTTATCTAATTACTGGATATCTATTTCCTTGAATCTGTTGCTTTTAAAAAGTAAGTAATAAAAATTGATTCCGAGTAGTACAATGTTTACCATCGTTTTATCTGGTTGAGTCAGACCGTAATACACAGTTGAAATATATACTACGGTACTATAGCCTTAAAAATGTGAATAGAAGTAACATTAAAATGTTGGATTGACAACAAATTTGTGCGCTTTAAAATTATTAATTATTTGTAAACCACCCTAATACATGCTCAAACGTTGATCGAAAAAATTAGAGAATCATAAAACCGAAGAAACCGAGTACTTATCGCAAACTGTAATAAGTTATCTTCTTTTTTCTTTTTTTTATCAAGTACTCTACTACTATTAAGATAGTTAGTTATATCATATTAAATATATGAGATTTCTCTCATTTGTAATACTCAATTTAATTGCTTTTATTGTAAATTACGATCCTCTAATTACTTAGATCTCGGAATGCTAATTTACTTCAATTCGCGTGGCAACATAAAGAGGACGAAAATATGAAGAAACAAAAGGTATAAGGATAAGAAATTAAATGCAACATACTCGATGGCTTCGCGAAGCTTTCGGATCCAGATAAGTGCGTAACTTTGCTAAATAATGCGATGGTGGATCCTTTGCTTGCACTCTTTCCTGAAAATACCAATATCAGAAGCATCGCCTCGATTATTTCAATTCGCTTCGTTTGATTATAGCAACGATTTAAAGCAGTGTTCTATTATATAAATATTCTAAATTTAATTTTGTTAAATGTAATATTTGTAGAGCGATTGGGTACGTCGAGATAAAAATTGCCATAAAATTTCAAAAAAGAGATAGCGTAAGAAAGATTGAACAAGATTTGAAAACACGCGTATCCAAGTTTCAGCGGAAATTTAACGAATGTCTCGGTAATCGGCGCAGTGTGTGCAATTCCACACTCAACCACAATAGGCGAGGCTCCACTAACGCATAGAACAATATCCCACGCTTTTTCTAAATGCATGCGTGCATAGTACCTGAGTGAATGCGAGTCAAACTAATTTGCTTAATTCCAACCATAGAAGTTTGTTCTTTGAACCTACTTTCATGACGCGTTTACACTTTCATACCGCTTTCAAAAGGATCTTCGTTACTTTCTTCCAATTATTTCATACAACAACGCGATACAGTTTCTTCCTTGAAGATCGATTTAGTTTTTGTAATTTTTATAGATATTTAACCGAATAGAATTGGAAAGATATCTCTGAAAAAAGCTCGAAGTCCAGAGAATTCTGCATTTCCAAAAACTTTGCAAGGAGTTCATTCGGCGAGCAGACGTGATTTTTCGAATATTCCGACGAGAGAGAAATTTACAAGCTGTGTAGAGCGTCGTGTACACGTGTGTACGGCTACGCCGATGAGTGAGGGATGCTGTACGCTTTTTTTCAGCCCGCTTTCTTGTATCGTATAATAGCACGGCTTGCATTACATCCGTGTCGTGTTACCCACATGCCCTACAGGCCTGTTAAAGAATTGAGACGGGCCATCGATGACCCCGAACAGGCAACCCTGTCGCCTCAAGAATATCTTGTTTCATCAACACATTCTATGCAACAACATCTTATGATTTTATGTAACACTTTACGAACCTCGTCGAACTAACGCACTTGCAGCGGTCAAGTTCTCTGTTTAACCCTTCAACAGCGTAATAAAACAACAAAGAATTCAGACTGAACTTATTTCTTTTTATCGGCAAAATTTAATTCTGTAATTAATACAAGTCTTTCGTTAAGGAATGACTCGCTCGGTAGACTAAAGTTGCGTACGTTAAAAATCGCTAGAATTTGCGATTATTGACGATCTATAAAAGGAAAATAGGAAAGTTACAAGGTGGGTCAGAGACGTTTGAAGCGATTACAGGTAGAAGTTGCGGAATGTGGTGTAGGGAGTGACTAGAATCGTGTCTGGGAAAGTGCCGTAGCAAGTGAAAGGGGATGAAGAGAAGGGGGCGAGTGAATGAGAACGATAAAGGGGATTCGTTCGTGCGATGCTAATCCGCAACCTGCGAGTTGTTTCATCGGACATGCAATATGTTTTCATGGTTCTATGCTAAATGAAAAATATTTTCTTTCCGATGCTTTGAAATTCGAAATATAAAATTATAGCCGTAGAGATGTCGTATTTTAAAACAAGTAACTTGTTAACCGGATTATCCTCTAGAAATTTATAATATTCAAAATAATCTGAATTCTAAAGATATTTTACTTTTCTGCGTCTTTTCCGATCCAGACGAATCGTGAAATCCATTTTCTGCTTTCTACTGCTGTGCTCTAGCGGAGCTCGCGATGAGAAAAGGGAATAATTTCCACTCGAGACGAGTTCCACCCTAACTGCTTGACTCTTCTCGGTTTAACGAGGCAACGAGTCCACCTAAACCGCAAAAACCTTCCCTGAACTCTTTACAGAAACCCTTTGTAACTTTTTTTTCCTGCTATTTTGGAACACAAAACGAACTAATGTATGCCTTAAACCGTTCCATTCTTCCACAGAAACGTTTTGAATGGCTCCCCGGATCGCCAGCGTTAAACGACTTCATTGAGGAAGCGAAGAATATATTTAAACCATGTAAACACTATTAAATTTCACGACTACATATCTACCAATTAAAATTGCAGATATTATAAGTTCCTCTTCTTTTCCTGTTCTTTTTTTTTGGTAGTAATGTCTAAAGTATTGGTTACAAAGCATCGAAGTTGACGAATACATTAATACTATGTAAAGCTAATAGCCTATAAATTCGAATAATTAATAGAGAAAAATACTAATTAAAGTTGCATTTCATTCGGACGCGATTCATTCAAATACAAAAGTAGCGTTATCGTTGGTGACCAAGAACGGAATCATATTTCACTACGACAACGCTGGAGGTAACATTTCTCTCATGACATGACAGAAAAATTGCGATATCTATAGTTAAGTTCTATTCGTTATGCTTATTACGTGCTATCCACACAATCTCTCATTCATTTCGAAATAAAATTAATAAATATTCCTATCTAAATGATACAGTTGCTGAGGCAATAATATCTCCCTATCGACGATAAATTTCAATAGTTTAATATAAAAGCCGACATTTAAAAGAACATAAGCCAATACGAGAAATATTAAATTATTCATTCTGTTAACCATATTGTAAGACCAAGTAATTAGGAATTATGTCTAATAATAACTGAATCGTAGTATCGACGTTGCTTATATTTTGGAAAATCAGGCAACGAGTTTAACGTGAGCGGGTTTGCGAAGCGCTTAACTCGTCTTTCATAATCCACGCCCTTCGTGGATCAGAAGAGGTGTCTCGTTCGACGACACTTTTGCTCGCCCTCGATTAAGCTCGAGATTAAACCCACTTAAGCATAGCCCCACAGACGTGTATGCATCAAACGAACGACTATATACGTCTGCCCGGCGATACTGCATTCGCTCGTTAAACGTCTGCTATCTATATATAGAATAAAACGTGTCTTACTTTTTACGTGAATTTTCTACGATCTGATGTTGATACGGTTTGCATTTGATAGCAACACAGACCTCTTTTTCTGGAATCTTTGGAGGCTATCGCGAGCGAATGTTCACTTTTCGTATCAAGAAATTAACAAACTTAAAGAATGTGCGTTTAAATGTCTCATTATTATTCGATACTGCAGTTGAAAAAAATAATCTGTGTGAACCGAATAAGTGTAGCTGTTTGAACGAAAGAAATAAGTTGAAGAAAGATCGTGAGACTGTGTATAAAGTAAGGGTCGTGGACCCGCATTCATTGGACAGTATGGAATTAAACGAGCACGAAGCGGGCAAAGATCTCAGACCACGCCGATTAACAATAAGTTCGTCAAGTTAAAGGTTGATTACGTCATTCTTATAATGGCAACGTTGTATCAATTTCGCGAGGAATGTTTATAGACGATAGCAAATATGAAAAGAACAAAGCTGTTTAAGAGCCTATGAGTAAATGTCTTTCGTTTAGAGAAAAATTGCACTCTGAAGTGATATTTAAAATAGCGTAAATCCTATGAAGCCTGTTCTGGAAACAGGCTATCATTCATACAGGCTGTATACTCACTTGATCGCATATGATGTCCCACTTTTTCTCGTTGTCGTATTGCTTCAAAAGCTTCGCTTTGTCCGGTGGCAGATCCATTGAAGCCTGAAACAGAAAAAATCCAAGTTTCACTTTAATGTCTATGACAAAGAGAGAGAGAGTCGTGGCTTTCCATTTTTCTTTCTTTCTTCTTCAACATGCAATTGCATGGTATAAAATCGAGTCACGATACGAATATAATTCATTCGAAATAATTGTACTTATTCACGGTTATATTATATTACAATAGAGAAGGAGAATAATAAAGGTTATAAATAATCGTTATCTAATTACAAGGTACGTAACGTTTACAATATAAACAGCACGTTGCGCATTATAAATGCAGTCAGGCTTATGTAAGTTACCTTGTAGGAATTTTCAGATAAGAATTTTCAGTTATTTCTAGCTTGTAATTATTAAGATACTCGCAACGTACAATTGGTTTTTACGTCGTATTTTTTACGACTAAACTAAAGTTTAGTTCATCTATCGCTTTAGCAGCAACGAAATATTTCGTTAGCAACAGTTTTTACTTGCGAATAAAAATTGCCGTGTTTCTTCCTAGTTTGCAAATATATTAAAATCGAACAAGTCCTGTTTGAAATTATTAAAAGACACAAGCATCTGTTTCACGATTAATTATATGAGTAATTCAGCCTAATAAAATAGGATAAATAATTAAACCTTTCTATTAAGAGCCGTACATTAATTATTCAAATATTCAAAGCCAGAGATTTCCCAAAGTTCCCCTCGTGTTTGAATTGCTCTCGTTAAGGTAATGAAGTCATTAGTTGGAAAAGAAATAAGGAACAAGCACCCAAAGGCCAAAGGACTGAGGGTATTGAGTGGCCTCTACCCTCATCCTCTCCAAATCCTACTTATACAATATTTTACGATGATTATACATACAATATTAATATTTCGTAGCAACAATGCAAGTTAAAGAAAATTCCTAGAACTGAACAAATACTCATCACCGAGTAAAACAAGATTATCGCAACTTTGAAGTAACCTTTAAAAAATGTCGTATATGAGCTATAATTTGCTGGAAACAAAATTATCGATATGTGATAAGGCGATTTAAAAAAATTTCCTGCAACCGAACAAATGTTCATTACCAAGTAAAAGAAGATTATTGCGACTTTGAAGTAACCTTTAAAAAAAGTCGTATATGAGCTATAATTTGTTGCAAACAAAATTATCGATATGTGACACAAAGTACTCGACCATGACGCATATGCAATAACACGCGATAACCGTTCCAATGACTCTTTTAAACAAAAAATATGAATAAAAAATAATTAAAAATGCACAAATTGTAACAACGAATATTATATGATTTTCAAACGACTTTAACAAGCGAAAAAGGGGTATCGGATTAATTTTTGACTAAGCATTTTCAGACTCTATCGTTAAACGAAGAAGCACTATTTCTAATATCTAACTCATTTCTGCTCGTAGCATAACTTCCTGCTAATTATTCGCTCGTATCGAGGATTAGTCAAGATCTCATATCTTTCGTATAACAAATTTTCAAACTAAATTTTATCAGCAACAAAGCATCGTGCATATACATATGTGTAAACTAGTACATATATCTATATCGCTCGTACTTTTAATCGACATAAATTTCCTTTTTTTTTACGTAATACACAACATTCCATGTAATAACTGAAAGTGAAAACTTGACGTCTTTAACTTGACGTCTAACCAAGGGATAGATAGAGGAAAGATTGTAAATATTGCCGCGGTAGCTATACGTGTACAAAAAAGGATCGTGAAGTAAACGCGACGGTAATACGTGTACACAGTCGTCAAGTGTACGTCGTGGTGGCTAGGGACGAGCATAGTCGACGAATAATTATCAAAGAGCGGATGCGGAAGCCACGAGTGCATGACATCACTACTCGCGATACATATACATTGCATATACGGTACTGCTACTAAACGTTAGATCGAGCGATAGCACGATGTACGCGTTCCAGGCCAGAAATTACATAAATAGTAAGTTACACGGCCAGTTTCGAATGCAATCTTCCCAAGTAAACTTGATAAAATATGTTACGCAATCTGTGCTCTGTTATATCGAGAACGTGTTATACACTGTTGGTTTGATCGACTGACCAATAGCTAGATAGCTATAGATAAGGCAAAGGATTTTTATAATTACTGAAATATATTTCGATCAGAAATCCATAGTTCAAAAAATTCGAGCATTAAATCATTAAAACGGACACATAAGTTAGAAATAACGGTATCGATTCTGAATGATCGTTTTTTTATACGGTTCTTTGCTTCTCAGAGAAAGCAAACGCACGTTCTCCTTCGGTAAGCAGAGTGAATCGCAATTTCCAGCAGCGTATCATGTAAGGAGTTCTATGAAAATCTGGTTTTTGTTTTGCAACAGTCGTTTATTCGAAACGAATAAGTAAAAGCTGTAATTTTTCGCAGGCTAAACTATATTTGTACAGTTACGCTTGTTAATTATTTGGAGCAACTCTGGTTTCGATTCTGTTTTATGAATATTGCTTAATTCATTTGTGTTGAGAACGTTATTTCAGTTCGCGTTGAAAACCTTGTTCCGTCTTTTTTTTTTGGTGATACTCCAACGCTTGAAAAAATAATTATATTAGTCTCCTCTTCTTGGATATACCATTAGTTACAGGAAAGATCTATATATAAAATGTATATGATATGAAGCGAGACAAGTTAATGTCAGAAGCTACCATCTACTTTGTTCGAGTTAAAAGCTCTTAATACAGATGTTCCCCTTGATATTTACCGAAGTGCGCTGTAAGAAGCAAACAACTTAACCAAGGAAACGTTGAAAAGTCAAGTAATCGATAATCTGAAGTGACACATCAAAAAGAAGTCCCTCCTTGGCAATAATCAATACCATCTACCCTAAGGCATCCTTAAATCTGTTTTCATTCTTTAAAAAACATTCAAAACGATTAAGTTTTCATGATACATAATTACAAAATAATAGCTTGAAATTAACATTGTTTAAAAACTAATACAATTTCAAGATAGTTCTGCTATCAAGACGAACCAACCATACTCGCCGAGAAAAAGCGTACGATCGTTGAAAGACTAATTCTTTTTAATAAAAACCAGAAGGCGAAATACATGTCCAGACGGAGTTCCTGGTATTATACGCAAAGCTGCGTTGGAATAATGAAACGTGTGTTTTCAGGTCAAGGGTCACCGGAAGTGGAGATTAGAAAGGGCAGAGTTTGCTAGACAAATATTACCTCAATCTTGCTTAAAATGCATTGTGTATCGTTGAACAGTTCGCTTTTAAAATGTCTTGCAAAACGCGCGTAATACATAAATAAAAGCTTTTTTCTAAACGTTGAAGTACTTTCATAAACCGCTATAGAAAAAGAGAAATGTAATCGTGTGGTGCAAAAACTGTTGGAAACGGAGCTACGTTCCTTACATTAGTACCTCATAAAAGCTTCATAGATATGTGATACCACCGTCAGTAGGGTCGACGACATAAAGAAAAAAAGGATTCTCACAAGGCGATCAATCGCGGAAAGTCCCCTTCAGCAGACTCATGCAGTTAGCCGGTTCCATGTTTCTCTGGCCAGTTGCTCCCCATCCAACAATCGATGCTAGGGGCGAGGGTTGAGTCTCCCTTTTGTGGTGTACCAATACTCTCGCGTACTTTGTACTCGAGTACGTGCATACTCGCGCGTATGATTGCGTGGATGCACCATCACACGTAGGGATCTATATAGCACCGTGAACACGATCGAGAATCAGTTGGAGCACTTGAAGCAATGATAGAATCCCTCTAGAGTTGTATGGCGCACGCCCACAGCGTTCGTTTCTCTTCTCTTCCACCCCACGTTTCTTTTCCTTCTATTGGTCGTCGTTATGGGTGGGTGGCGCGCCATAAATATTTTTAGAGTGCTGACATCAATTATATTTTATTAAGTATCGACGCAGCTTTCTTTCCTTTTATCCAACTATATAAATATGAAATACAAAACATTTTGAAATGTTGTAAACATGATGTATCTATCACTTATAGTTTTACTCGTACTTCTTACTTATGAACAAGTGTAACCGGTTATTAAAGCCGGTTTAATTCTATGTTATCGCATTATTCCATTTATCGATACGTGTTGCGACATTTTCATCACGAATGCTTAAAGTTAAATGGATGTTTATAAACATTAATGTCAAAGAATTTGTATAATAAAATACCTATTACGGAAAGTAACTCAAGCAGTATCTTGATGCAATAGAACTCCAAATATGGAAATGCCTCGGAAACAGGGCCGCGCAGCTGCTGATCAATCACTTTTTCCGTATGCAGCGCGTTTTGTTACGCAAAAACAATTTTTTTAAAAGACACGATAGAATCTATCGAATACCAATCGAAATACGATCGGTTCGTAGGAAATGGAATTCCTGTAAAACTACGTAATAATTCATCCTCAAGAAGATATTTCTCTTCCAGAAATGATAAATGTTTGCACGTTTATATTATTGATACATATTATTTAGTTGATTCTGTTTCCTTCTAAATCGATTTATTAGCTTACGTGCTTAATCGATTTACCATCTCTGCTTGTGTAACGTTTGCACCGCGTTTCAGTCGTTTGAATACACTAAATCGCAATGTAAAGGTAGTTAATGTGCAGAAGAAACATTTTTAGTGGCAGACGTTTATCTTTAGTTCAATATACATATGTTTGATAGCAAATATCTAGCTTAACATGTATGATATGAATCATCAACATCAAACAGTACAACAATAGTTATTAAATATTTTGAAAAACATTATAAAAATGTGATTTACGTAATGAATTAAAATCATTGCAACTATCTCGGCCAAACTTTGCGCACGATGCACATGCACTTAACTATACACGCGATTATAATGTACATACTTTCGCGGCCGCGTCAAGTTTCCTTGTTACCAACAAGATGACGTAAAAAGCCCCACACGCTCGTATATCTATTCTTCTCCTTTTTCATACGAGTGTCTTGCACAAACTTGTTTTTCTTTCTCGTAGAAATTATAACTTGGAACGTTATCGACACGCTTCGTTTATAATATACGGATTTTAATTCATATGGTTAAGTAAGAATTACAAATTAGTTCTTATTCTTATTATATAACGTGCAAGAATAAACTTATCAGAATGCAAAATATTTATATATATTATGTATATTATCGAATATTTTCGACAATTTCGCTCAATTCTCTCTTACTCCAAATTGTAAGTACAGAAATGTACACGTACAGCGAATAGAGTTCTGGGATTGCGGTGATAAAAGAGCATAGACACATCAAATAACAAATCGTTATATTTTATTCTTCAAAATTAATTCAATTAGCACTGAATCAACAACATACTGCAGCATAAAAGAAAAGTCGTGGTTGCCCATACTTTTTTTAGATTCAGTCATATAATATTTTTATTTAGCGTTGGTGCATATACATATACGCAAGATAAATACTATCGTTCGATATTTTAAATGCAGCTTTGAAGTCATGATTCATATATGGCATAACGAAATCGCACGAACGGTATTCGTTACTATACGAAACGTGACACGCATTAGCAACCAACAGAAGAAAACTAAGAATGAAATAATTCCACGACAAATTATTCTTGGAAGTTGGGCCACTATTAAGGAAATGCCGCTTCCGTACAGTCCGGATACACCGAGAATAGAATGTTCATTTCGTACTTTCTTGATCGTTGGTCCTCCCGGATACCACAGTTGGTGATACGAGTATCCTCGATTAAAAGAATATATATATTAAAAATTTTAATTTCATATATTAAAATTTTTTATTAAAAATTTAGAATAAATAAATAATTTTTGAACAATTTTATCGAGTAATTTCATTCGAATCAAATACAGCATTAAAATAATAATAAAAGTTCTATACTACATCGTGTTACTACGCTGATATTACGTTATTTTTTGCGCCAATAAAATAACAGTCTAACAGTACAGGGACCAAAAATAATTTTTATTGCTGACTTCGTCGGGGTTACAAGCTTCTGCTCGTTACACAGACACTGACCTTCGAATCAGCTAACAAGAGAAACTAACTCACAGAACCTCCGTTTTCAGACGAGTAATGTTCAACCAGCAACTGAAAACAGACCATCCCAATGTCTAAACGCGGTAAAATTAAAGCTGAAAGTCTGTATAATTCATTTAAAAATTGAAATAACGTTCCAAACGAATAATACTGACTGTTTTTGCTCTTATTAGTTCATCAAATCAGTAAAATGGGAAAATCACTATTATTTTTTTTATATACAGTTGTTTGATTGATCATGCGTAATTCAGTGAAAATTCTACTATGTGAAATTGGAGATAGCATATTTGACATTTGCGATTAACATATTTTTTTAAAAGTCACTGATAACTCTTGCTGAATCACAGAAGGAAGCATTATACTTCCGTTTGAGCTATTGATAACTGATCATCATCCGCTCAAAATATATTTAAGTTTTAGTTCCTCTTACTTGAAACTTCAAACCCAATTGTGCCGAGCTCTCTAATAAAAATTATTTACAACGGTAAAGACGTAACCTTATTCTTTGAACGTACATTATTTGCAATTTTGCACGGCATGATACCTGACGTGAGCTGATATCTGATTCTCCGGATCAGATAAAATTCTCACGATCCAGAAAGATTGGAGAAAGTCAGTGGCAAGCGTGTTAAAGCACATTCAATTGCAATACTACGATCGGCACTAATAAATGTTAGAATAAATGGAGCAATGTTTGCGCGTATACATTGGCCAATGTGAAATTCGAGTGGCAACGCTAGACAACCATGAAGCCTAATTAGCAAATTTTGGGTTGGGATGCTAACCCATGGGAGGGTATTATAACAATCGCGCCTAATAATCTTTCAAGGAAATGAATGCCTAACCTAAATTACCTAAATTACACGTGTTTGTATGTTTTAATTTACGAATCTAATCTGAATTGACATACGCTTCAAATAAAGTGAATTTTACTTACAATAAGTTTGCCTATCGATAATTCGTTTTAATAATTTGTATAAAAGTATACACGTGATACTATGATTTACAAATAACAATGCCTAATAAATCATATTGAAATAGATTTGAATAGAACGATTGACTGTATCGTTAACTGGTCTCGAAAATATCAAAGTCCCGTAGAGTTGAATGAGAGAGCGTCGTCTAAAATTAAATGATAGCGTCACACGCACTCGTGCCGACGGTACATAGTGACATCATCTTGCAAATTCACGCACGATTACGTGTCTTTTTTCCTCTTATTCATTATTAACCCTTTATCTACTACTTACTGTACCCACTGTGTCTGTCTTTGCTGTCTCTCATTTTCTGAATCATTTTTATTTTTATTTTCTCTCTCATTTAATCTCGTTAGTTGTCGATGTTTACGTTTATACTTTGTCCTCCTTTACTTTCTTTACCCAAACACGAACAAAACAGTTTCAACAATTCAGTCGGTTTACTCATCGTCCAGCATGGATATGACTCGTAAAATCCTTTTGATATGTTCCATATTTCTGCAGGGCGCGACAGAATTATATTTCGCGAGACGAGTAGAATTTAGAATTATCGAACGATGTATGTATATGTCGTAGAGCGATATTTAGTGCTTTCAATGAAAAATTGAAAGATATAATTCATCGATTTTTTATACGGGTAAGAGCACAATTTTTCACGTATATTTTTCAGCTATGTTTGCTTCTTTTTATAAACTTTTAAACTTGAATTATTTGTTAATGTTAGAAAAATATTGAGTGGAAAGTGATCGAAAGAATCCAGTAGAATCAATAATTCTCTTTACTAACATAAACCATATCCTTAAATTAATTATTGTATGTGTAACTGATGTGTATCTATCTGATGGATGTTTTCATTCAGTTACCGGTTTTAATCCATCCATCTTTGCTATGGACGAATATACATGCATGTCTTTTTCTTATTCGTTATTACAGTAATTAATATTAATTCTTTGCTAGAGAAATGGATTTCTTTCTCATCTCTCAAAACGTAACGAAACGAATACAAATACTTCATAACACACTAAAAATTCACGCGTTCCAGATACAAATGTTGCGTTAAAAATGGTAGCCGACTTTCACGCAACTAATGATCCGGTCAGATGCGATAATTAGAGACTTAACACGCGTTAACCGACCGCTGCAGAAGCATTCAGCTGAGTCATTGCGGCGGAATATAAAAGACATACGAAGAGACCTATGAATTTGCACTTATTCCATCAGTATCATCATCAATAGTATATTTCCATGAAGTATACCTTGCTAAAGTGAAGTAATTAGTTTGAATAACAAAAAATGAATAAATCCATCGATCTGAATTCAAATGAATAACAATTATATCCTCTCAATGTCTAATACTATACGGTACTGTGCAGAAGACTTGAGTCATCCACAATAGTGATTTTATGGTCACAACAAGTCAAATAAAGATAATACTTTAGATATTCTCTTTTAGGATCATAAATACGTAAATTAAACGATATAAAATATATATAGTATAATCTACGAATCGCAGATTTAAAGGAAATAAACTCAGCAATTTGAGAAGCTGCACGCGTATAAAATGGATAGTCGTAGAATGGATTTCGAATGTACCCTCTTGGGATCGCTGAACTTCAAGGAGAATCGAAAGTTAGGGGAGGTTATGGCCCCTGACGACGACGGCGTGGATAGGAGGGAACGTGGAAACGCATATGCGCAGCCGAACATGACCAGACGAGGGTGAATCGAGGGTAAAAGAAGGGTGCATAGACCGTACGGAGCCAGCCTCGTTACCAGGGATGCACCCCAGGTACAAAACATTGCCTTCGTGTTGGTCCATGAGCCGTGAAAATGATTAAACCCTCGTGTAGCCCAAGTATAAAATACCCGATTTTTATTTATGCTTCCGGAGGCGTGATTTCTACTCTTAATTATCGTGCACGATTTTTACTCTATGATACTACCTTTTGTCCATATTATTACGCCAAATGAAGAATTCATTTTTACCTACAGTTGCTTGAATTTTATTTTGTGAAATTGTTTTTTTCTCATTTTTTATTTGAACTACAAAACTATACTATTATAACTGTGTGTGTGTTTTATAAATTTCTATAGAATGCAGTAATATGTTTTATAAGATAAACGATGTAAATTTAGATTTCATTTCAACGTACACTTAGCACAGGTATAAGGGCCATCTCATGGCTGATAAAAGACTCAAACTTTTCAATTGAACAAGTTGTTCCTTTTTCTAACTGTTATATCAAAATAAAAGTCAGAAAATAGAAAAGAACACGGATACGTGATTGTGGGCCAACGAATCGATTATTTTTCCGGATACTCACTGAGACGGAATAAAGATGGTCGCGTGCTTTCTTCGTACAAAACAACCTCAGAATATAAAACGCTCCATGAACGATAAAAACGTGGGATAACTGTGGTAGTAGGATTGTGTCGCAGTGTACACCGGTTAGTGACACACCTAGGATTCTCTGCTGTGGCAGTCGTCCAACTAACAAGCCGACACCCTCACCCACGTTACTGTTGAATAAACCCATGTACGATAATATACATACGTATACGTATAGCCGATAGAGAAGCTGGGAAGAAGATGTAAAACGACGATAAAGGGAGAGGACGAGGAGAGAATGTGAAAAGGAACTGGGATGAGCGAGAAAGACGGCAACTACATCTTTTATGTTCAAAAGATGAACCCACTGACTGTCGAACGAGCGAGTAAACTATAAAGGAAAAAATGCTAGTGAAACAGAAGTGCTGACAAGGGCTGAAAGAAAGGAGAAAAGAGGAAATTCGCTTTAATTTTATAAAAGTGAAACAAAGAAGAAATATAGAAAAAGGACAAAGAAGATAGCTGATAATAAATAAAAAGAAAATGGGAAGATATTATTGAAGAGATGAAAAAGAAGAGAAAATATCATAAAAGGTAAAAGCCGGATCGAAAGTAAACGCAAACGAAGAAGATAGCGACACGAGGGGAGCTTTCACAGTTACATATGTACAAGTCTCCATGTATATGCACGTATATGCATATACAAGTACGATTATGCGAAAAAGGGAGTAAGTGCAGTCTGGTTTCCCAGATACATTTTCCAATACATTGAGTTTAGAAAAATTTTGCTTAAACGTAAGTTCCTTAATTTTATTCTGCTTAATATGAAAGCGCAGGATTTAAATTTATATATTAGTAGCAAAGAAATTTCGAAATCATTTAACAGTGACATAAGACAGGAGAACACCTACACGATATGTCTAAGCTTTATGAGAAATTCAAAGAGCAATTGTTCTTCGTCAAGATTGCAAATGCAGAGAAGCTTTCTAACAACGATCGTCTTCCTGCGATTACGGTGCACATCTGCCCTTCTGCTGTATTCTTTATGATATATCGTATGAACGCGTAATAACGCCTACATATGTGCATCAGTCTGATAAGCAATTTATGTTTTGAAAATAAATATACGTAGGACCATCGAATCATTCCAGATCATTAGAAATCCAACATTTTATACGTAATGTATATTAATTGGTAAAATAATCGTTGTTTGAATAATCGTCGAGGAAAAAATATCTTGAATGATATTCATCTATTAAACGAATACCTTACTTTCCATGCTTTGCACGCTTTTGCGTATAAATATACATTTCTCATAAATACCTGAACATGAACATTCGCATTCTATTTATTAGAGTACAAGACGTACAGCAAAGTCTTCGGTAATATGATAAAAGAGACACTAAACAAAGAACCAACGTGATTCTTTCTCTCATTTAATAGACCAATAACCGCTAGTTCACGGTCAAAGTTTAGGCGCCACCGGCAGCGACATGTCTCATACGTACTTACATACATACATAAAGAGGTAGAGGAACCTTTATTTATGCTGCAGAAATAGCTCTATTCGCACGTGCACACCATTTGGCCATGGGCCATTTCGTGATGTGTGCTCTGCTACTACTCTCCTTTGTCTACTTTCGCAGAGATGTCAGATGAATGGTGTTAACGGTCTGGTCTCACCTGAGATTCCAGACGCACAATACTGCATGTTAGTGTTAGTGTGTTTTAAACTAGATCGACAAGATCGTTAACTCCAAATTATTATTACTCGTAGAACGCTCGATGTTGTAAACTTCGACATTATTCCAATTATTTCGAATAGGTGTTTCTTTGAGATAATTATTCGAAAATTAATACGAGTAATTAGTTTCATTTTCAATTTTTGTGCAATTGTCTTTGTATAGATACATTCGATCACGTATATTCACAATCACACTGGAAAAATTAATTTTACTCTTCAGGAAACTTTCACGTCACGCTTTATAACTCTATTATGTGAATAACCAGAGTGCAAAGTTTTCTAAAAATAGGATTATTGTAGCATCGTAAGAAGAACATTTTTTTTCTCTCTTTTTTTTCTGATTAACGAGATACAAATTTTATCGTAATAAATATTAGCATCGAGCTACGAATGGGTAATTATACGATAAACGTGCCAGTCAGACGAGTTCTTCCTCGCTTTCATGAAACACGTGATCTCCACACAGTCTCGAGTGGCAGATTGTGTTTCGTATTATGCATACGAAAGTGAAAAGAGTAAACGGACGAGTATTACGACGTTCCAATAATTTTCTTCCTTTCTTGATGTTACTACCTACATGTGCGGTTCGTTATAACACGCTGCTACTTTATACGTACTTCTTAATGAAACAGGCGACATTAGCATATTGCACGGTCCTACAGTGTACAACTTACGCAGTCGAACAAATACAAGTATGATAAAAGTATTCTCAAACTCTGATTCTTCCTTCTGGTTACATCTCTTCTTCTACTAAATATCAGACAAATGGAGAAGTTTTTTGGCAAATTAATATCAATTTGCATATTAATGTCAATATTTTGTTCGTTCGCTGTAAAATAATGTAAAATGATGTTATTCTATATTTTCGTTTCATTCATCAATGAATCGTCTCCTGTCCAATCGTGCCGCCCATCTCGTCACACCTGTATTAGACGATGGAGGAATCGCAAAATCACAAAATTACCGTGTATCGTTTGAACATCCTGTTTGCGTTGTCGGAATGACAATTCGAAGGACATTTGGTCCGCTATGAAAGACGCAGTGGCGGCAGCTACGGAACAGGCGCGAACGTCTCAATCCCGCGACACAGAGACGTGTATATGCATACTAGGATATGCGATATGTGTGTATTGTGTATATGGTACATCACGCACGTCGCGTCGGGTATATGCGTACACATGCACACACGAGTGCATGCTCGCAAGCAGTCGGCTTAATTCAGCCGTACAAATTGCACAAAGCTGTCTGCCGACGATTCGTGTTAAAAATACGCCGCTGCTGACGCGTTTTCCAGTCTGTCGATAGTGAAAGCATTTCTGCGTCGCTTTCGTGTCTTCCGACGGTTACGTAACCGTAAAAACAATTTTTCCTCTGGATCCGATCTACGCTCTATCGATCTCAATGTTCGCGTGTTAATCTCGTCGCTGTCAGGAAACGTTTGGCTTTTATATTTTTACGAATACATAGTTGACAGCGGATGTTTGCGTATTCATGTTTAACGTTCCACGATTAATAAATTCTGTACGTTTGTATAAAAATATAAAATTTACCGTTTACGATCTAAAGCAAGTTTAATAAAATTCTACATCTACATTGAAAATACTCACGAAAATATTTGATATCGTATGTGTTATATAAAATATTTAGAAATTTACAATATACGTACATATGTTTATAATAAATATTAGTATGCGGCATGCATAGCCGTCTTAAGCATATAATAAGCGTTGAATATGGTCCCACTGAATATCGAGGTTTATCAATACAGCTACTGGATGATCGACTATTTAAATACTTTTGTGATCTCTGCGAAATATGTACTTATACCTCCTAAATATCTTGCGATGTAATAACATAAAGGCAGTAACCTGTTCTTAGCGAGTTCTTTAACTCACGACAGTTAAATTACTGTAGTTAAATATTGGATGTGATTTTTCTGAATGGTCTTAATTTATCGTCGAAGATGGACCCGCATGAGAAGCACTGTTCCAAGACCCCTCTATATATAGAAACGCCGGTTTTATCTTTTCCTGTGGATATTTTCAGACAGAAGGCGGCCCTTTGGACAGTATTGTTTAGCTTCGGAGAGTCGCGTTATCGACGTTGACTTTTTTCACATTTCCGATCCGATTCTTTAGCAAGCGTATAACTGCACTGGAGCGTAGCTAAACGCGTATTCAGCGATTCCATTGATCCTGAGATACGATCGATGATAGCAACCGATAACGCTTACCGAAAGAAATTGACGAGATTTATCGACCGTTTAACAACAAGTTGCGCGTGTGTTTTTCGTAAAACGCCATGAAAACATCGAAAATTTCGTCACATCCATGTCGTGTTCTATAGCTTAATTCGTCTAATTACTGTTATTTGATTTGTTTTAAGTCTAAATTGTATAAATTTTAGCTTTTACGAGTAGAAATAAAATACGTTAAAATTTAGTTGATCTAGATCTACTCTACAATCAAGCATAACTGTATAGGTATAATAGGGATTTAAGTCATCTGAACTGATGCTACGAAAAAGGATCTGAAACCAATTAATTGTTCTGGTATACTTGGCCGTATAGGATGGCGATAAAAAGGAAAGAGAATTTTCACAAGGACCTGTAATGTCTCGGAAGGAAGAAAATACTGGGTGCGAACAATTGTCCATTTTGTTTGGCAGAGTTCCAGACGTACTGTCACACTGAGACACAGAAAGCAAAGGAGAGAGATACGTTGCTGTTGCAAGCAGAGCAAAAAAGGAAGAGGAAGATGAAGAAAGAGTGGGCGTCGGTCAGTCAGGTTTTGCCTTGGTTGTAAGAATGTTGAGGATTCCCGTGTTCAGCAGGAACCTTACAGGATCGTGCTTCTGCTATCAAGCAACCAGGTACTACGTATCTCTTCTATACGTTAGTAAGTCTACGCTCGATCAGGCTAATCCTTCAGAGATGATGCAGGATCGAGTGCAAGTTGGAAAATTAATTGTACGATTTTACAAATGATGGACAATTTTTGGTTTAACATTTGATTCAATCTGTTACTTCATAAGCAAAGGAGCATATACCATAGCTTCGAACAAGAGAATGATGAAAAAACCGAAAAAAGACTAGTGCGGCAATTTGTACGTTGTAATACTTAATTTGCCTTTCACTTTGCTGGCTCGTAGCTGCACGTTCGATAGATTGGCATTGCCCAAACAACTCCGAACTATTCAATAATGGTCGCTAATAAAAATACGTATTCCTAATTACTAATGAATCTGTCGAAAAGTTGTTCTGCAATTTCGTCTAATACGATATGATATTAATACCGTAAAGGGAGTAATTATTGGTAAATATTGTTGGTACCTCGGTAAGTTTAAACACAGTTTAAATATAGAAGCTCGAGGACTGCGGCGCAATTAATAAGAAAAAAAGATAAGAATTAGAAAGATACTACAGGCCTGAATATTCTAAAGCAGATAGAATCTGTAATCGCGGTGCGAGCAGCAAGTAGAACAGAGGTTACAGGGAGTATATAGTTATATTGAATTTCCGCTCCTAGAATGGGAGACACGGATAGACCAAGGAAAACTTTCGCGTGGCCCTGGAACGATTCTCGTGAGTCAAACCGCAGTTTCTACACGATGCACGACTAACTACCGATGACTCATGGACAAGCATCTATAATGGAACGAAATCCCACGATTATTTTAAGCAACATTATCAAACTATCAAAAGATCGTTAGCATCGCAACATTGTGTAGATTTGAAATTTCTCATTATATTTTCTAGCGAACGGCAGCGGAGTATTCTTTTATTCATCTACTACGGTGCATCTACCACCAATGAAATCGTGATACATAATTTCAAAGCGGTATCAACGTATTTTTTGCTGAACAAGTGGTTTATTATTTCACTGGATCGTTGCGAAATATGAAATAAATTTCGCGAAATGGAATTATTGCATTTTAGATCATAAATTCGACGTTTAAAATTTATTAAATATATAGATAATCTAAGAATCACCGACGATGATATTGTATCAGCAATGGGAAATATCATCTTTCTTAAATGTATCAATGAAATATCCAATTCGTAATTTGATATAATTCGTAAATTGTACAATAGAGCATAGTATAAAACATATTATGTATAAGTTATCGAACGAATACAACGAAAGGCATTTATAATATCAAAATCGTCGAGATATATTATCGATATTAAGAAGTAAAATCTCTGAGGTTAAATGCCAAGATGACGAGACTACTAGACATATAGAAAGATAGCGAATCGGATGACCGCGAACCGTAAAGGGGTCTCTTTGTTTATGGTATGTTCGTAGTCGTTGCGATGGTCGTTCCGATGCACAATCGAATCTTATTTGGTGAGAGCCGCTTCTACGTAGGCGTGCATCTTTTTACTCTTTCTCATTTGTACATCTCTCTTTCGCGCCGTATGAACTTTTGCCTTCGAGCTCTCGACATTTCATACCAACGAAAAAATCAGTGGCTCTCGCGTAAGCAATAAATTTTAACAGCAGAGAATAGTAATATGCCTTTGAAGAGATTACACAACAACCCGACTACCCTAACAATAAATTGCTGGAAAAACGTATTTAACGATACAGAAAATATTTCTCTTTTCATTTCTACAATAAGCCAACTCGCTCTCTCGCTGTAATTCTCATTCTATCATTTTAAAGTCGAATTTAACTGCAATGCAGATACACAGAGCTGGGAGAACCACTGTCATAAGTTCACTCGAGTTCAAGTATTAGTAGCTATATATTACGGGCCACGCGTGTTGATACCGATCAGCATGTTACTTATATTACACCTCGAGGATAGTAAAGATAAAAATGATTCTGCTGTTCTTACGTCAACGTAGTACGCATAGAAAGTATGCGCAAAGCACGTCAGACTCAACCCAGATCTGTCCAACTTCTTTTATCCCTTTTCATCTACTGATTGTATTTATTAGTTACAGTAGTTCATTGAAAACTTTTATGTATATGGATATAAAACATTTCTACGCGACTGCCGTGGCAAGTGTTAGAAGCGGTCTGACTGGATACCGTGACTGGAGCTTTATTAATGTAGTAATTGACTGCTTAAATTCTTCAGTGATATATGTGAGATACACTCTTGCATTAAATATCTTGTAATTTCTATCTACATATTTAAATTTGTTTTGAACTACGCCAATATAATCACGACAGTCGAGTATCATACTAAAGAAATTGCAAAATGTTTCGTATAACACAGATAATATACTCGTAGAAGTGTTCGAATACTCTTGTTAGTTAATGCTTATATACGTTTACGTATGGAGGGACTTCAGATGTCTATTATCGTAAACTAGACAATTCGAGAGTCAGTGAGCCACATCACACGTTTTATAGTCGATCAAAGTAATTCAATTAATATCCTATTACATCCGAGCGTTCACGTACGTCGACGCAAATGGAACTTGTATAGTGTTTCGAAAGACAGCTCGGCGAGCGTCGTTTGTATGCACACCGACGTATATTTCTCTGAATTATCGAATACATTTGTGCATCTTAATGAATACGGACAATACTATCTTTAGAAATAAAAGAAACGTAAACATAACAACTGTTCAAGAATAACTGCATCTGTCTTCTGTGAAAGACGTTTCTTATAAATAACATGATTAATTTCAAGAATTATATTTAGAGCAGCGTATATTCTATGAAAATGATTGAAAACGAAACGAAATAACAATCAAATTGTAATTTTTTAGGAGATTGTGTGTCGTTAAGAACATTATATCAATACGTCTATACTATGCAAAGATAATATCATTTCTCTATCGAATTCAGAAGCCAAACTCTGATCAACTCCATACATTGAAAAATACCGAAACGCGATGACGTTAGAAATATTTTTTAACATTTACTTTGGGATTTACGATTATTCATCTGTTATCTCATTTGTTTACGAGAAACCTTTGGAATTTTAGTTACTTTTTTTAAGAAGTTGGACACTAATTCTGTATACAGACGATAAAATTCCAAGATTTACGAAAGGTGGAGTTGGAATAGATTCCGAGAAACTAAAAAATACCAGCATTGGTATTGACAGTTCTACGATTTCGTCGCAGAATGATTCATTCGAAGCTATCGAATCTAATTCACCAGACACACGTTCGATACGAAACCTAGGGCCTCTAAGAGGATCTGAAAAAAAAAAGGAGAAGCATACATATAGCTAGTGTTTGACTCACCAGCACTTTGGTAAAGCGCCTTTCGAGTTCCATAGCGTCGGGCATCGGTTGCCTTGGCGCGCCACGGACGCTGCCACTCCGTGCGTGTGGTCCACCCAAACTTCCCATGCCGAGGCTAGGTTGACAGGATTGAAGAGGCGTGCCGCCCTTGATACCACCGATAAACACCTCACGCACACCGCCATCGCTTTCGCCGGTACGGCTCTGCACGATTCCCATTGTTTTCACAGTCGTGGCCTAATATATCCTCCGGTGTTTTCGCACGCGAAAATCGTGACACACGGCAACGGTGGTGGCCAGTATTGTCACACCACGAGAAACGTCAACAATGATGATCGCGGCAGTGCATCCTCGCTCGAATGTAAATCACTTTTCTCTGTATTACGAGAGACGTCGATACGTGAACGACTCGAACCGGTCCGCGCCGGGTCGTGCAACAGGTATCAAGCCGTCCATTGTGGATAGAAACTCTCACGAACGTGCGCGAACTAAAGCATGACCTAACACTCCTCTGCCTACACTAGACGAAGCATTCGCTGCATCTGCGGCGGTCTTCCTACTCTCTGACACCACCATCTGACAACGCCATTGGCCATTACACATGCGTCGTGTCTCGCGGTCGTGCCACCTGTGCCGGCGCGAGAATTTCTGGTAGAATTGTATTATGCGGTTGGTAACCGTGATGTTGTTGATTATTTCGTCGCAGATGGAAGCACATACTACCTGTAGATTGTAAAGAAAAGAGTAGTTAAGAATTTATTTTGGCGGAAATTATTTGTTATTAATAATAGAAATAATTGAAATCGTGTAAAATTAAATAAAATTAAACATGAACTAAAAGTGAAAAAATCTTTTTAAGTATGATAATGCAATGAAGTAGCGATGTAAATTTTTTAATATATATATAATATATATTTCAATTAATTATGATATATTTCAATTAATTATGATTAAATGATATGAGAGAAAATATTAACAGCGATATTTAAATAAAATTTGAAAATTATATTGCATATCTTAAATTTAGACTATCGATAGATCGATGTTTAACATCCGCCATTTGGCCGATAGATCGATTAGTCATTTGGTAGCGTCTCTTACAGTAAATAATATGGTGGTGTATTAGTATATTGATTTATAGAAAATATTATTTGTAAATATTTGTAGATTCTATGAAACAGTGGTATAGTGTAACAAAGAATTTTAAAATGAGAAAGTCTCCTCTAA
Source organism: Bombus terrestris (assembly GCF_910591885.1). Taxonomy (NCBI): domain Eukaryota; kingdom Metazoa; phylum Arthropoda; class Insecta; order Hymenoptera; family Apidae; genus Bombus; species Bombus terrestris. The sequence goes on along the minus strand of NC_063271.1, from coordinate 18,710,568 downwards.
GTACGCCAAGTAGTAGTAAAGAAAAACAGAGTTATAATCGGAAATCAAATGACTATAGAAGTAGGACAGATTATCGTTGTCGTAAAAGTGATAGTTATCAGTATACTTCATCAAATAGTGGTCAAGGATATTCTGGAGATGATTTTATTCCTTTAGATAATAGTACACCAGTATCAGAATATAAAAAGTTCAATAATAATTGGCGTGATTTTGAAAGTCATAATCATTGTAATTCAGGTAGTAGTGGATTTAACCATTACCGGAATAATTATTATTCAACTCCAAAGTTAAATTTCAATTATTCATACTCTCCTTACAAGCTACCTGGTAAACAACTCTTTTATGGTCAGAAAAAGGTAACTAGGAATAATAAATACAAGTAAATACAATTTCAATAATCACTTCTATGCTTACTAAGCTATAGTCATTAACAAGTATTGTTTTTATTTTGAGGGTTTCCAAAAGGATAGACGTAGACAGAATGACATATCACGTTATATAGATTTTAAATCTTTTTTGGAGGATCCTTGGGCGGAATTAACAAAGAAGTTAATGGAAGATAAAGAAACAATCGGGAATGAATCACCTAAAATTGTATTGTCATTATCGCCGCAATTAGCTTATGTACATACAGAATCGTATTCTGAATCTAAATCTACATCAAGCATTGACAATTCTTACTGTAGTCCAGAATCTAAGAGTGAATCTTCTATAGATGGGAAATTTGGATTAGATGATACAGATATTAGTAATGTATCAAGAACAGAGAGTTCAATAGATTTAAAAGTCGACAGTGTAAGATTTAGTCAAGAATCAAAAAATGACAATGTTTGCAATAATAATGATGATAGTGTTAATGAAGGCATTCTCAATGAAAATAACGTTAGTAATATTAACGACATTTGTTCATCAAAGATGAATATTATTCAAGATCTCAAATAAGAGTAACAAAGAATAAAATGCGCTTAAGAAGAATAATAATTCTTTGTTTTGGTGCACGATACATTTCATATTCTACATATAGATGTATAATATGTAATAATGTAACAAATCAATTATATTTAGATATTATCTAAATCTATGAAACATCAGTTTCAAATTTTTTGATTAATATTCTAGTATATAGTTAAAAAAAAGAAATTAACGTTTTAGTAATGTGAACTCTTTCTCCGGTTTGGAAATAATTTTATCACAGAAGCATATCTATATGCAAAATACAATGTATTGAAATTATCTTTTAAATTATATTTTCACAAAAAGGCTGTGTAAAAGAATGAATGTAATTCATGTGAAAAAAATTATACATGTGCAATTCTTTAGTGTATACTAAAAAGGAAGTACATATGGGACATGAGGGAACATTAAACACCAATTTCTCCGTAATAGATTAAGTCAGGAAGAGAATTTGAAGACATAGCGAAGAAGCTATAGTATGAATTAGACTTATAAATTGATTTTATCAAGCAATTAGTAATTATGGTATTATTATTACCAAATCTAGGCAATTAGTAATTATGTAAAAGAATGCTTGCATCTCTGAACATTTTTGGATGAGGACTATCAGTCGATTTGAATTTGTTAAGCCACATATATGTCTATTAGTACTTCTCACAACAAAACAGAAATATACAAAGGATTAAGAATGTTGTAACATGCATGTTAGTAAATAAAATGTGTTGTTCACAAATGTAGAATTAAATAACCATAAATCATGTGCAGACATATATGACATTAATCTTAAATCTTTAGTTATATAAATAACAATGCGTTTATACATTTGTATTATTTTTAATTTAAATCATAATCAATTGTTTATTTTTGTTAAAATTTTTTAAGTAGCAAATTAACATACACTTTAATTGCATTTTGAATTAAAGAGAACGTACTAACATGAAATATAAAAACATTTATAAAATTAAAACGATGAAGTGATAGGGTATTAAATTTGTATAATTGTTATCGTAGAAAAAGAAAAATACACAAAAAATTGTTTATTTCCAGACTTCATACATTTTGATAGCATGTTTTAACGAGCAATGAAACATAGAAGGTGACAAAGGTGTCCTATATGTTTGATTAACATGCTAACGTAATGTACAAATGATGATCTGGTACAAAAATTTACATAATTTAAGAAATTCCTGTTTATTTCTTCAAATTGTGATTTTACATGATTGTGCAAAGGATGTAATTGATGTCAAATATTAATTGTATGAGTAATGTGTACAACAGAAAATTGTACATAAATATAATTAAATTATATAAATAATAGTGATTATCTATTTCTTTCTGCTACTATTTTTATTTGTCGGTGTAGATAATACAAAAATGAACCGGTTTTTTCTCATGTCTGTTTTTAATGAATTTATGACACTTAACGGTAACCACGGAGATAAAAGAAACTTCGATAATTAATCCAATCGAACGACCTTAGATCTCTAACCTTGTAGTATTGAAGGTAATGCTATAATACAATGGCAAATAAGATCGTATAGGTGTATGAATAATTGATCGTGTATCGAAGTAATCAATATGAGTTATATATTTCTTAGAAACCAAGTTTTTGCTCCGCTTTTTAGAGCTTATTTTTTACTTTCTCATGTAACAAAAAACTTTATCGTTGATAAAAATAAATTGCAATATGTTATATCAGATTAGTACCGTATGTAGCTTCTTGAAAAGAAAGTAGAGAAATTATGATGAAACCTCAAAATGTTTACATTTATAATTAATGCAGATAGAAAATGTTGTTGTTTAAATAATATTACAACTGCATTGTACATAAATGCAGTATAGTGTACGAATAAAGCTTTCACGAAGAAAAAACTTTTTACTTTTATTCTTTTTTTTTTATTTTTACTTCGAAAAGAGTTATAGTTTGATGCAGTTCTTGGGATCATAGTGTATGTCTGTACAACTTTATGTGACTTGATGTTATCTACGTGGTTTATAGTGCATGTAGCGTGGATATGAACTTATGTAGAACACAGACATATCAGTGACCTTGAATGTTTATCACAATTTAACATTGTTTATTTTCACGGCAATTTACATTATTTTATCAAATGATAAAATTTTGCAAGATTGATTTTCCTAGTGAATATCGATTAGTTTCTAAAAATTAGCATTAATTTATTATAATACTTATTCTGTTCAAGCATATCCTGCAAAGATGTAAGGGAATAAAATAATATCAGTTATGTTAAGTATTTATAAATTTTGTATTTTCTTCATATTTTGCTTTTAATTGCCACAAATCAGTACAGTACGCATAACGGAATTTATCTGACAAAAAGGGTATGTTCGCTCATTTATCTACAAGAAGAGGAATTGATTACAAAGATTTAAAGATAGGACCCGTTCTTCCATTCCTTTATCTATATTATTCCATTGTAATTTTGTAATATATTTTATTTAACATTCCTCTCTTTCTTCTTTTGTGCACAACAATAATGTAAATTACAATGATCTCTTCGAATTATCGAATATTTCGATAATTAATTGTTCAGCAGTAGATTAAAATTAAACAATCGTTGTAACGAGATACAAGCTTTTCTTTTCAATTATTTCAATTATTATTCGATATATGATATGCTTACGAATGAAATTTTTTCGAACGATAGAAGAAAAATTGAAAATTGAGATATTGATAATTTTCAAAGGACTTACAAATGGTATTTAATCAGCACATTGTTTCCTAATTTGTACACTAAATTGTACAACTGCTTTTCTTAAATTTATGTACTATAAAAAATGATCGATATAAAAAAAATTTTACCATATTAATAGTACTCTAATATAAATTATAATATTTCTTATTAGTGTTCGTTGGTATTCACGTAGATTATATAAAAGTCACAATTTCTGGTTTCGTATTCAAATAAGGATCTAATATATATAACTTAAAGTTCTTCAATATAATTTAATAGACGATGTAACCGTAAAAGTATCTGACTATGAAATCAATATTTAATATTTCAATAGTTATTCAAGGAGTTTTATTAGTAAAATTATACCTATATATATTTAATGAATATAATATAATTGAAATTAAGATATATGAAAGGGTCATACGTTTTGGTTTTTCATTCATTGTATCGCATAAGTTTATTTTTTAATCTACTAAGAAACGGAAATCTTATATATTAATAACTTTATTAAAAACTTATGTTTACGTGATTATAAATAACATATTAAGGAGTTTCAATTTTTACGAATTCTTCGCAGCTCAGCTATCTTGTAGTAAATAGTACATGATATATTTTCATGCAATTAAACTATATAATAAACTTCAATTTTCCCAACGTCATCTTATTGGCGATAATATTGGTCATCGTCGTAGACATGAACTTTTGCAAATACTTCTATTTTCATGACAATTTCCTCTCTTTCCCACGTGAGTTTGCAAATAATAAATAGGAAACTTACGCAACACGTACAAGCTTCGTCGATCAAATGATCGTTTAATATAGCATTGATCTGCTTTAGATCAACATGATCAGAATTCTAATCTAAGTACATATATGTATATATATACAGAGATACTACAGTCGCTTTAAAACACGCGTCTGCCACCATTTTTTTCTTTTTTTTTGTTTCAAAAATTGCTTAATTCGGGATTTCTTAAAACTGACCCTTTGTAAGAGAATATGAACTCTTCTTTACTTACTTGGTCTCTTTGTTTAAAGCTATGATTATTAAATATTGGAGGTAATTGATTCTTTCTCTGTCTGATACAGGTCTCATGCTGTTATGTGATTTCATAGTTAATTCAATGGTTGTACCATGGATTCTTACGTAAAGAGATTTACAATATTTAATATTGATCTTTACTTGGTAATTTCACGGTGTATATTTTCGTTGTATTTTTGGACATTTTTCCAAATATATAACTAGCATAAACGGAAAATAATTCTGAAATATAAAAACTATAAAACATTGATTTTAAACGTTATAAGTAACATGTTTCTTATAATTAGTGAATTTTCAAAATTGACAATTCATTTCATTTGGTGAATGCCGATTTCAAATGAATTATGTTCACAACATTCTTGAAACGTACAATACTTTGTACCTTTTTATCAAAATAATGTAATCGTATGCAATCTAATAAACATGAAATCTTTCATGGGAACTTTATATCATTTAATTCTTATGGTAGTCGGCATATTTATGAAATGTACCGTATTACTGGTTCGTTGTTTCTGCGCAATCAACAAGATAATTAATTAAACAGTCTTCTCAGACTAATCAACAGTGGATTTCAGCATGAGCCCCGCTTTACTTATAATACAATTCGCATTTAAGAATTCTTTCGCAAAGATTGCACGTTCTTGTGCATTTAAGAATAAAAATAATATTATCCTTTATATCAGATCATTGATTATATCTTTCACTACGAGGTACGTACGATCATAGAAGATATTTATAGATACATACATTATACATATATGTATATAAGTCTTCGTTGACTATTAGTCATTGGTTCTAAACTTTTGTTATACATATTATCGCTTAGTTTCTTATTCGATAATTTTCAAGCTTCGTATTTGCTCGTAACTTCTTCCTCTTTCGATACTAAAAGAAAAAATCGTACTAAAAAACAATTTGCTCTTTCCTCCCCCCTGTATTGTTATCGAATAAAGAATTAAGCGTAATTTCCTGATGTCATTCGTATATAACGAAATTAAAAAAATCGCTCGTATTTCGATTCTGATTGTGTCATAAAACGCTTTAAGTTATTATGAATATTTACATAGGTGTTCTCGAAGGAAGGTACACGAGTATAGTAGTGCTCGTGTCGGATCATTGAGCGAAAAAAGTTAGAAGATACAAGAACCGTGGTGATCGTAAGAAGAGTTAAGGTTACATTATCGATTTGCTTTCATAGGTGCCATAATATGTCATCTATAGATACGTACATTGTATATTAGTCATCTACTTAAAGCTAGGTGTCCATTTGAGAGTAAAACTATAGCGAGCTACTCTCGAGAGTATCTCTCGCAAATGGATACCGCGTTGAGAATGTTTCAACCCTCTGAGAGCGGTCGCGTGATCGCTCGCTCTCAAGTGGAAACAAAATATGTATAAGTTCGATTAATACGTGCGACAGCATTCGTAGTTGGGCACTTGCAGCGAAGAAACTAAGGATACTGTAGATAATGCGCGACTACGTCCAGTATCGTATGTTTCTATGGTCGAAATAACAATTATGCAGTGGAAATTACAGCGATAAACGCGACGCGGAAACAGAAAACAGCGCAAGTAGAAAAATATTCGCCATTCGAGTTAAAACAAATTTTGTTATTTGTTATTTAGCATGGAAATATTTTCCATTGGTTCGAAATTATAAATTAGATTGAATATTTTTGAAGATATTAGCAATTACGAAATTATTCTTACATAAAGCTGTTTTACGGCAAAGGCGATTCAGAGATACGATTTTTCTTATATTTACAGACTCCGTTATTTTTATCTCGCATATTCGTGTATCGTAGAAATCGAATTTTACAATGTGTAATTCTTTGCTTGTCTTTAAAAGTAATTTGTTATTCGGTTGGTCGTTTATGTTCACTATTACTAATAATAATACCATGTATACACTGTACAATTTATGATATTTTACCGAATATATGGGTAAAAGTAGAATTGAAGCGGCATTATGCGTTACTCTGAGTAGATTAGAATTGAAAATGTTAATCGACAAATCGTAAATAATAATTTAGAAAGGATACATCGTTAGATTGGTTAGAAGAAAGGTGGCTGATCGATATTGACGTATTTAGGTATAATCTTAAAAGAAAAATTTATTACGATTCATGCACCTTTTTATTCCATTGCGAATAAACAAAATTAATATATGTAAATCAAATGAAACGCAATATAAAGAAAATTGGCGAATAACCAAAAGATATTAAAAAATAATGCTAATAACTTTGTGGTTGTATCTTTATAACTATTTATTGGTCCCCGAATTTGACAATATTGTTTTCTATCGGTATAATTAAAACGAATAAGTTATCGTATACTAAAGTAAGCTTCTTACATAAACAAGATCATAAGATTCGTACATTTTAAACGAAGATTTTCCCGCTTTCCAGACGAAATTTTATTTGAATGCTGATTTTTTTTTGTTTTAATTCGCGAAAAGATACTAAACAATATGCAAACATAATGTTCTCCTTACGCATACAAGTCACAAGTATTTTAATGTTACAAAAATTGAATGTCAGGCTGAAGAAATCATGGCCCCCTTTTTATCATACTGATTGGTCCGAAAATACCTTGTGTAATAAACAATAAAATACCTCAATTAAATTTCCTACGAGCCTAGTGGATAAGTTCTTGATTTTCGATGTTCAAGATAATACGGGCAAGTACTTGAATCTGTCGCACATATTTCACAATCTGTCGTTGCTGAATAAGAATGGATTTCGATAATTGGTAATAATCGTGCAAATTTCAAACATTCTCTTCGTTTTTATCCTATTCGTCCGATTACTCGTTCATATCCGATAAAATTCAGATTTCGATTCTTCAAAACAGAAGACCAAGTGAACAAGTTAGAATAAGAAAGATACCTGAAGTCCATGGGAATTATTTCGAAAAATTATACTTATTATACATTACGTTCGTTTTAACGTAAATCGGTACGCGTGTAAAATACACGCATTATTAATAATTAATTTTCAGTTGAAAAATTATTCATTTAGAGGAAAAGAAAGTTTAGGAATTTGCACATTTATTTAACATTCGAGCTGCAGAAATGTATCTTCGCTAGGTCGTTGCTTAAGTTTTACTAAACGGAAGGACGAACGGTTCACGTAACGTTATACTTGAGGTCATTATATGCTCTCTAATAGGATGTGTAATATTGACTCTGCTCGATCTCTTTTTTTGAACACTGATAAAAATAAGATTCTCTTAAACTACGGGAATTCGAATATAGAGTGTTATGTTTGTCGTTAGACGCACGTGATTAATTGCAAGAGTATAATTCTAAATATCTCGTTTACACTTTTATCACAATGATATACATATTTTACTCCGAGAATTTCAATTCGAACGTGTATATCAATTGTTTTTAGATATGTAAAACTTCATTATATCGATATAAGAAATTGGAAATTTACAACTTTCGGATTCCCATCTTTTTCGCTACCTTTCTTCCTAATTATTAATTAATATGTAAAGAAATCGAAGAAACGTTGCAAACGCTCTTAGATAATCCTCCGTTCATATCAAATGTAACGTAATAAAATACTTATATAATTAATATCTTGAATTTTCTTTTATATCCTCTTGCGTATTGTCCCTACCATTTTTCTTTCTTAAACAGTTCAGATGTCAGTCATATTTTACTTAATATCTTCATCATATCATTCACATGTATTTTTAGGATACACGTTTAATCCAAACGATAATAGGGTAAAATAATGATAAAAACTCGTAAAATCCCGTTAACGAGATAACAAAACGCATCATCTTCTAAAATAGCGAGTTTATACGACTCTTATACGGTGCCTGAATGTTTTGATATCTGTGATCGATAGATTACGTAATATTAATTTTGCGTAAAAGACGTCTGCAAATAACACTGTTTTGGTACGTTGCACCGTGCTGTGAATCGTTTTACATCGATTGCCAGTTAACAAGGCCGCACGGACGTATGTGAAAAGGAAAGTAGGCAGATACAATGCCGTACGGCAGGCCACATTAATATGTCACATGAAACATTTACTACATCATAGAACGGGATATCTTGGAATAAATATCGATTTATCGCATACGAATCAACATTTAAAATGATTAGGGGCAAAGAATGTGTATTTAGAAAGAGAGAGAGAGAGAGAGAGAGAGAGAGTTTCTCTCTTTATTTTAAGCGAAACCTTGCAGACTAATCATCTACGCAATTGATATTGTACGATGAATTTTTCATCTCGCCACATTGTTCGTAATTACTTTCAACACGTATCCGAGTCGATTCAAAACGGAATCTCAATCTGAATTTCCTTAAAATTTCAAGCTTTTTAATTTCCGATATCGCGAATTTCAATCCATGTAAATTAGATTAAAAATTGCTTTCCAGAATGCAATTCAAAGGTAATACGTGCATGATGAAATTTTATCTCCGATATGTGCGCAAAGCCGCATAATCCGTATCACGGATAGCAATCGATAACGCTTCGCAGTAGAACATCTCGTTTCGAGTTTGCATGTAAAACTGCGAGATTTGAATATTATCGGCGGCAATCGATAGAATATCCTAGCGGAACATTTTATTTCGAGTTTACTGTCGTGTAATCAACAACTTTGTTTCGAGCTTTCGCGTAAAAAACTTTTTCTCTTTGGATTTTTCATCGTAGCTTCCGCTTGGAGCATTTTAATTTTACACGTTTTAATTTGCCGTACATTTTACCTCCTCTCGTTTCACGTTTTTAAAATCGTAGTTACAAAGATTCCGATTTGAACTTATTACGAATAAAAGAGAATTTCGTTTCTAGCCATTATTAACATCGTACAATTGAGAACATTAAGAACATTACGAACAATTATTTCTGTGCGATTGAAAATTTGTCTTTCAGTTTACCTTTCTAAATGGATGCGCGACTCGATTTTTCAAATCACACAAAGTAATGCAATCAGCATGTAGAATCATACGAGGAGCTCTTTCAAGAAGTCCTCGGCAAGCAAGTCCTACAAATAATCGTCCACTCGGTCATTTTCGTCTGGTGGACTAGGTTCGCTGACGCTAAGTATAGGCAGACCAAAGTGTTGCACCTCGATGCTTGATTCGGGCGTATGTCTTGAGTAGTCGCAGCTCTTTGAGTGCCGTTCGATCCCGGCACGTCGATGGTAATGATGATAACGGGGTAAGCGAGCGTCGGCATCGCCAGATCGCCGAAAACACCTGCGGATTTTACCGAATACGTGGACTTAATCGATCGAACGATTTATTTACATGTCGCCTTTCGCTCGACGCAAATAACACAAATTAACAGCAGAATTCGGGAAAATAATGTTTCCTCACTCTCGTAATCTTATGTTGTATTGAGATCGAGTAAATCGTTTTCAAATAATTTTCTATCTTATCGATTCGATCCTTAAAGTTTCATAATGTAAATGTCCGATCTTAATCAACGGAGTAATTTAAAGAAAAATGGTGTTATTGGATTTCCTATAGGTGGACGTACAAAGAACATACGCAAGTCGAATTTACTGTCTTTTTTTCTTTTTTTTTAACAGAACGATATGCTCCCTAACGCTTTCTAACTATTTATGCCAAAAAATTATTAGTTTAGAAAATCCTTTAGCGTGAATATCACGAAGTTGTACTCAATTTCTTCTGGAAGACGTCCACTTATCAACTAGACGAAACGAATGTCGTTTCCAAATTATTGGATTGGCGTATTCAATTTCCATCGAGATCACCGGATCTGAAACCATCAGATTTGTTTTTTGTGAGAATATTTGAAAAACAGAATCTATTAAAAAGAATATTTGACAAAAACTACTATGAATGACTTGAAGCAAAGGATTCCGCGAGAATCTAATGACCCTTTAATTTTACCGCTTACGTTAATGTATCTACATAATCTACGGACGTATGAAAAATGTAGCTTTAAGTATCGATTTTAACGTTGCATTACTAATTATTATTGCGCAATATCAAAATTAACTCTTTCGCAATGTTGTTCAAGAAAGACGATCCAGTCGTCGAATATTAATATTTATTCGCTATAGAATTTTGAAAGTACATATACGTTAAAAAAAAAAAGAGAAAAGAACACATGAAATCAATAAATAAATAATTGACTTTTAAATCGTTCATTCTAAATTGTTTGTTATTTTATTACATTGTCAAAGGGTTAAACCATCAAGTTTTTGGCATAAATAGCTTCATAGTATTATGGCTTGGATATGCCATATACATTTTTGCATATTGCGTGCATTTTCTTACTTTCTCGCTCCTCTAAATTTTTCATAAATTCGTAAAAGTCCAACTATCATCAATTCTTTTACAATATTCATACAGCGTCACCTTATCTTTTCAAGTAAATAGGATCTCGTAATGATAGATCTTTATTAGCGAAGTTCTTATCTCTTTACCGAAATTACATTTTTCATCGATGCCGCTTGACGGACGATAAATAGTCTGCGGTATGTTATATCTTAATGTGACCCTGAATGTTAACTTGGCGTGTGACCAAGTTTCGAGGGTGGTCTTTAAGGGTGAAAGATATTTGTAGGATGAGGCGACGTCAATTGCCACGACACGTATATTTAACGTTGTGGTGTGAGTTGGTACCAGACTGGAGATAAAAATATCGTGGGTCTCTCATGAGTTCACACGTGAATGCATTTAATACAACAAGCGGTAGATTTCGTTGTACTTGAACGTCAAATTTAACAAACGATCCGAGCATCGATTTTTTATCTTTCATTATATTGCAAAACTGATATCATTTCTCATATTATCCATTATTATTGGCTTCTAAGATATGTCAGTTACGTTATACATACGTATGGATTGCATTATAATTTCACAAATTCCAAGAATCAGTTCGACGTCGGTGATTCGATCGAAAGGGGTGGTGTTATTCGGGTGAAATATTTTACGTATTTAACGCGAAGTATAAAAGAGATTGCTTACCGCTCATCCATGGAAGCAGGTTGTCGTATAGGACACCGGACATATTCGTGACTTCCGCCAGCTCGCCATCCGCCGAAACGTCGGCCAACGAACGACGATGAAGACGTTATTGGAGAATCCCTGAAACATTTATGGCAGTTTTGTTTAATAATTCATTCGGAAGTTTGTCACTTTTTTTTCATTCTTACTTCCTAACGTTTCATTTTCATTCTTACTTCCGGCAATGAGAAATATCCTTGACAAACTTTGTTTGTCCTTGCTTCAATTTCTACCTTCATTTAATAACGGTACTATGAAAAACACATGTTTTAATTAAAGAACAAACGAAATAAAAGAATATTTCATGACGGTGGTACTCGTTCCGAGACAGTCTGTACAGCATCTCCTGTTTCCGTTTTAGCGTGTTTTATGTATTGTATAAAGCTGGAAAGTTGAAAGTGTGGAAGAAGCGCAGATCTGATTGGTCATAGTGCAATAAGCCGTCCTTCTCGCGCAATCATTTTTATTGAATTTTTTATATCTCTGTTGCACCTTTTTCATGTCCTCTCATAATCTACTACAGCAGACGACGCAAGCGGAACAGCGTCGACCCTCATGTAACACGCAAACAATACGTATGCACGCTGTATTCCAACAGTACCATATTAATCTATTACCGTGAAATGAATTGCATAAGAAAGATCTCGGGTGGTTTACGTAATAATCATGGATATACACGCGGCGTAGTGTTATCATTCTTCGGGTTTAATATACTTATATAAGAGATTTTTCAATTAAGCTTCTATAAAAAAGACATGCTGTAACATTTCGAGTGACCAGGACAACAGATTTATAAAGGGTCTTTTTTTTTAAGAGAGAAGGTTCTTGTTTCTTGTAAAACGAATTTACATTTGCGTGCTGGATATTTGTTGTAAAAAATTGATAAGCAAAGCCAATTACTTAAATACGAATGTTAATATTCATTGCAACAATTTACCGCTCTCTGGAAAGTGGACAGCCTAAAGACACGTATCTTTGAATTATTCACAAGTGTTCTTAAGTGTTGCACACTTTTTCTTCACGGAACGGTACATTTCATGCTTCGTGTTATTTCAAACTTCAAAAGAATTTGCACCTGTGCGGAATTTAAGATATGCTCGCGACGCAAAGTAACTGACAACTGTAATAAAATTGTCTTTTTGGAGTTGTCAATTTAGCGACGAGAGATACGAGACGTTCGTTTCAGCTTCGTGTAAAATTATCATGTATGATCGTGAAAAATGCGCACACAAAGCCGTACGCAACTGATTCGCGTACAGTGTCCGGAATAAGGTGCAAACTAAGATAAGACGAAGATAGGTGGTGAAACGTTACAAACAAATGGAAAGTAAAAGTCTGATTTTGAATAAATCTTCCTCATTGGTTATTCAATATTTTCAACTGCTTCTAGACCAATGAAAAGAAGAGAAACGAGAAAACGATGTTTCATACCGTGAATTTTAGTAAATTTGCGTAAGAAAGGAAATGTATTATCATTAACATGAATTTCCAACTTGAAGTTTGCTACTTAAAAGTTTGTTAAGGTGAAATAATAAACAAACTTTGATGCACACATAATTCATCCGTAAACTTCCTTACTTGTGTACAATTCTCGTTTACGATAGAAACGTAACAATCTGTTTTCGCTAGAGTAGTAATGCCGTATGCAGACTGTCTCATATTGATCTAACCAGATATCTTGAATAATATAACACACAGAAACTACAGAAAAATGTTTCAGATGAATATTATCAAAAAGTATATGATGCTCTTTTAAAAAATTCAAAATTCCTGCATCACATGAAAAACTAAAGAGCTCGGGAAAGGTCGATAAGAAGTTACTATTAATTGTCACGATTAAGAACTTTCGTAAGACGATGCAAAAACGTAACAATTCCACGCAGGATTACCTTTATGTATCTATTACGAATGAAATTACCTTGAAGACTGTAATTGATGATTCGGATCGAGCAACGAAACGTCTGGATTATCCTTTGGACAACTCTCGAGGCTACTCTGCCTCTTTGATTCCGAATCCTCGCACTTCTCCTCTAGTGTTGATCTCAGGAAGGATTCTTTATCGCCGTCGATGCCTTCCTCTTTCGAATTTCGTTGATCTTGTTGTCGATTCGTCGACGCAAGTGGTAAATTATCTGCACTGCGAACCTTCCGGCACAATTTCGACGTTGAACCGTGCCGTCTTAAAAATTCCTGCAAAAAGCGGAACCGCATTGCAGAGAGGATTGGGAATACCGCTCGTTTCTAAACTTCCTTTCTCGCTTGCGTCACTCGTCGGGGATCTACATGCATTTTCCTGTCCCTGAAGACAAATGCTATACTTTGTGCTTCATCCTTGCGAAGGTCACTTACAGTAACTTTTATCAATATATGTGGACACCACATATTGTGTGTGTTCGAGAGATTGTTGTTTTATATATTCGTTAATGTTAGTGTTATTGAATTAATCGTCTTTTAATATATTAAAACACTCACCGTAGTTAGTGCGAATACAATGTGCAAAAATTAAATTAATTTTAAATATTCTACTTTTACGCTTACGTTCTTCGTTTCGTATTAAAATTGTCCCATTTTAATCATTGTGCCGGATAGTAATTTTGCTCTGGGTTATAGATCTATCGGATTTCACTGTATGCTGGAAGGAACTGATGCTACATCGAACAACGCCCTAAAACTAATTAATTCCTTCTAACATTTACTACAGTTATACGAGTAATTCAACAGTCCTTATCAACTGAAGTATTTCAACAGTCGAATATTCATTGTATTAACAAGCCTCGATATTCACTGAAGTTATCTTTAACGTTAATTCGGTATATTAATTTTCCACCAACTGTATGCTTCCAGTAAATGTCTCATAACTTCTGTATGAACTTTTAGATTAAATCAGTTAAAATTTCACCAATATAATTACTACTCTCACGCCTCGTTACAGAGTTAACAATGTTTTAAAAGGTTTTATATATCATAAATACTTTTGTAAGGGCTACTGTATATATATCCAACACGATGACATAATATATCCTAAACGTAGGAAACATTTTTCAACGAAGATCGTCTCACGCTAGCACCGTTTTATCTAAAATTATGCATCTATCGATTGATGTTGCAGCTTATAAGAAAATACATACTCAGCGATACGTAAAAATGGTAATCTTTTCCCGTTGTTAATTTGGTAAGATGAAATCGATTTGCTACGATGCAAGAAGTGACGTCAGAAGTGTGTACTTACGATTAATCGGTATAGATCTAACAAGTATAATATGAAAACCTTGTCGTTAAGAAATACAGTGTATCGTGAATACCGGCCGTGGTCCATGCTACCAGAAAATGAATTTAACGACTTCCTTACAAGTAAACCACGAACTTATTGATCAACCAGTGAACTACACTTTGCCTCCAACTACCTTGAACTTTAACGTTTGACGTGTCTATTTTGTACGGTCTCTTTCGCGTTCGTTACATATTTCAATATCCGGATGCACCGGGGATGGCACTTTCAAAATTTTATAACGTACAAATAAACTATAATGTTTCCCTACATTGAGATTAAAATGAAAGGTCGGAAGTAATATTTTTATAGCTTTTAAGTTAGTGAAAAAGTTGCTAAGAGGGAAGCGTCATATAGGATCGCTATCTAAGAATCATGCTTGGCGATCGATATCTGTTACTTTATATTGAATTTATATAAAAGTTACTTTATATTGAATCTATATTTATTATAAGTTTCACAATTGTACTTTACGATGCGATTAAGATAACTATGTTATTAAAATTTTAATTTACTGTTTATTTACTTTATATATAATTATTTGTTCGGTATATTTAACATCGTTTTAATTCATTTTACTACGTTATTTACTACGTTTGGAAAAAATACCAATACCAGAAAATAATTTATATTTATAATATCGATTCTAATATTCAGAGAAGAAAAATGGTTAGGATAATTAGTCTTTAACCATAACTGCAATTACGCGACATGTCCTGGAATTTTCACTAATTTTCTAGATAATTCGTTGCTCCTTTGTTTGTCGTGACGGCAAATTGACAGGAAGGTTGATACGAAGTTAGGATTCGATCGAAAGTTTCAAGGACGTGGATCAGCGGGACGGTTAATTCACCCGGTGTCACGACGAAATTGGTCGAGTTGCTGCTTTCTCGTTTTATTCGATTACATACCTGGGATAGGAAGCCAGCTACGTCGATGGCGCTGTTCACTCGCGGCCTCGAAGTTCTTGGCCAGCCCAAACCACCTCCGCTATCCAAGGAGTCCACGTGATGGCTCGACCAGTGCAGATGCTGGAAAATGTGGCGACGCAATTAGGACACACCGATACCGCTAATATCAATGCAAATTGCATTTTAATGTGATTTTTCTCAAGCGTGATTTCCGACAAGGCAGACAGGAACAGACAATTTGTATACCCACTAAGAATAGAATTTATTTTCTGAAACCGTTTCCTTAAAATATGAAACGGTGAATCTTTAATAAAGTATATTTTCTTAGTTGTAATAGTGAGTTTAGTTAGAAACAAGTTCATGATTTTGTATTTTTATTGTTTTATCCGGCTCTTGCGAAACGTAAATAGCAAAGTATAGTAATAATTATAAAATAAAGTGTTAAAGTACTATGCTTTAATAGAAAACTAAATCGATCGTACATATGTATACCTTAATGCCCTGCATATTTGCAATTCATGGTGTCGTTTTTGTGAATTATTGTTAAATGTTTAGCAATAATTGTCCAATGAACATAATTAAATTGTGCACCTTATTAATATGTCTGATAGATAAGAATCTATCGTGGGTATGTAGTTAAATAAAAGTTAATTTATACAATTAATTAATTGTTCATTAGATAATGCTATTTTTAGTGGGTATCTTCTGAACGAAGATGTTTAGACAATTTCAACATTTTTGCGATGCATCGACTTTTAAACTAATTTCTATTAGTGCAATATCTGCCTTCTTTCTAGTTCACGAGTTTACCTGTTTTTTAAGGTTTTCGTTTTCGTACAAGACTCATAATTTATTACCTATATTGACTTTACAGTCCAAAAAATTTTCTGCTTTTATATCGTACAAATAATTATAGTCGTAATTATAATTGTAAATAATTTATAGTTATGTAAAATATTGCTTACACATTAACAAATGATCATTTCCCATTATTTATATCGATCATTATACACGCATATCCTCGGATGAAAGTGTAGTAATAGTTCTTCAATGTGCTTTTTCAATGCGTTTTTCAATAATGTAATGTAATACTAATACAATATTTAAAAAAATGACCATGACAAATACTACAAAGATTGAGTTTACGTCTTTGAACTCAATTAAGTGAATACGATTTATTAATCATGTTATATTTAGAAGCGGGTTAATTAGAATATTAATTAGGGGATTTTATTAGCTAACGGTTCACTCGCAGGACGTAAGAATATATCTATGGAACTTTTTTTGTAATATAAATATAATTCATGGACAATATCATTAACATTTTGTATAAGAATACAGAATAAGAAATTTATCAACGTTATGGATTTAGTTTGGTTTCGATATCGTTGCTAAATATCTTAAATACCGTTAATACACAAAGCCAACATTTCATATCGTTATAAGCTTAATAAAATTATTTTTAACCTGTGATATAAGAAATATTTAACGAATAACATTATAATAATATTAAATGAAACATTTCAAAAATTACTTTAGTTATCATCTATTAGTTGTAAAATCGTTGTAAGTAAAAATTTCATCCGAGCAACTGTATGTCAATATCGTGCTTAGCTTAACGATGTATGTATCTTTCCTAACAACTTCGTAAGCGTTTCAAGTGGGCAAGCAGCTTTCCTAGTGATACAATAATCGCAATGTAAAAGCATTAGTGTTCGCTGTGCACTATTTTCACGTCAATTCGTGTCGCTTTTTACTCGCATCTGCGTTGTTATTGTTGTGCAGAAACATCTTTACTAAATGTGCGAAACTTGTGCTTGCACGCAAACTGGTTGCAGTAATACGTGTGACGAATCGAAGCATACTGATTATCGTATTGGTATTCCAAGCAGATCAAACAATATTCATGAACTAAAAGGAAAATATCGATGCAAATAAAAGGAGAAATAATTGGCATATTAAAGTAAAAATATTTGTCGATTTAAATATTACACGAAAAATAGGCAGATTGTTTTCATAATCAATATTGTATATAAAATTACAATACCAAATTGCTAATTTACATTTCTAATAGTTCTTATATACTTTGTTTTAATTTGGTTTTCAGATTAAATGCATATATGTATTTGTTTCTTGTTTAAAGTAATGTGTTTGCAGTACATTCGAATTTATGTTGCTTGAATTCAGGTAATTGGGCTAATCTGTACGAGATTTACTTATTTCATACCATTATTCTTGTTCTATTTCATATTACCGTTCTTTTAATAGGAAGTCAATGATTCATGGGTGCATTGAGTTGTACATACGAGTAAAGTAAGTGGGTCAGAAACGAACGAATTTACCTGTTTTTTCTAGCTTCGTGTGATCAGTCTTTTGCAGCGGTTTACGTCATTGGAATTTAATTAGGCTTTACGGATTACGTGAGGACATTCAATCGAATTTAGTACGTCTATATCCTGATGCTAACGTACTGGTTTCCTGTCTCTAGCAGATTCGTGATCTTGTTGAGATTTGGGTCAGGAAGCTATTACTCCAGCAACTTTAAGACAAGATATATCTAGCAGAGGCATCGTTCGTCCGAAGCAATATTCTTCCTATACACGTTAAATTACCAACACATACGATTTTATGATGTTTTCTAAAGTTGTGCTTCATCTTTTTTAATACGTGTGCAGTATGTCGTATGCGAAGAGTACAACGGATAACGTCTTTATTATACTCTGTATATACATATACATATGTTGTTCAATCGTAATGTGAGCGTTGCCTTCCTGCTGTATGATAAGCAGAAATTCAATTTCATAACTATTGTGTCGTTTTATTAATTCTATCGTTTTTATATGCTATCGATTTTTAATAAAATTCCTACTTGTTACTACTGTATCGTTTCTTAATTGTTTCTTTTATTTAACATTTAGATTTAGAGGACATTAACAGGATGGTGTTGACGATACGATACAAAATACGATATCAAATAGACCGGATCTAAATCATTAAACATAGTAAAATATAATATTGGTAGTTACTCGGACATAAGCAGATCATTTTCCTTATATTCGATCGATTTCATTCGATCTATCATAGAACATAGTTGTTATATTTTCCTACTCGCAAAGATACGATAGAAAACCTAGAAGAGATACGATACAATGGAATAAGATTTGTTTTAATAAACGGAGAAGTAGGAAACTCAGAAACCGCAATACGTAAATAATAGAAAGTGAAAAGCGTTATTAAAGGTGCTACAATATTTGTTACATTCGAGTGCAATTAACTGAGGCACACGACCACTTGAAGTGACTCAAGCGTTGGTGCGAAATTTCAAAAATGTCTCATGTCATTCGTGTATTAAATACCGACTGTTTCCACTTTCCAGAACAATTTGATGCTTATATCGTATTTCAAGCCATTTTTACAGTTAATCTCAAGTTTGTTTTATTAAAGCCAGACACACAATAAATATTGGAATTACCGCGCATCGATCGATCGACTTTGGTTTATTTGCAATTTTCCTAACAATATTTCGCGGATTAGATCGTTCAGGAATTAAATCGTTGATGGAAACACGTGAACGCAACTAAACAAAGTACCTCTGAATTAGTGAAATACTAATCTGTTAACCAGCTCTCTCTCTTAATAAGACACTTAAACAATATAATATAATATCGTAAAAGTAATTATGGCAATTTAATTGACGAGTTAACTCGTTTTCCTTAGTTAATAGGTTAATGAATGGAAAATGTACGTTATGTACTTTACTCTTTGATCAGATTAGTTTTGATTAAACTGTAATAAAAACTTCTGCCTTTCTCCTTAAATCACTATCTAATTGAATAAAAGATCACTAAATTGTGAAATTAAACTGAAGCAATTTTATTCTTCAGAGAATCGATAATCGTGGAATTTTAATCTTGTACTTTAGAAAGTCAGTTTAGATCCTCTTTCTCAAATAAATACGTTTTAATCCCCAATCGTGATACAACACTTACGCGTATTAAATTTGAAAGCTTAAGTACTGTGGATGGTTGGTTATTAAAAGTTGTACGAATCGCTTTTGGAAGATGGAAATGGCTCTACGTAAGCAGACCGTCTGTACATACATATACATGAAACGTTGACGAGCGCAAATCAAGGTTGAGAGTAGCGAACATGTACCGAGTCGAAGGCAACAACCTTTTACGATTGGATCTCTATGTGCCGAATATGTAAATACATACATATGTATGATGTATCTATGGACGCTTTGTCGAACGACGTTTTTGATGTTACGCTCGAATTTTACATCAGAGAATGCTAAATACGTCGGCCGAAGGTTCTCTTCCTCTTCTCGATAAAAATTTTTCAGCGTAAAGTAGGTACTAAATGATTCGCAAAAACACGCGTTCTTTTAAAATTGCTGTGAAGCGAGAAAAAGTCGGTACTTTTCCAGTTATGTGTACCAATTGAATGATTATTCTCATAGCGATTTATTTTCTAAGATAGACTTCGATTTTGATCATTCATTTTTATCGTTATCTGTAGTTATTCACATTTTATTAATATAGATGTATATCGGCTTGCCAACTTCGAAGCGTGCAAATCTTTTATGTCGAATAACATGTATTTTAAAGAAATATAAAGTAGAATAGAATAGAAAGAAAGTAGCGTCTCGAATAGCGTTCAACACTTAGAATATACATGCACTGCAAAAGCATTTGGTTGAAAGCATTCCTACATATATCATAACGCTATATATGTATGTATATATGTATGTACATATGTGAAGGAACATTTTATTATAGAAACTAACCGAAGGTATAAACCTAAATATTAAAGTTATATTAGAATTCGATTTTGTAGATACGTATGAAATGTTATTTCCCTAATTTTCAACTTACCTGTATTTTTATCAATTTTATTGAAATTATTTTTATACTTTCATTGAAATTATTCTTATTTCATCTTTGTGCAAGTTACGAGGATACTTCTTAGTAAAATAGGTAATAATTCATGCATGCATACATACATGTATGTATACATGTATGTATACATGTACCTTCTAGTGCACTATTCTTATTTGTAAATTATAATGATACTTTGGAAACGCAGTATTTCAGAATCGTAGGCCATTGAATATGAGTCAGTATGGTCAGGAGAAATGAGATGGAAAAAACATATCGACGTTTTGCTAAAAATGTGAGATATCTCAGAAATCGACAATTTCAAAATATCTATGAATCTTACGGCGCGTATAAAAATTAGGGTCAAAAGTGAACTATTTTTTAATATAGAAATGTCATTATTTCCCTGCTTCGAACGGCCATATAAGATTGCGGTAAAAGTTGGCAAGCCTACATTTTCTGGGTAAATTTTCATATTTCCAAAACATTTTCAACTCGTACTTTAATTATCCAATTCTTGGTTTGCGCTCTTAGAAATCTATTTATTATGAGTACTATTGTGACTATGTATGTATCTCTGCATACTACTTCTTTGCGTCAAAGATAGAGACATCCACGAATACGACTGTATCCATATGATCTATGGGAATGACTACAACATCATTGTTAGACTAAAGAAGCAACTTTTAATCGACCGAAGACTGTACGAACTAGAATCCTAATGGTAATGGAACTCGTCTGTAGGATCGTCGATAGACCATTCGCCAATTAAACTCAGTATGACTATAATCGTCCCGATGAATATCGAAAAGTGGACTCAGTCGGAAGTACAGACAAGAGAGAGCCGCAGGGGCTATATAAAGGAATAGATGCATGAAGCACGTATAAAAGCAGAACAAAGGCACATCGTGAAAATATTGGATAGAAAACGAGATAAAGAAGAGAATAAAAGTGAGCTAACGATCAGTGGAAGAAACAGCTGTTTAATATGGATAGCAGTGGAGAACAAGGAGAAGAAGAAAAATACAAGAAGTAGAAGAGCAAGAGGAAGGTGTTACGTAGTAGGAGGTAGGAGGCATACGTAGTAGTAGTAGTAGTAATAGAAGTAGGAGAAGAAGAAAAAGAAGAAGACGAGAAGTAGTCGTAGTTGACTAGTAGTAGTAGTAGTCGTAGTAGTAGCAGTAGTAGTAGAAGTAGTAGTAGCGTAGTAGTAGTAGTAGTAGTAGTAATAGTAGTAGCAGTAGTAGTAGAAGTAGAGATTGTTAGCAAGTACCGATGGTCACGCGATGTCTGCCCTGTGGAGTAGAGCGAATTGGCAGCCACAGTCGCGCGGCTCTCGAGCCCTCCTCGGGTACTGAAAGCACTGCTCCAAGACGCAACAGCCCCCGCCCCCACACTGCATCACCATATCCGACAATGTGGTCATTACCTTCAAGATTTTATACGAGCGATACGTATACATTCCCGGCGGAGCGTCATTTTTCGATTATTCATTAGTGCGAGGAACGACGATTTTCGCAATGGGTCAGCAGGGTTGGGAGAGGCACAAAGAGATCAATTCCATTAGAATCTCGTTTGGAGAATCAATCGATAAATCTATTGCTAGATTGTCACAACTAAAGCTACTAATAACCTTTCCTGTCTATACTTCTATTACAAATAGCGTTATAATAAAAATCCGAAAAATCTGAACTTTCTAGACATCTCCAAGTTTTGTATTTGATCGTTTGTTTTTTTCGTTAAAAATCGTCGATTGTAAATTCGTAAATAACGAGATTGTTCTCGGTACCAAATATTCTACTTCCAGATTTCGGATTGTTATTTCGAAAAAGTGCGGCTTTATATCTAATATATATTAATAAAGAGTAATCAGAATAAAAATACATAGTGTCTACGAGTGAAATAAATGTTAAATACTCGAATTCCTGATTCAAGAAGACTATATATTGTATTACTCGATTAATACGATCGAATAGATTTCTTCCTTTTGCGTAATATTATTTGCATCTTGTTTCAGAGAAACGAATTAGTAGTTCGAATAAATCGACTTAGAACCGATCGAGGGTATAATTTTATTATAAATGTCGATATGCACATATCGATAGAAAATGTACAAATTAACTAAAATTCATGTTGACGATTTAGTAAAATAAGGACATAACAAAAAACAGTAGATGTAATCGTATTCTATCAATAAAATTTTTTTTTATCCTTGAACTTTACAAACTTAGTAAGAAACTAGTATTTCAGCTTAGATAACTAGAACGTTCTGCAACTGCAGTTGCACCGTAAGTAACCGTAACCGCAATACATGTTCCCTCAGGGATTACAAATTCGACTTACAAGTGAATTTCTCGAAGTCCAATTCGAAAATTCAAAAATATTTGAAACTTTGCACAAACGTAGTTCATGCGATGCTAATAACGGAATAATCTTTTTTCCTGCTGGAAAACAGTCTTAGAGATAAAAAACACCCACCGAAGAAATTTTGATTTTTTCTTTGTGGCCTATATTGTGGATATGAGAAACTAAAAAAAAATTTTTTCAAAATTATTCCCCCACCAGCCATAATTTTTTGAAATTTTATTTCTTGTTGTCATGCGCGTAGTCTCCAAGGAGTTTTTTTTTTTATAAATATACGAATGATTTGAAACGACAAAATTTTTGAACATACAGGATCGAAGAGTGTAACATAGAACGCTGATCGCGAGCTCTTGCCGAGCTGCGGCAGCTGGTGCAAATTATTTGTATTAATTCAATTAAACTAGTTATATTAAATTATATACATAACTTCTTACATCTACAAGCATACTGATATAGCAATGTTTATTTTTTATTTCCTTTTTTTCATAAAATTTTTATTTACATATTAAAATTCATCTGATGAAAATTATACAAACAGTAAATATTTGTATAGAGTTCTCCGAAGAACATTACAACTTGTACTTCAGCCGTTTTTTTGTATCTTGTATATTTTCTTAGATATTTACGGTAATATGAACAGTCAATCAAATTTCTTTGGAGCTGTTTTCAGCCCTAAGACCGTTTTCCAGCAGGAAAAGGAAATTGTTCCGTTATTAACGTCCATGAACGACAATTGCGTAAAGTTCCGAATGTTTTTGAATTTTCGAGTTGCCGAACTTTTCTTGTTAATGTTCTTCAATGAATGGTCACGATACAATTCCATTTCGTTTGATTTTTATGAAATAAATTTAACGGAATAGAAACTTGTTTTTAGAACACGATCAATATTTCTTCGTCGTAACGTTTGTACAAATTTTTGCTGCAACTAAAATTAACCTTGCGTGTTAATGGAACAAGGGGGTCGTTTTGTAGTCATTAGGAGTAGATTATGTTTTCTTCAAACAGAGAATTTCCGTGTTGAAATCCATAATATTGTGCGCAGAATATTCATCCGTCTGAATTTCAATTAATTTGCGACCTACATTCAGGGAAGTTAGCTTTCCGATGATTATTGAGCACGATAGCTGAAAGCGCCGCGGCTATTGCCAAAATCTATGCCGACAATAGTAACAGCAGTAGACTAATCAATAATCGATAGTCTTTCATTGTATTCAAAGACTATAGTGTGGTTTATATCTGTCTGTGTGTATCAGATAGATTTTTATTTGGAATTTTTACTGGCTGAATGACATAAATAAATGAAATTATATCCTGCTATAACATTACGATGTTATAAAAATGTAATAAAAAAGAGAGCAATAATACGGTTGTTAATTTATACTTTAGAATCTAATATTTTTCACGCAACAGTTCTCAAAAATCAGTCAATACACTAAAATGTATTTCATTGGTATATTATTAACATTACATATATTATATAATTTTATTGTGGTTTTTGTTGCTACTAAAACTATTCAAGTTCTATTAGACTCTTATAAAACTGCTCTTCATTTTTACTTTGTCGTTACAGAACCAAGATGCACGTCACTTGTATCTTATGTGAGTTTCATTTGAATAATCTGCAGATTTTCGCTGATGTTTTATGCATCGTTTCACTGCTTGATTTTTAATACTTCAAGCTACATGTACGTCAATTAGTCTATAAATAACCATATACCGTCAATTTGCGGAGATCGTATTCCGAAACTGAAGTTAGACGTAGACAAGTGGGCACCGCTTAAACGAAAATATAGCTCTCGGTTCAATATTCGATCCGATACGTCTTTTTGACATACAGCTTTCGTTGGAAGCGGATGTCCCGTCTGTTACTACGATTACATGCACTGTCCAATTAAATCTCTGCACCGTCGATACTTCTGATACATCTAAACATTTCTTGATTCGTATGTTAAATTACGCATATGAATCACTTCGAGATAACGTTCGCCCGATATGAATACCGATATCTGAGTAGCCGTAAATTTATATATATCGTTCGATGATATTGTTTCGGGAATTTATCGATACACATATAAACGTACATGTCTCTCGATTGTATTTAAAGGATGCCAGACTGAATTTTTTAAATGTATTGCATCCTGCTGTGCAATTAGAGTTTGAATGTCTTCGTATGTAAACATAAATACGGTTTAAAAAGATCTTATTTAAATATATCGAGTTGTTCGAACAAATTCATAGTTTGACAATCGTTTGACCTTTATTCTATTATATTATGTAAAAAGGAAAAATATGTATCGATTACATAAGAATGATAATGTTACTAAAGTGATATAAATAGTAATTCAATTGTAACTGTTCGAAGGAAATTATATGGAAAATTAGTCGATCGAGTAAATTAATGCGCGTCAAACATATAATTTAAAACGTAGTTTAATTATGTAGGGTCCTTTTCAGCACAATAATTCCAATGTATTCTTTGCTAAACCTAAATCTAATCCTGGAACGCTGTGTATATTTTTAGTTTATTTCAAATTTCCATATTTAAGGTTATTATCAATTAATATTATAATTATCTGGTTCGTATATTTCCCGGAAAGCTGATATTTCGAATGTTTTGCCAATC
This sequence comes from Bombus terrestris, assembly GCF_910591885.1. Classification (NCBI taxonomy): domain Eukaryota; kingdom Metazoa; phylum Arthropoda; class Insecta; order Hymenoptera; family Apidae; genus Bombus; species Bombus terrestris. The sequence goes on along the minus strand of NC_063271.1, from coordinate 18,684,830 downwards.
AAGAAAATCATATGTTTCAATAATAATTCAATAATAATTTTCGTTTCGAAATTAACAAATAATAAATTAACAAATAAGAAGGATATTTTGTCGCACTCTACTAGTCAATTAAATTAACACTAACCTTACCAGGCCCGGTCAAATGACTGTTTTCAAAATTTAATCTAAAACTGTACATTCATTGTTACTTCTTTTGTTTATCTAATTTTACCCAAATTTTTATATTATCCGATTAATCAATTTCTCAATCTCTTTGTTTGCTTCTTTTTTTACTATGGAAAATTCATCGCCTGGCTTGTTTACCGTGACAAATTTACATCTTTTTCTAAAGTTTTTTGCCTGGAACCTTAGCTCTGAACTCAAGTAAGATCTAACCAGCTGTAGTTGCATACATCTAAATGCGATGTGTGTTTGGCTAAGCACTTGAATAATCTGACGGAATTCATGTCAGGTAACGCATAAACACAACGGAGTCTTGTCGGAGACTCTCAAGAAATACTTCTCAAGAATATACTCCCTCCATAATGAGTTCTCTGTTGCTAAACGAAATCTAAATGCAGTATCATTTTGAGAGTCGCAGAGTGCAGGCCGAAGCCTGCGAGAAATCAAATACGACGAGGAGTGAACAAATCTCATAATATTCAGTACATTGGTTTTGTATTTTGTTTTATTTTTGACCACGTCTACACGTTCAGTGAGAAATTCATTGAAAAATATACAAAATATAAGAGAGGGTTGTTGAGACGGACGAAATTCTAAGTCTAAAAATGAGCAAATTGAAAATGAGGATGACTTGTTCGACTCATCTCTTGTTCATATTACATATAAAAATGAAAACATATGATTGATTATTTTATTATTATTTAAAAATTATACTGTGAATTGTTTCCTATAATAAATTGACAATTTCTTTCGAAGAAACAACGTCTATTTCGTAACCGATCAAACGACCGGTTACGGTAAGAATTGGTATATGAGAAGTGCCGGTACGGTTAGTGTTAATCGATTATTTTTGTACAGAAATGAATTTGGTAGATATTAGTTAAAATTATATGTAGGTATAATTCCTTTTCAAGAGAAATTATCATAGAATTTTATACAAACAACTATAAAAAAAATCAGCCGCTGCTATTCTCCTGGAAAAGTAAGCCTAGCTATTTGGAATAGATTAAATCGCATATTTGCGATTTTTTTGCATCTATCTAGTGGAAGATCGAAGTAGCGAAATAAAGTGTATAATTATGCGTTACCTGAGAGCAGCTGTGTTGAGTCGGATGTTGCGTGTATGCAGCGTTCGCCGCTGCGCATACCCCAGTCCCAGGAACCTTCAATTGTTCCTTGTAATCGGGTTGATACGGCAGTAACATGCGAATCTTTCCCCAACGATTGAAGAACAGCGCTATCGCGCCTGCCCAAAAAATCAACACTAACACCACGATCCCCACTTCTACGCCACGGACCTGTAATTTAGATGTTCCTTCGATGTTCATTTTACGCGTCTAATTTTTCAACGACTCGGTCAACAGGATTTCTATTTGCATTTAGATCTAGGTACCTTCTATTCGAAGTGAGAATAACGAATGAAAGAAGAACTGGAACAACAGACGAATAATTACGTGAACGAAGATAAGAGAAAACATAAAAAATATTTCTTTCTGAAAATATAAAGCAGATATATAGGAGACTTCAAAATTTCACGAGTTTAGAGATATTTTCAGACTTTTAAGAGATAAAAAGGTATGTAATTAGTTGAGATTGTTCGAGGAACTATATATTCTTGAACTTACTTGTATGTAAGGTTGTGGTTGTTGAGAAGAAGGTGGGGGAGGTGGAAGAGGACCGCCTGTTATCGCTTGTTCCGGAGGAAAGGATGTTCGTGGTGGCTCTAAAACAATCCAGCAAATAATACACATCTTTAAACGTGTACTTGTAAGGTGCTATCAATAAGTGGCATTAATAATGGGTAATTTATCTGAAATTTTATTTTAATTTCAATTTCATTGAGAGTTACTTAGGATCTTGATTCTGATAATATAAATCAAAGCTCTTAAAATAACTGAGATATACCCTATTCTACATAATTATAATATCTTCTTTATAGTTTTTGAAAGGAAAGATTAAATAAGAATAACTTACCAAGTGTACGGAAGACGATTGGTCGACTTCGAAATCTCTTGCCGGCTCTCACAGCAGTGACGACAAGTTGATACTGCGTATCAGCTCTGAGACCGCTCAATGTAACAGCTTCGCTATTTCCAGCGACCTCCGTCACCACCCTGTAACTAACCATAATCCTGTAACACCACCTTGCTATTGAGATCTGATTTCTATATTTTCTTTCTTTTTTTGTGTTCTAATATGACCTCTATATATTATATCTATTTTTGTTTTACATTTGGTACAAAAAAAAACAGAAATAATGCTTGCTTCTCAATTAACTACGACGTAAAGAACTACGAGCAAATTCTGATTAATAATGGGTAATTTTCATTTAATTATTATTTATTGTACATAATCCTCGCCTATTGGCTTAGGACGGACTACCGGTTTTACATCGTTCTCTTATTGCCTATATAAAGGGTAATTAATTGGGTAATACGTTTAGGGGAGTTATCCTAAGATTATTAGTGTATCAATGTATTATATTAGCGTATGATTTATGATATGGTTGTGTACATCAAAATATTTAAACGGGAGGTTTCGTATTTCCTCAGGGCCTCGAAAATTTTTAATATGATGATTTGATACGACAAATGAGTAGGTACCGTGATTAAAAATTATTCTTTCTATATAAAAAGTAATTTCTATGACCGTTCATAAACTGCACTGTAACTGCTTGATTAAAATTTACTATCAATAACACTCAAAATAAGCGTTGTTTTCTATATATTCACTGTGATAAATCATCTTGTGAGACATGTTTATCGCGCAAAATTTCGCAAAAACAAGTCCGTGACTTCATTTTTCATGACAATTTTCCGCCACCTGCACATTTGCTTTATACACTGCTTTGAAACTCTTCTGCTATTATAGAACTATCAATTTGTGACATTTCAGTGTAATATTTTCAGCGCGCATTCTCCAGATGCAGTACTATCGGAAAATGCATAAAGCGGAAAATCGATTTTTTAAGTATGGTCAAAAGTAAAGGGCCTGTTGAAAAGAAAAGAAGTACTACATATATTTCTAAGTTTCCCAAGTGTTTCGCATTGGAAACGTCTTCAAAGCCTATTCGCGTGTTCTTTGCAACAGCATGACATGTAATCTCTAAACAACGGATGATTTTTCATATTATTTCACAACACACACACACACACACACACACACACCTCAATTGTACACAATTTTCTATAATATAAAAGTTAACCAAGTAAAAAGTGCTCTTGTTACTAAAGGTCAAGTGCCTGTTTAAAAGATTAAGTGGTACAGAAATTAATGGAGTAGAATGCTACTGGTAATGTTGGATAATTGGAAATAACTTGGCTTTTTATGTTAACCTATGCAAGGCTCCTTTCAAACAAGTATTTCTTTTACGACTATATAATGAAGTTATATACTATCTTGGAGTAACGTAAGAAGGTAAGTAATGCCTTATGGAATACCTTAAGAAAGCTATGTACCTGTCACTGTATTTCCTGTGCCGCAGTAGAAGTAAAAGCATCAATTAACATTAAGTCCTCCTTAAAAAATTGACATCAAAAGACTGATACCAATTGATAAACGAATCAAAGTATTCGCTCGTGATATTTGCGAAATACACGAAAATCTCAAAATGTCATGCCATGCATGGTCGCGAAGTATATTATACAAACTTATTGTGAAAAAATATATAAAGAAGCTGTCGTACGATATTAGTCTTAAAACTAGCATCAGTTTTAAAACCATGCCTTCGTTTCCTGTTTTCTTATTTAGAAGTTCCAACAGTACTTATGCTACTTCCCGATAGTACATGCAAAAGAACGAAAATATGTGAAATACCCAAATCTTCAGAACGCACCTTGCATCGGTTGGCTTGTACATGACGTCGTATTTTTCAACTTGTTCGACTTGGCTGGTGCTCCAAGAAACACGGACAGACGTCGGATTCAGGAACATCACCGTTATATTTTCCGGAACACCGGGAATACCTGTCACCGATCCTGGAGAAGCAAACGCTTTATGAATACATTATAGATTCAATATGGAGTAAATAACAACTAAACAACAAGTAGTACTATGGGTCATTTTATCGATAGAAATTGGGATGCAAGTGTGACGGTTGTTCGATATACCAAGTTTTTAACCAAATGTCTCCTTACTCTTGAATCGGTCACAGTGGTCTCGTAAACTGGTTAGCTCAGTTTTCTGACCTTGCTTTTCTGAATATTTTTTATAGAACATGTTGAAAGAAATTTATAAAGTTTATATAGATGTCCCAATTCATTAGAAAACATGCTGCAATGACGAATGACGAAAGCATGACGAACAAGGAATCGCGATACTTATCATCGTTTTTGTAGAAAGCGGACATTAATTTAGACTTAGTATCTAAAAGAACATTGAAAGTGATGAACGAGAGAATTTTTTTCTTCGTTACTATGCTCTCCATCATGACAAAGAATAGAAAATAGCCTTGAAAATTTGCAAAGTGTACAATATTATAGTCTCATTATCGTTCTCTTTGAACTAGAGTACTAAAAAGAAGAAAATTTCAAATTGATTAAATTAGTAAAGTTGAATTTGACGAAAATAGACAAACATCGAAGATAATAAAGTTACGTTGATTACCTCGTATATAATACTATAATATGTTTCTCGAACTGAGAAAGATTCTCAATACGGAATCCTCGATAAATAGGGTCCGTCGCTTCTCAATCAAATAACGGTTCCTCGAAATGGAAAGGCTTTTGTGATATTTTATATAACTGGTTTATCGAGCCATATTTTCATGAGATTTCGAGCATCAAAGGAAAAAATTGTATTACATTGAGAAAAGACAAAGCAATATAGCGAAAAGCATTTATACTTTCGTAGTTGCGTTTAGACTGAATTTTATCGGAATGACTTTAGCAATTTTATCTTTTTATCTGGCACACGAAATGAATTTTACTCGCTGATAGTAGTTTCGAGTTAGCAAGAAGAAAAAGAAAGAAAGAAAGAAAGGCGAGAGTAACTATATGTACGAAATTTTAACTGGCAAATATGATTATTTATTCGAAAAGTATTACAATCGAAGCAAACGTATTAAATAAAGTAGGACATACCTACAAAACCAGCTCCTTGTAGGAATAGTATAGTGGCCCAAAGGACCATGCCGCCAAAATGGCGGGCCAGATATGGACCGCGTATTCTTTCACGCACGCGTTTTCCACTTCCGCTCTCTCTCAGATATGTACGAGTTTGTGCCTTATATATAACTGCTGGGTAATCTGCACATGCACCTCTCTGAAAATTGGTGCTCATCTAGCCTCCTCTACCGTGCTGCATTCTTCCTCTTTCATTCCACCATAACCACTGTAAAAAAACACAGGACAGAGATAGAAAGAAAAAAAAAAACAATATCGTATACAAGCACCACTCTACAGCGACTTAAATTTAAGTTACAATTGTAAACCTAAAAAATGTAGTTCCGACACACAAAATATCGCATGGCCATGTCGTACCGTCACGTATCGGTACTTTTGCCTGATCCACCCCATGACTGAATTCATTGTTTATTATGGGAAACATACACATGTAATGCACAAATACTGGCCAATAGACGCTATAAAAAGAAACTGTAAAAAAACAGTTAATAACGAAAAATAAACATTCGAATATTACGTTACTTATGAAAGGTGATCTTGTCGTAACATTATTAATTTTACTTTACATTGCTACGATAGTTTTCCTACGTTAATCATTTATAACATTTTATTAATTAAAAATAATCGATATTCCGTACTTTTCTCATAAAAGTTCAAATAAACTTCCTATTAAATTATAGGAATTGCCCGAAATAACAATACCGTTATTGCAGGATGAACTTGAAGGATTTCCAGTCGGAACATTGTACTTGCATCTCTTTATCCAGATAGGGTAGGCCCAAATTCATCCCAGTCGTAATCTGAAACATAGTTTATAGAATCTACATTAATTGACTGTAATATCGTTCTTTTATAGCGAAAGAAGAATTATCTTAACACACGTTATATGTAGTGAAATATTTTTCAAATCAAATTAGACATAGTCGCAATTATCAAAAAGCGATATACCGTATTACAATTAGATTTGCGTGAACCACTGTAGAAAGAGAAGCTACCGAACTTAAATTTTTACGATATCAAATAAGAGAAACAACTATTACACGTTTCCGAATATAAAACGGATATTAGGGTAAACGTGATAAGAATCGATTTGCTTTAGGGCTACGTATTAGTGACAATTTGCGCGTGAATACGATACAAATCGTTAATAAAGAGGGGCGTACGTAGGTGCTGACCTTTCCGCGTTGCGTGGCACGCGCTAAAACATGGTAAGTATGTACTCATGTACCGGTCTGTGCCAGCGAAAATACTGAACGATGCCCCGTCGCGTTGGTACTAGCTAGCCGGCCGCAAGCCTTCGAGCAACAAATGAAGCTTGCGGTTTATATTGGCACGCCTTTATACGCAGTCTCGAGAAACTATGCTTCTAAGCTCTCGCGTACGATGGTATCATGCTGCTTGCCCGCAACTTAGCATGCTTATCGTTGTCGTTACCAAGTTTCCAAAACATTTTATGACCACTCATATTCCGGCTATTACCGCTTTATTATTACTTTATTGTTCCGCTATTGCTTGTTCCGCTGCGCCATTATAAATCTTATATCGTCAGTTTAGCCACATTACGTGTTCCGTAGCATATGTTTTTTAACTTTCCTCCGTTTCTCCCTTTGTTCTTAAAGTAATTTTTAGAATTCTTTTGAAAACAATTTCCGATTCGGTAGATCAATATAGACATCGATTGGCATAAATACATATGCGCAGTTTATTTATCATAACAATTATAACAAATTATATTTCACTCGGGCTAGTTAATAATAAATACTTTAATACACAGGGATGAAATAGATTTTGAATAGACATAATAGAAACGTTTGTATTTCTATCAAAATATTGTATTAATTACATTGTTTTGTTGTGACAAAGAGCTCTCGAATCGATGACAATGAAACAAATAGTTTTTAGCGGATTTCAGAGAGAATTGTACTATTAATTAACAAGTAAACTGTGTTTTGTGATACGGAAATATTTGAGGGGATTACGATTAAACGAATGAAACATTGTTCCGATCAAAAACAAAGTTCGGATTATAAAAATAGCTGCTGAAATCGAGGTGGTCCACGTCAATGAACCTTGCAGGCTGAGTCATCTGTGAAATTAGCTCCGTATGGAAATGTAAAAATATCATTGTTATTGCGTCCGAAAGAATCCCTATCAGGAAGAAAAAGAGTTGTTAATTAAAAATTGGCTAATTTTAATAGGCGAATATTTTTGTAACAACGTTTCAAAGTTAGAATCTCAAGAATAAAATCTAATTGCAGATGGAATATTTCATTTCTTATGCAGTACTTTTAATTTGTGATGAAATCGTAGTTGAATGAAACATGTCACGCAAATAAAATTCTTAATTTCAAGTACTCGATTATCGGTGGTTTCTTCACGTGCATAGGCACATAGTTACAACGAAAATAGTAACGGATATTCCGCATTGCGGTAAATCCTGTTCATCTATCTTCAGGATCATATTATACAAATATTTCATAAGAACTGAATGATCTAATTATCGAAAAATTTAGCTATGAATTTTGTTTCCTCAATTTGTCTAAATCATTTTCACAGTGATCCGAATTTTTTGTTACATATACATACAATATATTTGTACATATATTCGACACAATTCGGAACGTTTTAAAACCACGAGTAGCAGTATAATTTAAATCGAATCCTATTCCTTCCTTCGAAGTAACAAGGTGGCCATCTCTACTCGTCGAAGCTTCTGTTATATCGCATAATTTATATGAAAACGGACTTCATGCGTTCAGTTCATATTCATCTTCACTTTTGCTACTTGAGCTAAGTGACGCAGTGGTAGAATGGTTTAGCCTCGTTTGAAGTGCTATTTCTCTTGCTGTTGATCTTAGACTATTTTCAGAAATATCCCTATTATCGTCAATTGCATTTTATTATTGAGCTGCCTGAATACTTAAATAATATGAACACATTCAAAAACAATACTTGATATACACGAACCTAATATCGTTAATATTCAATCATTTGTGATGACTAATTCATAGCTTCCTCGTTTTCTTTTGATTGGCACTTTCTTTTACACTTCATATATCAGATGGGGAATTTATGGGTCCTGTGATCTCTTAGTGATCACGTTTTCTAAATTTATCTCCGGTCTCTGCTTCGTTGAGAAAACTTTTCAGATATTCATCGACCTCTTTCTTTTATCTCGTCTAATTCAACCTATCTGGAGTTTTTTCTTCATAAATTTTCATATAAATTTACTTAAACTAGTAACTATGTAAACGGCGTTTGATCTCTGAACGTTTAAAATATGAATAAAATATTTACGCGCGTTATAAAACATAGTTAATAAGTGTATGACGACTACGAATATTTCTGTATAATATAACATCTTTTTCTCTGTCATATCATCCAGAATGAAAATACAGGAATAGAGTAGTTCGGAAGTAAGAATACAATGTTGGGGCTGAATGCTGTTTTTTCCGATTGTCTTGGAAGCTCTCCAATTTCACTTTCTACGACAAGTTGTCCAACGCATTTGCACGAAACGCAAAAGGAACATCTCGCTGACATTTCCGTTTCTATTTTTCGCCTATGCTCCTTCTTGTTTTTTAGCTTAAAGCCCAGTGAAAGCCGACAAAACGTTTAGCTAGCTGTAAATGTCTGACTTTCGCTTTCTTCAAAGAATGTGACCATGAGCAAACAGTTGTAGTCACGAAAACTCAAGGCGTACAAGGTGCTTTGTGGTATACTTTCATGGTATCTATACTAGGCCAGGCTACAACTGCAGTATCGCTCAAAATAAGTCGGAATGATGCAACGAATTCATCATAATTTAAGGGCACACCTTGTATTAGTGTCTATACTGCCTAATGTTTTTTACAATTTATTTGTTTCTACAATTTATCATTTGCTGAAAAAAACATTGAAGATATCGAACGGTGTATGCATCGACCTATTTTTTGTAAACTCTAATATTTCATCTCTAAGCTCTATTATTCCAAATAATGAATACACGTCTTGTATTACGTGTTAAAGCTATAGATCCTTGAACGATTTGTTTATTATCGTAAATTGCTGATAATCATATGAATTACTAAAGAATACGTTACCGAGTGAATTTATAGGGATTTCTTACCAAGCACTGAATAAAAAGTAAAAAAGCTTATAAGATAACTGTATTTGATGTTTTTAAAGAAAGTTTACGCGATTGCAATGCAAATATTCCAATTGCTGATAAAGCTTGTCATACAGAAAATCTGTAGCAAGATATACTAAATGAAGTATCTACTTTTCAGAAAGAACGCTTTACTTGAAAAAAAGAAAAAAAGAAATGTATTCTATCACTTTTAACTCTAAAATCAGCCCGTTCTTGTTGTATCGCTAATTTCGACTCACCCTGTACGAGTGTTGGAATTCTGTCACCAAGGTAATGGCACGTGCTACCACTTGTCCATGATTTATCTACGGAACCTCGTTTCGTCATTGTGCCTGAAGATTAATTTTCAAACAGCCTCACTATTCTCATTGAACTCTATAACACTATACTCATTGAACGGATAGGTATCCTTGTTTCAACACCTCATTGCTTGTCCTGTGTACGAACTACATGTATATATATATATATATATATATATATACAAATGCACTACAAGCGATATGTGCAAAATTACGACAGTATTCAAATATATTTTGAAAATATTTTTCTTGTATCCAAAAAAAAGAACATGTACATCTATCTAATTTCTTAATTTTGTTCGATACGAAATGGATTGAATTACTTGAATTAATGATAGTATTCGTTGAATTATGTATCTTGAGAGAGACAGATTATATCAAAGTTACGAGAAATGGTTAGATAATAGTTGATTATAATTATGACACCTTTCCAATCGTACTGGAGTTGATAGTATTAATTGAAGTAAACGCAGTGATGTAATAACCAATCTTTCGTGAAATTAATTGCGCGATACTATACGCGTGATACTGCGTGCAAACATTGTTCAATATTATTGTATTATTTTATCCTTAATAAACCTGCTACACACCGCTCGTTAACATTGATTTTATGCATGCAGCGAGCTAATCGTAAATGATAAACCAACATCATTGTTAAATATAGAACAGGGATTTTCACTTTCAAACAAAGCAAAAATTCGGACGCTCACAGTTTACAGCAACAAAAAAGACGGTACAGTAAAGAGATAAATATAATAGAACAGAGTTGTTATTAGATTCATGCTAACTCCTAGGCGCACCAACACTTACTGGCCGCAGCACTTTCGAATTCCCTTCTGCCTTCTACGCGTACCTTTTTTCACCCGACAGCAAAGAAAGTGCTATTTCTGCTGTGGGGAAAACCACTTCCCCGGGAGATATGCAAGGGAATGGTAATGGTAGCTCGAAGAAGTCGTACGTTACAAGAATTGTGTGCTCACGTCGTCGAATTTCCGACTGCCGGAAATAGAAGAAATAACTAGGCGAACCAAAAACTGACATGTACAAAATTTATCCGGAGTTCACATAGTTCTACGAATTAATGAAGCGCCAATTGATTTCACTATAATATTCTTCTTGCTATGTCTATGATCCTAAAATGTAGCTAAAATAGCTGTTTGAGTATGTATATTAAAAATAAATATTTTGTGTTGATATGATTAATCAATTAATAATTAGTACTTTCAAACATGCTTTAAAATAACTCCATTGTTTATTACATATAGATTGTATATGTATATCAGTGTCAGACAATTCAGAGTATTAATTATTCATATTCATATCATAGAATAAGTTATCTGTATTTCAAGGATAAGAAGTACTTTTAGTTGAAATAAATAAAAGATCAGGCTAAAAATGGCTAACCAAGTAGTTCTAGACTGTTTACACTAAATTCTACATTTTTAATATTAAATTTAAGATTATGCAGGATAAAACAAATGCTTTACAGAAATTAAATAAAATTTTTATGATAAAGAGTAATTTACTATGGCGCTCAATATCTTCGAAACTTCGTAAAATTGGAACATCTAGGTGGAAGAATAAACGGCGTTGAAAAAAGATTTAATGAATCCTTGGAATTTCATTTTATAATCACAGTGTTAAGAAATAGAATTGAACAACGTTAATTAACTGTCGTGTTAACGCAACGTTGGTTCTTAATAGGCTAAAGATTAAAAAAGCCATCATCGCCTTCTAGAAAATTTTCTGCAAAATTAATTCAAAGAAGGAGAAAAAAAGAAAATGAAAAAAGGAAAGCGTATCGAATACAATACACGTACAACATAGTATCGATTACCTATTTCCACTAGTCTCTACTATCATTATTTCCCTAAGGATTCAAAAAGTTGTTCCTTTGATGTTTACAGGATTCCAGGAACAATACAGGAATTATCGAGCTCTAGAGCAATTCGATTGTGCGAAGAACATATATATCTTCTTGGAGATTATCTTATCCATTGAGACCACGAAGAGATTTTGACAAAATACATAAAACGACGTAAAATCAAGATATTTTGAATCAACTGACGTAAGCATAAGATAATGAAAACAATAGCTGAAAATAGATGGCTTAGTAATTATCAAGATCAAGCTTTTCAATTCACTTTGACGTTGCATACGCGAGCAATGTAATTATGCTGATGTATGTAATAATATTAGCATAATTGACCCTAACTTGGCTAGTCGCATAAACAACTATACCTAAATTTAAATTCACGTTCGCTGCTGGGGATTGAATTAATTATGGCAGAGATTAATAAAAGGTGAAAGTGAAATGTAAATTCAGACGTATATTAGCAAGAAAAAATATTATATTGAAGAATACAGAAAATAAGACATCTGTCTTTTCACCTGTAAATTACATTTTTAATTAAAAACTTTAATAAATCCGTATTAATTACAGGATGAAACAATCGCGTTTGACAAAAATGTTCCAACACTTAAAATGTATATTTCATTAAAAAAGCAATATATCGTTGGAACGTGCTTTTTCTTATCTTTATGAAGTTATACTTTTGTAAATACCTAAAACTTTTTATCTAAAAACTTATCTAAAAACTAATCGGTACTATAATCTAAAAAATTTCTATAACCATTACGAGGCCTTGTAATTAATTCAAGAAGATGCATTTGGCACTCGTTCAGAACCCGCTAATTTTGTCCCCTCTAGTTTTAGCGATAAACACAAATTTTATTGGCTTGAAAAATGTCTTTATCAACTGAAAATAAAACGATAAATAAAAGTGTAGCAAGGGTCATGCACAAAAGCCACATGAAAACTACCTTGTTTGTGCTGTAGATGTGGGTACACAGATTATGGCGCCATTTAAAGCACCTAGTACATTTAATCCATTTTTCATCCCTTTATGTCGCTCGACAACTGCTTGTTATACCTACAAAGCACAGGTCATATTCTATTCGTCTCAGAGACGAAATTCAGATCAGCGGAGGAAAAGCAAATTAGCCACAAAGTCATTTTTCAATAAAATTGCTTTAGTAACAATATTCTTTAATAATATGTCTTAATTAAGAATAAATATTCTTTTCGCTCATTATTTGCTTTATTTCGCCCTTTAATCGTGACACAATATCTCATGGAACTTAAGAACTTTTCTTGCCCAGCTATTGATCGAATCACAATATTCATAGGTAGTTAACGATGGTGGACGCTTTGAACAATAAATTTCCCCCCTTTTTTTTGTATTATGGAAGAGAAATCTCTTTTTACTTTCGATATTAAATTTCAATATTAAATTTCTGTTGACTATCCTGTACATACAAATAACCTTTGTATTTTTACGAAGAAAAAGGCACAGAAATTAATATCATATAAATAAATATCGTGAGATTTTCCTTCCACAGCATTTATAGAAAACAATCCCATACAAAGTTTACTCTTCTTCCACACATTTATTAACTAAAACTACAAGAAGTGGAGAAGAGAAGCTGTAATAATTTGAGAAATAAAAGGACGATCATTTTGTTGTGAGCTCGGCTTAGTCCGGATTTCGGGGAAGAGGGAAATAAATGATAATTGAGAGGTGACAACAGAGATGGTAATAACGTTAGGAAGGAACCGTTTTTTGCCACCTATGAATTTTTGTGAAAGAAGAAGATGGCTATGGTTGTGACTAGAATCTGCGTCAAGGAAAGCACCTGTCTCTAGGGAGAAGGAGTTGAAATGGCGAGAAGAAGGAAGGGAGAGATAGAACGGGAAGCTAGTCCGAGATCGAGCTTCGGTTGAATCTGTGGAAGTCGTAAAATATAAGAGTGTCGTCTTTAATCCGCGCAGAAGTCGTTTGCAGCTTGTATTTTCGTTCTTTCCGCTTGAACATATCGATAAGACTGACTTTTTCCTGGAAAAGGATCCCGTATCGGTCGAAGTTTAAGATCACTTGCTAAATTCTACAAAAATTGGATATTACGATAAATTTTGTACTGGTGCTAATATATTCTTTCGTATAGGTAACAGTAAGTTACCAATTGATAATATTATAAACATTTCTTTTTGAAGTTTAACATTTTTCGTCAAACAGTTTAATTGAATAATTTAGAAACGCGTATTAAAAGGATAAAATATCATAACAGGGAATTTTGGGCACGATAAAATGTCAATTGAAAAAAACAGAGATAGGAAAATATGAGTTCTCACTAAGAGATTTTCTTTCCAATATTATGTTTATAATAATATTAAAACGATTAATTATTGGATACTCGACGTAAAAGAGGTGAATGAATTACGAATATGTTTCCACAATACGAATTATCGCTTGTTCAAATGGTCAATGATATTGATTAGAGTAAGAAAATGAGCGCAAGCACCGTAGTCACTAATGTGCCACACTGGTACGTACGTACTTACATATGTAGTATTGAAAGTACACGGCTTCGCGTACCCCTAAGCGATTACGTTGGATAACGTGTGCCACACGACAACTAGGCCGATCCTACGTCAGATTGGCATTAAAATGTTCCGAGTAAACTAGAAACGGGACTGCAACGATTTCTATTCCATCAAACTATCAAACCATCAAACCGTTCTATATATAATTGCCCCTTTTAAATATATTACCCTTTGATATTTCGTGATATATTATATTAGGTCATCCCATAAGTTCGTGCCGACTTTTATGTATAAATTTCATGTGTCGATTTATAAACATACGGCGATAAGGGACCGATGCACTTGAAAAATGGGAAGAAGTTGTACAACGAGAGGGGGATTACATTTTTTCATGAAACCGAAAGGTATGTAAACGATCTTAACATATATAACCGCTCGAAAAACGGAACGAACTTATGGGATGACCTAATATTACAAATTACGGTGAAATATATTTAAAAAATCGAGCAATCGATTATTCGATTATTATTACAGGTATATATCAAGCGGTTTCTAGGGTAAATATTGAAATCTGTGGCAAACCACGAGACAAAGCAATTTTATAATTAAACAAAGTACTAATTCTGCGATTAATCCAATTCAGTTTCATTTAATATGTACAGGACTTTCATTTAAATTGGATTGCTAACTATAAGAAAGATTAAAGAGGGTTTAAGGGGAAAGAAATTATATTACAACGACACGGAGATTCAAATTAGATACGTAACAAATTTTCTTTTTCGAAGTGATTAACTTCGATCTCTGATTTTATCGAATATTTATTGATTTTAGTATCTAAATCTATGCACTTGAATCCGTCAGGGACTCAATCAATTGTCTAAATCTGTACACCTGCACGCCTAACAAGCTTAGATATAAAATTTAATAGTCTACTATCCGAATATATAGATTTAGATTCCTCAGACATTAAGCTATCAACATGAGCTTTATAAAGTATTTATCTTTATTATTAGTTTTTATGATAGTGGATTAATCATGGAAATCACTTCAAATGGTACTTTTGCGAAAGTAAAATTGATTGGATTTCGCAATGCTATCGGATTTCTGTAAGATTTAACTTACTTTCTAAAGCTTATAAAAATCCAATCTCGATTTCAGATTGATTTTCTGACGCGATATTTTTGTCTGGAATGCTTTGATACAGGAGAAAAGAAAGGAAACTATGTGTGTCTCGTACAGTTTTATGTTGCGGGGCACAAAAATGTTTAACCGTGCTATTCTCCTCGAGTCTATATACCTCGAAAAATTCAAGAGCAATACTCTTTCATTGGATTATAGGTCAAAAGTAAGATTGGTAAATATCCTTAATAATAATATTTTAAACGAGGTTATTGAAAGTAGTTAATGACAATAACGGTAAGAGGTATAATACTTGAAATGAAATTGGAGGCTATTTTTTATAATTATTCACTTGGTACAAATGAGAAAAGTAAGAAAAGTGGATAAACAGAGATCTGCTTGATCTAATTGCAAGCGACAAGTGAAAGCCAAGTTGAAAGAAGATAGTCACTTTGTTATTTCGAAGCGATAAGGGTAGATTACAATATTGGTTTTCCAACAATAGAAAAACCAATACAAATACATAAAATACATCCTTATGTACTTGAGCACACGACAACCTTCATTTACTATAGAGTGTAATCAATGATGCACGAAAAGTATCGAATACAAGCCTAATAAGAACTACTGTGTGCGATATATTTGAGTTAACGAAGAAAAATTAAATCGAATATTCTGTTCTTATACTCCTTATTATTCAGATAAATATAACCCCTATCGTATAATACGCTGCATACGAGACTTTGCACCCTATTCAAAGAGGCATTCAAAGAGGTGTTTGAGACCTATATGTATGTGAGTAAGCTTTGAAATGTTGGAAAGACAAAGGCTGCTTCATTTAAAAATGGCACACAAAAATGTTCCTACATCATTTTGCACATGAAAATTCTTTTCACTCTAGATTCACTGTTTATGATTATCAGCGATAAACTAAAAAAATATTAAAAGCATGGTAAATTTGTATTCATTAACTAATATAGCTTTATTTTATACTTAATCGATAAAGTCGCATGTAACAAAGGTAGTAATGAGATCAAGTGACCCCCGAAATTCTATGACAAGAAAAAGAATTGCATGACAGAGCCCTCTTACATAATGAATATTATTAGCGAAATACAGATTACAAGTTACTAGTGCTAATTAATTGTTTCATATAATAGTAACAAGTTTAATAATAAAAGAAGTCTTATATTAGATTTTGAATTACAACCCAGCTGATAATATCTTACACAGCAAAATTATAAAAAATTGTAAAATTATAAGAATATTTTGTATTTTTCTACAGAAATCTGTCAAAGTATTTACATATAACCTACAACTTGTCACTTGGTAATTGAATAATATTATTAATTATAAATTATTGTGCAAGATGATGATTTGTGTGCGATTAAATATGGTGTTATTATGTACCTTTTTATACAAGTCTTATAAACAATTCCTTCTGATCTCGTTCATTATCCTCGATTTTTAAGAAAGCCAGTTCCTTTCACAAGTCAGACAGAATCACTTGTTCATTCTTATATTGAGTTTGTAATAAATATATCCATGTTTAAAATTCAGGTATTTATTTCTTTGAACGTAATATGAGAAGCAATTACTCTGCTGGAAACACTTCACACAACACGTGGCCTTTCCTAGAATTCACGGCTTTGTATTGAAATGGTTTGGATATACTCGACCTGCCGCCAGGCAAAACATCCCCACCAATATTTAATTTAAGGACATAACGGTGGCGTGGAATACTATTCGATTGTCAAAAATTGAAGAGACATGTCAACTTGTTTCAGGTACGTAACCTATATATCAACTACGTAACATGTCCACTACTTTTTTCTCTATATAATATTAGATATTAGGTTCGTTTGATTACTAATTTATTTGTCAATTTATAAATATTATTACAATAATATTAAATAGCCTTTCTTTAAGCTTTTTTGTACTTTCCTCTTCGATCGTGTATTCAGCTATTAGACTTATTGATACTCTGTAAATAAGTATACAGTATTAGCTGCTTTTGATACAGATTTTGAATTCGATTATTGTTTCATCTGAATATAATTGGTAGTAAATTATATCTTATTTTATACATTTCATATATGTATATTATCTTATACAGTTGTTTTAAACTCCTGGTTTCCTTTTGTACAGATTATTGGTTAATGGCGGGAAAAGAATAGAAGTTCAAATATGAACAATTTGACAATGAATAATCAATTTGATGGCTTTTTATGGAGATTGGGTAATGTTTAATTTATCTTAACGAAAGCAGTCTTATGTTTTACCACTGGATCTACTAAATTTTTTACTTATAAAATAAATAACATGCTTTAGAAATTACTAAATTTTCATTTTTTAAATTTCTATATTAGAATCCAAATTTTTATTATTATCATTATTATTATTCCAATTTTCATTACTGCTATTAGAGTTATATATCTAATAGAGATTAATCTTCTATTATTTCAAACTTTTCAAATGCACATTAGTTTACGTCTTGTTACAGATTTTTCGCAGTTTCCATTTCGCCAATGTAATTCGACTTGAAATTCGATGGTTTTTCCGTGATAATCACCCTTGTGTTAAAAAATGTAAATTCTTACACTTGTGATAACTTGAGATTTTCCAAGCTATTACAACATCGATAGTAACATCCTCCGCATCTAGCTATGAGTCACATGCATCTTTGTTTCTTTGGTCACTCAATCATATCGTACGATGAAAGATCCCAATCGACACGAGTGATTGGTTGTATTACATAGAACTTTTTACGAATATAATGACCACCATATATTTATCATGCCAGTGAGTAGTAACATTTCCTTTTTCTGCCTCTCATTTATTAGTGTTTTATTGGCGATAGATCTTCTTGCATAACATGCTCTTTTATATATATTAATATCATGACAATCATTTTTTTTATTTTATCTTTTATTTCATTATAATATTATTATATAATACAATATTCATTATTTATTACATTATAATATTATACACGACTAAATTATTTGATATTCATACATATTATATACGGAAAAATAACTAAAAATGTCAAAGAATTGAAGTTTAATTATTTCTATATAAAAATATTCCGTATTAAATTTCACATGCAAGAAGAAACTTTGTGATAGTCAGATTTCGGAATCTAAGCCATGTGTTTTGAGCACTGCTTTCATATATTCGAAAATATGTTTTGACAAAGGAATCACTGGAGGCTATTTTCATTAATATGTAATTTGGAATCAATTATTATATTGCATTGTGTTTTTCCATTGAAATTCTTTTTTTAATATACTTCTGAATTCTCAATACTGGAATAACTTTTCTAATTCAAAGTAAAATGAGGAAATGCAGATTGAAATATTAATAGCTCGTTAGATAAAAGATAGGTACACTAATTATTTTTAGTTCAGGATTTTCAGATTTAACACTTTGTACGTCCATTAGCAGTTTCCCGATCACGTGCCTAGGTGCTACATGGGTAAAGGAAAGGCAATGGGCACGACGACCGTAGTTCATAAGTTTATAATAATATCTCAGCAACTGTAGCTATGCGTTACTGTATCGTATACGATGTATTTTCTACATTATGTATATGTGGATAGATTGTGAAATTACGTCACGTCGTTTCGTCTCTTGTTCTAAATATTATTATTTCTTTACAAGACATATATAGTCTTCCAATTATAAAATTATTTCTGATTAAAATTGAGAATATACATATTCTTATTGCGCATTGGTTTACGCGATGGTCGCTAGTCATCGCCAGTTGGAAAAATGGTACGTAAATTAAAGTGTGGAAGCAGTGTGCAAAACTCGGGTATTGGAGACGCCCCAGCACATCTTCTCTCGTGTAGGCTCCAGTACTCGGCTAATATGTGTAATAATCGTGTATTGTGAGTGTGTTAGTGTGTTTGTTTTTTGCCATTTCTTAAATATAGGGTTAGATAGATAAGTAGCATATTCTTTGATGTGCGTGTTAGTTATAAGTAGGTAACACCAGGGCAAATTGATACAGTCTCTGATCGTGTAAGAGCATTTTCATATAATCAATCAATCAACCTCTGAAATTATTATTTGAAAAATAGATGATGAAATTGGCACAAATGGGGAATGATAATCGTCTAGTTTCGTCTATTGGTTTTTCAAATTTGACGATTTTATCACGCTATCGCGATCGTAATCGCGAAATAGGTCTCGAAACGCTCGAATATCGCTCGAGGTTCTGTATATACATGTACGCACGTATGAGCAACGATCGCTATAATCGTTGTTCATAAGTTTATGCACTTGTTATGCATAAGTTAAGCATTTGAGCATTTAGGTTTCGTGATTTATCATTAAAAGTAATTTTTTGTTTGCTATCTCGAGCCTAGATTTAAGTTTCAGCATCGTGCCCGAAGAAAAAAGAATCCTTACAAGCTCGAGAGACTCTATGGCAATTTGCCATAGAAGAGGGCAACTACTAATGGCTTTCCATCCAGAGGATGAAGAGTCATTATTGTTATTACTTCGTCACTATGCTCGCTTTTAGAATTGTAGTTGTGGTAGTAGTATTTATAGTGATAGTAGTGGTCTATTTCTTGGCCAACGTAGATGTTGCTTCACCTTCATATTGGGCAAATTGCACCTTTTTTGTATTGTCAGTAATTAATTACTGTTGCGACTGAATGTCAATTTCAGTTTCAATTAGAGTTACGATAGAGTGATCGTGGTTTCCTCAATGTTGCTAATTATAAAATATCGCGATCGTCTTTAATATGTTTTATTATGAATTGTTAGAATTTCCAATGTTTTATTTTATCTAAGGTTGAATTAGAAAAACTGTGACTTTTAATTAATTTTGTAGTGTTGCATTTTTATGATTATTGCAAATATTTTTCCGTCTAATAATGCAGGAAATATTTCTTTCTTTATTTCTACAATAACTACTGTTGAGCAATAGTTTCCGTTTGTGATTACTACTTGGTTCATAAAGTTTCAGTTTCTAGTTTAATAATACTTTCAAAGTTGCTGCATTTTATTTTTCTTAAAGAATAACACACAAACAAAAATGCAATTTCTTCATAACACTGAAATCATCAAACTTTTACAATCACAAGAGAAGTACGTACTGATTAAAATAGTCCTTAAATTTGATTAAAAATTTTCAATTTTAACAGAAGTTATACTATTGATATTTATCTTGGAACAATATTTGTTATATAAATAAAATCCTTAATGAAGTGCAATATTGTTTAATTCCGTCTCATAATTTTGTCACGGAATGTTGTCTCCTGTGTAGTTGACAAAAATCGATTGGCTATTTTAGTCTAGTGGGGATCGCAAATGAAGATACACTGTTTTATGTCCAAATTACGTAAACAACGTGCGACGCATGTGTCGTTCACGCGAATCATGATTCATGATTGCTATCTGCAAGCTTAAATATCTTTTCCGAAATCGTAATAAAGTCATAACTTTTGTCATTCCAATAATAACAGTTGTAAATCTTTTATTCCAGCAATAAAGTCTGATGTCGAAAATATTTGAGAGAAATATCACGGATGACTTTGCAGTCGTGTATCGGCTGTAATTATAGGTATTATGCTTTTATACATTTGTTTACATTGCAATCAATTTTAATGAAAAGAGTGCAAAATTCATACAGGTTTAGGCATTAACTATCCTCTATGAAATAACGGTCGATAATTCTTTATGACAAACATCATCCACTGCAACAAAAAGTTTGAAAAATGCGTAATATTCTTGCTCTTTTATGCCTGTTTAATTACACATAAATACTTTTTGTCTTAAAATTTTTTAAAAGTCTTTTGTCTTAAAATTTTTGTTAAAAATCTGCTTAATACTTTTTTATTCTTCTTTTCACAATCGGTTCAATGGAAGTAACTTTATTGTCCACATCCATAGAAATATATATGTATGTATATGTTTCTATCTCTATTCTAAAATATATGGATCGGTGCATTAATAAAATGAAAAAATCAAGTATTGTTTGTGTAATTTATGAAAACTTGATTGCATGTCAAGGTATCTCGACTTTCATCTAAAACATTCAAGACAAAGGAGATGTAAGCTAACAATAATAAGCATGGATAGAAGTTCTTCCTTTATTTAAGAAAACTTACCAGTGACGAGTCGTAATCGATGAAGACAAATTTCCTCTTCTCGTGGAATCTTTCTTCTGGAGATTCGAAACAACGATAGGAGTCCAAAGAAACGAAAACTGATGTGCTAGTAAGAATAGTATGGATTTTCTATTGAATCGTCCTTCCAAGTATATAATTTTTCTATCATTAGAAACTGTATAACTTATTTCATAACGGTGCGATGGTATGTATCAATTTCCAACAGAGACAGTGATAAATCTGAGCCGTCGAAGTTTTCAAGTTCTAACAAGTACTAGAATTAAACGAAATTTTGATAAATACTTTCATGGAAATAAATAGAGACAACGATAGTACAATATAGCACAGAAAAGAAATCTATACTGATACAACTAAAGAAACTGAAAACAAAAAACGAAATACAAAATAGGAGGTCTTTTTTTTATATTCAGACCTTTATGTATCTACCTTTTCAGCGTTCGAAAAAAGTAAAAGCGCTTTGCCATGGATACATATAAAATTCTTTATTACTTGAATGCACATTTGCTCGCACTTAAATAAAACCAATCATTTGTGTAAAGCATTTTCACGGAAATCAAAGAAATATTTTCATCTGGATGTCAAAATATTGCTGCAAAAACGATAATGAGACGTCTCAACGATCATCGAAATTTTCTGTGATGAAAGTCGCAGCTGATCTTCGCGAATTCACGCATTCATAATTTGACGCGCTTCCGAAGCACAAGCAATCTGCAATCAAGGTTTATTGTTAAACGAATCAATTGCGCGGCAATCGAAATGCATAAAATTTGACGTTCGAATCGAACGAAAACAAAGAAGTTGGAGAAACAATGAGTGAAAAGCAAAAGAGGGAAAAATCGAACTGTATCCTCTCCTTCGATACAGTGCATCATCAAGTATTTCAACGGTACGTACGTGACAATGTTACGGATTGTACGCAATGGTGAAATGTAATCGCGCAATGTCACTGCGAGAAGAAGCTAAAGGTCAGTTTTCACGGTGAAGGGAAATTAATCGGTCACTTATAGATAATTAGAGTTATGTAAAGATGATAAGCACCATGAATAGCGTGAATTCCAGAGCACACTTCTTTAATAACATTTTTATATCAAAAGCGATAAAGTATCTCACGAGATCGAGGGTTTGTGTCGGAATTATAACTTACGTCGCAAACGTCTCTTCTCCGAATACGGAACTTATATACGGAACAAACTGTCAATTTACGAGTGACACAGTACGTATAACCGCGAATCAGAGAAAACACACGAAATCGCATAGAAACGGACGAACATCAAATTCACGGAACAAGTTGCATAGCTACCATGGACGCCGAAAAGAACTCGACTACCGGTTTTGGATTCGGCGAACAGAATTCTTGACAGTTCGAGGCTAAAGACGGTGTGACAGACTCGATGACACTTTCCGAAAGATAGAAAAGTATACACGAAGAACCTCGGACGGAATGTAATGGTACGCGCGCGTAACGCCTGTTACGGAGGATGCGGTACCACTGAACGCTAAGGGGTTGCCGCTTCGTAGGCGTCCCCGACTCGCTAGGGGCTGCTAACCGTGAGGCCAGCCAGGGTTGTCGGTAGTTGTGGTGGTGTAGTACTAACGTCGGTGGTGGTGGAAACGAGTATCGAAGAATCACACTGCACGGAGCCACCTGCCGATGCGTAACATGTACCAAAGTTTCGCTTGTCGAATCGTTATCTGTTTATAGACAAAATATCATCGTGGAAAATTGCTTGGAAAATACCGATTATCTCGTTGTAAAAGAGATGATCCACACTCATATATTGAATGTCAGATGTTGTTGTTTTGTTTTTGGCACAGAATTAGTGTCTATATTACGAGATTTATCAACATATGTGATATTGTATCGATGTTCTTGTACTTTTAACGATTAACCCTTTGATGGTGTAGTTAAATGACGAAGAATTCAGAATCAACGATTTAGAAAATAAGTGTTTATTTGTTGTCAATGTCATTTGGTGTCAAATACAAAGTATTTTTAATTCTCAATCTAACAATTTTCAGTTCTCATTCTCTTGCGTCGTTATTTTTAAAATTCATTCCTTCGTTCACGCGATTCATAACTCACAAGCGTACGTGCGATGATCAGATCGCACAAGTGCGAACAGTTTCCGGTGTTTCCCAATTTTCTATTCCTACTATTTTCTCCGGTTCTGTCTTCATCTATTTCAACTTTTCTCTTTTCTTTTCTAATACTATTTCACGTCTGGAATTGTTCCATTGCGAATCAGTAATTGCATCGGCACTGGAATCTTCGATTCTCCTGAATCTACGCCAGACTATTCCTTGATTTTTCTACTACGTCACTCTGTTACATGTACTTAATTCATTACTACCGGTCATTATACAATTACGATGTGTTCGGAAATTAGACGTTGTTAAAGATGGTGAACATGTTAAATGTTTCACTTTGTCTATTGCGTTTACGTGATAACAAATAATATATTAAAATACCAATCGATTGGATTAACCTTCTCTAGATTAGATTAACGCTCGCTGATTAGATTAAACCCTTATATCAAATACATTTGTGTATAAGATATTACATCAAAGTGTTTCTTTTCATTAAAATGAGTAACGTTCAAGGATGTATTTCAAAGGCTAAAAATGGACAATTATAAAAATAATTGTTGATAATTGTTCATTCCCTTTGCCAACAATATGTATTTAGTAAATAATTGTTTATAAGCTTCCAAATAGTTTTCCGCTTTTCCTGAAAACTTGTTTAAGTTATGTCACTTTTGCAATATATGCGCGACACATCTAGCCATACGCATATTTATATTTTAGTCACGCATACCTTTATATTACTAAATTTATTAAATATATTTAAAAAAATGATTTTTATGATTGTCATTTTGCATAAATTGTTAGCCAGCATCAAGGTCCCTTTGGCGCAGAGGATAGCGCGTTGGACTTCTAATCCAAAGGTCGCGGGTTCGATCCCCGCAAGGGATGATGTGTTTTGCATTCAGTAATAGAAAATTATCTTTCTGAATTGCTAGACACACTATATGTTTTTGAAAATGTCATCGTAAACAGTTTTAACTCACCCGTTGTAACTACATTCGTTCGTGCAGCAGCGTGTTCGAGTGCAGTAAATTTTATTTTATGTCTCAATCGATAAAATTACTTTTTAAAGAAACTTTTAGCATAAAATTGGAACGAGAATTCACGCGTATCAATAACGATTCTCTGATATTCTCCTCAAATTTCAGAAATTTTCCAACAATTTGTGCTTTTCTCCCCCCAAAAATGGTAGATTATATTCATTGAAGTATAATGAAATAAATTTATTATACGAAAATTGAACCGAGGATTAACATAAGCGGCAAACAATCTTGCGCTCGGTTTCCGAAACATAGCTGTCATGTAGAAGAATTCGTATTTTATCTCCGGAACTTAATTTAAAACAAAATTCAGAGCACAATTTCCTACCTTTTCACATCCTTTATACGACGTCAGTGAGTGGAATCGAAAGGGAAAATGTGTGGGTGAAAGAACTGGAGTAGAGGTTTTCAGGTCAGGTTAAGAAGCACTCGTTATTGGACCGAAATATATAAACGTGTAAGGAAGGATCAAATTTTATTGTGCTCAATAGCTACAAGAGTCATTCTTAAATAAAGACCTAAGTATCTATTTGATATAGATGATATCTCACTCAAATCGAAGATCTTAATTATTTCTGCTGATGTTGAAGATAATAGAGATTTAAATAATTTCATTTATTTAATTCTTGGGATATCGTGTAATTGTTGATATTTTTTATGCGACGATTAACGATGGAACATCGTTAAGAGATCGTAAATATGACTAATAATTCAATGCTACTTAAATTGTCTATAAATGCATTCAAATCTTCGCTTTAATAATAGATAGTTAATGAAATGTGAGAAGCTGTATGCACGCGGGGAAAGTATATCACAAAAGTGAACATTTTAATCGTTTTTAATCTCACTTCTCTGACAAATGGCACGAAGAGAGAGTAGGTGGATTTCATCGGTTCGCAACGGTTCGCAACGGTTCTAACGCGACCATTCAATTTTCTCTCGGGAGGATGAAAAACGTGCACGTAACGTTGTTAGTACGAAGTAGAAAATTTCATTTGGAACGGCGAGAAGTAACGCAATCACAAGCGTACGCGCCTCCAGGTTCGAAGGTAGGGTCGTAGGAACTTACCTGGTGGGTTCCGCGTGAGCCTATCAGAGGGATGGGTTTAAAGAGGCCGCGCAGCATAGCTTCGGCTAGCGTGTGCCTTGACGCGGAAAGCCGGTTAGTCGGTCTCAATCCTGTGTGTCGCTCGCATATACCGAAACGTTCCACTCCGCTTCGAAAGTTTATCCGTGCCTTTTCCAAACTTTCGCCAAATTTTCCTTCGACTCGATCGGTGAAACTTTGTACCAAGGAAACTTCTCTTCCATTAGAGAAGAAACCAGCGCCGTTGGTTTTGTTTGTCGGTAGTTGATCAATTTGTCTAACTAGTCGCGAACAAATCGTTTCTTCCCGTGAATTTTTCTGCGATCCAAAGTGCACGTGGATAGGATTTATAACGATTATCTTGGAATTTGCGCATCAGAGGGTATGTTGATTTTCTTTTTATGCTAGTCCTAGAATAGCGCAAGCGCCTGTACAACAACGTATTAAGTGATTCGATTTGGTTTTGTAAACAGTCACCACGTGTGAACAACACAGCTTGCGTATAAATAATTGCTTCTGAACTAGATCGGCATTTTTCTTTAAAGTTTCTTTTCTCTGCTATTGCAATCGATTCTTGTCGCGCAGCTTATTGTCCGTATGTAAGTTAAACATTGTTTTCCATATACGTATGGGAGATATATTGCGTGCGTATGAAATTAATTGAATGTACTTATGACAAATATCGATTATCAAATAACATTTGAATGATAGATAATTTTCATTCTAGTATAATATTAGATACAAGTGTACAAAATAAATACGACGCAAGTGTAACGTAACTCTGGATTATGTTATCTTTCACGCTTTCAAGAACGTCCTATATGTCTTATATATGATACATGTACGTACATTCCATTAAAGATGCGTAATTTAAAATTAATAATAAGTCGGTATCCATTTTCGAAAGTTTATTTCAAAGTATTATTACATTGTGCGAAATTCGAATTCAGCCTTCTATTTGACATCGTTCAACAATAGGTGTTTCGAACAATTACACGGGCAAGTTACATCTCATGGAGTTTGAAAGAGCAGCTGTTTTCTGGGAACAAGCAAGCCGTAATTGTGAAACATATATATCAAAGTCAGTAACCAGATATTGTGTGAGTTAGATCTCACACCTTTTCACAATAGCTTTACGATAAGTAGATTATGTATACCCAATTATTTTTCCAAACTGAAAACCTTTTTGTTCATACTATCAGATCTACGTATGTGCAATTGATCTCTAAATGACTATCTTACGAAGTTAATGATTCTAGTAACAATAACTGTAATGATACAATTACTATTTATCAAAACATCTTACAGGAAAGTGTTTTCGGACTATTAGTTGATACACCATGTTAGCCGTATCGCGTCAAATCTAACAGAACCTTATACCAGATGCCTATTTACTTTAATTATTAGCTATTGAATTAATGGAAATATTCAGCGAGATAAAGCAATCTTATTATATACGACGTTCTTGCAAAGGAGACTTTTTACATACCTACATCTTTCTACGTATTTCTGCTTTGCTTTGCAAAATAAGCATATCAGAGTATGAAAAGTTTCAACAATAGAAAATTAAGGAAGATGAAATTAATTGCACACGTGAGCCGCAACAATCAAACATCCTACGCGTACTTTTTCCCACCCTGTACGTAATATGCACTAACAATAGCAAGCTTGTTTCCTTTACATCTTCAGAGTTTTTACACTTACGATCCATTAGTATCGAAACGATAATGTTAGTATAGAATTAAATTCATTTGTATCCAACACTAAACATCGATTTTGTAGCCAGAATCATTCGTTGTCTTTTTTCTTGCTATAATATAATAAATATTGTGTAATATATTCTATTGAAAGTTAATAGAAAATATGGACAATTCACGCGTGTATTAATCGTTGTGATTGGGTATGAAATAGCTGAATCGCGTGAGTAAATTTGGAGTGACCTAAATTGGCGTGCGAAGATTCCCAAAGAGTAATCAAGTCCCGCAAGAAAAAGCGAATTGAATATACCGTTAATCCACCATTAATTTTATTCCAAGTACTGTGTTACATCGTATGCAAATGCAATGTTTCGTGTGACTATTGAGATTTGCGCATCGTGAATCATTTTTTGTTGCAGAGTTCACTAGCTGTTACACACTGTGCAACGTAATGTACGTATGTACGTTGTACAATGATAAATCGATCGACGTGTTAATTAATCACTGTACAACTCAATCAATGGGGAAAGCAATTCGAAGAATTGTGATTAATCGATATGAGTAGCCTCGTAAAAGTTTTATTTTCTAAAATACGATGATCAAAGTTAGTCAAGTGTAATTTTAAAGAAATCTGAATCACATTTGTTTGTTAAAATAACAGTGGCAATACTTTGTTGGGTAATTTCCAAACAGTTCATATCCTTGTAAAGTAACGTTGAACAGCGAAAGCTCGACGAGCCAGTCATGCAGAAGGGATCAAAGAAAGAAGGGACGCAACAAGATACGACGAAAGTAAGAGATTATATCGCGAAGCTACGACGAAGTAGTCGCAATCGAGAATCGTATGACGAGATCGCAGAACTCGAAGCTGAGCTGCGAAGGGCGTACATTACAAAGGAGCTGCAAGCGCAAATCCTAGAAAGGGAGACCGAGCGTTACATCGAGAATGTACGGAAACAACAAGCCGCAGAACTGATGCGATTGGAACAGCAGGCGGTCCTCGAGGATGATCTTCGCCAAAGATCCGAGAGCCTCGAGAAGTCGGAAGATTACAGGAAAGAACTGACTATTCAGATGAAACGGAAAGAAGAAGAGAAGAGTTTGTTGATGGAGGAAGCTCGCCACGAGAGAGAAGTCTTAACAGAAATGGATAGAATAAGAGAACAGCATGAAGAACTTAAAACGCTTGAGAGAAAAAACCAACTGGCTGAGACCTTAAGGCGAGAACGTTTAATTTTTCAGGAAATCAAGCAAATTCGCGAGGAAGAGGAGAGGGCAGCTGAGGCGGAGAAACTTTACAAGGACGAAAAGTATTTAAAGGAAATCGATGAAAGAGTTAAAAGAGTGAGAAACCTTTACGAAGAACAATTAAAAAGAAGGGAACGAACAATGAGTAAGATTGCCAACATACTGATAAATGCAGAAACTAGAAAAAAAGAAAGAGATATTTTGATAGACGAATTGATAGCTGAGGACGTAAAATATGAGTCGTTGCTGAAAGAGGAAGTGGAAAATATTCAAAGGAAGAGGATGAGAGAGGAATTGGCGGCTAATTTGAAAGAACAAATTGTTTTCACAGAACAGTGTAAGTTACGATTTGTTGAGCAAGATAGAATGTTCGCAGAAGAAATTATGAGAAAAATTATAGAGGATGAGAAAACTGCCAGACTGACTGCTGCGGCTAGACGTAGAATGCAGCTACAGTATCGTGAGGATTTGGCTCGATTGATCGAAACCCGACGTAAGATTCGAGAAGAAGAGATTTTTAATACGCAGGAAACTGCTAAAGAAGAAAAGAAACGCGAAGAAGCTAATCTAGAACGTATTAAAGAAGATAGAAAACGATTGTTGGAAAAGCACGCGTCGAATGTTGGTGACTTTATTAATAAAAGCGCTCTTTCTGAAGAGGAGCAAAAGATTATCGAACAATTCACATAATTTAACGAGTTTTTAACTCATAACCTTTAGCTAACTAATCCTTAATTGTTAATTAATTAATAATGATTCACACAAATCGACAATCGTCCATAAGTTAAATGATATTATTGTCAGGAGAACCTAGTTCTATAGTTTAAAAATTCGAATATTTAATAGAAAATAGAACAAATCTACATCCCGGCACCTGTCGGCAGGTGTTGCTAATTATTCAAATGTTTCACTTCCTTTGCGAGAGTTCACCTGAGAAATCCAGAAAAAGCCAGATGCTTAGTTACGTTGAATTTAGCACTATATTTGCAAGTATTTGATTCGTGTAAATTATTAAAGTAACATTAAAAAATTAAATTTTCCCAAATCTATAAAAATGACGAGCGCGAATTTATTATGCAACAGAATAACAAGTAATGGAGTGTCCTGTTCTTTAAAAGAAAAGGCGAAGAGAGCACATACGTACCTACATATTGTCACAGAAAAAAGATCGCGTTATGCGAACTTGAGAAGCGTCGTTTATGAATCTATTAAGTTAAGCTATTGTAAGATCACTACATATGTTGCTACTACATAAGCAAGACTTGCTAGCTGAGATTTATAGTTGTACGAACTACCGTCAAATAGAGATTCTAAATTCAAGCATCAAGTAGCGACGTAGATTAATACTATGACATCCAGGGCCGCACGTAGAATTTTATGTAGTCTGACTGACCCAGATTTCAAATTCTTACTCTCTTAGATTTCTGTCACTTCGCATATCCAGATGTCTTGAAAAATCTAGGTAAATTTTGACACTTGACCAACTTTACGATTTTCCTATATCGCGAAGACTACTAGAAGTATTATACTTAAAAATGACTAGCATACATACATAGAAATAAACGAGGTCATTGTGACATATAATGCTCGATGTAGTTTATAATTTTATCTTTTATATTTTATTTAACTAGTTAACTGGCTTCAACGTGTATACTCGTCGTATGAAATAAAAAATTGCCATTTACTATAAAAACTCAAAATTTTAGTAAAAAGTAATATAAATGACATTTAATGGCACGTTTCTTTTATATTTCCAGTAAACATATTATGTATTTTATAAAAAAAAGTTTGATTATTTGATTATGCGTATATTGGTTATCCTCAAAACTGTTTTGTGCTTTGTATCAGCTACACCATCAAAAGCAAATCCACTTCGATGATGTGCCGTCTGCTCAAAAAATCGATTCCGTAAGAAGTCACGTTACTCGTACTCGACTTGCGAAGTTTCACTTTGTGCGGTATCTTGCTTTATAAAATACCATACTGAGATCAACTGAATTTCTTGAATCTTTTTTCTTTAATTTTTCTTGTTTATGAATTTTGTTATTTTCTGGCAATTTTTAAGTTCTTAATAACAATACCTTTTTCGACAATGAATTGACAACTTTTTATTGAATGAAAATGCAATCATTCCTCGTTCTGCTTTATTTTTGTCGTAAAATTTATAATAGGAGCATGTGCCCTGTGTTCGACGTGTATACTCGTCATTGCTTGATTTTAACTCCGCACCCTGTAAGGGATTTTTAAAACTAAATTCCGCTGTTAACAGATTAAAATTTGAAAAATTCGGGACTATGAAATATTGCGAATGATTTTTCTGATTCATTTAATTTTATTATTATTAATATTATTATTAGCCCTGATAATTATGAAGTGAGGAGGGGGTGTACATCTGTTTGAAGCAAACGCACAGAGTTATTTAGAAGATTTCTGATTTGATTAACAAGATTAACGTCGCTTCGTGTTTGATGCGTAACTAGCGGAATGCAATCGTTTAAGTAACGACAGAAGCCGATCATCAAACGTAGATTGTTACGTTCTCCGTCTTCCGATTAATGCACTCGATAAATCTTAAACACGACTGCAACTAAATTAAACTAGCTAGAGAACAAGCCGGTTTAAAGGTGATAGCAACGTCAATCGATTGCACAGTTTAGCAACCCAATCGATACCAAACGTGAGCGTGTATTTCCTTGAAATTGGGATTTGACGTTGGAAAACTCGATCAAAGGCTTATCGAAACGAATAGACTTTGAAATTTTGCCAAGCTTAGAAATGTCGAAGGAAATTTCTTTTCATGAAATAATATAAATTGAAGAGAGTGTTAAGAAAAAGTAATTCGCAAATAAGCAGATTTTGTAAAACTCGGATGGAGAAGAAATATTTTTCAATTATCCTTCGTACAAAAGGGAAATGAAACACTTTCAATGCTAAATGAAAGAATGATTATTTGATGCTTACTCGTAATGGTACACCGTTATTTCAATTTATTTGCACGTTACGTGTATCTTCGTTTTCTGCTTGCTTGGAGTGGAAGAATCAAGTTTCTTGATCGTTAAAAGCAATGGTAGATATCTCGTTAACGCCTTTTTTTCGCAACGTTAAATTATATAAGCTTACAGATTGCAAATATTCCTTTGTTTATTTAAAACGTTAAAAATATAAGTACAAACATAAAAAGGTTTTGAACTAAAAATAGATACGTTTAACCAAATAGTGAAATAAAAGATGCAAGGGAAAGAAACAACTTTCATGAAACATATTTCTGGCTTTAGTGCGGTTAGTTTACGCACTGGAACGTATAACATCATAATCATTCAGAAGACAAAATTATGCACAAAACGGTATAATGTAAATTAATTGTTTAAGAAATTTGTTAAAAATATAAAGATATTTATTTCAGATTATTCCAACGAATCTGCATACGGGCATAGAAGCCTAACCAGTTCGTAAATATCACCTTAAACTAGTTTCAAGTTGTGATATTTATATATGCAGAATGTAGAAACATTTAATCCTCTACTTTTCCGTTGAATGAACTTTAGCATGATTTTTAGAAAAATTGTAGTATAATTAATATTTTCATAAAAAATTATTATCTTACCACGTCCTATGCTTTCAATGTTTCAAGATGTTTCTATTTACATACTCGCCATTGTACATGTGCAAGCGATTCTTTCACTTTTTTGAAATTATTGTATAATGCTTCTTTAAACAGTAAATAAAGTAGAAATACGTGTATGAAGAATAGAATGACACGTGCAAGAAATACGTAATGGAGTACTGTTTCCACCTTCTTTGTAACATGTAATTTGTTATGGAAAATTATCCTTTTTTCTTTTTCTTTTATCAATTGACGATCGCGTGACAACCACAAACTCAACACGTTTCTAACAATTGACTGTTTTATGGCCTTGTATCGAGTATACTCCTCGTTGTAACGCTGCTCTTTCTTGTGCTGAGTAACTTCGTTTAGTTCTCCGGAAATAAATTGCCTTGGAAGCAGAATGCAAGAAGCGAGAAGTCAGAAGTGCTTCGTTTTTTCGCACTATGTAACTGTTTCTCTGGCTAAAACGATAGAAAAATCGGAAACGTTTTTCGAATCGTAGGACTCCAATTATCGCTTGTATTCATACATGGAAGAATAAAACGTTTAATCGTAAAATAAATATTGAAAATTTCCAATATTTATCATCAATATTTTCTCACTTGACGTTGCGATATACAACATTGTACTGTAACAAGTTATTACGTTGGAGCAGAAAATGATTCGTGCTATTTTCCGTTTGTACAATAACTTCTTTGACAGTGACATTTAGAAAAGTGTGTATATATATATATATATATGTATACATATGTATGACGACTAGAAAGAAACCATTTGAAGGGTGTCTATGCAACACGTTGTACGACGCACCGTGTAGCGGAGAACTTAATCCGATAAGCGAAACAAGCAAAAAGACGTTGCGCTTGCTTCTTAAACTCGTAATCTTCAATAGTATAAATTTTACGTATTTTGAGATAAGAACGGTTGGAGATATACGCTTCCATAACGGAGCAATTGACTCTGCATAGACATATATTATTTTCTGCTATGCATAAATTTCCGATTTTTAATCTTCCAGTATACAAATTATACCTTAGGCGTCATTACGTTATCTTTTATATATAAAGTACATAAATATGTAAAATACGTTAAATAATCATCGAAACTAGCGAAAGTAGTATTATAAAATTAATGCGGCTACTATTTTTAGTTATTATTTAAAACCATTAAATCCACAAAGATGGAATTTGAAGTATACAAACAAATGCAAATATTTAAATCTTAGAGAAAACGCTTTCATTATGGATTCCTTTTTTACCAATTTTTAAATAAAACTACTAAATAAATTATTCGTATTCTCTAATTTGTAAATCCAGTTACATAGCAAACAATTACAAGTCGATTATTTAGTTTGCCAACTTGAATTTACTAAATGAATTATAAAAGAGTTTGAAGAAAGAAAAAGGTTCTAAATTACAAATAATTACCAACTTCGGTTTGAACATTGAACTTTCAACCAGGAAACAAGCTAGAACGAAGAAATTAATCGTCAGGTATGCTCATTGGCATGATTTATGAAACGATCACGATTTTTGAGGTCAAGGATTTCTTTTTATTGCTTACATATATCAACACTCCATCTCGGCAAAGGCAATTAGTGTGGCTTAGGTAGTTTTTAGAAATTCGTGGCTCGTCCTCGGTGACTTAAGGATATGTCGTAAATGAGGACTTTCCAAAGAGTAAGTTTGGTTGTAACGGTTCGATGACCGAAGAGTCAGACTTGGAGGAAGTTCCACACCGTTGCCAAACTTCGCTTACCGCTCACTATAGGGACCGTCTTCCTCCCTCTCTGAAAAGGGCTCTAAAAGTACTTGAAAAGGGGACACACAAAACTCTTTAGATATAATCGGTAATTGCAATTTTTTAAATATAGAGTAATCAACGTACACTGTTGGCCATAAGTATTTGAACATCTCGACCCTCCTAATAACGTTACAAATTAAAAGATATAGGTGACTACTATTGATAAATTCTCTTACGCAGCCATAACGGGATAAAACTCGTTGATATAAATTCACAAGACTTTTTAATTAACCGGATAAATAGTTTTTGTTTCGATGTTTAATATTCTTTCGAAGATTTCAACTTTCACGAAAGATAAAATATTTTCATCGACATATGTAAAAGGGAAATGTTCTTATACGAAGAAATTAGTTTTCGTGCTATATAGCGATTCAGAAAGAATTACACTCTGTTCACTCGAGCCTCGTTGTATATCGTGTATCTTGTTATCTATTCAATCGCACGGTGACAAATAATATGGTGACAGGGCTCATCCATCGTAACGTTACAATCTTATTGTGTCCCATTGTGTCGAAGCTACAGAATACCAAGAACTGCTACTATAAGCTACATAGTTATTCGGTCGCTTATTCCGTCCGCTTTTACAGAAGATGGCTTTGTAATACCATAAGCTACTGTTATACATATCGCCGGTTTGATAGCAGAGTGACATGCGAGAATGACACGTAAGATGAGGTTTGCATGATAACGCTCGCCCACACATTTCGCAAGTGATATTAAAAAAGTTGCATGCATTAAAACTCGCAGTTTTACGCCGTTCAGTATATTTACCCAAACTCTCTGCTAATGGCTATTATTACTAGACTATGAAGGTTTATGCAAATACATATTTTTGAAGAATGAAAACTACATAGTTTATTATGCGATTAGAAGGTTATAAAAATGTACTCTTTATATTCCATTTTCTACATAATGATAAAGACATACGTGCCATATGTTGTAAACGAATAGATACATAGGAATACATAAAGTGAAAGCATTCGAAATGGTAACGGGCGCTTATACTTCATTTGTGATGGAATCAATAGAATCCCAGTGCACACCTGACAACCAGCTGTGCTCGTCACGGTATCGTCATAGCCTTTCCTCGCATATAACTCACGTTCCCCATCATTCTCCGGGACACTGTATCGTGTACCAAGCCATACATGTCCTCGTAAATATTCTACTTCCTAACTTCTATAGAGGTCAAAATAGAACTGACGGTTAAACGGTTATACGCTCTTGAAACTGCAATGTATAACATCTGTAGCACATCGTAATAAAATAAAATTTTATCGATGACCTCGTACATTTTGAAAATCAAAAAATCTTTGTGAGTAATATTAATTAATCGGGATATAGATATAAATTGTTATATTCTTACTGTGTAAAACTGGCGAAATTTTCTCGCGCTACCTAATAATACACGGTATCTATAAACACAATCGTAACGCGAAGTACGATTAATTATTTTTATTTTACACTGTTTCTTAAACATGAATCACATTGCACTCACGAAACACTATTTGCATTCATGTCCTACATCGTATATCTAATTATGCTACGTCTACCATCTTAGCGATTTATATAGACACTCACACTCTCCTGCCTTCGTCTAGACCTCTCCGGATATATGTGCATTGTTGGTAGTTGTCGCAGTGGGCGAAGGAATGAACTTTCTCGTGCATAACATATGCAGATCAACCGACCATTATGGAAGGTTACTTAATGCATTTACGAATATTACTCATAACGTTTCTTGGTCGATTGTGACGCGTGGGTTTACTCACTGAAACCGCCCTGGCGCCTCTCTGTAAACGCAAACCAACGATCGATTCCAATTACTTTTAATTGTAAGCGAACTATAGCTCTGGTATTACAATCTATCATCTATCATCTATCACCGTTTCTTCTCGAATAATGGCTAAAGCCATTCAAACACACTTTACTACGCTTTACACGCTTAATTGTCGATGCTTTGAATCGCGATATAGGAGATTATGATAAACTAAAAATATGCAAACTATAATATGCAAAAGCAGATGAAATAAATTTCAGTCCAAGCTCTATTCCTTTAATTAATACTCATAAAAATATAAAAATACAAATATTTGTGACTTTGAATATAAAGTCGAACCATACATCGAGGTTCCGTGGTGTAGTGGTTATCACGTC
Organism: Bombus terrestris; assembly: GCF_910591885.1. NCBI lineage: Eukaryota > Metazoa > Arthropoda > Insecta > Hymenoptera > Apidae > Bombus > Bombus terrestris. The sequence continues at coordinate 18,648,744 of NC_063271.1, read as the reverse complement.
TGCTTTACACGCAGAAGATCGCCGGTTCGATTCCGGTCGGAACCATTCTTTTTTCCTCTTTCATGCGTATGTATTCTGTGTATATGTATATTATGTTCCAAACATACTTTTTGATAATTTTATAATAAATAATTCTAATTGAAAAAAGAGTAAGTGAGTAATGCATATTTTCAAAGTTAACAGAGATTAAGTTTGTATTAACGGAGATTGTGAAATAAGAAAGACGAACAAAAATAAAAAATATAAAAATGCTAACATCAGATTTTAATTTATTATTTCAGATGTCAACGCAGCGAACAAATTAACGTAGGTTGAAATGTTGCTGTTATTGCTGTTGTCGCTATGAACGAGAGCCGGTGCTACATCGATTCGCCCGTGCTCGCTGAACATCAGCTATTCAACCGGAATGGGAAGGCACTCAGGTGTGATTATCATAAACGCAGCCTATACTACCGTATTATATTACGGGTTCGCGTTTAATTGCTCGCGACAAGAAGGGCGTCGACTATATACCGTACATTGATTTATCGTTCATAATTGAAGAGTAGAAATCTGGAACACTTTTCTCATTCCAGTCACAGGGGCAGTCGATTAATTTTTAGTTCATTATTCGTCAATTTTCTTCGCAACTTAGTATGCTTTCAAATATATTCTTAAATGTGATCTCTACCAGTTTTATCGCTGTTAATTGCTGCTTCGAATAAATACTACATTTCGTATATGTAACAGCGACAATGAACTTTCATGGGCTGGTTACTCCATCAGGTTGTTCAACAAATATGCAATGCTCGGTTAATATGTTTGAAAAAATTCGAGATTACTTCACGTAACATTTTAATCGCTTTTCCGTATAATTACGCAAACACGAGGTTTGATCTAGCTAGATAAAGACGTAGATTTCGATTTAAAAGTTTATACGTTAACAATCGTTAACAATTTTTTAAAAAGCAGGGTCCTATGCTATAACTGAACTAGTTTTTAAGTTTTGTTTTTTCAAAATAGTTATAATTTTAATAAAATTTCTATAAGTTGTAGCAGATTTGTTTATTCTATGATTAAAATTGAGAGAATGAAAGGCCTTTCAATCTGTTTCAAACAAAGAATTTTCGAGGAATTAAAGTATCAAAGACAATTAGAATTATATGCATATGAAGAATAATAAAAATAAAATGTGCCAACATTTTCTAAATTTTAGAATTAAACTTTAACACCGAGATAAAACGTTCAAATGCGTAGAATATGACAAAGATTTATTTAAAACGAGAGCTTTGGAATTATTACGCAATTATTACTTCGCGAATATGTCGAAAGGAAGTAGTTAAACAGGATGAAACGTCCGAAGGCTAAGCAAACAAATCATTTATATCGTAATTGGATAAATTATCTTCTAACATGCAATTACGACACGTCCAATTGAACAGGGAGAAAAGCAGCAATCGTTTTAGTCGTTATATATACACAGCGCATTAAACAGCTTTGATTTCAGGGGATCGAAAAAAAGTGTGTTACTTTATACAACCGACTGTGGTGACGGAAAAGAAGATCTGGGACTCAAGCTTCAGCAACGATCAGTTTCTCTGGTAAGTTTAGTAACGTCTGTAAATTAATTACTATTATGTCTTCTTTACAAACAGGTAAGAAACAAGATGGGAATATGAAATTAATCTGACAAGGTTTTATTCCAACTATCTGGCAATTTTAGATCGACAATAATAGAAACACGAAAGAGACATTCGATTAACTCGTCGGATAAGAATATCCAGAAATAAATTGTTCCTCGTGGGTAGTTGCCAGTTAATCCTAGATTAGGAATTGGCGTATCTAGTATCTCTCGTATGTCGCCTTCCGGGTCTACGAGGCTGGTAGAAGCTTCCATCCCTGGCAATGATTATATGTTTCTCGACTCATGATACTCCTTCTTCCCGAGCACACCCACGATCTTCGATGATTAACGAACGCGAAGACGACCCGTGGCGAACTAAGGCTGCTTTTAATTGCTTCAATTAACTACGTTGAAGCAGCACGATCCGCCAGTAGGAAGTATCGTAGTGCACTATCCCGACGTCACAAAGCACTGGCCTTCGCCAGTTATAACTTGACATTCTTTGTTCGTCGATACCTCGATACCTCGGGGGATATGTAAGATACTGCGAGCATCGATAACGCTTTTTGTTCTATCTGCTGCATTTATGATTCGAAGAGTCGTCAAATACATAACCCATTTGCATTATATCGAATGACAAATCAATTGTGCTTTGAGGGAGACGGCCTCAATTATGATAGGATACAGCTATATTGCCAGAGAATCAACTATGGCTCATTTCGTATCAACGATTCGGATAAATCAGCGAGAATAAACCAGGTTTTAGAAGTTTCATGGAAGCGAAAAATGAATTAATGGTTGTATAATTTGCAACGATTGAATTAATTTCACAGAAGCTTTTATTAGTCGCGCGATATCGGTAATTGGTAATTGTTGTCTATTACCGATGATTACTATTTTTTTATTCGCTTATATAATTTCCAATATAAACAAATATACATATATAAGATTGATTAATATGTATCAAGACGGAGCTAATTTCCATAAGTAGACCTACTAGCAGCATTCCAAGCAATGTAAATTCAACCTAACCCCAACCCATTTCTAATAACAGAATGAAAAATGTCCCATTAATGTGATGGATCTCGTTTGTACATTGGTCATCGTATTGAGATGGATCGCCGAGTCAAACGGATTTCGTAATAAAGCTTCACAATCGGTCTGGGCTTGGACGCTTTAAGAGGGTCGATGTACTCGCGCATTATACGATCATCATGCGTACATATACATATGTGAAGTGTCTCCCTCACACGCCTGATACGCGTATAGTCGTGAGAATCCTTGAGCAAGTCAAGAAATCGTAATTCTCACGAGCCCTACAATCGGGCCTTTGGCGCAATTTCTCGGCTTGGGTTGCAGTCACACGCCATTTGCCTGAAGCAACTAGAACAGCAGACACGCATCTTTCTAAAGTTGTATTTAGAACCGCTTCGTTCCTCTTCTCGACATTGAATACGCATTAACCACGCTTTCATAACTTTCTATTGTACAACGTTTATTCAAGCCGACGTAACTTACGTAGTGCACATGTATATTGACGTTATAAATACAATAAGTAAAGTTTTCAAAATGATTAACAGAAAATCGCGATTCTTTACTTTGCAGTTCCCATAGGCAGTAGTTGACATGATTTGTAAGAATTTATATGAGGGGAGCATAATCAATTAAAGATATTGTATAAATATGTTATAGAGTTTTAGCAATAATAATTTGTGAACTTTCGAAGGATATTGTATTTTATTTTTTTTCATAATCATACAAGGGGAAGTTTTTTGGGGAGACATTATCGGAAAAATAATTATTTTATTACGATCGTAATTATTGTACGCACGCGATTATTCTCAATGTTGAGATCTCATCACCTGTAAAAAATCTACCAAGCATCACGAGTATTATCTTACTGCGAAGACTCACGAAGGACGTTGATCGTAACAGGAAAACCACGACCCCAGCGTGTGACGTGAAATATGTGGTCAAGAAATGATTCCACAAAACTGACATTTCGTTTTTTACTACTATGAATATTTGCAAACAAAGTGCAATCTATACGTGTGATAAAGTTTACGACCCACATACATATTTAAATGTCTCATTTTATCTAAACTGTAAATACATAAACTGAAAAAATCTGAATTCATATTGCCGACATAAATGTAACTTTTTTCATTTCAGACTGCTCTACATACAGGAAGTGGAACGCAACAGCAATATCTGGAACCAAGAATGGCGCAATTAGAAACCTTGGAGGCAAAGGTAATAAAATGAACAATATTTATATCGTTTAGTATATAAAGTGAAAATAAACTTTTTAAACTAAAATTACATACATAATATATATTTTATAATTTTGTTGATAATAATACACAGCGAGTGCACAAAACAGAAACATTCAAAGTACGAGGAACGAAATCATAGGAAGAAATTGCATCTACAATGACCCCATTGCGCAATAATTTACCAACTAATAATACATTAGTGAATTTACAAATTATAAGTTATAGATTATAGATTTTTTTCATAATTTAAAAATTTTACTCACTTCTTTATGTAAAGGAATTTATTAATGCTGTAATTTGTAACTCATAGAATTTCACTAATAATACTACTTCGATTATGCAGCAGAGTCCATGTTACATAAAAAATTTTGTTTCGCTATTCTAGAATGTGAAATTCTTGCTACGTCCAGAATCATTTTTTCCTACATTTTTTTTTTTTTTTTTTTTTTGAAAGGCTCGCGCAAGAAGGTAGGTATATGGAAGTCGTTTTTAACCGTAACATCCCGTCGGAAGAAACCGAAGGCGATGTTTCGCGGTTATTGGCGGGTCCGCAATAGCCCCCAGCTTTTTAAGGCTGTCCAACCAGTGATTTATATGCAGATGCATGGACCAAACTGTGTTTCGTTCAGGGGCCCTTCACTCGAGTTTCGGACTGAGGGACCGTGTGCGCGCGGGTGCCATTAAAACTGCCCCGAGTCCGCACACAGATACCCAATAGCGCAGCATCCTCAAAAATTCTTTTTTTCAATTCCACTTGTGTCGATAAAATCGTAGGATTTTGTTCCATTATTAAATTCTTCTATCTTTAATCTTTCGTACGTATAATAATTTAGCAGAAAATTAAAAAAGAGACAGAGCAGTAAAAAGATAACTTTCTTAAAACTCCTAAAATACAATATGGTAAAACGTATACGTTACTTTTGATTAAACTTATATTTTTTGTTTTCCTACGATATAGGAATATAGAAATAAATATGTTACATACTACAATTGCCTCCTTAATTTTGATTTACTAAGATGTATCTGTTAGAAGGAAAAATCATGTATCCATCCGTCATCATACACGAAACAACTGTGATCTTTTATCTCACCCTTCGGCGTTAGCAAGCATATTTTCTTAACTTTCTTAAGACGCGATTAATGTACGTTGTCAGATTCGTTGACTTCTTCGAGCATGCTACAAAAATCCATTCCGATGTTTACGCCTGAGCAGACCAGCGCGAAGTCATGTTTTGCCATCTCAGAGGAAAAAAGCAAAAGCAAAAGAAAGAATGGACGAAAGAGTAAAAGAAAGAGAAAACAGAAGGAGCGTGCTGTGCACAGGGGGCTCGATATGAATAATGAAGAAGAACGTCGACTTGAAAAGGTTGCATCGACGTCGATAGGATATCTTCTTACCACGAGCCAAAAATGTTTTTCAGATACATAATGATCTTTGTCGATGAAAAGAAGATTTTCGCATTGCTTCGTAACAATTTTTAGAACTTTCTATACAAAGCTCAAAGTTTGCGACGAATATCCTTTCGTAAAAGGAATCAGTGACTCGAGAACAGTGAAGTAAATGTTTTTACGTAATTTATAAATTCACAAATAACAATGAAAGTTTTTAAAGTTGGTAATAGTAACAATAAAATTCCAAAAAGTAATACATATACCAAGTCTTTATACTTTACTGTTAAATTTGTAGCTCGCTACAGATTAAAGATTATTATAAAAATACAAAATGACGAGCAACATTTATTTTCATGAGAATGACAGAAGATAAACTAAAATATCATTTCATTGTTTCAATTCACCGCTAAATATAGTTTATTCCTAATCTACTGGCCAAAGGTAGGCTTTAGTACGTCCTTGGGTTGAAAGACTCAGACAGATCTAGTCAGCCAGATTGCAGATCCTGGAGTCAGTGCCCTTTACTGTCTGAACAGCAATGCGCCAAGCAAGATTTCGTCTTCTTAAAACGTTGAAAACATTGCCCTTCGCAAATTTCGCGCTCGAATAACCGCTTTCAGAGATCATAATTTAACTTCATTCGAAATAATGGAGGTGGCAGTAAGCGCAACAGAACTTTACAATATTTTGATCAATGTAGAAATAGACACATATAATATTTATCGTTATAACAGATACGTGATGATCTCTGTAAATAAATTCAATTCAATCTATTAAATTTTATCTCTATGTTGTCATTTGCTATAATTAAAAGAATATTCGGTATTATATATGATGTATATAATGGAAAAATCCTACGCTATGCAAAACTGGAATTATCCAAAGTGATTCGTATGATTTCAGAATTATGTCAGGAATTTTATTGTTTGCGATATATTTCAGGGAATTTGTTGATACTATCAGAACACATGGAAAAGATAAAGTAAACGCGAACACGCGCGCTATTCCCTGGGTGCAACTATTGTATCGTACAGTTGCAGAAGAGGGTGGCAGGATTATCTCGGAAATGCGGATCTTCCCCATGCAAATTCCGCAATAAATTTCCGCTTCCTCCGTGCACACCGCTATCATCCTCCTGCAATGTAACGTGTACAGCGCGCTTCCACACGGGAAAAAAATTTACGGAATGTTCGTACTGAGATCACCGTCCATCCGTTCCCACTTTTACTTCTCAACGGGGGAGAAGAAAGTGTTAGATTTGATACAACTGCTCGCTGCGTGTCTCTATTACCTCATTATTTCAAAAATGTTATGTGGCACTATTTTGTTACGTTATGAGTCACCGCGTAGTATACTTTGCCTCTCAGTTAAAACGTCTCGTCTATCGTTTTGAATTTTGGAAAAAGCTTCGTGCCATTATTGTTTTTCTTTATCCAATTGAAAATATTTAATTATTATTTTCTAACTTCATCTGTATAACTTTGCTTAAAAAGATGAAAATTTTTTTCACACGGGATTTTAGATATTTCAACATATTCTTGAAAGAATAGTAGATATTACATATTCGCGATATATAAGATCATACGTTTAGTAATTCATAGACTCAGATATAAAAGGAAAGAAATAGTACATACGTACAAATGCGTTAATTTATTTCATCGGTATCGACTGTTTGACACTATGGCATCATTGGAATATCATGTTTATGGAAAGCAAGTACTTTACGGCTTGCACCCAAAGCCTTGAACTCGGATAGCCTTTTGTTTTCTACCACATACAATACAACGTGCATAGTTGCTTTGTGTGATTCTGTTAACCTTCACCAAAGACTAAAAAAACGAACCAATTGGAAACGATAATAATAATATTTTCGTATCTCTACGCAGATTCGGGTATTATTTGAATAAAACATTTGAAATAATTGATTATTTATTAAAAAAATATTGTAACATTGCGCACGTTAAAACTTTAAAACAAAAGGAATTTTTAAAGTATAATTCTCTAAGATAGGTATACTGGACACAAAGGTAGAAGTTTCGTAACAGTAGTTTTATGTATAATCAGCCGTCTACAGTTCCTTTTCCAAGAAAATAATTTCCGGTCTTGAAATAATACCATTCTTAGAAACAGTGTAACACTACGAATCAGAGTAATAGTATTCCAGTTATCAATACTGTTTGTACTTACCTAATAATCTTATTTCCACTAACTTTCTTAAAAGTTTGTAACTATAATCGCATTTATGATTTTTTAAAACCGAACAAACGTACAAATATGAACACTAGACGGTACCTTTATTACTCTTTGCTACGTTAGAATTATTTTACGTTTTTTTTTTTTCTTAAGGCATTGACCTATAATCTTCCGACTTGAAACGAAATAGGATCGCATGGAAAGTTTTATCCTATAACCGTGAATCTTTATGCCGTAAATCTTAGTTGGAGATAATCTCATGAGCGGACGTCGAGTAGTCGACGCGAAAAAGGCCCAAGCGAACGAAGAACGTGCGAAGCGAAAGGTGACGGTTAGAAACCGTTTATCTTACCTGTGGATGAAAATAAATGCGCCAAGACTTAACAGAGTTTAAATTAACTTATTCAGTAACTTTATTACGCAAACGGAATTCTATAATAATCTTGCGGTGCTTTATATCTAAAAGTAAAAACGACACGAACTAAATATGACATATTAAGTATCGCAATTAATTTAAAAAATGTCAATGCTTTGATAAGAGGTGAAAATAGAAGCAGAGCGCAAGGAATGTTTGGCAATGGCTACGGAGGATATCCGGTTAGTTGAATATTTTCTGCAAGCAAATCTAGTTGGTGGTCTCGTGTGGGACACACTGGGCGTGCAAGGTCTCGTATCGCATCCTTCTTTCTGGTTGCTGCGCAGTCAAGGCCGGCATTGACCTTCTCCGTGTTGTATGCCAGCAGGAGAGACCAAGTGCTGCTTTCTCAAGGACCATCGGTGTGCAGTACCGACGTGGAACTCCATTAAGATCGAGACATCCCGTTCCGACTATCGTCACAAATCATAGATTTACTAGAGCGATAAATTTATATTTACACCGTGGCTGTTTTACACCTCGAGTTTCAACCACGTTCAAATCATATCTTTAGGCTAAAGAAATATTGATTCTACCATATTGTGAGTTTAGCTTCCGACTATTAGAATGAATTATTATTTGGAAGATCGAAAGATTCGACAAGACTCGGTTTCTTTTTGGAAATTTGTAACTGTGTATACGTGCGTGTAAAATACAATATCACGATTGTAATTAAGAATATCTGTTTGTTCTCAGATGGCCAGTATAGAAGTATCTTTGTCAACTACGCCAAGAAGAAAGAAAGGTGGAAGCATTTCCGGTGGAGTAATATCGCCAGCTGGTCATCGAAATAGAGATCATTATAAGGAACTAGACGCTCTCCGAATTGCATTACGCGACAAGGAAAATATCATTCAAACGTAAGAAACGTTTCATGAATATATAATAGTATAGTACCGAACAAATGTTTTCGAATAATCGCTTCTTACTCTAGCGTTCTGATTTTTTATATCATTTGTAAGAAAACGTAAAGTTTCGATCGCTTAGAGCGATCGGCTGGCTTTCGTCACCCTCGGTCCGAAGAAGAGAAAGCAAAGACACTTGAGGGTGCAATAAATTAAGCCCGCCGCGTACTGAATCGTGCACTGGCAGGCTGCAAGGAATTTGCGACTGCTACGCTTACGATATTCTTTCATCTTTTGTGCAATCGTCGACTTTTTAAATAAATTTTAACGATTCAGTGATTGTGTTCTCTTCGGCATAAATAAATCCATGGAAAATATCAAATAACATTTCAAATATTTCGGTTTCGTTTCTAGGGTTAAGTTTTAATTTGTTTTTACAGACTGAAAGGGCAACTGTGCAACACACTGAGCAACAGATTAGCTTTACGTAATGGTGCTCCACCTCTAACCGAGGCTGACAGGAAAGCAGCCGAAGAACGACTTCAAAGGTTGCGACGCGATGCGGATAATAAGCGGCTAGCGATAAAAAATTTGAAATTAGCGCTCGAACGACTAGATATTACAGAGTAAGTAGAAAACTTCAATGAATCTTGTGTTATCAATCATCGATTACGCTAAATAAATATATTTATAAATGTGTCAATTATTGAAAGATTAAATTGAAACAAAATTTATATTGGAATAATAGAGTAAATAAAAATGGGAAATAAATTGTGAAGTGACCGTATTGTATATAAAACCCTATATGGTCTAGTGGCTAGGGTACCTAGCTTTCATTCGGAAGATTTGGGTTCAGTTACCCGTATAAAAAATATTTTTTTCTTTATTTATATATTCTTCTCGTTTATTTTATATGCAACTTGCGAATAATTATACTGTTTGTTATATTTGATTGTAATTATTTAGTAAAAAATGTAATTTAATTAATCATTTTTATTCCAGTAATATCGATGTTCGAATTCAACAAGCTGAATTAGAATATAGACTTGGACGCGAAGAACTCGAACTTCTAACTCTTCGCGAAGAAAGTAGAGCTTTACAGGCTGCTTTGGAATTGGCAGAGACCCAGGAAAAGCAGAAAAATGATACAATATTTAGGTATCTGTCTTAAAGCAATAAAAACTTTGAAAATGACAACTCGTTAAAGATAAAGATATTATATCGAATTTGTACGATATATGTTATAACTAGGTAAAATATATTTAATCGTATCTTAAATATTATCATTGACTTTATTACCTTAACGGAATTTTAGGCCATAATGATTATGAAATACGATAGAATGAAGTATCTTTGATATTTGATTTATAGTTGTATCTCTGGTTCTACGCAAGTTACGATCCATGCAGTGGAAGTTAGCGCAGATCCAAAAAGTCCCCGTTTTGGCGCTGGACCAAGGGAAGACACACCTGGCTTGTATGTTGATTGGGCAGTTGAAGATTCTGGATTATGCAAGGGAGACAGGTTTCGTACAGTACAATATTCCACATTTTATTCAATAACTATACTATACACTTAAACATAAATGATTACTAAACTGCGGATATCTATGTTTATGAACACAACTAAACAGGTGGACTCTAGCTAGAGATTTGTTTCATTTATTAAATATTATATAACCAGTATCGTATTTTGAATATTTTATATATTTTCGCATATTATGCCATATTATGGTGAAGTTTATAAAAACAATTTAATAAGCAATCCAATAAAAAGTCACAAAGTGACTCGTTATCTGTATAACGGTATATTATTGTAAACGGGATTCTTTTCCCTTTATCTTTAGTCCGGATACTGACGACTGGCGGTGAACACAGTCATAAAGTATATTTTCTACGCCTAGCAATTAGCACGTAAAAGGAAAAACGATTATTTCTTCTCGCTGAATGGAAAGATCGTAAAGAATAGATCATTTGATTTCATTTATAATCTTTATGACAGAACACCTGTCGTTCGTAATAAATTGTAACATTTCTCCAAGAGAAAGCAAGCAAAACTGGGGCAATAAAATTACGATTTGTGATCAAAGAACAATGAGGAAGAAGATAGACAACGAAGAAAGTAAATAAAAGACAAGGAATAGGAAGAAAGGTGAAGATTATTAAAAAAGGAAGCACATCAATACATATAAATATAACACATCACACCGACTGCTCACACTATGGAACCCAGCTATCATTGTCGAACAATAGTGCAATCTTGGCATTTGGTTCCCAACAGGTCACTGTAGCGTGAAGCAGCACCGGAAGTTCGCCGAGTGCCCTCGCTAATTGCACCTGCGGCTTCACATGACCCTATCCTTTATCCTCCCTCCCATTTTCATGTAGATTTTTTTAGCAGAATTTGTTACAACTCACACCGCTGTATTTTGCATTCAGCCTTTTATACTTATCTATATGTATAGTAGAAAATAGTATAAATAATCAAAATTGTTTTGAGTTTGATACCTTTCATGAATAATTTGCTTTGCTTTACTTTGTTCTCGATTAGGATTATATAATTATATAGGAGTTATATAAATTCTCAAAGAGAATAAATTACTCTTTTCGCCAAGTCTCAATAGAATAAATCAGCCCCTGTTTTGAAAATTGAAAAATTTCACCTAATTAAGCGTAATCACGCTCATGAAACTCGTACTTATCGGTCAACATTGTCTGCAGAATCTTGGAAGTGAATGGAAAACTTGTGGTGGGAGCAGGCAGAAGCGATTTAGCAAGGCTGTTGGCCGTTGCACCCGATGCAGCGCAAATCGTGGTCCTTCGAAAAGGCGAATCCCTGGCAGCACTCCGCACTCTTCGATCTGATAACCTTAGGCTGACTCACAGGATCGGATATCTCGAGGAACAAGTCAGGGATCTTCTCGCACCAAGTAGAGCCGAGGTTCCTGCAGACCCTCCACCAACCCGTCAAGAACAAGTTCAGGTATACGAGAGGACGACAAATACATTATTCTTCTTAGTTGAAAGCATTGTACAAAAAAATATAATACATTATTCTATACGTTAGTCCATGGATCTATATCATTTCTTCACAACCTTATTATACAGGGTGCGGCATTTAAATGAAAACAACTATACAGTAGCTCACAAACTATTTGAATATTCTCTTAGAACGGTAAAAAATGTTCGTAAATTCAAAAGCACCCAATTTATTTCGACATTTCGCAACAACTAGAATTTAATCTTTATTACTTTTTTTTTAGGTTTTTCAAAAAGGACCACAGGTAACTGCGTTAGTTGCAAATCTTCCTGGCCTTAATGTAAGGAATTCGATGGAATTACGGCAGAGTTTACCAACAGTAAGAAGCAGGCACAATGACCATTCAAAACGTTCGCTAGACTTAAAAATCTCGAACGAATTCGACTCGTCATCGGCTAGCATTTTCAATGGTCATCACAAATCACGAAGTAAACAAAAACATCAAGGATTTCCATTAACCAGGTCAACTGCAAGCTTGGATTGCAAACAAACGCAGATACAATCGCAACTACAACGTAGAAGACCACCGCGCGTTGAATCAGCTTTGGAACATTTATCTAAGAATCGTAAAAATTCATCTCAAGTACAACCGTTAGACTTCGATTCCGAACCAACTTATTATCGATTACAGGTATTTTGTTAAATTTTACATTATGATTGAAGTAACTAAACGGATGGATGAAATTTTCTTTCGCAAACATATTACAATGATTATTTGAAAGAAACGAAAGTCTGGTAGACCAGTGATTAGTTATTCGTGAAATTAGAATTAAAATTCCTGTAGCTTAGGATTCTTTGTTATTTCAGGAGACTCAGTCGCGAGCATCAGAAAACTCGGATATATCAATAGTCTATAGCTCCCAAGAATCGAAATCTCGTCCAGCACCACCGAAAAAGCCACTTCGATTGTCTCTACATCGAGCAGCTAGTCTTCAATCCGTAGAAAGTGCACCACCATCTGCACACCATGAAACAGCTAAAAAACCGATGAAGAGAAGTCATAAAGGTGATCCACCGGAGAAAGGTATTCGAACGGAAACAAATGGAGAAACAAATAACCAAATGCAAGAATCGCATTCCAATCCACCTCAACCTCCGCCGAGGACACCTTCCAGAGCAGAGTCTTGTCAAAGTGCGTTACGATGGCCTTCCCCTAAGCCACGACCTCATTTAGCACCTGTCACTATGGAAAAATGGTGCTGAACAAAAAAAAGTGTAAGAGAAGAAAGAATCATTATGATATGAATGATATTTCAAATATCGACGTACACTGCATATTATACATATTTTTATGTATTATCTGTTCAGTGTGACATGAATATTCGAGTAGTATTAACAGCGAATCTTTTAAGATCTCTGTTGTTATAGAAAAAAACTGGGGAACTTACGAAGATTTTTATACGATGCATTTGTAAATACAAAATGATATTTTTATGCTTTTTACCTGTACTTTAAGAAGACTGAATTGTTCTGCATTTATTCGTACGCTATTTTTATACCTATTTTTAAATTTTATGTTTAACTATATTGGCTGATAATGTTTCGTTGTATACATTCATTTCATGTACTATGGAATATAAACGTTCAAAGTAATAGATTACATAAAAAAATTTCGCTTTATAAGTTAAACAAATATTTCGTACAAAGTACGTGAAACGTACATTTATACTCCTTAATTTATAAGTATTAATTCTAAAAATATGAATCTTTTTTTATTTTTATGTGATTAAGATAGCTTTATATATATATATATATATATATATATATATATGTATATCATTACGTGAACATCAAATCCAATTTTTTTTCATCAATTGCTAGTCGAAGTATATGTAGTATTAATTAAAATATTAAAATAATCATTTTTTTGAAAAAATAAAAATATTATGTAATAGAAATATATAAATAGTTTTATTTTCTTAAATTACATGTTCTTATTGTAGAATTCATTCTTATTTCTGCATACTTTTTTGACAAAGTCTAGCAAGAAGACTGTTCATTTGTAGTAAACTATTAATTCCATCCACTATTCCTAAATGAGTTATTCCAATCTCCTAAAATGATAGTTCCAAATTTGTATTTTCATATCTATGTTAATATAAATTATTCATTACATATTCATAGACAATATAAATATATTTTAACTTACTTTTATAAAATCTAATTTTAATGGTTCTTCGATGGATAGATTTGTACAAACTCTGAATATATTACTGACCAAATCTTCTGCAGAATATCCCATTTTCCATAAATGCTCCATTATCTATAAACATTTATCAAAAAGCACATTTTATATTCTTATGCTATGTTAAATAGAAGTTTTTAAAATAGCATAATAACTTACCCCATATGCTTTGGAAATTTTACCCTGTGCACATAATTCCAACATTTCTTTAACAAGTAATGGATGTGGTTCGTCACAGACTTTAAAAACATTCTCACTGTTTACATGTCCAAAACCATTATAAGTTGATTGTAAATTATTTAGAGCCTGTCTCATATCACCCTGTGCAGTAAATACTATTGCTTCTAAACCATCATCTGTATGTGAAACCTAGTTAATTCATTATATATATAGTGTTATTGCAATACATTTTCATTCAAATATTCAAATAAAAATATAACAATTTATTAAAGATTATTCGTACATCTTCTTTCTGACAAACTTCAATAATCTTTGCTAAAATTTGCGCATCTGATAATTTTCCATATCTTAACATGGCACAGCGTGACTGTATCGGCTCGATAATTTTTTCACTTGTATTACAAGCTAGTGCAAATCTAGTTGTATTGCTATATATTTCCATTGTCCTACGTAATGCTTGTTGTGCACCATCAGTCATGCTATCAGCTTCATCCAAAATTATTATTTTATGCTTACCTTTTGCCAAATTTACCTGAGTAAACACAGAATAAATGTTTGACAAAGAAAATTTAAAAGGGATATATGAATATGGTATCAAACATAGAAAAAAATACTTACCTTCTTTTGGGCAAACATTTTAATTTTATTTCTGACAACATCTATTCCTCTCTCATTTGACGCATTTAATTCTAATACTGCTTCCTTAAACACTGGTCCTAATAAAATACGTGCCAAACATAATATAGTTGTAGTTTTACCAACTCCCGGTGGACCAGCAATGATAATATTAGGACAGTTCCCATGTTCAGCAAATACCGATAATCTGGATACTGTGTCTTCATTACCAACAATGTCAGAAAATATTTGTGGTCGATACTTTTCAATCCTAAACAATTAATGATCTTCATTTATTAAATTACTTTGTTTACATTTTAACTTCCTTTTCTATTACTCTATAAATATATAAATCAATTATGGAATAAAAACATAACCTCAAAATTTGTTAATTTCGAAATTACATATTTATTTATAATAACATACCATGGCAAATTGCTTGATTTCTTATCTTTTTCTTTATTTTTTATATTATAACCACTCGTCGATGGCACAACTTCAACATTCATAGGTTCATCGACGGTATTCTCAACTCCCATCTTTAAACTTTAAGTCAAAATCGCGGGAAAAATCGACCAGTTCGTTTAAACATGGATAAAATAGGAATATAAAGTAACAAGTTTTGATCATTTTTGGGACAGTGCAAACAGGAGAGTTGCATTATCGATTAGTAATGATTTTTGATAATAGAGGAACGATACCGACGTATTAAGTTCTTAAAAATTTATATTTAAAATATTTCATTTACAGAAAGTATTTATTATCTAAAAATACTATAAGAGAAAGATAGAAGAAAATACATATAGTAGAAGAAAAGAAAGATATGTAATGTAATCTTGCGATAATATTGACGGCGTAACAGAATACCACGCTACGCCTTAAGAGGTCGCGAGTATCGATCGAATTTTGCGCATCTAGTAAATTTTACGCGATCGTCTCTCTTTCACCATCGTTTTGTCGATGGCTTACGGAATGAGATTTCAATATGGCAGCCGTCGTGATATCTGCACGAGTCAGTATCGCGGAAATGTTTTGAACTCGTTGAGTAATCGCGACAACCGGTTGACGTACAACGCATAGGTTAGTAGGACGAAATGACATTTTGTTCTTGTATCAGCTTTCTTCATCGAATAGATCAGTTTGTGTCAGGAAACCGGGTTTTCGCGAAAATCGTTTTTCTCGTACAGTTGGGCCGCTAAAGTATATAGTTTGGCCGCAGTATCGTTCCAATGCAGGCATAGGTTACCTCGGCTTTTTCATTCCTTGAATCAAATTCAAACGCATATCACCTTAAATGGGAATCCGACGCTCGTTTCGTTTAACCTGACGATGTATGTGCATGTAACATCATGTATGTTTTGCGATTGTATGCTTGATGTGTGTACGTTTTTCTCAGCGAGGCTACATGTATGCGTGTACGTGCCAGGTGTGTGGATGCTGTTGTCGATGCGTGTATATTCATGAAATGTTTAGAATTGTCGCTTATCTTTTCTTTTCGAACGGGACATTGGTTGAGTGTCGCGCGTGTTTAAACGTCAAGAAAGAAGACTCGTCGTGTGTGTTTTTGACACATTTCGCCATGCTGAGTGGACAGCATGGTGTTGCGGCCCGCTACGTACCGAACAATTCACTTGGGAACGGCATTTGGTAAGCTAATATAACTTTTTCTGTATCATTTTTCCCCTATCATCGTTCAGTCATCAAAATTTTTATGACAAGTGCTTTCTGTTGTATCGTTCTTCGATATCATTTAACATTCCACCGTATTTTGAATATCAGCGCCATGAAACTTTCTCATTATTTTATTTAGAAACTAGTGTCATTCTTAATTATTTACGTTGAAAATTAAGGAATTCAATGAATTGCTTGTTAATGCAAATACGTAGTATACTACTTTTATTTCGGCATGCTCAGATAATCGCTTCCGGTTCTTCTTGATATTCGAAATATTTAATCGTGGGAAGGACATGATTCATTAAATTTTGCTCAGTTTGCATCCTGCTAAATGCGATTCCATTTTTATTTGTTCAACAATTTTAAATTTTATACACACGTGATATTTTACATAATTGATAATAATAGAAATTAAATTGTTATTAGTTTATTCAAAATCGACCACTTTATTTATCGCATGTTATTAAATTGTGATATATTCATGGCTAAAATCTGTGTATATATATTTATAGATATTGGACATCTATTGCTTATTGCGTAATTCGTTCCTAATTTATTTTACATGTAAGTAATATCATATGCATAAGTCAAACAATGTAACATCCATTGTACTGTGATATAGATTTCATCATCTTACTTATTAGCATAAAATCTACCGAATGAATTTTATATGTGTATATATATATAAAGTAATAAATTACAATTTTCTTGCACAAAACGTTTGAAAAAAGTTTATAGTGCTTACGTTCTTCATTTTAATATACTCATTTATACAGTAATTTTACAATTAGTTTTAATCAACTAGACAACCACGTTCAGGAACATTGATGAATATTGATTTGAAAAAAGCAGACATATATGTATATACGTAGATAATAAAGCGCAGCTTCAGCATGTAAAGTATGCAAGCATACACAGTTACTTGAATGTATAACGCGTGTTATAAGTTTACATTAACACGTGTTATTGAATTCGATTATTTCCCACGATTGAAAGAGCATATTTATTATCTTTTGGGGATTCATTTTTGCACTAAATTCGTAACTATATTAAATAAATCTTAATTCAATACAATATTTAGACTGCGGATGTTTATGCATTTTTTAATAATTTAATATTTAACCTAATTTAATGGAAATTTAAAGGTTCAATTCGCGATATGAACTAATATTCAAACATTGCTTTTTTTACGGTTATATCTTTAAATTTAAAAATCTATTTTTAAATTCGCTGTCTAAATATTAGGACAAAACGGTGTTACAATATTAGTATTAGAACAGATTCTACTGGTTATTTAAATTCTAAATTTGAACAACTATCAATCAATGGAAACGCGTAAATTCTCTTAATCCAACAGCTATTGTTTTCTTGTCAAACTTTCTGTAGTGCATCGGTATAATTATGGTTGATTTTATACATATTTGTTGCTAGAATTCGGTCTAGATTATATATATACCTTTGAAGCACCTATTTTCTGCCTTTCGGCCCTGACATATTCGGTTGACGCATTCTGTAGATTACATCGAATAATTAGAGAATACATACTGGTATCAGTCGTGGTCGGCTGTTTTTGGCCCGATCATTTATACTCTTTCTGAATTTACTAGACGCTAAAGAAATATTATAGTGTAAGAAATATTACGCATTAAATCTTCGCTACTGGCTTTTCGTTTCGGTTGGCCAATCGAATCCGCAAATATCAAATTATTCGATTTGTCTAGAGTATATCCGGTTTAAGTATCTACTGCGCAATTCAAAAGATTACGTTAATATTGAAATCTCCGGAAATATCGATAAAAAACAATTTAAACGTTTCAGTAAGTTTCTCGTATAAAATAAGGCAACTTCGGTGTATAACCTTTTTTGTATATGTGTATATGTTTATTTACTTTCTGGCTTTGCAGCTCAGAGACAAGGACTTGGCTTACACATTTCCAACTCGCACTCATTCCCATGCAACTGCCACAGTACTCGCCATATCCAAAAAACCACACTCCCATCTCAAACACACATATCATCTTTCATATCTGATACTAAGAATATAACATTTTTTGTACTTTCAATAATCGCATTCTAATCCTGCTGTGTCGTTTTGATCATCCTCGATGCTTAAGAATTTGTCTGCTAAAATGGGATCAGGATTAATGTAAATATTAGGGCATCGCGATAGAGTTAAACCAATTGTACTGTATAAAACGCTATGGAAGAATTAGTTAATCATTCGTGAGAGCATTTTTCAAATTGCTCCGTTTGTTATCGTTATAATTGTCAAAAAGCGATATAGCGTATCTCTATTATGTTTTCGGATGCTTAGATTAGCGGATTGTTGATATCAGTTCGTAGAATTGAACTCGAGCCTTGCTGAATGCGCTTCAGAGAACATTTCTTAACTTCTGTTTGCGTTTAGACGGGATTACTCAAATCTTCAAACAGCGCCGATGGTGCAGTAATAAAGTAGCTTTGAAAAAATATGAAACATGCATTAATATTTGTAACGATAATTCAGATGGATATAGCGAACAAAATTGATATGCTTCGACACATGTCGAGTGTAGTATCTAATTAGTATTGCATACAAGAAATGCAGAGTATTTGGAAAAATTATCTTCAGATCGTTGTTCACTCTGAAAATGAATTGCTTCTTGAATATCCTTAATTCAAGAGCCTACACGTATCCCTAAGTGTAGTCTCTTCAGTGTATTCCTGTAAAGCTTTTAAGCGACGTAGTATTGTAAAATGGAGTAATTATAAAAATATGTATTAATAATAATAGGTTTATGGGCCATTACATTTAAGAAATATCCAGCCACTGTCTGTCATGACGTTTTTTCTTCTATATAAAAAACTTATCATAATTATCAAAGTTGATAAAGCAAGATGGATTGTGTCTCTTTTAACAACGTTATTCATTGCTTCTTGCGCATAGTTTTTCCGCAGTCTGTTTATTATGCAAGCGTAGAGATTTGCTGATGAATTAGTAGCAGAACTAATTTCAGAAACTGAACGCATTAAACAATAAAAACTTGCACATGACTCACACAGAACACTCGAGATGGAATATTGACGTGTAGGCGTATCATTGCATATTTTTTTTCATTTGTATCCAAATTTACCCACGTGTGAGATCATCATAGATATCATCAATTGAGAAACGAACAGAGCTTGAAATAGACATCTTTATTAAGTATATTTATTAAGCCAACGACAGCTATGGTTCCGTTAACGCAACATTTCATTTACAATCTTTTTCTTGTTTAATTTACAGGATCATTGAATTCTATTTTTTAACATTGTGGTTATGACAGGAAGTTTCAAGGACTTGCTGCATATGATTTTGTTATCGCGTTTTTATTGGACGTTAAAATTGCGTCAAAAGATGCATTAGAATAGTTACGGAAACGAAGAATTTCTTTGCTCTATAAATAACAATTTATTGCGATTGCACTGTCTTTAGAGTGTCTAGGTCTGTATCTAAAAGAGGAACTACGTACTGTACGGTGTTCTAAGAACGGAGAATACTTAATAAATTTGGACCTCATTGTGTGCTAATTTTGCGAATCGAATATAGATGCATTTACTCCCGCAGCTGACATGAAATATATCAGAGTTTGAACATTTTATAGCATTAACTGCTTTCTCTTTCTTTCGTAATCTTAATTATTTGATTTAAATATATTTCAAATAGTTACAAATTAAAAAGTTGGAACAAGTTATTACAAAGATTAATGAAATTAAAGGTTCCCATACTGATTATAACGAGAATTTACGTACCTTACACGTTGTTTTTATTTTGATATTTCTGATGAAAAGTTTCTTCCAACGAAGAAAGATATTTTCACCGGTTAAATATCTTTTCGTTCCAAAAATTTCGCCATATATCTATATTAAGAATTGTGGATCTTAATTGCCGAAATAAATGTATAGGAACACATGGATTACACTTAGAATTGATATCAAAATAGTTTCAGATTTATTTAATATGTGATTTACAAGATATTCGTCGATATATTACATTTGCACGCATCTCAGCACTTTCTTTGTCTCACCATCTTCTATACCACACTACTAACCGAACAGTTGCATTCATCTGTTTTTCGAGACGCTGTGCACGCACATACTCTTACACACTCATACTCATATATGTGTGTCACTACTACACGCGGCTAATCTAGTGTAATACACAAAATTACACATATCTCAATAATCTAATTTATTTGACAAACATTAATAGAGATTATAAAAATCCCAAGATAAATATTTTTTTGCGGGAAGATCAACTAAATTGTTACTTTTCACTGATCACTAACGAAATTCTTGCAAAATAAAGATATTCGCGAATAGGCTGCGGATGTCGATGGGTTTGTGAAAAGTTTAAATGAAATACACATGATAGACAAAAATTGTATAAAATAAAAAGTATTGCGTAAAATATCAAAAGCGCAGTATCTATTCGTTATGATGTTCAACACATGGAATAAATGTCCGCGTTGTGGTTCCATTTCTCTAGTTTAGCATTTACAAAAATACTAATTTGCGTAAACATCTGCAGTCTATTTATAAAACGACGCATGATTAAAAATACGAATCTGCGACAAGCGCAGTCTCGCATCAAAACGATTGTAATTATCGCGAGAAACTTTCAAGAATCGGTTCTTTGCATCTCGCGAATTTTAAAAGAGCAAGCAATGAAGAGATGGTAACGAGCCAAGTGACGATATATTGTGCGATTGCTGGTTACACAATCCTCTTCACCAAATCTATAGATCAACTGTCTTGGCAGTATTTCGCACGGTGCTCTA
Source organism: Bombus terrestris (assembly GCF_910591885.1). Lineage (NCBI taxonomy): Eukaryota > Metazoa > Arthropoda > Insecta > Hymenoptera > Apidae > Bombus > Bombus terrestris. Next base: position 18,627,528 of record NC_063271.1, on the reverse strand, counting down.
CCTATCTAGTCCTTATTTTCATTGTTGTTTCCATTGAAAGTTTATACTTTTTAATCTTTTATGCAATATTCTTTATGGCTATTGTCCACAGCGATTCGCGAATGTAATTTTAACACGATCATTAAAGTTGGAACGTATTTTATATGCGTGTAACGTGGCTCGCAAAAGTATTTGAATACTTCTGCGAATCTTATTAGAATATTTCATATTCTATTTTTATAAACTACTTTCATTTTTCCAGTTTTACATGGCAGATGAGGGAACAGCATTATATATATGTATTGTAATAACGTAAATCCTTGGGGTAAATCAGACGATCGATTCTGGAAAATCGAGTTTATTTTAGGAATAATTAAATTAAATACGATAACAGTTAATAACAAATCTACTACAAATTTTACCTGGAAAATCGAGAATCGTTCTTCTCTCGTGATCTATTCTATTCAGCAAATGACTTCCGATAAAGCAAAACAAAAATAAATTTTAAAATAAAAATTTTTGAATTTTTGAATTCTATAGAATTTACATATATAAATATAAATATATATATATATATATTTTTTTCACTTTATACTTAAGTTTGTAATTTAATATAGTCACCAAAGAAAGCTTGGTTTAAGAATACACGTATTAGGTAATTTCAAAACTTCTATCGTTTACACTGCTCTTCTTCTTTATCCGTAACGATACCAAAAAAAAAAAAAAAAAAAAATGAGGTAGTTACGATATCTAATGGCAATATTAAAGATGACGACGAAGTGAATGAATCTCCGCATCTCGACTGATAAAGATAAAGCATACAAAGAACACAGACCACACCCTCGACCACACTGAAAAAGAAGGGAACCTATTCGTTCTCATTAATTGAAGAATCGCTGAGTGAATAGGTATAACTAACTCTCTAATTAAAAACGGATAATTTTAAGTGAGTGTGTGTGTGTGTGTGTGCGTGGGTGCGCGCGTGTGTCTAAAGAAATTGTGCTATGGTTGCACCTAAATGCCATGCACCCGACCTAGTACAATGCATATCTTTTCGCGTGAGTTCATCCTGAATGTAAGATAGAATTGGGAAATGTTGCAGAAGACTGCTAATGCGTTTCCAATTAATCATTCGGCTTCTAACCGTTTGTATAATTTCTTTGCCAATAACATGCAGTGGCTCGTAAAGATATTCGAATATCTAAACCAGGAAATTTCTAGCTAAGTTTATAGAAAGCAAAACTATTGCAATTCGTTTCTCATCTCTAATTTTATAATTGAAATACATATGGTGTATCTACCATCGATCGAAATACAACAGTTTAGAGGAAAGAGGAATACTTTTCTTTCATAGAAGAAGAAAACAAGGGAAGTAAACTAGGTGAATAATAATAATCTTTGCGGTCTTGATATTTTCCAAGATGGATTTGAGGAAGTCCGCGATAAATCTGTTTTGTAGCTCTCATTATGTAGCTCTACTTAGTGCGCTAATATTCGTCATGTGAATTTTAAAGCAACGTAACGGAATCAAGATTTTTGGTCGTACAGTATCGTTACGATGCTATCGTAATAACGTGATTAAATGTTCGATTGCTGTTGGTTACGGCGAGCTGTGTCGTCCTTTACCCAACATTTGCTGCACGTGTTCCGTTAAAACAGGTAGCTTGCAATAAATTATTTTTATAATTATTTATATCTACCACCTTGACCTTTTTCTTGAATGGGAAGGCGATATGGTGGAGGAAGACTGCTTTATCTCTTGCATTACAAGGTTGTTTATTGGGTAAACATGCAATGTATATGCGGTCTCGTGCGTATATCATCGTAAAAATTTCAAACACGTCTGCTCCATAAAAACTTTAAACGATTAATATAACACGTCGAATTAGAAATGTGTCTTCGTGGAACATACAACAAATAGGTATTTCTTTTCGTGATTGGTTATTTCTGTTATTAATTTGTAGCAGGCTCTCGAAAATTGCCAGTTTTTCTGTATGTAATAAATAATAAATAGATAAATAAGACTAACAGGTGAAGTTCGGCAACTTAAAAACTTAACAAATTTTGCAACCTTTCATAAATGTAATTTATGTGCTGCTAATAACGGACTAATTTTTTTTCCTACTCAAAAACGATCTTAAGAATGAAAACTCCGCCCCCATACCATAAAGAAATCTTAATTTTTGATATTATCGCGAATATCTAAGAAACTTTATAAGATACAGAAGAAAGTTAAATAAAAAATTGTATTTCCTATATCGTGGATGTGAAAAATTTTCAAAAGAAATTCCCCATAATCCACTTCCACCTACAATCTTTCGAAAGTTCAACTCTTGGTGTATTTTTTTTCACCCCCTCCCTCCTTTATTTACGCGATACAATAAATCCACAATATGTACGTGATATCTCACTTATTTTTAGACACGACTCATTCTCTTTACTTATTGTTAGTTGGATATTAGCGAGAAAATGCTACCGTTAACCGTAACATTTATTTATATCCGGTATATTTCAGGATAAGAAAGACAGAACAAATTAAGTCTATAATTTAATGTAGTTAATATAATTTAATCAATATAAGTAATTTATATGAGCTGCAATAGGTACACAAGAGCTCACGAGCAGCGTTGCACGTTGTTTCAACTCGGAGGATCTGTTCGAACGGTATCCATTCGTGTGACAACACGAAATAAAACAAGGGGTAGTTTTTGAGAAAACATTCATTTTTGATAATTGTTCACATCCGCGATATAGATCATAAAGAACACTTCAACTTTTAATGTAACGTTTTTCTATATCTCTAGTACACATATAATTTCTTAAATATTCAGGATAATATGAAAAGACAAGATTTCTTTGGGGTTTGTTTTACCTCGTTTTCAGCAGAAAGGAAACTGTTCCGTTATTAACATCGAATGAACTACATTTCTGCACCGTCAAATTTGTTTGAATTTTCGAATCGCCGAACTTCCCTTTTAAGTAATTCGTGGTTTTATCGGTACTCGGGGAGAAAATATTATGTTTCTAATTGCATGACGTAAAAGTAATGTGTCTATAGTAAAGAAACATGAATATAGACAGTGTAAATATTCCGGGGCGTGTCTAAACTCATGCACGAAGCCTTTTCATAAGGAATCCACGAGAGAATAATTATCTTTTTCAAGAAAAATGAGTTTGTATGTTTCTCAGAAATTCAGCGATTAAGTTACAAAAATGTATGATTAAAACACGTCGGTCTCTGTAGATATAATTTCTCGTTAGGTCTACAACTTTCAGTATATCAATTAATCTTTTCATAATCTAATTGCACAGAATAATTATGACTTATACTTACTCTCTTAAATCCAATTAATTCGATACATACTGCAATAAATATGTAGCTCTGCTAAAACGACCGCATCAACATTTAGGTAAATCGATATGGTAATAAAGTATAGTAACAAACAAGGCTTATAGACATTGAATAATTAAATTCTGTATATTAACTTTCATTCATTCTTACTTTTAACTGCTGCTTTTATAATAAAATAACATTTTGAAATATAAAGGGGAAACATTTAAGGCAGCTTTTGTTGTCTTTATTATCATCGCGATAAAATATATTTTCACAGTACCGAACGCGAATAATTAAATGGAACGAATTCCAAGCTCATCTGTGTCATATAACAGCAAATATTTCAAGAGATTTATTTCAATCATTTAACGTGATACCCTTCAACACTCCAAATGAAGCATGACAACGTAATCGATATTTCACTACCACGATCATTCTGTCTTCTTTTATTTTATTTCGAAAATACGTACCTAGCGTGTCGGGAACAACGAGAGTAACAACATTGCACAGTGCGAAATGTCAGCAATATAGCACGAAAAAATTCAATTTTGATAATGAACCGAATAATGATTGGTGAAAATATTTTTGAACATTTACCACACACGATCTTTACGTGTCATATAAAACGTATTAGAATATGCAAGTTATATTCTTTTGTTAACCATGGGAATAACCATCGTTACTCCCAGCATTCCTTAAATTTCTCATCTACCAAGCAGTTTATTAATTGATCATAGGTCGAGATTTTACTTTGATACGCGGTTATTTCAAAATTCATATTCATAATGAAATGACATAATCGGATGACTTCTGCCTTTTAAAATTTTATGCAAATACAATTTGAACCTGATAACTTTTTATAAATGAGTCACTATAATTATAAATATATATATATCTGCGTTCTATCTGCCTTGTTTTTACTTTCAGCGACATTATTTCAATATTTATCATTTTTTTCCTTTTATTAACAAACATTAAATATGTATGAACGTTTGGTCGAATATAGATCGTGCCGTATGTTACTGGAAAACCCATGAAACTATTGGGTTGGCAACTAAATGATTACGGATTTTGTCGATACCACCTAATGACAAAATCCTCAATCACTTAGTTGGCAACCGAATATAAAAAGTTCGTATCTCCTTGGCGCAATGTATAATTTTGCCTGGTTGGATCGCTGAAATGTCACTAAGAACCACCGGTTAGACGCGAATTACGAAAGAGCAGCAAATCGGACTGCTTGGTCGCAGGTGGAAAATGTAGAAACGACAAATGATTATGCTTCACCTTGTACTTCTTCCGTGTATCTATATTCAGCCCATCCGGTCGCTGTGTTCGCCACTATTGATCCATTACAGCTACGTGCAATGCTGGAACCAACTTTTACACGCGACCAGAAGGTAAAAACAAGCAAAAGTTACTCTCTTTTTCTTCCTTTTATCGTGTTTCCACATTTTCCTTTCTCGGCTTTTCCTGTCACATCGTACCGCAAGAAACTGAGAAACATTGTCGACCGCAGGTAATATCTGCGAAGACAGCGACCACCGATATCGTTTACGATCGAGACACCGCTTCATCTTTTATAAATTGAAACGCTGAAAAAGTTATATCGATAGGGAGCTGATGTTCGCTGATGTTGACAGCCATAAAAAAAAAAAAAAATGTCAGAAGAAAGTATCGTTTCTCTGGGTAGATGGTCGTTTCTGTTTTGATACTCTGAAGAACAGTTTGTTGGAAGTAGAGAACTACATATGCTAAATTAAATTCGTTTAACTGTTGTTCCCAGTAGAGAAAATTGAGAATGATTGCTACGCTTTTCAGTTGATAAAGTTTCGTCTCTTTAATTGAAGAATTTGCAGCAATAACGGGGTAGCAGGAAAATTTTTATCTCGCTTTACATAAAATGGAATATCCTAAAATGAAAGGTACCTGTTAAATTCAGCCTAAGGCGTAATCGTTAAGACCGTTTGAATATCTTTCAGTGTCATAATGTTACAACAAGGAAATTTTTTTCTTATTTTTACACTTGTCGATGAAATTTTTATTTTGCTAGAACAAGCGTGACACGTGAAAATTCCGAACGTTATAGAGAAACAAAGTTGAAGCACAATGAAACCAGTGTTTAACATCCAAAGGACAAAAGTTTAAAAATATCCAGTTCCAGCGAATTTCCGACCAGCTTAGGGAATATTTTCAAAGTGTTACACCCCTGTTCTTCTTCCTCGTTATATTGCACTGTAATTAATTTACAGGTCGATTCGATTCGGAAGAACACGAAAAGTAGTACTACGAAAATAGCACGAAACCGTAAAAGTGATTTGTCTAATTCAAACAATAGAATGTAGAAGTAAAATGTAGAGAAACGATAAAAATATAGACGATTGAAACTTTGTATTAATACTATTATTTATTTCACCTATCTCGAAGCAAATTTTTCAAAATTCAGGCGTAGATTAAACATAAATTGCTTTTACGACTTGAACTGTATAACGGTAAACGCTTGTTAAAAAAAAAAAAGAGTATGGTGTTGAAGGAAGATAGCAACACGAAACGCGTTAGTATGATATTGATACTAATTTCATGAATCCTTTACCCTCGGCAACCGTTGTTACCTGTTTTTCATTAACTCGGTAATTAAAAGCTGAATTCACGAGGAGAAATTTACGGTTACTTTATTTGCGTTCGCTGTGGTCAAAGAATATTCATTTTTATCATCTAGACACCGATGTATATGTATATTTTATACTGATTTAATTTGTCCAATAAAGAATTCGTGGAACATTTAATTCTACAGAAAAATTTACGGAATTTTTAACTTTCATAGCATAATTTTTCATTAGTGTAAAATTTCAAAGCTTATGTAAGAATAACAAATTTTTAGGTGATTTTATAATTACGAGACGCAGCGAATCCTCGCTAATGTAGCGTGCACAAGGTGCGAAGCTTTTTACGAGCTGATGTATTTAGCGCTAGCTTGGTCACAGTCGCACGATTACTTCATGATTTCCGGCATACGCGATGACGCACAGAAACTGATTTGGAGTTTGGAGAGTGTACGCCATCGGCCTACCTGTTGAGACGACGTACAAGTAATTTTAAGCAGCGCTTTCATTGCACTTTGTACATCCGTCGAACAAACGGGACTCCGAGTTTCGATCCGATTACGCGTTTAGTTCAGATTGTGAAAACTATCTTTTAAAAGCTTGTCGAATTGCCTGTCGCTCTTGCGCGAAAATCATTCTTTCTTTCGTGCGTTTTCCTTTTTATCCTTATCTCATCGTTATTGCCTCGACTCCCAATCTCGACTATAAACTCGTTAAACGCAATAAACTGAGTAACGCTGAAGGTTCACCTAATGTCAATTTATTTTTGCATAAATATTCGCGGTCTATCAATATTTAGTAAATTGATTAGTATCTGTAGGATGTTCGATATGCTTAACTTTGTTTTATTTTAAACCTCATGCAGATTAGTCGAGTTACCTGAATTCGAACAACTCGAGACCACTTTATTAGCATCAACTTGTTAGTTTATTAAACTTGAAATATATTTTCAATTTATCCTTATTCCTAGTAGTTTTATAGCTTGACTCTACGTAGCTTGGATTCGAGTAACTTGACCGATCTAACGAGTCTTTGCTACGAGCAGTACTTTTAGCAAAAATTCCCTTTGAACTTGAATGAAACGAAATAAATACTAATTTAACGAAACTTCTTTTCTTTTAGTATTTATAGTTGCATATGGTTTCTTTATATTTATTAAATGCAAGGATTATTTAGATTTATAGATACTATTATTTGTCATTCTTATTTGTCGTATACAAACAGAATGAGAGGAACCACAACGAAAATAAAATAACGATTACCCTCGGTTTTATGGCTCGACCCAGTTCTCTTTGTTTTATTTCCTAATTTCCTTAACCAATAACAAATTATACTTTCCTATTTATATTTTCACGATACCTCTCTTTTCAGTACAGAAAAAGATATCTTTTTCTAGTGCCGATTATATTTTATTTATAGCTATATTGGTTAGAAGTATGTGATTTTCTTTGTTTACACTTTTCTATACGTTTACTTTAATTACTTGATGAATTTATTTTTCATTAATTTCTCCTGTTTTTGTAAATGTATTCGATGAATATCCGTTCAAACGTATGTACATCGAGTGGAAGGTAATTCCAGCGATTTCATTCTTGGCGCATCTGCGATATCTTAAAAAGGTCTTATTTGGAAAGAACAAGGTACTTAATCGATACCTGGTCCATTTTCTTGCAACGCCATCATGGTTAAGATTCTATAGGGTAGTGGATAACGTAGATGTCTGCAATACTGTCGCAAACTTACGTTATCGACTGTACTTATTCTCGATTGTGTCTCTAGATGGTGCCACATATTTGAATTCAGGATTCAGGGTTGCCTCGTAAAATTTCAATGTCTCGTTACCCCATTACGTATTTCTTTACTACTAATTCCTCTTTTCCTCGAAATACACATCTCGTTCTTGTCATAACTCGATGAAAATTAAATTTCTATAGTATGCAATGTATGTTAAACATGGCTTTCGTATTTTATGTTGTAATTTTTGTAATATTTGAAGAAAGAAAGAAAAACGGACAAAGTGTCGTTAAGATTGCAGTAAAAGAAGAAAGACACGAAATATTAAGGCAAGCTTCGGTTTAATATATATGTGTATATATATTCATGCGCACGCTTGGTGAAAACGACGAAAAGGTAGAAAAAGAAAACGGAAATTGGCAAATACGAACGTTGCAGATATAATGTTATTGATTCTGGAAGCATTAACTGTCCCGTTCCCAAAAAATAAAAACGAGAGAAAGGTGACCCGATGCATGCGAAATTCTGGAAGCTTGCAATTTCATTCATTTTGAAAACATTTTATCTCGTGCACATATACCTACATTTGAGTTTATGTATTTGCTACGTTTGTTTTTAAATCCTTCGCAGGCAGACATATTTTTTTATACTCTGTGGGCAAACTGGATCGCTTAACCTCGTCTCTGACTTTTTTATTTTTATAGGCTTTCAAAAAATGTACAAAAGTTCCGAAATATTTTAATATTTATCTTTCTACTACATTATACAGGCGTTCGTTAACTCAAATGTTCGAAACTTTTTTCGATACAGATAAAAATTCAGGAAAGAAATTTAAGAGTGAACTTTTTTTTTTCATCTAATTGACCTAGTTTTACGGTTAACGTAGTTAACGATATTTTTTTACGTTCATCGTTTATGATACGTGAAGGGTTTAATCGAAAAGAAACGTTTGTCGAAATTTCGTTTCAGATAGTTTGCATAACGCGATAAATTTCATTTTATTTCTACTCTCTCTTCCTTCCTTGAAAGGATTTCCATCATTTTATATTTTCAGAGCATGCATGAAAGTTTCAGAATTTTCTTTTGCTTACTTAAAAGGTGACATTTTTTTCCCCAACGAAATAATTATTCACGTAGCGTAAGAGAAGCGTGTTTCCCATACAAATGAGCCATCGCTCCGTTATTGGCATAGAGTACATAGAAAATATGATTAGTATGATGGGATAATGTCTAAAGGAAGTTATTAAACATAATTACTTGCAGCTTCCAAATAGAATACACAACCGGCCACACATAAGGCGTGGTATTTCAAGACCTGATATTTCGCATGCGTTATTTAATTTATATCGTTACGTTCTTGAACAAATTTACAGTTTCAGTCGCTTCCCGCGGAACGGCATATTTCGCCGGGTCGTGGAACATTTTTGTAATTGACGATACAGCGAATTTAACATAACTAACAAGAATGTATTATATATTTAACGAAGTCCAGGAGCGAAGAAATAAATAACACAAATAAATGTCTCGAACCGTTTAAGATAGACGAGGTTTAAATATCTAGTATATTTTACTGGCCGAATCGCTAAGGTCTATCATATATTAACAAGTATAGACAGTTTTATGCCTTTCAGTGTTAGCTTTAATGTATGCTTGAAGGATATACATTGATGTTAACTCTACACATTTTTATACTCTGTGTCTGCAATTTTTTTTTTTTTTTTTTTTTCTATTATGATTTATTTTCGCTCGCACGAGCATAAATCGCTATTGTACGACGGAGAAAAGGGACGAAACAAGAAATATAAATACCATTTTTTTTTTTTTTTTTTATCTCTATAGTACCAAATCAGGGAAACAAAATTTTATTGCATTTTAGAATTCTGCAGAACGTACTTTTGTGTTTCGAATAAACCTAAATGTCTGTTTCCTATTAACCTCTTGAAGATAAAACTAAGCAAAGGCAAATTTTGTTCAATTCTGATTCACATCGTAGACACATTCAAAGTAATCAATATACATTTTTATTTTTTTCTTTCGGATAACGTCTAGAGGCGATAATTAAAACGTGAAATACGTTATTACGCGTATTATGTTTTAATTAAAAATGTATCTCATAACGCGAAAATGCTTACTCTTATCTCATCGTTTCTTTACTTCACATTTGAAATGCAATTTAATACTTGCTCTAGGTAAATGACGTAATTGTTTATTTACATTCTGTAGTTATTCGTGTATCATAACTATTACTATCAAGTTCCATCTAGGATCGAAGAATTTGAAGAGATATTTGCTTGGCTTCGAATAGAATCTATAACTCACTCTCTTCGTGATAAAATCCACAGCCACAGAAGTTCCAAGCAACTGCGGAATTGAAAACAAGCAGAAGTCATTTTAAAGTATAAGTATTTTTAATGTCTACCAAGCAAACAAATACTAAAGTCTCAATTTTTAGAACACTCGATAGGATGTTTTCTTCTGCAGATATAATCCGTAGAAAATCTTACCGATTCTTTAATTGTAACTATTTTGGAATTCCTTCGATCGAAGAATAATACGATCTAACGCTCCATTATTTAACGTTAAAACGTGTAATAGTTACAACATTCGATTGATATTATATTATTGTAATATAAAACTAAGTTAATATTATAATATTATCGGTATGGTTTAAATATATTTATGCAGTTTCCATTCTGTTGGACGGTTGCGTAATCTCGTGGGAATACGAATTTTTCACAAGCGAATAGTTTGAATTTTTTTTATTCATGCACCTGTTAAATTGATCTAACTTTGACTATGCAATTTTTCGTTCGCAAATTCTATATTTCGGCTTTTTTCCAGTTGGAAATCATGTTTTTACAAATTTCATTGCACCTCTTCCATCATCCAATCCCAGGCCGAATCATAACGATTTCTCTGTACATTTATCAGTTTAGTACCTGCGCTTGCTTTCGCAAATTATGAAAATAATGCGAAATAAATTTGATTAACGATTGAATCTCTCTTCATCCGTAAAGGTAACTTTTCGTAATTTAGCAGAATATTATTTTTGTATAAAATTCGGATAAAGATAAGAATATTTTATGAAAAATGTAAATAAGTCTTTTTATACTTGATAGGGTTAATAAATATGATCTAACTATTTACGTGCAATCGGGAAAGAATTCGAAACTTCTCTTAAAATAGCAGAGATTCTATAAGAAGTTACTGCTTCAAGTCGGTCCGTACTTTTTCATTTACATGTATAGTTTCTGGATTTTTTAGTAAATCGTAAATTGTATCATGGCTCTGATATAAACTGTATGAAATTCTTTAAACAGAATGCTCTTCACTCTTTGGTTGTATTTCATTCTCGATTAATATTTCTTTCTTCTCCATTTTTATTCGACATTAAAATTTTATAAAACGAACGAAATCAAATTCGCTGTCGATGGTATTACGAATGAAAATATTGAAGTGGTTATTAAATTAATTACTGGAATGCATAAAAATCTATATAATATCAGTTTGCTTATGTCGTAGAATAAATAAAAGATAGCAGAGGTATCTAGCTGTGGGAATCGGAGATTTAATCAAACTTTTTTCGATGACCCGCACCAAAAACGAATGAGATATAAAAGACAAACGAACGACATTCGGGACTCTCGAATCCATCGGCAACGAATCACAAGGACAGTTTCTAGTAGTGATTAAATTATTCGCTAATGGAAATTAAAATTTTTATCTTTCTATTTTAAAAGGCATTATCAACGAATTTCTAAGATTCTCTCAATAAAATGATTAAAGCTGACTCTTGAATTTATCGTTATAGAAAAAATATTAGCGATCCAATCGTGGCATCTCCACAAACACCTAATCGCGAATATCAAAATTGAGATTTTTAGTGATAAATGTTTAATCGAGCACGCGAGATTACCCCTTTAATTTGTCATCGACGGATTACGCCAGGCTTCAACATCGCTCCCTGCTGTTCGTGCTGATTCATCAAAACAAAGTATAGGGCTGACTCCACAGAACCTTAACTGTGGAAAAATCTGATCACGTGTTCGGGAACTACTACATTTGTTACTCGAACGTATTCCGAATTCATTAAAAAATAGCGGTATTACTCATCACTAATTTTAGTATTAGCGATCATTATACACGTTACAATCAATTTACATTGCGACTCAACTCATCTTCGCCGTTTAATCTACCCGCAACAAACAAAGCTAACGCGCTGGATGCTGCCTAAGAGGAATGAGTCGATTGGTACACAGCCAGCTGCTACGCTATCTGACACATCGATGTCTTTTCGCAATAGATTAGACTTCGCGTTAAAGGGCTAACCTTGGACCATCCAAAGATAGATAGTGATTTCTTCCACGAATAATTACAAAATGAAAAATACAGATTTCTCCAGATGATATTGGCAGTTTGTATATTTACCTGCTAATTTCTTTAAAGAAAAAGTTCCATACAATGGAGAATTTATTCACTGTGTAAGAAACCTTTTCTTTTAGAACATCGATAGATAGACCGAACAGTTTAAAATAAAAAATTCTTCGTGATTCATAAGGTAGCATCTGCTGTCTGAAATATAATGTCGGATTTTTATGAAGAATCTCAATTCTTTTATAAATGGCAGCAGTTTGGCAAAATTGAAAATTGGACAGAAAAAGATTGTCTACCAAAGAAACAGTCAACCTTAAACATTTCTAAAAATCAAATAATCGAAATATAAACAGAAAATTGTTATATCGTCGTGTCGTAGAACCTCTGATATTTTAGTTACTCTTTGACGAGTATACTGTAAAGAAGTTATAAGGCAAAGTTGGCAGAAGCGTGGCACCTTCGACATATCAGATTGCCGATTAGAAATTAATACATCGATGAAGGAATCGTGCATCGAAGGCTTGATCCTTGATTGCTGGTTCTCGTCGCGCTGCCCGCATTGCGTCGGATTGCCCTCACGCCGGCGCCTTGCACCCTTTGCTTTTCTGCTGCCGATTCGGCCTTCTCTTCATCCCCTCCTTTCATCCTTTTCGTCGACAACGCCCCTTCCATTGCGTCCTCTACGCAGCCAAGATGCTCGTTAAGCGTTTCATCCTTGCAGACGCTTTCATATTTGGCAATATCGAATATTTTAAATATTTCAGTCACCGATCCATTTCTTTACCGCCCGTACGAATACTATTTATTCATACTGTCTAGTATCCACGGAAATATTATTATTGTTACGTCTCATCTGTTTGTCGGATGATCAGCAAAATAGAATTATACAAAATTTTACGTAGCTATTGAATTTTATTCAATTCGTTTTACCTATATATAGTAAATTTATTGATATCTATGTCAGTCTTACGAAAAGTTTACTTCTTATTTATCGTTCGAATGAAAAATTGAAATTATAAATTTTCGTCGCGATTAATTTGATATACAACTCCTTAAGAAATTTCGGAAATCCGAAGAAATATAAGAATATGATATCCTTACCGTAATTGTAGGTTTGACGACATAAATGATCTCACAAGGAAGATTAATTTTGCATACGTTATATCTTCCATCTTTCTCACCGAAGCTAAAATAGGCTAAACGTTAATTTCGTTTTATACTCGACGAAAAGTTTACTACGCGAAACTATAGTTAACGTTACTCAGTGTAATTAAACTTCAATTATACCACATTGCCGCGTTTTTACGTACTATTTGGGCGTGGGTTGTAAGTACTTACTTTCATCGCTTTGGTTTGTATTAGGCGTCGTTAATGAAACAGTTGATGAATTACTCCTCGAACTGAAATTTCAAAGAACTTGCATTAAATTTCATTTATCAAATGTCCAGATTTCCATGGAAATAGTAGAACGTTATTTTGCAATATATCTCTCTCTATATCTGTATATCGTTCGTTGATGTTTGAATAAAAATCGACTATAATTAATTAACTAGGCTTTTTAAGTGTTTACTTTTGTTTTACTTCATGGTCGAAAACTGGAGATTCTTCGATAGGCAGTTGAAGGGAAAATTTGCTAAGTAAGGCTATTTTAAAAGACTCTTTGAGATACGACAACCATTTTTAACGAGCTAAAATAGTTTGTTCTAAAATTTGACTAATCTAAAAGCGTTCATAATTATATTTATGAGGAACTGATCATTAGTTTGAGAATCTCTATTTAACGTTAGACATATAGTAAATAATAAAAAACCAACATTAATTGTAAAAAGAAAACTGCAGGTTTTCTTCATTTCCATTAAAGTGTGATTTTTCTTTTCACGTTCAGTCTCATTCTCCGTGTCCCTCGCTTAGATTATTTCCGAGAATTGAAGAACGGGACATTATTGTAATTCTGTTCAGACAAACACCGCTACATGCAGACATTACAATGACCATGCATACGTTATAGCTTATCGGTCATTTTCATTAAGAATGCTTTGTTTGACTAACACGGTACGTATCTGAAGCTGTCAAAACACAAACAGTTTGACCAAGTTAGCTTTAGCAGTCAGCTACGTGAACGAACCAAAAGAGACAATCAATGGCGAGGGAAATACGACGCCTTGCGTTCTATAATACAGGGTGTTTTACCCTCAATCGAATAGCTGAACGTCTCTCTGGAATATTTTTAAATTACTTCAATCGATACTGAGAAACAGTTTTAAAACAGTCTGAGCGGTGTTAAAGGAGGGATATTGTGGAAAAATAATTTCTTTTAACACATTCGCCGCTGCTACACTTGTAACTGTACATTCTCCTTTGTCACAGAAGCAAAGGCGATCTTAAAAAAAATGAAAGAAGACCTTGGAAGGACAATATTCTTCGTAAAATTCTTCCTTCCAAACCATTTAGGTGATAAACATTTCCCAGTATCATTAAAAATAAGGAGAGATACTTAATTGTCCCCTTAAGGATGACAAATCCTATTTATATAATATGACATTATATAGAACATCTAGAAATCCTTCGCGTTATAGCGGGGTATCGAACGCGATCGTACGATAACTTTGTTCGAACGAAATTGTCACGATAGCGTTAGAAACCCACAGAATGGCGCTATAAACCAGCCTTAATTCGAACGCTCCTTTGAGATACCATAAACTGGTATCATCACTTTTCAGATCAATATAATATTTTATTAACGAAACTCTACCAGGTGAACACACAACGCCGGTTAAACACTTTGTAGTCCAAGCGTAAGTGATCGTAATGGTGCTACAGTACATCCTCGAGCGCATAGAGAATAAATGAGCGGATGAGTTACTGTCATCGTTTCCTCCTTTGCTTCGTGCTATTGTCATATTCCACGCCTGGAAAAGCCAGACGCAATTCAATTAATAACATCGGTGAAATTTTACGAGTCACAAGTTACACGTTACAGAAAAGATCATGATACACATATACGAAAAGAGTTTGAGTATAAGAATGTACGCGTTTGAAACAATCAGAGTTACGATCGAAAGAGACGACAAAAATTTCGAGCGATATGATTTGGTTTGGTAAAAAATAAAAATGCAAACCGTCTAAGGTTTCGTTCATTTGCTTTTGATTCTCAAAGGAAAAATTGAATAAGAGACTGCTCTGCCGGGCACAATAAATCTCAAACCGCACAGGCATTTCCGCCGCCGACGATTTATTTCATGGCAATTTACTTTATCCCGTGTGTTCGTCCAACCATGTGCCGTCACGGTCACAGCCACAAAATTAGAGCCTTTCGCTTGATGCTTCACTCGATTACAGAACCAGTGACTTTTTCTCTTTTAAATACTTCCCAGCGTAGTCACGTGCATTCGGTGCACGCCTCTCCTCATCATATACGTATAAAAATAATTCTATCCGACTCTTTCTTCTCTCCCGATAGCTTTTACGTTGTGGAATTTAAAATTTACGAGAAAACTAATTAAGCCATACAAATACGAAATGGCTTTAGCGTACATATAGGATTACATATACACGTGTTCGTAATTAATATATGCTGGCCTGTAAAAATATCCGAGCAAACAGTTTTCGTACCCCTTTCGGTAAAAATGAAAACTAAAAGAATTTTAATTTATCCCAGCTAAGCTTGAGTAAATTTTATTTCGAACAAAGATAACAAATGGCAATTTGAAACAACGAGTCATTTCGACTATATATGACTATATATGAATAGTGCTATTGAAACAGTGTAATCAGAAATATACCTTTAATACTGTAAGTAAGATTTATAACATCCGATATTCATCCTTTCATAATAAAGATACAAATAAATGATAAGCCTGGACCTAATAGGCAATTGGGGAAAATGGGGAAGAGGAATATGGCCTAAAACAATGAATTTGAGATATTATGTATTCTCTTGGTTATCCAGAAACGAAGGAGTATTTATAATTTATAAAAGTGTCGCAATGTAAATTAAAGAATTAAACAAATGAAATTCTTTTCCTAATGGTCGGACAAGTCGACACTGATATAAATTCTTATATAAATTCTTTCTCTTATACCAGTTTTAAAAAGAATTTGCGAGAATATTACTGCCTAGAGCCTCAGCCAACGAAGACAGTATTAGAAAATGATTTTAGGAATTTAATACTTATATAATATATTGCGGTGTTGGAAACTTGATTAAGAATTCGATTATTTCATCTATAATAAGTACAAATAATTAATGTTTAATAAAGTTTATACTTTTCATTTGATTAAAACTTAAGCTGAACTATTTCATGTAACTGTACAATTGGAGAAAATTGTGTAATTAATCCTTTTCTGGATTTGCGAGGAGATAGAAGAGAAAATGAGCAGTCGTCACAGTAGAGTTCTCCATTGTGCGCCCGGCACTTTTATGAACCAGAATGAGATCGTAGCAAAGAACTTTATTGAATTTAAATGAATTCATTTATATGCTAATTGACGAGGGAGTGTAAGTTAAGACTGAAGTTGCTGGAATTTCGAGTGTCTAAAAGAATCTTTAAAAAATTATTACACGTAACCTGAAATTTAGTAGTTTAATTCTTAATTCTCTAGTTGTATAATAATTTTATGAGTTCTATACGTCCACTATAACTTTTCGAAGATTTGTTTTTAAGACTTACAGGCCAGAACGTTAAGTGATTTTATGGGATGATTCAGCGCTGACAACGTTCGAGCCTCTCACAATCAGCGGTTCGATGAAACACATAATTTTAGCTGCCTAATGTGTTAGCAGACATTGCTAACATGGTTTCTGACACGATCGAGAATATCGAACTATTTTCGTGTGAAAGCAGATTGTTCATAGTTTTATATCTTGGAGAATTCGAAACTAGTCTGCCAAGGTTTCGGTCATTATTGTTATCTAGTTTTCGCGTTCTACCACTCTCAGAACGTGTTGTATCCTCGAAGTCGATTATCGTGTTTCAGATAAAACCATTCGACTGTTTTTTGAAATATTTTTCAGTATCATCGACAATTTGAAA
Organism: Bombus terrestris; assembly: GCF_910591885.1. NCBI lineage: Eukaryota > Metazoa > Arthropoda > Insecta > Hymenoptera > Apidae > Bombus > Bombus terrestris. The sequence continues at coordinate 18,610,471 of NC_063271.1, read as the reverse complement.
ACTATTCGTGATGTTGAATGGATTTAAGTGAAATACCCTGTATCTTCGACATAATTTTAGTATAATTTTAAATAATCTGTGAAAGTATTAGTCTTTTGCATAGTTTTACTAAAAAAGGTAATCAAACACGCCATGGGTAAATATTTTTATACAGATCTCTGTATAATTTTACAAATTGAAAAATAAACTTCGATTCAACTGAATTTCAGTTGAAATTACTCGTTGGCACTAATTAACTAGTTATCGAAGCACGTTAAGATAATTTGTCACTGTACGGCATGTCGCGTACGTTTCCTTCCGGTATTGGAATCGATTTCGGAGTTTAATTAACGAAGCTAGTTTGAATTCGGCTACAATTGATCTTGCCATGTATCACGGCCGTAACGACAGTCTTTTAACGAATAAAATTATAGCAAAGAATTTTTTAAAATCGCAACCAACTTCTGCGATTCGTCGTCTGAATGTACAACTAGATGCAGTGTGTATTTTAAGTATGAAATGGAGAAACATGTGATTGCAAAATATGTGGAAAAGAATCAGCATGTCAGCTACCTTACCGTTGTAAAAAGCTAGCGGAAAGAGGAACATATCCGCACGAGTGGTTCCATCAGTGAGCAGCGCTTTGCTGTGGAATACGCGAGATTTTTCATGAAAGAGCACGTACTACGTCTAATCTGAGGAGCGTTAGATGGAGTGATAGTTGATGACCAACGAACGAGTGTTTTGCTTATGGTAAATTAAAAGCATACCGCAGTGTATACACGTATGCTATCTATTCGGAGTTTAAATTAATATAATCTAGTTTAACCATCTACATAGCTAGATACTTTGGCCTAATTTCAATTTGTCACTCCTCAAGTTTTTAGAGGAATATCCATGTCACTTTCTAAAGTAATTCTACGAAATGGAAAATATTTATATCGTTAATTTGCTAGAAAAAAGTGACACAGCTGGGAATCTATTCCCTAATCTAATCTGTTCCATTTTTATTTCGTTTCACAAGTTATAATTAAATTGCGAATATTTATGAAAACTCATATTTTTATAAATATGATTTGAAAAATGGGTGCTTCGATACATCAGATATTTTACATACTTTGTTTATTTCAGGCGTGCGGCTCAATACTGGCAGAATACGCGCAGAAACCCCAATAAGGTAGGAGATCATGCAATTTAATATTTCAAACTTTTCGTCGCGATAATTACTCTTCATAATTTAATATTTAAGTACGGTATATACGAGCATGAAGTTGCAAAATATTTTACGCCGTCGTGTTTCGTTACTCCGGCTGCAAAATTTATTTATTTCATGCATACAAAATTTTCTACACACGCGTAATAATCGTTCATAATCGTTAATCGTCATATATTCAAAGACTAAAAACAACATACACATGCAAGGCGGCTTTATTAATTATGGTAGTGTAAAACCACCGGAGAACTCTTGTACAGTTAAACTCATAAAAGCTACTATTATAATTTCATTTTATATAAATATTAATTATAAGTATGTAGAAAATTAAAGTATGTTCCTTCTCTTAATGAAAATATAATACGATTCGTATAACTGTGAATTAATTTTATATAAATTTTTCTAAATATTCTTTGTTTTAATATAAAGGTTCAGAAAGCTATCATAACGAAAGTTTGCATCTTGTGCTCGCTATGCATTTAGCCAGTAAGAGGTCAAGCAGCTCAATTTTTCGATTAATCGCTCTCACCGATCTGATTTATAAGTCCTTAGTTACCTTGGTAGTAAATACGTCATAACTTCACTACGTGTAGACTGTAGACACGTCATTGAGACGTAAAAGGATATTGATTTCTTAGTTCTCTTGTAACTGTGGCACATCAAAATCCAAATGTTATAATGAATTAATTCTCGCCTCTATTCATCGTAACCGCATCGTCACATCTGTACACATCATATCCAGAACTAACGTCATTCCACATGATGTTTACACGCATACGTGGATATGAATGCTGGGTACTTAATGAGGACATGTGCGATTGAGTTTATGTCTCTAAAACAAAATATACAGACGTAGAATAAACAGTTAAGTGAAAAGTATTGATTTCAACCTAATGATAATAATAATTTAACAACTCAATTCAGTTAAGATTGAAATTTTCTTGCTTTATGAAATTATATATTTTGTATAAATACAAAGTTACTTTTTCATATTTTCCATATTCTGTGTGAAACATGGAAAGCAAGATAATATAATATAATATAAGATAGTATAATATTCATAATACAGAGGAATGGGTGTGTATGTATAATGTATATATGTTAAAACATGTGTATGAAATTAATGATAAACCACCGAAAGATGAAACGGCGCATATACAGATTGCATAAAAGAATTACTTCATACACATTTGCAACAAATATATGTTGTTAGGATGTGAGTAATATTTAGAATAAAAATGCTCGTTTCAGAATGATTAATCTTCACAATGTTTGCACGACGTATTTCGAAGAAATAGAGCATACACGAAGTAACAAACGACAAGTTTCAAGAAAATTGGTCGATTTGAAAACAAAGTTTTCGACAACATCAAATGATACTAATTTGTCTTGTCGTACGTTCGTTACCCTATTTTGTGACAAGTTTTATAAGACAGATATTTTGTTGACTACATCGTCCGTAAATGTTTCCATTCTACTTATTTTTACTCCTCCGCATTCCACGCCATTCAAACGTACACATAATAGCGAAACGTGAAAGAGAGACGAATTCTCGTGCACAAGATCACCATAGCTATTCTAACACATCAATAGCTATTCTACCCTGAATTTGCACGCACTATCAACGCGTGTAATCCTATAATCGAGTAAAATGTATAAGCCCAATTATTTTCAATTCACTTGTCCGTATTTGTTTGAAAGCAATTTGAAATTCAAGTTGACCACTTGATCGATTACTACTGTGTCCTTTTCAATTATACTCAAAACGTTAAAGATATAAGAAAAGTGAAGGAAAAAACTGGAATGACACGTTGGTACTAACGTTAAGTGGAAAAGTTTCAATCGTACGCTTGTATAATTGGTCTGAATATATTTTCTTCTTTATGACACGTTGCATAACTTTCTTTTCATAATTTAGTGTAGCTCGAAACTAGGACAAAGAAGTTCTTTCACGCGTCCAAAAATATAACAAATATTTTGGATGCTTGTTATAATTAGATTGCGGGTTTTTATGCATTTATGAAAAATTTGAAGATGTACATAATTTTTTTTTTTTAAATTGTATTCATAAAAATGTAAAGTTATATATACATATACATATCAAATGTGAAGATACAATATCGGCATTGTAATTATGTTTTGCGCGTTTTTAGTTGGTCGTCTTTCATTAATTAGAACAACCACTAATGTTCTTCTGATTGTCTGGAATTATTTATAGCACCTTTGTTAGAAACGATATATCGTTCCCTTTTGTTCCTGCTCGTTGTATAGTCTTTATTCGCGGAGAAGGAATAATGATGATAGAAAATTCGATTTGTTTCTCGAGCAACGAGGAAAAAGGTTGAGTAGAAGGAGAAAAGAGCCGCCGGTGTAAAGGTTAGGAATATGTCCGATGAGCGGCTCTTCGTGAAATAGTAAGCTAGGCACGAAGTTTGCCATCTCGTTTCGCCTCGTTTTTTGCCATTGTGCGCGCGTCACTTTCCTCGACTTGCCAGCGAAACGCTCATTGTTGTCTGAGCTTTTTCTCGTAACCTTTGTGGAGGGCGGCCGATGTACATAAGCATGTAGCACACTCCCTATAAGTATAATACGTGCAATCTTTCTGCTACGTAGCCCTCTCTGTGTTCTGCCTTCCTTTTATGTCCTGTCACCTCTGCCTACACCCCTCTATCCTTCTTTTAGGCCCAACGTTCCAACTGTAAACCATCGAGTACGAGCTAGAGGTAGAGAGGTCTCCAGGTGGGCGGAGATCGATAGAACCGCGACCCAGCTTTACCCTAGCAGGCCGGGGAACCTGGTACTACTAGTTTCCGCGATTCCTATGTACGCGATCTTCGTGTGTACACTTATATTACTCTTCATGAGTATTTCGACACTTCTAAATTATTGCAAATATACATATATACAATAATACATATTTTGATCTAATTTTGGTCCCTGATCTCATCTTAGCTAGTTATACGTATTCTTGGTAGATGTTGACAGATAGTGGTATGTCGTATCGACGAAAACAACAATTGATATCTATTAGTATAAATAAAGAGACGATTAGTTGAATGTGAATAAAACTTAAAGGATTCATAATAGAAACGATTCTTGTTAAAAATTACATCTTTAGATCTCTGTTCAACGTTGCTTTGTCTTAATGTTTCTAGTCACATCCTAAAAGTTTATACATATTTTATGTAGCTTTAACTATTCATTGCGGGTAAATGTAAGACTAGGGCGATACAAATATATTTTTTATTTCAGCTTTTTAGCAGATCATTCTATTCCAGTTATAAGAAGAAGTAAAGAATTAACAGTAGAGAAAATATGAGAGAGAAAATACCAATCTTCTGATCAAATTGTACCAGGTGTTCAAATATTTATGATAGTCTACACATATACAACCGTAACAACGGTATGTTACAAAATATAATTAGTGTTTCATACGCGATATGCTTTCTTAACCACTCTTCTGTTATGCTCTGCAAAATGCAGCTTTGTTTTTGTGATTAACCAATTACGTTATGTTTTACCGGCGATTTTTTCTACGTTTATTTACATCTTTACAACTCCGATCTTCCTATCGTTCAATGATTTATTTAGATCGGTAGAAACTTTGTTTCTTATCGAACTGATAGAAGTAAAAATTGTAATCAGTACTCAAACTATTTGAAATTAAGTACCATGTAAAATTATCTATGTTTCATTCTCGAAAACTGATAAAACTTGAAGTTTGAAGAAAATACTTTACTGTGTTTTAGCAGTTTTGAACTATTAAACTGGTTTAATTTAATATAATAATTAAGGGTTCGTTTTTCTTTTTTTGGAAAACGTATATTTGTTTCTGCAATAACTTCTGTACCCAATTGCAGCGATTTTCTGGAATAGTCACATTTGTATCAAAATTATTATCACCCCTTCAGAAAAATTTAATAATACTTTGGAACAATTAAATAATTCGGTTAGAAATAATTTTAATGAAAGAAATATAGCTATAGATCGCCACGATTTCACGCACTACTTCGTCCCTATTTACACGATTCGAAAATATTCTTAATAAAAAAACGTCCTCTTGAGCACGATCCTGCTCATCTCGCATGTTACTATAAAAGACAAAAACGAAAATATTTTATATTGTCATATTAAAACTAGAGCGCGCTATAATTATCTAAAACTTTTAAGAAAAACTAAACTATAGTAGCTTTGTGAAATTATATTTGTTGCTATCTAGTATATAATACAAAATGTCTTTCTTCTCGATTTGCACAATTCATTTAATCATGCAAGAAGTTTACATTATGTAGAATAAAAGAAGAAGAAACATATTTCATGTTGTGTGACGTTTGTCCGTTTTAGAATAGTACCTACCACGAATGGGAAGTTGGCGAAACAGGAAATGTTATTGTACATACAGCCATCATCCTTCATTTGTATTCTACGAGACTTTGCTGTTAAAATATTTACATTGCGCGCAATTGGTACTGTTGTGTTTGGATATGCTAAAAGACTTAAGACCAGGTTTTAAAATAAAAATACGGTTGCTATTTCAAATGGCCGATATATACATTTATTTACAATACTGTGACGATCATGAAAATATAAATACGACTGACTAAATATACGACGATAGATCGATTACTTTAATATTATAATTGTTTTATCAAAAATCTTTTTGTTTAGTTATTTCGTTAATATTCATTAATATTGACTCAATTCGGATTAACGATCGAAACGCGTTTAAGAATTAAAAGATTCGATAGTATTTAATATTTACACCACTTACTTTCAATATTTTAACTCGACATCCTCTTTTATTTCACATGCCTCGTTTATATCGTACAATTTTGACATTTATCACAACGTCGATTTCACGACATTTCATTAAGCTACCAAGCTGCTACTACCGATTTGCCTAACGTGTGAATCATGTAATTAATATTTCTGCTTGATATGCAAAGTTTCTGCAGTTGTAGCAGCTGTCTTGATAATTTAATTAACAATTACGTACGCTCTATGTCACTCCCTAGTAACATTCGAAGTAACGTAACGGTAAACGCAGTTATACAGAATGTTTTAGAATTAGTGGTATGGACCGAAACGAAGTTGCGCCACGATCATTCAATGTGAGAAAACCGATCAAAAATGTGGAGTGACATTTTTCGTGTAGAGATTTTTTTCAAGCAAATTTAATTTGTAACAGTTTTACTTCGCCAAATTCAATAAGAAAAACATTGATATATGTAAATGTTAAAAAATTGAAATTGTATAAGAACGAAAAAATTCTGAGATTTAATGGAGCATATAGTGTGTAAAACTTTATTAGAATGCACTATATTTTACAATTATGTTCTGCGTATTGTACGTCTGTAAGCGTTCTTCAGGGTATTTCTATTTTCCAAACGTCCCAATGCAAAAAGAATCTTCTCTTTGAGCGGTTCTCTACTCGTATTCTGGTCGCAGTACACAAGAAATTTGACTCCATAAGCAAAAATCCATCAATGTAAGTCCAGGGATCATATTGGCTATTTTACCATGGCGATCGATACAGCAGGGATATTGGTAACGTTTCTGAACACAAATGCAATAAAAAACTAGTCTATAGTGTACTCTAGTATCGATGAATTTTCAACATAGGTTTATTCAAAAACAAAAGGAGCATAAGTATCTTTATACGAAAAGATGTTGCTTTATTAGTATTTTCAACTTGCCTTTTCATGTAGATTCATCCACTTTCAAATTATTATATAATATCAATTCGAAAACACCCTATATATTATTCACTGGAGTAACTGTACAAAAATAAAAAGAAGATAATAATCGTTATTAATTCTTAACAGTTACGATATCTGCAAATATTGTCTGATAAACTGTGTCGAAAATGTCAAAATAAAAGCACTCCCGGGTTATTCTTCATTAGCGACACGCACGCATTTGCGTGACCACTAGAATGTAATTAACTTCACCTTTTTATTACACGCTCGCACATATTTTTCGATTTAAGGGCCGTAGCTTGCAGCCTATTTCTTCTTTAACACCTTTTATAGTTCCTTAAACTTTTCACGTGTTACTTGAACATGGAAACATTACTTTGAATATTACCTTATGGAAATGTCGACGAAATAATGGTAAAATAACGAAGGATTAGAATTTCTTTTTAAAAAATTAAAACATCTGTCACATTCTCGTGGGAATTAATATTATCAAAGACACTTGTGTATTTTTAGTAACTGCAAAAACAGAAGATTTGATTGATAGTCACATTGACTGGTTTGGTAGCTGTAGCTTCAATATCGAAAACTTGTATATATTTCACTATACTTAAAGAATAATTTTGGACAGGTTTTGATGGTATCAGCCAGATGTCGTAAAACGTGCGATATATATATAATGTTATGCATATATTCACATTAGGATACGCCAAAGCGATATTAATGTTTTATGTAGAGACGTAACCTCTGGCTACAAAAATCGATAATTCTGGGTTTCGAGCTGTGTCGCGTGAGGTGCACTCGTTACACTATAACTATCATCAATCTCTCTTTTTTCCTTTCCATTTCAATCTGTTTTCTCCCCTTTCTTCCTCTGTCTCTCAGCTTCTTGCACAACCTAAAGGTAAATTGTATGACGTTGGATATTTTTTTTAGTCTATTACATTGTCGTCTGATAAATTCTTCTTCGTTAGTAACGTTAGTATTTATACTAGATTAACCTAGGAAGTAATGTCCATTTTATGAACATTAAAACATATTAATTTGCTACAATCTTCCGCTACTTCGTTTAATCAGCTAATGCACGTTGCTTTCTATTACTTTCTCCCTACTAGTTCTCTATTCTGGGAGCTTTTTAATGTTAGTTTCATTAAAAAGGAATATGAGTTTTGATTTGAAAAGTCCTTCGATGTAATCTGCTTCCACAAATGTGTCTATCTTTTATCCATTTAAATAATTTTACATCTTGGGAAACTGATAATTGGGATGTATCTGATAAATACAAAGAATGAGAAAGAGTTTTTCTAACCGGAGTTTTTAAACTGTATAAAGTTAACTTCCCATTTATTAATTCTCGTATTTTTTCTCTTTTCCTGTTTCAAGTTGTTTTACGTTTGTTCCACATTGTTCCAAAGCGTTACTTCAATATCATATTTAGTTTGGGAAATAATTCGTTAAAACTGTATCCAGTATGACAGTCGACGCTTCTCTTCATTTTGACAGCAATAATATAGAGGGTCCTTTTTTTGCAATATGTGTACACCCTTGTATTCGTGTTCCGGTCTTCAAATTTTTTATTCTGGCTGTTCTACAGATGAAGGTTCGTGCTAAAAAAAAAAAAAAAAAAAAAAAAGAACCCTTTACTGTATATTATTACTGTTAAAATAATGAGAAATGTTCAGTGTCTTATGTGTACAGTTTTTCCAAATTCGTACCTAAACTAAATATGATATTGAAATAATATTTCGCAATAATATTTAAAACAACCAGAATAATCCAGAACAACCATTACATGTTCGATTTTGAAGAAATAGGGAGCTGGTGAAATTTTCACCTGTTTGGAATTATTTCTGGGGATGTTTTTATTATTTTTATCATTTTAGGAATTTTCCGAGATAAATCATTATCTCTTTTTAAACGATGTATAACAAACGTAAAATAACTTGGTACAACAAAAGAATTCGAAATTTGAAAATGAGGGGTAACTTCATACAGGCAAGTTTTTAAGGTTTCTTCTTTTTTATGTTTCGAAATGAACTTAATGGCATTATTGATATGTTCGCAAGATGTACAACCGCCTCGAAATAGAAATATTCCTGAATTTATCATCCTAAATCCTACCATTCAGGTACTGAGTAACAGCAGCATGGTCATCCCCTTCAAGTCAAAGTGAACATCTGTGTCACTTGATGAGCGCTTTCAAAAGACAGAATTAAAGGTTGCGACGGAAGAGGTGGATGAAAAGCAGCATAAGCCAATAAGGGATCAAGCAATATTCATTAACGAATTTACATTGTTGGTGAAAGTACACCGCTCAGAGTAATTAGAAGCTCGTTGTCCGTTGTTACTTTGATTTTTATATCCATTTCTTGTATTTATTCATATTTTTCAACGTTATGTTTCTTTCCCCCAATTAGCAATAAATTTCATTTTTAATACTTCGGTAAATTCATTAAAACACTGTAATAGACTTCCTTTTAACTAGAATTCCTCGGAGAACACTGGATATAAAAAGTAAAAACTCGATATAATTAATTGAAGTAACGCAGTTTCATTTCGTACAAGCGAGATTGGATTACGTTTTATTTTTAGATTTAATAATTGGAAAAAAGTACACCGTAAGTACATCTAGGAAGAGGTTAAGTAATTCCATTTTAACGAGCAGATACTCTCACCGCAAAGTGATAAATTGATTGATATGCTCGATAATGATTTTTTGACACCATTCAATGCTCTTCTGTCGCGTGAAAAAGATCTCATGTCCAGATTTCCCTCTATGCGATGAATTATGTAGTGATTCATGTCTAACTTCGTATCAGAGAAACTCTCATTGAGTTACATTTCAATGGAAAATAATGATGTTATGTAAGAGAGAAAATGATAACGTGGAAATATAAAGTGAGATTAATAATATACAGCGTGGCTCTCATTTCTTTCCACAAAACCATGCAAGCATATTCTATGAGTAAAATAGTAGCATGCAATTTATCTAAAGTTTCCTAGTAAATTTTGTCACTTGTACTTTACAGACATTGAAGGATTAAATGATTGATGATCTACTATATTCGCTAAAATATTCTATGAAATTGTATGATTCTGCAACGTAACATGGAATTTATAAATCCTGTATATTTAGGTCAGCAAGCTCGTCCGATTTTCAAAATTTGAAATGAAAAATTTATTTCAGTGTAATTTGCGATTTTTTATATAATCACTTACTTAGTATAACTTATTTTGTATAATCACAGTTTTATTGTATGGAAATAACCAGTTCGTTCTTATTTTTAACAATCAGAAATTATTACAAATCGTTAACCATAGGTCAAAACTTTTATTTTCTATAATCATAATATATCTTTGTCATAGAATATAACGCTTTTAGCAACTATGAAAAATGCAAAATTAATCTATACTAAACGCGAATACCGAGCGTCTTTAATAATTTTAAATTCCTAATGAACTTTTAAACCTTTAAAATTACGAATTTACGATGAGTCTTAAAAGTTTTTGAAGTCTTGAACGACTTAACGTTTTAAAGTCTTTTTAAAGGGAAGCTTATTCCGAAATCACTCGTTATTTTTTCCTTGTTTTTTAATACAAATATTTTTATTAATCGAATTAATTCTAACTTTCGAAAAGCATTAATTTGCTTGAAAAATCTTAACAATTGTAATGTTTGATTTTTATAGTCGTGTTTCATGTAAAAATAATTAATATTAAAGTGTCAGTGTTCTACTAAATGATTATAAAATCTTTAATGGATCGCAGTTAATTGCGTTAATCTCAACTTGGAGATTGAAATGGTTCCACTGGGTCAATAGAGATAATCGTAAATACGATCGATGTACGGGCCGCCACATTGATGAAGCGATAAGTGAAAATTCGTGCACTCGTTAAAACGTAGAAATTATACGATTAATATGACGTTATAGCGATTCCTTGCTCTAACAAATAACATTCGATATTCAATTAGATCGAAGCGTAATTTGAACATCATGTAAAAGAAAATAATTTATGAGTTTTACGAATGACGTGAGCGTATTTGCCAACCAAGAAAAGCATGTTTCAACGAGATGCATAAATTTATTAACGAGCTCGCGTGCTTCGACTAGTTGATGGAAAATTTCCATTGTGGAAATTGCGCACTGCGTCTTTCGTAGGAAAAAATTAAATCTTGCTGATTGGCCAACTCAACTGGAGAGAGTTACTTCCGAAAATGCACTAACGAGTTCTTTTTCACGATGAGCAGCCCACTCGTGCAATTATGGGCCGCGATTGGAGTCCTTGATCCTTTCTAGTCGATATGTCGCAAACTAGTCTCTGGTCCAACCTAGAATAGGCAAACTACGATTCGCCTCGTAATGAGTAGCGCTGCTTGCTAACCAGTGATTGAATTTCAATGAAGTGACTAGAATGAAATTCTGTAGATATTATAGTTAAAGTATTTTACCTGAGCGGAATTATTAATCTTTTATTGAATACCTATTATTTCGGTAAAGCTAAATTCGATAGAATGAAATTTTATACATATGTATTTATTTATACATAAAAAATAAAGCTTTTTATATTTAATCTGTTTTCTATCTGTGATTAATCGATTAAGCAATTTCGATTTGAAATAGCGTTCGATGCAACATCGGATTCGGGGAAAAAGACTTATTGTGGAAATTCATAAAATAAGAACGAGTTGACAACAATGATCTTCTTTAATTGATATCCGACACTTATACGCGTAGCATCTAGTTAGCGATAAAAGTTTGATTATATTGGTGACCGTGTGACACGCGAAGGGATTTTAGTTGCCCTTTGAAATGCCGGGGGTCGCTGCAGGCATTATCCAACTTGCCGATCTTAATTTCTTCTTACGACGAGCGCGTCAAGGCTTTCACCTTCCTTGCAAGTGGGTATACATAGGTATATTGTACGATTTCGTACGACACGCGACCTAAACTCGCGTTTCATCACGATAAACACGAAAATAGCCGGATTGTACGCCACTCGATATGCATTTTTCGTGACGTCACGAGATTCATCTGTGCCTAAAACTTGGTGTGTTCAACACTTAACGTCTGCAATTAACATACACGTTTATACAACACAAGCTGTTACAGAAGCTTAAAATAATGAAGACGATCGATAATCTCAGGTTGTTATTGATTACGCACAATTTTAAAAGCGTGTTTCTCAATGGTGAATATATTGAGAGTTGAGAATCCTTGGTAGTGGAATTTAGGAACTTTCTATTCATTTTTTAAATATAGAAACTGCAATTACACGTCCTTTTTTACTGTAGAATGTTTTATCGTTTGTGCAGAACCATAGTGTTGTAGCTATAAAACATAGCTTGCATAATTTAATATCGTATCTGTATTTCTTGTATTTCACACATTGTTTAAATGTGTGTCTACGACTCCACTGCGATGGAATTTATCGGTAATTCATCAATGCAAAGAATTTCACTTGAACTGTAGCACTTCTCGAAATTCTTGTTGAATTTATCGACAAGCATTTGAATCTCATACACGTATAGGTTGTTACATTAACTCAGTTCAGTTCAAACATCTCCAGTATTTCAAGGAATAAACGAAAATATTGCAAAAATTCGTTTTATCGACCTATGTCCGATATTAAGATTGACGATAATGGAATAGCAGTTCCATAAATAAGAATGATTCGTTGATATTAAGGTCACTATAAATAAATATTTAAAAAGGAGTTTAATTGTATCGATTTTCGTGTAAATAGAATTTAGCTAATAATTATGTAAATTGGAAATGTACGAATTCATTCTGAAAGTACGAGATTATTCGTATCGAATTGAAAAATATTAAGTGAAAAGTATTTTTCTTCGTACGAACGTTTTGGATTACGAAAGATCCAGATACGCGAGATGAAGGACTCGATTCGGTGTTTGATTGCGTTCAACATACCTCACTCTCCCGAATGACCGACAGGTGCAGATCCATATTTATAATAAAACAACATATAAAACTACAAGTAAAGCGATTTTTATTTAAATAAACTAATACTATAATTATAAGCTATTACATAGATATTTAAAAAATGCAATGCTACATTGAGTAATTCCCTTCAGCGACTATGTCGCGTTTCTTCCCGGTTTTGAAAGTTCTCCTTATAAGCACTGTTAGAAATCAGTTTTATCGAATTAATCGTTACGATCATTGGCTGAGACAAGCAACTGGTAGTCATCGGTAATTGTGGCCACTAGTCAGAACCACTGATGGTCACGAGTAACCAAGTCTGCGGACAACCTTAAGACAATGCATCATTGAACTACTTGCGATCCCTAGGCAGACCGCAGACGTAACCAATCATCGTAACCACTAATGGTCGCGATTGATTTTGTTTTGAGCAGTGGTCACAGCGACCAATATGATCGTAAATTGCAAAATCAGTTAACATAAACCGTAGGGGAACGTTAGTTATCAACGACAGACACATACGAAGGTTTCTCATTTAACATTGTTAGGAGAACAATCTCGCTGCTGGTAACAGCCGTGCATTCTTTGTCACATCAAGTTAAATGGTTTTTTAACTCCTGACAGTTTTGAAACAAATATAGAAATCGTTCTAAAACTTTTTATAGGATTGTACGTATTATAAGCACTTAATTCGGAAAGTTTTATCTCACACGGAACTATGAAGTTCTCATCTTAATTTCCTGTACAATGGAGCATTGCTCACCTCAATTACAACCAACTTGTTCGAAATTCAACATCTTGTTCTTCTCTTTCACGTTCTACTGTACATTTCTGCAGCACAGTTATTCAGAAAATTTCTTCAGAAATTTCTCCAAACAGTTAATAATCATTGCCTTCTCGTAGTTCTTAATGTCAAAGTTAGTTAATTTTAAATTAGGAACTTGCCAATTCATTTCAACATATTTAACTGTAACTTATTATTATTACTCTTAATAACAATAAGGTTTCTCGCAGAAATGGATCCTTGCAGGCAATTATTTAACATTATACTCGCTTATCTTCCAGTTCGATCATTAATTTGACACAGAGGATGCTGAGAAAGCTGTGGTACGCTGTAATTGTTGTGATGTTCCGGTATGAGAGATTAATGGACTTGAGCTCAGAGTTGTAGAGAAAAATAGAATTTCTATATTATTATCAAGAGATACTTGATCGAAACTAAATTATATGTAATGTCATGACAAAGGAAATAGTCAATTTAATCGAAGATTACAATAAATTGATAAAAGAAGACAGTAATTTAATAAAGAATAATTCCGTTAAGAATACATTAAATTTTGTAACTGCTAATGCCTCGCTTTGCTAATGCCTCGCTTTGCTAATGCCTCGCTTCTAAAAGAAATAATGTATTTTAAATCATGTGGAAAATTTTATTCTACTCCATTTTTCACCGAAAGCAGAATGTACGCTGGGCAGCACAGCGGTCAAATAGCTTTGGCTTTCACGATAATAGCTGCAGGGGCTATTTCATCGCGATTTTTGACAGTAAAGGTATTAAAAGATACGTTAAGCACCAATAAACACAATAAGAAGAAGATCAACTACAATAGATAGCTAAATATCTAGCTAAAAAATTTAGAACTTTGGCATACTTTATATATGCGATTTCGCGTTAAAGTCTCCGTGTTACTGGAACATTTATCTAACTTGGTCGATATTTTCTTATGGATTTAAATCATTTTGGAAAATCTCAACAAATTTGTACTCTCAATTTTGCAAAAAAAGAAGAAAAAAGAAAGCAAACAAAAAACAGAAAGAAAAGAAAGGAAAGCGTCATATAACAAAACTTTATCCCATATCTTCACGTGAAATCATGATCTTATCGATTTCATCGTGTTTACTACGATATCTCATATATGAGAATCTTATAAAAACTCAAAGATGTTCAATGATAGCAGAGCTATAAAAGTTTTATGTTCGCAAAGAAGATTTATTGGTTTAGAAGTATGTAGAGAAATGACAGTACGAATTTATCATTAACGCAACGAGCACGATTTTTGTTCGTTTTTCAATGCTTCAATTTGCAGAACGAACAACGGATGCGTATAGTTCTTGTGGTTGCTCTCGAAGCCAAAATCACGCATACATGTTATAGACAAAACGCACAATTTTCTTCCCTTCTTTCAGAGAATATAAAGAGTGAGAAACAATAGCGACTCTGTCCCAGTCGATTTCAGTATCCATGACCTGATTACTCGTACCTCGTATTGACGTTACCTACAGTTTTCACTAACGAGTTGTTAATCGATATTAGTACCATTTCATCGTTTTAAATTCACAGCATTCGAACAAGCGGTCTACCAGCTCAAAGCTGACTCGCTTTAATCGGTACTCATTCAATAAAGATTTATTGCTACGTTATTCTCATGCACAAAGGTACATTCATTCCAAGAATTTGCAAATTCTTCAGAAAGAAAGAAAGAGTGAAAGGAGAATGTGTAATATTTCGAAATTTACTCGGAAGCGTATTTACATAAAAATATCCGCGTTTTAATTATATCATTGATTATGGGATTTTATATTTAATTCTGAGTGCATAAATGCTTTGTCAATTGCTTGTTTTACGCGACTGTATTATTTGTAAAACAAATTTGATAATTTAGTAATTTTCAAGTAATAAAAATTAGTAATAGCAAGCAGGTATAAAGACGTAACAAGAAGGAGTTATGAATAATTATACACGTGGATGACTACTATAAATATTATCTGTGTACACGAAGAAAGAGCAATTTTCCAGGGTAAAATAAACGTCGCTAGCTTTATCTATTCATGGAAATGGAAAAACGCACTCCTAAATGTCAATATACTGTATGCGTTAAAAATTGAACGTCTATATACCGTATACACCAGAAGATGAACTCGTTGTATCCATGAAAAACATAGAAGTGAAAAATATAAAACGCGAAACTACGGATACTACACATTTGTCGTTCTTTGGCTACGTGCAGTTGGTGAACGGTTCCACGAACAGTACTTTGTGTTTTTCTGTGACTGTTCTGCCGCCAAGAAATCAGTGTATGAGAATTTAAAATAAAACTGTATACGTAATGATGTAAACGACGATGAGCACGTAACAGGAAGGAACAAGATATAGAAAGGAGGAGAAGAAGGAAAAGAAGGTAACGAAGGAAGAAAACGGTAACGTAGCGAGCAGCGCCGTCGGTGGTGGATGCGGTAGAGGTTAGAATAGCGGTGGGTCGTGACGGTGGTGGAGGCCGCCGTTATGCTGTGGGTGGGATGCGCGAAGTTGGGACTGGGGGTTGGTGGGGAACGGACAAGGAAAAGGTGGGGGCCGGGTGGCAGCGGAGGCGGCTCGTTTAGCACGCAGGATCAGCTTCAGGGAGAACCTCGCTTCGTCTCTTTTACCTCGCGCTAGCTAGTAGCTCCGCCGCATTCGTACGTGATACCAAAGACACGCGTTCGATAGAGTTGCGTATAGATCCATAGAGATTTCCTTTCAAATCGTTTCTGTGCGTCTATTTGTTCTTTCCCCTTCGTACTTTCTTCTCTCTACTCTTTCTCCTCTCTCCTCTACTTTACCTCTCGCTTTATCCATCCATCTCTTTCGTTTACCTTTCTTCTTTTATGCTTTTCCATTCACTCGTCTACAATTACTTCTCCCTTTTCTTCTCCCTGTCATTCTGACTTTTTTTTTTTATTATTATCAATCACTTTTCCTTCCTTCCTTCTCTCTGCCTCTCTCTGTCTCTCTCTCTTTGTCTGTCTGTCTCTTTCTCTGGCTGTAACGACACGTAAAATCAGGAATTATGGTTCGATCGCTGTAAACGCGATCGATTTCTGTACGTATGAGCGTACAATGTCGATGAGTCGGAAGAAAGGACAACGAATACAGACAGGAAGCGAGAGTGTTCGTTGTGTGTCCTCGACGATGATCGTCACCTAGAGAAGCGAGTACGCACGCTCGTTCACGGAGACAGAAATATGAGGCGCGTCAGGACGTTCGTCGGAACAATCGACGCCGATGTTGTTGTCGTTAACGTACCTTCACAGACGAGTACAAAGAGAATAGAGTGAGAAAAGGGGAGAGATAAAGAGAGAGGGGGTGAGGGTGGGGGAGAGGTGGCGTCTAAGCCGCGGAGTACTACGGTTTAGGTTTGGGGTAGGGCGCGATAGTGGTATGGTTCCCGTTGACGTTCGAGTGCCAGGCTAATTGCCTTTGAGACTTGTGTAATTGTTCTTGAAATGGCGAAAAAGTGAACGAACAGGGCCGGTCCCTGGTGAAAAGAAGGGAAGAAAAGACGAAGGAACAGAGATAAAGGAAACCTCGAGTGTACTCCTAACACTTCTGCGAACAATTTCAGTTTCGAAGAATTCAGAATGTAGAACAATTCGGACTGTCGTAGTATCTAACGAAAATAGGGATGACTTTCGGTAAATTTGAATCTTCTTATCTTTTCTTATCTTCTTCCTTTCTTTTGTACGGGACTCCTGATCGTCGGAACGTTAGATCGGAAAGAAAAGATTGCTTATCCGCGGCTTATCGACGATGCATAACCCTCCCGTGCTCTGTTTCTCCTTATTCCGTCTGCCCTCGATGTCGTCGCACATTGCCATAAATACTATTTAAATTACCGAAATAATATAATTGCCTTTTTTTAATTGGTCGTTCACAGGATGCGTGAGTGTTTCACGTTAGCCGAGTCGTCGGTAAATTATGCGTGTACATAGAGGATAGCGGAGGGGATAGGCGAGAAGAGTGGAGACCAAGTGTCGTAGAAACTAGAATTCGGTCGTGTGTTGTGAAATAAAAGGTGGGTGTCTTTGAAAACTGCAGGAAAAAGCTACTCTCATCGGTTCGTCAGATTCGTTATTGCATTACTCACTGATCACAGTTTCAATTCGCGTGCACAAGTTCGCGTATTTACGTACGTACTTTACCATTTTATCGTGTATTCTCTACAAGGGTCCGAAGTATCACGAAGGAGAGAAGCCTGGAATTGCCACGAAACAGCAACAAGGTCTCGTGCGTCGTAAAACTGCCTACGTAGATCGTAGCCGGTAAGATGATTCAAATTATTTCCAACGGCTTGCAAAGCAACAGACTACGAGAGGAACCTACCGCTTTAACGTCTGAAATATCATCGGGTGAAACGAAAGTAATTGTGTGTTCATTCCATTGTTACTTTGGTTGCTTCGCTTAACTATTGGTTACCCAGGAAAGATCTGTATTTTTCATTATTTGTACAAAAGTATAAATTTGACATTAATTAATTGTATATAAGGAAAATTGAATTATATATAAGGAAAACAATATTGATATAATACACATATCCATTTTATATTATCATATATCTATGTTTTTATATTTATTGCCTCATTAAACATTTCTGTAATGAAATATTTTAGATAGAAATTGTCACCCATTCTCGTATCTAGCAATAAAAACTGATGTTATCGTACAAGAGATATATTCGTATTATGAATATTTTATCGTCACGCATATGCATCGTAGCTTGTTTGAGTATTTCTCTTCGAAGCATGCCTTTTTAAACAATCATTTTTCACTATGCAGATTGTTCCATGATCATGCATAATAATACCCTTTTACTTATAAGAGGGTGGCAACGAGCCTAAAGTATATATTTGCTCGCAAAGCCGTTGCAGTTCTAGATAGATCGATATATTACTTTGAAGAAAGTCGAGGCGTTGCTAGTTTGATTATTGTGGTATAACCGAATTCTTGTTATCAGATACCACGAGAGAGATACTTTGGTTGAAATTTCTGTTTGTATATATAATATATATATATGTAATAATATGTATAATATATATATATATATATATATATATATATATATATATATATAATATATATCTATATATATAATGGTATATATAATACCATTAAACAATATATATCAAAAACGAATTATACTTAAGTGCAAACTTAATGTAAAAGCGATTTAAAAATATTCCTTCTGTTCAGTTCAATCTCCGGTACAACATACAGTGCTTATCCTTGACATTCCAATCAGTTTCTATGCTATGAACTTTCGATACAGATGACTATCTGTCACAAATCGATCTTGAATAATTCATCCCGGCTCCGCAGTCAGGAACTGAGTACCTCTGAAATTACCGTCGTTCAGAGTTGCTTACAAAAACAGAGGGAAGCATAAGTGACTTTGATGGTGTTTCTGATTGTTTCGTATAGATTTACGATGAAAGTTTAA
The DNA here is from genome assembly GCF_910591885.1 of Bombus terrestris. Classification (NCBI taxonomy): domain Eukaryota; kingdom Metazoa; phylum Arthropoda; class Insecta; order Hymenoptera; family Apidae; genus Bombus; species Bombus terrestris. The sequence goes on along the minus strand of NC_063271.1, from coordinate 18,591,387 downwards.
TTCGGTCATAAACTTGAAAAATAAAACGATTACGTTAGAACAAGAAAGTATTATTAGAATCAGCTAAATTTCAACATTTTAAAATTCATCTTGAACTGTAGGCAGAATAACCAAGCTTGTTTATGTAATGAGACATATATATGTAATAACGAAAAAATATGTTCAGGTTTACGATGAAAAAATATTAAAATTAGGATAATGACTCGAGTGACTCTGTGGTAGGGTTGTTTGTGTCAGCGAGAAGGTAGCATACATATAAGAATTGTTATGAATCGTTTAATTGCCTTGTGAGAAAACCACGGAACGACGCGCCTTTTCTGCTCGAACTATTTAAACTTGGGTAATGTGGTAGAAGCAATAAGACGATAATATCATCCTCAGCGGCATTATATTGAACATTTCGTCAATTCAATGGCAAGGTAATCCCAACTCGTGAACACCGTTTAATATAGTTTAATATCTGATCGAAATCGAATTGCTCGCCGAGCAAGAACTCTCCGGATCCAGAGCAAATCTCTCCCGATTTCTCCTGCCTCGAGAAAAGTAATCGGACACGTACGATATCAAATCAACCTAGATTATGGAAACGATTGCCCAAAGTAATTGTGTCAAAAATGTTTGTTTAGTATCTCCGTCCGCCTAACAACTAACTTCATCAGGTGAAATTTCTGATATAGATAAAAATGTCATGTTTTTAATATTTTTCAAATCAAACAGTGCCTCGTTCAATCCAAAAATGAAATTGTTACAAAAAAGAACACTTCGTGATATTTCTTGTATAGTATAAAGATTATCATTGAGACTGGCACAGAAAGAAATCTAGCAATTATGTAATACCGACCGGATTGGAATGGCATGACCAGTTTTACGCCTTCTTTGTTTGTATCAAGCACAACGTATTCCGAAGACGGTATACTTGAATATGTATAAATGCCATCGACATCGTTTCTGTCGCTCGTGTTCTAGATCACCTTTAACGTCCCGGTGCCATAGCCTCTATTAACGTTGAATAACGTCAACTTGTGCTCGTTGGTGAAACAAGCAAATGACTTCAATTAAAACATTACTTTTATAGAATAACTATAGATAAAATTAAACGGCCTAAAAGAATCAATTAATGATCGATTCGCTAAGAGTTTGCGTTATTGTGTTAAGAATTTATTAATAAATGTCAATTATTTCACAAACAGAATACTTTTGGTAATTGTAAAAGACAGAAAATCTACCATGCTTCATTTTGGTCAGTTTGGTATCTCAAAGTTAATGAAATATACATGTTAAATGTAGTTAAATCATCTTTTATCTAGAAATTTGTGTCTTTAGGTATACATACAATCTTTCGTTTAAATATATAATGATCTATATACGTGTACATTCTAATACAAAATTGGTGAAAGGAACGTTGCTACGCGATGCGAAGTAATCTTAAGATATAAACCTGTTTTAACAAAGCGGATTCTTTGGTATTTAGATTGTGATTGATAGCAAGTACAGAATGTATATTTTCGTTCAGGAAAAACGTTTACTCTGGCGAAAAATCTTTTTATATTACCATGAAGTACCACGCGTTCTAAAGTTAGTCGATGTTCTCAAATTCAAATCATAAGTCGCCTTCACAAAAATAGGTCGAATATAAGGGAGGATAACACCTATACGCGATCAAAAGCTGAACATTGTGTGCCGATGTTGAACTAACGGCCACCCATTCATCGACATTTCTCGTCCTTTCTTGACATTTTCAGACCTTCTAAGAATGTTATGGAAATCTCGGTTGCCTTTCTTGAAAAGCAGCTCTACTTATCCATTACAACCAGTATTCAACGAATCGTGTATTATACGAAATTATTCAGTTCATTAATAGTTCGAAGTTTTGGAAGAGACAGTTATTTTCAAATCAACAAGAAACTCACGATCACGAGTTCAGTTCTTATATTTTATGATCCTATGTTTACATTTTTTCTTCTTATCTTTGCTTTATAGAATAAAGAAGCCTCGTTTGACGGAAGAAAACTGGAACAGTTTATATGTTGTAATATTATTTTTGTTTTCATGTACTTTTATTTCCCATGTGAAAAACATTTTCTCATATTTAAACTCTGAAGTTCCTTCCTTTTCCCAAGAAAATGAAACATTGAAATTCTTTCTTATCAGTCTTTTTCACTCGATTTCCTTCTCAATTCCAGTCCTTTCATACTTCCTGAAAAGCTGCGCATTCGCGGATTCATTCACATACCTTTTTTCGATTCGGTAAAGAGTGATTCCTGCAGAAATATTCTTATTCTTGCAAAAAAAAAAAAAAAAACAAGTATCGAGCAATTAAATTTTTTTTTTAAAGGGCTTAATATCTGTTACTGTCTTCATATTTATTACCTATCAACAGAAACAAGATCACAAATAAATGGTGAAATTAGTCATTCTATTTGACCTGCATATGTTCAAGTATACATGTACGGCCATACCGCTGAAAGGGTTAAACGTGACGTGAAAAATATGCGACCGCGGAACACGCTGGCAAAACCGCGTCACTGTCTGCAAACAGCACTGCTATACTACTCGTAACAAGGATCTATCTGCGAGCTCGGTGCATGTACCGAAGAGGTTTCTCCATTCTGACTCCAAATTGGCCATTATGTCAATTGTGCGGTTAAGAAGTATCACGCGCGCAAAAAGAAATACGGACATATGGAAAGCGCGTAAACATCCCTTCTTTTTTTTTTGTCGTTAACAAATGATTTACATATTACAAATGATAGAGGCTGTATGGCGATAAAGGTTCCACTGATAGACAAATCTACTACACGTTTTCAATTCTATTACCTCTCTGATACTAGAATTCTGTTTGTTTTCTAAAAGAAAATTATCAACGATTATTTTTACTTTTCTAATCTCTTTTTTAAATCGACGTTTAATGTCACAAGTCACATGTACACGACAACGAAGATTGTATTAAACAGAGCTCTCTGTGTAATTTTCATTTCGTTAATTCCTAAAAAAGTACGTTTGCATAAACAACCGTGCTATAGTAATTACTCGAAATAAATAGAAATAACTTTGAGTTAGGAGACACGAAATTGTTACGTACTGCGAAATAGACTGAGCGCGAGATAATTCATGTATTACACATAGATTTGTATTTCTTTGACAATTTTATGGGCTTCTATGATTACTTACCGAGGCGTTTGCGCGTTAAATCTCTGCTCGCACTTACAGTCACTTGATGTTTTTCCGCATCAAGGCTTTCCAGGTGTTTAGAAAAAAGCATATGCAGCTCGTAACGAGATTCGTAATTGCACTCTCCTAGAAAGCTAGTGCGTGTATCCAATTTTCGTTAATAATTGCGCGAACGTCATAAAGTACATAACAAACAAAATTGCCGGAAATTCAGACAGAAATATCGTTCCATTGACAAAGCACTTTTGTTAAACCTCTGAAATTTTAACCAGATTTAATGCGATATAATTTAGGACATTTTATTGCTTTTTTAACCTTGATTTATTCTCTATTAGTTTAATTGTATTTAATCCAACAATTGTTCGTATCTCACTTTTTGAAAGCAAGTAGACAGAATTGAAACAACTAAAAGCTGTGTCTTTCTGGAAACATCAGATTCATAAATCTAGAGCTTGCGTATGTGCAGTGAATGAAATACTATCCGAAAGAGAAAGCTATTGAAACTATCAAACAAATGTTTCTACAAGCAAAGTTTTGAGTTATTTTTAACCAGCTGGTTAAATGTCTAGTTCCTATACCGTATATACTACCTGTATTCAGTCGTAAATGAAAAATCTAAATAAACGTATAACATTACAAGGAACTATTTTAACAATTCATAGAAAATTATTTGAAGCATTGAGAGCAATGGGATTAGTCTGCTCTAACATAACATTTCACATTTCAAAAACTTTAGTTAGCCTAGTGCTACATTTTGGTCGGAAACTTATTGGAACAATATGTATACTGAAAACTTGGTGAAAATTGACAGCTCGAAGTAATATTGGCAGATATGACTTCGTGGGATTTTTATACTTTTTACGAGACACTCGAGGGTAAAACGGGGGTTATATAACGAAAAAGGGACGAGAGGAAGGGAAAGTCCCAGGAGAAGCATTTGAGGAGGAACCATCCGATTCCGAGGAAATTCATGAACGTTGAGTTGACGACCCTAGTGAACGAAGAATATAAACAATACTATGAATATTGCAAACGGTGATACATATCTACCAAATATGTTTTTTTAAATATTATATGATTGCAAAGGAAATGACCAAATTGATAATCAAACTGTCACCGTTTACTACTTTCTCAAAAATCATATAAATCAAGTAATGATTCAACAGATTCAATATCTTTTAACACTTGTAAAACAATTTTATAATTATCACAATTAATATTCTTAACTGAGGCAATGAAATTTACATTACTATATCTTAGAGTTTTTCATACGCTACACTGGAAAGATTCAAAATATTTTATATATTCGTATAAATATTTAAATTTGTATTGTACATAGAAAAGTATTACAAGAACCTACCAATGTTCCTTCAAATTAGGGTTAATTAGGGAAAATTATTACCTAGTCGTGTATTTTTTAGCACTAGATAGAATTCCACATGGAATCTGAGTTTCAGACTGTATTATATAAAGTAGAGAGCATAGCCAGTGACGAAAATGATTGCGTTCGCATTTGTACAAGTACACAAGAAAGAAAATGCGGTATCGCGGACGTGTTGACATACTCATCAAAACCGTGAAAGGGTCGGAGGCTTGCGGATAAGCAATCTACAGGGAGTGTGTATCCACAAAAGGATCCGGGACACGTCTACATGGTGATTTTGTAAGATTTGAAACAACCGTTTCGAAGCTCGAGGATTTTCCAGAACGAGCCCCGGGATCTTTTCTCGGAAAAAATAGTGCTCAGTAAATTCTTATAGTTTGCGAGAACTAGTCTTGTTACCAACTTTGAATCCCACTTGGACCAACGAAAACGAATAGAGCGAGGCGTCGAAAGTTGCTATTACGTCTTACGAACGGCAGATTACATTTCTAATTTTAGAAGACATCTCGTCACATAATAGTTTTCGTCCAGAAAATATATCTTCAGTGTCCAATTTTCAATATTTTTAGAAACCACACATGGATAATGTCTATAAAAAAACAGTTTTAGTCAGACTATGAAATCTACTTTCGTTAATTTTCAAAACATAAAAGTACTATTTTATACTTATTTCGAGTTGGAAAATAAGAGCGTAGTCGCACGGAAAGAAATCGCAGCAACTTTCTGGATCATCTGACAGAGCAGTACAAAGCCAAGTGCTCTTACATAAACAAGTGATAATTAAAGCGGTGTATCACGATACTTTCATTAAAATACGTATTATATCCTCACAAAGGGAAACTTTAGTGTTCTATACCGAGAATTTTAATGCACATAGACGCTATATTGTAATGAGAGGAGGTGGTGCTCTCCCTCTTGCAATTGTTCGTGACTCACTTCATTTCCTTATTCGCTCATCACTCTTTCTCTTTTCTTTTTTCTCACTTTCACAGTTTCTCACCACGAAAATTTAATAGAACAATGACTAACGAATCTCGCTATTTATGCCTCGATCTATTATTATATAACGCGTAATATAGCCCCCTTTTCTTTCTACACACTGTTGGCAACGTTCGTACATTTGTGTAACATATCTGGAAAATTCTTCTTCTGAAATACCATTTACAATCTTTAGTTTGTACTGCTGTATGCACCAATACGACAAGTGGCTTTTGTTACATACATAATGCCACGTCTTACAGCTCAATGTTTGTCTCTTCATTTTTGGTTCGCAAATCGATTACTGCCACCGACCATCGTTTTCCTCCTTCGAACTTATGTATAAATGTAGTCATGGAAAGAACTCGTTTTGAGGACGCGAAATTAAATAATAGCATAGTGTATATAGTATATACTCTAAACAGTGAACAATAAATTTTTCTCTATATGGCAACAGTCAGAGGACTTTTTGAGTGCACCGCATAATCCTATATAAAATAACGAGAGATGCATTAACTTGTATAATAAGGTCGTTCGTTTTTCACAAGGAAGGCTTTTAAATTTAAATTGATAATAGAATCGCATTCATTTTTTGATATGATTCGGAGAGGTAGGTACTCCACGAAGTTCACAGAAATATTAAAAAAGAATGCCATTGACAATTATTAAGAGATAGCAAATTAATTAATTGTTATCTAAGTAGATCTGGTATAAAAGTAACGATCCTTATCGCTCTTAAAGGAATTGAAACAAACTTATCATACAACCTAATGTGAACTTGTCTGCGCCGCGATGTTTTTTATTTGATACGTAGTTTATCGGAACATTTTTCAGATGAATATTTTACAGTTTCCCACATGTCAAATCAAATTCGAATACACGTTCGATAAACACGTCCGCCCTATTTTTCCGTGGCTGTATCGATCTCGTCACCGCTATCGATGAAACACAGAGTTCCGATAGCAAACTAACGAGTTTATTTTTAACGTAGTTGAAGAAGAACCTGCAGAGCGGCCGTGTGCATGCACTGTACCGGTAAATTATAGCGACTCCCGATGACTCTTAATTGGTTGAAACAAGTCGGTTTTGCGGTCGATCGATCGAAGGATACGATAAAACGATTCGGCTTGAAGTTTCCTGAGTAAAAACAATCGAGTTGTATCTCGTTTTATTTCTTCTTTTTCAGGTCGTTTAGCATCGTAAAAATAGCAAATTTTTTATTCCGAAGAATGAAAAATAACAAAAGCCAAGTATGCAGACACGATGCAACGTGGCTCCTGCTCCGCTGCTTTCCTTTTAAAACTTTTCTGAAGCGTTGTACCCTTATTGTAGAAACTTCTCAACTTGCCATCAACAAAATCCGTTGTTCATTTGTTTCTTTTACAAGGATGGATTAAAGAATGAAATTGCAGAGTTACACTACCGAGAAATTGGTGCTTCCGATTCGGAGGAAATTGGAATATCTCGAAAGCTTCGCTTAAAAAACTTCTGCTATGAACAAGTATACTTTTTGCACGTTAAAAGGATGCAATCGAGTTTGGTGGTAAAGTAATTTCACGTGTCGGTATAAAAGCATTCGAATCTATCCATCTATGACTGTTGTCCTCTATACAGAATTAAAAGTAGAACAATCCTATCAAATTGAAAACAAATTTGGCAACCAGATAAAATAAAATAAATAAAGTAAAAAAATTTCCTATTTTGAGTATAGTTTCCAATGCTGGTTACGTCGTACTATTATTTGTTAAATTCGAAACTACGAAAAAACAAAATTTTATTTATACAAAACTTTATAGTAGAAGCAGTTGAATATAGAGATCCAAGGAAGGCATTAAACTTTTTGTAGATATTGATCCATAAATTTGTACCGTTAAATTGAGTGCAGTTCGATTGACCATAACGCGAAGCGAAGATTTCTATTAAACTGCGGGAAGTTTTTTATTTCCATACGGCAGCTTATCGATTACCGTTCAGCTTTGTTATCTACATGTGAATGGACCCAGGAAATGGGAATAGCGATACACGCTTTCCTGTAAAATAACGTGCAACTTGTCGAGTATGCCAATTTCTACATTGTTTCTCTCTTTACTGGCACAAAGAAAGCTGTTTAATTACTTCAAAATCTTGGACAAATAATTTGTAAAATTTCCTGTATAACGAGAACACAGACAGATGGCAAAACACAGATGTAAGTTACTAAATGTTCTATTCTCTAAGCTAGAGAAGTCTTTTAGACTAGAACTTATCGATCCCAACAAATTTTTATCAAAATGCCCGCTAAAATATAACATTTAATTTGAAACGTAACTTTTTGGGTGTGAAACTTGGTTAAGAATAGTAGAAACAATGTTCTTCAAAAACATCACCAAAAGAAGAAAACGTAACGAATGCTTCAATTCGATATCTTTCTTATTTTTAGAAACTTCAATAAGATACTTTAGAAGTTCGTTTTAAATAGCTTAATGTATCGGAAAATAGAAGCATCACTTCCTGTGAAGTATTTAGCTGTGAATATCCAGCTGTGGTATGTCACTCAAAAGTCATAGTGGGTTTACGCTGGGTTAAAGGTCGAGAGTTAAGAAAGTTATCTGTTCATCCATTGAGTTAGGAAACCAGAAGCCAAAGTAGAGTATGTCTCCAATCCAACGAGTATGTCTTCAATGCTATCCGATGTGACTTCCCACGATAGACCATGTTAGTGCAACGGTGGACATATCCATGATATGTCTGTTTATAATATCTAATGCTTCACTGGAGCTACTACTTGTGTTGTAAGCGGAGGAAATTCATGTGACAAGACCCAATGTCGACGATACGTGTACTGACTATCTATGACTATTCTAGGTCTGATATTAATACATAATTTTATTATTTTTGTACACTCCCATAATACTAATTTACCAGAAGTTTACATATATAAAGGATTTGTCTAAAAGATCATTATTTATACGCATAGTTTATCATTTTGATTGTGTATTGGGGATCTTCTAAAAATATTAAAATATTTCCTATCAAATGATGTTATCGTAAAGTTGTTATCGTTATCCATCATCTACTTGAACGATACTGCTCTTTTATTTGACGTCATCGCTCAGTATCTCAGTCTTTTCGTATTTTTATACTTTTTCTTTTTCTTTCGATATCAAATATCGTCCACGTGTTAACAGATTTGATGGTATCTGGATTTAAGGCTACAGATATCTACATGTATATTGATTGCAGTTGCTGCGCGTCTGCGTGCGCCGGCCAATGCAGATCGCTGTCGCATCATTTCCTTTCCAGCTCAATCTATCTTTCGGGGGTTGGGCAATTGCTTTAAGAGTGAAAACCGGGGCTGTCGATCCTTCAGTATTTATGACTTTCCGCATTACGATCGTTCACTGTTTTGCTACAAGTCATTTTTATTCCAAACAGCTTGGTTCCGAAAATCTACAAATTGAAAAATCAATTACCGGCAACCATAAATCAACCGTGACCTTAGATCACAAAATTTGACGACTTTATTTACATGTCCTTAAAAATAATTTTAATATAAATCGCGATTGTAGTTAGTGGAACATCATATGTAAAAGACATTTTTGTTTAAAAAATTTTCTGAAATTTCTGCATTTTCTTCAAGGCATGATTTCATCCTCTAAAATCGCATTATGATCCTGAAAAAAAGTAGATTTGTGTTGCGGTTGACCTACTCTACTTGCACACAAAGTTTCGTACTTTTTTCAATTTCCGGGTTCCCTAACTTTCCTGTCAGATGCTAAATAATGATGCTGAGGCAATTACCGTGTATTTGCAACGAGGTAATAAGCAATGTGTTATCACTAGACTGCGGATGTTTTTCCGTTCAAATCTACATATATTTTTGTCAAAATGATTAAGAATATTTAACAATAATAAATAAAGATTTCACCTAGTGAATATTATAACGTGTAATTTCCTCTGATAACCTGATTTTCTGTAGCGTTCTAAGTATAAATTAACTGTAGCGCTTGAATTTATTGTACTTTTTCTGGTAATCCTATTTTCTCTTTGAAGCAGTTCTAGTTAGCAGTGGAGATTTACAAAGTGACAACAAAGACTTTGCTGCTAATTGTCTGAATTTTACATGAATCTGATACGCTGCAATTCAATAATTTAACTGTGGAGAATTAAATACCGCAAAATGGATACCGTTGAATTTAACGTCTCTAAATGTCTGTTATAATCGTATTAATTGCAGAGGTTATTTCAATATAAATGATTTCTACCCTAAGAAAATTAGGTTTGTGTCTCTCTATTGTTCCTTCCTGGGCCTTTAGAAAGCTGATGCTAATATCACTCATGTAGCTAGATTTATGAAAGTTCTCCTGTAAGAATAAAATAATGCATGTGTATATTATACAAAATTCTAGTCTTCAATCGATGAAATTGAAGTCAAACTTCAGGAGCATGTATTACTCACCTCAACAAGCAAAAAGGTCTTAATGAATGTGGGTCGAAATATCATTAGTTTCGCAGTTACAACAGTTACAATGTTACAGTTACAATAACATATGTTCAGTTCGGTCCATTTTAACACTCACTTTAGTGTATTTCTTTGTGAAAGCACACACACGTTGGAAGATTCCTAACTGTTTTCTCTCATCTGCCGCCAACAGTTTCCGATTCTTTGTCTCAATTCGCTTAACAAAGTAAGTGGTTCACTGAAAATTATACATTTAAAATGGCCCCACAGATAAAAGTTTAGGAACTTGTACTATCGTTTATGAACCACAGGGCACCTACAAAGAAAGTAACCCAGCTATTAAGTTAGTTTAAAAAAAGATCCATTGAAAATAAGCGTCGCTTGTTCGAAAAATAGCGTCAAAGTTCGCTATCCGAAAATATCTATAAATGACATCCTTTTTGTACGTTTTGAGGATTTTATATAAACCTACTTTATTGAAGCTTATGCTCAAAATTCGCAAGTTTTCCGTGATTTATGGGATGGCAGTGTAAATCTGCTGAACATAGCAGCTATGCCACGAGCCTGGCACGCCCAACCTACTTTTCATGAAGCTTAGTGCTCAAATGTTGTTTCTTACTTCTACAAAAGTGAGGAATGGTGCATAAACTATTTGTTGCCTACATTGGAGAGATAAGGGTTGCGACAAATCAAATAACGTACGTTCCAGGAAGCACAGATATGCTGCTTCTGTTAACCGATTTAGTAAAACGAGTGGCCCAAACAGTTAATCGCCAAACTTATGCTATTATAGGGTCATAGTCGAAAATGTTTTATAACATCGAAACGAACGATTAAATTACGGAATTTCTTGTAACATTGCTTATCAGTAGTTCCTGTACGACTAGTCTCAGAGATTCATTAATATGGTCATATTCGATAGCTCCCTCGCAATAGGGATATTACTGTCCACTACTAGTCATTACAAGCTAGTATGTAATAAGCTCCCAGTAGTACAACTACCAAAACCCATACACTACTTGGAATCGACAGTATATTATTGATCAACTAACTTGATCCAAGACAAGGGATATATCAAAATATCTATATATCTTACAAAAAATATATTATACATTTATTTGCGCTGTAAGATATTTTTTATTATAAAACTTTATTCATTCTTATTAATGAACAGCGTATATCGTATTCGCAAATCAAATCGTATGATACACGATCCTATAATGAATGTTGCCCACTAAATTAATCTTGGGTAATTGGTTTGATCGGATGAGCGATGAACTGGATTGATATAGAAGGTCCGATTTATCGACTATAAATTTCTCCATTCTGATGAGAATCCGAATGTGACTTACTAAATTATTCGAATCGATTTCTTGTGCGTGACTGGTTTCTTTTTGCGTTTTATTTCAGTGTTTGATTGTGAGATTCCTTGGCATATTTTGTTAGTTTTCTTTCTCTTCTTTTCTTTTTGCCTCTTATTCTGCTGGTTCTCTTGCCTCTATTGCTCTTGATATCTCCTTAACATGCTTCAGATTCCCTCTCAATTTTCGTTTCTTGTCAAAAACGCAACCGTATGCCGCGTGTGCTGATAGACGAGAATCTGTATCTTTGTTCCTTTCATATATTACTAGATATTGGTTTGCCTTCGAGGATTCAATGCTCCAATGAATTCTCTTTCTTGGCTTTTACTTTCTTTGTACAATTTCTATATTATTGGTGTCTGAAGCATCTAACTCATTCAATAGGTACATCTTCGTCATTCGTTACTTTGCCATTAATTTTTATGCTTATGGAATTTCCTTTATGTCTATGATTATGCTGTTATGCATTCTTTTGTCGATTATCTGCAACCACCTGGTCTGAGAATATCTGCGATATGTCTATCGAACATAAAAGATATGAAAAATTCTGTGTCAGAAGTTTCATACAAAACATTTGCTATATTACCACGTTATCTCTTTCCCCAGAAAACTCCTCAATTGTGAAGAATTGTTAAAATCATGTTCTACCATTTATTTCTGCAATTAGCGTTTATGGATACAAAGTATTATTAACATTAAATGTGAATCGAAGTAACCTATGTAAGATTATCATTTAAATAGAACATTACGTGATACGTAAATGACGAGACGAAATTATATCCGAATACCTGATCCAACGTAAGGTACACAAAATTGTCATTTGAATAGAATATTACATAAAACGTGTTCAGTAACAATGTACAGTTCTAATAATTTAACAGTAATGGAACCATGAAAGTTTGTTTCATTAAGGTCTACCTACTAGCTTGAGCATCTTACTGTGTTCCTCTACTTTCCATCTACTGTTCTAATTTTACAATTTGTCGTCAGGAAATTCCCTAATATTTAGACAACCAAGATATGTACATGTATTCCCATGGAACGAAGAGACAGTGAATCGTGGAATACTTGATTTCCTTTGACACGTTTAAGCTTGTTTCTTTGGTTTACAGAGTTGCAACGTCCATTTGACGCTTTAATCCACTTCACGATTCTCTTGGGTAGAAAATAGAGAACGAAAGACAAGAACAGCTGGAAGACAGTGAGACTCAAAGAGGGCAAATAAAATTTGCCGAGAAATGTACTTAACCGATTAGTACTAACGATACTAAATTTTCAAAGAATCCAAGAGCCACGAGCTGAGATTCTATCCCGAGAATAAAAATTGATAATATATGTGGCGAAACTAAAACCTAAAACTTGGAACAGTCAACTCCTTGCCCCATAATATCGACTCATACTCGCGACATAAAACTTTTACGACTTGAAAAGTACTCGTAGAAAATATCCTCGTCAACAAAATTTTCTTTGAAATTTTAATACGTCCGTTGTTTCTCAGATTATCACTTGTTTCTAAATAATTTACGATCGCGTTTGCTCAGCCATTCCCATTCATAAATTTTATACGCATCATTCTATAAAATCAATGTTATAAAGATACATGAAACGGCGTGGATACATTCACAAATTTTAAAAACTTGTTAAGCTTTAAAAACATCCTTGATTTCTTTACATTTACTTAGACTAAGACGACTGTCTTTGTGACTGAAACCAACGAAAGATTATGTCACTCGAGAATAGCGACTCGTCACGTTGATGGTAGCCAGACCGATAGGAAACAATGGGATTTCCTAACGGCTCTCTTCTCCACCGATTCGTCGATTTTCTTCTGTTCAACTATGGCGCAAACTGTGTCACTTTCCCTGCGTCCTTGTGTGCTGCTATAATACATACCAATGATACTCCCGGTATTATAAGCGCAGTAATACGGCCGTAGACGTGAATGTAATTGCCAATACGCGACGCTCTCAATGGTGACACGTTCATTGTTTACCGCTGTGATCCTTTTCTACGAATGATCGACGAACGATACGAAGCATCAAGCCAGACTTGAACAATGCTTCTTTGTTGCTTTTTCAAACAAAAGCTTTTAAGCATTTTTGTTTGCAAAGATTGATTGCTTTCTTATACTTTCTTCTCTGTTAAATGCATACATTTTTATTGTCTTTTAAGTAGATAAATATCTATAAGATGAATTATGAATTAAAAAATAGGTGGTCCATCATATCTAAGAAATTTGGATTAATAGCGTCGAAGTAACTCGTCTTTACCGCCTAACAGGTTGAATAGACTCAGGATCATTAAAAAATATCTTGTACCATCTAAAAATTCGTGTTCACGACACTATTCGATCTACGATTTCTGTTATGGCGTAACGAAATTTTACACTAAATTTGGTTATATGATGTTTGTTCAATATTTGTTTCATTTTTATAAATTATATCAGACGTAGCTATATGTAAGACACGTAATTAATCTCTTAGGCAAGAGCTTAATCCAGTAAGTAGCCGAGGAAACGGGTGCAATTCAATTGACATAGATCGGTGTCGTCTTTACAGCGAGGTCTCCTGATGTGTGCGTTGTGTTAATTATGTCCTACATTTACTTCGCGTTACACGAGGCCTCATCGTTGGTCCGTCGTTGCACGAAGGACCTCTGATACGCGACGTGTTAGCGTGCCATTAAATCCTGCTAGAGTAGCGTAATCGTTATACAGTAGACATACGTATTTATGATAGATCTTCTTCTATATCTAATGAATAACAAGTATTTGTAACAAATCTTTCCGATCTTTCTTTCTTTCTCATTCCCCAACTCTTTCGCAAGAACGAAACTGGTTGTTTATCGACCATTTTACCAACTAATATTTTTAACTGCTGCGTTGTGTGACGTATTCTAGTAGATCATGAGTTGTGCATGGCTAATATTTGCACGGCCATTGCTAACTAGAAGATCAGTAAATCGCAAACGTGACCATAATTTACGCGTTCAAGGCTCTTATTTATGAACAAACTGCGGATATTTATGCATTTATGACGATTTTGAATATGTGAAAATAAACAACGATCTGCAAAAATGAAAAAATATCTGAAATAAAAATACCTATATTGCGATATTTTTTTTGGTAAAAAATAAAGTATATTTTACAATAACGCACACTTATCTAATAGATACAAAAAGAAGGTAATTCTCTGATGCCGCAGTTTATGACGCAAGCAGAAAATACACAGTTAACTGTCTGTCGGATTCTAATACCATTTTAAGATAGTCTAATTCTTAGGCAAGTCACGAGCTGCCCCGACTTCCTCCCTTCGGACGTGGAAAACGAAACTCTTTCAGCCGACGAATCAACTTGCCTTGAAGACTGCCTCTTTCTTAAAACTTTTTATTCGGATCGTGTATTGGCTACTCATTACGACATTATTTTACGTTTCTGTTCCTCTGCGGCTTTGCGCGTGCTTATGCTTTCAATGACGTTCTTTCTATATAAATACACTCATGGCAACTTCCTCTTTTTCTCTCTCGTTTACTTATTCATTTACATTGCTCCCTATTTACTCTCTAGGACACGTTTTCTATCTCTCTTCGTTTTTATGTTCCTTCTTTCTCCCTCGAGTATTTTCCAAAAGCTTTTACGACACAGGTTCGACAACGATAAAAATTCTATTATTAGTAATAATACAGAAGAAAATTAATAATTGGTAATAATAGTAGCACGCGTTATTCTTTGTTGTAGATTTCAAAATGGGTTGTTTCGGCAGCAAAGATAAGTTGAGCAAAGAGGATATGGATTTCCTTAAATCACACACAAAATACGATGAAGCAGCTATAAAAGAATGGTACAGAGGATTCAAAGTAAGTGTACATTTATTTCATATTAACGTTATAGATTTATTCTTTCTACGTTTATCATTATGTATTAACGATAACAATATCATGTCCCTGTCTAAACTATACTTTAAATTGTTACGTTTATCAACATTCTATCAAGTATAATCTGTTATGCGCTCAAACTATTTACGAGCTATGAAAGTATCTATTGTTAAAAGTAAAAAACGAAGAAGAAAATATTAATAGAAACGTAAATCAATGAATCTTTGATCATTTATGCTATTGCGGCCATTATTGATCGCTAAATGAGACCTATAGAAAGAATATGAAACATCTTCAAAGTTCGCTCTCTTAAACGGTTTATCGGGTATAAATTCGATTCTTGAAAGATTCTCTTCTTGTCCATCGAGCCAGCCCCTTGAGTATTTGCTCGAGTTTATTCAATCAGATAAAGATAAATAATCCGCATTAGTTTGGACTGAATAAGTTTTCATTGGCTTCTTCGAAAAGTGCATAGTCCTAGCCTTAATTGGACTTTAAACAAATTCTAACAATCCCGATCAAAATGTCCAATTCCTCGAAAAAGTTAATTGCTCGAAGTTTCTCGGATAGTTTAAACAGTTCAAGCAAAACCCATGCACGTCGTACGAACAAATTAAACTAAGCAAATTGTCCGTTACCGTTGGACATGTTTCAACTCATTCCATATACGTATACCTACCTATCTCGCGCAAACTTTCTTGCTCCTCAATTGCAGTACTTGAGTTTTCCAATCGAAAATTAAATAAACGAGTTTTAGTAGTTTACATGTTCGATCTCCTACTATTCTATCAGTAACGGGCAATTTCGTTCGAAAAGTGTAAAAGACTTTGGCCTCAGAGCTTTGTTGCATTCCCTCTCATTCTCTTCTCTTTCTCTCTTTTTCTCTCGTCCTGTAAATGCGTACGCGTACGCGTAACCACCAGAGAAAATCGGTTTTTCACACTCTATTTCCGTTTTTAGCAAAACCATCAACGTCGATATAACTGTAAAACATCGTCTAACTCAAACCATTTCATTGTTAGTATATAATCTCTTTACAAAGAGTGAGAAACAGCATTTAGTGCAAACGAATTCTGTATTTTTAAGCGACGAATTTGACTGTACCATTAGATTTGACAGAAATCTATTTGGTTGAATAACACTTACTAATTACGTTGGTTTTTCTTAGCGGATATTTTACCTATTTATATGCAGATCTACAAGAAAATTGATTTTGATTTATAAATTACCAAGTCGCAAAATATCTCTCGTACTAAGGAACCAGAAATACTTGACAGAAGATAGATACAAAGATTATTCTACAATTATACATGTACAGCTCACACGTGTATTCGTCACATATATATATATATATATATATATATAATAGTAGAATCATTAAAAAGGACGATTAAAATGTTTTTTACACTAAGAGGATTTTAAAATAACTACATTGCTATGACATTTGCTTGCGTAACAAGTAACACGTAAAGTGTTACTTAATTGCTCATCTCGACGTTAACTTCTAACTATATTACACGCAAACAATTTATGTATACATTACGGAACGAATTACGTATATAAATAAATTTCTGTATTTTTTTAAGAAAATTTCTTAAAATTGGTTATTTGACTTTCTAAGTAAAATGAGAAAAAATTATATCCTTGCAATCAATATGATAGTTTTGGTTTTGAAATAAAATTGCATAAGCATAATTTTCCTAAATAAAGGTACAGTCAGACACACAAACGCTTGTTTTTCTTTACGTTATAGCAAGATTGTCCAACTGGTAGATTAGCGCCAGCAAAATTTGTCGAAATGTACAAAATGTTCTTCCCATCTGGCAATGCGCAAGAATTCTGCGACCATGTTTTCCGTACATTCGATATGGACAAAAATGGCTACATCGATTTTAAGGTAAGATGAGATCTCCTCAAATTGATCTTTATTTTTACTATTATGTTCCTTCGCGAATGGAGAAATGCGTCTTTTGTCAAGAATAATACACGCAAGTATATATGCTAAGAATAGGACTTGAAAGCTTCTGGTACTGCAGTTATTCTGCATGATTAAACTTTCTCACTTTTTAAACCGTTTTGAACTATGAACGTTCCGTTTCTAAAGAAATATTTTAGTTTCGATACTTCGCTGACTACCGTTTTTCTCAAAAGAATTACGCGATTTATTCTCATGTATAGAATGCAAAAGAATTTGCGTTTATAAGCGAAGCAAGTAAGTCATATTCTTATATAAAGTAGAAGATACAAAGCTGACGAATAAATTTGAGTAATGTTTATTGTACAATAAAAAATTATCGTACACAAAATATTGTTACAAGATTCGGTTTCATCTCCATTCATATTACAGAATATTCTGATTATTCTTTCTGCTTAATCAACATCTGATATACCGATATTCTTAATTTTTTGCCACGATACACGTCGAATTTGATATTCCACACTGCGGCTCCCTTTATCTCTGAGATCGTTTAGGTGAAACTGAGGTCTCTGGATCGCCATTGCATCAGACACAGTCGTGGACAAAACCACGGACAAGTGACATTAACAGTCCTTACTACGTAGTAGGAGGCAACGACAATTCTCTACATCCACGAAATACCATACCAACCTCACATCCCTTATCCACATAGGTATGGCTTGCCTACCAATCTCTGAATATGCAAACACACTGAAAAATATTCAATACTCAACGAGCTCGGTAATTATTTTATAGGAAAGACATGTAAGAGGTGTACGACCAGTATTTTCGCGAAGACGATATATAACTGATATTTTAGAAATTAAATAAATTCTCTCATTTTTCTTGGAGATAATAATTCTCAGTTTCGCTTCGAACGGTGAAAGACTGAAAAAAAAGTATATGAGTTTTATTAAATTCAAAAGGGTATAGAGCTAAAAGTTGCGATCCTTAATATACGAAAAAGAAAAAAAGGTACATTTCAATAAAATTCTAGTAGAATAAATGGTTACGAAATAACATCAACGACCTATCAACATTGCCGTCAAATACATCTGCAAATACAAAGGTCTTTAGAAAAGGCTAACTACGCCAGTGATACATAGTATAGAGAAGTAGCCGATGGCAGAAATTTGCCAGAGGGGCCAGCACGTCGATGGGGTCAATACGAGAAGTGGAGACACTTCGGAGGTCAGGAAGAGCAAAGAGCCGACTCGCCCTCGACTTCGTTCTTTAAAACCCTCGCCGTTTGTCTACCTCAGGCGTCAGATGACCTAGTTCAACTTTACTATATCTTCAACGGCGATACTCGAAATTCTCTGCGAACCTGACGTAGAAGCGTCAAGGTATCCAAAGATTAGCGCATCCACTTTCTTAATACTGTATTCTTCCTTAAAAAGCTGTTTTTTCTTTAACCTCGTGAGCAGCTGTTCCATCTTTACTAGCTTCCGGGATATACCAGAAAATGTTTTTTCAACTTCTGACAGTGAAAGTAGACAGTTCTCAAAGTGAGATTATACGTCTCATGAGCGTTAATTGTAAAAAAATCTACTTTGATTGGTAGATGAACAGTGTCTTGAACAAGATCAAAGGATGGGGGATCGTTGCAGGGTCGAGCGACGTTCCTTACGCGAGTGAAACAAACATTTAACAAACTAAAAATATTGGATGGAGCGTTCTTTCGAGCCTCAGGAGAATTTATCGCACTTTACTATGTAATAATTTAGTTACCTTAGAAGCCAAGGATGGTGTCCAGAGCCTCGCTGAAATTGGACTGATATCTTGAGTCTACATTTATTTCTTGGAACTAAGAAACTATCGCCAGTAACTTTTCTGTTATCCACGAAGAGTTTCGAATTATTAACAGAACAGCAGCGAGGAAAAAGAAATACATGCACATCAATTGTATTATGAATTTCAAATGTACAGCTGTGCATATTTTATTATAAATATAAATCGTGTAATATGAAGTGTTATGAAGTCTACATTATTGCTCGCCGACAAGAAAATTAAATTGTGTTATTATACAGAAATAAAATGTCAATATCAGTGACTACACGGATATCACCGACCTTTTATTACAGAAATCGTAATGTTTTATTGCAGGAATTTCTATTGGCCATCGATGTAACGTCTAGCGGGACGCCAGAAGAAAAACTAAAATGGGCTTTCCGGATGTATGACGTTGATGGAAATGGCGTCATTGATATTCAAGAAATGACTAAGATCGTTCAGGTATTATGTGTTTCACATTGATATATATTTCTGTTCTAACAGATAATAGCGAAATGTTTTATATCTTTTTCCTTTTGTTTTACACTGGTCGTACGTTTACAGCTTAGAGATAAGATAGGGTAAAAAGATTACGTCACTTCACGTTAAATCGTTTAGTTTTTATGTTGATATCAATGAATTTTTCAAGATGAAGTATGACACTGAGTAGATGCAAAGAGAGGTTAAAAAGAGAGATTCGCCGTCAGTTTGCCAATTTCAAATTTATTAAAAAAATAAAAAGCTTCGAATTTTCCAATTATTGCCTATTTTTATGATAACGGGCTCTACTTACGAACTTTCATCTCGAAAACAAAACAAAAATTGAACAGATTATATTTTTCTATTTCTAGGCAATATACGACATGCTCGGTGCATGCTCGAGCAGCAGACCAGCAGACAGTGCAGAAGATAGAGCGAAAAATATATTTGCAAAAATGGATGAAAATAATGACGGTCAACTTACCGAGGAGGAATTTTTGAAAGGTTGCCTTCAAGACGAAGAGCTTTCAAAAATGCTGGCCCCTTAATTCCCGTGTTTTGTTTCGGGATCGATTATTAATAGTACACTGTTGTCAAAAAACATTCGTAAAATACCAACCGACCGAGCAACAGCGATGAAAGCAATTTCAGATACATCTGTCTTTCATACGAAACGTATTTGTTGTAGAATTATACATACATATACAGATGCACGTATTCGTACGCGCCCGTACACATGCATACACGCACAAATACACGGACACGCGCGTGCGCGCGGATATATTGCAGCATTACAATGGTTAATACGAAAACTTGATAGAACGCCTTTAATTCCCAGAATTGCAATTGGCAAAGAACAATAACTAAAGAATCGTTGTCTTTCTACGTCCTAATTTCGAGTCGAGTTAACGGAATCGAATAATTTCTCGAAAGAAATTCGTCGACGGATTACTTTTTAAGGAATCGAATTTAAGTGCTGTGAACGCGAGAGAAGTCTACCCTTGATCTGAATTTACAACCGGTGATACGAAGGAACTCATACATTGACTACTTGGAAAGTATCCAGCATTAGACATCCAAAAAATACACCCAATTTCTCAACAAAAAAAAACAAAAAAAAAAACAAAAAAAAACACTTAGACTGTGAAGAGGACAACATCGGCAAGCAACGCTTTGCAATCATGACCATTTTAACATTTTATATAGTTGCAATTTCGTTGTTGGATGTAAACACAAAAGAAATATTTCAATGAGATTGCATTGAGGAGTTTAAACTGATGCTTCCGCGGCAAGTACCTTAAGATTGACGTTTAAGGTGAACGTTAATTACTAGACGTAATTTGACAGGATTTTTCAATGTTTCGTGATCGAACGGTTCAGACAGTTGCTCTCCCTTTATAATTTGAACAACGACGACAAAGTGCTAGGACATTTCGTGAGTGATGGTAACACAACGAATTGCAAGAGAGTACTGTCGAATAGGTAGAACAAATTTTCAATCGAGGAATGCAGTTTTATATTGCACGATATACTTCAAATGGTACATTTCACACCCAAAAAGGTATGTCATATTAACTAGTCAATAGTTAACTGATTAACATTTTCATTGAAATTTCTCTCGATCTATCTGTATAGAGTGTCTGGCAATGAAGAAAATATTTTCCAGGGTGATCGTACGTTATAAAATACTATGAAACTTAGAAATAAACAAATTGTATTTATATTTGCCGAATTACTAGGCTTCAAACATTATTTCGTTGGATATTCAAACTTCTATAATCAAGCAATATCGTTTGATTGTGATTGTGTTTCTGTTTTTAATTGCATTTTATTTGACAATATAAGATCATTCCTTCGAATTCTTCCTTTCAATCCTTTTTGTCAAACATTCTATACTTTTCAAAGATTTCACTGATTTGTCTTATACCAGTCTAAATACCGTAGGTACTGAACTTATTTTTTATTCATTCTACTAAAGATACATGCTACGCTATTTAAAATTTTCGTGAGTGTCACTGTGTAATTTCTCATATACGTATTATAGTGAGTGTATAAAATATACGCGCGTCGTCTAAAACTAGAAGATAAATACAAAACATTTAAGTTGGCAATGTATATGCGTGCAATATAACATGTCTACAAAGAATACTTAGTGTTATTGTGTAATATGTATCAAGCACTACGTTCCTTAAAATTAGGGTAGTAATGGAATATATTCGACAGATAAAATCTATAGTTTAAAGGAGATTAAGGAACTTCATGTTGAATAAAAAATATGTCAACGATGTTGTCCCTTTAAATTTACTTGCAATAATTTAAGATGAGGGCATATAGATAATAATACATTAATCAGCTGGTAATAAGGAGATATGTTGTGAAAATTATAAAGTTTGTAACTCGTTAACTTCTTTCTGGTAAGGAAATATGGAAGCAAGGTAACCAGCTCTGAAATTTATACTACAACTGCTTACCAGCACGCATGCAATTTTCTGCTTTTTTTTCATTTCTAGGATCACGCGTAATAAGATAAAAATGCACGAGACGATTTTTCTCGAATCGGCAGCCAATCCGACTCTTACATTCAGTTATTTATTGGCACGAAAATATAAATGATTTATAAATTTTATTTTCAATTTAATTTTTTAATGAATTTACACACGTTGGCCGGGTCCGCAACTGAATCCCATAAAATTACCTTGTGCATTTTTAGCTTAATTCCGCTTATCCTTTTATGCATCCATGTGATTTTTCAGTTTCGTAATAAACTTCGATTTTATGCTTAATGTAGCTCAATGGAAATCAAAAGTATACCCATAAGCAGATTAATAATTTTATACAAAATCTTCCGCTCGACAAAATTAACTGTACAATTTTTTACAAGATTTATTTCTTTTATTTGTAAATGAAATAAGAAAGCAGAAAGCAATTCGAACGAAAAGTATGGCGTTAATGAACTTTATCCATGGTATTTCATTCTTATTTCGATTCCTTATTTTTTTCTTCTTTTTTTTTACATCAGAGTTATCTGTGATTTTTAAAGCCTATAGATCATTCATTACTACTTAGATAGATGAAATAAAAAAATAATTTTTGTTCTTGAAAGAAAGGTTGCCGACACAATACTTGAGATTTTACGAATTTATATAAATCACGGGTAAAATATCGTTTCATTAGGATTTGCTCGGAAGGTTTGTAAGCAGGAAGTAAGTAGGTATCTATGTACTAATATGCAGTTCGTGCAATTGATGTAAACAAAAATCGCTCGCGTTATCCGTATAGTTACATACATATTATGTATTGTATAGTAGATTAAGTACATATCATTGCCTCTTAAACGAAAATCGATCTGACGAAGTTTTCTTCGTGTTTTTACAACTTCGTGCTTCGATCATGCATACTACGATTTCAGTCAATTTTAAACGTGAACAAATTTTGTTCGTTAATACGATATTGGAGAAAAGATGCGACCTCACTCGCGCGCGCGCACACACTCCCAAAATCTTTAAATACGTAATTATACAGAGTGAATATATTATTCATTCACGGTATGATAAAAAAAAGAATGATCTTTATTCATTCGTTGCAATTTATATAATCAGTGACATTCGTTCATTTAAATATATCGGCACAATATTGATTTTTTTTTAAATGTCCTCAAATGGTGGCATTGACCATAAATAAACGTGATTTTGTATCGCATTATTTCATTTTGTTTCATACAAATTATAGTCGACTAATTATATAACTAATTGTTTAAAATGATAAGACAGAAAAAAATGAATAGAAATAGGAAACTATCGTATTATTATTAATTTATAGACATATTACAAGTATATGCATACATGTATGTTGAGATACTTTTCACGTTCTGTGTCCCTATTCGTGATCTTTCGCTTTGTCCCCAATAAATTGAAGGATAATGCGTAACAAAGCATCGCAATTCTCCTTAAATCGAAAGTGCAGCATTGACAATCGAAATAACAAGTTTCTTTATTGAAAGAGTCAATGGATATAGACGAAAAATTTTATAAAGCTTAAGAACAAACCCAAAGTGCATTATATATTACAAACACGTTGTTACATCTCAGTTTCCACCTTTGATTTTTGCAGCGTTCAATAATTAAAAATTAATTGCTCTCATAAAAGAATATATTAATAAAACCATCTAACTCTACGAGTAATCTGTTTTCTTCGTAAAGAAGTTATCTGTATTTTTTCATTTTTTCATGTTTTCTTGTACATACTGACATACGAAATACATTTTATAAGCCCACGTTTTATTAAAAATCTTTGAATCTTGTCAATCGATTTAACGATTTTAATACGTACGAAAGGGCCGTAACTCACCGGATAGTAAAAATATCACATTCAGTACGTACTCACATTTTATCTCCAATAAGTATTTTACTGAATTAATCTTAAATTACAAAAGTTCAGTATATTTAACAATCCCAATAATTTCGTAATATGTGTCAAAGTTATTAAAACGACAATTACTGTTACATCAACGTAATATACGCAGTAACAACTCAATGAACAATGCTTAATCACTTTGATGGAATATTCTACCGTTAATATATACCCCATAGAGGGATATTTTATGAAATCTACTGTGAAAACTATCCGAAAGTATAATCAATTGAAACTACGAATCTTACAAGCTAAACATGAGAAATTCAAATGCAAGCGAAAAATTGAATTACCTACGCTATTTCACAAATCTATACTATTTTATATTTTTCTACGCCATCCATTCTATCCTCCCTATACATTCAATCACACTTCCAACCTATTAAAAGGCACGCTTCTGTCTTTTTTTTTTTACTAATAATTATCACTAGAATGCGGATTTCTATGCATTTGTGGGAAATTTAAAGGTGCAAGAAATGCACAGAATGCGCATGACAGGCAAAAATATATAAAATATTCAAGATACAATATTCTTCCATACAATTATAATATTTCGTAAGGGAAACAAAGCTTAGCTCCCACTCTTTAGTTGTATTCTTAAAAACATGGATTTTCATAAATATCAACAGTCTAATCACTCTTTCTACAACTTTTTGATAAATTATGCATTACAGCTATAAAACAAAACATTATAATTCAAATATACTCTATGTATTGCGCGATAAAGAGATTCGTGACAGTCCTCGAATGACACGGTAGACATTTTTTATTTTCAGGCCTTCTTCGAAAGTTAGGATCACACGGATCCTTTCAGAAGAAATGTGGTTTAGACCAGTTTTGCTTTCAATGTATGAAATATCATTGTTGCTTTTAGGGGTGCGATAAAAGTGTCTTATGTGAAATGATTGCATTCAAAAAGGGACATATTACGATATATAGAACGTATTCCTCTTCTTTTTTAAGTCTTTTAAATATATTTTAGGATAGGCAGCTTCTTTTGTCATATAATCTATTTTTTTACAATATTATTGACGATATTATGACAAAATTTAGCAATGTATTTATGCTTATATCTTTACATTTTGTATAAATACTTTCATGTAATTTATGTATTCTACGAGACTAATCTCCCATATATCTATTAATAAAGATACATTGATACCAATATATGGATATGGGTATGAATATGGATATAGGGATGAATATATGATGATTATTGTAACATGTAAACCCTTACGAAAGTCGAACTCGTTTGTTCGTTGTGCTGCTCGTGTAATAATCCGTAAGCTGTTGAAACATTCAAGCGAGAATTTCAATTCGAATTATACTTTCAAGTAAATGATTAATTTATTTATAGAATAACCAATAAAATCCTGTTGTCATAATAATACACGAAATATATTTCGTGACTTTCAATTGCTTTGTATGTAAAAAAATTTTCAAAACTCTACTCACAAATTTTATATTCTTATTTCAAAAATTCTTCTAATTGAATAAACATTTTAATGATTTTCATTGGATCGAGTTACACGTAATACTTGTTAAAACTTTCCAAACGGTGTAAATGAAATTTTTTAAATTTCATAAAACAAAATAAACTTCGCTTTCACGTTATTATCGTAAATTAATGAATAATTAAAATTAATTCAAAATTCACGATACAATGATTTACATTACACAATTTATTATGATAACATTAATTTCAGAATTTCATTGTATATTTCATTCCGAACGCAATGGTACACGTATCATCAATGATGGTATATGGTTTGAAATTAAATGTAAAAATAGTATGAAGATACAAAAGAAAATATCGTTATTACATTCATGCTTATTTCTTTTATTTATAAAAATTGTTCTTTTTTTTTGAAATTATATTATCACAAACGGATTTATGCAAATTACATTACTCAAAGTAGATCCGTATATTGCTCGAAAATTCGTTTAATTCTCACAGAATTATATTTGCTAAAAACATAATTATATATGTATATATTTGTGACAGAGAGAATATACTGCCGATTATTATTTCTGATTTTACATACTTCGACGTCGTTTCGACAATTTATTTAGTATATAGGCTCTTTAGGACCAGTAGTCTTCGATATATTTGAAGAATATATAGCCTTTGTAGAAATCTAAGATTAATAGATTGTAATAATGAACATAATTTGAACAGATACTTCAAAATATCTTCTCTGCTATTCTTTCTCTACTTCTTCTCATTTGATGCCAATGCTGACGTTGTATAATGCTGCTTCTGCATCTACTTTCCATTTTTATGCTGACTATTAAATATGAACTTGATACTAAAGAAACAATATATATAAACTCTTCTATCATATTATGTAAATGAATTCCTTGTTGTTCCCTCAAAATCTTAAAATTCATACTTCGAATCTTTAAAGCTGTCATTAATTTACCATCAAACTAATGAGTAGATTTCAAAATATAATCATAATAAAATTATTAGTTTAATGTTGTATAAATAAAATTGTTTAGAATCAATGTTTTCGAAATTCACCAGACTATGTAATTAACAACCAAAGGCTTTTAACAACTTAATCTCAATATAAGTTAATTAAGTTAAGAAAAATTCTTTTCTTAGAAAAAAGCAAGATCTGTAAAGAGATTTATTCGATAACTTATTAAATTTTTGTATACTTTGCTGGTGTCCAATCATATTAAATAGAACATTAAATTAAAAATGTAATAAATTATATGTAATAGCGTCATAAAGTATGTGATAGTTATGTGTTACATTTATTTTCCAAGAGCAAGAAAAAGACTAAAAAATAAATAAATATATTTCGGTGGAAAGATTTATGAAATGTATAATAACAAGTAAGAGGTAGTTCAATGTGCAATTGAACGATAATTATATTCGTATCGTTTAGTATAAGGTTATTAAATAAGATTGTAAATTTATTTGAAATCACAATCAACGATTTGACAAAATCTTATGACTGTATATTTTATGGCCTTGTTATCTTATAAATTGAAAGGTTTGAGGTATATGTACTTCTTCCAAAAACCAGCATGTTTACACAGTTTTATTATAGATTATTTTGTAGTCTTTAGATTTTCGAATCTCTGTGTCTCTTCAGAAACGTGTAATTAAAAATTGTATATGCATTCGTTATACTCATTAAATAATGTAAAATGTGTGAAAGGAAACAAGATATATATATATATATATATATTTGCTAACGTAGTAACATTGATTTTGCTGATATTAAAATTCTTATGTAATCTAGTTAATACGCGCCACAGTACTGTATGAATTTTGTACATACAGTATATTTCAAGAAGGGTGCGAAATAACGTCCTTTAAGAAAAGTTTCACCGACTTTTATCTCTAGTTATTTAATATACATATGTATGCGTTCTTTTAACGAGAATCTTGCATAGGGCACAAACATGTTCGATTTTCAAGAACACTGTATACAAGGTCTAAGAAATTCATTAAGTTGGTTTTTTGCCTAATGATTAAAAATCTTAAAATAACATGTTAAAAGGAAGGAAAATAATGATTCAAAATAATTTAAAGAACTATAAAAATGATATATATATATGTTCTTTAGAAATAACCTATTATTTGAATAAACCGAATTTTGCTATTATGTATTTTATTCCAATCATTAAATTACAAATTTAGTATTATGAATTAATGTATGTTACAATTAATGCGTTACATTTACCAAAAAAGTTATGAGACAAAAAGGCAGCTGCTACACTTGTTATGTATGTGCGTGTGTGTATATATATACATATACATACTATATATAACATTTCTTAATGTACATTTAAATTTTTCCATAAGGAAAAAAAATAATTTTTTTTCAAATCTATTTGATCTAATCGTAGATCTTACTATAACAATGTAGCTAAACGCAATTAATTCCGCGATTTTAAAGAAAACTGGGACGGGTCACATATTGTGGAAAATGAAATCTACCATATTTTTGTAACAGTCTATAAAATAGTTTCAAGAATATTTTTATTTTATCGCACATTCATTTCATGCAATAAACTGTTTTATCGTTAACAAATATCATCCAATATAAAATACATGGAAGAAATTTCTGTAAACAGATAATTTTGCAACAAGTACCTGAATTTCAGTATTCGATTTTGGTATTATATCAGACCAATCAACCCATTTTTCTTTGAAATCTCAATAGAAATTCGAAAAGAATGTCTTGCATCTTGTTACATACATAAAAGTTTGTTCTAAATCATATTTGTCATCGCTTCTGCGTACTTTTATAATCTGTTAGAGTCGCCGTATAATCTTTGGATCACAAAATAAGAAAATTCGTAGTTCAAATTACGTATTACGTACGTAATATGTAATTACATATAAGATGCAATTAATAAAATTAATCAAACGATGACCGATGGTTTCTATTCATAACTTACTAAAATAAAGTATTAAAACTATTATTCAGTTCCAGAGCAGCAAGAAATATTCGTGATCCAATGATTAATCGTACTTATAAGATCGGTAGTTCACTTCTAAAACACGCATCTTGAAATTGACATTCATTATGCTGCAAATTAAAGCGTACTATTATATTTATTTTGTGACATTTTAGTAGTATGAATTATTTCTGAGATATGAGTATATCGATTAATTAATTGATATTAATAAACGTGCGTATTTCATGATAACAGGTATATGTAATGCGTCAGTATGAACATTATACGATGGGTCGACATAAAAATAGATAGAGGAGAATGTGTTTTACAAGAATTACTTAACGCCATCCATACATTTGCTTAAAATTATGTAGATTATCGGTGGTAAGAATTTTACAGAACATTGTCAACCGCAACGGATAATATTATGAGTCTAAATATCATTGACATACATTATTAATCATGTCTGATGACCATTTTTGATTCTCGGTTACTTTTAAGTGTTGAGAACCAAATGAGAATAATAGAACTTGCTAGAGACAAAATGATATTAATTTAAAATACGACTCAGTCACATAATTTTTGTCCTTCACAGAGAAAATTTTAAATAACGTACAAATTGTAATCATAGGACTACAAGCTACTCATGGATAATTTATTATTTTATTATTAATCGAGTCTCCCTTTAAATTGAAACTAAATGAATGTCTTTTTTAGATTTTAATTCTTTTTCTTTAAATAATCTAAAATACAATATAAAATATTGTGTATACAAAGAAATGCTTTCAGACTTGAACAGACACCGACATAATTCCAGAAACATGTTTTTTAAATTTTACACCTTTAATTCACGTTCGTAATACACGTGAATGGTCTAATAAGATCTAATATATATGTACTTATTACGTCAGCACGATACTTATTAATATTTCGTTTAAACAATTAAACATAATTTGTTCGTAAATAGTATGCATCGCGAAAAAAAACGAAAAATATCGACATTACTCATCATTACTAATAATATTATAATAATAAATCACAGTATGCTATAAATGTATTATCATTCTTATTGTTGTTGTTGTTGTTATTGTTGTTGTTGTAATCATTGTTGTTGATGTTATTATTACTATCATCATTATTATTGTTGTTGTTGTTAATATTATTGTTATTGTTATTGTTACTATCATCATCATTGTTATTATTATCGTGGTTGTTGTTATTGTTATCATTATCATCATTATTATTGTTATACTATCATCGACGTTCTTTTATCAAAATTGCTGTATCTTCTATATTTCTTTTTATCATTACTAGAGCCACATTAACATTTTGTTTGTTTTGTAACAATGGTGTGGATGTGTATGACTTTATAGGTGCAAATATAATGTTAACAGTTCGGTTTTTGTGGTGTATGGTGGATCTATACTACCGTTCAGAAGTATAAAAGACAAAAATTACTGCGGTTAATTAAAAATCATTTAGCCAGAAATCAGCAGGTGTGCGGGTACTTTTGAACGATAGTGCATAAAGAAGTGCACGTTGCATAGCTGTTTCATCTCGCCGCCTCGTCAAGTCGATAAAGGATTGAAACAATATCAGCGAGTCCATCATCTACTCCGTAGTCATATCTCCTCCTCCTTTCTCCTCTTCCATCTCTCTTTGAATATGATTCATGAATGTACACATGTTTTCTATGGCCAATGAAGAAAACCGCAAAAGCCTGGTTTCCACTGAGATCATGTAATTCGACAATTTTTTAAACAAATAGGTACAAACACTTATGTACTCTTTCTTGTTTACAGGCGTGCCTGGTGGAAACTACCAGCCACGAAGTGCCTGTTTTAAACGGCACCAGTAGAATAGTAGACTAGTTAGTGCTTAATTATCCACTAATTGAATTCTGAGACCCCTCGACGGAATTTTAAAAGGGGACTTCGAATAACCATGGGAAAACAAAACAGCAAACTGAAGCCAGAAGTACTAGAAGACCTCAAGCAAAATACGGAATTCTCAGGTAGATTTTCATCAATTTTGTTCATATATGTATTTCATTTAACATTCAATTCGATAATAAATAATTCGAAATTCAGTTAACTAATATTTTTTTCACTTTAATCCTATCTAACAGCTAAAAACAAACTCAATAAATCTAAAACTTCTAACAAAGAACTATGGGGAGTCGGGATTTAACTTTTTAATTTTTATTTGCACATCTCATCGTCAGGCAGATTCATTCAACGTAATACCAACTCAATGAGAAAATGTATGTCTTTTTAAAGATGCTGAAATCCAAGAATGGTACAAAGGCTTCTTGAAGGATTGTCCGAGTGGGCACCTCAGCGTAGAAGAATTTAAAAAAATATATGGAAATTTCTTCCCGTACGGTGATGCCTCTAAGGTAAATTAAATTATTGATTTATAAAATTTATTGAAAGTATACACGTATTAATTAAATAAAATTAATTCATCTGACAAACGATAAAACTTATAATTTTTACAATCTTTCAAAGTATTAATTACTATCAAGCAATCATCTTAACTAATTTTCAAAATGACTGGTTCCAATTTTCTTCTTCTTTTATTACTAAAATTACTAAAGGCACGACTTTCATTAACATTGATATATGCTTATTTATATACATTGTATCGTAATTATAACTATTTATATACAGTGTATTGTTCTTGTACTGATAAGGAAATTTGAGATTGTTCCATCATATTATTCACAAATATGTTACGCGTAGTTTGCAGAGCATGTATTCAGAACATTCGACGCGAATGGGGATGGAACAATCGACTTTCGAGAATTTCTATGCGCTCTCAGCGTAACATCTCGTGGTAAACTGGAACAGAAATTAAAGTGGGCCTTCAGCATGTACGATCTGGATGGTAATGGTTATATTTCGCGGCAAGAAATGCTGGAAATTGTAACGGTAAGGATGAAACGATTACGAGGAAAGAAAGAGCTCAATTTTGATAATTTTGCGATACTGGGCTATGAAGATCTCAAATATCCGATTAATGTATCCATTATAATGGGAAAACGATTTACCAAACAGTAAAAAACAAGATCACAAATATCTTAATTCATTTTAATGCAATCTAATGTCTAGTTAATAGTGGCTTGAAAAATGGCAAAAGAATATAATAATAATAGATTCTTTTTCTCAGCCTCCAGGCCGTGAAAAGAGACCCGGTTTACAATTAACTCTTAAATTCAAACAAATACTCGTATTTAAATTATATCTAAATACTCATATAAAAATACTGCTCTACTTATCAGGCAATCTATAAAATGGTGGGGTCCGTAATGAAAATGCCGGAAGATGAATCTACGCCAGAAAAAAGAACCGACAAGATATTCCGACAGATGGATAAAAACAAGGATGGCAAATTATCGCTCGACGAGTTCATAGAAGGGGCAAAAAGTGATCCGTCTATCGTGCGACTGTTGCAGTGCGATCCTAGTGCACAAGCTCAGTGAGGCCCTGGGCTATTACGCAAGTATTACTGTGTCATCTATATAACAAGGTCGGGACCCGGTCCGATAATGTCCACTAGAAATAAAGCAAATAGAAAAGTTACGTTCATAAAGAAATATCCTGGATCTGAAGGATTCACTTGGAAATCTATCAAAGCATTATTGTTATAATTTAATTCTCTTTATTTAGAAAGATATTTACTTACAAAAATTAATTAATGATAAACCAGAAGAATTCTATTCCTCTCAGAAATTATTATAGTTAATTTTATTTTCTTATGAATCGTAATAAATGGTATAGAAAACATTTGATAGGTTTTCACGTGATATATCTTTACGTAATTATTTACTAAAAAATATAAGTGGTAGAAATAAGAGACATTTGTAAATTGGACCGGAACCCGAATAAGTCCAGGGCCTCCGGGCCCATGGCGCTTGCGCATACCGCAAGCTAGTCTACAAGACTAGTCCAGTCGCTCCGTCTCGTAAACGGATCGGTTTTAACACAACAAGTTTCATATATTTCGATAGTACTATGCTGCGTAGGGACGAATGACTTGTGAAGCTATCGAGAGATCGTGAGAATTTTGATTCGTAATAATTCTAAACAAACATAGAAATATAGAATATAAAACATGAAATACCACATATTTCTACGTACGTAGACGTTATGTAGACGGACATACTACATATGTTACCTGGATCTTGTGGTTGCTTTTTTTGATAATTCTAACTGTATGTTCCTTTTCGTTTTTGTTATTCGATCACGCTAGTTAGAAAATTATTTAATCTTATATTATTTTTTCTATTTTTTCGATGCTCGTAATCTTACGGAACACTCATAAAAACTGATTTTTACAAAAGCTCGATGTTGTTGAACAATATTTTTTACGATATAATTGCCTTTAAATACTGTTGACCTTCTTTTAACGAGATGATTATATATTAGCTACATATTATGATATATTATTACGTATATTAACGTTATCATATGTTCGCGACCTTCAGTTAAAATTAAACATTATAAATAATGCCCCTCGTCGACGCGTTCTCGAGTAATCGTTTTTAGCACAAGTCCCCGTCATACGCAGCTTAAGGGTAAATTAATCTTTAAATGCGTTACATGATTTTTGTAAGCTATTTGCAAAAGCATATTTTATATTAAAAGATAGTAAACGTTTATAATTTTAGCAAAACGCTTTTGATTTTTCAGTACACGCTGTTGTAAAACTGTTAATTACCGAAAAGACTTATTTACGTGGTATCGTACTATATTAGCAACGAATTTAAGCAATTAATGGTCATCGAAATAACAAAGGTCATTGGAAAAGGGTATAAAGCGAAAAGTCTCTTGTTCAACGAAATATCATGCTTTTAGAATGCATGTGTAATATGAAGTTTTGTTCTTCTTTATAGATACGTAACATTTGCTCAAATGGCCATTATGTTTCATTTTGTTAATAAATAGCAAAAATGTATAATAAAAGACTGTGAAAATATTGGTATGTTAAGGTTAATTGAAATATAATACAATTAAATATTTTTGTAGCTTTAAACACATATTTTTTTCTATTCTAATATTCTACATTAATTTAAATAATTACTTAAAATTTCTGTAAAATTAGATTGTTCCAAGAGCTACACCCCCGTGACCTTTGTTACAATTGCTTTATTAATACACGTTAATTTTGATAGAATAAATTCAGCTAGAAGAATAGAGTAAAATTAATCATCTTCTCGTAAAAGAAGGAAAAAGTGTAAAATATCATTGCCTATTCAAGTAACTGAATTCATGACGATTTTCAGTTGCTTTTGAGCTACTGAAAACCTACCAAGATTTCGAGCCGAATGGAAGATTTGGACAAAAAGAAATGATGGGAAAAGAAGCAAATGACGCAGAAATGACAAAGAAAATAAAATGAAAAATGGGAAGCCGAAAGAATCACGCTCACGCGCATAAACTGTTTTAGAGATTTATTTTTACGAGTGCGTATGTCGCGTGTACGTGTGCGAACATGCTATGTGTGCGACTAAGTATTTTAATGTGCATTTGCGCGTATGCATACGAATAGAGAAGAAGAAGCAGCGAATAGTACAGAGTAGCAAAGAATATGAAAGGAATAATGAGATACAAAACTTTATATAAGGACTACAACAAACCTAGACTTAAAAACAGATGCAAAAAAGAAATAGCGAATAATATAAAATCTCCCATTAGCTATTGTTCAATTAGAATCAATTATTTTATCACACATTACATATATGTATACGCGACATTGTAACTCTGTTCATTTTTTATCAGTGATACGACATAACAATTTACTGATTCTTTAATTATAATATGATCGATTTATAACAGAATTTTCATTAATTGCGCAGAAGAAGATATATATTTGTAAATTTTAATTTACATTTCGACAAATCTTGAAAGATTCATCGTTGTTCTTTATACGTTATTATTTTTCCCGATATATGAAGATATGATAACCGTTATTTTTGTAATTTTTCTGCCCTGCTTGGTATCACTGAAGGAAATGACCAATACACATATGTTATGATTTTACACTTGGTCGTTACACTAGCAGTATTGTTTTACAGAAAAGCAACATATTATAAAGATACAAATATGTACATATATACACCCAACATATATATATATATATTTGTATCAACACATATGTATACCTATTATACTTTCTAAGATGTACATTCTTTCATCTTGTGCTCATTAATAATTAAGGATAAAGACTACATAGTTATATCTTTTATCCACATAGTCACTGTATAAATTAAATAACCTCATTAAAATTAATATATAAGATTCTAAAATAAATCTTGAATTTTTCTCGCTATTCAATAGGACATAAATAGCAACACGAAAGGAAAAAATTAGTAATTATAAAAAAAATGATGACTTTGCCTTCTGAAATATACAAAAAGAAAGAGAAGGGAAAATGAAGAAAATTCTATTTAGATAAAGTAGAATCGATATTTTACATTCAGTACTAGTTGACACACAAAATGTAATTATTGTATCTTAAAACAGGAGAAGCAATAAGCAAGAAAAAAAATAAATAAATCGCGACTAAATTAGCACGATTTTAAAATCGATAATGTCGTGTAATTTTTATAATTTCACAGTCGCCCAGTATTTAACAATTTTCTAACGGTTTTTTTATGAAACAAACACGTAAGATGGATATTAAGTCGTGTCAATTCGTTAAAACACGAGTAGTATTAGTCGGTTAATATAATTCATGAATTGAAAAATAGAAGGAAGAAACATTTTACAATGAATTAAAAGCTATTGAATTGTATGTAATTAAAAAGTTCTCTAAACGTACCGTTGTATATATTAATTCTTTCTTCTCATTACGTATTCTTCCTTTAATTTATTCCAAAAAATTTTGTTTTCTATCTTATACTTTATAACGATTTTAATTTATTGTTAAAATCATTTTCAACTTATATTATTTTATATGTGATTAGATAATATTAAATTTATATAGAAAAATGATTTTTTGTTAATTTATTTTTAACTTAAACGGTAGTTTCATTAATTGCAATGTAGTATTAGCAAAAATTTGAATACAACATTTTGTCTATTCAATATCTATTAAATTGCTTAAATCATTTTTAGAAAATTTTAAAAATGAGCCATTAAATAATCAATTAAATGACATAACAACAGGTATATGCACAAAATAATTTCAACAATGTAAGATGTATGTATTTAAATACGCAAATATCAGGAATGTGACAAGTGTATATAAATATATTTAATTGTATTGTAAACATGAAAGTTTTAAATTGTGACAGATGCAACAAAAGCAATTTATTTGAAATCTACTATTCTTTCCATGATTATTATATATGTATGTATATAAATACATTTTGTTTCTGTCAATAGCACTTATAAAATGTTTTCAAGTATTATACATTCAAACTGAAAAAAATGGAATGATTTGTAATTAAAACACAAAAGTTGATTTATTTGCTGCAAAATTTTCATTCTTATATATTTAATATGTAATCATAGTAGTAAAGAAAAAGTTATAATAACTTCATTTACATTTAAATTTTATAAATTTTCGAAAGATAAAATATTCTTGAAACCTTTAATGGTACAACTATTTCATTAAATTTATTTCTTATGTTGAAATTCTATATTTTATTGCTAATGACATTTTACATAATTAATTTATTAAAATGACAAGTATCAGAATGTATTTTTAAAAAGGAAGAAAGAATAAAACATTAAAAGTATACCTTCTATAAGAAAATGTATGCTTAATGATGAAAGATGAAGGAGGAAAAAATAAAGGAAAAAATAATACTGTGAAATGAATATGAAATATAAGTTCAAAATTCTGCAATTAAGAATGTAAATTTCAACATTCAAGAATTCTCATAAAGTAGTTATATGTACTTCATTTTTTTAGACATTAGATACAATATATATATTAAATAATATAAATTTTGTTCAAATTTATTTAAAAAAAGATATCAGTGATGGCAGAAAAGTTATAGCCATTAAGGGTTCCTTTGATATTCTAAAGAAAACTATATCTTACGAAAGAATATTTGTAAACTTCGTTAAATTTATTGCTAAATATTTACTATACTGCTATACCATGCTGATTTATTATAACCCAAGTCAATTGAAAAATCACATGTTACATACTATTGTTCAAATATATGTTATATATTGTTATCGAAAATAACATTTTTATGAATTTCTATGCTGGAATAAGGATTGCAACTAGTAAAATAATATTGAAATAGCATTTACTGCTCGTGTTTGTCGTGATATTTCTTCCTAAACTATATAATTTCTTTCTAAAGATAAGATGTATAAAATTCGAATCCAATTACTGAGTGATGATTTTAACTCCTTCCAATAACACTTCATGATTTAATCGTTAAGAAAAAATAAAATTTATGCCAGAACTATATAGTAACCTTAACACTTTTTCTCTCTATCTCTTAGCATGAAAAGAAATACCTAACACTTTTCTTTCTGTGGGTTTAATAAATATCAACATTTGTTGCATATTAAAATTTATCTATACTATATTATGATTTTTGCCTAATATTTTAATATTCCTAATAAATTAGAGATTGTTCTTTAGAATGTCAACAGTATAACAGATTACTAATATTTCTTGTACCAGAACCTATCACAGAAACTTTAATAATACTTCTAACATAGTTGGTCTTATTAATAACTCATGCCTTGAAAATTTTCTGCACTTATAAAAGTCTTCTGATACCCATCTTAATAATGATTACAATGGAGTCGTATAGTTTCACAATTAAATAATATTATACATGCGATATATACATTATCCAAGGCAGTATTGTTTTAATTCATAAAAATCTCATTCTTTTCTTTGTTACTATATCGTCATTATTCTTTATATAACAAATTATTTATGCCCATATTTGAGTAAAATAATTCTGTACTCACAAAAGTGATATTTTTATAGCAAAAGATAAGAATACCTACTGTGTGTGTTTAATAAAGAATATAAAACAATAAGTGTGTTAATATGTAAGGAAATATGAAAATTTAAAAATAATCATATAAATAATTTTTTAAGTCATTTATTGTTGCACAAGTATTTGTTCCATTCATAAATGGATAATAATTAAAATTCATAAACAAACTATACGGCTCAAATTTTAACAAACAAAGAAGGTAATAAATGAAATCCTTCAAGTACACACCAAAGATTGTAATCCTCTACCGGTGTTTCTCTCATACATTAAAAATAGATGTTCTCCTATTGATATTAATATTGTATCTTTCTTCTTTTACCAATTACTTGTTCATGGTAACTCTGTAATCTTTTGTAATTCTTGATGTCTTCAAAAGTTGAGTATTTTTAAAATCTTTCATCTGTTTCTCTTATGTAGAATTTCACTTGATTGTCTATGGCTCAATATTTTTTATCACTAGGAATTATTAACAGATTTCGTTTAAGTCTATATATTTATTGGTGCTGAGTGTGTATGTGAAGTACAAAATGTATATTATTAATTTTATGTTCATCATTATTACTAAAATCGTTTTGTCAAACTTTTGCTTAACCACTTCTGTGTCAATATCTTTTTAAAGAAATCTATGTAAACCATTGATTATTAAATACAAGCAAAAATTTATTTTAAAAAGTGTCATGTTAAAAGTAATAAAATAATTAATAATTCCTGATCAGATACTGAAATGGCTCATGCAAAAGTAAAATATTACAATTTTATATTGTGGTATCCCCAATTATAACAAATAATTAATTAGTTAATTCAGTATATAGTTAATTTACAATCTGTGTAACAGTATAATATAAGATACTAATATTGTACAAAGCAAAAGAATTAAAAATCAAAGCACAATTCATCATTTTATTGTTATATTGAGACTAGAACACCGGTAAAATATTTGCGTACAATATTGGTTGTAAGACATGAAATATTAATTTGCTTTATGCCTTAGACATATTTACTATAAATTAAAATAATAGTTTATCATAAGTAATGGTTATTAATAGTGATTTATTATTATATATAAGGATAAAATAATTTGTGTATCAATTAATTATTACATTAAAGTGTTGATATTATACTCGTTCAACCTGAGTTTTAATATATCCTAAAACATTTCCAAGTCACATTTCGTGACGTTTTTCCATTTTTATAAAATGTATTTTTAAAATGTCATTATATTATATACAGTCATAAAATGAACAAAATTTATTATGTAAATTATAAAATTGTACATTTTTATTTTATACAGGAGCATAATTTACTATTTAATAATATTAAAAGAAAAATATTCCAGAACTTGAAGTCACTGCATCATATATAAAGGTATTATGAACTGGTTTATATTGATTTGTAACAAATTTTATAACTTCTTGAGCTGCAAGGCCACCTAAAAATGCTGATACTGAATGCAACTCCGCTCCGCCAAATCGACAAAATTCATGAACATAATCATCTTTTACCAATGGTCCACATCCCCATTCATTCAGTAACTTTGTTATGCATGCCTAAACAAAAAGGACAATTATATAATAATATTCATATTTTTTCCTATTAAAATAATTATTTTATATGAAACATACCTTAAGCTTAACTATATCAGGTTCTACTTGATCATCAAATTCTCCAGGATATGAATTATATTCTGTTTGAAATTTTTCAACTCCCCTAAGAACAACATAATAAATCATCATACTCTCGGGATTTTCTAAACATTGCACTGAAAAGAGTAGAAAATTATTAATTACTAAATTATGTCACTCACAGGATGTTTAATATTTTTAAAACTGTACAATTATTTTTAATCATTCTGCTTCCAAATTTTATAAGTTGTTATATAGTACCTATATTGCTTGCATCAAAAATTTTAGAATCATATTCATCTGCGATACATGTTCCCCTTTGGACGTGTATGTTCAAAGCATGTCTGCAGAACAACTTGACATCCCTTTCAGAAATGGAATCTGAAGATTTTCCTAATTGTCGTAACAATTGCAATGTACGTCGCCATACTGCTTCTGCATCAACTATCGCTTGTTTGTGATATCTATAATAAACAAATTTATCTAAATATACTAGAAAAACGATATCTTTATAATAAATGTCTTATAATAAAGAATCTCACATTTGCTGAAATGTTATATATTTTTCCGTATCTGCTGTCATATCTGGCAAAGTACCTTTTAATGGTAGTAATCCACCTCCCTCATTTTC
Organism: Bombus terrestris; assembly: GCF_910591885.1. Taxonomy (NCBI): domain Eukaryota; kingdom Metazoa; phylum Arthropoda; class Insecta; order Hymenoptera; family Apidae; genus Bombus; species Bombus terrestris. The sequence goes on along the minus strand of NC_063271.1, from coordinate 18,551,901 downwards.
AACAAAATCTTTTATTGCTTTAGCTATAATCCAAAATGAACTACTCTAAAAGTATATTAAATTAGTTTAAAGTAATATTATTCACTTGTATGATAATACTTTTTTGTTATACCTTAGCTGTTAAATTGATGCATTTATCATCATTAAGAATATTCATTACATTCTCAGGGATCTCAGTACATCCTATACATGTATTAACAGCTTTAATAGCTTCTTCAAAATTTTCTTCACTATTTGCAGTATCATTCTCATCTCTTCTCATTCCTTCTTTTATCATTTCTTTTAATTGACTTTTTTCTTTGTAAGTTTTTGGTAATTCCCCATTATTTAGAATCCAATTTTCTAAAAATTTGTACAATATAACTAAGTATGGTATATGAGAGTGATCTTTAAAACTCAGTTCATCTAAATTTATGGAATCAAGATGCTTCTTTAATGTCTCAAATGGTTTATCTAAACGCAAATCTGGAGTTTCATTGTCTGGATGTGTTTCTATGACTGTATGTTCCTTTATTTGAATCCTCATATATGCAATAAATCCTATACTTCTACACACTATTAAAGGTATGTTTAATTCCCAAAGCCTTTGTGACAGTAGAATTAAAGATCTGAAAATTTTTTCTTTTAAAATATATAATTTAAAATAAGTCAAGTCCCTGCAATAATTTATTATTTATAATGATTCTTACTTTTCAACTAATGAAGTAGCTACAACAACAGTAAAATTGTTGAAAAAGTCAGGACTGTTGCATAAAATTTCTTCAGGTTCCTCATCTATATAATCACCTCTAACATCAGAATTTAATTCTAACAACATTTGTGTTGCAACCTGTGCTCTTGATTTCCCAATACAGTCTGCTTCTAGAAAGAAACTATTTAAAAATACACATTAAATAAATTTAAAATATTTTGATACAACTCTTTTATGTATAATTATTAACATCTCTGCATACATACTTTGCCCCAATATCTTCATTAGTAACCTTTTTTCCATCTACGATTGTAAATGCTCCAATGCCTGGTAAGACTAAGGATTTTAAAATTTCCGTACCAAGGCCTGTAGCATTTATGACACAAACATGTGCACTTTCTAACGCAGTTTGACCATGATCACCCCATAACCTATATGTTGATATTATTAATATATTAATATTATAACTAAATTAATTAACTTATTACAAAATTTAATTATTCGTCAGGCTGATTAAAGAAAATTATTTTATTATAAATATACAATTACTTCCAATTACCTTTCTGATCCTGAAATAGGATAGGTTTTATATATCTATAATATATAAAATATATACCTTAATGTATATGTATAAAATCTATACCTTAATTGTCTATCATATTTTCTGTTTCTTTCAGATTGTTCTGGTGATTTCGGTGCTGGTGATGCCATAAGGATAGACTAATAAAAACGAAATAATAACACAACACTTTAGTTCAGATGGATTACACTTCTGATCAAACTATCAAACTGACATACACAAAACAACCATAAGCGCAAATTTACTTATAAACTTTCACAAATCGTCATGAATAAAGTAGTTTCATAGATAGAACATCATAAGAAAAAAAAGTAACCCTTTACAACCTGAAAAGTTCAGTTTTAAATTTTATTGTACGATTTATTGAAATAAATAGTAATTAACCTCCACACATATATTATTACAGTTGTAATACTGAGTTATTGCAGATAAAATAATCATATATATCACATTGATTAAATTGATGTATATGTATGTGTTTGGTACATATAATTTATACTCCTGACAAATATAAACAATATTGTATGTAACTTATATTTTGTCGTAAACCTCATTTATTATGTTGCGGGTTGATCGTACATCGTACACCATGCTTTTGAATAAAAAGTTTAAAGTTATTTTTATTGCACTATGAAAATTTTCATTTTTTTACAGAAATGGTAGGTAATTAAAATATTGAAATGCAATCAAAAACATATCTTCAATTAACTTTGGCAATAATTAAACCACATGTTGTTAAATCTCCTTTTGTGCTTCAGGTAAGAGGATATAACTTAAATTTAATGCAAATTTGAGACATATATACAAATGTATACTTTTAAATGGCAGCAAAATAGGGTTGGTGGAACAGTTGATTTCCATTTCTGAATAAGATTATGGTAATATTTAAATATTATTATAATTTCAGAAAATTCGAGATTCAATAATTGACAATAACTTAAAAGTTGTCAGATCACGTAGGACAATAATTACTCAAAAAGAAGCAGTGTTATTTTATGAAGAACACAAAGAAAAGTTCTTTTACAATCGTCTTCTGACATTTATGTGTAGTGGCCCATCAGATATTTATATTTTAACAGATCACAATGCTATTGCTAAGTGGAGACAATTAATGGGTCCTACAAAAGTTTATCAGGCACAATATACTGCCCGTGATACAATTCGAGGAATGTATGGTCTATCAGATACAAGAAATGCAACGCATGGTTCTGGTATACTCTTCATTTTATAAATACCCATCTATGTTATTTGTGTATAATATAAAAAAGTGTTCTTTTAGATTCAGTTGCATCTGCAGAGAGAGAAATAAGAATATTCTATAGTGATTTTAATTTTAAGAAATGGTACGAACATGATGAAAAATATTATAATTTAGGCCAAATTCATTTTGATCCAGTAGCTTTTGTACATACTATTAACACGAGTTTCCCTAATAAAGAACAAGTTACAAAGTAAATATTGTAAATAAAGTATTACTAAATATTTAATAATACAGAATTTTACAAAAGTTGTGTATATTATATACAGTTATTAAATATAAATATACATACATATATATGTATATCTATGTAGATGATGTATAATAATTCAGCACCTGACAAAGAAATACCTTCAATATTTAGGAACAATAAAATAAGTTGATATAAATGTATATTTTGTAATCTTATTTTGGTTTACTCTTTACTTGAGATTTAATAGAAGTACCCTTTATTTTTATACGAACTTATCAAGGATTAATCTTAATTTTCTCATATTACCTTTTTATATTTAATTATGTATTATCATTAATAAATAACATTTGAAGTTATGAGACATTAAACTTAGTTTCTAAATATACAAATAAAATCGATATACTTTCTTTTTAGGGATATTGATCAAAAGGTTTCTTCTTGTTCTTTGGTTAAATATGTAGTTAGTTGAATAATCAAGTATACGAGTATTTCAATTGAAAAAAGAAAACTGTTATATGTATATGAACTTATTTCATCACTTTCGAGTGCTGCTAAAAAGCATTTCTTAACTATCTTTTTAATTCTTTATGAAACTTCATCAGTTTTTGAGAGAAGCTTTTAGGATATTAATGTTTGATTTGATGAACTTTACGAATTGGTAAAGCTCCATTGAAAAATAAGGGAAAATAATTCCTGTTTCTTATACATTAAATTATATAACTGTATATAAAAAATAATAATTTAAGCATTCATTTTTACATAAACTTTTGGTCTTGAGAAAACTTTTATCCCTTCTTCTAATTTGTTCAGTTGTTTCTCTATTTCAATTTTTCGTCGCTGCGCCCTAAGGGTATCCACTTTTATAGGCATCATATTTAATTCAGTTACATAATCTTGGTAATCTAGAATAGTAATATTAATTTAAATAAACCACGATTTTACTTTTAAAAAACTTAATTTTTAAATCACGTACTCTTTTTTAACATTTGCAATGTCTCCTTACGCTCATTATCAGGTAATGGAACATGTCCATTTGGACAGTTAGGATCCAATTCTTCTACTTTAGCTCTCTGTACCCTTTCTTGAATTTCCTTTCTGTTCTTAATATATCTAATCAAATGGTTTTTCAACAAAAAAGTTTTAGTCAGAAGATTTAAAATATAAGAAATAAAATTAAAAATGGTATGTACAAATTATAGATCACTGATATAATAATTGTTATTTGTAGTAAAAAATATAAGAAAAAAATCAAATCAATGAATAATAATAAATATATGTATAATACATATTTACATACTTTGGAACTACACCCATGCGATAATTTGTAGGAAGATTGTTATTATTACTATTATTATTGATGTTGTTATTCATTTGGGTTGCTATCTTGTTAATTGCAGTGGTATGTTCTTTGTTTAATTTAATAAAATTTACTTCTTCTTTAGATAATACAAATTTGGAACTTTTTGTATCATTTTTAGCTTGTGTATTTTTTTCAACAACTCGAATATCTCCTTGATCTAAAGGTGAATTTGTTATACTTCTTGAAGATACATTAATTTCTTCATTTGTATTATCTTTATTTATTGATTCATAACGATTTAAATATTTTTTTGAAGGGTACCTACACAGAGAAATTATTATTAGCAAACTTTAGACTACTATAATAACAATAATAATGATAATGACCTGTACACAAAAATAGAAAATAAAATAACTCTGAATAAAATATACAAATATACGTACTTAACTATTCCTTCAGAAAATAGATCATCAATTTCCTGTGTGTCCAATGTCTGAATACCTTGATTTCTAACTTTAATTTGAACCTTTATATCATTGTCAGTATCTCCGATTGATTTATATGAGAAATTAGGATTTGATGAAATATTCTCATGTAATTTCTGCGTACATTTATGTAATCCTTTATTTTCCTTTTTTCTTTCTTTAATTAACAAATTATTACTTGTTGAATGTATTGTCTTTTTCATAAAAATATTATCTTTGTCTAATGTTGAGGCACTTATTTTCTTACATAATTCTTGATGCTGATCTAATTTACTATTTACACTTGTATTCGCATTATCATGTTTTTTTGTTTGAAGATTTGTATTAACTTTTGGTAAAACATTATTATTTTGATTATTACTATAATTATTATTATTAATTGTTCTACGGTTGGATATTTGTGATTTTTGTACATCTTTTGTTCCTTTATTAATATGTAAGTGATCTATACGACGAAGATTTTTGACATTTTCATGTATGAAATTTTTTCCTTTTACTGATTCTAAAAAAGAAAATATTAATTACTAAATAATTTGCAATAAAAATGTAGATAACAATCATTACAAATACTAGTAAATATAAAGTTACTATTTTAATATTAATAAATAATTTTGTAAAAGACATACTTGAATCAGGAAAAATGCCTTTTAGCGTTGTCATGTCCAATTGTTATTTAATAACACTGCCTAAAAGTGATATTTTTTCTTTCTTCGTTAATCCATAAAATAAACAATTACGATTGTAATATTTCTAACTGAATAATTTTTAATGCATAATTTCCTTTACTATTAGCGTTACTAAATAAACAATGTTGTTTATAACTCGAAATATACAATATATAAAAATGATTAGAAAAACAGTATAGCCAACACAATTATTAAATTTATTCTGCTGGGAATTTGTATATAAGGTATTGAAAATCATTTTTGTATCCATTTTATGAAAATATACAAAATAATTCTTAGAAGAAAGCCTAATTGTGATCATTTTAAATGAACAAAAAAGAAATTGTATAAAAATGATGTTTACCTAATTAATGAGATTATTATTCAGTAATATAATTTTATTAAAACGGATCAGAACATTCAAAAAGCACATTTGCTTTTTTTTGATGAGATTACACAATGCTTTTACACGAATTGATTTCTTAAATAATTTTGTCATAATTATAACATATGTATTTATAATATGATACACACTGCAATCATTTTTTATAGGCTATCCAACGTGTTGAGTTGATTGAAGTAAATAAAACCACGTGATCAGGATCCAGATAAAACAGGATTGTTTCACAATCTTGAGATATTATAAAATAGAAATACTCCGAAATAGCTTTTGAAGAATGTCTTCCTTCGATGAAAACTACAACTTTGCATACTGAAGGAAAATATAAACTAGAAAATAGGAAATATAAAATTACATTCTAGAATGTTAAATTTCTAAGTAGAGGAACCGGACATATTCGTCAAACTAATTTCAGAAAATATATCTCTTAACCTTTAACCAAATATATCAAATTAGGAAGCATAGATAAATCTTTTCTACACTAACGAATACAAATCTGTTCTTGAAAATCATAATTTGTTAGTAACTATAGACTAGCCCACGATCGTTGCATATGACTGCATCGGCCAATAACTAGAGCTTCATATACCTTGTGACCAATATCTTTTCCCCTAATAATTTAATTCATTAAATTGACTACAATACATTTGCTGCATCTTTAAATAAATTTTGATGGAATAAAATCTTGTATATATATTATATTCAAGTTAAATGTATTATTGTATATAATAAAAAAAATATTAGTGGAAGATATATTATTCAGATCACTTTTTATTATAATTTTTTAGATAACAAAATTTTATTATTTCGTATTGTTTTAGTTACTGCGTTAATAAAAATATTTATATATTAAAATAAAATTAAAAATGAAGCTACCTTTAAAGTAGTACAATTTATTATTTTTTATACTCATCTTTACTCGAAAATACGATTAGAAACAATAATACCAGATTATATCAGTAATTATGATGAAACTTATATATGCAAAATATATATGTATTTTAAACTATATACTTTCTGTGACTTATTGTATATTATATATTTTTATATAAATAATTGATTACGAAATGATTAATCAAATATGTTATCAATTTTTAAAAATTGTTATTTGAAAGTGAATTATGTAAAAAACAAAATTAACTTTAGGATATAAACGACACATGATCATGTATTTAGAGTTAGACTTGCGAAAATACCAGTGTAGCTTCTTTATTTAAATTGATTTTAACATTTTAACAATTATTAAATAATATGAATGAAGTATAAATAATAACACGTGTTTAAAGTGAACGCTTTGATTTAAAAAAGGACTTTAAAAAGTACACGGTATCCTTTCACTTATTCTCTATATCTTATCATTTAAAATTTCCATTTCCCTGATGTACTCTTACATCGATTTTTACATTATTATGTCATCTTTAAATAACTAAGTTATAAAATCTCTTTTTTAAATAGATATAATACAAATTGTAATTGTTTAATCATATAAAATAACATTGTTTGGTACGTTAAGTTTTGGTCGTCTTTTGGAACAGCGCCTATACTAAGTGACTTTAGCCGTTTGGAGATGGATAGTTTACCGTGTAGACATCAATTTACGGTACAGGCTTGAGACAAAGCGTAGGGTAAAAATAATATTTTTTCTGCAAGATCAATTATTTAATTGCCAATTGGACAATAAAATAACAAAATAGTGCGTTTGACAATTAATTAATTTCAGTCATTTATCAACAGTGGTGTTAATTCATAGCTGTAATCTTGACAGACGTTTTATACTTGTGAAAATTTCTGTTGCCGACGCAATTTTGTATTTTCATTACAATTTTATTGCAGGTAAATCATGAAAACAATTTCTGACTTAAGGTTATTCTTAGAATTTCTTTTATTTTCAAGTATTTTATGAAACACTTCTATTATTTTCGAAAAATGGGATTGTATGTCAAACCATCGTCTTTTGTTGCGTTAGCCAATTACACAGAAAATGTTTTCCCGCCATATTAGTAAAACTTGTTTCGGGTATGAAATTTTTAATAAATATTAGTTTTAACCTTTAATAGAAATGAAAACTTTTATGTCACGTTTCGAATATACTTATACTATCTTCCCGTTACGATTATTTAATTTTATTTTTATATTATATTTATACTTACTAATCCAAATTTAATTCAATTGTACTCTAAATTTTGAACAAATGATCTATACAAATTTATATTAAAATTAGTTGAAATAAAATTTTATTTATTTTAAAAGGATAATTTTATTATTATTTTACAATTATATCTCAATAATATCCTGTCTATTTAATATGTCAATAATACTAATAATGGAGCGTTATAATATAACATAACGTGTAGTATGGTTATAGAAAAATTTTCTGCTTAATAAACAACTACGAATAAAGAATGCTATACTTGAAATATTTTTTCATACATGGAGAATGTTATTAATAATTAAAATTAAAGCTCTGTAATAAATAATTTATATATAGATTTGTAAAAAAAAATGATGATATTGTAAATATTAATCTGAATAATTAGTTATCAATTTCAAATGTAATTTAAGTATTTAATGGATACATAATTGTAATATTAATATTAAGAGAAAAACATTCTTAGAAGCTATGTATTACGAGCAAGTATTTCTTCTCGTAATAAAACAATGCTTTGTAATATACCTAAACATTATAGTTTATATACCTTGAAAGAAAGAATTATTTGATCACCTTCACATATTAACAATTATAATAATAGTTAGATATGAATAAATAATATTTAGATATAATATGTAATTTGACATCAATTGAAATTGTCATAGTCTATTATATATATTGCATTGAAATTTTATAGTTACATAAAAAGACTTTTTGCAAACATGAGTAATACAGTAGAAAATGGAAGTGGTGATAATGCATCAAAGAAAAAAACTATTGAAGGTATATATCAAAAAAAGTCTCAGTTGGAACATATTTTACTACGTCCTGATACTTATATTGGTTCTGTTGAACCAATGACGGAAATGATGTGGATTTATGATAAAGAAAAAGAATCAATGGTACAAAAAGAAATAAAATATGTTCCGGGATTGTACAAAATATTTGATGAAATATTAGTAAATGCAGCAGATAATAAACAGAGGGATCCTAAAATGGATACAATTAAAATTGAAATTGATCCGTAAGAACTATTTAATATCTATTAAGAAATGGATAATGTATAATAATAATTATATGAATTATAAAATGAACAATAAATGATAAAATTAATGAATAATAAATTTTATTTGTAGAAAAAATAATGTTATATCTGTATGGAATAATGGTAAAGGCATTCCAGTGGTAATTCATAAAGAGGAAAATATGTATGTTCCTACAATGATATTTGGCCATTTGTTAACATCATCTAATTATGATGATGAAGAAGAAAAAGTAACAGGTGGTAGAAATGGCTATGGTGCCAAATTATGTAATATTTTTAGCCACCGCTTTACTGTGGAAACTGCGTCTAAAGAATACAAAAAATGTTTAAAACAAGTAATTATCTTATAAAAACATTTGAAATATTTGTTTTATAGTAATATGTGTCTGTAATTATTTAAAATAAATATTTATAGACGTGGAATAATAATATGGGAAGTGCAAGTGAGCCTAGGATCAAAGACTTTTCTGGCGAAGATTTTACAAAAGTCATATTTTCACCAGATTTATCAAAATTTAAAATGCAGTCTTTGGATGATGACATAGTTGCTCTAATGTCTAGAAGAGCTTATGATATAGCAGCTTCAACTAGAGGTGTTAAAGTCTATCTTAATGGTACTAAGATTCCTGTCAAAAATTTCAAGGACTATGTTGATTTCTATATCAAGGGTAGAGAAGATGAAGGTGGTAATCCTTTAAAAGTTGTATATGAAAGTTGTGGAGCTCGTTGGGAAGTAGCTGTTGCTTTATCTGACAAGGGTTATCAGCAAATGTCTTTTGTAAACAGTATTGCAACAACAAAGGTAATAGATATGATGAAATAGAATAGATGAAATTAATGTTTATGTATAAAAAAATTGAACAAACTCTTTTGCAAACAGGGTGGCCGACATACAGATCATGTCACAGATTTAATAGTGAAACAATTAACAGAAACATTAAAAAGGAAAAATAAGGCTGGAGTAGCAATTAAACCATTCCAAATAAAAAATCATTTGTGGATTTTTGTTAATTGTCTTATTAATAATCCCACATTTGATTCACAAACTAAAGAGAATATGACATTGCAACCTAAAAGTTTTGGATCAAAGTGCACACTTAGTGAAAAATTTATTACAGCTGTAATTATTAAAATGCAATTTTATTATTAATATAATACTTGTCTATATATGTATTAAATTTTAATTTATACTTAGGTAACGAAAATCGGAATTGTAGAAGCAGTTTTGACATGGGCGAAATTTAAAGCCGATAGTCAGTTACAAAAATTAGGCCCCAAGTCAAAACAAAGAAAATTGCAAGGTAAATTTCGTGTATATTCATATGATACAAATAATTTTAGTTATTTATATAATCTTTTATTTCAGGTATACCAAAATTGGAAGATGCTAATGATGCTGGAACTAACAAATCATTAGAATGTACACTTATATTAACTGAGGGAGATTCAGCCAAAACCATGGCTGTATCTGGACTTGCGGCGATAGGTAGAGATAAATATGGTATATTTCCTTTAAGAGGTAAATAATACAAACGTCATGTAAGTGAAAATTACTTAAATTATATATAATACTATTTATAAATGTTTTCAACTTTAGGTAAAATTTTGAACGTAAGAGAAGCAACACATAAGCAGATTTTGGAAAATGCAGAAATTAATAATTTAATAAAAATTCTTGGACTCCAGTATAAAAAGAAATATGAAACTCGAGAAGATTTAAAAACATTACGTTATGGAAAAATGATGATAATGACTGATCAGGATCAGGTTAATTTTCTATTAAATTTTACATTTCCATGTGCATATTTTAATTGCGTAATAACATAATTATGTTAAATGTATTTATTAGGATGGTTCTCATATCAAAGGCTTACTAATTAATTTTATTCATCATAATTGGCCGTCATTATTGAAATTAAATTTCGTAGAGGAATTTATTACACCTATTGTTAAAGCTTCAAAAGGAAATCAAATATTAAGCTTCTTTTCAATGCCAGAATTCCAGAAATGGAAGTCAGAAACGGAAAATTTTCATACCTACAAAATTAAGTACTACAAAGGTTTGTGTTTCTATTATTTTACAAATTTTGTTGTTTTTTTGTTTGGGACGCATAAAAAGATCTGTTACTTATAGGTTTGGGTACTTCCACTGCTAAGGAAGCAAAAGAATATTTTGAAAATATGACTAGACATAGAATTCGATTTAGATATGATGGAGATCAAGATGATCAGAACATCATCATGGCTTTCAGTAAGAAATGTGTTGATCAACGTAAAGATTGGTTAATGAACCATATGGATGAAACAAAGAGAAGAAAGGAAATTGGTCTTGGAGAACGCTTTCTGTACGAAAAGGATACACGGACTGTGTCCTTTTCTGACTTCATTAATGTAGAATTGGTTTTATACAGTAACTATGACAATGTTCGGTCTATACCAAATATGATCGATGGTTTTAAACCCGGACAAAGGAAAGTATTATATACATGTTTAAAACGTAATGACAAGCGTGAAGTAAAAGTTGCACAATTAGCTGGTTCTGTAGCTGAACATTCAGCATATCATCATGGCGAAGTTTCTCTTATGTCAACCATCATTAATCTCGCACAAAATTTCGTAGGAAGTAATAATATAAATTTACTACAACCAATTGGTCAATTTGGTACGAGACTCGCCGGAGGAAAGGATGCGGCGAGTCCTCGTTACATTTTCACAATGCTCAGGTATACATGAAATTGCATATACAGAATGTCTGTTTTATCTGAACAAAGTAGAGTATCTCATGAAGAACTAAAGTATCAAAGAAATGTTTTTGTAAATGATATTTGGCATAATTAAGGACATATAATATAAATTGTTTTTTCTCTAAAATAAACAATCTCTCTTAAAGCATTTTTTAAATACTTTCAGTTACTTATTACCTCATCAAAATGAAACAGATATTTTGTACAAGAAACAGTCTATATATATGTAATCTTCTCTGTTATTCACAGTCCATTAGCAAGATATATATTTCACAAACATGATGATCCTTTATTAAAACATGAATATGATGATAATCAAAAAATTGAACCTGTCTTTTATGTACCAACTATACCAATGGTATTAGTGAATGGTGCTGATGGTATTGGTACTGGATGGATGACAAAGATACCAAATTATAATCCTAGAGAAATAATTGAAAATTTATATAGAATGATGGATGGTGCTGACCCAAAACCAATGGTAATATTTTTTTAAAATAGTTTTTTAATATTCATTGTACATGTATCTTACCATATTTTATCACATTTTCTACAGGTACCATATTATAAAAACTTTAAAGGGGTCATAGAAAGTTGTGGAGATTATAGATATGTTATTAATGGAGAAATCTCAGTGATAGCACCAGATAAAGTTGAAATTACTGAACTACCAGTTGGGACTTGGACTCAAACATATAAAGAAACAGTATTGGAACCAATGTTACATGGAACTGAGAAAATCCCAGCTATGATTAGGTAAATATAATTGTTATTTTAGTATCAGTGCTAAAGATGAATGATAAAAAGATATTTATTACTTGTTTTCCCTTACATTATTATAGTGATTACAAGGAATATAATACAGATACAGCAGTACACTTTATAATAATGATAAATCGTGATAAGTTAGTAGAACTAGAAAGAGATGGTCTTCATAAAGCATTTAAATTGCAAACAACAACAACAGTTACATCTATGGTAAAAGGCAAATAATATATTTAAGGTATTTAAAACTCAAACTCATTTATAATAAATTCATTTTTACAGTGTGCTTTTGACGAGAATCTATGTCTACAAAAATATGATAGTGTTCTTCAGATTTTAAAAGGTTTTTATAAAGTAAGGTTAGAAACGTATCATAAAAGAAAAGAATATTTGGAAGGTATATTACAAGCAGAGGCATCTAAGCTTTCAAACCAAGCACGATTCATTCTAGAAAAATGTGATGGTACTATAGTAATAGAAAATAAAAAAAGGAAAGATATGATTGCTGAATTAATTAGGCGAGAATATGAATCTGATCCAGTCTTGGCCTGGAAGTTATCACAAAACAGGGAAGAAGTTTTAGTAAGTATTGTGTCTTTATTTTAAAACAACATATTTGAAATGTATTAAAATGTAATTGTTATGCTACGTTAGGAAGCTCAAGTAAGTAATAAAAAGAAACTTATGTAAACAAAAACATTTATTACAACCATAATTTTTATTTTACTCTAAATATTTAATATGCAAATTTTTGTAACATATTGATAGGAAGAAGTAGCAGAAAATGTCGATGAAGAATCAGCTACATCATCTACAGCTATTGGAAAAGAGAACTTCGATTATTTACTAGGAATGACATTGTGGTGTTTAACGAAGGAAAAGAAAGATGAACTATTACGTCAAAAAGACGATAAATTAGCGGAATTGAAAAGGTTACAAGCTCGTACACCTATTTCTTTATGGAAAGAGGATTTAGATAACTTGTTGAATGAATTGAATAGAGTAAGCGTAACTTCTTTTTATTTTTAATAAGATAATATTTAGTTTTTCTCATATATACTATATTTTACTATAGTTAGAAGAAAAAGAACGAAAAGAAGAGCAGAAGTCTAAACAATGTATTAAAAAACCACCCTCAAAGTATTACACTTCTGATGATATTCGTCGAATAGTACCCATAATTGATACTGAATTAAAAAGAAAGATTGAAAAAGCAGAAATTGTATCTAAGGATAAAAAGGAGGGCATAAAGAAACATCAAAGGGTAAATGGAGTACACATTATTAAGTCTTCTTTTTTTAATAAAATCGCTTCTATATTTTTTGTGGAAATATAATATAACGTTTTATGTAACATAATAGGTAAAAAAAGAACCAATAGAAGATAAAGATGAATTTGACATGTTGATTGAATCAAATGCCAAACCTATAGATGATAGATTGGGCAATTCTCCAGAAAAAATAGAAAAAAGAGCTGGTGGCAAAAAAAGTATATATGCTCATAGTTATAATAAAATAAAAAATTCTATGAAATTTATCAATAATAACCATTTACTATATTGATTAGGATTGAAACAAACAACATTACAATTTAAATCCAAAGCGAAAAAAGAAAAAGACGACAAGAAGAAAGATAAAGATTCTGATAGTAATGATGATATTGATTTTGGCAGTATTTCTCCTCCTCCAGCACCTCGTACATCTCGTAGAGCAGCAGCAGGTATTAATTTCCATTTGATATGTGTCAAATTTATGTGTATTTTTAATATGCTAATATTTACGAAGTTTGTTTTCGACATTACAGCTAAAAAGAATTACAACTATAGTAGTGCAGAATCTTCTTCTAGTGATGAAATACTCAGTGTTTCTTCAGACATGGAGCAGTGAGTACTTTATTTATAATTATATAACGTTATATATACATACATAAGCAATATATTCTCATTAAATTTATTTTTTAGTAAAACAAAACCTACTACAGCTGTCATTAATAGCGATTCTGATGATATTCTCAAAATACATAAGAAACGTAAGTAAATGTTACTGTTATGGACTATTAGTTTAACATATTAATTATATTGTTATATTGATACGCTAATTTCATATAAAAATTATAATAATTATAATTATATCTCTGTACAAATAACAGCTAGTTCGGAAGAACTTTTTGATTCATTAGTTGGTAGTACTCCAGAAAAACAATCAACAAAAGCTCCTGCAGCATCTAGCGAAGAATCATCTTCAATATTCTCACCACCGATGAAAGGTAAAGTATTCAATACCTTATTAATTGCGAAATATTACATTTGGTGTTGTTTGTATTGGTATCGGTATTGGTTTGTCTTTACAAAATATTTTATACAATGTCATTAATTTATATCTTCACTAATATTATACCTATCAATGTCACTAATATTATGCCTCATTATTTATGTTTTAGCTCCTGCTAAAAAGAAAACTGAAAATGGTGGAAAGGCAATAAAAAGGCAATTAAAGAAAAAAGTTGTTTCTTCTGATTCAGACTCGGAGGAAGTTATGTTTTCAAATAAACAAACTCCCGTAAGTAATAATGCAATTGATAAATAACAAAATAAAAACTATTAATAAAAATTTATGACATATCACCAAAAAATAATGCAAAAAGACATTTATCAATATTTTAAATTCATTTGCTATTTAATTGCACAAAAATTATTTAATTATACAGGTAAAGAAAAGAAAGAAGAAGTCTGAGTCGGAGGAAGAAAGTATTCTTAGTGCAGTAGATAATTCTCCGGTACCACCTCGAAAAACTGCCGGTCGTGCTCGTAAACCTATTTCATACGCTGTTTCGGATGATGATGAGGATGATTCCAACTGATCGATTTTGTACAATATTTTAAAGGCATAAGTAAATAAACACGATCTTAATCACGATCTGTGTGATCATATTTGATATAAATTTTAACAAATTTTGCCTTAATTAAGAGGCAATACAATAATTTTATATGATATTGTACATACATGTACTAGAATATATAAATTAGAATATTTTAAGAAAATTACATTTTACAGTGATAATTAAATAATATATGCATAGTGTGCAATGCGATAATACATTTGAGTCATGATTGACTGTATAACATTTGAGTATCTAAATATTTAAATAATATTCAATTTTAAAATATCTATACTATCTCTGTATGTTAATTTTCTGGAGAAAGATATTTAAATACTCATTGTTTTGTAAAAAAAAATTAATAAAATATTTTTGCACATGTTAGAATATCAGCTCATTGAAAATGGAATAATGTGTGATTTGTTGCAAAACTCAGTATCAATTAAGAGAAACTTTTGTTATTGTAATAATAATGTATATATATAGAATGAAAAATTTAATTCATCTTCATAAAACACTTATTCATGCATTAACTATAACACATATTAACTACTGATCGCATACCTTCTATTAATAGTATTGGTATTGAATGAAAAATATAATTGATGTTCTGTGTATGCTTAATAACTACAAATGTAGAGATTCACAAACATATGACAGTAATGAAATTTTTGTATTTATAATATGGATAAACTATCAATTTAAACATTAAGACTCATTATATTAATTAACTTAAATTTGTTTTTATTTATTTTTTCTTTTTGTATGTTGGATTAATTTTGGAGCAAAACACATTTTTTACAGACATCTAGCTGTAACATATCATTAATAAATAATGTACTTACCATAATATATGAAGGTAATTGTATTAATTAGCACATTCGTACGATTAATTATCTATATTCTGTGAACAAATTTTAATAAAGATAAATAATCTAATTAATCAAATAATACATAAAGAAAGAATATTAAGTCTCCTTTACAATATTTAAATATTGTTAAAAATAACTTTGAATATTAAAGTTATTTTAATTTTTTCCTTAATACGGATATTATTCGTTTGTTCTACTATACCACTACATTTGTTCTCAATAAAAGAGAGCATAAAATAGTGAAACTATATTATATAAAAACTACTCGCTTCTTTTTTTAGAAATAATGTGATGTGCAGCTAATAATTTTAGCTGCACTACCTTTAAATTTTATAGGTGTCAAAGCATTTTAATATGTTGAATTATTAATATCTAATAATTTACTGTACGGGATGAAATAAAATTGATTTAAAAATTCCAAATGAAAACTTACATTAAAAAACAGACAGTTTTTATTTAAAATATTTTCCATTGGAACTATTTTTTTCAAAAATTCTAAGCGCACGTTTCAGACACATGAAACAGAAATGGATACATCATTGAACACAAAAATTTCAAAATAAATGAGTGGGTCAAAACAAGTTCATGCAATCTCCTAAGTTTTCACTAGTTGATTTTCTTTATAAAGATATAGGTATAAAAATAAAATTAATGTTTAAAGAATCAAAAGGGTCGATAGGCAGCGAAAAATACGAGGAACATATAAATGGCATAACTCTTGAAATATTGTTTTGTTTCAAAAATCAAATTGTCTTGAACTAAATAAATTTGTATGCTATAGTCAATATTCTAATAGTCAATAAAATTACAGATTATGAAAGTGATATGTTTTTTTCAGGTATATATAAATATCATCACAAGATATCAAATCAACCAAATGAATAACTTTTGAGTTTTTTGAACTGTATAATTGAAAAATATGGTTTTGAAAACAGTGTATTATAAGTAACTGTTCAGAATGGAATTATGTAATAATTGTATTATGTATTGTACTTTATAAACATTTATAGTTTTCTTAATTTTGCCAATTTTGTAACAAATCTTTCAATACATTATACTACAGGCTTAAAACTATTCATGAAAAAAAGGAATTTGATTTCATGATTCTTTAAAATTCGATAGACCCCATAAAAGCCCTTGAGACTAGAATGATTAAAATCTTCCAGTAGATCATTCAGTATGTGTATGTATATACTTCTTGAAATTTATAGAATTTACTCGATAACGTAACATAATTTTATACTATAATTAGAGTTAAGTATAAGTAAAAAGTTATGTTTTGTTGTTTATATACAAATATTTTAATCAAATTCAATGGAAATAATATTTTATATTATGTCCCTATCCAAAAATTTACCTAATGAAAGAAAATAATTTTATATCCACACATATGTATTGTAGGAGAAATATACACTGTTATATGTGATTCATATTTAATTAATAAGTTTACTAACTTTAAATTATACACAAATACGTAAATTTATTGCTATAACGTTTCATACAGCATCCTCGACGCAATTCCTGTTGTTTATGAGGAAGATCGTGACTATGCTGACACGCAAGGGCGATAAAAAAAACTTTGTTTATTAAAGAATTATTTAAATTCCTCTTTTTTTAAAATGCATAATAATACTCCAAACTCTAGCATGCATATAGTTATAAAAGCACATAGAGCAGGAAATATTATTATGTAATGCTTTTCTTTTCGAGTTGACCCGTAGTTTTTAAAGAATATATCTGATCAGGCAATATCTGAATATTTGTGCAATGAATTTTCTATGAAAAAAATCTTATTCCTTGGATAAAAATTTGTTTTCGATATATGCATTTAATAGTTTTATTAACGATGCATTTTTAAGGAGTCTTCACTATATACAAATGCAAAATTGCTTCTATCGCAAAACATATAAACACTGCTTGGTGCAGATTTGTTTCATTTTTTATCATTACAAATAATCCCAAATGAGATTTCATAGAATAAATGCTCGTTAAATGATTTTTTTTCGTTCTTTCATCAGTTTGACGTCTTATTAAATGATTTAATCTTTTCCTGGTAGCAATTTGTTGTGGTAGCAGAACGATATCCCTGTTTTTTAAAAGAAGTGTTTTTCGTAAATTTTACTGGCCAAAGTATATGCTATTTTTTGCCCAAGAATAGTATGCACCAATTGTCATTTTAAACTACAATAAATATAATAGAATATAATAAAACTAATCGCGATTATTTTAACCATTATGTTCAAGCAAAATTTCTGAACTAGGGAATTTTTGCTCGATTACAGTTAATTTTTTAATTATATAAAAACGATGATTGCATAAATATACCGAACAATTGAAAATTTTTAAATTTGACAATTATGCATACCCGTCCTCGGAGAAAAAGTAAATGAATTTATTCATTTTCTGACTAGTTTGTCTTCGAACTTAGTTTACAAAAAGCACTTCCTCGTAGAGGAATTTTAAAAGTATACGCTTTCCTGTTTAATAAATTTGAAAACCGCAAGAGAAATAGGAGAGGGAAGCAGGAACGGTTGGCTTTTAGAATAGAAGCGATGGATCTAGTAGTAGACTCTGTTCAGACTTGTAATGTATTCTCCTCTGACCATTCTTTGCCAATCACGTTGGTATTGATTTATCAACCAATACCGTGCCCACATTGTACCAACAACTTACAACATTTTAACAACTTTCTAGTACTCCCAAAAGCTGCAGGTTGTCGACAGACGCGACTATAATACAAAGCAAGGGCACTTGATAAAATAACTTAATCTTCTATTTCATAATTATCTATATATAACGTACATATATAAAACAAATTATGAATAAAGAAATAGCAACCAGGTCGGTACAGTATCATGAATCTTACTTTAAAAATTTTTAATGCCTGATTATAAGAATTGTTATATATCACGAAATGTAAGATCATAATTATCGCGCCGAAGTCCACTCTAGAAAAAAATGAATCACTCTATTAGAAAATCATGGATTAAAAATGTACATGTGCATGGAGCATATAAACCGTGGACTGCGATTCTGTATGTTCTTTTTTATTTGGGAGCATCGCGATTCTTTTACTTTCTTTGCATTCGAACCTTAGACCAATCAATCCGGTGTAGATAAGCCCACTCATTTCAGAATAGGAACAACCAACCAAATCTCCTCGTGTGTGTATGTTAATCGTTATTAGTCATGATATAAGTAATAATGTTAATATTTGAATAAAGTAACATGATGTGCAGTCAAATATTCATGGAATACTTAGCTGCACGGAGGTCATGCGAGGATCCACCACAGTTGTCTTTCCACTGTCAATGCTGTCCTGTTCTTTACACCATATATATATATTATATCGGATTTATTAGTATATATATATATAGTATAAATATATACACGCACACTAGTTTTAACAATCTTTCGTCACACTCATTCATCCATACGTAACTTCAGAAGAGAGGAACGTCTCCGTAAAGGCAAAGTCCCTCTACACTGCTTTGACGCGCTTTGCCTCGGATATTTTATCTTCCATTGCTCTCTTTATTTTCACCGAGTAATTTTCACTTGTAATGATTTCCGTCGCTATACTCCTTTGTTTCCTTTTCTTCGTAATTTGAACTTCACTTTAATTCACAATGACTTATCACATGTTTATCTGTTTCTCTCATTTCTTTTTAAACACTATTATCAAGTCAGCCCACTGTTTGATACAAGGAACGATAATACAATTGAATATTTACGAACACAACATTTTTGTCATGCTGAATAATGTAGCTTGTATTGTAGAAAGACGCAAGCTTCTGGACTTGCGGCGACCAGTCTCGCATCTCTCTTGCAATGTCCTATGTAGTTGGCCTGTAAGTATAGTTGTAAAGGTGTGGTGGAAGTGGTAGTGATGGCGGTAGTGGTAGTGGAGTGGTAGTGGTAGTGGTAATCGTGGCATTGGTGATGGTGATATTATCCGGTTTTTAGTATTTACAATTCGTTATAGCAACCGCTATGTTCCTAAGATGAGATGGTGTGCAATTCAATGTTCAAGATTTGGCATGTATTAGTATATCGAAGATTTTGTCTTTAGTTTTTTTCCACTACGAACTGCTTGACGCGTTCATACCACTAAACATGCCAATACTAAATGAGGTTTGTTGCTGCTGCTGAATCTGTTGTTGTTGTTGCTGTTGTTGCTGATTATTCGCTTGACGGCCATGTTTTGGCACTGGAGGTTGTAGATATTCATGTCTAGCTAATGTCAACACATCTATGCGCTCTTCTTTCCTATATGCTAGGCAACTTCTTATGAAACTCTGTGAAAGTAAAAACATTTACAAATAAATTTAGGATTTTATTTTCATATTGACAATTAATTAAATTTTTCTAATTCATATGAATTGATACTAAAATGGGGTACCTTTGCTTCGTTGCTAACAGTTGGTTTATTTGCAAATTGAACTTCAGTGGCTTTCAAAATTGTATTCTCTTCTAAAATTGTAGCTTGAGATTGATTATGTCCAAAAGGCTAAAAAGAGATTTTAGAATGCAAATCTTCAATGTCAATCTAATAGCAAATCAATGTTATACAGTTATTATACAGTTACTATAATTATACCTTTTTGCCATATAGACATTGATAAAATATAACTCCTACACTCCAAACATCAACTTTCGATGATATTTTTGGAGGATTTTTACCAATAACAAAACACTCTGGTGGGAGATACCTTTACAAAATATGCATATTACTAATCAAGTTTAACATGGAAAAATATAAAAATATTTCTAATGTCATAAAGTATGTCTCTAAAATGAGGAAGTACATACCAATAGGTACCAGCTCCTTGAGATGTTAAATCCATTCCATGGTCTGGATTATAATTTTCCTCATCCATTACTTTACTTAACCCGAAATCCGTTATTTTTATTTCTCCACAAACATTACCTTCAGTTAATAATATATTACCTGCAAAATTACAACAATAATAGTATATAATTAAAAATTTTGCTTTATATAATAAAAGTAAAATTAAATTTTATATAATAAAAATAACAAGTTATATACAATAGAAATTTACCAGGCTTTAAATCATAATGTATGACTGGGGGTTTTATTTCATTGAGGTACTTTAATGCAGATACAACTTGCATAACAATAGATCTTGCTTCTCTTTCAGGTATAGTCTTATGCTGAAAATATTTAATAAAATATTTAATTAAGTAATACATAATAAATGTTATGTGAAAAATATGTTAATACACACACCTGCTTAAGATAAAAATCTAAATCATGGCCATCACAATATTCCAAGACAGTACAAAAAGAATTGGCGTCGATTTCAAATACATCATACAATTTCACAACACGAGGATGATCAAGAGCTTTATGTATATTGTATTCTCGTAACGCATGCCTGCATAAAGAATAAAAAAATATATACATACATACATATAAATATATATATATATGTAAAACAATGTAAAAATATATCCTTATATGAAACTAATTAATGTCACCTATGTATAATTAAAACTAGTATTATTTTAAATATGTATTTTGTTGCAAAACTGTAATTACTTTTATTTTATTAATTAATTAAACTGCTTAATTCCAAAATAAAAAATTTCATTATAAAAGTACTTACTTAATATAATTAGCTTTCTTATCTTCTTTCCAGTCTTTATTTAGTTGATGCACTTTACAGGCGACATATCGTTGCTCTTTTAAGTCAAATGCCTGTAAAAAGCGAAATACTTAAAAAATAATTAATTAATTGTTTACTAAAACAAATGTTATTTTGAAATTAATAATTTCGTTTCTATACCTTATGCACTTCGCTGAAGCCACCTTTTCCTAACAACATTAATAAAAGGTAACGTTCATTCAATACAGGATGAGAATTGAATCTCGATTGGTCCTCGTTGTGAATACGTTTCAGTTCCCTAATGTGCAAGTTTCGTTCTCTTTCGAGTTTTTCCATTTCTAATTGCAGATCAGCGTCTTCTTTTTTCAACGCACTTTGTCTTAACTAAAAAGACAATATATATATGAGATTACGTCAAAACTACGTTTATTGCAAATAACAATCTAAAAAATTTACTACCTTGAGTATTTCATCAGCTTCATAATACTCTTGCCACGTATAAGATCCAGGTACTGCATCTGGCTTTAAGAATGTAGCTTCTGTGCCATTATGCAAAGAAGGTTGAGGCTGACTACGTTTCCTACCAGTTTCACTGTTCGATGGCCTTTTTTTGAGTAGTAGCTTTTTTTGTTTATCAATTTCTTCTCGTTCAGTTGCGATTTCTTCTTGCCGTCGAGCTAATTCTTGAAACGCATAACCATCCGTCCAATTTTCTTGAAACGTTGCACCCACCCTTTGAGTTACAAATTGACCCAACCTCAGTCTATTTTGCATACACTTTTGCCTAGCCTCCTTTTTTTCTATGTTTGATTTTTCTTTTAATAGCTTCTTTACAACATCTATACACTTATTTATATGAGATTTGTGCTGTTCAATTAATTTTTGTTGATTAGCCATTTGATGCCTAAGTTCATCAGTTGTCTGAAAAAGAAAATATGTACTATTAATTATATGAAAATTCAAATACAAAGATATCTTATTATAATAATAAATAATAATAAAAACATTTAAAAATATTTTTTTTATGCATTTTTCTTTTTGGAATGAGAAAGAGAATTAGATGCTTTTCCTATACTGTTTCTACTACTAATGTATAATTTTACACTCATAGCACATTTCAGAATTTATTTTACTTACTCTATTTAATTCATCAATTTTGTTGTTACGTAATTCTAAGTCTGAAGAGGCTTGAGTTTCAAATTCTTGTATCCTCTGGCAAGTAAGTTCTGTCTGAAATATAAATAACACATTTTATAATAAATACAAACAAACTACTGTAACATCTGATACATTTGTCAACATAGTTCATAAATACCAGATACCTTGTTGCACCCAAATGGATGTAACATGCAGTTTCAGTTTTAGTGCAATTTTTGATAATTTCATTTAGAAAAATGATCAAAGTTCCATCTTTGATAGAAATTTGTGATAAAGTTAGTTCTACACGTTATTTAATTTAATAGGCCAGCCCTCTTGCTATTAAAAGTAAAACTACAGAGCAAAACCCAAACATATAGATAGAACAGAACTACCACACAGGCAGCAAGGAAAACACCAAAAATGTATGCATGATTTAAGGTATGCATGTAAAAAATTGTAGGACACTGTATATTATATACATATTTTTTTCTATAATAATTAATACATTGTACACTATAAAACAATTTTTTTTAATTTTATCACTTTTGAAATATAAGACTATAGCCAAATACAAAGTCAAATACGGCAAACATGCACACCTATTTTTAATTTAGAAATCGAAATAAATGGAAATAAACAATTTTAATGACTTAAAAGCAAAACAAAATTTATTAAATAAGGAGTGACATTACAAGGTAGCCTGCACTCCTATGATAACAAATGGATACAGCGCTACAGTCCAGTCAGAAGTTAGCTGCAAATTTACTACAAACATCTGACAAGAAATGCCCATTACGAAACTAATTTTAGGAAATTAAGGTATATAAAAATCTATAAAATATACTCTTATACCAAGTTGCAATAAGAGATAATAAGAAAAATGTAAAACGTGAAATAAAAGGAGTAAATAATATTTGTAAATAAGATATCTTCTAATGAAAAGAAATGATATTACAAAGGAATGCAATTATTTTTTGAGAGATAAATAAATTAATTTTGAATATTTGTATGCTCTAGATACATAAAATTTCTTACATAGTTATTACTCCTAAATTATGGTTAAGTATTTGCTACATAGACACACAAGATCAAATTTTTAGTTTAAATTATATAACTTTTTTACCATTTATGAAGAAATTTTAAAAATTTGGACATAAAATTATACTATTTATAGCCAAGATTTTTATGGGTCGTTTCTTATAAAATGCTTGCAGGAATTACCGAATTTTGCTTACATTTGGGGTGTTAGTCTTCGCTTGCCTGACCTGGCTTGTCCTACTGAGGTTGGTAGGCCTTACCTGCACCTGCTTGCTGACCATCGAGCCTGCAGGTTGTGTTGAGGCTGGTGGAGGAGGAGGTGGAGGTTGAGGATGAGGTCTTGGCGGCTGCATCAGTGAAGAAAATTCTGCCACTGAAGAATTGGGTGTTGTTACTTGTGGTGAAAGGAGTTGTTGAGGCGATGGTGGATACTGTTGAAAAATAATTACACAAAATATCAGAAAGGATGTAAAGGAAAAAGTTACAGAGTCATAATTATATTATGGAAATGAAAAATTTTATATTAGAAATGATATAAGTAGTGTATGTCTATTTATCTATATATGTATACTTTTTATATTTACCATAGGATATCCCTGTTGAGGTGAAGGACTTTTAGCACCCCCATGCCGAATGGGGCTATTACCCAAATGATGCTTTGGAAAATACTCATTTATTTTTTTATTTTCAAGAGCAGCAACAGATCTAGACCCCTTGCTTCCTATAGGTCCCCCAGTAACTCCCCCACCTCCATCATCAGCTTTACGTTTCCTTTTCCTTTCTGAAGGAGTTCTTGGTACCTTTTCTGGAGTATTTGGATCTACCTCCTTATCACTATGTGATGAGCCTAGTTATTGCAAAACAATCAAGTTTATAAAATGTTTTTGCTATTTTTAATTTATTTATTAGGTGGAAGTTCGTCTTTATCATTAAATAAAATAAAAATATACTGACTTACCAGTGCTCATGTTCGAGTCTTGACTATGAACTGACTGACCAGAGTTTACAGTTGATTGAGGTGCCATCTGAATTTGTGACCCAGCAGACATCTAAAATGAAAAAAAGAGAAAAAAATATTGATATAAAATAATAGCCGAAATATTCTTATTTACAGATACTTCAACAAAATAGAAAAACAACCATTATGATAGTAAATTAAAATAATGGTTATTAAAATATTACCATACAGAGTAAAAGTTATTATTTAATACAATTATTTATATCGCAAAATTTAATATAAGCCTCCTAGAAGAAACAACATGGAGAAAAATATCGCAACGCGAATCAAGATTCGTTACTTTCAGTAGAGGTTACACTTCGAAAATCATACCGGCGTACAAAATACTAGATAATAAAAATCGCATGTTATTAAGACACGATTTATTATACAGAAGGAAACTTAGGATAGAGAAAGACTAATAAGAAAAAAGAAAAACAAAGGATGTGCAAAGGAGAAAGAAGTAGGTTCAATGGGAAATGAAAAGAGAAAGAAGAGAATGAAAAAGACAGTACAGGAGAGAAAGAGAGAGAAGTGACACCTTCCAGGATAGCCTATGGTGGAGCCCCATAGTCGTATTTGCTATTTGAGCTAATAGACAGTATGTCAACCATAGGCACGGTTTCGCGCACAATTTGTATGTAAATGACAATAGTACAGTATGAACAAAATGTCCAATATATGTTTAGAGCTAGAGGAATCACGACAAAATGGAGGACCCTAACAGAGGGGAACGACGGAAGGGCAGGGAGTTACAGAGCTATAGAAGAGGTAAGAGGAAAGGCGATGGAAAATGGAGAGGGGGTGGAAGTAGAGAAACAGAGAGAATGGGAGATACAGAAGGGGGGTAGGAGGTAAGAACTCGATGGCAGAGGAGTGGTTAGATTGGGAACCACGGACGCGCTCCGCAAGGGGGCAGTTTTACTCACTGTTTCACATCCGAACTCTGGTCAAGTCGGATAGTTAACTGGCTTTCCTATCGTACATACTTTTCTGCATACGCACCAAATGTAGCCGCTAGGCAAACTGCCTTCAATGAACAACAACGATAACCGCGACGACACATACGTCATCCGATTTGTGACGTCGATTCTTCGATAAATTACGCACTCTTATTATTATCATCGGCGGCGTGTCAGCCACGTTTACTCCGCGCGCGGTTAAGAACCCGGATTAATGGTAAGTTCTCATGGACGCGGTCACGCGTTTGCGCGTTTGCCAGGCGGAACGCACACGTTCGAATTCCACGCTCTGTCACTGATGTGCACACGTTATTATAATTAAAAGTATCGCTGCCACAAGGCATTGTAAATATAGATGAATCGTTTATAAGGTTACACTTCTGTCATCTTCATTTTATTTGCCAATATTAGAAGTATATCTTTCATACTTCAAAATTTCAGATTTACTCAAATTCATATCGTTCATTAATCATTAAATGTGTACGCATTTGATATATAATATATTAGTACGATAATCGTAAATATAAGCAAGAGCATGTAAACTTGAGTATCACGAAATTGCAATATATTTATTGAATAAACGAAACACTCGCATTCTACTTATATACGTATGTTTTCATCTTATTGAAAATGTAATGCTTTACTATCTTCATATGAGATTTTTTAAATTTTATCAAAGTAAAGAAAAAGAGCCAAATAAAGCATATAAACAAAGCAACAATAATAATATCCTTGAATACTTAAATTAGTTGAAATATATTAAAACTGTATATACTTAAAAACGTATTGTATTAATAATTAATAAAAATCAAGATATAAATAATAAAAAGATAAAAGCGCAATTTTTATGAAAATATCACTTGTCTTCGAACTATTAGAAATTAAAACTTATGTTCTAATTTTATTTAAATGTCTAAAATCGTATTGAATTTTAGGGAAACAAGTGTAGAGAGATATGTACAATCATAGTATATGAATAAATATAATTTCCTCCATGAGATTATCGAGTAACAAGATTGTTTGAAAATAACAGCGGACGTGTGAAGCTTTAACGTAATACTCATGGTATACACTCATCCACTCATCCTTGCTTCATCACAAATACTACGAAGTAGAAGAAGATGAAGAATCAAAATTCGATTTAAATTACAGTCACACATAGGTTACACATACCGAAACCTATGCCTATTGCAATGCAGAAAACTTATGTGTATCTAAATTAGGATAACGATGAATTACGAAGGTAAGGATTTTATGGCTTACGGGTGATTCGTTTCACTTTCTTGCACTTTACTGAACATGCCAGCAATCCAACAAAAGATAGGAAACTTCCTTATCGATGGATCAATGTCTGTGCCCGGAACTGGGCTAGAGGGCCGGGGAATCGTTTCTCCGGCAGCGATTTGCCTTTAAGTTAGCTTTGCTATGTGCGCTTGCGTTAGTGTGCGTAAGCAAGGAGGTTACATGGGAAGTAGTAACATATACGAACCCAGTG
This sequence comes from Bombus terrestris, assembly GCF_910591885.1. NCBI lineage: Eukaryota > Metazoa > Arthropoda > Insecta > Hymenoptera > Apidae > Bombus > Bombus terrestris. The sequence goes on along the minus strand of NC_063271.1, from coordinate 18,524,615 downwards.
AATCGGGACATGCGGATTTTACAGTACACTCCTCTATGCCTCACGACTTGACCCTTCTATGAGCATAATCACCAAGTCGTATCGAACGATCCAAACGCCACACGTAAGCTATCCTTTGAACACTCACGAAGTTGGTTCACTTCGTATCTTCTTCAACTATGCAGTTCCTCTTGTAAAAGCGGCGTGCAGTTAGCGCGCCGGGTAAACAGCAACAGCACCAGCAGCAGCACCAAGTGCCGTCAATGGCCACGATAAACGGCATTACGCGTACGTTTCACGGGCCACAAGCGAGCCAAAAACCCCAGCGTAGTCTCGTCTAATCGAAACGGAACTGGAACTGTCCGACCACCGTACTGTTCGCATACTACTACCTAGCGGAGGTTTCTCTTTCTCTCTTTCTTGGCTGCTCTCGCACTCCCGCTTTCCTTGCCTCTCTTCTCCTCTCCTATGTACGGCAAATGAGCAACGCGCGAGATTCCGAGATGCGGCAAAAGGTGCAACCTCCACCTCCCCGCGACGGCGCTACTGCCCAACGATCACAACAGACAGGGAAGAGAGAAAGAGAGAAATTGCCGGAGTGCGAGAGGGAAACCAAGTGAGATCGAGAGACCTGCGAGAGGAAGCAGAGGAGAGGAGAGGAGGAGGAGAAGGAGGAGGAGGAGAGGGCAAGCAGAAGTTGGCGAGCTTGGTGGAAAGGGACGGAGGACAAGTTAGAAAGAGAGCTAACTGAGTGACGGAGAGGTTTTGTAGGGGTAGGGTCAGGAGAGGTAAAGGGGAGGAAAAGGGAGTCGGAGGGAGGCATATGAGACATTCCTTCAGTGAACGGGTCGACCGAGTGTGAGTGCAAGCGAGCCGGTAAAATCGATGTGGCGAAGTGTAGCTGTGCCACTACGGCGTGCAAAGGGTGTGCTGTACCCTATACGTGATCAGTAATTTGCCTTGTGACGTTGTGTCGTACAGTCAAATACATTATAGTATTAGGTGTTCATTTTTATGTATCGACCAAATCAGATACGTCTATGTAATAAATATCCACTATGTATCTAAGAAATATAAAACAAAATGTTTTTTTCGAAGTAATATACGCATATGTTCATTTTTTAATGCCGCTAACATGAATCAAAAGTAGGTATTAAACTGTATATATTACGGCGGCGTAGTACTCTTTTATATATAACAATATGTCTGTGCATAAATACATATTATTTATTACTTCTTCCTCATTTTCATTCTTCGCTTATTTAATTATTATATTATTGTTCTTATAATAGATATAGGATTTTAAAAATTATGTCAAGAAATTTTTTTACATGTGTCATTATATTATGATAACGTATTTGAAAACCACTAAGCATTTGAAAAATTCTTCTGACGGCATATAAATCTCTCAATAAAATTTCGGTATCGTAATAATGAAATGTCGAAATTCTCAATGTTGGCAAAAGTACATACCTAATGCGTATATATAAACCTGTCGAAGCACGCTTGAAGTTAGCTGCAACATTGTTTTATTTCGTAGGATCTTGTCTGACTTGCATAGTCGTATTAAGTATCGTGTATTGAGAGTGGCACCTGCCTCGGAATCAGAAGAACAGAGCGCCCTCGCAGTGATTCTACTAGTTACGCTCCTGAAATACGCCGTGCCGACGTGTGTTTCAGCCAGTGCGAGGGCGTATTAGCGAGATGTAGACCTAGTGGTGGGGATTGAAAGAACGAAGCGTACGTATGAGATGACGGCTCGACGAACGAACATAACTGGTCAGACCGGCGGCCTGGCAAGAACGTATAATAGGTTTAGGTTGAATCACGAAGTGTTTCTTGCTATGTAATCGCGTTTTTACAGTGTATAGTGCGGTTCTATACTATTTATCATAGTGTTTAGTTTTCATTTTATTCTCACGATCGTTTACTAATTGCTCACATTTGGATACATTATCAATACAATTTGTCGATTAAAAATTGTTGTGATGTCTTATTTGTGTGTTCATAGCTAGAAGAATGTTTTTGAGCGATTTTATATTCGCATATCTGTGATTACTATGATACATATCTTTTTTGTAATTTAATATGTTATTGTTATTTCGTTATACACAATTTGATATTGTGCGCACTTGATATCGTGATTTGAGATTATATCACTTTTGTTATTGTTATCACTTTTATTACAATTGCGAACTTTGATAAAATTACGAAATATCGAAGTGTGGAAACCATTACTAAAATAGTGTCAGCGTTTATGCGTGTCTTCTGTTTTCTGACGGCACAGTTGAACAAGACGACGAAATAGAAGTATGTACCTCATACTATCGATGCGATACTCAGACAAGGAGCAACGTTGCAATATTTCGGATACTGTGACAACATCGCATCAACTCAGTGTTTCCATTTCTCGATGTATGTACTGAATAGTTCTAGCATATTTACTTAACGTACAGTTCGTTCTCAAAAATTCGCTTTCTCGAAATAGAATTTGTGTTAAAGAATATTCACCACGTGTTCCATATTAGATTTAAGCATACGTGATTCTTTGTAATAATCAGATTTGTAATAAAAACTATTAAACTCAAGAAATTCATAAATTAATGTAGTTTAACAAGAATATTTCGATAATAAAATAATATAGTATATCTTTAAAAGATGTTTCGATTATTTTATCACATAGCTAATTGCATAACTAATCTAACATTTGGTTAAAAGATTAGTATAAATATAGCACGTACGATTAGCATAATGAATAAGGGAATTTTTAGATATTCGAAAAAATATTTTGATTTCTAAGTAGTATCGATACCTTACAAATAAAATAAATGTCTTGATAAAATGTCATAATATTTCTGGATATTATGAACATCCTCTTTGATATTAAATTTTAACAATTTAGGAGGTACACGTGACATATATAGACATCTTGGCATAAATATAAGCATGAAAAATAGGAAAGAGCTCAAGAGCACATTAACGTAAAAAAATAAAGTGAAGGTAGATACACGTTTAGCTCCTAGACCTTGCAATGCCATTCGATTGTAGAAAACAGTGGCGACAACAGCCAGCAATGTTCGACGTGACGGCAACACAGCAATGACTACCCCCACTCTTTCATGGAAGGAACCACTGTTTTCCCCTCCATGTGTTGCCTTAGCCCCCTCCAATGAACTCCCAATAGGTCGCACGCTCATTAGCCCAGTCGCGCACGATTCTCCCTCTCTGCCCCGTGTAGTCGCATGTCTCTGGCCGATCAGCTGGTCGGCCACGCGGCGTTGCCTCGTTGCCTTGGCTTGCGCTTTGCTCACTGTTCACAGCCACGCGGTTTTCTGTGTACACCGTTTCAGGAAAAGCTAGGTATGTTCCGGTGCCCCGTGTAAACGGCGTGTGCGCATTGCACACTACGAGTTCTCATCATTTTGCTCGGGTTAAAATATCCTCTTAAATATAGCGCAATCGTTACCGAATATTTTTATTAATTTTACATTTTCAACATGCTTATTTGTTTATTTATTTAATTCTTAAAATATTTTCATAACCGCTTTTAAATGCTATTTGTTACCTTCCCGGTGGTGTACTATTCAATGTATTATTTTAAATGATAATTAACGATAGCTAGATACTTTAACATAATTTTGAAATTTCTTGCTTTATAATACATTTTATATCAATTATATTATATATAAATTATATTAAATACATTATATATAAATTTTGATGTTATAATAAATCAAAGTTGTTAAGAGTTATTGATACAATGATACAACCAATTTTTAATCTAGATTGGGTTTAAAGTGTTGCCACGTATATTCCAGACTTTAACTAACTTTTACTTATTCCGTTGTTTGCAATATCTTTCACACATTTTAACTCTTTCGAAACCATTGAGACTATTTCCAAGTTGCAAGATAATTTTTTGAAAGACTGATACCACGCATTTTTTTGAAATTACGCAGTCCTATCGCAACATAGAATTCGATTAATAAATGGGATTATGCATTGCATGTAATGAGTAATAGTATTTTCATTAAATATATCACGAGAATATAGATTACATAATGTATCTACGAAAACGAGGGAAGCGTGAAACTGTCATAACACACACACAATGCACACAACGCGCGCACGCGTTGATAAATAATAGGTTATAAAAATAAGTAGCGTTCTCTTCCTAAATCTAAATTACTGAAAGCCAAAGTAAAACAATTAAATATTTAAAAGTATTGATTATTTGTAAAAATAATAGCTACATAATCTCATGGAAAGTGTGATAATCAATCTCGCAGATTATTAAATAATAATTTAAAAAATATTTAATTTAATGATAGCAAACATGATGAGTCTAAAATGACTCAAAAAACGTAGCGTGTTCAAATAAGGTTCAAAATGACTGATAATTCTTATATTTTTAATGATTTTCCAATAATTTTTCGAAACTATGTATCTTTTCCTAACTTTTCTGTAAATATTCGCAAGTGATACTCATAAATGAGTTGTATATAAGGGCAAGTAAAAAAACTAGATAGACAATTGATGGAAATGATTATTAACGTAATTCAATGAGAATATCTGTAGTCTTACATATTTAAATTTAATTCATAATATTTTCAAGTAATGAGTAGATAATGAGTCTTAAAAAATATATTCTGTCATGGCGTATATGTAATGAAACCTTAACATTCAATAAATTTTGCAAATTGTTAATTGGATTCAAATCCAAATTTTGTGTTGCCAATTCAACTAATTTGATATTTAAATCACGAAAAAATTTTTCTTGGAATGCTTTTTTGTACTTGGAATCATTTTCTTATGAAACGAATTCTTCGTTAACCTGTCAACCGGTAAAGTCGAGTTAGTTCGTTACTTAAATTTTCAATCTCTTGGATACAATAATTTTTTTACTTATGAATGTTATATTTTTTAGTGCGTTGTTTTATTTCTGCTGAAAATAAATTATATCATATTTATATTTGGAAGAATTGACTTACTGAGTTAGATTGATTTGTTTTTAAGTTAACTGTTAATTTTATGATTATAGAAATTTCTGATTAGAAGATAATCCGGTTATCAGGTTAAGATCCACTTTCAATAGTTTTCTCTAAATTTTCATTTATTAGTTACGATATATTTATCTATATTTATAATTTTATCTGTAAGTATTAATATAGACTTGAACATAAATTCCGAAATTCATGATTTAAATATATACATATACACACTATGTTTATTATACATTAAAAATTATTGTGCAGTAATAAAATTATTGTTATATATACATACATATATACAGATATATATTGGAATTATATATATATATATATAATTATATATATGGAATTAAAAAAAGTATCTTCGATAAAAGATCAACGTGTACTTTGATATATCACATTATTTTCTTTTTTTAATATCGATGATAAAAGAATGATATTTTATCAATTTTTTAAGTATAATTACTGTGATAACTTTATATAAAACTGGCGTAAAATTTTATTAGTGATTTATACAGTATGATTTATTTGTTATATTATGTATGATATTTAAAATAAAACTTAGGGTGGGGCTCAAATATATGAACCTTAACCAAATACTAAACTAGGAAGATCAGTAACGATCGAATGCTCTAGTTCTTCTACGTGGCACTAGATGGTTGTTGGTAGCGACCTCTTTATTACGGTCAAAATCTGTTTCCTTGGCGATTAATAATTTTGAACAAAATGTTATAGATTGGAATAAAGTTATATTTTAAAGATCTTTCTTCTATTTTCTTACTCGATTAATACAGTTAAAGTACACATTACCGAAGAGATAGTGGAGAGAAGTGTTTTGATATGCTATTTAATATAGAAAAATTATCCGTTATTATCGGTAAATATACAGGAAATCTCTCAGAAATTACAGAACTTATAAACGTTCATAGGGAATTCACTAGAAAGTCACAACGATGTGGTAACTCTGAAAATTCTGTGAACACTAAATAACTAATGTACCGAATAAGTTTTTAGAACTTTATGTGCAAGGCACTTCTCTCCGAATTTCTTTAACATTTGTTAAAAATTTTTATACGTATAAAAAATGGACGCATTTTCAGAAAATAATTGCAAGTGAAGAAATTTGATCAAAAAGGAACTAAATGATTGTATTCAAAAATTGTATTTTAAATTACTTAACTATAGAATATGTATAACAGATGTATGCTGCTATTTTCCTATCTTCTTTCAACTAAAGTAATTAATGGTATGATATGAAGGGGACTAATTCCAAAAAGAATAAGACAACAATTTATAATGAAATTATAATAAATAAAACTTATAAATACTTATGCATATGAATAATTATTTAAATATGTATTTAAATGCTAGAAAAATGAAACAAGTGACTATGTAGACAAGAATAAGACGTATAAAAGAAACAAATAGATAAAATTAGGAGTTAACAATAAGAAGGCAAACGAATAAGTAATGATGGAAGAAAACGGAAATATGTACATACATGCATATGTCTATTTTTCTTGTATGCACAGATATCAACGTATCAACAGTCGGCGAAAGGTGACCAATGTGACGTTAGATGCGGATGGTAATGTAGATTGCGGGTTGAATTTTAGGTGTCGCCCCCTTTTCCGTGTTGTATCATAGATGAGGTATAAAATAAATCTGACATTCTGTGTATTTTTGTGTCACTCGGTTTGGGTCTTCGCGAGTACTCTTATCACTTTCATGTCGTTACCAACATTACCGATTTAACATCAAATAAGATTAGGACACTTATAATGATATAAAGTTAAAATTAACTATAGTGAATCACGTGTTTTCAAAATAAAATTTGGAGCATATCACCGTATTTCTTCAATATCTTACTAAGCTTCATCAACAGCAAAAGGTCATGAACTGTTACACCAAAAATTAATAAATTATATACCTGAATTTTATTAACTACAAATCTCTTATTAAAATTACAAAATCCCAAATATCCGTTTTTAAAATAGATGACCAAAGTGAATACTTTTATACGAATCTTTTCTTTAAATCCTAGTAGATGATTTTTTGTAAAAAAAATAGAGAAAATATAATACTACATTTTTTGGGAATCAAGTTGCGCACATTTCAAATGAATCTGAGCATAAACTATCTATTTATTGTTAATATCAAAATCAAAGTATTTTTCATATTCTTCACTTCTACAAATTTTATCGCACGTATATATCCAGTATTTGACCAAGCAAAAGTTAGCATGGTTTAATAAAAAGCATGTTCAAGTAATTCAGAGCTAAATCCTTTTTTCCAGATTTAGTCACACATAAAAGTCTACTTTGGTAGTGAGAAAGCGAGTGATATTGTAGACCTTTAGGCCTTTCATATTTCTTTAGCAATTATTTAATAAAGATCTGAATCTATGTTTGTATAACATTTTTTCTTATTTATATCCATAAAATACTGACAATGTTTGGCTAAAGAAACTTAAAACAGCCTATATATAATTTAAGTAAAAAATTCTTATTACAAATTTTAAATCTTTATGATATTTACTTGATTGAATTGAAGATAGGGGAACTTAAAATTTTGTAATTTTATTAAGGGGTGTTTATGCTATAAAAGTTACATATATCTTTTGATTGCTAAGGTATGTGTGGTAAGGCTACTTGAGTGTATTTACAATACACAGTATATAGGTTGAAATACATAAAGTGTGATAAGCCACTTTCTTCGAAACCGTTGCGCATATCGATTTTTAAATTAAATGAACTAGGATAATTATTTTGTACGCAATAAATTTTGTAGTCTCCTAGACTTGAATTTTAAAGGTTCGATAAGTATTTATAATATGATAAATTGGAATAATCTGATTATTAACGATGTGAAGTTCAATTTAAAGTTTAAAGTTTTAATATCAGATGCATCCGAGAACCAGTAAATATGAGATAGTAATTCGTGAAGGATACATTACGATACCAGTTTTGCAGAGTAGATCAGTATGTAAACACAATAGTCATCGAGAAGAAAACTGAAATATCACGGATACAAGACAGGACGAAGTTACAAGCTTATGAAACTCGAAAAGGTTCTAGGATCGTTGAACACAGTTCTATCTATACATGTTTGGTTCTCAAGGTTGGTAGGTAGGTATGTATAAACCTTCCATGCAATGTGCGTAGTACCTACTTACTATCGAAAGGATCAATACGGGGGACATGCACCAGCAACTTGCTTGTTTTCATGAATCTCCCTCGCTAAGACTGTTGGTTACGAGTCAATCTAATCCATTATACTTTTACTATGAAAAAGATACCTTCTTGCTTTAATTTTTGATAAGTCGTATGATGACGAACTATTATATGACCTTCATATTTTATATTAACCTAACCTAATTTCCTCTTTTAAATTTTTATTATACATTTCCGCAATTTTTAATTTTTTAATGAATTTTATCCAATTACATCGATCTAATACATTATCACGTAGCGCAATTATTTTATGTACATGAGTGTTATTTGAATGGGTTAAAATCTAATTTGGGATTGTCAAATTATTTACATATTTTATGAGTTTTCTGAGCGTTACAAATATATAATGCACCTTGCATTTGTAAATATAACCATTTATTGTAACTGAAATTATAAAATTACAAAACTAATAAACTCAGTCAGAACAAAATATAGGCTAACGAATTTATTTTCAAAAAGAAGAGATATACGAAAGGATATGCTCAGAGATGATTCGCGTATCCTTTAACCTCTCTGATCTCCGGCATCCTATGATCGGTCTAGTTCGGGATAACTCGTGTACATTCGTAAGCCTTGACCGTTCGGGAACATGTCGAATTTTATAAATGAAGTATTCTTATAGTTATAAATTATGGTAGTAATAATGTTAGGGTCATACAGAAGTTAATGAAACACACGGAATTCGAGAATTTAATTTTTTTCTTTTTCGAGAAGATTAAAGAAAAACCATTAAATATGTACACTACTTCTTACATCCGTAAAAATTACTCTAAAATTTTCAATTTTTGCACAGTTATGAAATACAAGATATGACATAACAAGATCTAATTAAAAATATACGAAATCAAGTAGTCAAGTATATGTTGAATGTCACCATGTTCTTGGACATCGTGTCTTTCTAGATTGTTGTTCTCGCGACCGTTACCTTATCAAGGGATGATACTACCCTTGTGTGATCACGTCTGCCGGGCACGTGGCAATAAATTAGAACGAATGATTATGATATGAGCGAATGTGGGATTGAAATTGCGTGTCACATGTCCCTGGTTGATGATCGAACAGCTTTATCCAAAGGAACTGTTAGATCATCCTGAAAATTTCCACGACATTTTCGTATCTAGTTTTAATGGCACATAAATACCTATTTCAAGCATATCAACATAGCCATAATTTAAAGGTTGGTATCTTTTGAAATAATTGCCTGAACGATTACTAAAAAACAAAAGGTAACAATAGAAAGAAATTTATTCTTTTCGAACAACACTGTAATAAAACGATCAATTTTCCACTAGAATAAAATCCTCCGTGAGTCTCTTGTTGCAAAAATCAAAACAATCGCTGCCTGTCTGAATCCTTATCATCATATCACTTTCATACTTTACATTTTATTTCTATATACAAGGTGATCCACGAATTGGCTGACTTTTTTAAATGTCACTACGTAACTTTGACTTCATACCGTTGTGGTGGACGTTAAAACGCGTTCAACGACCTGTTACTATGACTGTAAAGTGATGCTTAATGAATGTCGATTTCATCAAAGGACAGTTATCGTTAAAAATTATTTTATTTCCATCAAATTACACGTTTCAACATGATGAGCTTCAACACGAAAAATATTAATTGTATGCATATTACAAAAGGAGCATAAACAACAGCCTACAGAAATAGACATGCCTTATTTAGTATGATATTAAATGTTTAGAGAACATTGGTTGAGCACTCACGGACCTATTTCTTGACCACTTTTATCCCCGATTTGTTCCCATTAAATCTTTTTCTATAGAATCAGCTACAGTCGATGGTCTACGCTATTGCAATTTGTAACATTGACTATCTAAAGCACCGAATCCGAACAGCATGTCAAGACATTCGTTATGACAGCATTGTAGGAGCAATCAATACAAATTTACTGCATCTTTCGGAATCATGTTTACAAGATTATGAGCTATAGTTAGAGCATTTATTATAATAGGACGCACAAACGTACTGCAACACTAAAGAAGGTGCGTTTATTTCTGTACGTTGTTCATGTTCCTTTCGTAAGAGTCCTTCTGTGTCTATGACTAACATTTTTCTGGTTGAAGGTTAACCATTTTGAAATGTGTAATTTGTTCGAAATAAAATTACTTTTAACGATAACATCCCCGTTGATGAAACCGATATTTCAAGATTCCGGGTCATTTCAAGGTCATAGTATAGTAGGTTGTTTTAACATCAGCTACAACAGTATAAAGTAAAAAATACGTAGTATCATTTAAGAAAGACAAGGTGGCTTTGACCTTTTATCGAAAAAACAATTTTTTGGAAATGTCTTATATTGAAATTTGTAGTCGATTGAAAAGTGATTAGCTTTTATTTAAAATATTTCTTTGTAGGACCATTGGAAGTGCCTGAAAAATCGTGGCGACCGATTCGAAGATCGTTCTGTATATAATGCCCATAATGTATATATAAATTGATCACGTGCGAATATCTTTAAGAAGACAGAAAATTTTCTTGGATACAAAGTTCATGTCTAATATGTAGCATTATAAACTAGATATTTATAAGATACGTGTGTTACTTTATAAATATCATATAATATCGAATAAATCCTATCACCACAACTGTAATTCCGAGTGCAAAGGGTTAAGAAAATACTTCATCAAACTATGCTCATTATTAATGATGAGCATCGTATAAACACTTGTTCAGTAATTTATTGTCACTTTATCCCCTGACCTGATCTTAACGTCTAGTTTGGTAAACATGAAATCAGTTATGGATCTGCAACCATACTATGAATCACAAAATGTTAATATGAATTAAAAGAGATATTCACAAAGATAACTTATAATATATAATATACTTGATAATCTATTTGTGAATGAAATTGCAGGAGAAGATTAGAAACGGCAAAATCTATGCGTAAATTTCATTAACAGGTAGTAAACAAGAAAAATATTAGTCTTGATAATACGTTGATAACTGCAGCGAGGAAGGTTCGAAACTATCGATAGCTGCGTTTCAAGTAACATCCGCCGGAGGCGAGCAGTGTCGTTAATGGTAGGTAGGAAGTAGAATTGCGAGAGAAGGGGAGAAGCAGAAGGAACGGACGTGCATATTCGGCTTCTGTAGGGAGCATAATACAACCCGATACGATTTAATACGATCCGTCATGATTCGGCACAGTTGTCACAGCTCTACCGAATGATATGAGGCGTTGTATAGGAATAAATTGACCGCTTATTTGTTCATTAATATTATCTTAAAATATTAGTTAAGGGGGACAATCGTTTGAAACTAGAATAAAGAAAGAAAGAAAGATTCGTATACTTAGTAGTTGCGAAGATAAGAATTCTTATTTGAAGGTAGTTTCGGTAAAATTTGACAAAAGGCGGCAAGTTTGAAGATCTGTATCTTATCTAACAATTCCGATATCAGCAAAATGATGACAAACTCCCTATTTTCATATGAATTACAATATACACGTGAATAAAATTCAATTGGATAAAATTTGGATTTAGTTTCGATAAGATTCCGTACATCGAGTAGAAAAACGATCAATTTGACGTGGAATGGTTCATACACCTTTACAATTATTTATAAAACTTTAACATTAAGTATCCGATAAACTATTTATCGTCTAAATTGCAAATTCTCAATGTTTTTATAAATGTTGAATTTACACGTAAGAGTTTCCCTATTATTGCCATAATCGCGCCTGTTTAGCTTCCGGCTAGTTTCAAAGATTTACAAGCTTTTCTTTATATGGAATAGTATATCTCTTCTTTATCTTCTCTAGTGTCTTTTAATTTTAATACAAATTAAAACGACCTTTGGCGGTATTATTACGGTTAGACATTCGTACACAGTTTAGGTCTCCTCACGCGTCACTGTTATAAGATAAAAGGAGGTCAGAAATAGGTTAATAGTTCAAAAGTACAAGCCAAATATGTTGGCCGGTCAAGGTCATTTCTCTATCGTCGATTCACCATATCAACGAATCTGATCTAACAAAACTTACAAGCGTGGTAGTTTGACGGACGAATTACAGAAGTGACTTCAATTTTTCTTCTTACGGCAATATACTTTTTTCTATTTTATACGTTACGAGGCTCTTCATTTGTTAGTCTGTTTTTACTTACACTGTTTTTACTTATAGTGTATGCTTCGTCTTTATATTTACGATGAAAATAAAACTTAAAAAAAGCTGGGAGAAAAATGTCTTTGGCCAGTCTTTACATCGATACAATGCAGTGCAACGTGAACTGCAGAATTTATAAATAACCCTGATATATACACCTGACTATGTATTACGATTAGAGTTCAAAAATACATAATGTAAAATGGCCTGGCAATAGTATATAAGTGTAAAGCTCTATAAGTGAATTTCACAAATTACAAGTTATCTGATTGCTCTATTCGATGTGAGATAGCAAAATTGTACAATAGAAATTGATAGTATAATCTACAACTTGTCATTTGTCATTTGCTATTATGTGAGAGGGTTCTGAGTATCTACATGATTAATGTCCATTCAAGCTAAATAATGCATTTATTATGTTATAATGTGATCTGATTATGTGTTATAACGTAATGCTACTAACTAAAATTTCGTTCAAATAAATGGATTCATAAAGATAAATGCGGTTTTACCGTATTTACAACCTAATTCAACGACATTAAATCATCGAACGAGCGACCAACATAACGTGATCCTTTTTCTGAAAATGAATCGCTATAGTGAAACAACCACTATTATTTTTTCTAAGATAGAATTCATCGGCTGCCTAATGAAAGGAATGAATGTATAGAAAATGAAGAAAACTGTTTCGAAATTTGAGACCTACTTTATTTTTTCTCTAAATAAGCCTAAAGCTTAGTGTAAAAAGGGTAGCGAATTAATTTGTACTCTAATATACTAATCTCCACATAATACACGATATCGTGCTCCAAGAGGCAGATTAGGGTTACATCGGATATTGCGACTCGAGACATCCGTGAAAGTCATCCATGCAACCATCGTCACATAGCCTAGGAATACAAGGCGGATCAGAAGGGAAACTGGCCCTTGCAAACTCTCGAAGTTTCGCAAATGTTCGACTGCACGATATAATACAAGCTTGGTAACAGGGTGGTACACCTGAGACGGAGAATCTCATATCAAACAGCGAATTGTGAACGTTTGCAAAAATATACATAGGAATAAATCTTCACTTTACATTTCACTGTAATTGATGTATGTTTCATTAAAAACAATTCGTTAAATATGTATTTTTTGCTATTCATTTTTATTGCACTGTTGCGATAATAGATCGTAATATAGTTAAACTTTCGATTAGAAAAATATATTTTACGAAAGAAATTCGATGGAAGATCGTGTTTTTTACAGATTTACATAGGACAATCTGCAGTTTGCCAATACTTTTATTCGTCACTGTATTCGTTCGCAAAAACAGTCGCTGTGACCTAAAAGCGGATTCGTCTGCTCAGAATATGTAATAAGTTTGCTATGACCTAATGGTGAATATATGCTCTCAGTAATTATCACTTCAATTTTAAAGACACACAAATTTTTCCATCTCATATAATGTCGAAAGACATCATTATCGTTATATTGAGATGATCTGTAATCCACTTTAATCGACTTATAATATTTGCTAAACATGCGAAAGGAATGAACAGAAAGGGAAACAATGCAGAAGAAAGCAAGGGAAAAGAGAAAGAAAAAGTACAAGCGAAAAATAGCTTACCCGTGCTCCGAGAAAGCGGGCCTCCAATAACTCCTGCTTCCTTGGGTCCAGGGTGGCCTGAAAGTGCTCCATCTTGACGCCAGCGCCTGAAAAAACACATTGTGGTTATTAAATCAAACTGTATCAACTTGATGAGAATTCTTAAAGAGAATTGTTTAAAGAAAATCTACGGATTAAAAGCAAATTTCGTGGTTCGATACTAAATTAAAGTTTCGGTAAAAATAACATTCGCAATAAAGAAAGTAACACATTTTAAGCATGTAACAATTGCCAGGACAGACAATGGAAAGGAAATAACATGTACAAATACAGTAATTCATAAAAATATTTGAACACTTAGAGTTAGTAGAACTTTTAAGAATATGTTATGATATTACATACATAACATATTAAGTAAAAATCATTACCATTATAGCGGTGATAATGAGTCATACTTCATTACAGCGCTAATTAAATTTCAAAAAGCTTTACATAGCACGCATAATATGCTATTCATAAAAGATTTCCATACGTATCCAAATACTTTTGCGAATCAGTGATAATGAGCGCCAATTTTGTTAAACTCTGATATAAAAGACAATTTAAACAAATATTTGATGTCTACTTCCTCCTTTTTTTTCTTTTTCTCCTTCCTTTCCCTTTCTCAAAAAAAAGAGAAAGAGAAAGAAGAAAAAGAAAGACAGAAGAATGCTATATATGGAAACATTTTGTATCGTTGAACAATCTTCGGTTTTGCTTCGTTTTTACCCTCATTCAAAAAGCAAATATTTTCTATGTTGATTATGTCGTATTTATTTAATAAACTAGATGGACATTTGTCTCTAGTTCGTTGAGTTTGCCTATTTTCCTAATATGTACGCTGATTTATGAAATAATAGAAAAAAAAAATAATTTGATACACATCTTCATTCATTAACGCAAAGTCTTTAATATAAGGAAATTGTATCTTATTGTTAGTTACCTGAAATATTTGAAATAAATGATGAAATATTTTTTTTTAGATTTATAATTAGAAATTTTTAAAGTTGAAAAATATTACAATTTTTTAACGTAAAATTGTTCTTTTCCTATAATAAATTTAAATGGATGTAATAGTTATTCGGTTATCTTTTCTTACGATATCCAAAAAAGAATAGAAATAAATCTTTAGGGAATATTGAGTAATATTTTGAATATTCATATCTTATCTCGGGTTGCTCGCGTGTTAAAAATATTTGGAAAGTGTAACAGCGTTGTTCTAGAGTTAATATCAAAGCAGTAAAGTATTTAACTACTTTTTTCACTTTCGACACAATATGGCACCAGACCCATTTTCATGATTCTATCGCCTACCTTACTCGCCACTTCACCGCCCGTCAGCCGCGGACCTACTACCCTTACTCTTAGCCTTAACCTTAGTCCTTCTCAAGAAACACAATTCCTATAATTTTTACCAATTAATTTACTACCAAATTCCGCCATTTTCGCACATCTCTTTTCCAATTAAAATAAACAAATCTTAAGGGCACAAAAGGTTCAATAGATAACACACATATTCAATTATTCATCGTTTAGTTAATACAACCTGTGTATTCGCAATTACTATTTTAAGGTTAAGATTTTGAGGAGTCAAAAATTATAAGTAGATTTTTAATTACGTGATTAATTAGCAACTTAAACCTTCCTGTTGTTCAAAGGTTTGTTATATTTTTATTAAATATAATAATTTCATACTTGTACATATTTTTCTCCCAATAGTATTAAAGTAAATTAAATATATTTTTCAGATGGCGCTGCTACTTAATACAGAAATAAGAACTTTATTAACCTTTCTCAAATCAGAGTGCAACCGTGAAGGAATTAGTCTGATATACTATTAGTAATATCGGTAGCATAACACAATTTCGTAACTAGGCAAATCTCATTAATAACGAATTAAAGACTCAATGCGATATTTACTGATTTGATTTTTATTAGATAAATGTCTCCAAGTTGGTAATAAGCTAATAACGATGGAAATCAGTCGGGGGGTGATGCAGATGATAAAGGAAATATACGAGAAAACAACAAATAATTACGAACAATACGAATGTATGTTGAACAAAAATCTTTGTTACAGATGACACACAGTACTGTGCCATTAATCCGCTGGTGTTGATTTTATTCTTAGAACATTCGGAAAGAGATTGGCTGAGAAACAACGAAGATGGGACTGGACATTCATTTGACTGTGAAATTTGTGATCGACGTTTTAGCAACTGTCGATTAAGATATCAAGAAAATCTTCAAATCGTAAAAAAGTTACTTCAAGGAAAATTAGCTCGGCGTAAGTACAGATTGTTATATGTTAACAGTATAGGAGAAACGGACCTATTGTTAGAAGTAGCAGAGTGTTCTAAATACGTAAGTATTTGGTTCTTTTCAGATGGCTCTTTTTCATTACCTGGAAAAGGAGAATATATCTCTTGGACGTGTTCATCAGCCCGATGTTACTTCATAGAATCGAGATGTGGCGACAGTAAAAAAAAGGACGAAATGGCGATACGATTGTATAGAAATATTCCAGATTACACGTGGAGATTGGAATCAAGCATAGCGAGAATAGGCATACAGACCAAACAGAGAACCGATAAGTATGCATACTGATCATAGTTAAAATGAAAGAAAACAATGATTTAGGATTTGGCTAAAAGAAGATTTGAGGGTACAAAATGGCAAATCTTTAGAATGGGAAACAGAGTCTATTAAAGCTTTAGAAGTAGGAATAAAGCTACCGCCATCTGATCAGGAATATGACATCCTGGAGAATAATGAAAACTAAAAAATGTAATGGAAAATATATACGAATATATAAAAAGACGTTTAGATTGTGATTAGACTACGGATATTTATGCAAAACATTCTTATAGATACAAATAAAAAATTGCGATTTGAATAGAAGAGTAGTGTCTTGTTCTTCAAATATAGTAATCTTATATATTATATTTTTGCATATCTACACTTATCATAAATGCATATATATCTGCATTTTAGTGATAACGAAACGTTTAAGCGTCATAAGTTTTTGAGGAAATGAAATATCGTGTGAAGTATTCAGTATTCGATAACTTTATCTTACTACTTTTATTCGCAGAATAACTTAAGAAATCAATTCATGGAAAAAATTTTCCAATTTACAAAAAATAGTGCAATTAACATTTTGAGAAAAAGATTCTACTACACGATTATAGAGCTCGTCAAACAGCACGAAATTTTCTGTTAAGATTTTTTCTAACTTCATTTAGAGGAGGGATAATATAATTTGGCTGAAATGTTAGAATTCAAAAGCATTATGTGTTATGCATTATTCCCAAAATATATCATTCGACGAAATCATACATTTCAGTTTCGTCGTTGTTATTAAAATAGTATAAATTATGTCACACATTATGTGTGAATATGTGTATGTATACATATGTATATTTAACAAAATTTCAAACGGCATTATATTTTATTTTTTGCTCCAAATACAGCGCATAAGGCGCATTTTTCCTGGGATGAATAAAAGATTGCATAAATTGTATTATAGTATCTTGTAACTTGGATGGTAAGGTCGGAATATTCGCCTAAATATTCGATATATAAAGTAATTATGTCAAAATATTTATCTATAACTCTTCATAAAATACAGAATGTTACATATAAAAATATGCCTCTTCTTGCCATTTTTTACATATAATAGGAATTGTAGGTATATTCGTTAACTGTTACCAAATACATACATAAACATACATATAAGACTGAAATACTATTCAATATTTTCATTGAATGCAATTATACTTTTGAAAACTTTAAATGACTTCATACAAATATAGTATGTCTATACAAAAATTAGTGTACATTGTTTCAAATGATAATAAACAATTTAAAGAGCAATAGACAGCAATAAAACATATCTTTTACTTTATTAAAAATTCATTTTTTTCAGTCATTTAAAAAAGATCCGTCTGTCCACTTTTATTAAATTTAATTATGCAATCTTATGCTCAAAATGAATACTTTTATTTGTGCATTCAATTTGAATATTTAATTTGACTTTAAGTTTTTAACAAATCTTAACTGAGACCTTTAACATCATATCTCAGTTAATAACAGAAAAAAAATTTGAAACATTCTTATATTATATAATCAAACCAACAATTACAATTAACAATTGTTGCATTAGCATAATAAAGCAAAAATTTCTTGTATAATATTTTTGATTATTTGGTTTCATCATGCTTGACATAAATATAACACTTGTTGGAAATAAATGAAGAGCATTGGTATAAACTTAGACTAATTTTTACGAGCAAAAGATTGTATAATTATATTTATGTCATATATAAAGTTTACTGTTAATGTCATTTATGATCATAAACATGCCACATTAATTTCATCTACATATATATATGGATCATGACAGTATCAAACATGATATAACATTAATAATATTAATTTTTAATTTATCAATATCTAATATAACATTTTTATATTGTGAGCAAATATAATATATTACATAAAAGAATAAGACTTGCCATGCTTTATAGGTTATTAAAACATATTTATAGCAAATTGTTAACCTACTAGTTATATTGTAGTATAATAAAATAACAGTGAGGCTCACAGTATATTACATTCTATGCACAATACTTTATTTTATTTATTAAATTAAAAAAAGTGTAAATTGCAAAAGTATATTTATTATCTCCTGCTTTCCAAAAGCAGTATTCTGCAGAATCCTGATTACCACTGACATTTTAATGATAAAATGTAAAATTATAATAAATAAAATGTGTAATTTTATAATTTACTTGTAATCATATTTCTTTATCATTTTCTTGTTACTGGAATATAATATAATAATAGGTGTTTCAATTTCAGTATGCTAGTAACTTCATGCAATATAGTAGGGTACTCGTCTAACTTGGATTAAAAAATGTGTACTCACATAATATAAAATTTATAAAACTTACCACCACCAGAATTCCAACAGTTATCAGTCATCCCTGTTTATCCATCTGTAAAGTTGGCACTACATTATTACACTGACATCCAATTTGTTCTATTATATCACATCACAAATATATTTGTCAGGTATATGCACTCTCGATGCACTTTTATCTGTCTTGCAATCTTTAAATAAACTCCTAGCTTCGTTGAATCTTCTTACACCAATGAGAGCAAATATTATATTAATAATTTCACAACACTATCAGCACACAATATCAAATACATTAAAATAATTGTAGATTTCCATATTCAATAAAATTTCTGTGACTTATCTCTTTAAATATAATATATTTGCAAAAACTATTCTATATAACGCTTAAGTAAATGTACCAATAATTAAATGTAATGTATCGATATATAATTACTGAATTCAACAATTTTCATTTATTTCATTTTTAATAAAAACTATATTTGGGAAAAGAATGGTAAAACTTTTAATATTATTTAATATTAATTGTATACCATATCCCTTTTGTATTTCAATCAGATACTCTAATGCATTATCTTATATATACATAATATTATTGAATTTTATTAAATAAATTTAACTGAAAGATGAATTATTTTCAAGGTATAGACAGAGCGTTGGTATCAGATGCACAGCAAAATATTGTTAGTTAAAAATTGGAATCACTACAAAAAGAATTTAATAACAATAATTATCTAAAACATTAGAGATTTTTAGGTAAATTAATTTCCCAATTTTGTGATAATATTTTAAGTGTAAATTTCATACAAAAATTTAGTATAAACATATGTACCTGTATAGAACCTGTATAGAATACTATATCATTCCAAAAATCTAAAATCACAATTTAAATATAATATTTTAGGTAAAACAACTCATATTTTTCTTTTTCTACAGTGATAAATTTCTTGAATAATAATCTATATTGCTATATAGTAGTAACAGTTAGAAAAATGACTGCCATATTAACCCTAAGTATATGTTAGGCAAACAAGAACACATCTGAATGAGGGATGATTGGTCAAACGGCGTAATAAAATATAAAATAATTCATCAAAATTTCATCGTAATTATATTTTGAAATGATCGAAATTCACGTAGATAAGAGTCTTCATTAAATATTAAGGAGAGGTTATGAAACCTTGTAAATAAAAGAAATTCAGGGCAAAAGCAGTACGATATTACAGAATGACTACAAATTTGTACAAGTTAAGAGAGAATCGAATCAGTCGAAACAAGATATTGAACCTGTTGTGCGGCGAAATCCTGTATCATAGCCATAACAGTTAGCTTAAAACTTGAAATGAAGTATAAAGAAGTACGAAGTATTTTTGTCGCGCGATCAAATCAGTGAGCCACCCCTCGCATTTTTTCAGCAACGCATTGAGAATATTCGTTTGACAATTTTAGTATGTTACCATATATGATCGACAGAAATTCATTACCATAACAAATTCATGAGATAGTATTTAATGAGCTAAAAGATTTCAAAGGAGTAGGTTACTTGGAAACTAGACTTGACATCATGACGATTCTTACGAAAGCACAGAAATGATCGTGATACATGTTTATGAACGATTTGTTCATAAATGTACCACAGGGTATCTCTGTATTGTCTGTATTACACTGTTTCCTCTCCACCCCTCCCTACCCTTATTCTTTCCATCGCTACTTCCTTAGATAATTCTATCTTTTTTGTACTGACCAACAAGGTTACATGCTCATCGATGTGAAACAGTGTATGAGTCGTGTTCATGAATTTTAGTGGTCAGTTAACAAATGCTCTGTCTTTTAACGTACCTTGTAAAACATAATAAAACACCGTTTCTTCCTCCTACTTAGTTTTTGTTTCTTTCCTTTTTGCTCTAACTAACTACCTCTTTCTTTCTCTTTCACGGCATAGCGCATTTTGCTTATCGAAAGAAAGGGGAAAACTCATCTGGAAAATGGCTGCCACCAGCCAGTTACCGATTTATCCCTTTCTTGCATAGCTAGTTTTAATGTGGATAGTAATAAGTAAGAAAACATAAACGTTGCGAATACTCTTTGGAACTAACACGGCAGATCGTTGTTATGATCAGAACACCGATTACGCGACAGCACAAACGTATATTCTAGACGCCGGCACATACACGTAATAATCGCACTACTTGCTACTCCGAGAGAGTATACGTACTAGTTTTTTCCTCCAGAAATCTTACGGCAAGTTTATCTTTTGTCACTTATATATACGGAAACAACGCGCCACTTGTTAACACGATGATTTATCACAAAAAAGTCACTGCAGCGAACAATAACCATCAGCGTCTTAAAATCACTCCAATTTTCTTTTGCACGTATTTCAACGACAGTGACGTCGCTTCACCATGGCACTCGCACGAGTTTCTCTGTCTCACTCGCATCAATAGTCTCTTTCGCCACCTTACGACTTCGGGTATTATCGGTGAACTACGATGTTTATTCGGCACATCGGCTGACCAGTCACTGTTCACACTCAGATCGTCTCTGCTCTCTTCGTTACCTATTACATAGCTACTTTCGGATAGTAGGCACTGCTGTCGCTAACTAGTCTTCTAATTAATGAAAATATACGTAAACAAATTATTTCGAACAACTATAATCTACCTTCCATTTAATTTATTATTTTGTTCAAGAAAGTTATTCGTTTATCTCTGAATAGGAAAAATTGTCCAATCTCTTTTACGGAATTCACATCATACTCATTAATCTATTGTACTTAAGCACATGCAATACAATATATATGTATATGAATGCCTATGCATGCACTGCCGTATTATGTTCATAAAAGAACGATATGTGTATTTGATCTTTTACAATGAAATTGTATCAATTATGTATATATACATATATACAGATTCATTCTCATTTCAAATTACCATTTATGTCCTAGTATCATGATTTATAGTATTATTATACTGTGGCGTATTAGTCTTTTTCATATCGAAGATTTATTCTTTGATACAAGAAATCCTACATTTTAACATAGATACACACGAAAATATACATTAGAAATATACATAAGATCATAACCACAACATTAAGATTCGTAAAAACTTCGATGAATATAAATAATTGTATTTCTTTATGAACTCAATTCACATTTTTATTTAAAATTCTACAAAATTGTCTGTAAAACATGATTCATACATAAGAATATAAATATAAATAAACTACATCTAGTGTAAAGGTGAAACGATAACAAGATAGCCTTTATCAATGTGAATTATTTAATTATACTTAATTTTATTTTTTCGTAAGGGTATAACAAATTGTATAATTAAGTCTTTGAACCTGCAGTTCGCTTAAAATGTTACTTAGATCGATATTTCTTTTTATAGATGTTGATGTTCCCTTTCTATTAATTATTGTTTTAAAAATAATTTCACATGTAACTATATACTCTGAATGCATGTGTAGTTCTTAATAGCGTTTGATAACTTCGCATATTCTTTTAAAGTTTTATAAAATAAAATAAATTTGATTGATCATGCATTTGTTAATCATGAGGAAATGCAAGTTTAATAATAGACTGATTGAATTCAATATATTTCAAATTATTTTTAGAAGATTATCATCTATTAATTATGAGTAATTCTGCATGCTGATCAACTCCAGTCTGATTTGAACTTCAACTTTATCTTTTTATAGCCGAAAATGTCTCAAAAAATTTGAAAGTATAGTTTGTTATTTTTAAGTGATATTTTTTTATTATGTATTTTTAAATAGAGTTCGAATAAATACAATGGTCCTATTTTATTAGTATTCATTTAGAATTTAATTAGAACTTTACCTTATCTCGACTGTCTATTGTTACGTACGATTATTATAAGGAGAAATCATAATGTAATGAAGGATGGATTTTTTTAATCTACGAACAGAATAAAGGCGCAATAAAAGATATGTATGTATGAAAATTCTGAATGAAATCAAGAAAGTTGTTCGTAAACTAGCACGACATTAAATTCGTTTCATTACTTTATATTATTATGAGAAAAGTAGCGAGTTAAATAAATAGAACATATGTTTACATGAAATTTTTAAATTACTTTCATGTTCAATTTATTTCCGAAGTTATTTCCATACAGACCGTATATAAGGTATCCTGAACGGTTGGGATCAATTTGATATAGAGTATTTAAAAGAGTAAATGAACTCATTTTTGAAAATGTTTTATTAACGAAATATTTAAAAAATTGAACATTTATTGTGTCAATTAAGTAAAATTGTACAATTTTATAACTTTCGAGTTTTTGACTTGTAAACTAATAATCATTGTTAATTATTACTCAATTATTACACACATGATTTTTCAAGTCATTACGTTTAAGCTACGACAGATGTTCAAAAATTTCTTCTTCTGCAACAATGCAATGTAAACTTTCACTTATCAAACTATTTGTTGTATATATTTCTAGCGTACTAAGGCCTGTTATAAATGGATTTGGAATATATTACTACAACTTTTTCTTAACCTCGTACCATCAACTATTTTATATCGTTTTATAGATAAACATTACAGAGTATTAAATCTAGTAACAGTACCCTATCAGGTAAATTAATATTCAGAAAATTCATCATTAAGTAAGATCATATATATGCATTTTTTTCTACTAAGAATTTTCTATGAATTGAATTGCTAGTATTGACTATGTTTGAACGTTTCATGATTGATCAGTTGTAAAATATTAACTCTTGCCTGGATTAATCGAAAGATGATATTTAATGGCTTATTATCGGGCTATTTTTCAAACGAATTATTACTCATTTACTCATATATATTTTATCTTTTATAAATGATTTGTTGATAAATTTCTAAATATAAAAAGATGAAATTTCACCTAAAAAGCTGTAAATCAGGAAATTATTTACAATTTTCGGGCGACAAAAGAATTTAACATGGTGAAAATGTTAACAAGAAGTACTTAAAGTTGAAGATGCTATCTTTCTAATTAAATAAAAAAATATTTCTTCCGTTTGCTCTTAAAATATAAGAAATTCAAGGATATATTTACGTGATATTTTATATCCACAATTTTTTGGATCGAATTAATCGAATAAAACGCCAGGGCAACGTTCGATATCAGACATCTGGTTTATATAATAATTTTTCGTACAGTACACAATTTATCAGCCATTTGAGGTAAATATTACAAATTAACAAACTTTATACTTTCTCACTCATCCTTCCTAACATTTATACAGTACATCATTTTTAATTAATATCAAATAATATGTATGTAATCTCTTCTTAGCTTTAATATTAATAAAGATTTCAATGAATTAAAATTTGTATAAAGAACAAAAAATAAAATAATAAATATATGGCACATATAATACATTAAGAAAATAAGATGTAACTAAATATTAGATTAAATAAAATGCAAATACTATCACATCTGGGGAACCCTGTTTTATGAATAAATAACTAAATAAAAATTAACGAAGTTTTTACTTTACACATTATAGATATCTATGTATATACACAAACAAAACGTCATCATTTATAATTGGTGTAAAATACAATAGATTTTACATACACTCATATATGCGGTGACTAGTACAATACAGTTTTATAGTGTGAAAGCCAAATACATACATACAAAAAAGATTTCTTACACTAATAAATTTCGCATAACTCACCTTTTTACAAATTTTAAACCTTGTGCCAGGAAATTTGGCACGTATACATAATAAATAAAAGTAATTATTATTGTGTATCATATTTCTGTGTTAATGCGAAATTCTGATAATTACAGACAAAATCTCACAATTGTCAATTTACTTATCGTTATAACCAATTTGCGTACATACATCCATCATCAATAACTTCTTGCAACTTCTGTAACAAAATTGTAATGGATATTTATAATTATATGAAGTTTACTAATAGGCAATGCAGTTTTACTTAAATATTTTATATCTTGCTATTACTATTTAAACTTAATTGGCAAATATTTCTAATTGCAAAAAATTATTTTAAACGCTTGAATTAATTTGTTAAAATATTGTGGCATAATTAGTTAATGAAACAAATTTCTAATGAATTCCCTATCTTACTTAAATACATTGTTGACTGCTTATCTATTAATCTAACATAATGTAAATATTCTATATATTTATTATAAGCGTGGAATTTAGGTTCTTTATATTCCGTATATAATTTATACAGATACAGCAGTATATTATAAATAATACATTACTGTTTTTGGTTTCGAGATTATAAAAATCATTAAATTGTTTAAACATTTTTGCATAGAAAAAGATTACGTCTATTACACATATCTTGGTTTCTCTAGTTTAATAAGATGTATAAGATTAACGCGCGTTTTATATTTTGTAGAGAATTTCTAACATT
This sequence comes from Bombus terrestris, assembly GCF_910591885.1. Lineage (NCBI taxonomy): Eukaryota > Metazoa > Arthropoda > Insecta > Hymenoptera > Apidae > Bombus > Bombus terrestris. Next base: position 18,499,320 of record NC_063271.1, on the reverse strand, counting down.
TTATACTTAAAATTAAATAAAACATTTTACATTTTAAAACAAAGATGGTAATCTGCGTAAAAAGTATAAAATATATGTACAGAGCACCTTATTTTAATTTCTTCATGTTATTATCTCTGAAGCTAATTACTATTAAATAAAATGTGGTCTGCCTTTCGAAAAAAAAAAAAGAAGAAAAATATAATGTGTATTGAAATATTCTAAAATAATGTCATAATTATAATATTATTGAAATAGTATCGGTTTCAATCGGATATTTAAATACTTTCTTCCATTTTGTCTCTCTCTCTCTCTCTTTCTTATATATTACTACACACGCATACACACACGAAATAAAGGTCCAGGTACTTGTCAATAAAATATATCTTACCGCATGAATAAAAATAAATATTGTTGCAAAATAATTTATATTTATTTAATAAGGTCACTATTACTCGATTAGGAAGATCACAACAATCATGAGAAGAAAATAATTAACGAGTTAATAAAACGAAATATTAACATAAAAATATACATTATACCTTTCTTCAGCACATTTATCACATTGATACATTCTATTATTCAAAATTTTATTACAAGTACTTATACTATGTGGTTTCTGATTTATACTTTTCCTTACATAATCTATTTCTGAGAAGTAGCTAACTTCTCTGTTTTACATACATGCTATTTGCATAGTATGAATAAATTACTTTTATTCTATCATATTTATTTAGAGATAGTAGATGTACCATCACTCTTGTAGGAGTCGAGAAAAAATGAGAGTCCTGACAGCAAAAATCGAACCCGCCTCATTCGTACTTTGTCGGCTAGCCAACTGCAACCTATACAACTCCGCTAAGGCACCCTCGATGATTCCTCATGTTACTCCTGTCTATTAGATATGGAGGCTCCGATCTCATACTTTTTCATCTGGCAAAGGGTCATCCCGAAGTGAATTACAAAATTCTTACATGTACGAGTTTTATATTTTGGAAGTTAATTCACGCGTATTGACTTTTTTTCAGCTGTGGATGAGTGTTTAACGAGTGAAGTTAATGAAAATGTAATAATTTTCTATATATTATTAAGAAAAAATGGCCTTTCTCAGATTTTATTGCCGAATTTGTCTATTTTCACTATTTCTCTATGTCTACTAAACCTCAAGGTATTGGACTAAGTAATTTCAAGAGCGATCTTTCGCCCACTAATGTGGATGACTTCTGTTAAAGAGAATACAAACTCTTCCTATTAATTTTTAATAGTCACTTCGAGATGATTCCTTGTGCGTTTCGAAAAAAATGTTAGCTTCATAATCATTTTAACAAATAACTGGAATTTGTATATCGTTTCGTATTAATCCGCAACCATCCCGAAATTTGTATTACTAGTAGATACATTAATTTCTTCGTTTTCAACAGCAGTTTTATTAGTTATATTTGAAAGTGTTTGATGCATAGTTGAGGTTTGATTGTCAGCAGCCTTTCCTTCCTCTACTGGTTGAACTGTCGTTAATGTACTCCACCAGTTAGAGAAAGCTCCTTTAGCTTGTGACAGTGCACCACCTAACAAATAAGACAACTATCTTTTAATTTATCTGAAGAATTGAGATTTCTCAAAAAATGATCCTGAGAGGAATTTCTTTCCTGTTGTATCGTCTTGCAGCTTTGAATAGTCTATTACCCTTCTGAACAGGTTTTTCCTATAACCATTGGTGCAAAAGATATATAATGAATATGATCTAATAATTCAAGTGGTACAATATCTACAGACAAATGTTGAGAGTTTCAAGAATTTAAAAAATGTATCGTTTGTTCTCAGTATTCATATGTCGTATATTTTCCATTCCATTTTGGAAGATGCGGATGATGTCATCGTCTCATGCAGTAACTTTTGTCATGTCCTTTAATAGCAGTGGTAACATGCAAAGCAGTCATTAAAAAAAGATGACAGCCTTGAAAATAATCTTTGCCACATTTCATGCAATAACATTGAGTTATAATTGTGATTTTACAATTTCGTATGGATTAAATTTTTTTTTTTTTACTTTACAATATTAATGTGAGCCTGCAGTCTGCGATATCAAATACAGGTTTCGGTATCTCACGTACCTCTATTGTAGTAAAAGAATCAATTTCAAGCGATGTATTTACAATTTAAGTAATGCTTGAAAAATAAACATGAAGTTTGTCGTGGATGATGGATTTAATATTCTTTGGAATTGTAGACGCATTACATATAAAACTCGATGATAAAAGATTTCGCAGAATATCAATTTTTGCAAATAAATGGTAGACACTTATTTAAAAAAAGAATTCATTGTCTTTTAACAATATTTTCACGGCATCCATTCGATGTTTCGTTACAGAGTCTTGGAAATGGAATTTCGATGATTCAGCGAAAATTATAACATTTGTTAATGAAATGTTTTAATCAAATATTTCAATACGTTTTAATAGAAACAGCATTTCTCTCCATTTTAATATATAAATATTAATAATTCTTAGAAATTATTAAGATCAGACTGATCGCAACTGTGATTAATGTGCAAATCATAATATTTTTGTACCGGTCGGTGATTATCGAAAACGGGGCTGGTTTGAAGTATTTCTTGAGAAATTTCTTTACGATTAATGTAATCTAGATCTTTACATTGCTAGCATTGATAATATGAATATTATTTCTTAAGTTATTTTCACAAATAAAAAATTGGAAAGGGAAGAAGGTTATTGTATAAATAAATTTACAATCATTTATAACCTTTTTCTTTCCGAAAGCAGGCTATATCATCTTTCTCATGCAAATTTATTAACGGCTTAACAAGTTTTTAACAAATTTTGTATACGTCTTGAATAGCAACCAATTAGTCCTGAAAATTGTTTAAAATTCTTAAAAGTACTAAAAATAAACAATTCCTATATTGCTTGAAATTCATTTAAGAATCCTGGAACGTTTGAGGTAAAGATACGAGAAGAAGAAGAATGAGAGTTACGAGTGGAGAAAAACAGACACAGCAGAAAGAAATAAACGAATAAAAAGAAACTAAAAAAGTGAATGCAGAAATGAATAGACAAAAGCATGGAAGAAAAAGAAATATATATATATATATATATATATATATATATATATATATATATATAAAAGACAGAAATAATATGTATAGTATAAATCATAATATACATTATGCAAAATAAATATTATGAAATAAAATTTGTTACTACGGATATATCTTTCCTTTAAATACGTAATTAAAACGCAAACGAAAAAGAAGTCCTTTTCTTCAAAATTAATGCACAAGGTTCCTTGCAATTCGATTGATACTCTTCTGCCAGTTCTGATTGCATCGATCGAATCGAATACTGTCGTACTACTCGTGCGTTTTCATTAGTTAGAAATTGAAATTTTACTTTAGATTGAAATAACGAGATAATTCTAATTATTAAATTGTAAACCAATATTAAACATAACATTGACTATTTTATTGTATAGTATTATAATAATGTAAATGCACGAATATATAATAATCAATATAGCTACTACAATTATCTTAAGAAATACTGTAGTCCTACCACTGCCATCAATTCTAGTTATAGTCATTAGTTATAGTCAATTATAGTTCTAGTCATCAATGCTAGTTATACATGTATTTATAATAGGGCCTTGCATTATGATCAGCACTTAGTAAATACACTAACGTTCGTTAATTCTAGCTATAGAAAAATCGAAATGGTAAAAACCAAATGTTTAAAAATCTTAAAGGTTTGATGATCGCGAAATCGACATATATTATTATGTCGATTAATAAGTTATTAGTTCAATAATAAATGTTGCAATTTATCCATCAGCATTGCTAGTAACGCATATTTTTAATTTTACGAATTTAGATTCTTATATAATGGTAAATATGACCTTATAGAAATTTATGAGTTGATTATTAATAAAACATAAATAATTTAGTTTTTCATATAATAATAAAATTTGTTGAATTCACATTTGAAAAATTTTGTAAAAATTTATGAATGGATTGTTAATAAAAACGTTGTAGGCCATTTAACCTTTTTACATAATAATAAAATTTATTGAACTCTCATTTGAAAAATTTTGTAAAAATTTGTAAATCTTTTTACATAGTTTTATTCAAAAAAATAAAAAAGGATCACAATTCCTTCCTCAAATATATTCTTATATTATATGGAGATATTTCTTATTGTTATCTTAAATGGAAAGATCTGTATACATAAATGAACTTACCTACTGCTTTCCCAGTTGTTGCAACCGCTCTTCCAGTTGATGCCATTGCTTGATTTAATTTTCTACCACTTTCTGTATTTTGCATTGTACTAGAATGAATGTATTACTTTAGTTCGATATATTTATTATCCCATTTTTTATTATCGTGATTATTAGATACTTACTGTGATAATCGTAATTTCATATCTTGCACTGATAATTGTCCTGCAAATGGATGACCTGGTTCTATATTATTAATTTCTGGCTTATTAGAATTACTCCATATCTTATAGTTATTCGTCGAGCGCCAAGCAGCTATAAATGCAGAATTGTAATGATCAGACTGACGAGTATCTTGCTGCATAGATGTTCTCAACATGCTCAATAAGTAAACTCGAAATTGAGTTCTAATCCATTCGTCTCCACCTTCCCATCCTACACCATCCAAAAATATATCTTTGCGTGGCTCTGCTACATGTCTGACTATGTAATCCGCAAATCTCAAATCCTCAGTTGTAAGATGTAATTGCCTCCTTAATTCTGGATCGCTTGTTTCTATCCTCGTATTTTCAACCTTAACACGTTTTAATAAAGCAGATTGTCACTAGTACTATATCTTTTTTCGAAAAAAATACTCCATTTAAAATTTACCTCTACTAATACATCAATAAGTTGTTTTTTTTGTTTAAATAAAACATTTGTTGCACCCACTATATATCCTCTAACATTAATATCTGCCAAAAGATCTAAATATGGTAAAGACAGGTATGGCAAACATAGGTAACCCTTAAAGATATTAATAAATTATTAACAATTTATCATATTTTACATACAATGTAGATTATTGATCTATATCCTCGTACCTTTGTAAATATGTTTAAGGGTAAACCACACAGTTCCGGATTTATATGAGCAATTTGAGTAATATTATTTGTCAAACGTGCGTCCGAAAGTGCATCGTTACTTGTATCACGTGGCAGTGTATTATCAGTGTCTGTTGTACTTAATGTAATTGTATGTATACTCTGTACCCTGTGTATATTGTCATTTGGCTTTGAAGAATATATAGAATTATTTTCTTCCGCATAAGATTTGGTACATTCTTGTGCTGATTCAACTTCAATAACTTTCATATTTAAATTTTCATTTTCATTATTATTTTTTTGTACTGTTATATTTTTAAATTCATCCATACATTTACCTTCCATAGTTTCAATATCTTTATTATCGTTTATGCATAATGAATTCCTATCTGAATTACCGTTAATATGCACTGCCATTCTATCAGATATGCTGTCTTTGACACAATTTGTAGAAGATATATTGTTATCAATGCTATTTATTGATATTTCTTCCTCATCAAATGTAGGAATAGGAGACATGGGTCTAGATGGTCTAAAAAATACAATGAAATATAACTCATAAAAATAATATAATTAAAGGAAAGTAATTCTTTTCTCTTTTCATATTAAATATACTACCTGACACATGCAGCTTGTTGTAAACCGTGTTCTATCATGCCAGGATACAATGAGAGTAATGTTAATATTGTAGCGCATAATGGTTGAACTGGTGATTGATAAAAAACTATTTTTTTTTCTAGTAGAAGTAGTTTAAACAATAAAAGAACTTTATGGCGAAACTGCAATATAAAATCTCTTGCAGATAATCCTATAAATATAAATTTTTTTTTAATATGAAATATATATTCAAGCTATCTCCATCTGAATTGAAAATGTTTGAATGAAATAATTTTGATTCTGATGATACTTGTTGACAATTGAAAATGAAAAAAGTAGTTACCAACAAAGATTTGTGGTGGTATTTGACTCTCACAACTCATACAAGAATTAAGGTGATGATAAGTATCTTCCAATAATGATACTTTACTAAAGTCACCTTCTTCAAAATATGCATGTGTTATCAATGCCATTTTTACTTGAATATGACCATATAATGGTAAAGTGCTTAATACGCACACAGATTTTTGAACTGTACCTCTTGTTATATCAGATGTACGATTTTTTAATTTCTGAAAATACATAAATGTTTAAATGGTATCATTTTTCATAATATAAAGATATACAGTATGGCAAATATACACAACATAATTGACAAGAATGTGGTTCTTTTATAAAAGAGGAGGTAAGGAAAAACTCTTTTGATCAGTTGTATGGTTTTCGAGAAAAAAAGCTTAAAATTTTATATTGTAGTACAGATATTTTACTGCATACTTTTTCATGGAATCAAACTTTAGACATTTATTTACAATGCAGTTGATATATAAACAATATTGACATATATAACCATCAACTAGCCATAGAATTGTTTGGCCTCCTACCTGAATTTGCACATTAGATGATGTTTAATGGTTTATTGTGATGCTAACTTCCAAATGAACCACATGCAACAAGTAAATGTAATGATGCTTTTCTCAAACTTTTAAAAACAAAATTTCATCTGGAGAACTGTAAAATAAGAAATTACTTAAATTTTTTGATATTAAAAATATTTGCCAATACTAAAAAAAAAAAACATATATCTATATATAAAACTAAAGTTTTTTGGTAGTTAAATATATCAAAATCAAATGTTAACAAATTTTGTAGATAATATCTTCTGAATTATTGAGTTTCCGAAATATTTTTGTAACTTTGAAATACTATGTAAATATATAAAATCAAGATCGATTAAGTATGTTTTATCAATATATTTGTCTTTTACCAGTCAGAACAAGACCGATTTTGTATATCTATAAAAGAAAAATATATATTGGTAAAAGACAATATATTGATAAAACATATTGATAAATTTTCCTATGAGCATCATAAAACTGATTATAATATTGCAGATTTATTTAATTACATAAGGTTTATTTTCAAAACTATTTTTCTCGAAAATTACACAACATACAACAAAATATATTGAAGTTTGACATTTGAACATTATTAAGCTTGGAAAAAAAAGATATTATTACAGTTGTTGTTATTCTCTATTGGAACTCATTTTTGCTTCAATTTAAGATTTTTACTGCACTTGTGATTGCCACCAGAGCAATCTACCAAAAAAATAAAACAAGTTTAAGCCATATAAAAAATAAAAGATTTAATATTTTAATTACCTCAACAGGAATTTGTCTAAAACATGAAATACCATATATTGTACGTTTTGGATTATTCAAACTAGGTAAATGAAAGTAAACTGTATCTTCGTCATAATTATGAGATCCATCTGGTAAAGCAAGGGTTGGTAAATATTTCCAACCTAATGGACATTCATTCGGAGCTCCAGGCACCAAAGGAGGAAATGAATACTCTACCTAATAATAACATATAATACCATTTATAGATATTATAAATGTAAAAATGTTTATAGTTAATTAATTTCGAAACATTATTTAGTAAAAAATACAATTATAATATATTATATATAAAAAGATGACAAGATTTAAACATTACAATACACCAAACAGGATTTTATCATGAAAAATACATAATACAGTGTTTCAAAAGACAAGATTACTAAGCCTTTTTAACTAAAATAGCGAGTGACTTACTTGACATCCTTTTTTATGATGAAATCCAACGACAATTACATGAAGTATTGGTCCAACTGATTCTGCCATATTTTCAGAATACGTATTACATAAAATTTATATATAATGCAGAATTTTTTTTCGTATTAATTTATTTATTTAAAATGAGAAAAATATACTTTTCTGTTATCAGTCGAACTACCCACACTTAGCACGCGTTCTCAACCACCATATTAATTTCATGACTACCAACTACACTATTTATTCACAATCTAGTTTAAGTACAAACATGGTACAAACCATAGTGAAAATAAATCTGGCAACAATGCTTTAATATAAACATAACCTCTGCGTAAGGCCTCCCGCGACTTTATGAAATATCCACGAAAATGTTACGTACTTCAGACGTAAATATCTTAAAATAATATGTTGGGAAAGATGTGGTTATGGATGTCGTTGAATTTATTTTTTCATACTCTACAAAGATATTGAAGAATAAATATAAGATTCTATTAAAAAAACATGCTAATGACCTTGAAATCTCGTAAAAACAAAAGTGACCGTGAGAAAAAACTATTTTCAGCCTCGTATGTAGTATGTGGACCTTGAAATACTATACCTTTGTCCTAATAAGTTTTTAATATAATAAATAAGACAGATTTAGGTGATCCCATTTAGTTGGGCTATCCTGTATGACAATATGACAGTAATGAATATTGCTATATGTTGTTGATATTTATTAATTTTTTACATGGTAAAAGTAATAAAAAGTGTAGTAAATATCTGAAAAATTTCTGGTAAAATTAACTGTTTCATAAAAATATATATTTAAAAGTTAGAAAATTATATATTTATAAAATTACATATTTTCTGTTTATAATAATAGCACTCCATTTATAAAATGGAAAAAAAATAAAGTTATATATGTATATATCATACGTATATATATACATGTATATATCATATGTATATATCAAGTTTATATATATACACACACATATATATATATGCATATATGTATATATGTATATAATTAGAAAACAAATAACTACTCAAGTGTAACGAAGAGAGATATAAAGAGAAATCTTTTATTATACAATTAGTTTCAATATTCTGAAAAGCATGTACAATTGTAAAAAGTGAAATAATTTAATTTATATTATATTGCAATTAGATATTTTGTTTTAATGTTTTTAGAATGACAGTTATAGATTTCAATTAATTCAATTAAATATTTTCGTTAAACATAGTAGATATTAACAAAACTGGCATTATTATACCAGCAAAAAATATTATCAGTTCTATAATGACTTGACTTCGCCAATTTATAGCCTTGGTCTTTTTATGTATATAATCTGTCTATAGCAGTGTCCTGCAGCACTGTTCTTATTATGCTCCATTCAAAATTGTAAGAGCATTGTGTTCATATTTGGTCAGAAAGATTAGTTTGTTTTCTGCCATCAGCCTCATAGCTGCCTCTCTTCCCTATGTTAAGGTGAAGGAAGAGGAGGAAAAGGATGGGTGGAAAGAATTGAACCCTGGAAGACGCGCTACCTGCGTACATTAAATCCCCGTGTTCCATCTGGTCCAATAGGCATACGAAGAACATTACTTGGTAGCCCACTGCTGCTTGGAGTTATTGGTTTTGGTTGAATTTTATTTATTTCTTGCATTAATTTTTCCTCTGGGCTTTTCTCTTCGCCTAAAATTCTTTTTCTTGCTTCCGCGTATTCTTGTTCCCTCTAAAAAATTTTTAATTATACAATTTTTATAACACTTTTCATGTTAAAATAATGAAAATATACCTGTTTTAAAGATTTAATAGGTTGTTTTGGTTTATCCCCATTCACTAATGGTCCATCACCACTACCTTGTGAATCTCTTGTAGGTCTTTTCAATATTTTTACCGTTGGCTTTGGAGGTACATATTGAGATCGCATACCATCTTCCCCTAACATTATCATCCTGGTACTCGTATTGTGACTGGTTTTGAAGCTAAGGCATTACAAAATGATATATTGAGCCATAACCATATTTATACTGTTAACATTTTTTCATTTGTAATACTTCACATTAAGCAATTAAGTAACAGTTGTAAATTAAAATTGTGCATTGTAAATATCTTTTTATGTATTAGTGCTTTCATGCTAGCAGTTTTTTATTCATAGAATTATATATTACTTTACATATTGGGTTGAGTGGAAAGTTTCCGCTTTTTCCATTATAGATAGCATTGTATTATTTTTATACAAATTGAATTGTTCAATCAATGATATAATCTCTGATATTTTCTATTATGCTCCCCCAATATTCCAACAGAGTTTTTTATTCCTTCTCTATAAGAATCTCATTCCTTTCCCACCTAGATTTTACAACAATCTGAATGAATGGCAACCAAATGACACTATGTTCAATGAATATGGAGCATTATAGTATAATTTCCTAGCTTAATTCTTTTTCTGAGTTCTAAATTCATCACATGTAAACAAGTAATCTTAATAAAACATGATTTCTTTCCTATTAACCCTTGCTTCTCCAGTGCTTTTTCTCCAGGTATCCACTTACTTGTGCCAATTATTAATACCTTATTTCGAAGTCTTTAATTTGTTTACAAAAATTTGTAATAGATTATTTCCTGTGTGTATTTCCTGATCAAGTGTTTTGTTTTCCATTGGTTTGTAGTACTATCTTTTTCAAGCATTATCATGAAATATTTGCCTTTTGCTATATGTGACTATTGAAAAAATAATTTCCATTACTGTAGAATTTTCAATGTATATTTTGTTACATAGTTTGTTTTCTTTTCTTTCACATAGCGAATACAGAAAGTATATATAGAGTTCATAATCATTCCAAAACAACAGTGTATTTCAACAATACATATTTGGAACATATTAAAATTTCATTATAAGGTTATTTACAATCTTAATATAAGATTATTTACAATCTTTGTCATCTATAAATCATCTTTATTTATTAATTTTAGTTTCTTCAATAATGGTGCATCATATATATCAAAATCTCCTGATTGATATTTTTGAAATCATATTTGATACATTCAAATCTTAATAATACATTCTCCATATATTTCACGAATGTTCTTTATTGTATATATAATTGTAGTGCCCTTCTGAAACTCATAAAGTAATAAGTATCAAATATGAATTTGAAACATTGTTTAATGATTTTTATAACAAAAGAATAATTGAATAAATCAAGATATAACTTCAAGCATAGAACATGTAATAGATAAGGTTATGAAAAATAAAAGGATAATGACTAATGAATTACATAATAATGTTGTAACTATATTCTATAGCAAATTCAATAACTTCTCATTCAACCCAATATTTAACACATGATAATTCTAAATTCCAGGTTTATATTCTTTTTAAATTTATGTATATTTGATATTTCTAAACCTACCTAGAAGATTCTATTTCGTCTAATGCTTCTACTGCATTCAACTGAAGGGCATCTAATTTTTTATCAAGCACCTAAAATTTATTGAATATTACTTAATTAATTTGACTATTATTAAGACATAGAAATATTCAATAAAATAATGTTATTTAATACAACAATATTGAACAAAAGTATTAACATAATATGCAATTCAGTGTACAAATATTTAAACTGTTAATATTGCCTCATTTTCTAAATATTCTGTTTGAATTTAGATTTATGTAATACTTTTATGTATATATCATACATTATTTACTTTGTTTGTGTAATTTTGTTTTCATATTTAAATAAGAAAGATATCGTGGATGAAGATCTATATAAATTCTTTAATACAGTTTTTTAATACTTACAAACTTATGCATTGACTCATGTATTGTATCAGTGCTTTTGTTCTATGTATATTTCAGTAATAATCTATTTAGAAGATAGAACTCTAAAATATTTAATGTTCTACATTTTACATATCTATAAAATTAATAGATATATCAGTATTAGAAAGTAACATACTTTAATTCAATCAAAAATATGTATTTTCAAGTGAAATACATTTTTATTTTCACTATTATCATTAACCACATGGATACTTATTTATTTAACAGTAAGTAGTTTTATATGAATATAATTCGCAAAGATAATCTATTTCCGTGGTAGCAATATGTAAATTCGTATTATTGACAATAATGAACTTAAAATTAACATTTTAGGTACGTCTGCCATAGTATAGGTTAAGATAATTATTTCATTATCAAATGAAGTTTAAATAACACGATCTCAAATATTATGTAAAATAATTCACCTCTGATTCTTCAATTTCTTCCCAACTTTCAAGAATGTCATCCATCGCTGACATTTTTCGAATTATGCACTTATTTTTAACTCTTATAAATCACCTTGAAGAATGTAACAACGTTCGCACGAATCGAGGGACGTATAAATGTGCATAAGATTGGCATATGTATGTATCTTATGGTAAGAGAAAAATTAAAATATTTGTCTTATGTCATATTTGCCAAATAAAGGGATCAAATATTTCCTAGACTAAACTTCTTTTTGGCGCAATGTTCAGGGTGCTTACACCAAATTGTTTATAAACATTAATTAATAAATATGAATTTACTTTAATTGATGTTAGTAATCGACTTAAACATGATATTGAGAAGGCAGAATAAGACAAAATTAAAGACAAAATTAAATAATCAAGATCTACAGAATATGTCTAAATAAATACGTTTATTCAAATTAAAAATTTTTTGTAAAATTTATATAAATAAATAAAATCTATTTGATAATAATATTGATTATTAAACATTTATTTATTGATATATTATTCAATTTAAAATATTTTATCGTTTTTAAGAAGCAATAATTTTTATTGCAAATATTAATATAGCAGATTTGAACAAGTTTCAGTACTTTAGTTCTGAAAATATTTAATCCCTAAAAAGATTTACTTAATTTATTAAATTAAGATTAAAAATATTTTTTATATGAAACATATCAATATCACATTTGATCATTACCTGATTTCCTAAATGATCAAATGATAAAGGTTTTTGACAAGGAGTAATAATTTTCTTACTTTCTTTATTTTATAATATGCAAATAAGTTTCAAAATTTTGCAGGGACATAGATTGCAATGAGATTTTTTATAATAATACATAATTACTAATATATGTGTTTGTAAAATATTAGTAATAAAATATTATTCATAAGACATAAAAACTTTTAATCATTTTTAAGAAATTTGAACACTATATAAAAATTAATATATAGTAAATGCTGTTATGATTGCCTATATAAATAAAGTGTATTATTTATTCAATGACTGTTTCTCTATTTCCTATACATATGATGTTTATTATATTATATAAGAATTCCTTTTATCCATTTTAGCCTTAGCTGTTCCCGGATAGTATAATGATTCATCTTTTTTATAGAATTCTTAGCTTCCATGGTGGCTTGGTAACGTACAGGGTCAAGTTTTCCAGTATTGTAAACTGTTCCATTTTCATGTATATAATATTCTGTTAAATCATCGACTGTATTTGGTAAGTCTTTGGGTAATTTTAATGGAATAATTTTTACTAGATGTTTTACTCTCCAAAGCATAGCACAAATTTCTGGCGTATTCTTTACGAATACTGGATCTTTTTTCTGCAAAAGATGATATGGAGCACAAACAAAGTTAAAGAAAGCTATAAATTAATTTAGAGTTAAAATTTAAATTTAAGTTTAATTTATTACTTTCTCTTCAAATCCTAAATTTTTAAGTATATTTTTCTCCCAATAAGGATTGCCCTTCCAAGGTTTTACTCTGTGAACCATCAAAACTTTTGATGGTGTAATTGGAGGATCTACATGATCTTTTGTACTGAAACAAAAAATAATTTTTCACCAACAATTTATAAACACAAGTAAAATATGATATTTTTTCTTACACTGGAAAATATTTAATTTTCTCATATGTGACAGCATCTTTAAGCCATGCTTTTGAATACTGTCGATAACCACGTACAAATGTTAATAAAATGTTTAAACGACTTTCCATTTTTTACAAATCTAAACTGCGATTATTATTAGGTTATGTTAGCTAAAATCATAACATGTGAAGTACAGAACAAACCTGACATCTTACGAGACTTCGTATCACCACAGACGTGGTACAGAATAGGCGTGACATAAGATGCTTTTTCGTGTGCAATGTTTTGAGGTTCCTCTGATTTATTTATCATATTTGTGTTATATGCGACATCAATATATTTAGCAGCGATCTGAATTAATGGAAATCATAAACGAAGCATAGAATTGGATACTTCTGCTTTAAAAACTTGCAACACGATTTATGGATGACTCAAAGAGATAAATTATGCTCAATGAGAAGAACAAAAGACCAACGAAAAGAGCAAAAAGTCCATAAAAAATTTGCTTCTGTAGATAGATATATCGATTAAATATATCGATCTTCACAATATACTAAAATTAAGGCTTCAGAGTAACAATACAACTTAAAACTCATAGTTAAAAGGAAGACTTGAAATTGAGATTTAAATGTAAGGCTTAACTAAAACTTAAAACTAAGGCTTGAATCTTAAAGATAAACAAAAAATAAGTTCCTCGCTGTTCCTTGTCATTCAACAATGAGGTTTAAAATAAATTTAATTTATGTATGATGTGTACCTTAATTTAGAAGATAAACGTTTTCAATTATCGAGCAGTAAGTGTTTGGTATCTTGTGCACACTAATTTGTTTTGAAAGATCAAAAATTTAAAAGCCATGCTTCAATTGCTATATATATCTTATGGTAAATTTATTTAGGTAGTTTCACAAACATGACCGTGCGGTATTTGAAAATTGTTCACAAACTAGAGATGCCGGAGAGCATGCAGCTCGTAGGAATGCATTGTATTTCAACGTAATTTTCGAACACGGAGGGGTTGTCGAGCTGTAGAGCGACAGCTAGGTCAGGAACGGAAGGAATATTTGAATGCACCATGTAAACGAGCTTAGCAGTTATACACGAAACGCTACACTCAAACATCCTTTCATTCCAAAGCACTGTTGTATTTTTAATGATAAACATCCTGAAAATTCAATGTAGGGATTCGACTATGACCGCTCACGAAGCTATTCAGACTACAGAAAATTTTGATGTAGGTAGTATCTACTCTTTCAAATTTCACTCACGCTGTAATAAGACACGTCTACCGTGATTACATTAGTAAAATATGAAATTAATCTGAAAATACGTGCGTATGTAGAGGTTACACATTTAAAGAGTTTCTGTAAGTGTTCAAATGCTTTCACGAGTCACTGTATGTTCTCTGGTATTTTAATATTTTTATCACAGTTGGATTCGTAAAATCCATACGTAAATGGAGAGAAATTTCTGGGATTCTCTAATGTAAATAGAAGATCGAAGTACGGTTTGTCATACGTTTTGAGAGTGCAAAGTCCGAAAATTTAACATGCACACATTCGATTCTTTACGTATCATATTTTCCACACGACGATCTTCAATGGATACCTACTCTTGCGGAAATGATACCCGCGTTATGGCTGGCAATAGCGAGAGAAAAACGAAGGAAAGGAAACGTAATAATCCATCTTGAAGCGGAAGAAAAACCTTCGTGTCTTTGCGCTTGAAAATTTAAAATAATCTGTTGTATATATTATCCTTTATATACGGATCAAAATATTTTTCATCGTTTCTCATGGTAGTTGTGTACAAATCCTTTATTTTATAGGGCTTTTTGGCATATTCTTCAACGAGATAACAGATCGGTCTTAGTTTAGCAAATCGAGTTTGCAAATTTCTAAAAGGACAAAAAGGACATTTTTACATGTGAAACGTCTGAAGATCGAAATGCATACATTCATAAGAATTTGTACCCGTAGATATTTGATTGTTCTGACACCTCCGTGTTCTTCACAGCGATAGTTCGTCAGAATACGTATTCGTTGTAACTGTAGCCTAAAACGAGAAAGAGTAACGTAATTATTGGCTTTTGTGTCCGATCAATTGTATTAATTGCTATCACGAGAATCTGAATGCCAGTCAGCTGTTTATCGCCATATCGATACGATATATGCCAGTCGATAGCTATGTACACCGCGCGCAGGTGAAGTACCCGAAACATTCGCGAACATCGGCGAAATTATTCAACGAAACGTAATACGTTACACGTTTCCGAACGTAGTTGCGGTTAAAATGTCGATTAGATTGTGATTTATGGGAACGGTGGTTCTAGCAGGTTTGTGGATGCGACACTGTTCAATTACGCAATGTCGGTCTGGAAATTTCGCCTGGCGGATCTCCAATGTGTCGCACAGATATCGAGAAACGCTCCACCGACTGTATTTCACGTATTGTTGGACTAAGTAATTTCAACGGTTCGCTTAATTCGTATCGCGGAATCATTCTCAAATAGTTAGCGTTGTTGGAAGTTTGAAGCAAGGGGATATAGCTGATAGATAAAGACTCCTTCTGTCGGATAGTATCTACCCCTGATGTCCTTCGAGTTGATTGTTCATTCTCGAGGAAGAAAAGCAGTTCTTTTAAAAAAGTTGAGATTATTTCGGATGATATCAGTGTACATTTTTCGTTTCTAAGATTTCCATCAAACACGCTTTTATCGTATTTTTCGAACAATTTGATGTTTCGTCATAGTAAGGAAGTAAAATAATTGCCACTTTTCCCGTTGTATGTAATGGCTAGCAAAGATGGAATTTGAATTCTCATTACATAAGGGGCGAGTGTAATTCAATCGAAGCTAATGGACCGTGAGCACAGCACCATCGGTAATCTCGTTTTGATGTCTATTGTGGCCTACATCGCATAGCTACACATTTACGCGTGTACTATGTATCAGGGTGCATCAGTGGACCATTGCATCCGCCTTCGCAACTTAGAAAATTAATTGACTACGAATCAAATGTCACCGAGCAATTATGTTACATATTCGTATTCTTTGAGAACACACCCATTAATTACAAAACGATGAAGATTATATGAGGAACATACGAGGGACATATGAATTGAAAGGGAGATGAATGTGTATATTCTCGTGCTATACACACGCGTGTGTCAAGTTGATGAAAGTTGCAAAAAGTTTTAGAAAAGATCACGAAACAAGTTTCGAACGAATGTATGTACTTGAAAGATCTAGATCCAGGTCGATGGGAAGCATTAGCGTGGTGAGGCGCGATATCGAACTTGCCACGTTAGGATATTAAAGTTCTTGTCGCAAGGCGAAGGGTTACGAAAGTTTCGCGATTCAATTTCGCGCGGACCCCATCGACTCGAGGACCGATGTGTCGGAAGATCTCGCCGATTTGCGAGATTTGTGTGAAAACTCTCGCCAACCTTTGAAAAACTTTCTTTAATATATGTATCCACGATAGAACCTAAAAGTTATGTACAATGGAAGATGTATTAGTGGCGATTATATTTTTATGTCGGAAACGAACCTATTCTTTACCTAGAAGGCAATTCCAAATTTTGACGAGTTTCTTGTTACAAACACTAAACAGGCCGTTTAGAAATTTTATATTAAGTAGTAGATGGGATAGTAACGACAAAATATTGAGCAGTTTCTTGGAATTCTTTTCCACGATTATAGCATGAATGGACTAAAAAGGATTATGAATGAAATGTTTTGTAAACGGTTCTCGAACGGTTAAGGTACCAATGAAAACATGTTATTCCTATAAATCTTTATTCAAAAATATCCAAAATACATTTATTCAAAATATAAAGTTTTGAATTATCTTAGCATTTTTGAAGGACGTTTTCCAAGCAGCGGTAATCGCGAAGTAGAAACAGATAATCATGAGGATCACAGTGATAAGAATACGTTATTACCAAACGCTAAGTTGTTGCATATGATATAATCCATTTTATAAACGTGTAAAATCGTTCAAAATATAGTAACTAAAAGTACTGTTAAATAATAGATATTTATCAGATTAATTTGAAGCTTTAAATTGGTCAAGCGCAATATGATTGGTGTTTTGTCAACTTTTCAAAAAATTGTTCTCTTATAAAACATTCGAAAATTTAACAACGGTCGTATTTGCTGCGAGCCCGTTAATTTGTTTAAAGCATTTAGTCAGAATATAACGTATCATTTATTAACACGTGTGCTTTGTGTATTGAAATGCCTTCCAGTAATATTCAAATTTCTTTCGCAAGAGTTTTAACAAAGCTCGGGAAAATTTTAGATAGCTTCGCCTTCTACGGAATAATAGGTGGCTTAACAGAAGTGGCTTAAACTTTGCCCCTACTCTCGAATGTCGGTTCCTTCTGCTACCAGTTGAGAGGAGACCACGAATTTTAATCGAGAATCGTGTCGAGAACTTGGCTCACCTTCAACTTTTAAACCCCTACTCGCAAAACTCAACTTCTATTTTCCGAAATACACTACTTTTTCATGATAGATTGACCAACTTGCTAAATTGTACGATCGCTTACGAATTACCTGGAAGTTTACGCGAATTAAAGGCGATGAATATGCGATCGTATATGAATAAAACGTTAGCTTGCTGTAAGGAACCTCAGCGAGTCAAATCGTAATTGAAATGCAGACAATGTTTTGAATTGTCTTAGCATTTTTGAAGAGCGTTTTCCAACCAGCGGTAGTTGCGAAGTAGAAACAGGTAATCATGAGGATCACAGCGATAAGAATACGTTACTGCTAAACACTAGGTTTTATAAACATGTAAAATCATCCAAAAGTTAGTAACTAAAAATACTGTTAAATAATAGATATTTATCAGATGTTAATTTGAAGCTCGAAGTTAGGCAAACACAATATGATTGGTGTTTTGTCAACTTCTTATTATAAAAAGGCAAAGTATGTATCAGAGCAATGAGCCAAATAGACGAACGTCAAAAATATACAAAAAGATTATGAACAATGACCAATGTTATAAAAACCAGAACTTCGTCTCATAATACTTAAAATGTATCGAATCTAACGAATCATAGATTGATTAATATTATTTTCAAGAAAGCTGTAAGGTTGTAATTTTATATCGATCATTTCGTTTCCTACAACCTGATAGATCGGTTCGGTGACTCTTCTTTTCGTAATTTTCTTCTCGTAAAGGAAGGAAACTAAATCGAATTCATAACTATTCGTTCTATACTCTTTTTTTTCTTTATCTTTCGCACGACTACCTTCATATTTTACGATAGGCAAGAATCGCTCTCGTAAGTAAGCAAATCGAACTGGTTTGAAAAGAGATCGTTCAGACAATCCCAGATCATTTTGAGTCACTCGCAACGTCTATACGGGTCTTTGACGCTTTACCTTCATTTCTTGCATTTCTCTTCATTGCAACTTCGAAAACAGCTGTAGCTGATTTTCTCCTGGCAGCTGTCGAAAGTTACAACGAAAATCGCGCTGGATTATAAAATTCTGTTTAGAGAATTGCAATTCAAGGTACACAGTTAGATGATGGAACGAAAATTTCTTCAAACACGGCTAACGATCGACGAGCAACGACATGTATTGTATCGATAATGATATTATACTCAGTTTTGTTGTTTTTTTCCTTCTAATGAACGATGTACGAAAATGCATCCGTACTTAAAGAGTTGCTAAGAACCTTGAGTCTCCCACGCGTGTTCATTTCCTCGAGACAAAACTTTGTACGCGACGTCCAACTGTGGTTTCGAGAAATTTCGTGACGACTCAGAATATAAATGTATTTTATGAAACGAAGATTACAAGCGATTCTGAAAAATACAAGTTCAAAGCCAAATTCAAAAAGCGATACGCAGTAACAATGGTATCAAATACAGAGTTTGATTCGGATTTCGGCTGGGCTAGTTTAAAAGTAAGCGACGAGCTGTCGTTTGCTGTCAGTTCAGAATAGGAGGTGTAAAATTCAAGACGATGCGTGGAAAGATCGAACCGATCCTGAAGCCGGTCGAAACACGGTTTGTCACTGTGATCGGGTGAGGAGTGTCGAGTATCGAACGTTGAACGGCAAGCACGCGGGACTGTGAGGCTCGTGCTCGGTTCCCCTTGTAAAAGTCGATAGTGGGGATAAGTGGAAACGCGTACGAGTCCGGCGAGAAGAGTGAAGCGGCAAAGTCGAGTAAGAGGCAGACAGAATTCACAGACGGCTCGTCGTATCCCGATGTAAACCAGGAGACGGCATTTCGAGCTCGTTCGTTCACGCACGAGGGCGGTTTTTCTTCGAGGTCTTCGATCGAGCTTCGTGATCGGCGATCGTAACGAGCTACCCGACTATCGCGCACGGCCAACGGCAATCGATCGAAACGACCACGAGACCACGGAATCACGACAAACATGCCGTTCTTCAAGAAGCTTAGGAGATTCTCCAGGCACAAAAGTGAGTTGTTTATTTCTCCAATTTGTCTGGCCTATTCAACACAAATTAGATAGAATCCTTGAAAAATCGTCCTTTCGTCGTGAAAACTTTGTAACTTTGTCAACCGTTGTTGTCAAACTTTGTGATCATTAATATTTTGTTGGCGCGGGCGAAGATCACCGCGTCGATTGGGAGGTCGAAGCAATCAAAGTTATTCAAGTTGAAAAACTCGCGGACTGTCTGCGAGGTGGAGAAAGATTTTGCAGTTTTGTTTTCAAGTTCGAACTCGTTCCACGAGTAATTACATTTTCGTAAGATAGCGCGTCGTTTCAGGCCGAGTTTCGCGTAATGGAATTCCAACGCCGAGGGAAGTCTCCGAGAGAAGAGGTTGCAGTCGAGCTCCCGTTTGATTCGTCTCTCCTGCTTAACGTAGTTTCAAACTAGTCGCGACGTCCTGTTTCCTCGAGAACGAATCGGCTCGATCACCTATCGTCCTAAGTATTTTGCGAAAGGATACCAGGATGATACGATTTTCTTCGTTCTTCCGCGAAAGTCTTATCGAAAGCGTCTCGACCATCGAATATCGAGCACATACGCGTTTTTCCTATTGTCCTAGTTTTTCTAACTGTGAGCAATGACTCGAGAAAAATAGAACGAACTTACCTTTTGCATCTTTTCATCGCGTTTGAATATTTTATCTAATGTACACGCAATTGGAATCGCTGCGAAAGCGCGTAATGCTCGTGAAAAATTATTCATCGAGCGAGACATTCGCGAACAGATGTGTAGCGTACGTAGCGTTAAATTACACCGTTTCGCATGCAAAATGTCGCACTTGGATTAAGTAAACGTGTCGAAACGCTTACCTCTTGGTACTGCGTTTTTCCTTTCCACGCGATCTATGTTTCTTAATTATATCTTTGTCCGGTCCCGCGTCTGATTTCCTTTCACTTATAATCATTAAGTATCATTTTCTACGTCGATTATTTGGCGCCAAGAGCTTCCCGGTGCGTGTGCAATTTTCTCAGCATGCAATTCTCGATTCGCATGACGCAACATTTTCACTTTCCTCTCGAGCACGATCAACAAAGAAGGAGACGTATCAACCAAATGCGTCTCGCCATTAACGTTCGTAATCGAACGTTTCATCCCCTTTCCGTTTGTTTTCTCTTTCACGAGCTTTACACGTTACGAGTAACTTTCTCCTTTTTAACTGCTGATGCATGGTCCGCTAGACAAAAATTTACAACTGTACCGTCCTCGCAATTTATTTAAATTCTCCTCTGTTGAAAATTTCGTCTCTTTCCTAACGCTTGCGCGCGGCTTCGTTAACAGCCGTTATTTGACTATTCTTCACTCTACTTGGCATCGCGCTTTGCGAATCACATTAGTTCCGAACACGAAAACGAACTATAGCGTTTTACGAACATTACAACATTGAATCGTTGGAACACTTGGATTACAGTACGAATTAGAGTCGCGTGACGTTTAAGTGACAAATGAATGGAAATTAAAGAAATTAACAGAACGTTGAAACCGATGGTTTTCACGATTGTTACTACCGATTTCTTCGGCGTACGATGAAAAAGCGAACGATCAAACAAAGTTCCAAGTATCGTTAACCCTTTATCCTTCGATCCGGAGGCGTGGCTCCTTGAGATAAAGCGACCGGTAAACCTACGCTTCGGATACTCTTAAATTTATACTATATATCTTTACCCGAGAGGCTTTTTCCTCTACCAAATTATGCAGCTTTCTTTCCATATCCTTCAGGGACAAGCATTTTCGACGCTGAAATTTATTCGAGTATTTTTCTTCGGCTTAAACGCTAGACCTTTAGTCGTTAGGTAAACGCGGAGGATTACGATTCGTGAGTTTTTTACGAGAGGATTTCGTTGAATAAGAACCATATTAATATTCCGGTTGTATATTAATCTTCAATTTACGTCTATCCGATGTAAACGTTGTCCCATCAGAGTGCATTTTCTTACATCGTTGGAAGCAAAGAACGATCTGCGTACATTAGTACCATTTCTATATTTATGCTTGGTCACTCTTCTGATCCGATAATAACTTATTTCGAGAATTTATAGCGTCACGATCATGTACTTTGTATCGGTGTCAGAGTGTTATGCAATTCTTTCGATGACTCGTATGCGTCAATCGGTCGCGATCAGATTGATCTTTGTTCAGTTTCGAGCATCGACCGGATCGGATGCGCAGTAACAAGTGTCGTGCCACCGGCGCGACGGTTTTCCGATCGCGGTGTCAAGTTCAGAATATAAAGAGTCACGTTTCAAAACCAGTTTCCCTGCCAGCTTAAACGTTGTCGTTAAAAAGGTCGAACGCTGTTGCGCACCCCTGCTATCGTCTAATTTTCACTCGTAGACGCGATAAAAGATTAGTCGCTATTGTGATCTCCAGATCCATTGGATTACACAATATTGCAACAAAGTAACGAGTAGATCGCGAATCTTTATGTATTTATGAAAAATTGAACGTGCAGAAATACGTTAAATATACAAAGTATAATACTCGTTATAATATTTAACAGTTGAAACAAACCTCCACTTAGGTTTTATTTCTTTAGTTATCTTCTAGATTATTGAAACGTTACATATACCGATGTGCCGAACACAAACTCTTTTGAAATTATAAATAATCTCGAAGAGATTGGACACGGCGTTTTTTACCTATATTATACTATAATAATATCCATGTAAATAAACAAACAGACGACTAAGGGTAAATCAACGATGTTCGTTTCGACGCGTTATGACGAAAATATTCGTACTGAATTGTTGGTGGTAACGAAAGATCGGACATGTCGTCGTGCAAGGAAAAGAGACTGCGTTCCGGCGCGTTTCACCGCTACGATCGACGACACAGAACATCGCATACCGTTTCTCGCGTTGGGAAAACGAATTTAATTTACCGCTGACACGTTCGCGATGTCGAGTTGAAGATGTATGAACGCCATGAGCTTCGTCTTTTGAACAGAAAGAAATTGAACGTGCATAGCGATGCCAAGCTCATACCTCTTGCTAAAGGGAGAAAATAGAAAAAAGAGAGAGAAAAGATTCCAAAAAGGCAAATCGGGTAAGGGCTTAATTTTCCTTTTCCAGCATGTTTTAATACTTTCTACTCACCATACGTGTCTTTTTATTATCTCCGTGATTAAAAATTAATTCGCAAGAAAAAGCTTACGATTACTTTATTTACGTTTGTCGTCTGTACATCGATGTATGTATTAGTATACGTTTATATTTTCTAATGTTTGTAATATCTTCTAAAAAAGAAAAGTCATATATCTATACATATACATACACGTATATTTCAGTTTAATCTTCTTATCGAAACTCGTTTCGAGGTTTACGAACAAAGATCGAAGATAAGGGTTTTTCCATCGAATTTCATTCGGTCTTTCTTAGAGTCAAAACCTTGTGAACGTTCGGGCGTCTAATTTTGCAGGATGTGTTTGCAATTTCTAGGTCGGCGGAGTTCTGGAACGAAGCGACACCATTATGTCCTTCGTCCTGGCATCCATCGCGTTTAATTTCGAGATGTTTCGGTTCTCTCTGTTCTTTCCACGTTTCCAACACGCAAATATACGTTCCACATTCCCGCTTGACTTCGTTCAGCGACCACAGAGAAATTCCAAATGCAGAAATACATTTATAACGATATTTTAATGCATAACTTACGCGTATAGCGTCTCTCAGTGCCGCCTCGTGTGCTTTTCAACCTCGACTCTGCATTCTCATCAATGTTAAATCTACAATTTACGAAACTATAACTTCTCACATTGCAAACAGCAGGTAGCTAGCGCGGTTCAAGTTTTTCTAAAATTTTTAAATTCCACTGGAAATTTCTACTTTTATCGTAAAAGATCATATCGCCGGAAGAAATAGAACCGCATCAAAATAATAAAATAATTCTCATATGTCACAGCTTTGTTTCCAGTCCGTCGTTTTCCAGCGGATAAATAGAGCTTTATGCTGACAAGCGATGTGCGATATTTCTTCCGCACTGTAAAAAGATTCCTGACGAGGTTACAAATCACATCTTCGCTATGGTCCTCGATCTCGCGAGCCGTCACAGAATTATCCTCGCGCGCATCCTACGAATCTCTGGATTATTTCTCCCCGGCGAATGTGCGTTTCCATTGAAAATTGCCGGTACTTTCATCGTGAAATGAGGGGAAAACTGGCCTGCGATGGTGATCGATGACTTCTTCTCCGTGAGACGTTGGAAAGGAAAGAAAAGTCGCAAGAGCTCGACCTACCTTCGACCAGGAAACGAACGATTGTTCCCACCACGATTTCGCGTTAGAAATTTTAAGGGCGCTAAACGTCAACGACCTTCTTCCGAGTTTATATGCTTATTTCTTTCTTCAGATACACATCGTCTACGCTCTTGCGATATATCTACATTCTTCACGGCAAGTCTGCACTTTTTGCCAGCTTGAAAAAACTATGGCAAATATTAAGGCAAGATTAAAATCGATTTATCAAGGGTAAAATCTACTTACGCGCGATGCCATCGTACCTACGTGATGTAAATTGAAATTCACTTGGAAAATAAATGCGAGGGATGGTGCGCGTTCGCGGATATCGAATCTGGAGAGCCGGTGGCAACCGAGAGGAATGTCAATTATGTAAATTTCTCCGAGGAGCAAAGCGGAATCGTAAAAAGCGAAAGAACGCGTTGTATGCTACTAGCCAAGCTGCGCTATACGTGTACGACGATCTTCTTATATCTATTGTAATCCAAAATGTCAGTCGCCATGTTCGTAAGTTTGCGGACACCAAGCATGGATAAGAGAACAGTTGGCTCGACTACGTTCTGTACTCGTGAGACAGGGAAACAACGCTATTGACCGCGTCGCCCTGATGTTCTCTATCCCTCGAGAAATTACTCGATCTTCATGCGCGGCTTTTGCCTTTCTCTCACCTCTACCTCCATTTTCCTGGGTAAAGCATTCGTTGCTTTCCACGAGATTTACGACTTTTTCGTGGCTTTTCAAGATCCGCGTCCTAGGAAAGATTGAACTCGCGAAGCAAAGGGAAATGCTGCTATCCTCGTCCGAGTGCGTTTCCACTTTTTCTCCGTTGCTCGGCCGCCTGTTCACGCTTTAACGAAGAAGAATGACGAACATGGTCTGCGTCGAGCAAGGGCAAGCGAACTTTTTAACCGGTACCTACAGACGATGAATTATCGTGTACATTTGATCGCCGATTATTTTGAAATGCTTTCAACGGACGATCCTTTCATAAAACGCTCCTCTATCCTCTATGAGCTTCGGAAATTTTCATTTCTAGTTTTCATCTTGCAGACTAAATGGGAATTTTATACTTGGCTACTGGTATTTTTGAGAGGAAAAAAAAAATAAAATGATATTGAGCGATTTTCGACAATGTTCGATATGTACAGGTAGAACGTCGATGAAATTTCGCGATCTTGAAGCAATCAAGTTTGAGTCGACTGGCACTAGCTAAAAAAAAAAAAAAGAGATTAAACGTTTTTCGATAATGCTGGAAAAGGGAAGGTAGAGAATCGTTGTTCAAAAAACCAAGTCCGCCGTTAGTTGGAAATATCGAACATCGCTCTGACGAAAGAAGCTTCTCTCCAACGTACTTTAGTTCGGAGCACCAGAATGTCTGCAGGAGGTATCAAGGTATATCGTGAAATAAAATCGGCGAGTCAGCGTCCTTACGATTCACGATTGCACATTCCACGTACATACATACTCATGAGGTAATTAGCGGCGAGGAAAACGAGACGACAGGAGTCGATGCACCGTCTGTCGTCGCGATCGATCGAAAAAAAATGTCTCGCGGTTGTAACATAAGTACGGCGCGTGTGACCTCGAATGTTAATTTCTCAACTTCCGAGACGTATTTCCGAGAAGGAAATGCCTGGCAGAAACTCGATTCTTGCATCAGCCGAGTCCGTATTCGCATTTAGCCCAATTACTCCCTCTGCACGTACCCACCTTGCTCGCCATTCTTCCCTCTCTCTGTTCATCATGTTCCTCTCACCCTTTTTCTCTTTTTTTACCTCCCCGCCGGTTCTCTTTCTCTTCTCTCGATGCACTGTAATCAGCCTTCTAGACAAGACACGACGACTCACGTTATACTTACACACTTTCAGCCCTGAATTCTTTCGCGTGCCTTTCCAATACGAGAGACTGCATCAAAGTTGCATCAGCCGATTCCTCGGTCCAGCTACGCGATATATCCACCTGCAGCCACCTAACGGTTGGCTACTTTTTCTTATTTCCCTGATCGATCTTTTCCATCTCCTTCCTCGTCCCGTTCGTTTCGATCGGTTATGAAATCATCGAAACTCCCCATCCACGACTCGCTGATTTCGTAACGCGTCTCCCGACTATCGCACAAAAAGGCGAAACGACATTGTTCGCGCAATTACGAGACACGATACCTGCTACAGTCTTGATTTTCAACGGAATATTACGCTTGGGTGTATCGAACTACGTTCGAGGACCAACCGGGTGCAAGGACGGCCGATTCTACTGCAACTACAGCCAGTCACCGACTATACTTTATTCGATCGGTTGACTTATCATCGCTTCGGTGCCTTCTGTGCTCGATTTTCGACAAAGAAGTTATTATCGCGCTATGTTTCGATAAAGAAGCGGGTACGATAGGTGAACAAGTTGCAGCTTCAAAGAAGAAGGACGACAAAGAGACGTTTTTTGTAGCTGCAGGACCTTTGGTCGACTCTTTTCGGAGAGGAGAGGTTCGTGCCGCTAGCCGAAACAACTAAAAGGGACCAAAACGAACGGACAACCGAACCGGATCGTCGGCGGAGAAGAACGCGATGAAGATGAAGAGGAAAGGAGAATGGCGGAGAAGCTCGGACCGTTGGTGAAAAAGAAGAAAAATGATTGGATCGACAGGGAAGAACCAACACCGTCATAAAAGAATGAACTACGGAGCAACCCGAGTATACGAGAGGGAGAGAGAAAATGAGAACACTAGTGGAAAATAAGAAAAAAAAATAGCAGGGGTCTCGGTCACGCGAGACGTCATTTTTCTTCAATTCCATCATGTTTAGATGCTTTTGTAGGAACAATTTTGACACTGGCGTTCCATGTATATGTATAAACCCTCGTTCATAGGTATTAGGACGCTCTGCTCGTATTAGATGTTATAATTCGTTTCTCAAGTCCGGGTATTAGGCGATCTATTGAAATCTCGCACGGAATGAGTCTAAAACATTTATAAATTACATATATCGTTTGGCAATATTATGATTGTGATTTGAAATATTGAAATCGAGCAGTTTACTTATTTTGGTCTGCATCGGAGCGGACGCGAATCTTCCTAAAATTTTTTCATTTGGAAAAAGAGCTTGTTCTTCCCTTTTATTCGACGCTGCTTTTCAGTCAGTTTGTACAAGTTTCGAATATCGGCAAACTTCACTGTTGGCTAAAGGCATCTTATAATCGATCGACAGGCTTTGCCACGATCGGATTTTCATTTCAAAGAACGAGCCAATGTATGCCTCTCTAGAAATTTCCGATCAACATGATAACGAGATTGCGCGTATATCGTATCACCTGTAGAATAGGAAACGGCGGCTGCGCCGCTCGCAGGAGTACTCGTAATTTCATTTGCTGGAGGAAAGCATTTCTCTCTCTATTTCTCTGCAGCCCTTTTCCGATTAGCGATAAAAACGAAATCAGGCTAACGGGGGCAACGTGATTTCCGCCGCGAATCCAATCGAAGATATTTTTCGAGGACACCAAAAGTTTTTACCGAATTTTACTACCTCGAACGTAATATCGAGTTATGAGTTTAATATCTTTTTTATGGAAGAAAAATCGAAGACAATTTTTGAAATAGAACAACCTCCACGTATCCTTCAAAGTCTAAAAATAATTTCCGAAGATAGATTTTCGAAGGGAGAAAATTTCATTCGTAAAATTTATAGTTTCCAGAGTGAGCGAAATTTCCAAATATCGAGAGGTGTTTATTACGGCCGAAAAGGTATCGAGTAGCTTCGATAAAGCAGTAACTTTGCTACATAAATATTCAATGCCAGAATACCAATGTATCAACGCTCTTTGCCAGACTCTAAACTAGTTTTAGCTGGGATTATGTTTTATCTCGGAAGACATCGTGGTCTGTGATTCGTGTGTCCTAGGTCTAAAGGGTCGACGTTTCATCCGTCTCACCGTCAGACGAATTTCAATATTCCCGCATCGCGCTTCCGTGTAAAATCCCTCTGTTACACGGCGTTACGTGACAATACGCTGTATCTTTGTTAAATCAAAAATACACAGCTGCTATAGTTGAAATAATTCACGCGTGCATCGATCGAGATATGTGTGACTATACGATAGAGAAATTCCATACAATTCATATTTCAGACTGCTCCGATGGCTGTCGCGTCACCTGTAGATCGGACTTTACGTATGCGACAACCTCTTCCGGCGGAAAATTAAATCAGCGACCGCTCCGAATTATCCAGCCTAGCGAAAAACCCGTGAACGCTCGCGTTTAAAAATCACTTTTCGCAAAGTTACGCATTTATACTTTGACATCGTTCTCGCAATCTTGCTAACAGAATGTTGCTAAGTTTCGAGCAAAGAAACGATCGGGACTCGTTTGTACCGTTACCAGACATCAGTCGGCAAGTCACGGTGACATCGAAACATCGATCTTACAAAGAGCCTGAAGAACGTAATTTCCTATCCTCTGCATCGTATTCTCGTACCTGTGTAAGAATTGGACGTTTTAAGTTTGTTTTATAGTTATGAGATGCAAAGTATATGTGCGAAATTTATATAATTAAACGAGAGTTTCGTTTAAATTGAAATTAGATCAGTTGAAATGGTATGGACGAAATGGGATATATAGACGAACGGTTTTATCTTTTCGATGGAATTAAACTCATCGTGTTATTACCGTTTACCAGAGCAATTCTGCACTGGAAGTTCGAAACTGGATATCAAACGTTCCGTGCATGCTACGTAACAATGTTTAACCACTCTTGATGGAATTTCACAGGACGTATTAGTAATAAGTAGGTATATGCATGCATATGTATTTATATGCTGAGCGTTAGATAGAAGACGCGAATAGGAACGCGTTACATAATTCAAATTGTTCCGGAAGGAAAAGAAGCTAAACGAAGGGTACTCGTGCGAAGTAAAGTAAAATGGTTTTACTTTTTCATATTTTTGCTGTAGTATATTCACCTATCGATCGCGTTTCGTTCACGCCTCGCGATACTCTGCCAGCGTGTCTAGAATATTATCCGAAAAATGAAAAGGCGATATCGCGATTCGTTTGATTCTTTGCTATTTCCATTGTTTTGCGGAGAAACCCGGCCAATGTTTTTGCGAAATATCATTAAACGCGAAGAACGAAAGTGTTCGAGAAGCGGAGAGAATAAATTACATTTGACATTTCTTGCATTTGTGCGGCAGCGAACGTGTTGTTCGTTTGTTAGCTTGTTTTTATTCGCGTCACAGATGTTTCCTCCGAGGAACGAATGGGAATCTCAGTTCTATGATACTCTGTGAACTTTCTTCGCACAGATATAGATATCTTCGGTCTTTGGGCGATCGAATTACGATCGGATTCAGAAATTTTATTTTTCCAACCAGAGTGTCACGTATACGCACATGCTACGTCGGATAAATAGTTCAAATTATTATTAACAAAACATTTGATTATCATTAAATACAGAAGCATCAGACGGTAGTTAACAAACTTTGTTATTAGAATTCACTCACGTTTCATAATTTTACTAAAGGAGTGAAATTTTTGAATGGCCTTAATTTGATAGCAAGGAACTGTACTTGCTGTTTGAGTATCCGACATTGTCGATCATGCAGAAATAAATGGAGGCAAACGTGCAGAGGCAGATCTCGATAAATTTTCGCCAAGCGTGTTCCGAGGACGGAGCAAAAAGTTGTAGCGGCTTCTGCTCGAAGAACATTATGCCGACAGTTTCTCTTGCCAATCATTTCGCGACGCGAGCCGCCGCCGCGCTGCGCCGAGCCGCGTGACGCAGAACGGTGGCCTCGTCGGCTTCTCCCTTTTCTTTCGAGCTTTTTCCTTCTCGAAGAACGAATCGCTACCTCATCGATATTCGATGCTTTTGACACAGCTCTCTTACCGTTCCCTCGCTATTGTTTTCTCTCGATGGCGCGGTAAATTTCTTCGCCAATACTCTGGACAGTTTCAACCGCATTTTCTCTTTCGAAAGTATCTCGTTCGATCTTCAGTCCCCTGAATATTCTGATTGAAATGTCGTTTGAAACGTTTACATTATACGCAATTCCGCCAGACGGTGTGTCTAATTGTTCAAACTTTTATTTCATTAAAATGAGTTCCGCAATGAAAATTTCGCAATTGTACATTGCGATACAAACAGTCTCGATTAGTGTATAGTAAATAGTATTCTCTCATGCGATTTCAAGTACTAACCGTTCTCTTGGAATTGGATCGAACTCCAATATTCACGAAGATAGAATAGCAGCTTCCAATAGTCGCTTTGCTTATTCTTCTCGTCCATTCTCGGTGTCTAAATAGATCTAAACATTTACCTTCTGTCTGCCTATTTTTTTCTATCGCACACTAGTTTCTGTTTTAAAGCAACGTCATTCGATATTTTTTAACGTCTTCTTAATTTCACGTTCAATTTTCTAAAATTTGTATAAAGAAGCGGAAGAATGTGGGACAGCGGCAGGCGAGTTAAATCGTGTTAGAACTTCCGAGGATCGTTGTCATGGGAGATAGAAGGGCCAAGTTCGATTTTAGTAAGTTCACGAAGACCACCTTCCATGAAATTAGAGCTTCGACCGCAGTGCGCTTACCTCTTATCCATGCGTGGTTCGCATAAATTGGCATGTACAAATAAAATCTCATAATTCCGAAGAGAGCGGAGCAAAAAACTGGTTTGATTAATCTCTGGGTTTGATTGCAAAGCTACGCATTCAGCCAGGATCAGATGAGATCCTTTTGCGCCGTTTTGCGAAGGGAAAAAGAACAGATAGAAAAAATAGGACAAGAATAGAGCAGGGACGAATATTATAGGGAAAATATTGAAAAGAGGGATAGCATGGCGTGAACCGCGAATGCGTGAAAATAATCTTTATCCTTTCGGCGGGGATCCGGTTCGGAAGCGGAACCGGAATCCAGCAACGGGGAAGGGGATGAAAACGGGGATGGGGATGCGCATGTACACGACAGGGAAGCGGAATAAACTCTGTGTGGACGCGCTCACATCGCGGCGCACAGTCTTCTCGATAGCACGTTTCCACGTAGCTCTCCTTCGGAATCTTCGGCTTCGTTTATTCGTTCGGAAAGTTCGCAGGCCGCTCTTCTCCGACGAGTTTTCAACTTTTTTCTGGTCCTTCGTCTCGAAATGGCAGCTGGTTAGACAGTTTGCAACGATTCTATAATCTTTCCGATTCATCGAGCATAACGTTGACGGTTTCTCGTGGTATAGTCACGCGTCACATGTCATTGAAATTGAGGATCGCGGCAGCGCGTTTCGCGAGTGAAAAAGCTTGACATTGCGGAACATCCATCGTGCATCGACCGTCCCACCGAAGATTACGATCGAAGAAAACATTTCAGTTTTGTTGGATTTCGTGCTGCGCTGGGCAGCAAGAATGTCATTCTTCAGAGGGTTGTGGAAGAGCAGCTCTAAACACAAGAGTAAGCTCCTCTCCCATCATCTTTTAAACACTTCAGTTGCTCGCTATTTTCATTCTCGCTTTCGATGCAAATTTATACACGCAGGCAGCTTTCGTTCTGTTCTGTTTCTGTTTCCAGCGATAGTATTCCTAATCAATGTTAAATTTAAAACGGATACGGGAGCCAGAGTTCATGGTTTTCGATAAGCTATGCGTTATCGTGTTTAGAATTATGTACATGCGTGCTAATTTCTTTCTGTTTATTAAATATCGTAATCATATTCTCTTTCATTAAGACGTTCTCAAATGACCGTATGCCAATGGATAGATTATGAAAGTTTTCATTTTCAATTAAAAATTATTAAGGATTATCCGTTACATATCTATCTTTAATAAAATGCGCAGTTTCTCGACTGCGTAACGTTCGATTATACACAATCTTGGATTGTTAAGTTCGTTATCAAAGAAACAGAAGTATCGTTTTAAGGGAATTTTTTCATATGCCCAGTTAGCAGTTCGAAAGGTCACAGTACGTGTGCGTATAATCGAAATTCTAGTCGGATGCGATAATCGATGAAATTGCATTTTCTTGGTTGGCGGACAGAGGAAGCTTATTTACTGGAAGTTATTAGTTGCTCGGAAGATTAACGGTAACACCGTGCAGCTGCAAAATGTCGGGAAGCGATAACAGAGAGGAGGCAGCGGCGGCAACGCGGCAGTTAACGCGATTATTCGCAATAAGCGGCGTAATAGAGAGCCGCGTTTAAGATTATGGTAATGCATACCGGTTCGTGTTATAGGCGCAATGTGACCCCCTTCAGAGCACTGATTATTGATCATAAAATTTGCATAATCTCGTGGCACAGGCCGCATCTCGATGCGACGATCAAAGAATGCCAGTCCATGCTCGATTTTCACTCGAATCCCGCTATCTCTTTCTATCTCACCCTATCGTTGTCGCGCACAACACGACATCCTATCATCTTAGACTCCAAAAAGACCATCTCTCGTTCTGATCAACTAAAGAATGCGAGATGCTTGCAAAAATTTTCTCTCGAAAGTTAGCTCGAATGGTCGGACGTTTTCGCTTCTAGGGGTTTAACTTTCAATTTTCAAACGCGCGAGATCGAATCCTTCGGCAGTAGAACATCCCTTTCGTTGCATTGGTGCACGCGAACCTCATAATTTGTTTTATCGATCGCTTCGCGAATTCGTACTTCGTATTCGGTATACAGTTTGAAAAGGAAAAAAAAAAAAAAAAAATTCTACGTTCGATGTTGCGATATAAAGGAACGAAATTAACCATCATAAAATGTAATCGTAAAATAACAACACGGAATACCGATTTCACGGAAATCTGATTTTGTAATGATGCTTGTTTGAGAATGTTTCGTTCTTTTATGCGATTTCGCGAGAGATTTTACCAAAGTGCTTAAGATGAAACCTTTATCAACGATTCGCATTATACTGACAAGTGGTGGTAGTTAACGAAAGTAAATTTTGTTCAACGAAACAACAGCAGAACAGAAGTTACACGCAACTCGATTCTTGTTGGATCTTCGGTTTCCTCTTCGAGTCGTGTCTGAATCCGCATCAAGATTGTGCGAAACGTACAAAGCGTGGAACACGGTTGTGTTAATGCGATATGAAACTTTTATATCCGCGTATAAATCGTGAATCGTAAACAACGGTGCTCGTAATTTTACGTCGTTATACAAACAGAACATCGTGACAAATTAAAATGGGCCGCGTGTACCACGCTGGCGATGCCAATTCATTGTCAACGTAAGTACATCCGTGGAATGAATTCTTTGCGGCGTCCGCGTTATATAATTATGACAAAACGATTAATGGCGAACCTTAAATTAATTTCAATTTGAAGGCGCATTTTAATTAAAGCGCGGAGAGAAACAAGTTTGCATTTGTAGAGATGCACGGAGGACTATGCACATCGAGAATACGCTGATTAAGTTCGAGAGAGCGAACCAGTGGTAATGAACTTGTCGCGCAGCAAATTGCGCGCGTAACGATTAACAAGAGACGAGAATCGCCTCGCCTCGCTCGCTTTGCCTCGCCCCGCCTCGTTTCGATGGCGAATCGACGTGATCGGATTAAATTTTACGACGATCAATGACAGAAGAAAATTACCGCTGATGGAGCTGCGTCGAATTTGTGTCCAGCTCATTATATTTATTCGTTACACCCGTTGATTATCTACAAGACGTTCCTTCTATCGTCTACCAACGATGTAAACTGTTGGATGTTTTTTCGCGCAGACGATACGCCCTTTTACTGCTTATTTCGCGATTTCACAAGGTTCGCAAATTTTTCGATTTTGTGCGAAACGCGGAATTAGTAGAAATTAATGAGACTCGGATAAAAATTCGTGGGAAGAATTCGCGGTCTGTTTACGAATTTCGGGAATCGAATGGAATCGGGGAAATTTGCAGCGAGGCGGCAGGTGCTTTTTGACGTCGAACCGATATTGAGCGCAACGAATACCAGTACTCGCGCCAGTCTATTCGTTCCCATTTCCCTGCAAAAGAGGAAGAGAGAACGGGCAGATCCATTTGTCTGACAAATTTATCGCGTGATCCTATAAAGGTCCACGTTTTAATTCGAAATGTTTCGCTGATGATAGATGCAAAATTATGCATGTATACGTGGTGGTTGACGTATCGCCGTAATGGATAAAATACTGCTAAAAAATCTCTACCGTTCTAATGTGATTTTATGCGATTACAGTGCAGAATGCTTTTAAAATTTGAAACATTGCGGATACCTATATAGGTACAATGGGATTCGAATTGTCGATATAGGTTGGTAACTTGGTATTCCGGGAAATACGTTAGGCGACAAACTTTTCCCAGTAGAAACTAAACTTTCGTTGCATCGTCTGAAAGTTTTGTTTCACCGTTCGCTTTTAATGCACGCGCACTTTTTAAAAGCTTCGATGCGACGCCGTTGCAATTTCCTTGCTATCAATGTAGAAGTTTTAATTCTCTCGGCGAATGAAACCTGTTACTGTCCTAGAGAGCAAAGTAAGAATCGGTGGAGACGAAAGGCTCGATCGAACTTACATTAAACACGAACGTTGCGCGATAATTGATACACGGGATCCGTATTTGCAATTAACGCTAAAGTAGGTTTCCCTGACTATCATAAATATTCATAGCGGTTGGTAGCAATTGAACGATTCGCGGATGTTAATGCAAATGACCTTGCCACTGCGACCGCTGCGAGTTTAAATTTGCCGGCCGACAATGATTTACAAGCTTTAGCAAATCTATGCGTTTCGTTAACTCATCGAGCGATCGCATCTTAAATATTTGACTTTCGATCGCATTAAGAATTTATACAGTGTCATCGTGTCGATATGGACAGCCGCGAAGAGTAGAATGAGTATTCGACGCTTCGTACGAGCGGTTTAAGTGCCATTAGGTTCCATTGAATTTCGTTTGTCTCGCAAATTAATCCCCATTGACATTGTCTTCTGCTTGGCATTAATATAGTTGCGAGAATGCCCATAGGGGACGAATCAATGATAATAATTATCTTCTACGGAGATTCGTCGATGATTATCAGTCACGGATCTTTCGCGTAATTTGTTTTTCATGTCGCTCTTGTAATTGTTACAGCGAACGAGCGAATAATTTATATTTAAGATGAATTTTACTCAGACTCGTGCTTCGTATTTTAATCATTTCCGGCTGTAATCGAGCAGCATCCAAGAGAAGCTTATCATTTCCTGTAATGTGGCAAATGTCAGCAACGTTTCCAGGGTCGAGTTACCTCTGACACAAATACACGACCGTGTCGTGATGAAATTGCTATTGTGCTAGTGTTTGCACCCGACGCTACCTGTCCGCGCGACTGCCGTTTCTAATGGAACAACAGCATTTGCTGCTTCGCATTGAGATAAGGATCGATCGGTTGGCACTATCCTCTAAGATAAAATCAATCATTGGACCAACTAAATGCATGCATAAACTCTCGAATAATTTAAACGAGCTCTAGTTTTATGAAAAAGGACACGAAGATCATCGTGGAGGACTAGAACTTATTGAAATTTTGGGAAAATAGAAGGTCACGTTATGCATGAGATTTTATTCCAGTTGTCCGTTTGGAGAGCCAAGATAGAGGGCGAACGGCTCGAAGGCCGATTTAAATACAAATTAAATGGCAATCCCCCACACCGCTGCTATCGGTATCTCTTGGGTTTTTGTCGAGATTTCTAGCATGGAAATTCGATTTGCCACGATTAACTACACTCGTGGGATTCGTCAATACACGTCGACTATGTATACTTCTTCTCCATTTTCCGTTAGCAAAAATGAAAAAATAGGGCAGAGAAAAAAAAGAAGCATGAAGTGAGAAAAAACTTAGTTCGGAAAGATTATTTGATTTTATTTTGCAAAACTGAGAAAAGCAATTTGATAAGTTAGTAAGGTAAATATAACGTGAAAAATAAAGGAAAAAGGTTTATCGAAAATAAACTTCCGCATCGCTGATAGATCAAAGGCAGCTTGTTAAAACGCGTACGTCAAATAGACGTACTTCTTTCGTTATTCGATTCAATTCCGTACTTTCCATTTGGTCGTGTAAAAGCATTCTTTGCAGCGGCGCACGTAGGTATCGACGACGACAACGAGCTCGCGATAATAAGCATAGAGAGATGAAAAAATTCGATCCAAGATTGGAGCGCTGTTGAAAGAGGTGGTCGCGTTTATCAACCAATACACATCAACCTTATTCGAAAGATCATGGGTTTTGGATTCCAGCCAAACCGATTTTCCGTTGACTTCCTGTCAACCCTACACACTTCCAATGCAAATTTTATCATTTATTCGCTCCTTGCAATTTACGTCTGTCTGCCATCAAGAAAAACGTCCACAATCTCCCTTAAAATTTTCCTCTATTTTTCTCGTAAAATTGATTTTATAATTAAACAATCATTTAGATTCGATTCAGGTGATAGGAAATCGTTTGTTTGCTTGGTTAAACAAACTCGTTTGTTTTCCATCTACGTCGATTTTAAGATGATTTCTGTTTCGCGTTTTCACGATTCTATTACGAACCGCGCGCTCTTGAATCGTATGTGCTATTTCTCGCACAAAATGATTACTTTTCTTCACACTTTTTCGCAACCGACAGTTTTCTTTGATTAGCGTGCATTACCAGTCCCCGAAATGGGAAACTTTTCAGAGGGAAATGAATTTCACACGAAAGCTGTGCCACAGCCTCAGAGTCGATGAATGGGAGGTAAGCGGAAAAAGAGGGCGAAAGAAAGCCAGCAGCCACTGGTGACGAAAATTCTAAAGCTAGTCATCGCTCTCAGGAGTTTCGACGATTCGTGATTTACGATCGAAATTGCGATCAGGACACGTTTAACTTTTGTCAGTAAGATTAAGCGTATTTCGCACGAGCGTTTAGTTCTGTTAAACGAAATTAGTTTCACGGTTAAGCGTTTCCCTTTACGTGCATTCTCATCGCATACATTTCGTCAAGCTTGATTTCACGAACATTTGGTATAAGGGCGTGGAAAGTAAAAGAAAACAGTGTAAATAAGTACTGTTGTAGATATAGTTACACAGAATTAACATAGAGTAAAAATTAATACAAAAAAAATAAAATAAAATAATACGATAAATCCATCGGCTGAAGTATATTCTATAGATACAATGTTTCTTTTTGATTTAAAACATTCAATGCGTAATAACCACTCAAATAGCACGATTGTACATACAGAAACTGTTGACAAGGTACTTGTGTATTCCAGAGAGCTCCCTTCGGTACCGACATTAATGATTTACGGTTCGGTTCTCTGGTGGTTATCTAAAATCGATTCTTGCGTAAATAATCTATCAACGATAAAGCATCATCGTTGTTTTAAGGATGATGTATATGTAAATGGTATTGCTTGCAATGGGAAATATCATCAACCGCGGTTAATCATAATTGTACGTAATTCAAGTTGAGCGATAATACCGAAGATTGATTAACGACTGCTTGAGCATTGTAATTGCGAGCAAATAGCTGAACGCGTACGTCGATAAAGCGCAATATCAAACCTTGGACAGATCGTTAATCATAAAAAGGAAAGGAAATTAACGAGCATGGTAGATAAGATGAAGATCGCTTGAACTCGTAGTTATTCGTCGGGGCTCGTTAAACGTTTACATTTGCCGTGTGGCCCGGAAACACATTCCACACTTGTCAGTTTCTGTAGATTTTTCTAGATTTATAGTTTCGGTTTCGAAAGAATAAAGTAGAGAGAATGCACGGAACCTCGGGATGGTAGTTAGGCGCGAACCAACAAGAATAACGACTCGTATAAACGTTTTCACGAGTAACTGAGACGACTTAGGTAATGGCTTTCGTATAGCGTTGCGATTCCGTATTTTCTTGTTTAATCGATCGTTAGAAAAAAGCAGTTTTCGGTACCTGCGATTTTGTTCCGTGCGAAAAGCTGCACGTAAGCGTATCTAAAATTTATTTATTTCATTTAAATTTATTTAATTTATTAACTATCTATATGTATGCAGTTTAAAATTTATTTAATTTATTAACTATCTATATGTATGCAGTCGCTCCATCTTGAATTATCTTTATTAAGATTTCAGAAGTGCCTACGGTTACCTGAACTCGCGTATTTTTGCATACGTGAAACGGTAACTGATGACTATTAATTACACATTATCATTTATCTTACATACACCAACAACGAATAAGTTTAGATTCGTGATGAAACTAGGGATTGGTGCCATTCTGGGGATAATCCATTCGTTGTAATAGGATTCGTCACGGGCTGTTCAGCTCTAACATAACCATTCCCTGCTTCCCTTAGGATTAGTTTCGACGAAGTTACGTAGCCACCCTCCCTTCCCACGCCAACCTTTCTGGCGTCTGAACACGGTTAATAAGACGACAGCGCAAGCGACGAAGGCCGAGGATCGAAGATTCATAGGTTACCGGGGAAACCTGGAAAATTTCAGGGGTGACTTGTCGGTGGAAGCTTTCCCCGAGCTCCGAATTCAGGCATTTGGCAAACGGAAATTAACCGTGTACGATAAAGCAAAGTATTGGAAATGATCTCCACTCTGACAGACTAATTAGCCGCCTATGGTGATTCAGCGTTTAATTCAATTTCTAAAATATGTGGAAATTTATATGTGGAAGCTAGAAGCAGATCCTTTCTTTCCACGAGCTCGATAGAATTACACGACGGGAGAACGTAAGAGACAAAGCTCTACTCCTCGCGGCGACGTATAATATTTTTAAAATCAAATCCTCTTATGATTCTATACGTTTATTATGAACTGGTTTATAATAGAACTCTCTTTCAAATACATATATTGCAGAATCTTCTTTCACGATACGGACATTCACTCCAACTTAATCTCATTCACTGAAACATTCGCGTTATAATATATGATCCTCTTATGATATTAATAGAGTGGAAGAACGTATCACAGTGTACAGTATAATCTTTCTCCTAACTGATTTAACTTGTATGATGTTCCTTAACGTAAAAATTACGTAAAGTGCAACTGCGAATTAAAGCTTCATACATGGCTGCTCTACCGAATTTCAATTTTTAACGTTACTTTGCTTTTGACTACGAGCCTCGATGCTTTCCAATATGTTGATACTTACGTTTGAAAAAATATATTATCAAATTATGTAAAATGGCATTTAATTTCATTCACCGCGTCACCGTATCTGGTAATTGCTCGCTGCACTGATTGGTTTATCGTAAACGGCTACAACGTTAATTTTGTTCCGTCGTGCATGTCAGCGGAAATTTCAATAACAAGTACCCACTTATCTTCCATGGACGAATTACTATTCCAATGGCAACGACTCTCCACTCTGAACTGTTGAGAATAAGCCTGTGGATATAGGAGCAAACTGCTTTCCATCAACCAGACATTTCTTTTCCGTTATTTTTATGTCAATATCAAACTCAATCGAGCTCGTTTGCATTCAAACGTTAAAAAGTTCAAGTCGAGGGTGTCTTTGTTTTAATATCAGAGAGCGGAAGGAGGAACAGTTTCGAGGAAGGGAAAACATGTCGACAAGATGTCTCCAAGGAGAAAGAAGAATAAAGTCAACCGCGTTCGGTTGTCATTTCGAACACACGATATTTTGCATGCAAATCGCGGTAAATGCGACCCGAAGCTGGAAGAGAGGAAGTCATTACTGGCGCTAAAATTACTTACGATGATTTTATATTTCTTCATCGCAAGTAATCTCGCATAAAGTGTCTTACTTCTTGGCAATTTAGACTTCGTTTAGACTGGGTCGATGTAACAGACGAGAAGAATCGCTGAATTTTAACACCGCTTGCCTTGATTGATACATACGACTCATTGAGAAATATAAAATGCAAATACATACAACTTTTTAAAGTTTCAAAAGTTCCGTTATAAATGTATATGACGCGTTCCAGAAAATTTCAGTGAAATTTCATCGAGTTTCATCGCGTCAGCGCAGCTTTCTGAGGTACATTTTATGTTACGTGTAATTACATTTTTCAGTATAACAGGCTGCGCGGTAGAAGAAACATCTAAAAAGGTAGCGAATGAAAATTTGAATTATTGACACCGCGACGATAAAAAGACGATTAATATTCAGGCAACTGGAAAGTAGATTCTACGCTGACAGACAATAATGACGTTAATTGGAAATTTGCTCGTTCGAACGAAAAGTTCAGTTGAAAAATAGAAATAAAAGGTCCTAAGGGAGGAACGCGTCCAAGTGACGGTGGAAAGGAATCTTTTCTCCCAGGTGCCCCACCAGAAAAAGAAGTCGTTTCGAGCTGCTGAGTGACGTTGTTGCTATCCTTTTCGTCCACTACAGTCTCCGATGGCCCTTTCGTTCGAATGTCTTTCGTCTCTCCGAACAAAGAAGAATAATTGACACTTTTTCCGAAGAAAAGTGTCCGAAGCTTTTCGGAGGAGCCTGGAAAAAGCAAAATTTCACGGACGTGATCGGGACCTACTTTTCTTCTCTTAATGCCGATTCGTTTCTGAAATATATCTCGAGCAAGATTTTAGTCGACGAAGATTGAAGCGACAACTGTTCGTGCATTCTAATAAAACACGTTAATGAAGTTCATTAGCTGGTCATAGAAATATGGGCAAGCTCATTTGCAATTTCATCCTCCACTTTCTGTCTGCGAAAGCTTTCCCAATTATCTTGCAACGTACGTTCAATTACCTGACTACAGAGGGAGTGACATAATTGTAACTGTTCTTCGAGATCCTAATGATCTGACCGAGTCGATTGAAACCAGGAAGTTAAAGAAAGGAAAAGGAATACGCGCAAAGAGATAATAACCCCGAGCAAATAGAGTGGTTCTTGTTTTCTCGAGCAGCGGAG
This sequence comes from Bombus terrestris, assembly GCF_910591885.1. Lineage (NCBI taxonomy): Eukaryota > Metazoa > Arthropoda > Insecta > Hymenoptera > Apidae > Bombus > Bombus terrestris. The sequence continues at coordinate 18,458,204 of NC_063271.1, read as the reverse complement.
GAGAACAACGCAAAGTTGGGTGAGAGAATTCTTCTTATCGTGTTTTCAGTTTAATATTAAAAATGCTAAAACTTTTGCCCCGAGAAAGTTTATCGGCTTGTTTCTATCTGACTGGTACATATCTGGTAATAATTATTTGTATAGTAGCGAGATTGTTTGCGAGGTCCGGACGCAATTAGTCGGCTCGGTAACGCAACTTTAAAAAGTTGTCGGTGCAAGTATACCGGAATTGGTGGCGTGTCCCTACCTTTCGCTGCCTTTTGTTCCCTTCGCATAATCAAGGAAAATGTACCTCCGACGTATCTTCTACCTTGGAAAACCAGCCCAACCAGCCATTATTCTTCTTCGCGTAACCGCGGAAACCCAACAAATTAATGTTCCAAGACGAAAACGCCGCATGACTTATCGCGAACCGTGAACTCTCGCGATAGAAGCCAAGTTATCTTTCGATATTGTTGATTTCTTACCGGTTGGCTTGGTCTCGCAAAGGTTTGGAGGAGTAGAAAAACATAAGGAAACAACAAGGAGAAAATTGTTGGAATGGTAACTATGATTTATGTAAAGGGATAAATATAACTAGTCCTCTCTAATCATAGCAGTCTTTAGACTTAAAGATATGGTAGCACGTCTTCCTATTTGCTGGAAATAAAGATCTCGAGTTTACCGAAGCTAGCTTTCCCAAGCTTTGAGGATTTTCACTCCTATCCCTTTTGCTGCTTCCAAAAAGGGCGGTCACCTAAACTCCTCGCTATGAAAGCTTCCGTTTATGCCTTGATTATACTTTAATGGTCGAACCGTTAACACCGCATAATGCACAGGATAAACTCAGTGCATGGTTTGAAGATTATTTCCGCGATATTTTTGAGGAACGCGATACATCCTGCTTAATCGTGAACTCAATTTGCTATTACATTACTGTATAGGTACAAATTCGAAAAAAGACAAAAATTTGTTAGTACCAAATCTGTTGATAGTAAATCCTTTCCGAATGTTTCATCGTTAAGGGACTAAAATATCTTACTTCTCTTTTCTGTAAGCCTATTAGAAGCAAGTTACATATATCGACGTTATATTTACTGTAACATTGACAGCCTATTTCATTTTACCTGCTGTGTATTGTATAATAATTTATTCAATGTCGCCACTTCGTTAACATACAGCATCAGTGTATAATTCATAAGAGAATTATCTTTAATGAATATTTAACGGCCCGCTGGTGTTATCGGTTGTATGTTTTTATTAATACCGGCGTATTTTTAAATTAGACAACCGTGCCCTCGGCTTATAGTCGTGCTTGTTTCTTGTTAATCGATGCGACACGGTGCAGAGTTGATTTAGTAGCAGAGGTGTTGATATCGATGTGCATGAGACGGTGAAGATACGCATTATTATTAGGCATGAAATTTATTTTTCAATGTACGAAAGTAGATTGGGTTAGGTTTAACAATATGGAATCCTTTGTATCTTGTACATTAATTCTATATTAAAATATTTACAAATAAAAATATCGAATAAAATGATGAAGTCGTTGAAGATACATATGTATGTACGTGTATCTAAGATGTATGTATGTACATATATACATATTTATATATATCTGTCAGAAAAGGTACTACCTGAAGCTGGTTTTTGAAGAAAATGAAATGAAAGAGCTCTCTATACAGGTATACGCACATACACAGATGCTTCCATTTTGAACTTTTGTTGAATAGGAATCTTATGGTATATTGCGGCTGAAAAATACGAGAAACGAAGGGTTACTCGCTTCAATGTCAGCACTTCTTTCTTTGGGTATTTCCTGCTACTGTTAACAGATTCTATGGAGCAAAATATACGCCAGAATGAGAATAACGAATCTAGAAATATACATACGTATTTCAATAAAAAAAATTATACGTGTTTCTGAAATTATTTGTGTACACGGAACTGTTATTCGGTTAATTCTATCGAATCAGTCCACGTGATTAGTTTCGTTTGCATAATTCAGGGAATTTATGTATCTACCCAGGCATCAATTGAGAACGATCAATGTTGCATCGGTGATGCACGAATAAACAATGGTTGCAGGTATTAACGAATCGTAATAGGCGCTATCGCATTACCGTGGATACGAGTGTTACGGTGGTGTTTATTTATCGATTGTGGGTTGACGGAAAACAAGCAATGGTTTGCGGTTTTCTATAGGACGCGTTGTTCGAGATTAATACCGATCAGCGCATTGCTTCTTCTTTATTATGCACATCTTTCTAACTGTGTTTTCTCAGAAAGTTGTAAATTCAAATTGGCTTATAGTTAACTCTGTGAACAAGATTGCTTCAGTTGATAATGCAGTCGAAGGATTCATAACAAAAACGATCCTTTGTTGAATATTTTATGAAGTTTGAAGAAACTGCAGTATCTTATAGCACTATGATATACTATCAACTAGAACTTCTTTATGTATTTCCGACTTGTTGTAAGCTGGATTCAGGGTTTAAGGTATAGAAAATTATTCAAGTAATTCTTTTCTTATGGACTGTATTAAGCATTTCTTGGAAAATGGAGTAAGAAGCAACAAGGCTATGGCGATAAGCTGAAGTTCCTATCGAATGAATCAGGCCAGAAGTAAAAGAGAAGTAAATCCGATATCCAAGGGTCACGTGGATATCGTGGTAAAAGGCCTGGAAGAAGATTTAATTTGCGGCTCACCACTCAGTGGCCGGGCTAACGGAAAAGCTCGATTCGCTATTTTTCACCTTCCCTTATCGTTTTTTTTGTTCCAACAATTCGCAACGTTTCACAGAAATTGGAAATTGGCAAATTTAATAATAACCGTGCCAACGAACCACACGAGTTCATACATAACAGATAGATATAGGAAATATTTTGTTTTAAAACAAAATTCAATTATTCCTTTTTCTTTATTTTTTCAAATGAACATATTTTCCAAAGCCTTTTCCGAAACTCTTAATGGTTTGTAATCTCTAAAAGTGTTCCGCTGGTAGCAAGAGGGTAGCAATTCTAAGGCAATGAATTTCTTATGCCTAAAGAAAATTAGATCCTTGTGAGTTAAAGCATGCCGGTTGTGCAAGTAACTTACTTTTGTACACTAGACGGTACACAGTACCAGCGATGCATAGTAATTGCTGAGAAACCTGCCGTAATTACTTTCAATTCTTTCGAGACGCTGCCAGGTCCAAAGACCGTCGCCTTGTATTTTTGAAGTGCTTTTACTTGAAAACTTTACTCAACTCGTGCTCGTCACCGTCGCATCGATATCAGCCACGAGTTTCTCACAAGAAACCCAACGCGTTAATGTACGTTTCACCGCATAAGTATTCGACCAGTTATCGATTGTATTATAAAATATGTTTAATGTTTATTTTATTCGTACTTCGTTTTTTCGCTCTAAATATATACTCTCAGTACCATTCAAAGATATCCAGACGAGTCAAAATAATATTTGGATGTTCTGTAACGTTATACGAATAGAAACAAAGAATTCGACGAGTATGAAAAATATGCGAGCATAAAAAATTAAGATGGATCCTTTGTTAATTATCTCGCGAGATAGTCGTTTAGAATGATAACCTTTTCGTCGAAGAGAACACCAGGAAACTGTTTCAATGGACGCCCCGTTGCTTTGTGCGAATTCGTAAGAACAAAGAGAATCGTTGGACATCGAAACAATCGTCGGATCATCTAATTGAATCGTAGACGTGGGAAAGCTGCGTGAGAAACTTAATTGGAGTGACGTTTGGACTGAAACAGAATTGGAGGACGTGATTATTGAACGAACGAAGTTAAAATCCAAGTAACACAAGATAAGTAGAAATTTTTCGAGTCACGATCAAGGGATGTTTTAACAACTTTCTGTTTATTCTATCTATTCTATCCGAGCAACTGAAGGAAACAAAAATTTCTCTAACGTACCATATGGTATTCTTTTTAGAAACTTGTGACATTTATAGAGAAGATTCGTTTCGGTCAAAGAATTGCGGAGAAACATCGTTAGAAACATCTGAAAGTATCGAAACCGATTTTCCTTCGGCGTAGAAATGTCTGAAGTATAAAAAACTTCTCGTTCTACTCTTGAGGAACTTTTACAGCTTCTCCAAGGAATACTTTTGTCGTTTGCTCTATTGCACGATGCCACCATGATATATTTTCTTGCCTTCTACGTGAGAATTGTTCGTAGAGTTTTAAAAGTTTATGAAGTACAATAATACCGAGAACTGTTCTCTCGAAATACAAAAATGGTTGTTCGTGGAAGATTGTTGAAGAATGATAAGAATACACTGCGTCCCATATAAAACTACACTAAAATTTCAATTTTTATACAAGTTCGTGATACAAGATAAAATCCGATTACGCGTATACAACACTAAACAGCTAAATTTATTAAAAATAGAGCAGATCGCTCAAGAAATTTATACTCTGTGTATGATATTTTCAGGTCAGAATAAAAATACAACATATTGTAAAAGCATGTCCGAAACTGTTCGAACGTAAATTAAATATTTCTAATTATCTTATCTGTTCTCAAAGCTCCTTCATAATTAGTACGTAACACTTGATACAATTCGCTTGTCGAATGGAATTGGTCAATTCTTGGGTGATCGATAGAAGGTGTCCAAACTGATAGGAGATGCATCAAACGAGAATACCGATTGCACGATACTATGAGCATCCATTATTGGCACACGTGCCATTCCCGACACGACGCGGTCAGAGAACGAGACTGGTTTACGTAGTTGTATGTAGCAAGACTAATGTTACACCGGTCATCCCCCATTCCATTTACCGACGTATTTATCTCCAGCGAGCTGTTATATGTTCGTATATACCTGTTTCGATTAGAAGATATTTTCCTTATCTGTTATTTTATTCTATTATTCGATACATTAATGTTTGTACGCATCTTCTTAATGTATTAACCGGGCCATTCATTAACCAGAAACTCCTATTAATAAATTAAAAAATAACATCTTACAATGTTCCGAAGAAGAAATGTGTTTCGATTTAATTCACAACGCAAATTAATGACTGTCATCGGGGAGGCAAACGAACGAATGTTGTAAGATGAGTTTGTATAATGTGTTCGACGGTAATTTGCAGAACTATGCGAGGAATGGGCTCTAGCGAATAGTCGCGAATGCGTAGAGGGCAGCGGTTCTGCTGGTACAACGCACGATGAATCTGAGGATGCATCGGAAGCCAGGTTCACCCTCAAATATTTAGGTAGTACCCTAGTCGAAACGCCCTCGAGCGAAGAAGTTACGGCCGAAGCCATCAAAACCGTCATTACTATGGTAGGTACACTTTGATCCATGACTTTTATAATTACACGTTAACAGACTAAAGAGATTGTATGTATTAGTTTGCATCGCGAGAAACATTTCCCCGAGCAAAATTGCTTTTTATAGCTATTTTGAGCGCGATCAAAACGTTCTTGAAACGGGCGAAGAAGACGACATGTAAAATTACGCATAAATTTCCCCGGTGTGCAACCTCGGTAGCACCTAGCTCATTAATTTCTCGACAAAATAAATTACGACGTTAGATAAGATCGATAAACGTTCTCGACTTGGTTGCTAAAACTTGCCGTTAAACCTTATAGAGATCAACAACAAATTTACTTTCTAAACTTTTTTAATTTTAACTAGCGATAGTTTAAACTTCACCCTTGATGCGCTACTTTTTCTGTATCATTTTAACAAAGTGATTGATTACAAAGGGCATTTTACTTGTATACGACACCGATCTATCCATCGTTCTACGATGCAATTAAACGAAGTCAATACATTTAACAAGGTAATTAATTTGGTTTAACGCGAAAGTTAATAGCTTCGTTAATGACAAATTTTGTCCGTTTCCCTTGAATAATTCTGTCCGTTTTCAACGATGTTCCGCGTAAATTAGATTTTTCCGTTTTATTAAACGTCAAATTATTTATAACCCTATCCTCTATTTTATCGCTCTTCTGGGAGACATAGTTACCGTACAATATGTACAGACCAGCTGTCTTCAAATTTTTTAGAGGATTCAAGCCAGTTTAAATAATCATTTGGGGAAGTTAATTCAATGATTTTACTCCGACGTTTATTCTGGCCGAGTTTCACGATTACATTACTGCAAAATGTCACGGCAAGTTTACCGTTGCTCGAGAAGATATTTCGTTTCTCGAAACAGAATTAGCCCTCTTTCTTCTCGTTTACTTTGAACCGTGTTTCTACAGCGAACTGATAAAGCCGTTCATTAAACAAATATATTTCTCCTGTGACGATGATTACAGTGTCCCAAGGCCCTTGGACCAAAATGTTCATTCACCGATGAAACAAAATTCGCCCCCCTTCGTTTGTACCAACAATTTAGCTTCACGATGTATATCTATTATACATATATTAGGTGATCTGAAAGGTTTCTTTCGTTTTATATTATTTTATCGAATTACGTACGATCCATTTTGTTTTATCAAAATAAAGATCACACCGTTCGACAGATTAGGTTTCATATTTGTATAAAGATGCATCGTTGTAAAAGACGCGTTTGTAAAAGAAAGACACTTTTCGGACAACCTAATATATATATTAATTACTTTGTTAAAATTAACATGAAGAGAATTTACGAAATTTTATGATGAGATTTTATGGTGAATGAAACGTTCTTTTAATATTGTAGGCAAAAGCAAGCGGTAAGAAGCTGCAACGGGTCTCTTTAGCCGTGAGTTTAAAGGGTATTAGAATGACGGACCTTGCCACGGAAGAAGATCAGCTTCAAGTGTCTATATACAGGTACATATGAAACAAGACAGAACTCCATGAACGTATCCGAAGCATTTCCTGCTTTGCGAAACGCGTATACACACGTCAGTCACGATTGGAGAGCTGTAATCGGACGAAACCGGATTTGTTGGTTCTGGCTTGTTGTACATTTCCCTTTGCGTCAGCCAACGTAATATCCGATATTCAGGCTAAAATATATTCGAAATATCGCGCAATGGCGACAAGCAAACGTTACGTGATTCGATTCTGGAATATTATTCTCTTTGTCAATTTGAAACTATGATTTCCCCAATGGATCTTTCGATATCTGAATTCGTATCGAAATGAGAAACCGTATCGTTGTTTTTCCTCTATTTTTTAACCTTTTTGCTTGTTTTTGTGATTGTGTTTACATCGTCAAAATATTCCCTTCGGAAACAATCATATGGAAAAACAATTACAGCCAACAATGCTATTTTTGTTTTCAGTTTTGAATATTTTAATAAACGAACGACTTTTTTTCGATACCTCCGTTTGAACAACTCCATTAGAAATAGATTAAAGATAAGAAACAAATTGAATATGATATTAATATCATTTCAATTACACAGTTTCTTTCACACAATTTTAATGCGTTTAAAAGGCATTCTGGTTGTAATATGAAATTTTACGGTTCATAAAAAGCGAAGAAACGTGGTAACGACTTAGACTATATATTTTCTTAATCACACGACATTCTCAAGTTTCACTGTAATACACCGAGGCTGTAATACCACTTTAATTAACACTTGGTTCATATAAACGACTAGAATTCATACACGATTAACAGATAAAATTTAAAATTATCCTTAATATTTACTCGTGTTAATATTATGGTATAGTTTTATTTTACAAAAACACACCTTTTATTTTAATGACTTTTAAGAGAGTTTGTTATCTTTGAATGATCGCCAGCTTTTTGTTCTTTAATCTCGCGCAGTTTAAACAATAATTCGAAATGTCCTTCACGTGTGCTTTCAGGGAAACTTTTCTTTATAATTCCATTGTAATTCCTTTGGTACGTATTCCTTTGTTACGTAGCGAAAATAATTGCATATTCCTGGTTTTCATACATTTTTACAGTTCGCGAATATTCGTGTTTCTCGTTTCATCAAGATATTCACAGTATAAAGGCCTCGGTTGTAATTATAGCAATTATGATAACTGTATAATAATACTATTACTTAGTACTGTATAGTACTACTTAGTACTAGCAGTTGAAACAGTGTTGTGCTCTGGCATTTGTGTAAATTTTAATGAAGAACATGCTTGTACTAAAACATGCCCAGAAATTATAGTTTCCTTAAAAATTTCTGTTGTGTATATACGCATAAGCAATTCTTTTCAGAATTTCATATTGTTCGGCGGACGCCGCTCACGATCATGTGTTCGCATTTATCGCAACAAATTTGAACGAAACTATGGAGTGCCATGCGTTTCTCTGCCCCAAAAGAAAAATGGCTCAAACGGTAACGTTAACTGTGGCTCAGGCGTTTAACACAGCTTACGAGGCTTGGCAGCTGTCCCAAGCCGATCCTAGGATCCATCACGCTCAAGATAAAAGCCCCTCGTTAACTGATGATAGGAATGGTAGGTAAATTATTTATTCTTTATCGTAATGTTTCAACAATACCACGCTGCGTTGGATACATTGAAGCGCTACATTCTGTGTATTTCTGCAATTTTTAATTTCCTGCAAATGTCGAAAATCCGTAGTCTGCAAATTATCAACGATTTATATCGTATAACTTTTTCTCTTACACAAAGTTTTCGCAACAAGATAACCGATAACAATCCTATAACTAAGAAATAATCAAATGATGAACTGAATGATGAAATTTGTTACACGAGGAAAGAAAGTCAGCTTCAATCTAGAACCTTCTGATCTGTTGTAAAAGTCCGTGCATCGTGTCGGTGCGATGCAGTAATATCTATGTGGTTGTGCACTTAACTCTCCGAGAGTGCGGATATTGCGGAGAGCTTCGGAGAAGGTTACGAGTGCACCCTAGGAAATTGTCCGGTAATATTGAACCTTGTGCGCACCGAACTACAACTCCGTGGGAAGCTAGAACAATTACAACTCGCGTGTTTCCTTCATTCGCCCAAACATTGTCGAGTACGTTCTCTCCAAAGAGAATTAGCTATGATTATTCCTTCGATAACTATTTACGTATTAAGTTATGGAATTTTGGGATGGAAGTTATGGTATTAAAGACAGAATTTTATTTAAATTAGCGAACAAAGGTACCTTTACTCAAATAGACACCTATTGAAGAACGAACACTATTCAAATATCACGCATTCAAAGAGTTTCTAACTCGATGTCCATGATTTTTACAGAATTTTACGTCCGAAATGATTGACTTCTTGTAGAATCGCCAAACAGTATATTACAATTATTTGTTCAAAAATTGATTAAAGGTATATTAAAATTTAATAGACGATTAATCGATGTATTTAGGTATTGGTTACCACGAAATTTTTTAAATGTTACCGCTAGAAAACCAACAGCGACACTTTTATGAATTTAGATCATTTCTTATGTTACCTAATACATATTTTAGAAATCAGGTGGCCTTTCTCACAATGTTTGTTATAAATTCTATTAGAAGCTCGTTTCGTAACTTGTTTCTCTTTTGGAGATATTTAGTTGTAACATCTAGTAATTTTTTTTAATCAATTCTATCATATTATAATAACAAAATAATGATACAGAATGTAGTCATTAGTTATCAACGCATAATCCTTATTTGTATTTTCTTGTAATTAAACTATATCTTGTCAAAAATGAAGAAATATCCAGGTATTTTCGAGTGGTAATGCAAGCGTAAGGATTAAAATGTAAATCAAAGCAAATAGTCTTCGGATTAAGACATTTTTTGTGAATGCGCAGGCATTGGTCTAGTGGTATGTCCTGTAATTAACGAAGCGCTTCTGATTCAGGACTATGAAATGTCTCGGAGTTACCAATTAGCGATAAGCGAGAAATCAGTGTTTGTATGCGAAGATTCTACTTGCACATCACAAAGACTCGTGGATACTCGTGTACATGTGGGTCGATAATGAAAGTGTATCTAGGAGACCGTACCGTAGAGTTGCTGAAACAGGTTCTATTTCGCAATCTATGTAAACTGGATTTGATAAACCATTATTTATTGATTATTCCACGTGCGAAGCGCTCTGACAAGGAACGTTATTCAATTGATGATGAAATCGCGACCTTGTTCTTAATACGAATCGAAAGAGTAACATTACAAGACTCGTAAAAACATTTTGAAAAATGGATTTAGTTAATTAACTGTATTAAATATTCTTTGGTTATTTTTCGTTTTTAGAAAACAACGAAAAAAAGAAAAACGAAGAGGAGGCAAAATCCGTAAATAAAGTTAACGATCAGAACAAAGACAATGCTCAGCAGCGTAATGCGAACGATACACCGAAAAATCTTCTAATTGATTTGTCGAATGAGACTAAAGCAACCGGAAATTCATGGGTAGGCAATTCATTTTAATGTGTTTCACGTACTATCATTATTATGATTACATTTTTTTGCTTTTATATAAAAATATTTCACTAAAAATACTTCGACGTACGAAGATATTGATGTTTCGATATTTTTAGGTTTGCTTCGAAGACGAAGATGGTAAGAAGATACAGAAAAAGAGTAACGCTATTAGCATTCCCATGACGACTTTGAGACACAGCACGACGTCTGCGTCGCACCACGTTATGCCGAAGCCAACGACGGGCTTCAAAATTCAAAATGCTTGGGGTGAATCGAGATCTGTAGACTTGATGTGCTCGTAGCAGGCGTAGCCTTCGGCCGATAGCTTCCGAGACGTGCCATTAATCACCGATCTCTGGAAGCATCTATCGAATAACGGCCAACCGAGGAAAATCAAGCAATAGACTAATTATTATCGTCGAACTCACGATATACCATTAAACATCAATGAATCGACTCGTTGGAAGAAATATCTTGCAGCAAATGCCATTTCGAGAAAAACAAGGTGCTGGTCGATCGATTCCAACGTAACGCTCGGCTGATTTCTAAACAAAATTTCCTGTTCTGTTGTGACAAGACTACCGAATACGCTTACCGATATTTTACGAATATCACGGAGTCGACGATTGAACGGTGATTTTTGTTGTGGTGATTTTTCCATACATTTTACGTCCTCGGAGAACTATCGATATCGAGCAGTGCTCGGAAAAACAAATAAATCGACAGAAAGTGGGTTTTGTTTCATCACCAAGAAATGGGAGCAATTTTTAGAACCTTTTTGTATGATGCCTGTATCCGTGCCAATTCTTTCACACATATCGTATACAATCTTATATTACTGTATCGTGTGCGTGCGTCTACAGCAAGTTTTACTATTTTAACACTATCTGTATACCAAAACCATTTATTTCCGAACGATTTTGCGTAAAATCAAAGGATACTTAAGAGATGACATGAAATTGTCCGATCATCCACGACGAAACAAAACGAATTCCTATAATTCTCATTAGATATAATCGAATTTTATTCGTTGTTAAATAGCTGGGCTATTTCTTAGTCGGGCGTTCTTAAATTTGTTTCTACGCGAAAAATATATTTAGAGCGTATGTTTACGATTAGGTAATAACAGAGAACATACTAATTATACTTTTGATATTATCTATTTGATTTTTTGATCTTATGTTGTAATTTCTAAGAAAGAAATATGTTTTGACATTAATTTTTGTCCGTTTTCCCCTTTTTTGTTAAAAGGGAAATTAGTAGAAATTAGTTTTATTTTTTTGAAATACATACTGATAGATATTGTCAGCAAGATGATCTTAGTCAAGTTTATGAAATAAGAGTAATTTGACATTAAAAACATGCATTGGTACGTATACTGTGAAAGCATGTATCTATTTAACACGTTCATCATCAAAATTCGTAGATAATTTATGTGGAATTTGCATTGAGTGTAAAGTATGTCGCTTGAAGGGATACTCGCGATCTCTGAACTACACGTCTATCTACGATAACATATTTGTGATTAATCGCGAATATAATTAAGCGGTCAAGGATTTGCTTTCAAGAATTTCAAATCAGACTTTGAGTTGTTGCAAGTTACAATCGTTATCGTATCGTTATTATTATATTAAAAGCTTTTTAAAAGAACTCTTTTCCTTTTATCGCAAGAATATAATATACATCGCATTGACTTCTTTTTTTACAATATTTGAGCAATTGTATATTTATGTCACATGAAAAATCATATTCATCCCCGAAGAACGATAGCATCTATGACGTACGATGTTACATTATAGGTATACGAAGGTTTGTTGTCTGATAGTTGAACGTAGTCGGCTATTTTCGTAGGAAATTCGATAGATGTATAGCGCAAAATGATATTATACAATCATTGCTGTTCGTAACATTCACACTTATTTGTGAATCGATGTTAAAAATGCCGGTCGATTTGTAGCTAGACTCTAACGTTCAAACCTTGTCGAGCTTCGTGTTCGAAAACAAGTTAGGAAGTGATACGTATTTGTTGTTGGATTGTTTCGTTGATTTGTTAAACAAACTATAGGAGTAATTGATATTTTGTTGGTGAAAATTGCCAGTAATTTTGTATGGTCATAATACGATCGGCGGGGTGCATCTTTGCAGTTGTGCCACGGTTGTGCAACGTTGCTTAATATCACTAAGTGTTTGAATATAATTACACGTTAAATACACTCATACATATCCAATCGTACGTTATCATTGAATAATTCTGGCCTACCCTATTTCCTCGCTCTTGATCTTAGTGACTGAATATCTACTTTAAACATTGCGTGTGTTCTTGTAGATTTTACAGAAACGTATTAGCTATTTACAGTATAGCTTTTATTGATTTTATGTTTCATAAGAATGTTTCTCTGCCTCCGTAAACACATTAAAGATGGCGATAGATATCAGCTGTAAAAATAAAATATTCTAATGTAGATATGAGAATAGTATCTTTTTTAATCAAATGGAAGTCAGTGCACTGTTACGCTTAATCTAAAATAATTCGAATAAAGTTCTCTCATTAAATAGCTGTACTATGCATCGAAAGATTACACGATAAGGTAGTTTGCTATCTTACTGCCACACTAGATGGAGACGCTTACACGAAGTAAATTCCTTTTCCAAAATTGATTATATTAAATTATATTAAACGAACTGATTACAAATGCTATTATCAAGGGTTCTAGCATAACTGAACTAATATCATTAGCAAAATTTTGCAAATTACCGGTGCTAATAAATTCTTTTGTATAACTCTAATAAGTTTGGCAATAAAGCAAATAAACTCGCATTGGATAATTTTACAAATTGCAAGCCAGCTGATTGTGCTATTCGGGGTAAATAATTTTAGAGCAAAAATTGGAGTAGGTTAAGTTGAGTAATTACGTATAGATATAATCTGGTGACACATGAATATGTATATTGGTGGGCTATTCAGAAGGTAGCAAACACTGATACTCTATACGAAGCACAGGAGAGGACGTTAATGCAGAAATGTTTCGAGGTTACTCTATAGAGAGGAGGTAAACGAGCGCGTTTCAGACGAAGAAGAGAGGAAGCGTAGAAAGCGAAGCCGGGAGGACGAAAGAGGAACGTGCGCGTTGTGCGAATAGAAAGGGCTGCCTTGTCGACCAAAAGACGAAATAGACTACTCTTCAATGTAACTACCTAGGCGCTGTTCGGTTCTATAGGTGTCCTAAATACGAAACTGCTTTCGGCCAAGTTTTTCCAAATCCAAACTTAACTCTTTTTCAACATATTTAATTACAGAAACCTCGAAATACCCATTTATACAATAAAATCTCAATTATTAGAATACTGATTAACGGAATTAAACAATCAAACTTTAACAAAGGTCTATATTTGTGTACTTGAAGAATTTTTTGAAAAATATTATTTTTAGAAGATTTGAAAAGGGACCTTGAATGTTGAAACTTTAATAAAATTCTATATTGAATAAAATAAAACGCAATGATCATTTGAAATACTTTTATAGGATTCTCTAAATGAAGCACGCAAAGCAGAAGCTCTGTTCGTAAGTATCGATCGAGGCTCAAATAAAATAGTCTGGCTGTGCAAATTTAATCACGGTACAGATAATATGATGGCTAAGAAAATAAAAATACTATGTTCAAAGAGTTCAGTATCAATAGAAGCGTGGAGCGATTCAAGGACTGACCGGCTACTGAATTCGAAAGACTTCCTTTAATAGATTTCCTCTCGTAGTACTTAAATTGCTTTCGAACGGTTGAAAAGTTATAATATTCGATGGTATTTCGATAAAAGTTGGATAAGCTATGAAAGAAACGAAGATCTAAATCATCAATTTAAACATTAAAAACGATTTATTCTTTTATTTGTTCTACTTGTTTCATCTTTTCAAATTTCTAACCAGATAAAGTTGTCGACAATTTACAAACACGATACATCGATTTCTATCAAGATTATGTGTAATGCAATTTCCAAGTATAATCGGTCGTTTAAAGCAAAAGTAATGCTTCACTTACTGAGTTATAGTAGAATGTGAGCTCTCTTCTTAATTGTTTCTTAATTTACTTTTCTTTTTTCAAATTCACTGTTATTTGGTTGCATAATTACGCTCCCGCTTTTTAATCTAAGACGACAAAACGATCGGTCTATTAAAATGTAGTACGGAAAATGGTGGACAGATGTCGCGTCAGGTGCGTGTAAGAGTAACAGTCAATATGGCGTCTTTGAACAGTGATAAACCGCGTTCTCGTTTTTGACATGAAAAGTTACTAGCATCACCGCATGTAGGCGCTGTCGAACGTGTATCTGTCTCCGTGAGAGCTTTTCCCCAAGGATGTTCGCGGTAAAGAGCTTCGAAACCGGAGACTTGCGTCTTCCTCTATTGTCCAAGTTTCCCACAGGATCGTCCAGCTGCAACGGCAGTGACTGGTCAACAGACAGTGACATCCTTCTCTCCTACGTGTCATCTCGCTGTTTATCCCGCAAGGACAGTGTCTGTTTTACCGTGCGATCGTGCTTCTGAGAAGGAGTCGAGAGAGCGTGCTCCTGCAAACTGTTCGTGTATAGTGCGAGTTCCTCGTCCTCTTTGACGATGTTTTTTGCCAAGAGATATCGATACAATCGCATGATTGACTGTTGTTGTTTACTTGATTATAAGTCACCGAAATACTAATAACCGATCAGTTGACAAAATGCGTGCGATAACGTTGGAATTCACTGCTGAATCTGATACTCGTGGGCCTAGAATCTGACGTGGATTAAGGAAGCTGTGCTCGGTCGTGCAAGTAGAAAAAGTAGAAAATCCCAGGAATCCGTAGCCACTGCAAGCATCGAACGATCGTAAGTACTTTGCAGTCGTAAAAACAAAAGACTCGCGAAACTGTCAAGCGGCTTCGATCGCGTCCTTCGCTATTTTTTTCCACTCATTCGCTCACGTGACAGCTGACGGCGAAAGGGCTGTCACGATGCCACCGAAATGACAACGTTTCTTCGATACTTTATAGATTTCTCGAAACTATTCACTATTTACGTTATATATTATTACACCGTAAAATGGAACATTTTTGCTCGACTTTGATATATCATTTAAATCTCCATCACCGATATGTAAATGGGTGTTTCCAGAGGTTACATCTGCACGTGAAATCGTTCTGCTCGCCGATATCGAACAAATGTTTACGAATCATGGTACAGAAATGCGAAAAGCAAAGTATAATTGACATTTATTTGTTGCATATATATGGCTCGTTCTTTCTATGTATAATATGTGATTTCAGTGAGTCGGAAATTCGTTATTATGGGGCTGTAATTATATCTTTTACAGCTTTTTACCCCATAATGGAATTAACATTTTTTGAGAGATTTGCATAATCTCCAGAATATGAATCGGAATAAATTTCTGTTACGTGAAACAGGTTAAGAAAATGGCCGTGAAAACATTTCAAAGATTTGGAAATGTCGTAAGATAACGATATCTGCAACGCATACTCCTAAGACATTAAATAAGGCAAGCCAATGAGCGGAATCGTTTGTTAGACAAATAACGCATCCTTTATTCTTTATCGGCGCAGTCTCTTCAATGCGATCATTGTTGCCACGTCGCTATTGTATTCTTTCATCCATAGAGTACCGGAATCGTTTAACTGGAATTATTCCAGTGCGAGATGTTTTCGTTTATTGCAATCGAGGTTTAATTAAACTGCCGCGTAAGATATATTTTGCCTATATTGATAAATTTGAAAGAAGAATCGCGATTCGACTATTAGATTTAACGAATGACGACGCGACAATCAAACGAAGTTATCCCAAAAATATTTGGACATAATAGTAACAAAATTTAAATATTGCTACTTACTTAACACAGGCAACGGATCAAAAATATGGTAAGTCACATCTTCCATTTTTTATACAAGAACCATTTTAAAATCCAATACATTGCCGTAGTATATAATCGAGAGTATATGTCAATATGCAAAGACTGAAATTCAGGGGAATCCTTGCAAATCCACTCTCAACAACACATTAGGTTAAAACAATGGGGACCGTGCGTGCGATGACCTAAATGCGCGATAGTCCGCTTTTAATCTGCCGAGATGGAATGTACGCATCTATAAATGTCAGCTTGTCACGACTGACAGTAGGTCACCAATTTTTTAGTTGGTCTTTTCCCCTTACTCTTTATATTTGATCTACATGATCGATTAGTTAGATTAGACATCTTTCACCATCCCACCACGAGAAAAGCGCAAATCAATCACGCGTATCTATGTGTTCCTCTAAGTTTCTTACGTGGTTTCTCGCGGTTTAACTTTTTTTTATTGCACTGGGTCAAACAAAGAATATAGCGTCTTGTGCACTGACCTGACTAAAACGTAACAGCAGGAACGACCTTGCACAACCAGTTGTTTGACGTTTCGAAGCATAAAAGAAAACCACGCAAAGGACACTTATCTTTGCTAAGCAATGTGCTAATTGCGTAACGTGGTGTGAAATTCAAACACAGATAACTAGTGGATTTTTTGCGCGTTCTAGCCGATAAAAATTTCGCGTCTCAATCGTGATGGACAAATTATTTATCGTACTTATTGGCTCTAGTGCTATAGATATAGATATAGTGCTTTGAAGTATCAATATGAAACCAAAAACATAAAAATTCAATCTCTCGAACAACAGATTACGAAATTAACTCATTCCTAACTATCGTTTATCTTCGAAATTAACTATCTTAATTCCTCGATTGCGAAGGATTTCTGTTTCTGTTCTAGCCGGAACGCAACTTGCATTTCTCGATGCTCTTGCTTTCAATTTCATGCTATTTTATTAGAAAAAGGTTTGCCGGTAGTCTATAAATTTTCTGCGTATGACTAAATGACATTTTTACATTGTGAAATGTACTATAAATTGCAAAATCGCATTTAAGGATTAAATACCGAATTATCGGCTTTCATAAACTAAAAATGTAATATATCACTATCTTAATACATCTAGGAATGACAAGAAATCCTAATCAAGGTCGCAGCCAATTGGTTCAATATAATTTATAATTATCACAATTATCTACTGCCTACATATTGGTGCAATTAGAAATTGTATATAAAATAATACAGGATAATTATTATATAAGAATTCTAATATCAGACAAACCTAACAAACAGACACAAAAATGAAAATACGGAAAATTGAGTACATTTAATTTATTCAATTAAATGCTAATTATTTTTAATTAGTCATAGACTAAATGATTAAATATGCTTACGAAGTCACGATAATTATGGCAAGAAATTCCATCGTGCTCATCTCGTCTCTCTTACCTTTCACCCTTCCGCGATAGTGCATTCTCATCATTTTACGAAACAGGTTCTCTCTTGGTGGTACTGTAGACATTTTCGCTGCAAGCTTGTTTCCTTTGTTTTCTTCAACGTTTATCGCGTACAGATTATGATAAGAAACGAAATTGCTTTGTTTCGCATCTTTTTGAAGGCTTCGCTGTAGTATTCGTATATTGCTTGTAATCTACGTTTGAAATACGCTACTGTTTACGATAATTCGGACACTTTTGTAACGGCAGTACATGGACGTTAATAAAATACGTAATGAATAAGGAACTCATGGCTGAAAAGAATATCTGTTATCTCTTTATGGAATTGCACATATGTGTTTTTATGTTTTCGGCCGAAACATGTGTTAGCAGTAAACGAAGTACGTATCAAATGTTTTGTGATCTATATTAATTAGAGGCGAAAGATCGAGCAAGGCGAGGAAGAACATGCGAACATAATAGCAAACAAGAAAGAGACCAGGGCACCGATGAGTTATGAAGCTCGTAGCTCGTTTATTATCGCAACGGCGGGGTTAATCACGCTCCGTCTAACGATTTCCTTGTTAAACCGTGCACTGCTGACGATGCGGGGCGGGGGATTTGTGCTATTTCGCGGTACCTTTGGTAAGATGGCAAGTTAACTTTACTATCCTGAGTTTTGCGGAGCGAATCAACCGAAGAAGCAAGAAAATTGAAAGGAACAGGCAGAAACACTGTACTCTGGTATGCCGTAAAGCTATTTCACCGACTAGGTATCTGACTAGTTAAACGAATCTATAAATACCACATAACATTGAAAGAACATTTTAAAGAAATTTTGTAAACAGTCTGGGGAAATATGGAACCGAATTTATTTGTTAGCATTTTTATTATTCGCGATATTATGCCTATTTCAAGGACTATTGTGATCAGTCTCGAAGCTTTATGAACTTTAGCTTCTTCACACTTTTACCAGTTACGTAAGTTCTGATAAAATCTGATGGATCGAAAGAAAAAATTCGTCCGTATAACATACAAGTGTTTCGTTGAAAGGATAAAACCCTCTCGCTGGCTTGCATTTATACTACCATTTAGCTAGGTGCATTGAGATTTTTGGGTAGTTACAATTTAGCAAATGTTTCTAGTTCCTCCTTGTAGAGGAGAAGCTAACGGTAAATTCCGCTACATACAACTCCATGGCTTTCGGAAAATATGTTCTTCGTTCCAGGAACTCGCGCCTCTCCGTATATTACCTTAAACGAGTTTACCGCAGATCGATGTGAACTACGTGTCTTGCATTGAAAGTTAAAACTCTCAAAAATACTTTTTCAAAGCACAGATGTATACTGTCCTCCTTAAATAAAAAACTAAAATATTTTATCACCTCGAAATATTCGAGAAAACCGAAGGTATATTACATTTCTGTGTCTTCTTCTTCTTCATTCAATTTAAGGAACAAAGCATTGGCATTGTTCCTTGTTATTTTTCGTATCGCAATATGTAAATTGCATTTCTGTAACGACCAAGGATAAGACTGATGTTTGATATTGGTTACGAGCAACATTTGACTCATAAATCTCGGAGCAAAAGGAAAAGCAATTTCAAGAGTGCTGTCATAACGACTTGTCATAAATAAACGTATCGATTGCTGTTTGGACAATTCTATTCGTATCGCGAATACTGTGATAGAATTTTCATTCGGTACAGATTTACATCTTCCTCGCGAAAACGTTATATAAGGAGTAAAGAATGCTTTACTTCGCTTTCTAGTTCCCTTCGAAAAAGTTGAAACTTTGAAAGACTGAATGCGAAAAATTGGAGAAACATATACATATATATATATACGTATATGTAGTTCAAAATACCTAAATGACCATCTCTTACGTTAAAGCAAAATTATTCTATTAGCCGAACAGCGTGTGTTATGATTAAATCGGATAATCAAGCTCACTAGAATTCATATAACAGGAGTTGATAATCAGATAATAGCATTCAATCTGCATGTATTTGGTTAATTGGGTATTAACTAAAATTTCGTTCCAATAAATAGAGTTCAAATGGAGTATGTAGTGACTATTATATTGTATCAAGTAATATGATACAAATTACATTACGATACGAACATAAGAGGTCGTCGATTTCTTTAAACTTACCTTTAGCATGTTGATACTTGTGATAAATGTCGTCAAACAGACTATAATCATTGGTTCTAGGTTTCTAATGCGAGTGCACATGCAGTGGTTATACATAGTTATTTTCTGTATTCAATGCAAAGCACAAAAGTAGTGTTGGTATAAATGTGTAATAGGAATATAATGTGTGCAACACTATACAACACAGCGTTTCGGTTCAATTCTCGATATTACCTCTTTGAAATATGGTCCTTTCAAACGTAATTACACTTTTTGCATACGCGCAACAAACCGTTACAAGTTAAATTGCCACTGTGAATGAACATTATTGCGATGCAACAAGGTGTATCAAATATAGGATTCTTAGTTAAATATGAAATACAATATCACGACTATCCGATTACTTGGCAAATTCTAACGTTAAATAACGATTAACGGTTAGTCAGAGTTCTTGATCAAACTGTTCAAAGTAATTTCACTTTTTGTAAAAACATTATTGTCGATTAACTAACACACTTCCGATCCTGATCGGTTTTTGATAAACGAGGACAGCGTGAAATTATTTTCACGCGTGCTGGATCATCTAATTTCAGTGTCGAATACAAGCAACTGATTATGAAGTAGCTACTGATTATGTTAACTCTTCAATAAGATAAAAGAGATTATGTAATGAACATAACGAATTGATAAGATGAAAGGTTATCGAACAATACGAAAGCAAAATAAGTAAATAGGAAATTTGAATGATCAGTGAATCTTTCATTTGGCAGGATATTATTTGTAGTTCGAAGGACTGCGATCTGCAGCAGGAATAAAGAGATTATTTCAATAGCGTTTTTATCTGATTATCCGAAAAAGAGTAGGGTGTAAATTGGCCAGGTTCCAAGATACCTCGTCAGCATTCACGGAGTTTAAGGGAGCGCAAAAGAGTATAGAAGCCAAGTCGAATGGGAATATATATTTTCCTTATCAGTTTTTGCACGGAGAGCTCGAACGGTAGCTGCCTTCCGTACTCTTTCCACGAACACAGCAGCCATAGGTCGTCGGCCGAATTTAAAGGCTCTGTTACACGGATCAACGAGATGTTTTATAGGAGAGAGAACTAATTGTAGTCGATTAGCCTCGGGGTCCAGTCGCCCCGAAATGAATCTGTCGCATCGATAACGAGAAACAGTAATTTCGAAGGATCTACTCAAACTGGCTGCCTAAATTATTCAAGTCACGTAGGGAATACTACGGAGACTCGATATATTTTGGCTGGTAACAGCGGGATATTGTGTTAGGGCAGTGCAGTTTGCTCGTTAAACATCCCGTAGGTTGCATGGTGCTTCACGGTAACGGAATATTCTATGAAACCGTTTAAGCTCGTTCCGAAATTATCGAGGGAACAAAGACACGGTACGTTAACCAATTATGTCCGCCATATATATTTAGCGACCATTAAAGAAGTTACGCGGCGAAAATTCCGTAATGTTAAACGGAAGTAACTGGTGCCAATAACTTGATTCAAAGCGGCGGATGCCAGGTTCCATTGTCTTTCAAAAAGATGAGCGAGAGACGTCCTCTCATGCATCTCACGCTCGCGGCAAGAAGCTCTTCCATCTTTCCTTTTCATACTTAACACCCTAGTCATGCATAATACAACGTATGCGCACATGTCTGAAGAAGACAAGCGCACCGGACGCGAACTAGCGCGTTACACGTTGACACTACCGTGAGAAGATCGCAGTGCCAAGGTTAGCGTGAAATCTGCGTCTCGCCTGAAAGCAAATATAAAGGTTTGGCCGTTTTAATTAGATTAGAAATATAATTGTGTAGAGAAAGTGAGATTCGCCTGTACTTAAAAAATTACTCGCAGCTATAATTTTCACTGCGCCTCAACGATTCCACTTTACGGAACAGACTTATCTTACGATTTAGAAGTTTTTTTTAACAAAATCGTGTTGAAAGTTACGCCACGCGTTAATTGTGCGATATAGTGTTACACGATCCGATGCGCAGTAAGTTCGTTCGTTTACGAACAAGTCTTTGTTATCTTCAAAACGTTACGAAAGATTAACGAAGAAAATTTTTATAATATCGACCAAAAATAGAACTATAGATATAAATATATTTGATATTGCGTATATGAATGGAAATTATGGGTACTCGTGTAACGGGTAGCCCGTATGTTTGACATGGTTTGGCTATGCGCCAACAAGTTTGCAGGTAGCGATATAACTGGTGATTGCTATATCTTTAAACTATACTACCGCACAAAGGTACGTGAACAGTTGTCTACCTTTGACAGAATTTGATTTAGCTACAAAATTATAATACAAGTTGTGTTTGCTATGAATTCTTCAACTGATTTCGTTATTTAGATTTGATTTAGAAACAATAAATTCCTCCATTTTTGTAAGATTAATATAGTACTGGAATAAATTAATGCTATAAACTGTCATTCAGAAAGATTGTGACTTTGTCCACTTTTCCTCTCAATGGTTTGTTTCAGTCGACCGGATGTCCTATGGGTAATCTCGATTAAACTCCATTTTTAGGACAAGTTTGTACTTTTATATTACTCGCTTTTCTCATTTAAATATTGTACAGGAAATGCAATGAAATTCACCAGACCGAAGATATCACGTGTCTCGGTATCATGCGTCCACACGAACTTTAATTTTGTTTCTGCGATCAAAAACGTCGGTGTCCTGCGCCCACTCGTTCAACGATATTCATTATTCATCCTATCCCTCAGTCCTTTTTTGCAAAGCCGCAGGTTTTTGTGATACAAAGCACGAGCCGAACTTTTCCGAAATAAGTAGCTATGTACATAGTACGCCGAGTTTTTCATCGCTCGTTTACATCGATTCTTATGTTATCATTACAATGGACGCGTCTTTGCGTGAACAATGAAATGAATTTTTACTAACGCGACGTAGATGTACAGTACCCGGTTTATTATGATTGTACTATCATGTCTATGCTATTGGCGCGAATCTCGCTCACTGTAACCATAGTCTAAAGGTTATCACAAACGGAGCGATATTTGTTCGCGCGAAGTTATAATGATCGAGATTCACTAATGTCGCGTGAAATTAACTGTAACCTTGGTCGATATTTTGCGGCGCATTTTATCAATGCATGCAAATGGTTTAATTAAAAAGCGCATTGACTCGTGTCGACTCGCAAGTGTCGACGACGACCAATGTAGCGAGCAGAGCTCGCGCCTCCGGCCAATCACGCCTGCTGTCATTGACTCGGTCGTGCTTTAGGTCGACGTCGACGTCGGCGTCGCGTCGTTTCGCGGCCGGTCACCTCGCCAGTCTTTGCCGAGACGCCGCGCGGGTCGTATCCGTGTTTCTTTCGATTCTTCTCTGGGTTTCTCATTCACGAGACGCGACGCAACACGAAGAGCTGGTTTTGTGATTCGACGTTGTCGATGTACGACGCGGATAGCAACACGATCGCTAAAGAAGAAAGAGAAACCGGGCAAAGAGACAGGAAGAATTGGCAAAAGGACAAAAAGTAACAAACGAGTGAACGAGAGTCGTGACTGCAACGCGGAACGTTGCGGTGAATGTCGGGTGAATGGTGACGAGATCTTGTAGGCTGACAAGGGGAGGGCCAAACGTGTACTTACGCGAAAACCAGTTGCGTTGAGAAGGTCAGTTACTGGCTCGATGCGGAGAAACGCTCGATAGAACCGATAGTTTTCACTGTGGCCGTCCAGAATATGCAAACAAGTAGTGCATTTTACTTTGAAAAAAAAATACGTTCTTCGTGATCGCACGCATCCTTTTTCGACTCGTACGAGTCACGTTTGAAGCGTCAAAGGCCAAGGTTGCCGGTTTCGCGTAGGTTTTAGTCGACGAACAGAGACGGAAAGAGAGAGCGAGAAAGGAAGGAAGCGAGTATCTAGCACGTGGGCGAGCACGGAAGAGTAACCGGCCTCTGCGCGTCGTCGTTGACACAAAGAGTAGAGAGAAAGTGGGAAAGGTAAGTGTTATATAACACTGAATACGAGAATGCCGATTCAAGGGGAACTGGCATTAACTCTTTTCCTTTTCCCGAGCATCTGTGTGAAACGATTAAACCCAATCGACGATTCACTGCTTCTGCTCCGATCGTGGTCTTACTCCTGGTTTGATACCATGCCAGTGTATTTATACTCAGTAATTTATATCCCAACATTTGATGTACCTGTTTTATTTGGAAACAGTGTTTTATTTGGGCACTTAAATTAACTTGTTATTCCAGTTAACAGTTGAAAATTCTATCGCATCGGTAGTTGTAATGGTATTCGTGATTATATATAACATGGTGTTAATAATTCAACTAGATTAAATGTTCTACTATTGCGATATTGTATTTCGTTAGAAAGTAAAATGTTTTTCACGTCTTTTTTTTTCTTTAAAGCAAAATATGCATTACACAATCATTATATAATACGATTACGCTCGACTAGTTGGGAAATTTGTATTTCCAGAATTTAATATATAAATTAATTTTAAGATTAGAATATCAATGAGATTATCACTGAAATATAATCATTCGACATCTGGTGCGACGGCTACAACGTTTATGGATCGTGAAAAGGTTTGATAGAACTTTATATTATTTGCAGAATAAATTCACGCGTAAAATGAAATTAATTAGTAAATAACGAATTGCCGATGAAGAAGCAAAGAGTGAGAGAGCTGATTATTAGAACGACTTGAGTGATTACATGACTGCCATTGACCTGCTGTCGCATTAGCTCAAGTGACAGTAGGTCTAACTGTCATAAATTGCAACGCCCCCAGAAATGTCACGGTATCGTGACATCGGTGAATGTATGTGCTCGATACCAATACTTAAACAATAAATGATAACGTAGCGTTTTTCTGGGTGGAACTTATGTTAAAACAACGATTTATTTTTCATCGACAATTTTCAATGAAAAATCTCTCTTGATTTGCCAGAGGCGACTGATATTCGTGACTGTGACTTGTCACAGCACGATATTGAAGAAAATATATACATATGTAGTTATTTACGAAAGTATTTGAATATCTATCATAAAAGCTTCTATGGATATATTACGTATATTATATAAAATTTGTTTAAATTTTATTTCTCCTAGTTCTTGATGATATATTTGATTGAAACATGAAATGTATTCTTAGGTATTATACAGGTATTATGTAAGTATATATTAGGTATTATGTAATGAGTAAATTGCGTATCGTGTCGATTTATTAATGGTGAATAAATAAATTAACTATATGTGGTCGAGTTTTCTTCGTGATCGAATCTCAATTAGAAAGAGTAGCTAAATTTTGTCCTTTCAGCGATGAATATTACATAAATGCGTTAATTCAATTGAATAAATGAAATTCGGTTTCATTCATTTGTTCATACATTTGCTATTCAAGTGTTGTCGAAGATATAAACCATTTCGTAACGAATATAATTATTGGTCGGTCGTTATTATTATCTTGTCATACCTATACACATGTGTACATAAGATTAGTTAGATAAGTTAGCTGATGGAAACGCAAAACCATATAATTTGAGCCAATTGACTAAGAATTCCAGGAATCTATGATATTTATTTTTTAAATGAAGCGATAAACGTCTGTTAACGAACATGAAATTCTATTAACTATTTATGCTTTGCGAAGTTATCTCACATATACTTTGCCGTATTATTTAAGACACCGACATTATAATACGCGATTAACCAACGCTGTTATTCTGCGATCTCTCTGTGCATTTACAATTCGATGTATTCCAAACACAAAAATTATTGGAACTTCTGATCTGTTGTCGTATAAGAATCTAAAATGTGCTTGAATAAATACCATAATTCGAGTTCCTTAGATAAATAAACGTGCAAAAACATTCAGCCGACGACGTATTGAGAGTCGTTAAAATTCACCAGGCCGTTTTTATTCTGGGTTAATTAATCTCGATGTTATTCTTGTTTCACCATTTTCACGACATACAAGTTTTGTGCCTAAAACGATCTAAGTGCGTAGTAACGAAACGCGTTTTCATTTGCTTGGTTAGCTCTGTTACATTTATGCTCGTTTAAATGCTTTGAGCTAGTCGTTTTTATTTGAGGACTGAAATTCATCCGAGAGCGAGTTTCCATTTGCGTATCCTCAACTATCTTTTCCTCATCTTTCCTCCCGTGTGTCGTGTTTTTTCTTTCTGGTAAAAACAGTAAATCACGCTTTAACGATGAAATTCATTCAGTTTATTTTCATGTATTAGTCATTCTGTGATTTATCACATTGATACGTACATTATTGTCTATAAATTCTCATATTTTTTAAATCCAACTTTATCAGCCTTATCAGTCTTTTTCTCTGTATTCTGCTATTTCTATCGAATGCAATATTTCAGAAATATTTACTATATCTCAAGAAATCGTCTTTCGTTTTAATGCGTAAAGCGAAACAATTTCGCTTTAAATAAACTTTTTTCCTGTCAAGGATAGATTTGTATCGAGGCGATTCCCGACGGCGAAGTGATACTTTGTTCATTTCATTGTCTAGTAACGTTGTGGTAAGCGTATATGTGCTTGGTTAGTTTAAAGGTCGATCGATTTTCGACTTGGACTTGCTCCAAATTCAAGCTACCGTAAAATCGCTTTTATCGCCATACGTAGGATGCACCCTTTACGTTTTATAAAGTGGATTCTGTTCGCTTGGACGAAAATATTTGGTAAATAGAAAGGATACCTAGTTGCTAGAAAGAATAAAAAAGAACGAAAATTGTTCGAGCTTTTTCAATTTAATTTTGTTAGAATTTGATCTATATCTGCTACAAATTTGTAATTCCAATAATTCATGTACAGAATTCAAAACATATGACTTAAAAGAAGAAATAATATTCTTTGTTAGTAATAAAAAAGTTTCCACTTTCTGCATCAACTTAAAATTAATCTATGGTTACTGGTATATATTTAGATCCATTTTCCATAACTTCGGTTTATCTTACCTCCACCTTACCTCTTACCAGCTGAAAATTTTCCATTATAATTGCCTTATCATCGGTATAACGTGGAAACTACTCATATTCAAAGTTCATCGACGAACTTTGAATTTTTCATTATTTTTTCCGCCTGTAAGTCCATAATGGTGGTATCCATTATCTGATCACTTATTATTTATCTATGAGCGAGTAAGAATTGCTAAATAAGTAGAGGAAAAAAAACAGAATAAATAAGAATGATTCGAGTTGTTTGTTTCAGTTGAAGCAGGAATATACAGTTGACGGCGTAATCGAATTTAAATTGTAAGTGAAGAAAGATTCAGTTCATCATAATTTATCATGCGCTTTTACAATGATCTAATTCGTTTCATTGATTACATTCGACAAAATAATAAGAAACAAATTAATTTTTTGTCAGCTTCTAAGTTAACTCTCTGATACCGCGCGCACCATATTTCTAATGATATTATCTTGATTTGTTGCTAAAGACTGCGTATGGTGCAAATAATATTTGTATGTTCCATAAATTGGACGGAATATTTTGTAGGATCGGTGACATGTTCTCGTCCTCGTTATTAACGTGCGTATGATTATCGTGACTGTACTCGTAGGATACGTGCAATTTATGGTAATGTGGTATCCTGGTGTAATTCGAATTTTCTTGTGTGATCATAGTGGCGTAGTTTTGTTACGCATGAGGAACACGAAAAAAGAGAGCGCCTTATTACGTGTAATAAAATTAATATTCATTTGCATTACGTTTCTCTTCCCTTACGATTATTCCTATATCTCCATATATCGAGAAAAATATTGTAGAGAGACAAAAAATATTTAAAAAATAGCGATACCTGACTACGTGAAACTAAAAATATCAAAAATACAAAATGTATGTTTCATTTTGAAATATGAGGTACACATTCAGATATTTTTAAGTAACTGATATACATTCAGTATGAAAAGTATTCGTACAGTAATTAATTTCAACAAAGATGTTGTAGAACATCGTTCACTAACAAAATTTTAACAAATAAAAAATATGTATATATTCTTGCAAGTTTGTAGAATAATTTAAAAAAAAAGTGAGAATATGCGATACCTACTTCTGTCATGAAAATAAAGCATTTACTTGTTAAAATTTTGTTACTAGACGTGGTTCTACGATAATTTTGTTAAATTTAAGTATTGCATGAATACTTTTCGCACGGACGGTAGTTACTGAATTTACTAGTGAGTAACGTTTAAAATTATCAAAGTAACAATTAAACTTTACAAATTCTGCGGGCGACCGACTACTGTATTTTTAAACGTTACTTATCTGCAAATTCGGCAACCGTATCAGTTACTTGAAAATACCTATCTGAATATGTATCTCATATTTCTGAGTAAAACTCGTATATCTTGTATTTTTTATTCATTTAGCTTTGCGTAATCGAATATTTTTTTTTAATATTAATTTTATTTAATTCTTTTTAGATTAATCCTGATTGACATCGGCGAGAACCTATAGGTAAATACGCTATAATAAAAAAATGTCACATTTTCTTTTAGAATTTAGCGGTTTAAGCACATGAACGTTCTTTGCAGCTGTTGTATCTCTTGCCATTTTATTTGTCTCAATGTGCTACATAGCCTGTAAAGTTAGAATCGGTCAAGCTGTTTTTAAGTTACAAGAGCACAAACAAACCTACACACATACGTACATTAAGACCAAACACAATACCATTCCTCTGTCGTAGTCGAATAAAAGAGGAATGTTAGTTTAGAAAAAAGTAGTTCTTGGATGGTTAGCTAATAAACAGATATAAATCGCACTAGTTCTCGTTTATACAGCTAGCTTGTGCACGTGTTTATCGCTGTAGACAGCACACACTAGGTTGTAATTCATAAATAATTTACGTGGCGAGTTAGGCAGTCACGCGATCTCGATCGTGTCATCCGGTTTTTATAGTGCCCCTATCGATGAAACCAGTACGAGAAGCACAACGTTTTGTCTCGTTGTCTTTCAAAGTCAGTGAGTAGTGCGGTGAAGTTAATTAGAATTTGATTGATGCTCAGCTCATTCGTAGGAAAGTAACTGTATCCACGGAATGTTAGTAATGTTGAACATTATGATAAATCGCGGGATAAATTGGTTTCTTAGAAGGAACATATTTAACCGTTATCTCTGCCTCGAAGCATAGAAAGTATTATGGGAACACACGAGTAATAAATTGAGCACTTATAGTTCCGTTTGACAAACTGAATGTCGCGACAAGAAACAGTAAACGCATTTACATGTACTGATATTTGGCATCGTGCCCAACGGTTCGACAGAAGTTGGCCATGTCCTTGCTTGTAAAGCTAAAGAAGCAAATTTCCCGAACGGTGCACGTGTAGTTTGTTTTCATTCGCAACGTTCGTGCAGAAACTTAACGCAAGAATAGGCTCCCGGTTGCTAAAAGTACTCCACTCGAGATGTCTTACATACTCGACGTTCGTGTATCGCGAATAAGTACGCGTCTATGTCATGATGATGCTACAAAAGCCCTTGAGCATATTTTGTGGTAACTACGCACGGCTCTGAGAAACAAATTGCACGTCCAACCAACCTTCGTGTCACGTTTGTATACGCAAGTTAATCCAATTCACGAGGGAACTTTATTTCCTCGGCAAAGTTCGCGACCTCCTCGAGCTAATTGCAAGCTGACCCTTTCGAGTCATTCGCCAGCCAACTCCGAAGACATATTATTAAGCATTCTAAATCGGTTCTTCTCTTCTTTCTTTCCTCTTCAGTCTTTCATTCGTTGACGTCTACTCTTTTATATTCCGATAATTTTAATCTTTCTTTTTTCTTGTCTGCATAAAACGTGCGTAATAAGTACAGGTATAAAATATATACTACTGCTGTTCATCAATTAATAATGAATTAATAATTGGAAGTAACACTTAAGTAAATATCTTTTTATGAGATCAGCGTACTATAAATTCAATACTAAAAAAAAATTACTGAATGTTCATGAGTGTAACAGTAGGTTTATATTATCGTTATTGCGGTTTCGGTATTACCGCTTATTTACATTGATAACTACATTTGATAAGAATATATTTCCGCTTAACTCACAGATAACAAGTCGAATATATAATAGTATACCTGTATATGTAAATATACAGGATATATACGTAACTACGATTATTACACAAGTAATGATTTTAACGAAAAATGTTTCAAATAAACGTAGATGATTTCGTGGGGGGGGGGGCGTAATTCGAGGCGATTAATTTTTTTGTAGTAGTAGGCGTAGAAGATGTAATATGAAGATATATTTTCTTTTATCTTCTTTCACAAAGTTATTGGATATTTACTTTGGTTCGTACTTTGTCGAGTACCATCTTTAATGAGCTCATATTTATATGACGATGTTAAGGACACTTGTGCTGGAGCCAATCTTGCAGCATTGATTTTCTCATTCTGTTTTCGTTAAATTTTAAAGCTGCTATCAACCATCAATCACTGTTCTTTGATATATCTTCAAGAATCAGTCCGTTTGATTAATTTATTTCAACTGCAAATTTGTCGATAATTTATTATTATTATTATTATTGTTGTTGTTGTTGTTGTTATTGTTGTTATTAACAATTTATCGCGTCGCATTTAAGGAACTAGAAGGTTTTTAAAACTCTGATCGTAATGTAACATAAAGTATCGAATAACTGGGCGTAGCCGGTAACTGAAGTATTTCGGCATGTGACCGCCCATTTGATAAAACTGTACGTACTTATGAGATAAAATAAATATTCTAACTTACTGCTCAAATTCATAGTAATATATCTTAAATCTGCACACGTTTGAAAATAAAATATCTCTGTTTCATAATCTTTTGATCGGTGTTTGCTCTTAATTGTGGAAATCGCAGCCGCGAGTAACAGTGCCAACTACCGCTAGTGCCATTCTGAAACATCTGACCTAACTTCGAGTTAACTTTGGCAAAGGGTCTTATTATATCTCTGTGCAAGTTCTATCTTGGATACTTCATTACACACTCTGCCATTTCGATGGTAGAGAATAATATTGAAATTGCTAGAATTTCTCAAACAAAGATAATTGAGGTTTCTAAGAGAAGAGCCTTGTGGTAAATATATGTGTATCAAATTCAATTTAGCTTGTAATTATTATTCGAAATAAAAATTTCAAATCCGCCCCATATTTATCTTTAGGGTTCTGTCTGAAAAAAGTATTTTAATTCTTAAATTCATCGCTTTTATCACACTTTCTTATCTTATAACATTTTTGGCAAAGTACAAATCTTTCTTAGCACATTATTTTAGAAAGTTAATCTCTTTCTTGTTACGTTTTTAAAAAAGTTCAGGTTGAAGGTACTGCAACTGTTTCTATTGATACAAACTATTTCAAAGTACAAAGAGATTATCAGAATAAACTACACAAGAAATTAAACACGATTATCTTGTAACACCGTTAAATATACGGAAAATTGATATATATATATATAAATTATTAATTAAATTAATAATTAATTATAAATTGATAAGTTGCAAATTAATAATTAAATATATAAATATTATATATATATTACATATTAAATTATTGATAAACAATGTAGACAGATGTATACATTACTCAAGAGGTGCAATTCGTTTTTCAGATATTGGAAATTTTTAGTGCCGTTTTGTATCGGAAGTACTTGTAGTTTCCTCATTTGCTTCTATATTTGAACTCTAAGCGCAAAATACGCAGAAGCAGTTTCCCTACAGGTTACCTAATAGTGGAAGATTTATTAATAGTATCTTTTGGTGAGATCATAAGGTTTAGAAACGTATTCTAGATTTCTCCAAACCAGATTACGCCAATTCAATTTCTATATCGGAAGGCAGCGAATGTCTATATCACCGAAGTCATGAAATTTGACTGTAAAATAAAAAGGACAAAAAGAAACGAGTTTGAGGTATACAGTGATGATAGAACAAAAGACACGAACAAAATGTGCAACTTAACGAGAGCTAGTGATTTATTGCCCATAGGAATTCAGTTTTTCAGTCGTGCAACTACTTTATATGCAAATACATTGCTAAATCATGAAAAAACTACGAATTAGCAGTGGCATTTAGCAGTGGCATCTAAAGGCAAATTACGAGTCACAGGAAATCGGGATTACACGAAAATGAAACACGGGACATGGTCTTTTCAGCAAAGTTCTCTTTTCAAGCTTGCCGTTTTTGGAGCTCGAACGATCCGAGATTCGCGTGTCGAAGTTCGCAGGAAAAGGCAAGAAAGAGTTGTGGTTGGCAACGGTTGCAAGGGAAAACTGAATCCAGCAGGGAAGAGAACGTCGTGCATTTTAATTCGAGGTTCTTGAACCTCCTCCTACTCCTTTCCACCCTTCATTCCCGCCTTTCGTTCTATGTCCTCTTTGGGGCTTTTGCCCTTCGAGGAAAGTTTACAAAATGAGTAGCAGCAAGCCCCTCAGCATTTACTCGTTTGTACTTTTCTCTGTATAACGGACCTTTCCTTCCGCTTTTACACTTTTATTCTGATCCTCGCCTCAGTTTCCGCTTTTTGCAGCTTTTATCTTAATATTTTTATAATTCTTGCTTCGCATAATTCCTTACTCACCACCCTCTCTTTTACAAGCGACCGTACGTTTTCCTTTCGTGCTAACAACTTTCATTTACGAATTATGGAAGCCTCATCACGTTTTGCTCTCGCGTTTCCCTCCGAGATACGTATTCGCTCTCCTTTATTAATCTCTATGAAAATGAGTTATAGCGTTGTTCCTCTGCGAACTTGTTGCCGAGATTTCTTTTCGTACGATCGATATCAACCTTGTCTTGTTTAATCCCCTTATCCATGGTATTTATTTCTCTCTTGCTCGATTTCGTAGAATTCCGAAATCGTATCGCGGCATATCTTCTTGTTCAAATTAAAATGTTGGCGAAAAAATGCCACTCAATTTTCAAAGTTTAGCACCGCATATATTATATTTACATACGTGGTAGGATGAAAATTTCTCAAAGAATCGCAGAGAGAAAAACGATTTCATGCAAGTTCTGCCGTAACTCGCTCCTTCTCAAAGCTCTTTTCGGAATGTTCTTGAACTACATTCTTCTCTTCTCATGAATTTAAAGAGATCTCGACCGCATTTGGAACGCGTTTCATACGTCTGTGTATGTAACTGCTTTGTTGGCGAATCGAGCGAACTAATACACGGTAGAAATGTCTCGGACGAAACTTTAATACCACACGTGCGCAAAATATTCAAAGCGATATTCAGACGCGACACTGATCAAATATAACGTGTTAAAGTTCCAAAAATTACGATTCTGAAAGTATTAATGAGATAACGTTAGAAAATTACAATGGACGTAGGATTAGAAAGATCGAAGGTTTTCGCGTAGCATCGTGTCGTCGCAGTTTTATGCCTTACGATTAAAGCCTCACAGCTGCAGACTCGAACATTATACTATCTGCCACCTTTGTCTTGTGACTGCTGATGCAGAAACACTCGAGAACCTCTCGAGATTCAAGCTAGGTTGCATCCATCCGAACACTTTATCGTGCTATTAGTTGATCATAGTATGGAAACAGTGTTCCGTTATACTTCCGTTCGCACATACAGAGTTTACTGGGCCATTCATTTTTGTTGTCTAAGCAAGTATTTTTTACATAGAAGTCAGCCGTTCGATGATTTACAATCCACAGACGACTGATTCGTAAAACGATGAAGATACAAAGTTGGACAATTTCTTTGAAACGAATATGATGAATCAAATGATCAAATAATTATTCCAATTAGAATAACACATAAGCTTATCTCAAAATAAAGTCATTTGCAAATAAATTCCAAAATCTCGTTTGAGAAATAAATTATTTCCAAATAATTATTTTTATAATTATTTTAAATAATAATAGAAGATAAAGGATAACAAATGATTGTTCTCCGCGCGAGTATATTATTATCTCCAACACTTACCTTATTTAAATTTACAATATTATATTTGACGACTTGCCCGACTCTCTCTCTCGTCCTGTACTATTAAAGTATGAATAACGAGAATAACGATTACCGTATGGACTTAAAGAAGGTCTAGGTTGAGCAGAAGCCTCGCTACTTATCAGTCTTATGTTTACCCTCGTATCTGAATCGATCATTTCGTAAATTTAACAGGATTCATTGAACTCATCCATTGATTCATTTGACAGTACTCAATCCTGCGAGTGAAAACATCTAAAATCGCGATCATAATATCGTTATTTCCTGTCAGTGTATTTTCATGAATGCTTCGTCGATAAGAAACCCAAGAGAAATTATATCGAATTATATAGGAGATGTGGAAACCATTTTAGTGCTCGATTTATTGACGTATCCGAAGGAATAATTACATATTACGTCG
The DNA here is from genome assembly GCF_910591885.1 of Bombus terrestris. Taxonomy (NCBI): domain Eukaryota; kingdom Metazoa; phylum Arthropoda; class Insecta; order Hymenoptera; family Apidae; genus Bombus; species Bombus terrestris. The sequence goes on along the minus strand of NC_063271.1, from coordinate 18,424,118 downwards.
CGATTTTATATAAGAAGATCGATAAGGTCTAAATTAAGAGTAAATATTTAATGATAGCTGGTTTAAATTGTAACTCAGTTGTTCAAATAGAGGAAGCACATCGAACGTATGGAATATTTAAATGAAACATGTTTTCAAATCCATTCATTGACGTTACTATTAAAATTTATCTCGTCCATTAACAACACATATAGAGTATGAAATAATTTACTCCAGTTTCAGTTTCGCCGTTCCAGATAAAATTGTCTCGAAACAATTTTCTATAGTTCGACGAGCAAAGAGCAGTCAGAAGCTTTTATTCGATTTGAAATTCCCGGTCGCTTGAGCTTATCGGACGCTTGAGTTTTTGATACATATATTGTAGTTATCGAGGAATTTATGATGGTTCAGGTATTCAGGATCTCAGGAACTTGTAGATCGCGATACTCGAAGAGAAGCACGAGAGAGGAAGAATCTACCGGAGCAAAGACTAGTTGATGCTATGGTCGCCATGACGATGGTTATCGATCCCCCGTTTCGCAACCCCTGTATCTCTCTCTCTTTCTTCTCTTTCCTCTTCGCTTTTCTCTTTATTTCTACTCTATTCTTCGAACTGTTATCTTTCCGCATAATGTTTTCCTTTCTTTCTTCCGATGTAAATCGCGTACCTTAACGCTTCGACACCCGACCTGATACTCTGTAGCTTCTATAAAAAGCTTGGAAAGATGCTGGCCTCGTTTGACTCGATGTTCTCAAATCGCCGTGACGCACGACGATAGAGGAATGTTGTAATAGAAAATATGTAAAGGTACGTAAAGATCGAAATCTACAAACGGCCAAATCGATTCGTCTAGGGATTCAAAGATTCACGAGCACACGAAGTGGAAACGATATCCTTTATTGGCCGTATAGATTCAATTTTTTACGAGTATAGTCTACCCACCACGGTGATTCTGATTGCTCTCGTACATTTGATATGTTTTGGCGGTCGTCCATTAAGCAAAACGGATACTCTTTCACTTTGCACTTGTATGCATCAGGATGGTCCGTTTCGAAAGGTAAAGGTTCAATTTTGTTTAATGTTGAAAATTTCGTACGTTGGTCGAGGTTATAATTAGGAGTAGTAGATGATAACGATATTTCGTTTGACCATAGTTATTACACGATAGTGCATTTATTGATGCGAACGGTAAAAGCTCCCGTAATTAAGGAGAAGTTTAATTAAATAGTGGGTAAATATCCTGTTTACAAGTGCACGTTTCACTCTCTATCATCAAAGTTATGTACCATGCCAACGATCCACGTTTCTATGATTGTGTTACTCTCTGCAGCAGTTTAATTGTGTTCACAGTTGGCTGAAATAATCAAAGTGCCGCGAATTAGATTATAATTATTAAGTTTTACGCTATTTACATTCCTACCTTGATTATGGCTATTGTCAACGTCAAAGATTTTCTTTGCTTCTCTTTTTACTTTTATTTTTATTGGATGACCTGCTACCCTTAAACTCCGAAGAAAGTTGGAAGCTAAAATTTCTTCTGGAACATGTTAGTCATAGAAAGTAGGAAGTTTCCCTAGTTAGTGTTAATTACAGAATTATTCGATTCTTTCTTACTTAATCCTTTCATAACAAAATGGTCTTGCGTTGTGCGAATGTTACATTGTCCACTTTATAGTTTAATAGATACAAAATCCATTTGTTAGGATGTCCGTTTTCTTTTTCGTAAATCTCTAGATCATTTTCTTCTTAATCAGGAAGAGAGATAACCAAATCAACCGGATCGCCATCGATGATAAGAAAGATTGCGTTTTGAAATTTGCATAAATACTGTATGAAAGTTGCTCGGTTATTTGCAGAGATGAAGAGGGGTCGAGCAAATTTCCATAACAAGATAAACCGTCGCAAGTGGTATTACGCTGAACGCAACACAGCTCGTTAATAACAAATGTGCTTTCTGATAATATGATTATCCGAATTAGGCCATGCATAAGTAACAATTGGCCGATCCTTTGTATCGTTCAACCGTTCAATTAACTTTACTATCTTGAAACAAAGCCTTGAAACACACCTTTAAAGTTATTAATACTTGTCATGTTAACTTAAATAATAATAATATCTGTAGTAAATGTTTCAAAGTACTTCCTGTTATTGATAATCTGGCATCGAAGCGATTAAGAAACATGGAAAGGAAATTTTTCAGAGATAAACGGTGCAAAGCGGATATTGTGGTGCAAAAAAAATAGAAGATAAGAGTGGAACGAAGCGCTGAAAGGTATAGGATGAGTATATATAATGGAGAAAATTATGAGCGTGGCCGAAAAGCGGTGTGCAATGTCTCGTGTTAAAGAATTAAAAGGTGGAGAGAAAAAGTTAACAACGTTGGGAAACAGTTGGAATATCCGGGTGATAGAAAATACAGTGATCTCGAAGAAACAACCGTAATTTATACATTCGGAGCTTGCGACGTGCGCGTCCGTTTCCGACATAGTTTACCATCATCCAGAAACTCGTTTAAATAGTTAAATATTTAAAAGGTTAAAGATTCTAGCTTCTGTTTTTTATATAGGACTAGAAACGCGTGAGTTCTCACTTTTCGGCAAAAAGACTTTCTTCGATAAATTATTTATTTATTGTTGCATCAGCTTATAAGCCACTAATAATTAGTGTTGCATTAAAAATTATGTATGCACATTACTCAGCTTACGTGGAAATCAATTTCGAAAAGATGGAATATCTTGAAAGAATTTAAGATGAAAGCGTAATCTGAATATTTTCGGACGGATGAACTCATCTCTTTTTACATCTTCGATGTAGGGTATAAAATGATGGAAAATAAAGGTTTGAACGTAATGTGAACGGCACACCTTACAATCTCTTTGATAGCGTTTCTCTTTTGTCTCCAGGTCTACGTTTCGATGAAAGCATACGACATGCATATTGCACGACACTCGTTTCAAACGCATGCCTATGAATCGCCTTTCATCTTTGTATGTGCATATACGCTACTTTAATCGAGATCTATCCGAAAGAAGTCTCGGAATAAGATGGAAACCCTTGAAACGTTGTGCCGCTCGGGTGTTTATCGAGTTATCGAGTTTAGAATGTGGCCGGTTTCTAGTTATCGTTTGATTCACGGCATAACTCTTTCAACAGACTCGGTCAATCGAAATTTAGGTCACGAACGAATGAATGTCTGTCGACGAAAATTCTATTCATTTGGGGATGGTCCCTTGTAAGAAATATCGAAAAACAAGAATAGAAATTGAAAGAAATTGCTACATTCTTGTAAAAAAATTCTGTTCTTGTTCAATACTACTATTTGAGAATCACATAAATGTGGAAAATGTATGTTGCAGGGACTTTGATTGATTTCCTTATTGATAAGATTCCGGTAAACAAGCTATTTGACAAAAGTCGAGATAGACTGTGATATGAAACGTTTGTATTTGCTACGCGCGTATAGAAGAAGATGACCATGATCCAAAGTAGAAACAAGCGAGAGGCACAACAGCGACATAAACGCACAGAGATTGTTTCGTTCAAGGCTGTATTTCTATGTATCGAACATGGATGATTCCGCTGCAGTTAGTATTTCGTTTATATACCGTGAATTTAAATATCGAGGTACATATATCGAAATACACACAAGACATAACGATTGTTATAAAGGATGAACGCGATAACATACTATCGAGTATGCTTAGGAAGGGTTGACGATAATATCCTCTTTGACTATTCCGCCCACGCAACGCAATCCGTGCATCAAGGAGAAAATCGATACGCGATCACGCGGTGGAAGTTATTCGACGCGCCAGAGAAAATTCCGAATGGATCTTCCAGAAGAATTCTACAGTGCGAACGCTGTCGCTTGTCGACGGAAAATAATACTATAGTTCTTCAACGTAATATCTTTAGTATACCAACGTTTTACTTTTGCTCGATTTTTTCAGGTGCTTTCACCTACATCGAATCACGAAGGTATTTGAACAGTCGCCATAGGAAACTTTTATAAATACATCATGCGTGTTATTCAAAAGTTTCTGCAATTTCATCAGCTCTATCATCGGATAGAAGGATTAATCCAAAGCTATAATTTCGTTATCGAAGATCGTGTATTTCACTTCTCTAGGACATCTCATTTATAAAAATACGGTAGTAACTGTTCTAAATTTATCAGAAAAACTCACGTATCGAGCTATCTTAAAAGAATCGCACTCTTTAGAAGATTAAATGAATGAAACGTAATGTGTATATTTCGATAACATCTGTGTTAATACTATCGATTCGATCTAATTTGTTTGACACGCGACCGAAGAGAGATGCGAACGTTTGGAGAGGCTCGATGCCGCGATATTATGATATCGTAATAACCATTGTAATTGTAGATTTTGCAATAAATTACACGGCCAACAATCCATTCAAACTGCCATTCTTTTCACGTCTTTGTTGTTCCTTGTATATAGTAACAATACCTGGATACATTGAATGTTATCGATCATATATCTCAACCGTTCTTATAAGTAGACTAAAATGTTACAAAATTTTTTATACGTTGCCCCCCCCCCCCCCAAAGCATTCGGTTACTTTTGCATATTATATTTGTGTATTTTGTGGCAGTATAATTCTGAATTGCAACTTAATTTTTCTCCAAGGTTCTCTTTCCTGTGTACAATCTAACATTGCCACGATGGGGCAAAGTTTCAGTTACCGATAAGTCACGCGGAACTTATTTTATAAATTACGATATTTTTTCAATTTATTGCAAATACGAATGTAAACTATTACTTATCTTATCTAATATTTCAGCTATTTCTAGATTGTTGAACAAGGATCTCGATTAAAGCTTTAATAGATCGAATGTTACTGATTATCTGTACTTTAGTTCATTAAAAAATCAAAGATACTATTTTGAAATTCTGCAAACCACTTCCCGTGATTTGTCGTAGTTGAAACACGTTCACTGTACGCTTCACGATTATTTTTAGTCGCGTCTGTAGCTGTATTATCTCTGTTAAACTTATTACGCAAAAATTCGACTAGAAAACAGGTTTAATAAGTCTGTATTGGAATAATCAAACGTGCGCGTGCGACGCGATCGATGCTGGCCTTCTAATATCTTTCTTTGTCCCTGACTTTGAATGTTGTTTCAGGTGTTTCAGGTGTTTCAGGTGTTTGCGCGTGTACTGTTTGCGAAATTTACGTAATTACGAGGTAACAGCCTTTCGCGATTACTGTTTCGTTTTATAGTAGGTGATAAAGCGTGGCTCGCATGAGCGCAACAACGCGTTACATGATTACTTACTTTCTCTGATCATGCAATACGAGCTAGAAAACTAGACTGGATACGATATCTTGGACAGTGACATCGTACGTGATGGTTTTCTAAAAATATACGTTATCGGTGGTGATAATGATTTGTGAGATTTTAAAATTTAATTATATTCAAAAGCAATCTTTTAACGAAACGGTGGTTCGTTGACTGCCACACACCGGATGCGCTATCTAATCTCTATCCGGACCATTTATTATTACGTAGATGCGTACGGAATGTTTACTCCGTGTTTTCTATGCGATATTCTAAAGATCTATCATGATTCCTTTCAAGTTCAGATTTACAGCTTCCTTTCTCTTCCTTGCAGAACGTGGGTACAAATTAAACAATGCTTCGCACCACACTTTTTTTCCCATTGAATTTTTCCTTTTTCATAGAAACGCGTAGAACGTTAACGTTGCTTCGTTGATTAACATCTTCTCAACGAAGATACTTGCTATGTTCCATCTAGTTTACACGTTCCCTAGCACAAACGATTGCAGCAAAATGTTCCCGACGTTTAGCATTGTAGTCTACATTTCAAAAAAAGATAATAAGCGTTTTTTCTGATTATTGATTCATCGATAATTTGAGCGAGTTAAACTCACATACTGTTCCTATAAATCGACCGAAGTCTTTGGATATTTATGACACTTATGTATCCGATATTGGTAGCGGACGTGTTAACGTGATCAACGTTATTGCAAAGTAACAAATTTAGAAATCTAACAATTCGAAAATTTTGAGAACCTTAAGATCTGACAATTTGAAACTTTGTGAGATGGAATGTTCGACAACGCAATATTGGTCCTTAGTCGATTAATAAAGGATTGTTGGAGAAATTGCCTTTAAACGGCTTTTATGCTGTGCAATCGATATTTGAATCGAAGCGATTCGTGTCAATGTCGGCAATAGGAATTAGTTTCGTTCGCTCGATTTACGGATACTTGAAACGATATTGGCAATCGATCGTCATATCTGCGATTTGCGGTCACTCAATGGAGTGACAAATACCAATATAAAAACAGAGTGGAAAAACACGAATTGTGCAAGGCGAACTGGTTTTTTCTATTTGTCAGGATACCGAAGGTGTCGTTACGCTGAGAGCACTGTTGCCGGAGGGTAATGCGCTTGGTGAGCGGAAGTGAGAAGCTCCGGGCGGCCTTTTCTTTCTTCGGCCCTTGGTCCTGTTCCGCCGGCTGTTTCCACTCGTTCTCCAACAAGTCAACCACTGCTTGGAAGCAGAGGGGACGAATACAGTTCGGGGCGTCCTTCTGGATCTCGGAGGAGGAGGCGTCGAAGGCGTGGAAGAGCGAGCAGGGCAGAGAAACAGCAACAACAGCCAGCAGGGAGCGCCTCGTCCAGTACGGCGCTCTTCTAACGGCGACAGGAGGGAGTTATGGTGTCTCGTACATGCGATGACTGTGGCTGCAGCCGTGGCACTGTGGCATCGTGCCCACCTTTACAAGGCGATCGCCTGCGTCGTCCTCGCTCTTATTGCCATTCAGTATTTACTTAGTGGCGTGATCGATCGTCGCTCCATAGAGACGATTTTCACCATTAACGCTACCAGGTATGTACGTCACATGTTTCCCATGATAATTAGACCGCGAAAGCTTATGCAAATTTTTACAGAGATGCATCGCAATGGATTGATCAATAATTCTGTATATTTGTTGCATATACACTATACACAGGCTCACTAAACCACTCGAACTATCGTCTTTCGATGCTAAAACTTTGTCGTTTCTACTTCCTAAAAATTGAATCGTATGATTTGCTTTAATCCTTCGATTTAATTGTAGGAGAGATTTTTTCATTGCATCAGTTTTTAATTTCTTCTCAAGGAGCGAGAAGAAGGGGGAGAAGCAGAACGAAAGACTACAGCGCTGTTTAGGCAACTTTTTAAGACGAACAGTTAGCGAAATTTGTAACGAGAGGTCTGCAAATTAGAAATGTTCCGAAAGAATCCAAATTAATAAAATAAAAAGTTGCGAGACGCTAGAGACATTTTGAAATTAACATAGAATCTCATACATGGGGTATGTCGATGGAATTACGAGAAAAGTTTGAACATTTTATTTCCGGGCGAAAATTATATCAAATTACCATGATTATGTAATGGGAACCGACAAGTTCGGTTTGCTCGCATCCAAGTAAATTCCCGAGAAAATTCGTCATTTCGTCCAATCTGCACGAATATTCTAGAAGCGTACGTGATCTCGTTATTTCGTTAGTGGTCATTTAGATTGTCCGTTTGCGGAAGCTACTGACTAACGATCCTTTAACATTCGTATTCTCCGGAGTTGCAGTTTCACGGATTTACTCGGCACCGCAAAATTCAAGACGAGTTTCAGACGATTAAACCAGTACGATGAAAAGAGAGAGAAGAAAAATGTTTCTGCGACGAACGAACCCGTCTAAAGAAACAGAACTCTGGGGGGTGATGCACCTCTTTTTTTTTGGTTATAAAATACAGAATATCCTGAGGGCAGTAACGCGTCGCTTTGAACTTTACCGCGTAAAATAGTTTGCCGTCTGCTGGAAGCGTGTACCCAGCGCGGCGTGCAGATATCAGCGAGAAAAATGAGAATGAAATGAAAGGAAGCAAATGCAATTTCAGTTCGCTGGTTGTTCGCGTACATACGTTTCTTTTACCGGTCAAAGGTTAAAATACAACGATACAAAATTATATCCTTGAAGTTGGATTTACTCCTTGCAACGATCACTTGTCGTCAAAGTGAAAAACATATATATGTGTATACCAGTACTTTAATGGGTTGTTTCTCTTCGACCAACAACATTTACTTCCTTTTATACATAACATATCATACTCTGAATATTTTCGTTATTCGCTGTATCACGATGTAATACGTGTAATTAAAAATATTTGAGCGTTAACTTGTCAGATTAATTGCTACTTTCACAAAGTTAAACCATTACCTCATAATAGGTAGGAAGAGGCGTTCTGAAGAATGGCATTCTCGATGCGTTAACAATTTGTAACGCGTTACGAAACGATCGTTCATTTCGCGTAGAGAACACACGATTTTCCCTGGATTAACGCGACACGTATCGTGTCACAGTGCACAGGTCGCAGATACGATCCCTCGTATCGCATAGCGCCTCGTACATGCAAACAAGCAATCATTTGAATAGCTAGCTAGCCATTCCACGGACGCACGATTCTGCATCTAATCGCGCTGACATTCGCTGTTACTGTTAGTTGCGATCAAGCTCTAGCTTGTCGCTCTATGTCTCGCATATTATTCCCATATTTCTCCGTGGTACATATTGTTAATTCGATACCCTATTGTCAAGAAATGTCGTCATTGCCTCGGACGTCATGACCATACCATTATTTGTATGTGCACACCTGCGCCTCCTCTTTTGGTTGGAATATCATTAGTAGAAGTAGTGCTTCCGAGAAACGTAATTTTTTTTTAACCTGGCCATATTTAGCTCCGGTAGGAGAACCGGAGTTTCCGATTTTTCTTACAAACAAACAATCTTTGCAGTTATTAATTCTTTTGAAATGCGAACACAGAAATCAAACAGTTACCTACGAACTTTTATTAGACGTTTCCTTTTAGTTAGGTATCGACCAATAAGAACTTCCGTTGCTTCAGAACACTCAGCACGTCGAATGTTTCCTTATAGAGTCGTTCAGGGAAAATATTTGAAGCTTATTTGGAAATTCGCGATAAATTAATCATAATATTTGCTTATATGTTCTATCAGCGCGATACTCACAGATTGCTTCTGAACGTCGAGGGGATTAAAGATTAAAAGTGCAATATTACGGAATTAAATCGAATCTCTTCTATCTCCGATCAATATTGTCTTTTTACTTGAACTTTATATTTCATATTCTAGTAAGATCTTTTTGCAAATATGAATATGATTTTAGAATATTCAAAATATACAAATAATGGAGATACGGGTACGGCATGCTCTGCTATAAAATGGATATTTCATATTCCCAGCCTCTTCTCTATCTTACAATTGCATCGCTTTAGAACTTGCTGGTGACTTACGACGCGATTCCTCGTAAGCACCCATACTGGCGGATACAACTCCATTTAAATGCAAAATTTCTTCCCAGAGATTCTTGTAACTCTATTAACGCATTTAGCTGTGAAACTCGCAGAGAAACAGTCACCGACTTTGCTATGTTTGGAGTTATATTTGGAACAAAATGTAGCTCTGTTGACCTCGGTTATCGCGACACAACGAAAAATCGGCCAAGCGTTTCACAACGACCACGGGTGCACATGCAATGGAATAACACGCATGCATATGCATGAGAATGCACGTTATTTGGACTTTTCTGTCGATTCCATGGCAAACAACACACACTGTTTAACCCACTAAGGATCAACATTGCATTAACGTAACGTGTCATTTGTAATTTTTTCAGATAATTTACGTTATCGAATTTTATGTTTGAACATCGTGGTCAAAGCAAGGATCATATTTCGTTCAGTCGCTATTTCTTTTTCCATCTCCCACGATTTAATAAAGTTCACGCGACGGTCACGATTTTTCAGGTATTTCTATTAGGTTGACAAATCTGTGAATTATTTACGACTGTGTAAAGTGTTCCGTAAGAAGATGATTTTTCGTGAAAAAATAAATACAGTAACTGGAGTTACTACAAATATTGTAGTTAAGCTCCGGGCAATGTTAGTCTGTACACAGTATCCAATAAATTTTTCGCGATTAGATAACCATCTTTTTTCTGATTTGCTATGCAACACGACGCGACCCACCGCTACATCGTTCTACCGGAAATTATCGCGAAAAAAAGAGTACATTGATGTTCAGCGTATCGATTTTTCAACCGATTCACGAACTGCAGTCAATTTTCAAATGCGTTATTGAAACTAGCGACGATCGTTGTTTGCAAATGCGATACACGCGCACGCTGCAAATACAGGGTGCGGCCGAAAGTTATGTACAAGTGGGCACGAAGCGATTCCTTATGAAAGAAATTAGAAAAGAATATAAAATACAATTTTTTCCTTCGAAGCAGTTCCAATAGAACTTAACGCAGCCATGTAATTTTCAAATAGAGCCGAAACTGAAAGTCATCTTGGCCGTCGCGTTGCGTCGATTTCTCAAAATTACTGCCGAGGTTCGATCGAATTATTTGTATTTGTAATCGAAAGCTCCCATTGCGTTGAAATAATGTATTCGAAAGAAATTGCTTAAATTATTCGAGTCGTGAAATATCGTAGGCGTCGCGTCGATCGAGCACTTTTCCGTAGTAATCGTAAGATTCATCATTGAATTTACCAGGTCAGTGTTCCCAACTACTAGGATGGAAACCTCGTCGAGATTAGCCGGAGGCTGAGTGGTCGTCGAATTCCGTTAATTTCGAGTCGAAATGCCCCGTTTGCGTCTTATTAGGTTCGCTGGGAAGAGGAGAAACGGTAATCGGTCGCACACAAAGCAATTCGGGTCGATTCGAAAATCTCAGTTGGGAGCGCGACGACGTTATATCAGTTCGGACCGGGTTTCTTCAAGCGGCGATATCACCTTGGCGATTAGACGGGGTCTATCGGTTTCCTAATCGTCGTAGAACGTATTAACGAGCTGAGTGAAATCGTCTTGCAGTTAGCAGTCGCACTTTAGCTCACACGGTCTAGGCACAATTGCATTGCACAGTTGTTAATTGGTTCGTTGCGTGTGGAAGATATTCAAACCTGATATCAATCGACGTTCGATCGTGGAATTTTTATGCATTTAGAGATCGAGTGGAATTACCGGTTAGTCGTCTGGCAGCGAGTGGTGTATACGTGCACATTATGTATAGGAATGTTAGATAGCAAGTTTCTACTCGTTAAACGTAAAATAATATAAGAAAGAACGTAATAAGCTACAGAATTACAAAACTCGATACTACTCTTTTAGCTAGTAATGCATCGGATAACAGACGATCACTTTTCTGATATCCAATTTCATATATATTCAATACATATTCATATACATATTCGTATTCAAACAAAGGCCAAGAAAACTATCAGTTTCTTTAAAAGAATTTGGAAATAGAATCCGGTGTTAGAAAATCGCAATATAATTTTTGCTTAAAATTTATTTTATTTCAGGTACGCGGATCGTACGTACAGGCATCATCCACGAGGGTTGATCATATACGGGCCTGTAACGGTGTCGAGTATATTTGGTAACAACAATGCCACCTCAGCGACCTTGTATTGGGGCGGCAGAGATAATTCCAACTTCTCCAAACTGGAAACTGACTTCTCCACTCGAGATACGTACATCGTTGGAAGTTCGCAGGAATCTTTGACCACAAACTCGACAAACAGTACCGTGGTACCGCGATGTCCGCTTATTCCACCGAATCTTGGTAAATTTTTCTCCGTTTTAGCGAGGCGTTTCTCAACGATCTTTAGCGAAATTTTTCACGAAAGATAACGACAACGTTACGGAGCGTTCTAAAAATAGAAACAACAATATCCCATAGAAAGGGAATAAAACGATGACGAATATCGTGGAGAAAAAGCTCGTTTCACAAAGGCACTCGGATACAGCCTCTGCGTGCTCATTGATTCATTCTACTCGCCGATATGCTCGTGGAATTTTCTTGCCTAGAAGGAACACAGTGACGCCGCAAGAAATATTCCCTTACTTGTCTTATGTTTAGATTCCCAATGCTATACAGGGTGAATGTAAAATTTCTAGCATCCACTGTGTCATTCCTGCATTATTTAACACTTAGATAGTTTTCCACTGGCAGTTCCATCAGGCTTAAATAGAAACTATACAGTTCTATGTTATATCTACAGATGTACTAACGATATAAAAATGTTTACATTTAACTAAAAGTTATATATCAACGTTCAAAAGTATCTGTCTTAAAAGATCGGCGTTAACATTGCATTGGATATTAACAGTGGGCCCATTGACCGTTATCAAGTCTCCTCCGGAGTTGGCAGAGATGGAAAAGACGTTCACCGAGGTGAAGCCAGGAGGCAAAGGTTGTCCAGCGAATTGTACAGCCAGACATCGAGTAGCCATTATCATTCCGTTTCGCGATCGACCGATACACCTTCAAGCGTTGCTTTACAATCTTCACCCGATGCTGCTTCGCCAACAGATCGACTATCAAATATTCGTGATCGAACAGAAAGGTAAGCGAGCTTTCACAAGAACGTGATTCACCTTCGGTATCCTCGAATCTTGTTCCTTTTTATTTTGTTAATCTATTCGTTACACGGTACAGTACCGTGTAGGACATGTGGCGTGACGACCAACAAACCGCGAGGATTTTTATTTCACGGATGTCGTGATTATTAACAGTAACAACGACCGATCTCTTGGTACAAATTCACTTGGGGAAATACGCGGAGCAGTTACTCGATGTCAAGGTCTTCGAAACACGATGATAATGTTTTATGTAAGAAGACTGAAGCGTAATCTAATTGGAAACGCGCGAACTGTGATAACTGTTGCACGTACCGCATTGCGGTATCGGTAGCATGAGCTCGAGAGAAAGAGGGAGAGAGAGAGAGAGAGAAAGAGAGACGTGCCGATCAGTTCGTTGTACTGTTTCGCACGGTCAAGTTTTGACCAGATTTTGTCGATCATATATCTATTCTAGCCAGCACAGCGACGCCGAAGAATACTCTCACGGGAGAGTAAGTTATAGTACGAGAGTGGTTCGCATTTTGGAAGCATTCGATAGTAACATTATTTTGTATTCACTCGAGAGAAAGTTGGAACGCGAGCGATCTCCGGTAATTGAGCGTCGCTTTCGCGTGCTTGCTCTCAAACGCAATGTTGACTTGTGACAGATAACATATGCGACTCGTGATAGCTTTTCTCTCAGATAGATACTCACCTTTACACAGGTTTAATCCTTTACACTTGAAATGCCAGTTGTGCTAGAGTATTTTTCCGTTTCGATCCGGAAAGGAATCCGCGCGACATCGTTGAAATCCCACGTCGCGAAACCCGTCAGTTTCGCTGCGACTCGAGCATGACTCGACCGTTGCGAACAAAATCGAGTAGTGGCAGTTACTTTCAGGCGCGATTAGTCATAGCTGTCGTCGATTTGCCATGGTACCGTTAATATAAAATTAATCTTTTCTTCGTCTATTCCCTCTTTGTGGTCGTTGAATTGCGTCAAGCTTGTTGTACATAGCAATGTTGTACATAGTCATCGTTGCCGTGCAATCGTGACGACATGTTTTCTCGTTATAAAGTATCGTCGTTAAAATCATCGTAAAAAGTCAGAACGTAGAAATTAGTCAATTAGGATTATCAGGAAAACGATTGATCTATCGGAATTTTAGAAAATTAATGTAAGATGTGAAACGATAGCGAAGCTCGAGCTTGTTAACGCAACGATCGTCACTATATTCATAAAACGTCGAACTGTATTAATAGTCTTCCTTGGTGGTGCGGAGAACGCGGGTGTCCATTTGAATCGAATCAAACCTATTGATCGGCGAGCTTCCATTAAACGTAGACCAATCTTCTCGAGGACGCGAACTTTGTTACGCGGACTTATCTAGACGTTCACGTCGACAAACTTGAAAATCGAGTTCTCCCGCTCTCAAGAATCTTCGCCACGATAATAAACCCGCGTACAAACTTAATTTACGTTCATCAGCGTAGAACAGCGCTTACGGATGAACGAATTTCAACGAAAGTACCATCGCTGGCCTTCGATGTGCAAAGAATGACAATGAATAACTGAGTCGAAATTAGGTAACGAATCGCCAAAAATGGAATAAAAGTCGATCGATCGGTTCGAAGGATCAACGATCACAAATGATAACAGCCAGCCGAATGGACGAAGAAAAAATTGGTGAAAGAGAAAAGTGTCGTTTCTAGATGCGGTCGACGGTAGGCGTCTCGCCTTTCAGAATCTGTGGCTCTTCTTTACACACGACCCTACAATTTTTCCTTTTGACGCGATCTCACGCGTTATGTTGTTCCTCGGCTGACCTAGATGCAACGACCGCGTCTCCGATGCATCGCACGTGTCCGCTAGCGACAGGGAAACTGTCGATACCTGACAAACATACCTCCATTCAACCTATTTGCATATACGCGAACAAATCACTCGTCTACCGAATTTGGTTCGCGGAGATAGATGACGCATCGTGTGAATGGCCATTCAAAAAATGGGATAATTTCTGGCGTGTAAACGAGAATCGTTTCGCGGTAAAGAGGCATCGTCGATATATTCGTATAAGAATCGATGATTACGTTTTGGCAGAAACTCTTTACGCCTGCGTACGTCTGCAAGATGTTAAAAGAATAGTGGAACGAGCGCAGAGTTAACCGAAGATAGAGCTCACGGCCTACTTTTTCACCAGCTTCTCCAGTCCTCTCGAGGCCTCCTATAAAGAGATAAGATGCGAAACTTTTGATCGAGCTGTACTCGTTTTTGAATCGCGTCCTCTGGCCGAGGACTAAGGTACACAAGAGCGTGAATCGTATCTCGTTGGAAAGAAATCAGGCGCGAAATCGTTCAAAATCTTTCGCTTCGCCTTTGCGAGACGATCGATCGAGTAATTTTCCCCGTTTTCCAGGTAGCGACGCCTTCAATCGCGCGATGCTTATGAACGTAGGATACGTGGAAGCCTTGAAGGAACGACCTTTCGACTGTTTCATTTTTCACGATGTCGACCTACTTCCCGAAGACGATAGAAATCTGTACACGTGCCCGGAACAACCGAGGCACATGTCCGTTGCAGTGGACAAGTTCAAATACAGGTATCGCGCTAACATCGAACCAGATACGTTGCTTCAACTATATATTTCAACTTTGGTTTCTTTCGTCACGCGTGTTGTCGTTGTTCTGTGCAGGCTACCATATGCCGATTTATTCGGCGGCGTGTCGGCGATGTCATGCGAGCAATTTCACCTGGTAAACGGATTCAGCAACGTGTTCTGGGGTTGGGGCGGCGAGGACGACGACATGGCGAATCGAATCAAAGCGCACGGTCTTCATATCTCCCGATATCCAGCGAACGTGGCACGGTATAAGATGCTTACGCACAAGAAGGAGAAGGCTAATCCGAAAAGGTGAGCTGTCGATCGATTGGATCCGGTATTCGCGTAATAATAAAAAATAATAAAAATAACCAACGTTTAATCTTGAATTTCTTCGCTTTACGCAGATACGAGTATCTAAAGACGGGCAAGAAAAGATTCTCCACGGACGGACTGAGCAATCTTCAATACGAGCTGGTCGACAAACAGAAGCCAAAGTTGTACACGTGGCTTCTGATAAAGCTGACGCCTCCGCAGCCTAGCTGATGGCTGTCTTGGATCGGATAGCGACCCGATCTGCTCGAGATCGCTTAAAAAGGATATCCTTTCGATCCAAACGCGAAATGTCGCGGAGTAGGAAACAAGTTACGCTCCGACGACGTGTCGCGTTCTCAACGTAGCAAGGTAAATCTCTTAAAAACGAAAGACGGAAAAAAAGAAAAGAAGCGAAGACACTTTTTTATTGGATTCGAGGAACATGGAATATCGAAAGAAGTCAGTGTTTCAGCCGCTTTAGGATACCGACGAGTTGGATGAGTTGTTTCTCCCGTGATTTTGTCATCAGCGGCGAATGGGAGAAACGTTGTTACGTGATATATTTTTATTCCTCGTATTTTTTTATCGCAACGATAGATTAAAGACCACGTAGAATGTAGCGTACGAGCTAACGTGCCAAAGGAGAGTGAGAATATATGTATGCGTGTGTGTATGCAAGTGTGTACGCGCTACCAAGAGTAAGCGAGAAGGAAAGCGAGAAAATGGCGTAAAGAGAAATAGGAGTGGCAGCTGTGCCATCCTTTCCGGATCCCGCTACTATAGTTATATAGTACACATATGTGTATATGTACACTTTACACGTATGTATCGGTCTATATGCGTACGCGAGTACATACGTACGAACCATAGAAAGCTCGAGGCTTCTTCGACGGCAGGCCGAGTTTCCGGTTGTCCGCTGTGTATCCAGGACAGCTTTGTAAACGACCTTTCAGCCAGTGTCGTAGGTGGCTTCCTTCGAGTTACATAACTATCGCGTACACCTTCCCGCTAGTTTCCCCATTGAATAGGACAAACAGATCCCTTCCTTTGTTTTCGACATCCCGACGCAATTTCGTTTTAATCGTGCCTTGCGACTTCCTGTGTTACGGACCTATTGCATATCGCAACTGTTGCAAACTCGAATTTTGTCACAAGTTTTGCTCCTTACTAGAAATTCAAGAATATCGGTACGATGGAAATAAAGTCTGTGCTATCGTCTTTACGATTCGCACGGCTTGATTAAGGTACTAACGAACGATCGATTTTCAGTCGTCGTTCGGTGTCACAGCTTACGCGATTTCCAAAGAAATAATAAAATGGAGAAGATTGTCAGAAAACTTGAATATATATGTTTTTGGTCGTTCGAAGATAAAAAGAAGTCACGTAAACAACGGTCTCTAGCACGAACCACAGACAAAGCATATTTTTATAAGATTCATGCGGAGCTGCGAGATTTAATTATTACGTTACGCTGGTTAATTATGTCGCGAAAGGTTTATTTCCGCGTTAGGGGTTTGTGTAATCGTGTAAACGAACGTGCAACGGAAACGGTACTTAAGCGTATAACGTGAACTAATGTCGGAACCCCGCGTATTCGAGAGCACTCGTCGTTTATACACGTTTCCTCGAAACATGTTAGAAACCGTACACGCGTTTACATATACACGATACACGTATAAACACACATTTGCTACGATACCGCCAAGGCAATTCGCGCGCGCTGCTTGAAAACACGCAATCGTGTATGACAGATGAAGGAAGCGGTAGAAAAAATTCGATGAAAAAATTCCAGTAAATTTTCGTTCACCTGGAACGAAACTGGACTGTCGCGGTTGTGTTTTTCAAACGGGGCGTGCGAGAATAAATGCGCGGGCGAAGAAATCAGAAACAAAGAAAAAAAGAAGGAGAATGAAAAAAGTTTTCGGTCGAATCGAGACACACACAAATACATATCACGTGTAACGTAAAGTGCGCGGTTGGATGGCGTCACACGACGTTCGATCGTTTGGGTTTCGATGCTTAAATCGTTAAGGGTGAGAGTACGGGCTGTGAATAATGCACCTTCCTTGCGGCGACAAAAATCTCGCGGAACAGAATACGAGAACGAGCACGGTAGAATTACGCCAATAGGCAGACGTTTTCTGCGCGTCGCGCCGCTCGTGTTTGTAGAGTGAAACATTGGATACCGGGAGAACAGGTTTCGGAATCGAACACAGGCACGCAGTCCTCTGTACGCTCGGTATGCGCCTCGTTAATCGTTGTTCCTACCGATCGAATTTCAAACGGTGTTACCCGAGATGAGATCGATGTTGCTCGTTTTTCATGGCTATCGAGTGTCCAGCGTTCTTCCTTCTATCGTGCTCTTGACTCTTACTATTTCGAAGAAACTCGTTAACATTAAACGCGAAGTGAACGTTTAAAGGAGAACGATACACGCGAGTCGAGACGATTCCGCTTTATTATAAGGATACTGTGTACAAGGCATTATCGAATAATCGATAATAAGTAACGATAAGAGAATAAGCAAGCGGAAGGTTGGAAGACGTCGGGAAACGTCAATGAGTTTAACCGATTCGTTGAAAACGAACGTCCTTTTTTATTATGATTATTATCATTATTGTTACTATTACTACTATTCTCGCTATTACTATTACTATTTACTACTACTGTCACAACAACAACAACAACTACTACTACTACTACTATGTACTGCTGTTGTTGCTGCTACCACTATTACCACTATTACTACTATTACTACTACTACTGCGGCTGCTACATACTATGTACTATTTTCTTTCTTGTTTCGATCGTTGTTCCTTCCGAACGGTTCTCCGTTGCAACATTATGTTCACGCACGTCTCGGATGACGATCGAGACAAGACGTTACAAGAAAAGGAATATTTTCGTAGATACATTTCATCGACAAATACGAAAGAAATACAAATTTTGTTGGTTAAACGTTTAATCCGTACTCGGTTATACTCGTCTTGCGCAACTTTGTAAAAGGCACGACGATTGAAACGAAGGGAGTAGCGTAAGCAGATTTTAGCTATTTATACGAGGGTAATGAAGAATGCGGTGTGTAATATACGTACGATTATTCGTAATCCGTCGCTTATATCGAGAACAATTATTAAGGTATCATGGTATTAAGGTGCATATTCGCGAATGAACACGGATACGAGGACGTGGTTGTCGGTGTTAAATCGAAATAGAAACGACGAAATAAATAAGGCGTAGGAAAATGTAACTCGTATCTTCGTGTACGTAATACACGATGTGTTTGCAGTTTATTTGGAAGATTAGAATTTTTCACAAGTTACGCTCGTGATGTATCGAAATAATAAATCCTGTTAAAGCTTCTCCTCGTAAATCTCTCGGGTCTTTTTTCAACAATTGTTTTTAACGTTTTATCTCGTTTTACCATTATTATGTTTTGTAATTATCGTATTTCAAACGTTCCAGAAAGTGGATTTTTTTTTTTACGGAGATCTAACCACAAAACTTCACGTATCTTGCCTTTCCCGTAAGATTTCCTGAACCATATTCTCCATGTTCTTGACCGTAAATTTGGCGGCTGCGCTTAAAAATTGTATCATGAAATCGTGATTTAAAAGTCGATGCGCCAAAACAATGTCCTTCTCGTCATTCAGATCCACCTCTCTCAATTCTTCGTATATCGAAGCTAACTTTTCAGGGAAACTCTTACACTTGCCGATAAGTTCCGAGTGTAATACGTTCCATGACAATACCGCGGCCAGTACAGTCTGAAACGATCGAGCAAAAGAATGAAACTGACCGGACGAACGTGAGTATTTCGATACACTAAAAGTACGGTGGCGAGTTATAAACAGAGAAAGCCGTTTTTGTATTTACAGTGCTTCAAAGTACAAGAAAAATATGTTCAAATTCTACATCATATATTTTGTAAAAATGTAATATAATATATCGTAGTACAATCGAAAAGCTTCCCGAAGAAAAGATCTACAGGCCCATGATAGATATGCAGTCCGAGGCACCTATTATTGTCTCAATTTCAGATGCAATTCACTCTATTTATTATGTTTCACAATCTCCTCCCAGAAAGCTGTTCGATTAGTTGAATTTATCAACAACTATTTCCCTACTTATTTACTTGTCGCTGTACAAAATAAAAAAACTGCAATTGTTCAAAAGTTCCTTACAAGGCAAATATCAAGAGTAAGCCAATAAATGACCACTTCGTGGTCCATTATGAAACTTTTCTGCATACTCTCAGCTGACGCGTGTTCACCAACAACGAACGATTCGAGCGTTGTCACACTCTCAGGTACGACCGGTTCACCAAAAAATTTCAACGCGCTCGTTTCCTCCAGTTCCTGGTCCGAATCTCGATCGATTCTTCTTTGGACCTGATACATCAGATACTCCAGGATCGTCTTCGCAACCTGAAACGTATCGTACTCGTAGATACCCCAAAACTATTTGAATAATATGTACTCTAACACAGAAAATTAGGTAACTCGGAAGTTGGAAAAATTCCGCATCTTTGGCTACGAGTAAAGTATATCATCCGGAACGCAACCCTATCTTTTTCTCGCCATAATTCGGTTTTAAAAAGTGAGATCATCATCATTTGGAAAAAATTCCAAATTTCCTTTTTCGTGAGATATCTAAAGAACGATAAAAACTGTCAGAAAAAAGTTTAAATAAAAGTTCACCCGCATAACCATTCCTTGAAAGGAGGATTTTTTCAATGTATGTGTTAAAATACCTCTGGATATCCCTCTATTAATAAAAATTGTTACTGTACACGAGCGCGTATTATTAAATTATATATTAAATATAATTGAATTTAAAATCAGGATAAATTATTCGGTATCGTGTCCTAAGATCGGTTCGCTAAAGAAAACTGCTAAAATAATTGGTTTATTTGATTGAAAAAAATGTAACGCGTAGGTCACTGACAAATACGAAAAGGAGGTATACAGAGGTATCCTAACATGTATATTAAAAAAAGATTTCTTTGGGAATGATGATTCCTAAAGAGGGTGGAGATAGCTCGAAGACTATGGATTTTTTTATTCAGTAGACACAATGAAACGATACAACTTCTGTTTAAGCTTGTTTTTATATATCTTCCACTGATTTTGAAACATTTCACGAGAAAGAAAATTTTGAATTTCTTTCGAGAGATGATTTCATTCTTAAAATCGAATTACGACAGGAAAAAAATAAGGTTTTATTACATAAAGAATGACATACTTTATTTGTACCCAAAGTTTCAGAATTTTTCAAATTTCCAGCTTGTCTAACCTTCCCCGCAAGTATTAGGTCGTCCTAAAAATTTCTTTTGTTTTATAAGGAAACAATGGATGCACAACATTTTCCGTTTTATATTATTCTCTCGAATTACGTATGATCCATTTTGTTCTATCAAAATAAAGATCACAACGTTCGACAGATTAGGTTTTATGTTTGTATAAAGACGCGTCGTTGTAAAAGACGTCTGTAAAAGAAAGACACTTTTCGGACGGCCTAATATAAATATGTTTTACGATCATGTAGACGTGCAGGAGTAACAATGGTTCAAGAAACCATAAAATTGGAAAAATTAGTTTCGTAACTACGATTAAACTGATTGGAAGGTAATTATTTGTGACACCTACCTCGAGAGGTCCGTCAGGAGACGGTCGTCGAGCCTCTCGAGCCAGTCGCTTCCGCTCTAAAAGTTCTTCGACGTATCTTTCGCCCTCGTGTACATCGGTGCAGACACGGTTGCCTAGAGCCAAGGCCAGCGCTTTTGCAAATCCGTCTCGCGGAGTTTCGTCCTTGCAGAAAGCCAACAGCAGCGCGGTATAGTTAACCGAGTATCGATCTGTCATGTACATCCGACACAGCAGTTCTTTGGCCAACATTCGCCTGAGCGTTTCTTCGGGACTCAAGCAACGCAGCAACGATACGTCGACTTGCGAGCCAGGTCGGCTCGCTCGCATGGAGAAAGTCGCGTCAGTGTCCAATTGGTACAGTTCCTCTTCGTCCAGGTCCTCTGAACGTTTTCGAAACTCGTCGAGACGAAGTTGCTGTACATTGGCACAACCGTCCGTGCATTCGAGAAACCACAGCGACGTTCGACCGTACTGAGCTACAGTCACCACTTCTCTCAACTCAGGATCCTGAATCCTGAAGCGATCCCTGGCTATTAACGTTTCTTGACAGTTCGGAATGGGAAGGTCCATCGCGCAAACGAGAAATTCTCGCCAATCGACGTATTCGACGGAACCGAAAAATCTAGCAAGCAATTTCGAAATTTCGCCCAGTCGAAGTTGGTACCAAGAGCATGGCAGCAACATCGGCTCTCCCTCTTCCTGGCCGTGGCTCGCTAAATCTTGAAAGATATAAACTAGGCTGCGTTCGCATATCATTCCGCTTGGCGCGACTCGTTTAAATATCTCCAACAAGCGCGCGAGGCTGGCTATTCGGAATCGGGAGGACGACGCGATCTCTTCCACGCGCTTCGGCTTCTCTTCTTCGACTTCCATCATGTACACGTTCGATCGGACGACGAACCGGTCACCCTCTAGTAGCAGCTCTGTCTCCAGCACTCTACTCTCCTCGATCGCGAAGCAGAACACATTCGCCATGTCGTTCACGCTCTTCATCTCTCGCCAATATCTGTGCGATCGTAAACGATGAAAACGGTAACGGAGTGAGCGCACAAGAACCGTGATTGATAGGCGCCGATCGATAGATTCTTATGTCAACGTTCCGATATTCTCTCTAACTTCTTTCAGTTAAACAACGGCGAAAATTTCGACAAAATGATCGACATAAGAATTAAAGGAGAAAGTAACTATAAAACCACCGATGGTTAACCTGTTTACGATGGCATCGTAAATGCCGTGGAAGGTCCTTTGCAACGTCCCCAACAAGAAAGCGACATCCAGTCGAGCCACGTTCACTATAGAGTCCAGTTTCTCGCGAACTCTTTCTATCTCGTAGGTAATGGCGTAGCGCCATTCCAAAATTAGATCTTGACCCCTCGACGCCATTTTCCCAATGATCGAATCGGACGAATCGGTCGAAAAGTCTTTGTTCTTGGAAATTGCCATCTGTTCTCTTCTAATCGCTTCGTTGCTAGCCGCGAACAACGTTTCCACGATGCTTCTCACATATCGAACGTTTTCTACGATTCTCGTAAACAGGCTGTTGTTCTCCATGTTGTCGATAGTTTTCTGTCTGTCGACGAACGCGTCGTCGATCTCCATTCGAAGAGATTCGCTATCGAGGGCAGGTGGAGCAGCGGCGTATGTTATCGTCGACCGTCTGTCTTTGGTTTTCAGTCTTCCTCTTCCCTTTCGATCAGGCGATTTTTCGACAAAATTCGAAGGTTCAAACGGTGGCTGCTCTTGGAAATCCCGCTGTTCGTTGCCATCGTCGACGTCGTTTTCCCTGTCGTTCGTTTCAATTTCGATTTTATTCAAAACAACCTTCGAAACGCCGATTTCTCGCAGCGGCTTTTTCATCATTCCGAAATAGTAATCTTGCAACAAACGTATCGTGTCGACGCACCGATCGATCTCCGCTTGAACGATGCCGATGTACGTGTTAAACAGAACTACCGCCTCGTAAACAGCCCATTGGTCGTTGACGAATCGCCTCCGTTCCTCCTCAGCTTCGCGTCTTCTCCGATCGCAAATTTCCCAAAGTTCCGTTTGGAAATCTGCCACGCGACGATGCAGCTCGCACTTGACGTCCGCGTCGTTCCGTGCGTCCTCGTCGATCGCGTTGAACGCCTGATGAAATCGGTGCAGCAGATCCTGCTTGGTATCAGGTCGTTTAATAAACTCTAGCGCGTTTCTCGTTATGAAATCTGCATATGGAACGATACTCGACGCGTGGATGCTCTTGAGGAGGAGCAATTCCTTTATTTCCTCCACGTAGATCTCTTCCAAGCTCTCCCACAGCCTTGCCAAATTTTCTAGCAACGCGAAAGGCAAAGGTAGGTCGACCCATTGCCAATTGGGTTCACCAGGTCTGGCTGGTCGCGATTCGAACTCCATCTGGAAATCGTCGGATACGAGATCTTGCTTCGCCTCCTCTTCCATGGCGTCGTCGTCCACGTCGGACTCGAGTTGCGCGTACTCTTCCTCGGTTACCAGCCGTCGAACGACGGCCTCCTTCAAGGTCGCGCCACGTTTCGTCTCTCGCTCGAACATATTCAACGCATCGCCGAACAATTCCTCGGAAGGTTTCTTCTGCAACGGGTCGCCTATCATAAGTCTGGCCAATTTCTTCAAGGTGGCCAAATCGAAGGTGGAATAGTAGAGAATGCGAGCGATCTTGCGAGACGCGTAGAATTTGTCGATCGATGGCGAGTCCTCTTTCAACGTTTCGTAAGTTCGAACTCCTATTTCGAAGTATTTTGGTTGTTGCTTCACTCGAACGAAGAGCGTGGCGAATGTACGACTCGCGGGTTCGGCGTGTAGCTCCGCGCCCGGATCGGGTACCAGCTTTGACTGTCTGTAAAATCGATGGAAAAATGACGGAGTTTACAAACGCGCAGTGTCCTTAGCGAGATTTTCGATTTACGATTTGTTTCTAATTGCCTGTTTAACGAGTATGGGTCGGACTTGTCTTCGAAGACGATTCTCGGAGTCACAGTCTCGATGTCCTCCATGGTAACGTCGTCGAAATCGAGCAACTTTGGGTCGGGAGGTGGAGCCGAGCCCGTCATCGCTGTCTCCAGTCGCGACATTTGCTCGTAAGTGTTGGGATAATCGAGCAGAACCCAACCTTTCGCGTTCACCAAGCTCTTCAAGTACTCGATCAAGATCTTGGTCGCGAGATCGTCCGTGATCGGTTCGCCCAACGTTAGAAATTCGTAGGCCCACTTACCTGCGTGCATGCGAGAATTCAAGAATCGCGAATCTCTCGGTGCAAAGGAAAAGGGAGTTTGAAAGATTAGATTGCAAAGATTGGATCGAGTGCCTCGCTCGAACCTACCAATGTACGCGGTATCGGTCAATACGGGATCTAAATCGTCGTACGGTATGTTCCTCGGAGTTTGCGTTTGCTTATCGCGAGTGTTCGATTCTTCCTGCATCTCTGACTTGGCCGAAACGGATAACTTTCTCTCGCCAGTCATGCCTTTCCTCGTTGTCGTTCCCGGCGAGGAAGTCGTCCATTTCGAATCTTTACCGAGTCTATCCATCCTGGCGCACGAGATTCGCCCTTTTTCGCTCTCCAGTTTCTTGATGACGTCCGCCGTCGCAGCGATTATATTTGAATCGATATACTCCACATCGGACATCTCCTGCTTGTACCTGTCAACGACTACGTATTTTTAGGTCGTCGGTACCAGTCAGGCGGTAGAGCACAATTTCGGCTGAGTGCTTGGGCTGCGTGTAATTAGCGTAAACACGAGTCAGAGTGCGCGAATGCCCGATGATAGCGAAAGTACTAAAACTCTAAGAATCTCATATCGTTCGAGAAGCATACGGTACAACGAAGTAAGAACTCTCAACGTGTATATTCGTTGTAACGTAATATAGCGAATGATTCGGCGAAGCAGTACTTCGTACCCATCCGTAAAAAAATGTCTAACATACCGTTCGAGACAATAATTAATCGCGTCTTCCATTCTCACAGTCCGAATAGCAGATCGATCGAGCAGCGCTCGAATCAATTCGTAAACCGTGGGGTTTCCTATCCCGAGAACGATCGTCACGTTCTTGAATTTCTGTAGCAAGGTTTGAGATCGATCCACGGGATGAGCATAAAGGAAGTCGAGAAGTCGATGCACGATGTATCCAAGCACCGCGTGTCCCAGCGTGACGAGATCTTGCAATTCTTCGGTCAGCTCCGGCAACGACTCGTTCCAAGGTGGGTTCGTCTCCAAATAATCGTCGAACAGAGCATCTCGCAGCAAATCCATCTTGTCAACCTTCATCCACGTATCCGATTTCAGCAACATTTCGAACTTCTGCTCCGAGGGTTGTTTGTGTTTTCCAATGTAAGGTAATTCTTCGTCGAAGATGGGCTGCGACTTGAGAAACAGCGTCTTCCATTCGCTGAGAAGAACGAGCGATACACAACCGTCGTTTACTCGTCGGTGGTCAGCCACGTTCAACGCGATGCTCGCCAAGTCGTCGACGATGTCTCGGCAAAATCGCCAGTGATTCTCCCGTATCTTTCGTATCTTTTGCATCAAAAGCCTTCGGCGCAATTCGCACATTCTTCGACATTCGATTTCGATGTCTTTCTGTCGCTTGCTCACCAGATCCTGAGCTCTTTCGTAGCTCGCGCGATGCTCCACCTCCTTTGCTTCCACGGTTATGTCCTCGACGACCTTCTGGTTTTCAGCCATTATATTCTTCTGCTCGCGCACCTCGCACAATTTCGTCACGATCTGTTTCTCGTATCTCGACTGATCCAACACTCGCTTCGCGATTTCTTCGTCGAACGTTCTTTCCTGTTTCTCCGCCACTCTCTCCCATAATTCCGACAGCAGCGCTTTCTGCATCTTCGATTTCAGAGCGATAGCAGTTGCTGCGCGCTTGCTACGATTCTTTAACCACTCGACGTACACTCTGGCCATTTCTGGATCATCCGCGATCGCTCTCATCTCCGCAGCCTCTTTTTCTCCTTCTTCTCTTTCTCCTCTTTTCCTTTGTCTCTCCCGTTCGACTTCTTCTTCCACTTCCTTTCCTTTATCCCTTGGCTCGCCTTCTTTGTCCGACTTTTTCCGAACCCGGTGCTGATAAGCAAACCGGTCCAATTCCTCGCTATGCTCCTGTCTAGTGTCTAGCAATGTTTTCGTACTCTAAACGCACAGGGGCGAAAGGTAACTTGTATGACAAGGCGGTGTACGACGCACCCGGATGATAGATAGACGATGCATAGATACTCTTCGTGGAAAGGATATAGCGAGGTCATAAATCGAAAATATTCCTCGGTTTCATCGAAATGCAATAAAATTCGGATCTTCCTAGTACCCGTGTATATCGATACCCGAGTGTTATGGCCTCGCTAGAGTATTCCACCAAGAATACTTACTTAGATACCTCGGTTGGCCACTGCTCTACGCTAGGTTGCACTACGGTGTACGACGTGGAAACAGCCATCAACTTCTCTCGTTCTTTTTGAAACTTTGCTAGTATCATTGGGAGTTTGGTACGATGCCAGTCAACGATGTCCTTTCCCTTCGCCAACTTCTTCGACAAAGGGTGTTCCATCGGTTGATACGGTGGAGGGTCCTCGCAGACTTTCGTCACTTCGAACTTCTTCGACGTGGGTACGAATTTTTCCCTCTCTTTTTGCAGTGTGATAAAGTGCAACCTGTCCTTGGTTTCCAGGCACAGGTACAGCTTGTAGAACAAGCGCATCGACGTGGTACCTTTGCCGCAGGAAATTTCTTCGATGCTTTCATCGTCGCTATCGATTCCCACGAATCGCAACCAAAACTTCAAATGCTTCAGATTTACTCTGCAGAGAGCAGGGTCTTGGGTAACGACGATCGTGCCCAACTGATCGCGGCTTATTATGTCGTAGCTATGCAGAATCTGTGCGAGAAGCGAGCCGTCCCTGGTGTAGTAACCAAACACCTCGGGCGTTAGATCGATCAAGATTCCTAGCCTCGCTTGTATCCAGTTTCGTAGAATGTCGCCCATCGTCGAATATCTTGAGATCGATTCAAGCGTAAATCGTTGTCTATATGTCGGAGATCTTACGACCAACTCGTTGTTCCTCCTGTCCTACCAAGTCGAAATATCGGTTCGCTCGTCTTCGTCATTTTCCGAATATTTGTCGCGAATACTTGGCCGCGTCTGAAGCTTGCCACCCATCGTTCGATCGATTCGTACGTCGTTCGTTTTGTGCGTGACAACGTGGGCGACGCATTCCTTACCTTCGTCGTGGAATATACAGATGCCGCAGCATACCATGAAAATATATTTGAATTTCTAGAACATTCGTAAAAATCGAATGGAAGACGGTGAAACGAAAAGAGTTAAAAACCGTGCATATAAAAAGTGTGTACTCTTTATTATTCCCTTTATACTCCACTGCACATACACGACGTGTTACAGGCCTATAGGTACAGACGGGTAAAGAAAATCTTGGTTTCTCAGCTTTTTTTTTATTCACTTTAAACCAACAGCGTTTGAGCATTGGTTCGGTTCTGCCAAGAAATAACCACAGGATGATCGTTTACGCCTAGAAACGTGGCTTCGAACTTCATCGGGGGAAGTTCCGTTTTCTCGACGGTAATAAACGTTAAATAAACGATAAATAAACGGAGAATGAACGCTGGGGCTCGATCGCGTTGCCTCTTTGTCGTTCGCCTATTCGCTTGCGGGACTAAAAATCGGGGGTCCATTGTCGGTGCGTGAAAAAAGAAATATCAGCGAAAAAGAGTCGGCTTTCACGGTCGATCATTGCGATCGATATTCAAGACGGCTGTGCGAAGCCGACGCGATCCATCGCCAGGACGCGTACGGGCGTCGATTCCCTTCTCTTTTACTTTCCGTCTGCCTACGTCTTCCCGTGCTTTTTCTTTCGCTTTCTCTTTCGTTTCGTTTCGATCTCTGATTGGCTCGACTCGAAAATCCACGCCTGTACGCTCTCCCTCGGATGTTGGCGAATCGTCCGGACAACATTTAGGAACCCCTTGTTGCTCGCGTTAGTCTACACCTACAAATAAGGTCCACAACGCTGCTGCTCGACGGATACATCCTTCTTCCCTGCCCCGCGACACTCGTCCGACGAGCACGCCAACGATACACGCTTTTTCGTTCTTTCTCTCAACTTTTCCGTACATAGCACTCGGTTACGGTTACCCTGCCACTCTCTCGCAACACACTCATCCGCGTAAGTACTAATCGTCGTCGTCGTCGTCGTCGTCGCAGCGATCATCGTAAGAAACCGTAATCACGGTAATGGTAATAATTATAGCAATAATAGAAAATCATCGCTCGCAATCGCGATCCTCGTTCTACGAAATGTATTTATAATATGTATATATATACTATATATATATATATATACTATATATACCATATATATACATATATATATATATATATTTATATACATGTATGTGTATATGTATATGTATATATATACGGTGCCGTCGATCATGCAGTTACATCGTACCGCAGCGGTAATATAATTACATTACGACCATACTCGCTTCGATTGCTCGCCACGCAAAAAAGACAATACGCAACATCGATCTGA
Organism: Bombus terrestris; assembly: GCF_910591885.1. Lineage (NCBI taxonomy): Eukaryota > Metazoa > Arthropoda > Insecta > Hymenoptera > Apidae > Bombus > Bombus terrestris. Next base: position 18,395,541 of record NC_063271.1, on the reverse strand, counting down.
CGTTCGCCGTTTCCCATCATGGCTACGATAAATCGTAACTCGTTATTGTTGGTGCCGTTCAGCTGTATGTACAGAAGAGGTATACAATATGCTCGGTGATAATATTAATGTTTTCATATTTATAATAATTTACGCGCGACTACAATGGATACGGTATTCTCGCACACTCTCTTTCTCACCCTCTCTCTCTCTCTCTCTCTCTCTTTCTCTCCCTGTTTACCATTTACCGTTTCGTTGACTCCCTTCTTCTCTGTCTCGCGTTTTTCGCTATTCTTTCCTTGTGCGCCCTAGCCTTGCAGCGATTATTCGCCTCTGCGAATTACAAAGCGAATTTTTTCTTTTTCTGCGCTCGTCGCGTCGATGTCGCTACCCTACATGCGTGCCATTCGAACGCGTTCCTATCCTTTGTTTTGTCTATTCTCTCTCTGTTTCCTTTTATTGCTGGGAAAGTCGATCTTCGTGAGAAAGATCCATTGGGAAAAGTCGCGAACGAAACGCAGCATGGAATGCATCGAGAAGAACGAACGGCTCGAGGAAGTAACACAAGCGGCCGTTGTCTAACGCTCCTCTTTTCTTTCTTCTCCTTCTGCTTCTTCTTCTTCTTCTTCGTTTTCTTCTCCTTCTTCTTCTTCGATGAGAAACAAAAGAAACGCCGTTGGAGCGAAGCTCTTTTCCACCAAGTCGGTAGGTGCAGACCACGTGTCCTCGTTTCGAGGCGTGCCGGGCATCTCTAATGCTACCATATCTAATAGGAAGGAACGGGCTCGATAACTTCACCTAAAATTCTATCTCCTAACTGTAATCTACGTGTCTACTATGCTTCGTGTGTTTCTCGCGTGTATCTGCGTATCTAGCTTCTTTCGTCTTCGTTTGTTTCTTCCTTCTTTCCGCTACTATCCTTTCCGTTTCTTAGATCCAACCTTCCTCTTGCTCTCGCTCTTGCTTTTATTCTTGCCCTCCGCGTTTTACAACACGTCTGTCCATTTGTTTGTGTATGTTTGACGTACGTGTAATACTCTCGATTTTACCACTCTACATATATATATATATATATAAACGCGTATCCACGCGATAATTTTCGCTCGTGTTCTCTTTCGCGTTCACTCAAGCTTTCGCTCCCTTTTCCACCCTCTCGGTGTTCCTCCATTTCATCCTATCTGTTTCACTCGCACTACGCACTAATTTTAAACTAACACGTCGCTATACGCAAACTACTTCACCGCTAATATTTAGCAACATGGACATTGTTATTTTGCTTCATTTACTTGCTCTTTCCCTTCCCCTAAACTGGCCGACGATTAAATCGTTTCAAAATATTCGTCGCTTCTCTATTATGCCTGCTCTATCGCGCTAAGAAAAGGATTATCGTTAATTCGCTCATTACTCGACCGCTAGTTATCGTCGACTATTATTTTCTTATCGTTACAATCCCGGATCCTTGTTCTCTTGCTATCTCTCGTACACGCGCACACACTCGCTTCCGCTCTCTCTCTCTCTCTCTCTCTCTCACTTTTTCTCCGTTTCTTGGCAATCGCTGGCGGTTGCCTATCTACGATCTAGGTAGTGGGTTCACGACTCGAAACTCGGAAGATTCGTTGCCAGGTGTCGCAGATGCGGTGACTAAAGGATCGAGCACGATCGCGATTGCCGAAGGAGTCGAGTTTCCCTCGAAACGCGCAATACGGACACGTCCGCGGAACCGGGTTCCACGGACGGAAGTCGAAAGCTAACGGCGAACCGATCGTTTGCTTCGAAAAGTCTCAAAGGCACGTCACTTTGTAGGTACCCGGTTATTTTATGCATCGTTTTCCTTTTGCGACAGGCAATGGACACGATTATCGTTATTGTTATTAATAATATTATTATTGTTATCGTTATTAATTTTGTTCTTCTTTATTATTACTCTTATTATTAGCATTACTATTCTTTGTTACTTTTACCATTAGTAGTACTATTAGTAGTATCGTTAACATTAACATTATCCATAGTATTAGCGTTAAAGTTAATGCTAGAGTAAACGTCGATTACCGTAAATCTTTATTAATATTATTGTAATTATTATTATTACTATTATTATTATTATTATTATTATTATTATTATTATTATTATTATTATTATTATTGTTGTTATCGTTATTATCGTGATTCGTTATTACGAATTTCTTTTGTCGGCTGTTGCTTTATTAGTTCAACTTTAATTACGTTCTCGTCGTCTCCGGTCACCGATATTGCGCGTTCTAAGGTCGCTCCAAGTTTCTATCGGTTGGTTGTGCAAATATCGTATACGAGGTTGTCGTGCTATATGTTTAAATCTGTTTTGAAAGTAATCGTGTCGACAAGGTCGTTTTACACGTGTTCTCCGGAAAGGATTGGAAAGCCCTTTCCATCCCATCTACTACGACCGTGTAACAATTATTGTGTTATCGCGTATTCTCTTTGCTCTAGCGCTCGTTTCATTATCGTTATTACGTCTATCGCTATTGCTATCGTTATTATCGTAATGCCTAGAGCGCGTTATCGTTATCGATACTACCCGCTAAATTCGTTCCGGCTACGGACGAAATAAGAAAAAACGCACTCGGTACAAACAATAGTGTTGTATCTATCGATTCGGAGGCGCGAACCGCGTCTACAATTCTACGAAAAACCTCGAAGCGCCGGAAATCGCGCGATCTCGATATCTGCCGATGCGACCGCGTTTCCTCGAGACCTGGCAATCTTGTTCTCCTTTTCTCTCGCGGACGTCGTCGCGGTCTCGTTCCTCTATCCTACATTCCTCCCGGCTTACAACCAGCAATTATTTCCGTCAGTCCGCCGACATATAGAGCGTATACCCAAAAATCTTTAGAAATTCCGGTCGCGGTTGTACAAGTCGCGAGTCCATCGGAAAAGGAAATACGCACGCAGTATTAACGTTCGTTCGTGAGAGGATTTTCGAGGTCCGCCGTTCTCTCGGTTCTCCCTCTGACTTCCGCTTTTCCGAGCTTCCGTGTCGCGTCCCTCTGTTTCGCGTGATATCGTTTGAATGGGAAGAAGGAAAGCTCGCCAGAAGCGAATTCGATGTGTCCCGAAAGCGTCGAGATATTGTGCTTTTGGCTCGTGGAGCTGGACGAAATTACAAGGAATCACGGTTCACCGACTCCTTTCTGCGCGTTCGCACTGTGCGAAGAAAGAGACTTTGACATCGTACACGCGTGGAAAAATAGCATCTCGCCACATTTTCTCGTTCTCTGCCGTCTGCGCACGTTCGTCAACCGTCCCGGTAACATCGCAGACGACAGAGACCGAGCGTCGAGAACTCGCTCGAGGAGTACGGCTGTTTATAGTTACTTTCTCCTCGAGCGAGAGAAAAATTGTGCGCATACCCATCGTGAACGAAGGGAGCGCCGCGATTTCGCCGCTGTTTGTCGCTGACTTGCCACTAGATACGCAAGGAAGTAAAAAGGAAGTGAAAACTAAAACGAACGATTTCGTATGAATTTGTAAAGATTTTTGGCGTACTTATATCTCACTTATATGATACACGCAAATTTCTCCTACCTACGTGGCCACTCGACGCTTCATATCCGAATTACCGTGTGCGATACAATTACGCGATTAGCAGTATCACCGTTACTTTATTATAATTAGTGTTACAAAAGCTTGATTATTTGGATCGGACTGTAGCAATATATTCACATGACTATCGTCGTGGAAAATAAAAATTCAACGTTTACATTACAATTACTCACTGTCCTTTCGATCGTCTCGATAACTCGACTCGCAATAAACGGTAATAAATACATTCATTTTTATAATAATAATAATAATAATAATAATAATAATAATAATAATAATAATAATAATAGGATAATGATAAAAATAATAATAAACAAATAATAGGAATAGTAGTAGTAGGAGTAGTAGTAGTAGTAGGAGTAGTAGTAGTAGTAGTAGTAGTAGTAGGAGTAGTAGTAGTAGTAGGAGTAGCAGTAGCAGTAGTAGTAGTAGTAGTAGTAGTAGTAGTAGTAGCAGTAGTAGTAGTAGTAGTAGTAGTAGTAGTAGTAGTAGTAGTAGTAGTAGTAGTAGTAGTAGTAGTAGTAGTAGCAGTAGTAGTGATAGTAGTAGCAGTAGTAATAGAGCGGTAGTAATAGTAATAATAGTAATAGTAATTATACTAGTAGTAGTAGTGGTAGCATCAATAGTACTAACTGTAATATTAATAATCACCAGTTTAGTAGTAGTCGTTATCTTTGTTTCTGTCATCGTCATGGTCACTGTCATCGTCGACGTCATCGTCATCGCCGTCAAAAATAAAGATATTTCAGTCGTGTATCTCGGTTCGACTACTGTACAGATATTGCCACGAAACGTGTCGCTTTGGAATAACGCGCATTCCCTTTACTCGAGCTTAACCCTAAAGTTAGTACGTTCCTCGTGAAACAAACAACGCTCGTAAGTCCTTTCCCTAAAGCATAACCGGAAATGTGTAATAACGTCGCTGGGCGGAGCGTTCTTTTTGGTCGAGAGACAAACCCCGCGGTTGCGTCCTGGCGGCTACGACAACGGCGACAACAAAGTCGACGTCGTCGCCGTTCCTCCAGTAACCAGCAAGAAACGAAGGAACGCCGAAACGAACGATACGAACACGTCGTTCGTGCTTATTCCCCTTGTACGCGCACGAACGATCATCGTCGAAACTTTAACTTTGCCAATTATTGCCGTTTGTTTATCGACAGTTAAATTTTCCAGAAGTTACGGGATAGTGTTCTTCGTGTATACAATACAATGCAATACAATACAATAATACAGTACAATACAATACAATACAATACAATACAATACAATACAATACAATACAATACAATGTAATGTAATGTAATGTAATATAATATAATATAATATAATATAATAATAATAATAATATAATATAATATAATATAATATAATATAATATAATATAATATAATATAATATAATATAATATAATATAATATAATATAATATAATATAATATATAGAGAGATTTATATATTATATGTCGTATATATATATATATATATTCTAATTGTCATCGCGACGGCATTCGTCGTCGTCCAATGGCACGACGATCGTACGATTGCACAAGGAAAACGAGTTTTTACCTAAGGAACTATCTAGCTAAATACAATCGACAAGTATAACCGCGGATAACATCGTCGCGCTACTCGAGGATCAATCGCCGCGACATTGCACTTTCAGTTTTCGAAGAAACGGATTCGACTGTGGCCTTGTCGTGCTCGACGATGCTTATTTTAGGTATCGCTGGATCCCTTCGCTTTCTCTTCGTGTTCTTTCTCGGCTTTCCATCTTACAAAGTTAACGTTATAAAATATCGGTGGCGTACGAGCGCACGAAAACGATGAGACAAAAGCACGCATTTCGAGTCGCATATAAAAATACACACAATGTTCTCGCTCGACGATTAAACGCGTAATCACGGTAAATCGAAATTCGGATTTTGAAAAGGGAATGCTCGAGCTCTTGTATTCAGCGACACCCTGTACTTTGGACGCTTTTGGAATTACGTAGAAAATTGTATTCGTTTCGATCGACTATGTGACTTACTTACTCGTTGCCTCCCCCCCCTCCCCCCTCTATCACTCTCTCATCGTACGTCACTTTCTTCGAATCATTCAAGTACGCTTTTATCGCGTTCCATCCGCGTGTTGCCCGCGCGTCGTTATTGCCGCGAACCAACGTCGCGACGAGTTTTCCTCGATCATCTAACAGACACGCGAGTACAAAGATGCTGCTCCGGAGAAAATCAATCGTCATCGCGTTTCGTTGCACGTTCGCTGCAACAAACGCGACGGGTCGACGAATCGATCGCGCGCGATCAGGGAGAAAAAAGAGCGGCTCGTTCGATACGATGGCAGTAATGAAAAGATGCGCGGCACGATCGCGAACTAAGATAAATCTTTTCGGCAGTTTATCGTTTTCATCGGCATATTTTCGTTTAAACCAATTGTCTGATTTCTGATCGTAGAAGAGCGAAAGAAGAAAGTAAGTGTGGTAGGTGAAAAGGACAACGAGGAAGAAACAAGAGGACAAAAAAAGGCGAAGGAGCATAGAACTCTCGTTCGGTTTGGTTCGCGACGCGACCGGACCACGTGAGACGCGACTGGAGCACGTGAGACGCGACCAGATACAACAAACCAGTTGCGTTAGGTCGGTTTGGAAAACGGGATATTCCAGAGTTCTGGATCGATCGGCGACGCGTGTGTTGCAAGCTTTTCAACTAATTGTAAGCTCGATCGCGGAGAACGTTCGTTGCGAACGAATGCGCGTTTCCCGCACAAAGGAGATACGCTCGGAAAGCGGAACAAGAAGACCGAGCGAGAACAACGACGAACGTCGCGCGGTACATATGTATCCTGTTTGTCGAGTGAACGCGTTCGTTGGCGGACCTCCGAATCGCGTCGATGCTTTGGTTGTTGCAGGGATTCCTATCGCATATACGTTTTCGCAAACGCGCGCTCGTTATGCCTCGTACGTCCGCGCGAACGACATATTTCTCTCTCTGTTGCCGACTATTTTCTTTCCTTTTCGCTCTTTCCTCGCAAATAAGCGCTTTACCATTTTACCTTTCGCTCCATCTCACATTTTCTCTCCTTGCTTCTCGCACACACTCCTGCTCGGTCGTGCTCGATCTCGCTCTCGTCCTCTCACACGCGTACACACACATTCTCTCTCTCTCTCTCTCTCTCTCTCTCTCTCTCGCACTTTCCTTTTCTATCCTGGTTTCATTCGTTCCGCGATCTTCTTTGTCTCGAACGAAAACGGCTCTTCGTTTAACGTACGTCTTTTCCATGGACGTGAAACTGTTCCTAATCGTCGCTTCCTTTCTTTACATTTCCGCGAATATATATATATAAATATATATATATATATATATATATATGTATATATGTATATATATATATATATATATATATATATTTGTATATGTATGTATATGTATATATATTCATACATACATGCATACATATACACACGCATCTGTCGTAATATGTCGTGGGCCTGTGTACGTGTATGTGCGTGGGCGGGTAGGTGTTCGCGCACGCGTGTGTATATATATGTACGTATAATAGATCGGACAGTCTAGGTGCGCCCCTGACGCGAAAGGTGGTAAGGTTCTTGCGTGTCTACCGAGAATCACCACTCTCGGACGTTTGAGCCACCGTCGCCGGATTGTGGCTCGTCTCGTACTCCATCACCTCCTGGTAAATCAGCTCTTTCCACTGGTCCACCGTGTGTTCCCTCTCGTCCACGCTATGGTCATAGGGGCCTGGTGCAGGCTGTAACAAACGTCCAACAAAACCATTCGATCAATCGTCTTTCTCGTTCTCTCGAAAGAAAGAACCACTCGACAGACGCGACTCGAATCGGTCGCCGATCGATACTCTCCTTCTTTCTCCCACCACAGTCACCATTCACCCCGCCCCCTTTACAAACGTAAAAACGTGGTCGAGGGATAATACGGAAGTAGAAGAAGGTACGTATGTAGGCGAGGCGAGTGCGGTAGCGAGACTGCGAGATTAACGTAGGATCGACAACACTTACGGCATTGACTTCGCCCTCGTCGTACCACACGTTTATGTAATTGTGCAGCAAAGCATCGTCAACGGAGATGCGTCGCTCGGGGTCGATCACGAGCATGCGCGACAATAGATCCCTGGCTTGGCTGGCTGAAACACGGAACGAGAAGAAAAAACGGGCATGGAAGAAACGTAGCGAAGGATGAACCTCCTCGAGCGGAAGCTTTTCCGATCACTCACCTTTCAATCGGTTGTGCTCCGACGAGTCCGATGGAAACAGAACGTCCGGGAATAACCTGTCGAACGGATATCCCGGATACCGCGGCCTGTTCTCAACGTAATTCCTGACCGTTGGCTGCAGCCGCTGCATGAATTCCTGCGCCGGTGTTCCCAGTTGCTCTGCAAAAACGTCCAGCGGGCGCGTGTTAAAGCGCGCACGTTCCTCGATGGAAGACGGGCAAGCGATCACGGCGACCTACCGATTATCTTGTTCCACTGGTCGATGTGATCCGTGCCGGGAAACAGCACACCACCCCGAATCATTTCGCCCATTATGCATCCGACCGACCAAATGTCCACGTTCTCCTTGTATCCCATCCCGAGGATCACCTGTGAGACGACAGATCGTCCGGATCACGGTGTACACGGTGTGTCGAGAAAGAAACGAGACTGAGGGGAAACTGGCACGATTCTAGTAGCGAAAATCGAGGCTCGCGACACGAATCGATGAAATCGACGTTATAAGAAATGATCTGTATCCTGATCTATTCGCCAACGCTATACCGATACGCGTGATATGCGTTCGCGTTTCGCGTTCTTTTTCTTATCCTTACCTCCGGCGCCCTGTAGTATCGCGTCACCACGTACGGCGTCATCATGAAGGTTGTCCCAGCGGTCCTAGCCAGACCAAAGTCGAGAATTTTCAGCGTACAGTCTGCCTTTACCACGATATTGCTCGGCTTCAAATCCTACGCGTAACCAACGAATAGGAGGCGCCAAAAAAAAAAAAAGGATTGACAACTCGTAAATCTGGTCGTGACCGAAAATAATCGAATGTCCACTCGCGACTCACCCTGTGAATGATACCGGCCGAGTGTAAGTGCTTGATGCCGCACAGCATCTGATAAAGCAGGTAGGACATACGCTCGTGATCCAGATCCATCTGAATCACCTGGCACAGGTTCGCGTCCATAAGCTCCATCACCAAGTACACGTCTTGAAACTCATCCAACGACCGTTGCGGTGTGAACGCGTTCAACAAACCGATTATCTGTCGAATAGAGAATAACCAGAAATTCGAATCAAGATAGGGTACGCTGCCCTTTCTAAGTATCGGCTGGAATATCTGGGTCCTCTCGCACTTGAGCGTCTTCCAATACTTATCAACGTGGGTGTACGTCCGATACGAGGAAAATATATACTTACGTTTTTATGATTGACCAGCTTCATAAGTTTGAATTCCCTGTAAGCTCTCTTCGCGTGCGTCACGTTCTGAAAAGGTCTGGAGAGTTTCTTGATCGCGACATTTTGCGCGGTCACCGTGTCGTACGCCGCGCTGCAACAAACGCGCGCAAATAATAATTAGAGATTCATCGATCGATGGCGAGTCGTCGACGACCCTGCACACCTTCCACTCGTACGGCAGTTCTAATCGCGTTTCAATTATGTAAACGAAACCATGGAATGGCTGAGTGCTACCCACTCGGTCATCGCACTGCTTTCTTCGCGTGCATCGTCGGTTTCTCTTAAAATCAGTCAAAATTGTGGGAAAACGGCAGGAAATCCTGCGCTTACTTTACTTACGACTTCAAGTTTAATTAAAATTAGTTAAGCTTCGACACACGGTCGATGATTTTCTAGACAATCGCTATCACTTACCAAACGATCCCCTGTGCCCCGGAACCGATTGGCTTTAGGTTTTGATACCGCTTGAGAATGGTGAATCTGGTGTCCCCGACTTCAACCGTGTAAAACATGGCGGATAGCCGGGTTGTCATATCAGGCCCCAGGTAAGGCATGCGCCTCGGTGCTCGTCTCTCCTGCTGCACCTGTACCTGCACCTCCCCTCCGCTCGAGCACTCCTGGTGCACTCGATGAGGACTTACGCTCTTAGCCACTTTGGATGGGGATACGAGCGCACCTGGCAGAAAGGAAACGTAGTCTCTCGTCCCTGTTTCCTCGGTCCGTCGAGAGGCACGAGCACCGGCACCGATACCGGCACCGGCACTGGCACGCTCTCGCCGCTGCTTCTCCGGCCTTCGATTCCGGACGACACCGCTGCCGTTCCGCCGCTTTGCTCGTCGCTTCTTATACGCGCTGGATTCGTCTACGACATAGAACATAGGTAAACGTTACTCTATTAGTTTGAGAAAATATTCTGTCGGTTTCATGAAATAAAAATATAACGAGTGTTTTTTCAGTACTTATGTAACTAACTGTACCTCTCGCAACGAATCGTTGGTCTTTAGAATTTACGAATTTACCGATAGACCGGATGCTTCTCATTTGTAAACGTTTGGTGAATTGTGCTTGGTGTTAGAACGAAATATCGTCAGAACGAAAACGAATATCTTTCAACGCTAATAGCCTGATAGGTGGACAGCCAACAACGACCATGACAAAGACAGGCTCCGAACGACGCGCGATTCGATTCTCGTCGAATCGGTCGTCGTCGGATCGCGAACGTATCTACCTCGAAAGTTTCAACGTCTCGGTCGAAAATAGAAATTGGAGCAAAGTCGGGCAGACGTTCTCGGTCGCGAAAGAAAAAGAAGACGAGCGTCCGCTGGTCGAAGAGTTTTCGGCGGTTTGCCGGCCAAAATTAGAGGAAGACGAGGCGAAGGGGAGGAAGTCGTGCAAATATTTCGACGACAGTGTACCACGTTTGCCGTGGAATACGGCAATTTCTTCTGCTACCGCGGGATTCCCCCAATTATTTATAGAGATCGTCGCAGACGCAGACGCGAATGCCGACTCTGACACCGACACCGGTTTCGTAGAACCGCAACTCCGCTATCTTTTCACTTCCCTTCGAGTTTTCGCCTCGTGTCGCTTCCTCCTCCTCTTACCCTGCCCCCGTCTCTTCGTTCGGATTCCCTCCACTGACGGCCATGATCGCTGCTCGAATCTTTCGCCCGACACCTGCTACCAATTACGCAATTACGCGAAAGTTCGTGCGTATTTCGTTCGAAACTCGCGCCAAGATAGTTACGCGACTCGGGGCACTCGTCTGGACTTGCAGCGAGAGGAATTGGATTGTCCGAGATGAAATCGAATCGAGATGAAATTTTATGGGTATTTGAGGAAAAATGGTGGATTCGAGATATGAAATTTCGGTCTCGGCAACGTGAAGAATAGGTGTCTCTGCTCGAGATGTTTCGAAAAGTTCAGGAGCATAGTCGGAGTATCGAAGTCCTGATGTCTCGAAGAGTTAACGACCACTGCTTCTCTCTTTTTTTTCTCTTTTCCTTGTTCTTATCGCCGAAGGCACGACATTCCTTTGCTCGCTACCACCTTGGATCGTCTCCAACGCGTACGTGCACGCGTTCGCTCGACCACTGCTCGGCGAAATTCGTTAGACCGTTTTAACGTCGGCATAATTCATCGGATAAGAAGGATTTAAGAGTGCCGATATGCAAACCGAAGAGGCTTGGTCGAGATCCTGCGCGGATAATTATGATTTTAGGTCCCTTCGAGATAATGTACCGAAACGGTTTCTCGTGGATTTCGATTAGAATCGGAGAATCGAGGGTTTCGCATCAGAAACGGTCGTCGTCAAATTCTTCGTTTGTTTAAAAAACAGTGCAGGCTAGTCAGAAACGAGACTGGCAACACGGCGAAACGTTATGAAAAACGACCATGTTCTGACTCGTCGTCGAAAACTTACCATAAACGAACGGCCATTGTGAACGCTCGATGACGAACGACTGAATCTGAAGCGGCCGAGATCTGCAATCAAAATAGAAAAGGCAACGTAAATGTATGTTTAAACGCGAGTCAAAGCAATTTCCACAACGACGAGGAATTTTGTCGAGGAACAGTTCAAGTCGCCGTGACGAAAAAGTCAATCGGTAATGTAACGTTTATACGATTGGATTTTTCAACGCAACTTTACACAAACAAGATCGCGTGTTTCGTAGACACAGATCGAGTAAATCTAGACGAATCGCCGACATTATGTCGTTTTGCGATGCTGGAAAAACCGTAGAACGAAAACCAATAATTCTCTCGACAACGAGGAATCGCGTCGAGCGTCGCCCAATATCGATTCGAGGGCTGGATTTTGCCAATGTATTGCCAGTGCTTTCTCGTCGATATCGTTGGCACGGACATTCTTGCGGACACCGATGCATACTAGAACGTGCAACATAGGCAGGTCGATAGCGCGAAATGCAATCGGAAGGAATAGATCGGCTAGGTGCGTTAATGCCGAGTCCACATTGACCAAAGTTATGTGTATTCGTCGATAGAAATAGCATCGTATCTAATCCATATTGGATTAGATAGCTCGCGAACAGAATTCGAGCAATTCTGTCGCGAACGAGAAGTGTTCGAAAGTACCGAAATTCCTCACTTTCTTGTACTACCTTGCTTTCCACCCACTTACCGGCCATCTTTCGTCGTCACGACCATAAAGGAAAAACAATTCTTGTTTCAGTGTCGTGCCAACTGCGAGAACGAGGAAACGAAACATTGGTGTAGCTGAACGTCGGACAAATTACCGTGGGAAACTTCATTTTCGTCGTTGCCAAGAGATTGCCAGTGAGATACACGTAACAAGGAATAGCAATCGAGTATACCGTATTACTGTATTAACGTACTTAACGACGTCCTAATCGTGTCGACCGTTGTTCCGTTTATAGCGTCGCCAACAGCCGGAAGCGATGTCTTTTTCGCCGCAGAAAGTAATTTACTCTGGAGTAACGTCGTTACGAAATGACACCTTAATCTCCGGTAGAGAAAGAAAAAACCGACGATCGTCAATTTTCTTTAGGCTACACTAGAGTAATTGTGCTCCAACGTTTCTTTCGAAACGTCAAGCAAGATTCGCGAAAATATAAGTAGAATCTCAAGCAGAATCGCCAGTTATCGAATTACAAGACACGCAGCAGTTTCCTTTCTTTAAATAAGGTAAGTCACGTACGCACTATCTATATCGCGAATATCTCAAACTTTCTGTGATTTCGAGCCAAAATCTACCATCTGCGCGGTATTTGTTACCGACGATAAACGGATTTCCATCGAAAAAAAAGGAGTTACGTCGCGCGCAAGATAATCCGCGGAACGCCCGATAACATAATCGTGTAATAGAAGACTCTAGGTATTTACTACGACAGATAGTAGGCAAGAGGAAAGAAACAGGACAACGAAGCGGAGAAGAATGGCGCGCATCCGTCGATACTCGGACCGGATCGCTTCGAGTTTCGTGGAGCAAAGACGAGCTGCGCGTGAACCGCGCATAGTATACACAGTGCACAGTAGCAACCGCGAACGTCGATTCGGATATTAAATTTTCTCGCCACTGGCGAAGCAAGACGTATTTCCCCAGAGGACGGTGCTGGTGTTTTCGGTGGGTCGCGCTCGCGCTCTCGCCCGCCGTTTTCCCTCTCGCATCGCCCTCGTATTCTCATTTCCCTTTATCCGCGGCCAAAGTAATTGCACCGACTCAGAAAATCATCGTCGTTTAATTCTTTCGAGAATGCCGGATTCGTTACCGTTTGAATTCATTTGCGTAATTGCGCCGTATCTCGACATCGGCAGATATCTCGAGAACGAGGCTACCACCTCGTCGGCCGACTTTTTATATCGATCCCCTGGAAATCGGTGAGCCCCGGATTAAATTTCGCGGCGTCGATTCAACCGCCTGTAATTGCTTCGAAGCGTGTCTTCTCCCTTCGTACGGTTTAACGCCTCGAAATTCCTAGCGAATCCAATTCCCTTGTTCAACGTTGGCGCGCCAACATCCTTCCCGATGGCCGACTTTACAACCATCGTCCCATCGATTGTTCGGCGTCGCGTCGCGCTCTATCGACGAGTCAGCGCGGAGGAAGAAACCCTTCAAAGCTGGCATTGCCGGGAAGATGAGAGAAAGATCGACGCGCACGATATCGCGAGCGAGCCTCCGTGCAGCACGCCGACTGCTTATCAGTGAGCAAATGGCGAACCTTTCTGAAACGAAAGGTCGGCACATCCAAGAGCTGTCGAAAAATAATTAAACATCGAACGAGGAAAATGTCTGGTGCACACGTTCGACGTGTGATATAATTTCGAGGGGAGATGGCCGTACAGAAAAAGACGGGATTTACGAAATCAACCTTGCGTAATTGTAATTAAATAAATAATTGTAATAATGAGTTTTCAGTGAAAATTGGCAATGCCATTAAAAAATGTTTTCAAAATATATATTTCCTTCCTAAAAAGTTGTTCACCTAGATACTTACTCCCTGTCAAAATAATAAATTACCTCGATTTGACGTAATTCGCATGTAAAAATAATTTTCTTCGCATCGCTCGAACGATTTCCACTACTTCTAACATTTGTCGGATAAAAAGTTGCTCGCGATAAATTTCAACTCCGCCCATCGCAATACCGCACTCGGTCGCGAAGCAAACTGGTGCTAGAGATTTTGCCACGAACGAAGAAAGAAAAAGTCAAGAACGATGAAAATTTTAAAGAAGGATTTTCCTGCCAAGCGAATCGTAAGCGAACCAAAAGCATAAGCATGGGGGTTCCAAGGACTCGGCCGTAAATACCGGTTTTAGTTGTCAGAGGTGATGTACGAGCTAAGAGATAGGGAACGAAACGTCGCCAAAGGACGCAAGGGGTCTCACGCCCTCGATAACTCCGACCAACGACCATCGATATTATCTACCGAGGGGCAGAAATACGAATGACAAATCCGGAATATACGAAAGCCCAGCGATAAAAAAAAAGTATCGCTTGTCCGTGGCATGTCTGTACCGCGATTCTCTCCAGCTGTGACACAACCGCGGATCGACTGGACTCGAACGAATGAGAGCGAAGCAGGGGGTTGAATCTCGATCGGGCATAGACCCAGGTCGTACCGCGGCGCGGTGCTTCGTTATCGAAGGTTAATTTGGTCGTGGAGCTCGTCACGGTAATTAATTTCGATTGGTATTCCGAATCGGCCGCGAAACGTCTCACCTCCGCGCGTGCCACCGATAATTACCAACGACGAACGAGGCTGATTGCCTAGAACTGCCAACGCGACAGAAGGGAAACGCGCCAAGGAATTCGAAAGTTCGTTGACCGAAATTTCGAGAGCCCACGAGTAAACGGCCGACGGTAGATCGAAATGCTGGGTGAACCTCGAATAGATGGACGGACGAGCCGAACGAAAGTAAAAACGAACACCGGAGAGTGCATGTTTCCGCGGAAACTATAATTGCCAGTTAGTCGAGAAACGAAAACTCCAAACGAAAGGCCATACAGATGCTCTTGTCGTGCTTGCGTATTTAGAGTCCGACGTTTTCCACTTTGTAGCAACTATTTCAGTTTCTGTGACTTTTCAGCGAATCTCAGACGTTGTCCGAGTTAACGAACACGAACCCTAATCAGTTTCACGATATACAACCGCTAAACTTTTTATTACGGTATCTAACACACTTTACAGTCTAAAGTTTCAAACGAAATAATAATTCACGAGTTGTTTAACTTTAGATTTAAACTAATTATTTAGACTTATCAAGTATCCTAATACTTCCGATTATCGTCCGATACCTCCGCCTTAATTCGCATCACACTCGTTTGTCACACAATCGATACTTCCGACTGGAACAGATTTTCGATTCGCCACCCCAACGCTCCACTCGTTGATATTTTTTGCTCGTTCGAGGACTCGCAATGCAGTTTGTGCTTGGAAGAGCGTGCGTTGCGTCACGAGGGCACAGATTATCGGAACTCGTGACCGCGTCCCGATCAATCCTAACCATCCCTCCTATATGCACAGTTCTTGGCCATAGGAATTAGGACAATTCAAAACTTTCGATATTTTGCATCTTTTCAGTAAAATTGTCAGGGGTTAGCTAATATCGATAACAAAGGAGTTTTCTCGATTACCAAGGTGTTATACACATACGGATAGGTGAAAAACAGTAATTTGCGTTTCCTTCATTTGTCTTCGTTACAGCTCCTACGCTTTCCAGCTCGAATTTTGTCGTCGACACCGCTAAGACGACAGACAGTGTTCCTTTGCCTGCATTCCGTTGATACGATAGTAAAACATCGTATGGTCGCGATGAGAATAACGCTTTGCTGGGAAAATTTAAAAGTCTAGTCTCGTGCTCTGTCCGTGCGAGAAACGCGTGATTAATGGTGAACACATTTTTTGGATGCGTCTCAGTTTCGATAGCGAAATCGCCGAAAGATACGAAAGAAAGAAAATTAAGATTCGTTGTGAGAAGTTCCAAAATGGAAGGTTGCGAAGACGAAGAACGTGTCACGGCGGAAGACGAGGAAAGCCTCGGGTGTCGCGTGCCGTCGCGTCTTTGCCTCGTCTGCTCTTCTCCGCTCCTTTTGCCCAGGCAGCTCCGTTGTTCTCGGTTCGCGGCCATTTCTTTCGCTCGTCCCGTCGCGTCGCGTCGTTCCCCGACGAGTTATGCAACGAGGAGATGCCACCGACCAGGAATGCCGTTAATTGGCCGAAAATAAATGCCGCCGTTGAACGTCTTTCTCTGCTGAGTGCTCGCATTCGAGCAATGTCGCTTTGCCTCCTCTCGTCTCCTTTCAACCCATTCGCACTTTTCTCGCTCCGCGTCACTCGATCGGTGACCACCGACGGTTTTTTGACACCGAGACGGCTTCGTTGTCGCAAACCGAGACCGTCGGACACGCGAATCTCCGTCGCTGTATTTTAAAGATAGCTCGGGAAAGCGATAGACGCGAGACGTCTCCTATACGAAACGACAACGACCGCGGCCCCAACCGTTACCGATAGATTCGAATCTATTTAAAGGACATGCGTTCCTCTTCGCAAAAAGAACATCTCGTCTAGACCTTGAAACGGCAGTCGGCTAAAGGTAGGATTTTCTATAAACGTCAGACGAAAAGTACGCGTCTAGACGCTCGTATCTAAGACGTTCGTAAGAATCTTTTTGCTGACAATCGTCTCGATTACGGCCTGACGAATTACGAAGCCTCTAAACGAAAAGACACCCGTCGGTATTATAGACTGACCTATTTCGAGCCGTCCACATTCTGTCTTCTTATTTTCGACTTCGCATCTCCCTACTCGGTCCTTCTTTCGATCGAAGGAGCTCAGGTACGCGACGAGAATTACGTCGATCACGTGGAACGGTTCTCCGGAGGATTTCGCGAATCCGACGACCCGTCAATTTGCCAGGCGCCACGTTTCTCTTTCTGCCGATAGGTCGCCGCCTTCCAACGACAAAGTGCTTTTCTCCTAACAGCCCCTTTCGTTTCCTCGAAAATGGAGTCGACCTCTTTGGGAAAAAAATTTACTAGGGCGTTGCGACTCTGCCTATTTCAACGTCAAATAGATTTTTCTTTCTAGCCAAAAAATAAGAAGGTAAGGTATGAAAATGGAAGGAGAAGGAGCGGACAAATAACAAGAAAAAAACGGACGTTTTCTAACTTCGATACGATGCAACATATGGAAAAGCCGAGAAAAACACGATGGAGGCCGTTGCGGATTTACGAGCGTGAACGTCAACGTGTGGCGTTCGCATAGTTAACGATGGAACGATAAATCAATGCGTTTACCAGCCGGCGAGGGATGGACGCGCCTTGTAGATGAACCGAACGATATTTATGCAACGAACCGGTTGCGTATTCGTGGTTGGTTGAGTCGCATGCACGACCGCGTTCGCAACGGAGCGACGCGACGACGCGACGGTACGGTTACGATAGCCGAGTTCTCGTACCTCGTCGCTCCGTTAGGCTTCCAACGGACAGCCGCATTGTTTCGCACCCCTTCGCGCGTATCTATCAATCTCGTTTCGGTTTCATCGGCGTTGTACTACGCCGCTCGAATGACTGGCAAATTGATTCCTGTCGTTAAACGACCCTATGAAAATTGCTGTCTATGGAAAATTCAACGAAATGCGGTAATTCTCGGCTAATAAGCGCATTCTCGCCCTTCGCGGTGGACGCAGAACTATCCTCATCAACTTTTCGATCTGCTGCCATGGAGCGTTATCCGTAACCCGTGATCGACGATATCTCAGTTACCAAAATGATACCAAACACGATCATGTTTTTTTACAATACTTACGATTAAACAAGAACGATCAGACTCTTTCTTTTACTCGCGCTCGAGGTTTCTCTCGTCCTCGACACATTTAAAAACCGAGCGAGTCCAAGAGAGACGATAGACGATAATTCTTAGAATAGCGAGTAAGTAAGTACCTTTCTCGATAAGAGTAACGTGGTAAACCCGAATACCAAAGTGGCATTTACTAACCGAAGATTACTGTATTTTCGTTTTAATTCGTGCAACGCGCGTGCATCGTAGAAAGAGGCCTCGATTACTCGCGCAGCTGGCACGGAGAGCTCTCGGTTATTCGCATCAAAGCTTCCGTTCTTGCCGGCTGTTCGTCTCGTTTGCTCTCTACCCGTCCCTTCCGGAATCTAGGATGATCTCTCCACCATAGTTTCCGCCTCTTCCCTCCTACTCCTGCCGAGTCGGTCTTTTCAGCCGAACAAACCATTCCCTTTTCTCCCTTATACCGGCACTCTCGCGTATACGATGAAAATGACTCGAGGCAGCGGCTCGAGCCTGTGCCAGCGAACGAGGAGCGGAATCGTTGCGACGCGACGGCAACGGCAACCCGTGGAAACTTTCCTACCGACGAAACGCGACGCGCCGTTCGATTATAGGCTGCGTTCTCTAATTGCGCAAAAGTAATCCAGTCGCTCTCAATTGCACCAAATACACACAATTCGGAGATGTCTTCCTGTCGACAAAACTTTTAGTTAAGCCTATGGAGCTCTGCGAAAGTTTGTGTTCTACGGTGCTTGAAACGCGACCTACTATGCGAATTCGTACACGATGCATCGCGACGAAGAGAACCATACAATGGCTAACGTATAAACAGGAAAGTTATGCCAAATTCAATTTGCACGCACTCATCAATGTATTTGGACGTTTTCGATAGGAACGGTAATGAGATACCGCTGTACCGAAATACCATTGTCGTATTGATGAAATTTTATTCGTTGGAAACTTTAGCGAAGCGACCGATGAAAATTATTCGACCGATAAAACTTTCAAACGATCGGCTATCGATCATCGTGACCGTAATGTCGGAACACGCGTTGCGAGCGATGTTCGGCGTTACGAAAGGAACACCTGAGCTTGATCGACGATAGCCAGAACGCTACGAGTTGAAACGGTTGGCCGGCACGCGATGCTTCTCGAACATCGATCCTGGCTCAGCTGACTTTCAGTGCACTCGCGTGCCTTTCCTTACGGTTCGATACGGCTGTTTTTAAACGCTGAACACAATCCACGTAGAAGGAAGCGAAACGCGTAGGCGAATTGTCGCGGAAGGGTAGAATCGCAGAGAACGATGCACTGGAAATACTTGGGAATTCAGACGAGCAGTGACATCGTTAAAAGTCTCGAGTGCATCCCCTTTGATTTAAAATGCAAATTTTTGTCGAAGAAACGAAGGGGGCGGAAAGCTACGAGATTGTCGACCGAGCGACTACTATCGCGACTGTAAACTTTCCTCTCGTTTCCTTTCGGTACTTGCAAGACTAGCGTCGCGATAACCCATCCAAGAAGCGCGCTAACAACCTCTCTATTCTACATCTCGTCGTCGACTTTCCTTTCCTCTGCGACTCGCCTTTCTGTTAAATGCATTCGGTAACGAAAAGCCGATATTCGGCGGACACACTCGCACTATCGGCAGAACTCGACAGCTCGTTTTAGAGATTTTGCCGATGGGCAGGTTGCGCGACGACATCGACGAAACCACCTGCTTACGAGCCAGCCTCTGCTCGCAAAACCGTCGTTCGTTTTCCCTATCGAATTTCGATACCTATTCGCTGCTGCCAGTGGCGCCTTTGTTCCGTCTCTTCTTAAACGACGGTCCAACCACGGTAACGTCGTCGCTCATCCGCGCGGTTTCGTTTTACGACGATTCAACGAGAAACTTTCTCGATCCTGCGCCATTCTAATTGACCGAACTTTTTCTTTGTTTCCGCTAATAAGATATAGAGAAAATAAACGATCGAACAGACGTCGCATCCCGATTAGCTCGTTCGCCAATTTGATTCAAGGGTTTATAAAGTTGGTATAAAGCTTGTACTTTCGTGAGCCACTGTATGTAACTTCTACGCTTAATGGTTTAAGTAAGAGAATATAAAAATATTATTATTATTACACGGGGCGAGCCCAATAATAAGTACGAAAGGATATAATAATAAGCGCAATGAGAAAACTAAGAAAAGAAAGTGAATACAGAAAAGACAGCGAAATAAAATAAGAAAAAGGGGATGAGGAACGGGAAAAAGAATATTATTGGAAAGCTTTACGTGATGAAAGGATATTGTAGAGCTACATTTTATATGTGTTTGAAGCGTCCGAGGAGGCCGATATTTTCAGCGTATCGATTTGCTAATTTAATAATTCCATTTAATGGATCTCGGGTGCTGTAGCATATTTTGGTAGTTGACGGCCACAAATCAAAGAAGTTGATCAGGTCTTAATGCACGTGGTGGTGCATACAGGTTTATGTGCACCAAAATAGGTGGAGTTGATTTTGCCGTTAATAATAAATAAAAACGGAAGATCTGCTACAATTTCATGGATTTCGAGAGTAGATAAGCGGATAACATTATCTAAAATGGAAAAGTTATTGCGATCATGAAATGACATTTTAACGCCTTACTTATAAACAGCAAATCTAAGAAATTTCCGATGAATTCTCTCCAACAGAAATACGTATTTGTCGTATGTGATATAATTGCGATCCAACTAATGAACCATAAAGAAATTTTAGAATTGACACGTTGGAAATTCCAAAGACGCGCGAATAATTAACTCGAAAGTTTTCAGCGATCCTTTGACAATATTAGAGCAATGTTTTGACAAATTCAAAATGCGTATGAAAATATTCTAAGATCGTCGACCGCGCTAATCTCTGTCAAGGTACAATTCGATAGATTATAGATAAGACAACTGAATTCGTTTTACACGAATATCTATATAGTAATAATATGACATTTAGAGAAGTTCAAGTCCAATTTATTTAATAAACACCAATTACAGAGCTTACTGAAATCAGACTGTAATTATATAGCGTCGTGGCGGTTAGAGATCCGCTTAAATATTTTTAGATTTTTATCGAAGTATCCCAACGAACAAAAGCCGAATAAATTCCCCAGAGACATTTTCCACTAAACGAGGACGCTGTCTCGTCCTTGATGTTCCAACGCTATTCCGCGAACTTGTTCGGAATATCGATGGAACGCCTGCGCCGACCACGGACTGAACTATCTTAACGAACCGTGTCACTCGTATGCTTCTCGCTGAGTTAATACAGCCCAATGATATGGATCGCAACCGAGAATTTCAAATATTCCAAAACACGTTCTAGAAAATTCGTAGGAAGATGAATACGATTCTCTTCCCTAGATACGTACGTATCTTTGCTGACCGATCTCATCCTGAGGAAGTTCGGGGCGAGGATCGGTGACCTTCCATCACGACATCTCCTCGTCTAAATCGCCTGGAAACAAGTGTAAACGGTCAGGTTTCGCCCACACTGGCCGCGCTATTGGCACGAATGACCACTCTGATTCAAATCTCTCGAACATCTCTCATCGACGAATTACGATCGTATAATTAGTCTCTCTATAAAGCTACCATTGCGGCTCTAAAGTCAGTCTAATTATATAAAAGGTAGAAAACTTATTGTAATGGGAAAGCTGCAGATAGTAACTGTAAAGATATAGGAGGGATTCGGAAATACAAATAATTTCCTTTATTTAGCACACAACAGTTATACATATATCTTATACTCTGAAGACCTCGAAGATCTACTCTCACGCATGCTTGTTGTCAACCGACTCTTTCAAATGCTTCTAACGACTGCCAATCGTCTTTTGTCTCAACTAAGGCCTGAATCATCTTCCTAACAGTAACAAAATATTTTATTTTAAACACTTAACGATTTGTTAATAGAGGAATTAGGAAATGATAGATTTCTTTAGAGAGAAAGATGAAGGTTAAATGTGATACAGAAATTTCGATCGCACATGGAGAGGAATCATCGGTGATAAGTTCGACTCAGGCGTCCACGAGTCAGGCGTCGCGGAGACGCCATCGCGCCGACGCCGCCGATAGTGGAGCTAAGAAAACATTCGCAGTTGCAAATTACTCGTGATACGCCAGCATTAAGCGTTTACGCGTGTGTTTCGCGTAACGGGGAAATTTACGAGATCGCAAGTTCGATTTACGAAGCAGCGAAACATCTGCGGTTGGAAGTCGCTGGTGCACCGAACTCGTCTCGAGCCTCGAGCAGAGAGAAGAAGCAGGAAACGAGCGGCGCGCGTGCCACGCGTACTCTGGCGCATCGTTGCACACAGGAAGCGGAACAAGAGGAGAAAAACGAGACCGAGACCGTGTCTTCTTTGGTCGAAGATTTCGCGATGGTGGCACTTCAAAGAGACGACGGCCGCGTAGAAACGGAGCTGGTCCGTTTCTTAGAACGCTTTACGAACCGTCGCGCCGCGAGAACTTCGGTCGCTTCATTTGCTGGATTTAGAATGAATTATCGGGGTATTAACGTTGCGCGGACAAGTAATGCCCCTCCACCGTACGATCTACGACGTACCATCCCATTCTCGGATCTTGCCGGTTTCCCTTTTTTGCACAGTAGCCTGGAAAATCGGATTTCGTAGCCAAAATCTTATTTTTTCAACTTCAACGTTTCAAAGAAATTGTTCTTTTACGGATTAACAACTTTATTTCTCCTTTCGAATAATTCTGTGGTCAATAAACTGATTACAATCAAATCGACAGATTTTACGCTTGAAATGCCCTGCGCAATGAAATACGTTCTCGTATATACAAATATAAGCTTTTACGATCTTTATTCTTCCGTTTTTGTTTGCAAAAAAATGTTTCGCGAGAAATTCAACGAAAACTCACTCACCGAATCGCTACTCCCTGTTCTTGTCGTATTCGCGATACCTAAAACAAAGAAATGCGTATTCGACGACAGTGGACATGATGTACGCGCGTGAAAATAAATTATCACGTAAATTCGGTTTTTAATTACCCAGTTGATCGAAAGGAACGCTAAACAGCTTCGAAATGCGAAGGACCGATCGAAGAAACTTTCTAAAAATACGAGCCGACCATCGACAGTTTCCGAAATTAACCATACATTGCAATAGACGATTTTCAATCGGTAGAACACGATCGCGTTTCTTCGAGTAATTTCATAATTAGATCACAACTTCTACGTCTCGACGGGAAGCTTGGTAACTCGTAAGCGTTTTGACAGGGCTTCGGGTCTTTTTCTTCGCAGCACAGCTTGTCAAAGCCAAAGCGATTAGCACGAAAAAGTGGAATGCGTTTCAAAGACCAAGTCGATTCGTGTTTCCAATCTAAACAGAGATCTAAATATAATCGAAACATCGGAAATGTTTCTCTTGCCTCTAGCCGCTTTGCAAATAGAGTACAATTCTAAATTTTCTGCGCGACGGAACGTAGCGTAACCACGACATTCGCTTTGCTCTCGGGAATGTTTTTGTGACGGCGCGTCACATTCGTTGTCTGCGTAAAATGATTACCAACGACCGCTGCCTCCATCTCTTGCCCCACTGCTATCGATCCTGCTTATTTATAGCGATACAGGAAAACGGCAATCCGGTCGTCGTACTTCAAGAAGTTCGCACACGACGAGTTTGGTTCGCGTGAAAATTGAGCATGCCTCTTTCGATCTTTTCTGTCAAGTACGCGTTAGAAACTGCGTTGCGCCTATTAACCCCTTCAACCCTAGTGAAACGCGATACGCCCGAGTGAATGTTTCCGATTCCCTGTTGTTGACCTTTTAAGGCTTGCCTTCTAAAGTTGGAAGATCAACGACGCAAGAAACGCGTCTATTAACGAGAAGTACTTTTAGAAAGCGACGATTCGCTCGAAACCAAAACCAGCGAGAAAGTTTCGACTTCGCCAATCTCATGGCTTCGGTTGCGGTCATCCCCGAGACTCCCCGAGGCTCTCCGGGGTCGTGTCCGATCGAATCGAGCAGCAAGTATCTACCACTCGGCTGATTGGCTCTTTGAATTGAAGCTAATTGTTGAAAACCACCTAAATGTAGAAACGCCATCGATAATCCAGTATCAGATTTAATGTTGTGTTTCGAAGGATGTCACTGCGACGAGATCGTACAGCGAAAAACACGGCTGCAACCGACAAAGAACAATCAGCTGTCGGACGTTGTCACTGAAGCAACGTTTGCAACGAACATCGCGAAGCGATCCGATGCGCCACTGCGAAAGCTGCACGCGAAATTCCTCCGAATAACGCCAGCTCTCGTGGATTTCCACAACAACGGCTATTGAAATTAACATTAACTGTGCAGCCACTGAAAAATCTAAGCGACGTTTCTCGTACTATGACCTCACCGTGCCGGAAATTCGGTTCTTACGAAAATCTGGACATGTTGAAAGCATCGTAAAGCAAAGAATCAGCGGGATATTCTTGCGAATGGTACTGGTGACTGACGTAGATGAAACGTGATTGGTATTGTGAGAAAATGCGGTGGATGCGAAATATGAACAAAGATACAAATCCTTGACGTGTATACACTGGCTCATGAAAATATTTGAACATTTCCCATAGAAAATTTTCATGTTCTTATTGTACGTGTTATATAGAACAGAAAATACAAATCGCGTGCCAAGAATTACACACTGAGGAGATGGCAAGTATCGGCGCTTTCTTCCTCAACCTTCGTGTTTTGACTACGCTATTCCACGCCGCCAAAACAATCCACGAGTTATCACCGATGTTGCATCGGAGAAACAACGAGGACAATGGGAAATCTCATCCACCGATGTTTACCGATACGGACGACATTCCCATTTTCGATCTGCCTACTAGACGGAGAAACAGCGGTTTTAGCGGGGTGCTTGCATCTCTCGACGAACACAGCACCTTTTGAAAGTAAATCGAACAGGGATGCAATAAAATCCTAACGATCCGCGAAATTAGCAACGTAAACGTAAACTCGATACGACGTGTAACTAGTGTAGGTGATAATAAATGGAAATACCGAACATACACGTTACAAATTTACGTGTTATTATATTAAAATTATTAAAAATTTACTAGTCACGTTACCATTTTGCACAAAAACATCAGAACAAAGACAATCGTGTAATTAATTTTTTCATAGCCTGCGACAGAAATTGTTTTTCTATTAATTACGAACCCTCGTCGTGTAAAAGTGGAGTTACTAGCTTAGTAACGAGAGCCAGCATTCATCATCTTCATCGCTTCTCTGTTACGTTTGTGTCTGTTGCAGGCATCCTCGACGAGAGCGTTGAAAAACATGTAGTTTCAAATGCAACCAGCGAATGTGAGTACGACGAGCACTCGCGGCCATATTAACCTATCGAGACCGGGATAAAATGTTCTCCGTACCTTCGAAACGAATCGTATCATCCGCCCTTCTTCGCAATCCTTGCTGGAAAGCTAACGTTCGAGAACGATCCAATCGTCGCGGAGTCTGACGACGAATGCGCGGCGGTTCGATCAGGCAAAATCACTACAACCCTGTCCTCGCTTCCAAGAGGAGCAGAGGGGCAGACATGGTGAAAAGCAGAGGCAACTAAGCAAAATAACGCGCGATTTAGCAACTTGTATGCCAAGAGGCTGGGTGGCTCTCTATCCAGGGGACGACTTTCCATAAATCATAGCGACTCGTGAAACTGCTACAAACCGCAAGCATACAAATGAGAATGCAAATTTTGGAATGTTACAGCTCTTTCTCTCGGATCTGGCGCTAACTCGCGCGTTTCATAATTCTCTAGGGAGATGGCACACTCCTTAACTCGCCTTTCCCTTCTTCCCCTTCATCGACGATCTTCTCTGTACGTCGCCTTCATTGTCTTTACGTGCTCCTGTTCGATATCGTAAACTTAAGTTACGCCGCCAGCGAAGTTGCTTCGATAAACGGAAGAGTGTTCCTGTGCGCCTTCGCCTAGCTCGAATCCTTTAGCCGCGTTTCCCACGGTGGTTTCTCCTGCTAGTTCCTTTTACCATTGACGTTACACTTATCTCCATAGTTGGAGAAGGTTTATGTAGAACAACGCGACGCGGGAACGGCAAAGCCAATTTACCAACACGAACTCCGACACCGTTAGCGACTGTGTTAGCGATCGTGTTATCGTCTTTATCGAATCAATCGTCCTACTTATCTCTCTCTCTCTCTCTCTTTTCTTATCGAATGGCTCTAAAGCAATTTGCAACTTACCAAAGATAAGGTTTCCGCTGCTTTGCCTGATGTTGTCATCGTATCGTCGATATTCTAGATCGACCACGAGCTTTTCTTCCGACATGTTCAATTGCGAACAACGAACGAACGTTTGTATAACTGTGATCCAAGAATTCGTTAAATTCGACGTTCGGATCTGCTATTGTATTGAAAAAAATTGAAGAAAAAAGAAACAGTAGCACGAAGTAACCTCGTAACCTCCGACACTACCTATCTATCTGTTTACACATGAGCCTCAAGGACAGGATTTACGGAAGTTTGTAGTATCTAGGTGAATTTGACCGATCGTAAAGTCAACTTCTACATCTTTACGCGAGATATAAAAGAAGATTAAGCGGCGAACGATCCGTGTCGTTTTACAACGTCTCGTCGAAAACGTCACAACAAAAGCAGTTGTTTCTACCGTTATGTATATATTATATAAAATAGGTACCTACCTATACTTATATAAAATACCTATATGAAATATCTACGTAAAATACCCATATGAAATAGGTATATAAAATAGGTAAATACCAAATAGGTCGTAAAATTTACAGGCTAGGAATAATACGAATGTTTCAATGGTCGATGCGATTTTAAGGATTTCGAAGGAAATAAGGAAGCGGCTGGATAATTTTCCCAGAAAATGCAATTTATCGATTGTTTGCTCGATGTATGAAACTTTATTGCACACAAATTGCAGAATAAACATTAGCGTTGCTACCTGCGTGCTTCGAGCGAAATGGTGGCAGACGCATTACAGTAACCGGGACTCGCATAAATTTTCCCGGTAAGAAAGCAGAAGCAGCCTTTTCACCAATAAAGCGTACGCCCTACAAATGAGAAGCAGAGATAAGGGCAGCCGCGGCTAATGCGAGACGTGCTCGATTATTCACAGACGCTTACCGATTCAACCTCGAGTCGACGTTGACGCCGTTCTTGTGCTTGACGAAAAGCCGTCGTTGTCTTTAAGCTTACGCTCAAAGCACCTAATTTATAAGACAACGTCGTCTGGCCCGAGCATCTTGACTTCTTCGGTACGGCTGCTATAAATCTTAGAGAAACGGCCCTCGAAAACACGCCAACGAATAAAAAGCTCGACTTTCGCGCCGTCGAAACTATTTCACCTTCGACTCTTGAAAAATGCGCATAATTTGTCAACCTTCCAATGGAATCTCGAAATCCCCTGCTTCAGAGGATATTAGGTGCGTTCGTAAAACGATTTATTGGCTCAAAAGCGATTGCCGTAAAGCAAGGACACAGGAGATAACACGTACGCGGGCAACTTGCGGCCTGCACGATAGGCAATGTCACGGCGACGAATTTTATCGCTGATACGAACGATCCGATCCGATTCGGCTAAAAACATTTACCAGGGTTCATGAATTGTATTTTGCCCATCAAGTCGTAGCAGCATCAACCTCCTATCACCGTTGTTTTGACCGAGCGAGTGGCCAAGCAACTTAATCAAAGCACCCTCTGAGTTTCGGGCTCGGAAATTTCGCAAGAATTCTGCGGGAAGACCGTGCAAATACTGTTCCTTTCTCCATTTTTATACATACGATAAAAGCCATCCTCGTCGTGTGCGAAAAAGTAATACGGATAGTCATTTGCAGAGAAGGTCCATCTCGGCCAAGCACAATCTCGCTCCTACGAAATATGCGCTATCGTTTACCCCGAGGAGAAACGAAAACCCGCAAGAGAACCGATATATGTATAACTATTTCTAAGAGATCAAGGGTTCCTAAACGATAACGCAATCACGTCCTCCGGTTTAGAACGAATTGCGACTTTCTCGGAAAATTTATACAAGGAAATCTGATTTCCTTTAACTTGTAAAGGAAACGTACGATATGCGTGTTAATATCCGCAGATGATCTGGATGATTGCGAATAATCGTGAAACGTACAAAAGAAATATACAAAATGATTGTGTAGATTTGGCAGTTAAAAAGTTACTGATTCTACGATTACAAAAGTTTCTAATTAAGGATCGACTCGTTAATACTACTAATTAATTAATTGTATAGACCAAAGTATGCATAAAAAAAGGTGATTAGTGCCAGGATTAAGCGTGCAAAAGATGGTCGGGTGATCGAGAAATGGAAGAACCCAGCTGCCTTGCGTTTTTATGCAAAACAACGGAATATCGAGAGTATAGTTAGCTCCGTCTCAACGGAATGCTTCTACGAGCAAACGGCTTTTGTCCAACCGATGGAACTCGAAGCGAGAGATAGAGAAACACAGGGGGGAAAGGACTCTTTCCACATGACGGAACGTACCCAAGAGGAAACGCGTAAACCTAAGCCATTCCAAATAACGAAAAGAGCTGCCAGGGGTGCGTGCCAGTTCGTTCCTGACTAATTTCAACTCACCTCACGAGTTAGTATCCCTGGTGATTATGTCGCATCCAAAACTATTATTCGTCCCAAACTATCCGTCCCTTTCGCTTTTCGAAGGTTTACGCGTGTTATCAAGCGTACAATATATAGAACTATGGTGGCCACATTACAGATTATGAACCACATGCGGCTCGTATATTCTTATATAGCACTTACACATCCATGGTACTAACGATATAATTTGTCTGTAGGATTTAAAATATTTAGATAATAATTCTATAACGTTTATATCTGTAATAATTACATTTGGAAGAATAGAAATTGATTTGTTATTATTACGTTTTAAGTCTAAGATTATAAATATTTTTGGATAATAGATGGCCCGATTATCGTAGAGACAGTTGCAATTATAGTAAAACGACTTCAACTGAAAATTTTGGAATAACACTTTGAACATTCGAAATCATAAAAGTTTCGAAACTCTTAAACTGGAAATTCTTTCAATCGAAATTCGATAAGCTAAGCCTCGAATATCTCTGAGAGATAATCGTAAACTGTATTACCATTTCCCGGTTGACGAGGGCAACTCGGTGTTACGAAAAGCCTACAAACGCGATCATGCATTCGATATCCTACTTTAACGACGTATCGCCACGCGACAACACGCGAACTCATAATTTACCATTCTCATTCCAACAATAAAACCTGCGGCAATGTTCGTCTCTTCATTGCGTCGTGTCCCACTAATCAAAAACGACACAAGTGATACATCAGGCACTGCGATTAGTTTCTAATCGTAATGTTGTATACACGTATCGCACCCTTGCTATAGACAATTTCAAAACCGCATCGATCACTCCGTAGTACATATTTCCTAGGTTTCCGAGGTAACTCACTATTAATGAATCGTTCAAAACGAGGAGTATTGTGACGAGAATCGTGGAAGAACAGAAACAATATCAAGTTTCTTCCAAAGTTCTAAACGTGATTTCGAGTTTGTGGACACTCTACGTAGATTTGTCACGTATAAGCTAAACAACTTGAGAGTAGAAGGGTTGAGAAGAGAAGTTGGGGTATAGAGACATCCGTTTGCTTACCCTTTGACAACCCCCACGACGTTGACGATGATAAAATGATGAGAACGATGACGATGAGGACGATGACGATGACGATGACGATGACGATGGCGATGACGATGACGATGACGAAGAGGATAACGACGATGAAGATGAGAACGGTGATCGCAGCGATCGATCGGATTGTTGCCGACGACGACGGCAACGACGACGGCAACGACGACGGCGACGACGACGACGACGATGACGACGACGACGACGACGACGACGACGACGACGGCAACAACGGCGACGACGACGACGACGGCGACGACGACGACGACGACGACGACGACGACGACGACGACGACGACGACGACGACGACGACGACGACGACGGCGACGACGACGACGACGACGACGACGACGACGACGACGACGACGACGACGACGGCGACGACGACGACGACGACGACGGCGACGACGACGACGACGACGACGGCGACGACGACGACGACGACGACGACGACGACGACGACGACGGCGACGACGGCGACGACGACGGCAACAACGGCGACGACGACGACGACGACGACGAAGCCGACGTCAACAACAGCAACAACAACGACCACTCGTCTAGGGCAGTCTCAAAATTCTCTGAAACAAATGGAAATATTTGGTTAAATTCTTCAAATGTGAAACATTTGTACTCATGGATACTTTTCGCGTCCTTTGCGTTATCGTTGGTCGAAAATCCTGAATTCGAGAGAGTCCACGGTTAATAAAGCTACACAAAATATTAAAGTCCCAGCTAAGTTGGGAGACAACTCCAACTTATCGCGTCGAATACGTCGACAACTAAACAACCACACTGCACTACATATTACTTTAACGATCTAAGGAGACAAAATTATCGTGCCTATGAAATACTACTTTTCGTTAGTTTTGATCTTCCATTACTATAAAGCATAGTGTTAATTATATGTTGATAAATATTTAATATTGGAATCTTCTTTGATGAGTACATGTTTCCAAAGTTCAGCCCCAACTTTCTGGAATACTCAATATAGGGAAGCTATTTCCTATCGTATCAATTTACAGAAAACCTTTCAATCGTGTCCAAGCGACCGTTTTAATTTTAATTTTTATACAGTTATGGATAGTTGAAAGTGAAAACGAAAAAGTGGAAATTACTTGTGAATGAAAGATTCTTGTCTGGCTTCTGTATGCAGTAACATGCACTTGTCTATCCAGGCCGTATCTAATTCAAGTTACTCTACGTAACCGATGTTTGAGGGAAAAGATTCTGATATTTCAGAAACGTTTCAAGTTGTTCGAGGACTGTAATTCCTACCGTTACTTTATAACGCTACCGAGAAGCAACAAATTCAACGTAGATGTGTACATCAGGTCGTCAAATAAATTGGTGCCCTTATAATTATATATTTATAATCTCCGGTGTTCCTAACGTGTTTTATGAATAATTGTATTTTAGAAATCATACCGAACCTGAAAGATTCTAAATAAAATAAAAATTAACCACACGAACTTATTAGATGATCTAATAGGTCCAATTGTGGGTTCTTCGATGCTAATCGACCGAGGGAGGAGCAAAACTTTCGTGAAGCTATAAAATGTGGTGAAACGCATAGCGGCTAAAAAATTGACCGACGAAGCAGGGAAACGAGAACGAGCCAACAACGGCGCCAGGGTTATTTATACCGAGACGACCTTTGACGATGTCGACGGTGATGCTCAATGAAAATCTTTCGCACCGTCAACCAGACGCGGAAGAAGAGCACGCGAGACATTCTCGGTTCGTGTGGCGCCACGATGCCACCCTAAATGTCATTCCCTTGGACCACTTCGTTTGCCAGACAGCCATCGATATTCGCCCAACATCTCCTGCAAATTCCTTTGCCGCTTCTTTTCTCGATGGGTCGCCTGCTTGGCTGCCACTGGCGCGGGCGCCCCAACCACATAAAAATACCGCGAATCTGTTACCAAAATTTCCTCTCTTCAACATGCTACCCACTTTCCGAACCACTGACAAATATTGCGTAACGACAATGATGCACACGAATACGCAATTGCCGCCAAATCTATTTTTATCGAGGTACCTCGTAGGCGTGTCATATTATACCTCTGGAATCACATTCGAAACAATGACCTCGTATCTTTGATTTGTCCTACCGCGAGGTGCATAACAATGTGACAAACACAAGCGTTTATGTTTTAATTAACACGCGATCCGCTCAAAGTAATGTAATAAACGCGCAACTTTTAGAAGCACAAGAAAGAAAAATAGTACAAAAAAGTGAAGCAAAATAAAAATGAAATACAACACGGCTCTTTTGAATTCTATCGCTAAAGATAAATGTTGCGTCGCTAAGCGTTAACGAGGAAAGGATGGCGACGGGGTGCGCCCAAAGAGGGAGCGAAAGATCGCGTGCCTCGTCAGCGAAAGTTCGATACTTAATTGAAACAGCCGACTAAGCGAAGCTTTTGCTTAGGTGCACAGTTATTGTTCCGGCTATAGTCTTTCGTTCTTCTAAACAATCGTCCAGCCAACCATCCATTTCGGATTCGAACTATTCGCTCGTTATCACATCTAATATTATCGCCTTCGATGGATTTCCAGTGATGTCACATTTCGTCTTATTTCTTTCCAATCGATCAACATCTGCTATTCGGGAACAAACCACGAATTTATCACGAGGACATGATTTTTGTAAAATCGTCGTACGTGATTGTTCGCTGACACTCGATGAAAAACATATTATTATCACAGTAACTCTACGCACTTGTCTTTGACATTGCTAAGTTATCTACAATGGCGACATTCATCTTTTTTCGTTTTAACATCACGATACCGGAGATATCATGAATCCAGTCGGATATCTCGAAATGCAACGAACTTTGATCGGATATGGATATAAGCTTTTGCCGAGCAAATACAAATAGAAATCGAATATCGCGTAGCTTTGCATCGCTGCAATTCCATTCCGACCAAGATCACCGTAACGTTGACTCTTTGTATTTACGCGCCCGAAAATTTTTCACAGAAACTAATCTATCGAGTCTCCATTTTCCGATACCGCCCACCTTCAATGTCGATCTCTTTCTCGATCGAGGATATACATATTTACATTTCATCGAAGCTTCCGATTCTTTCATATTCTTTTGTGTATCAAACCAAACACCGGAAAGGTTAAATATATTATCGGTAAATAAAAAGCTATGTATATATCTTAATAGGATCGAAATGGCTAAATAAAAAACAAAAAGAAACAAAAGAACAGACCGCGTAAAATCACGCAGCCAGTTGCGATTTGTCTTTCGATGACTCTACGTGCAGGCTATTACAGAAACATATCCACCTTGATACCCTATGCTCTACCACTATTTATAATCGGATGATGCGACAAAAGACGAGATATTAATTATCAGGATAGCGATTTATCGTTAACGCCGCGGCGAACTACGACCGGACCAGATAATGTCCCTCATTTGTCACGCCGGGCTCCAACCTGACGATGATCACCATCCTCGAATAACGAGCAGCTGGAGCAGCGTTTTGCGCTTTTCAAGCATTCTCCGGTCTCTCCTCTTTATCCCCGTCTTTGTAAGCCATCATGGAAATACGAAGAGTCGAGCTGTCCCTATTCGACTTCCCAATGTAATCGCGCCAGCTGTAATTTAATTTCGTTTCTTATTTATAATTAGTCCCAGACCCTTAGGTGAAAAAATAAAATATATATTTGTTATTCCTATTTTCTCCTTTATTACATATAAAAGAGAAAGGAGAACAATAAAAAATACGAACTGGCAGAAAGATCGAAAAATAGGGATGTGCGGTAGAGATAGTCGATAAGCGAGCGGATTCGAAGAAGGAAGAAATGCAGGAAGTAGATGGAGATGGAAAGAAAGAGCGAGGCAAGGAGGGAGGGAAAAGTGGTAGAAGAGGAGTGAAAGAGAAAGCTCCCAGCATTGTACCAATTCACGACGTTAATGCGAAGAGTGTTCTAAAGAAGGGCGAAACAATGGTGGCACTCCACCGGCTCTGATTCTCCTTTTCTACGACGCTTCGAGCAACGCTCGACGTTTCACGTTTGACGTCCGTGCATGCGCCATCGCCACCACACGTGCAGTTACGCGAGCTTAACGCTTTTATAGAATGTAGAACCTTAGTTGGCCATCGTTACGCGACCAAATCCCCGATTAAAGTACTTCCTACATTTGCACGTAACCAGATCAAAGTATAGTAAGCTGATGTTCTACAAGATATAATCTAATACGAAGACTACAGGAGATGTTTTTATTCGATAAAAGTAGAAAATAGCGTACACTGCATAAATTGTTCATATATCACCAGTAATATATATTTGTGCAACTATATGTTATAGTGATACAGCATTAGAGTCAAACAGAGGAAAAAGCTGCGATAACTTTCAGAATGGGCTAATAACTAGGAAATGTCCGTTTGATAAGTAGCCTGTCGGATTTTCAAAATTGTTACATCGCAAATGTAAAAAACGTCAGACGGTTTTCTTTTAACTAACGAGCAGAGAAAATTGAATTTCTCTCGAAGCATTAACGTAATCGAGCTAAGCCTGCGAAATATCTTTCCGCATTTTCTTGGAGCTGGCGCACGCAATGTGCTAGACGCGCTACTTAAACGTCATCGTTTCCGTCCTCTCGACGTTCATATTGCCCACTTCGCAGTGCGGTGCATCGCTTCATCGTCGCCGTCATCGTCGTGGTCGTTTCTCCGAGAATAACGAGTCAACGAGGCCTGACGAGAACGACCTTCTTGCCTTTGAGAGACTTTTAGCTTACGATTTTACAGCTTCGTGAAATCGTGCCTCGATTTCCTCGTTAAACGTTGCGAAATTTCGCTCGTTTAACGTAACGTTATTGCGTCGCCAACGAAACGACGATAAAACCTAATCGATGAACGTAACAGCGTGTATGAAGATTCGTCGAGAACATCGATTATCAGTGTAACGAAGGCATTTTTACCCAATTGAACCCCCCAATATCCTCATTTAACTCGACGTTATCTCCTACGAACGTCTAATTCGCTTCTTAAGTAATCGATACAAAGACGATGAAAGTTTTTAAAGGTCATTTCTTTTATATCAAGGAAATAAAAAAAATTCTTTAATTTTCTAGTTCTTGAATTTTTAAGCCTCATTAACGAGTCAGTATCACGACAGTAACGAGCCCTTCGACTTTTTCTCATTCGTCAATAGCGCTCGAGCTAGTCAAGAGGGACTATTTAGGCTTCGTGGCCGCAAACGAGGACCAATTGGATACAAGGACGGAATAGCTAAACCATCGTCGTGAAAATTATTACGAGCGACGAGGTTGCGCGTAACGTGCCCAAATGGAATTTCAATAGGGGAACTACTCCCACTCTTTGCTAGGAATCTTTATTTCGACCTCCACAAGGTCGATCGTTCCATAGATTCGAGAGACATTGGCCCTTTGAAACTTTCTCCACGACCAAACTTCGATCTTGTATAGATCAGCGCATAGCGATATCAATGTTATTCGATGAAACACTCGTAGTCAAAAAGTTACGAAGACGTTCGATCGGCCGAACGTCGAACGTTTCGGTTTGGACAATGGCCAAGGACGTGTTGCTTAATCTCGCGTCAGCAACGAAATCCGGCGAGGTTGCTCGTTCCCAATGCAGCCCCGTGACCGACAACGCCAAGAGGTTAATAATTATGCGCGATTACGCGAGGTAAACATCGGAAATCGATGCACGTAACGTCGACGCGACGTCTCGATCGAATAGGTATAAAAGGGGGCTACCATGATGTTTCGAGCATCAATCGATTTTCAACCAAGCTTGTCCAAGCATCTCCTCAACAATCTACAAAATGAAGTGCATCGCAGTGAGTAAACTTCTAACCCATTTACCGTCAGCGATCTGATTCACAATAACTGTTCTAACTAACGATATTTTACCCTAAACTTTGTATCGTTTATCGAAACATTGCCATAAAAATTAGCTTCGAAAGCATATAATCGGTTTTAGTCGTCGTATAATTAATTTTTTCTAAAAATGAAACAACGCATACAAAAATAGAGAATCGTTAAATAAAATATTATCCCAAGAGATCGACGATTTAAGTGAATTTGTATTCGCTGGTTAACAGATTAAGGCTATGATTATGGTTACAGTGAATGTGTATTCTGACAAATGAAACGTTCCAAGACCAGAATGCATATCTATCGACAGAAAGACAATTCGTCAGAACACGCATCTAATCATGATCCAGCTTTGATACACATCCGAAAACAGAGACAAACGAATGACGATATTAATGACTTTCTCATTCTAGGCTATCGTTTTGCTCGCTCTGGTCGGCGTAGCTTTAGCGAAACCCTTGGAAACGGAATCCATTGAACCGGTGAAGGCCGAATCAGTGGCAGCGGAAGCTGAAACCGCGGTTCGGGATAAGAGAGGACTCCTGTTGGGCGCAGCTTACACCGCACCCGTCGCTTATAGTGCAGCTTATACCGCTCCGGTCGCCTACACGGCTGCTGCCTACAACTATCCTTACGCCGCGTACACCGGCTACCCTTACTACGCCGCTGCCTACTCTGCGCCCTACTACGTTGTCTAACCATCTACCCGAACCACCTACCTACATTTCGGACCTAATCACGACGACTGCACCGATCTCGACAG
This sequence comes from Bombus terrestris, assembly GCF_910591885.1. Taxonomy (NCBI): domain Eukaryota; kingdom Metazoa; phylum Arthropoda; class Insecta; order Hymenoptera; family Apidae; genus Bombus; species Bombus terrestris. Next base: position 18,359,400 of record NC_063271.1, on the reverse strand, counting down.
CTCTGCCGAGAGCTTTCCAGACTTGATCGAGATGCATGAACTATCACGTCGAAGGGTGCTTCGCATCGCACAACACCCTAACCAAGACTCATCAACTTCGACAATATCGGTTTGAACTGAAACACAATTGCTGAAGCAAACATAATAGAGCATAACATTCTTTGTTACTGTGAACACGCGTTAATATGACTACAAGATGCTGGCATCCTTCTACGCTTTACTAACAAGCTAAATATGCATAATTGTACGTGTACATGCATTGCGCTGTATATAAAATATGTAATAAAGTAGCAAAGCATAAAAAAGTTCTCCACGTATTTTAGCCGAGACTCAACTCCAATTCCGAATAAATTCAGAATCAACTGCACAACAATTAGTAGACTGTATGTAGACACTGATGTTGACGCAATTTTTTATTTTCACGAACGTAACTACTAAATTTCTAGATAACTCGCTTGGTCTGGATAAATAATTAATTTGTTGGAATTTAAATGTAAGAGACAAACAAAGTATGGAGAAAAATAACGTACCAAATATTCTCAGGGCTTCTGGTCATTCCAGATAACCTAGTGACTCAACGTGTAAACGCACCTATATATTTTACTCGCCAATTCTGCACGGGCGGTGTCGCTTTCAGTCGAATAAAGGTGAGAAGTAACTGAGAATAAAATTGGTTTCTTTTATCAGCGCTGTTTCAACTATACGTACATAGGTACTAGAAAATATGAACACGTTGCTGACATTTATTTGCTCGGCATCAAATAAATAATTCACAAGAGTGCGCGATGATGGAAACAGTAGATTCTTTTCTTGGCTATCCCTCGAACACACTAACATCCATCAAAAAAAAAAAAAAAATATATATATATATATATAAGCGCGGTAACACGTTACAAAAATTTGTTCTCCTCTATATATCCTTTTTTCATCTTGATCGATTTAATATAAAACAAATAGTTACGCACAATTAATGACGTTAAACAAGAAGAAAAGATTCTCTATCGCACAAAGACATTCTCGACGACGGACGGTGCGATTAATTTCCTTCGAATACCGATTAGGAGTGAAACGAAAATCAAACGGCATGACGAAGGGTCGGAACGGGTCCTGTTAGTGCAAGTTGGCAAACAAAAGCCGGTAGTTAACGCAATTGTCCCCAGGGATCCTTCGGCCGAAGCCGATTAAGCTCTGACCGATCTTTGATGCCAAGTAATTAATGGAATCCAATCCAGCGTCCACTCGCAGTTACTCCCTTCTTGCTTTCGTTCTTCCCTCTGTTTCGGCACGGTGCCAATTTCTCCCTTTACCACGACAATCCGTTCCTTTCATTTCACTTGCTAAATCCTCCTAATTTGTGTGAGTTTATAATTCTAAACTACCGCCTTTCAACGTCTAAAACTAACATTTTACGCAAGCGCCGAGTGTCGGGTCTAAAAGGTGTAGGTACCAGCAGCTCTTTCGTTAACTGCGCGATTAGATATAACGCATATCGCGCGTGCAACTATTATCCAATCAGAGTACAAGCGTTGCGCATTTCCGTGCTACACGTGTCCCTGCTGATAGACAATGAATATTCACTGACCGAAATATCAAACGCGTGGCAAATTCATCGACAGGGACACGCGACTCTACTATCGGTACCAGTCATCATTTTTTATACTTCTTCCGAACTCAACATGAAAATCTCGATGAAATTAACAAATCACCTTTGAACCAACGTCCGAGCAAACAGCTAACTGCCGTAAATAATGTTTTAGAATAAAAACTACGCTATTGTTCAAAAGTATCCGAGCAGTCACTTGTTTTGAACAAGAGGATACTTATGAACTGCAACGCATATGTATATCGCGAAGCTTTTCAGCAATTACGTTTCATGTTGCCTGTCCGATTGAAACGAGGCAAGAGACACGATTATTCGCGCAGAAAGAGATTCGAGGGTTCGATGAAAAGAGATTGCTACCGGAGACTTTGTGGGAGCGCGCAACATAGGAAACGCATCCATTAATTAGAAAACAAGCTATGCATCGAGCAAATACACCAGTCAACCCCATTTGATTCAGCCTAAGTGCGGGCTAATTATCGCATTTGTGTATAGGAAGCAAACACACAGTCTCTTGCTACAGTGATCTCTCCTGATTACATAGAACCAACGCGAAACATCGAGTCATAGTTCTATCAACGATTCATGCACGCGAACCTATGCAACAACACGACAAACTTATTCGCTGATTTTCCAAGTAGCCGATAGTAACTTTCATCGTGAATATCGATAGCGTTATTAATCCACTGGTCTTTTATGCGAATCTAGTGATTTTCAAAGTGGTTAGATTCCTTTGCCGTTTAGCACTCGACGTTCTACGCAACACATACATTTGGAAAATCTCGCTTTATCGAAATCGGGAGATGCGTAGAATGACACGTAGCAAAAGCTTCAAGGAAAAGGGTTAATAGGATGAAAGAAATAACAAATGACGATTAAATAAATAAAAATTTAGATAAATGAAAGACGATTTACATTGCATACATAGACTTTACTTACTTTAAAACTAAAAACTAAACGAAATTGATCAGTTTATTATTTAGCTAAATGCAAAAGCATTATTCCATCTATTGAGAATACCTCCTATTACAAAATTAATTAACAATATCCTGTAACAATAAGATGGAAAAGCTGCTCTGTGTCAAAGTAAAAGATTGAATTTTAAAATGTTGAAAAATGTGATTTAAATGTTATTTAAATCACCTATGGCTGATTTAAATAACTATGGGTGTGCGAGTACCCGAAATTATGAGCCTGGATCGGGTTGGAAATACTCTTTGGACTCAGATCGGTATCTTGAAAGTTTGTCGACACATAAACGTATTCGGGAACCCAATATGCGACTCATCATAAATCATCTTGTACTCAAATTAAATTTGAGGTCGACTTGTACCTAAAATAAAGCTTTTCTTGTACATGCTTTAACTAAGTTTCAGTGCAAGAAAACAGAAAAATTATATTTTGAATCGAACAACGGATCCCAGAATAACGGGTACTCGAATACAATTTATTTAAAATAGCTCTATCTTAGGAAGCTATCTTACAGTATATCAGGAATATGTGCATTAGGTGGTTAATTTCTGGTGCATTAGAACAAGAACCACGAGGCCGGACCTGAAAATTTTTCTTTCTCGACCCGTATTATATCGGATACATTAAGCGAACATTCATTATGCGTAAAAAGCTTCCACCGTATTTGTGTTTCCCTCGGTTTTTATCTACCTTTAAGCTATATAATTTACTATTGTTTAATATATATTTATATATTTTTATATATTATATATATTATATTATAAATATTTTGTTCGCTTGCTACGTATCTCTCGCACACTTTTCTGTGAAACGCCAGATCGATGAGTTTCAATTTGAACACAGCTACTGTACGTTGAGTATAGCAACGCAGCTCGTTTCGTCAACTATTCTTTCATTTTTACCATTGATTGTATGTCAGTTTGCACATAAAAAAAATATACAGTCCGATAGTTGAGAATGTACGAGCGCAAAACAGAAACGTACCAATCTCGACTATAAACGATCTATATGAGTAACAATATATGTTATGTCCCGTTATACAGTACGGGCTGAATTCCGTTCCTCGGTCAGGACGGTCATTAGCAGTGCAAATAATTAGTCGGACCGCAATAATCCTAAGGAACTACAGTTTGTTTTATTACAAATAAAACAAAGCATTTTGATTTTACCGTTGGTGCCTCAATTGTTATAAAATATGTTCAAGTCGAGACGTAAAAAGGGAGAAACGTGGGTTTTCCCATTGGGATTTTCACCCACAAGCGACCAGTGACCGAACTTCACCGAACGTCACCGAACTTCACTGGTTTCTCATCAGCAAATCAATCATCATCTCTAGACTGGCTTAACGACTACAGATCAGTCAACATCTCCGTACTGGGTTCATATCTTTAACTCAGTCAACCTCTCTGCATTGATTTCTCATCATCAGTTCAGTCAACATCGCGGCACTGGTCTATATCTACTTTAGATCGGTCATCTAGTTAATTTATATTTATACGCACCGAGCGTATCATCTTGGCTACAAGTTATTGGAATAAAGTGTAAATTGTAACCTGTTACCTCAGGGTTATAATCAATTCAACCACCTTTATTATCCTAAACGAAATAGGGGATCGATCACTTGGTGGCGTCGATTATATAATCGTAATGGGAATTTACGACTCCCGTTGGCGCGCTTCCTCGCAATCGCGTCTCTCCGCGAACGGTCGAATATACTATATAGCTAAACTATAGTTTACTATAACTAAAATCTTCCATATTTCACTTTTGAAAGCGTATCGTAGATTCAAAAAATAATTAAAAAGCACGTTACGGTTCTTTTCTAAATTTATTCCTTCCGTTCTCGTGTTTCCGATTTATTGCATTTCAGAAATTATTTTCTCAAAAATAACATTCAGCGTACCTCAACACATACAACTAAACACATATGTACATTATCTACTACGCAAAAAGTATTTAGTAAGCGTGTGAGAAACACAAAAATGTTTCACGCCGAAGGGACCACGATCAAGCACACACATAATTCGTTACCTTTGAAACGTAGAGATAGCATCGAAGGTGATACGTATAGGTCGAAGGTAATTGTGCGACAGTTGCGAGTTCAAGATACTGGTAGAAAGAAATCCACTACGATTACGTACCTGGAACAGAAAGAGTACGTTCGATTAGAGAAACTGGTTAATCTACAAGAATTGTTCATGACGACGAGAGAACACGTATTTGCTTGCGCACACAGATTGTTTCGCATCGATACATCAAGTTTTAACTCTATAAAGTCAAAAGGCCAAGAGACATATCATAAAATGTTTTCAAATGACGCATGACACGATACCGTGTGTCGCTACACGAATAGTTAGCTCAATTAGCTGAGTCGGATTTTAAAAGAAAAAAATCACAGGCATAAAGCGGATAAAGAAAAATTGCGAACATAGAATATGTTCGAAAGCACAGGATAGAGTGAAGAGAATGAGCGATCGAAGAGGGTGTGCGAGAGCAACTTGCGAAATTTGAACGTCGAACGAAAGGAAGAAGGGGGTCCTAGAACGATTCCGCCATAAATCAAACGACCCTCTTCAATTTCGCGGAGTTAGTACACCATTCTTCTCTCGAGTTCAAGTATTTCCCGCTTTTTTCACAGGGCGGCCTTGATCGCAGGGGGTTCCTAAGTTGGTACGTTGTAAACTCGACGGTGGATCGATATAGGTGACTATCCCGAGCCACCAGGCAGCCGAATTCTACGTACCCCGCGCCTTTTCGATTCGCGCGGGCGCGCTAGATTTCATTTACCGCCGATTACGCAGAGATATCCGTGCCAAGCATTATCTCGACAAATGACGAAGCAAATCAGAAAGCGTAGACATAGGAGAACAACGATCGACAGGACGCAACACCAACTTTCTTATCCATTAATTTATTTAACGTACTTACAAGAAATTTTATTTCCTGATACGTGTACGTAGTTCGGAAGGTCACAAATATGACAAATATCGTTTTTTTTTTTTTTTTTTGTTTTTGGAAATATTTTTAAGAGTTTTGTAGTAGCTATATATGTACTTTTTCGATCCATAGCAAAATATCTGTGCGATTCTATCATCGATGAAATATCGATTTCGTCGCATAAATCGGGTACTCTTATTGCCATCGATTTACATATCGAATACATATTTACGTGTGTCAAGACAGTAATCCGTTTATAATACACGCGACGTCCGTTCACTTGCCTTTCGTCTTTTCATTGGCCGGTTTAGCACGAATTAATCCTTCCGATTGTATAACATGGTTGACGGCGAAAAAATATATCGAAAAAAAATTGATCTTTAGTAAAAGGTATGCTATTCATCTTCTTGGTATACGAGCAACTTTCGTTCTCATTCGTTATCAATGCACGATGACCAGTGGCACGCAATCTCACGATATCGATTCTACGTTCTGCGAATTCGAGCTCAGCTTTATTTTCACAGGTCGTTGGAACGATCAATTTCAAGGCGACAAACATTTAACGCACCATCCAAATACTCCAATTTTCTGCTAAATCGAAATCATTTCGCGAAATGAAAGGCAGGATAACCTGAAAAGTATAACACGTATGTATCTTATTATAATCGTGATGCTCAGATCTATTGTATCGATAACGATAACGATGATGATGATGATAACGATAACGAGAGCGATAGCATGATATATTTCACAGAAAAGATTTCTTGTACGTGGTAAATCAATGTTAGCGTTACAAGGGATTCGCAAACTGACGAAAACATGAAAACGGTATAAGAGGTAAATTTACGAATGTACAAATAACGCGAGAAATAGGTTCCAGAAAAATGTCGTATTTTTCGTACAATTCTGACTAGTATGGCCCCAGTAACGTGAACAACAATTTCGGAGCAACATGTTTGCAGAGATAAACGAACACAAAGGAAACGACCTGTGTTAGAAGCTTTTGTATACGATACGTCTGCACGTAATTTACAAAAGGCATGAGTTGCGTGACGGCGCGCATCGAAGCTCGTTCTAGTATTACAGGCTATTAAGTTCGAGTTATCGCCAACTTATCGCTCAAACTATGCGGCCGCCTTGCCAAATTCTCTTTCGACGTCTTTGTTTTTCTCCCTTTGTTTCTTCGTGCTTCTTTTGGTATGTTACGAACTTGTGCGAACTCTTGCCAGCTTACGGGGGTATTCTAGTCTACAAATTTGAAGAAATCGAAAATTTTTTTTCATACTTTCAAAGTTTAGATATTCAAGAATGTGCTCTTAAAAAGATTTTTCAAAATTTCAATTATTTTATGACTTACAGCCATTTTTATGACGCAGCATCTGCCCCGATCCGACCAGAAAAAATGAACAATAGAAGCCCAAGTACCTGTATTGTATTTTATCCCTTTTTAATGTATTTTTAATTCTCTAATTCAATTGGAACGATGTTTGGGTTCTGAAACCCAAAATAGCAACGAATCGTTAAATTCGTTAATATGGACTTTTTTTACTATGCACACCCACGCAGGAACGCAGACAATTCAAATTTCCACTTTCCTCGCAATATGTATTTTTAATGAAGGTTTTATACCCATATTAAAAATCTTAAGTGTCATGGGAATCACGATTGGCCCAGAATCTCATGCGTTCGCAGTCAGGCGAGACTATGAGTAAAATTGCCGGAAACTTGTCTCAAAACTTTAAACGCGTTTTTCTCGAAACTACTTTTTTCGAGTTGGCGTGCGCGATATCTCAAGTTCTAATGAACCGATTTATTTGAAATTTGGTGTGAATGTTCTTTATACATTCCTCTATCGCCTCAACCACGCTCAGATCAAAATTTTTAATTTTACTATTTTTAAAAAAATTCGGAATTGCCAAAAAACATGCCAAAAAGGAAAATTTTTTTTCAAACGGCCGCCATTTTGTGAAAAAATATTTTTTTGACGTTTCCAAGGTTCATGCGATAACTGCATCTATACTAATTAAGAATCCGTTCGGCATTTTTGCTTCACATGACCAGAAGGGTTGAAATCATATGCACGCCAGGACACCCTTTTTTTGGACCCCTCACTTTGGCCGATTCATAACTTTGTGAATTTTGAGTCTTTTTCGGTTAATTTTTTATATAATCTTAAAATATCAATAAACAAATGATAAAAAAATGGATAGTAAAAATATGTTTTGTTTCGTTTGTACAAAGCTTTAAAAACCGCCCGAAATTCATGCCTCTAGACTAGAATACCCCCTTAAGGCTCGATTCACATTGTCGGTCCTCAAATTATAATTATCCCATGGTTTCAAATATAAGTTTACGCTATGAGAAACGCTCCGATCTCAGACCAATCTGGTCCCGGCAACGATCCTTGAAAAGAACATTTTATTGTTGAACATGACGTGTTGTTACGGCATTGCTATAACTTCGTATAATTGCTAACAGAAATTTAGATCTCTTACGCTATTATTTGAATGACCTTTTTTCCATGCAACGCGTTTTAGCCACATATTCGACGAATGTTTATCTGATAAAATATTCTTTCCACGGTACAACTACGAATGACAAACCAACAACAAACAGTAAACAAAAGGAACAATTAATTACAAAGACTGGACACGACCGTCTCGGACGAGTTTACTACAGTCGCTAGAAAATCAATATCCAAGTTTGTATATGTGCTAGTATTATTTGGGGGAGGCGACCGCATTACCACCCTGCCCCCTCACCTACAACGGTTTCCTTCAACACATGGCGTTTCCGAACGATTTGTGTTAAAACAAACGTCTTACTCGTGTTCGACAGAATCAATTTCTCGCAAGTCTAGCTATTTAAATAGCTGAACTGTGTAATTACTAAGAATTCGTCAAGCACAAGAAAGCTATGAAATAATCGTTGCCGATATCTGCGATTCTTTGTTACAATTGTATTGTATTAGTAATACAAAAAATAAATGTTTACAAACGAATCTTACCACCTAAAAGCCGGCTGATTATCATAGCCAAAACGTAATATATATCGTAAAATAGTAAAACCGCAAAAACAGTTTTTGAATCTACTAACGCTACTGTGCAGTTAGTAAATTATTGTAAAGGAGGTTCCTGGTCTCTTTCCTGAACGCAACATGTAGGTGTATCGATAAAAGAGACCAGTAGCGACGTAACCCCTTGAAGCAATATGCGAGCACATAAAGTTTGAAAAATTCACGTCTATATATCTATTTACGATCAAAGAGGAAACCGGTAACGGAGTAGGATTATCTGGATAATATGGGCTCGGTTCTTCGTAGTCAATTTCACGGCCGATTCAACTTTTGATCGATCTGCCAGACATAACTAAAATACCCCGAATTTCTCGTAACAGAACACATCCTACCTTGTAAATATCGATCCTCGTTCCTTCCGTAGGAGTGCCACTTGCATCGAGTCAAAGGTAGCTGGTGCAAGGGGAGAAAACGTTCGAGAGTATGATGGTAACGTTGTCCAGTAACGATCTCGGCATCGATAGCAGCAGAAGAGTCACGTGAATCGAACATTCAGTCACGAAGACGCAAGGTAAGAAGATGTAGGGTTGGCGGTTGAAACTCACGAGTTTGTTCTCTGTTATTCGTTGTTCGTTGTAGAAAGCGACACGTGGTGAGTCGGAACACACGTCTCCAAGGCTCGAACAGATATTACCCGTATCGCAGAGAAACTTTATTTGTCGAAAACGAAACCAGGAAGCACGCGCAATAATTCATTCACTGAATCACTCGTATCACGTATGATGTACACAGTTTCCTTGATTATGTTCGGTAGCCCAATCGAAGTTCAAAAAAGCAGACCACCCAACTCGAAACAGTGATAACTTTTAAAATCTCTACACCTTGAGGGCAGCAACACCAGGCGTCAAGTTTACACTAAAATCAACATGGATGTTGGCGAATAGACTTCACTTGCGGCATTCGGATCCGTTGCAACGAAAAGCACGACTTTCACTCGGAACGACAAATCCGTGTTATTCTAATTCTCGGAGCATCGAAAGGTTGAATGGAGTTAGATGTGTTAAACAGAAAGGGAAACAGAAAAGGATGAAAATAGAAGACAGGTACGGCGGCAGAGAAGAGGGGAGCAAGAAATATGGGGGAAACAAAGAACGAAGGATAAGAGGAAGAAAGGGGTGCGACAGTAAGAGCGAGGAAGGAAGAAAGAGCAAAAAGGAAAATGGAGAAGAGGCAAAGCGAAGCGAGAGAAAGGAAGAGTACAAGCGGGTGGATGAAAACGATGCGATCCTTAAAAAGTCCAAGAGAAACAAACGAAAAGACGCAACGCGTGCCGAGTGCTACGCACGACTGATCAGCCCGTAGGAAGTTCGGGGCTGGGGCTGACGCCTGCGCCATCTCACCTTCTCCCACTCGTCGCTCCCTTATTTCTTTCCTTCTCTGTTATACGCTCGAATATACTTGTCGTGGTCGACGCAACCCCACCATCACGGCCATCCAACCCTCCGACCGGTGGACTATCTCGGGACGATTCGCAATATTCTCTTGTCGCGACCCGCCGGTCACAGTGCTCCCTTGAACCGGTGCGACGCGACGCATTAGCACCGCGTTTACTATTTTCTTTCCTTTCTTTTTCCACCTTTCCAATCGTGCGTCGCGTCGTCTTCCAAATTTTTTTTCCGTCCTGGTTCAATCGAATCCACACGCATTTTATTTTTCTACGCCTCTCTTTTTCTTGGCCACTTTTCCCGTAGTTACATTTCAAGCCAGTAATTCGTTAGAACGAAACCAACGACAAGGTACTGGAATGTACAATGACTGGCGAAGGTATTCGAATATGCGCATACTTGTAAAAACCTTTTACGAGTATAGTATATGTATCATAGGTAACATTTTGAAATTTCATTAGTAACGAAATTCGACTATCATGATTATATAGTAAAAAGTTAGGTAAAGTAATAGAACGCGATGTGGATGTAACAAGTTTCGATCGTTATCATGCTCGAGACGATAGCATGAGACTTAATTCGAAACTGCATTCCTGTAGACTTACGCGTTGATAAAAATGCCCGAGTAAGTCATGCGCGTATTGCGGAAATATTTTCTGAAAATCGACGCTGTGCTATCTATAAAAATTACGCGGAGATTAACCGTTCAAGTAGAACGAGATTCTTGTGTACGTACCTAGAAAGGAAGTACGCATATACCCAGAATATTTATCGGATGCGAAGCATGATGTATAAATGAAAGGTATCGATATACGCGAAGTTATCGTTGTAGGAATACGTCCAGTATATTCGACGGTCGATAAAAAGTACAAAGATAGAAGGGAAAAGACCGTATCGACGCACAGCGAAAAATCGATTCGCGAACGTAGATTGTAGACGTATCTTGGGCCGCGCGTTTCACTTTCACACTTTACTTCTCTCTGTTGAAATCCGCTTAGCGGCCCAACAAATACATATATGTATGCGTATCGTGGCGCATCCAGAGCTCAGAGCACGCGATAAAAGGTGGTGGTTTATAAAAGAGCAAACACATTTACGGAAATGCGGTCGAGACACGTGCCAGATGCCACACTCGTTCTGAATTAATCTCGTTCCCCTTAATCTCGGCGAAAGAGTAATACTCAACAGCTGTAGATTAATTAAAGTTAATACAACGCAGGCGCCGGAACGTTTGAAAATCGCCTCGCGAGAAACATCGCGGGATAAACTGCATCAGTGACCATTCATCCGTTTCATCCTCCTTGTTACGTCGCGTGAAGAGGTCCGCGCGACGTCTTCTATTGTCTGACCGTAAAGGCCCAAGCGTCGTTAGAGAAACCCTCAATAAACCTAAGGCCCATCATAAACCGAGTCTCATTAGCTTGCAGGAATCTTGAATCCTGCAAGTATTTTGGGTTTATATGTGGTACTTAGACAAGTCATTAGGTCTATTGAGCGTGCTTAAAGATTACGGAGAAAGCTGGTATTTATAACTGGAAAAACTGGTAATTATATGATAGGGAAAACCAGGCATTTATAGAATAGAAATGTCTGGATTTTCCTACGAGTCATGCCGATGGGGTACTTACATCTCCCATCTTCAAGCGTTAACGTCTTAGCCAATGGGTAGCGCGGATCCTTGTCCTCACCTTTCCTAACTAAAAATGTAAGCAACGAATCCGCGTTCTTCGTTCAAAGGGCACATCCATACCGAGCTTTCCTCCGTAATCACATCAGAACGAACTTCAGAGTATTTCTTCGGCTCTCACGGTGCCTAGAGTTCCTGCATTTCCTACAACTCTCACCGTTCCTACCTCTCTAAGAGTTTTTCATCATCTCTCGCGGTGCCCACAAGTTCGACAGCTCCGATAGCTCTTACGGGCCTAGAGCTCCTATAGCTCTCACTCTCTCATCTAAGAATAATCCTCCTCTTCGTCATCTGTATCTTAACCAACGGCGTTACTACTTTGTGTGATTGTATAAAGTGTTGGAAATATATATATCTTTTATAACTCTGTGAATCACAGTGTTATACCACAACAACTACCCCTATTATCCTAATCGAAATACGGGGATCAAACTATTCCTGGTGTCGATTATTCTAATCGTAACGGGAATTTACGACTCCCGTTGACGCGTATTCTAACGACCGCGTCTCCCCGCGATAGCTCGAAAGTACACTCCTCCTGTCGCAAATTCCACAATTCGATCTCGAAGTGATAGAATATAGAAGGTCGCTTATGTTACGAACTTCTTAATTTGTACGACCGAAAATGAATGAAGAAGGAAAATGGTAGATTCTCGATTTACGGCAATAGAAAATATCAGTGAGCAAAAGGTATCGTAATGAAAGGGATGAATCAAAAAAGGAGAGGACGAGAATGTGTCTCTAAATGTTCGTGTCGATGCGTGGTCGGTCAGCCACCTTTCTGTTCCTAAAATAACCCTTTTGAAATAAGTTTCACCCTCTTGCGTGAAAGGGGCCAAAGTACGTCACTCGCTGTCGGATATGGCGCTGAGATGGTAACCAACTATTCGCCACGATCACTCTTAACTATAAAAGTACTTAAGCGTTACAACGCATATTTCGAACAGTAGAAGCGGTAGAATCGGAGAAAATATTCTCCAATTCATTACAAATTCATTTTTGTTGTACGTTTCCGGTTCACTTTTCACGGGAATCGGCTAAAATAGGTTAAAAACGTGCTCTTAGCGGAAAAACGTCGAACGACTGCTATTCGTTCACAAGAGTACCGATTCAAATAAGATTTCTTATTGGAGAGGAAACTCACTTCCCTGTTGTTACCGGTTCGCTCTTACTTAAGGGGGTATTCTAGTTTACAAATTCGAAGAAATCGAAAATTTTTTTTCATATTTCCAAAGTTTAGACATTCAAGAATATGCCCTTAAAAGGATTTTTCAAGATTTCAATTATTTTATGAGTTACAGCCATTTGTGTGCATATTAAAAATTTTAAGTGTCGTGGGAATCACGATTGGCCCAGAAGCTCATGCGTTCGCAGTCAGGCGAGACGAAGCGCATCGAGCGCTCTGAACTCCGAGTTTCAGAGGCGTCAAAGAACGCCAGGACTGCTTGTCTCCATAAAAGAACTTCGGAAAATGAGCATTTTGAAGTAGAGGAAGGTTTCTTGTATAAAGCAGGAATAGCCGATTAAAAATATGTAAATATGCTGTACCATTCTATGAGTAAAATTGCCGGAAACTTGTCTCAAAACTTTAAACGCGTTTTTCTCGAAACTACCTTTTTCAAGTTGGCGTGCGCGATATCTCAAGTTCTAATGAACCGATTTATTTGAAATTTGGTGTGAATGTTCTTTATACATTTCTCTATCGCCTCAGCCTCGCTGAGATCAACATTTTTAAAAAATTCGGAATTGCCAAAAAAATATGCCAAAAAGGAAAATTTTTTTTTCAAATGACCGCCATTTTGTGAAAAAATATTTTTTCGACTTTTCCAAGATTCATGCTATGGCCGCATCTATACTAATTAGGAATTCGTTCGGCATTTTTGCTTCACATGACCAGAAGGGTTGAAATCATACATGCCAAGACACCCTTTTTCTTGGACCAGCTCATAACTTTGTGAATTTTGAGTTTTTCGGTTAATTTTTTATGTAATCTTAAAATATCAATAAACAAATGATAAAAAAAAAAATGGATAGTAAAAATATTTTTTGTTTCGTTTGTACAGAGCTTCAAAAACCGCCCGAAATTCATGCCTCTAGAGTAAAATACCCTCTTAATCGAGGCTCCGTCTACCTTTGGTTCTCTCAATGAAACGACCTTTCGCTTACGATAAGAGATCGATTCGTTACGACAAAGAAAATCGTAATTCAATTTCGATCCGCATTCATAAATATTAGGATGCTTGCGAAAAGAGCCCAACCAAAGACGTCGATAACCATTAAAAAACTATTAAAGTCATTAACAACTACTATCTAATTTCAAATCTCTGACTACAAAGAACTCGTATATCTAGAAAACAAGATTCTCGATCATGATAACGCATGGCAAAATTATTTTGGCCAGTACTTTTGGCGGAACGATCACACGCCTGTCGAATTAGGAGTTTCAGCTCCCGTCAGGTGGGAAATTATCCTCGACAGCTGTGACAATGATGTTTGCCGTAACGTACCTTCAACCAGTTCCTAGTAGATATGCGGAAATATTTATCATGCAACTGATGCTCACGAATTTTGCGACACTCTACCTATACAAAAAATTAATAAAGAAGGAATAGATAAATTATAATTTCAATTTACGCAGGATGTATCTGTATCCGTATTGCGTATTATTTATATCTGTAGAATATACCGACAAAGTTTAACTGGGAAAACCTGAAACCTTCTATATACATTCACAAACACCAGTTGCCGAGAGCGACTGTATCACCAAATACCGTCGTTTCGACGCAGACCTTATTTATTACTGTAACTGTATACAATGGTTAACGATTCCTAACGTTCCTATGCGCTTATTCTTCGAGACACAGACGTAGGGAATACCGATGCATTATTTTCATCTATAGAGCTGATGAACAAATAACGTCGATTATCCTATTGTTAAAGTGGTCATCGCTTCTTAAGAAAACTCTACATCTCTCTGTGACATTGGCTTCGAGAAGTTCAGTTATAGGGTAACACTGCTAGCGTGCGGATCTGAACTAGCTCAAACTGTATTCATACTTGTAACTTCACTTCTCTATTAAATATGTTTTTCTACCTTACAATTTATCTACGCGTTTCTCTCTTTATACATCGAATAACCCCAACACCTATGACTTTCAAAACGTCTCCAGATGACGGATGACGAGTTGTTCGCATTGGTTTGATAGGAGTAACGTCAGAAATATGAAAGAAACCATAAACCCTCGTTTTCCTGTGAAACGTGAATTCTGTTCTCGCGTTAACTGCATGTCTATCTTGTAACTATACTAGAGTCATATCGCGTTATTCGCGATTCTTCTTGTTATGTCATCGTATGCTTTGTTAACTGACAAACACCTTTAGCGTCGTCCCAACCGCAATCCTTAACATGATATTCCTTCGCGTAATACTCGGTACTCGTTCGTAGTTGATTGTAATCGGTACATCGTCAAAGATGTATACACGATGCAATCACACTGACGCAAGTATATTTGTTAACATGGAATGTATACATCTTCGTTCAAGCGTGAATTTAATTCGAAAGGAAAGAATGATGGAAGAAAAGAAGTCGCTAACAAGAAACAAGGGAAAGAAGAAAGACGAGGGAATTGCCAGCTCGAGAAAGCAAGGCGAGGGTAGGAGTCAAAATCGATAAAGCAAGATGGCGGCATATAGTACTGCAGAGTACCGCAGCCTAGCTACCACGAGATTATCCTCTGTTACTACTCCTACTACCTACCCACTTACCCACCTACCTACCTACCCATCAACCTACCTACCTACCTGCCTACCTACCTACCTACCTTTCTACCTATCTACTTAGGCTATCTGGTCACAGGTAGGTGCTAGCAGTTTCAACGCAATCAGGAAACCATACTTAGGTACCACACTTAAGCGTAGGAATTCGTTTAAATCCGTACGAGGGATTGAAGGTTCTAAGGCGACTGACTTTTTAATTAATGAAACAGATTGTGCAATCAAAAATGCATAAATCGTTGTTATAGTTGTAGCGCCACCATTAGATAAATCGCGCGACATTCACTAACTATGCTACTGTGCTACGTATCCGACACCAGTGATCGAGTCGTAGTAGCGATCAGACCTTACACCTTCGCTTTACGTTGCATGAGTAATGATAGGTAACCAAACGTTAAGCAAATGTAGAAGTTTTAGAATAGTTTTTACATTCCTGGAAAAGAATAAATATACAAACAAGAATCGCTAGTTGTTGATACATGCCTCTCAATTTTATGATGATAACGATTCACCATTAACTTCCCACTTGTTACTTTCAGATCAAAGATCTATGTCAAAATATCTATAGTTTCAAGTTAAAAAGAAAAAAGAATCAAAATCCGACAGAAGGAAGAAGGCCGCGCAGTCGTGCTTAGTTCTCAACGAGATTTACCGGCATCTTTTGCACAAACTCGCTAATTGACTCGCTAGTTACTTTTTTTCTTCTTCCTATTCAATTCCTTCTATTTTCTACTCTTTTCGTAGTTCAATCATTCTGCGCGTTGAATTTCTCCATTGGTTATTTTTTTTTTTTTTTGGCATTTCCTTGTTTTTTTTTTGGTAGAATTTGAAGCAACGATCGCTTCAAAGGATTTTGCATTGACTCGCGTTACTTTTCATTCCAGGACATATTTACCTCGCTATTAGCAGCAGTATGTTAACGAAACCAAGTATATTCGGAAAAGAGGCTTCATGTACCATAAAAGTATATTGTAATACTTGCTTTCGTTATCGAACTAAATGGAGAGAAGTTATCAACGCTGATATTTTCCATTTCTCTAACTTCCACTTCCGTCCTTATCTTTCGACGAGCATAATAACTATGATAATGCATTGCATTCCAAACATTTCTGACGAAAAACGAAGCGGGTAAATCCGTGAAAGGAAAAGAATATGACTGATTTAATGCATCGTTCGATCGAGCCAAAGCAAAGCTCGAAAGTCGGTGACTCTTCCCGATGAAAATAACCGTAACTTCTTGCTAGACGAATGCGTTCGGTCACGCGATAGAATCCGAGTATTAAAGCTGAACTATCCTGTTAGTTTCACACGATATTTACACACTTCTTATTCGAGGTTTGTGAGAACAGAAATGCAGCAAAGAAGACAATCGTTTTCCATCGTGTTGGGAAGCAAACAGCGGCAAATTGTGGCGAAGTGTCGCGAAATTAAAAGAGGAATAATCAGCGCATTGCATGTCGGTACGTGTTGACGCACTCCTCTTCGTAAGTATTATGAACATGAACACCTATTGATTTCGTACGAAATGCGATATTCAATCTGCAGTATCAAGAAGACGATTGATCAATTAGAATTTTGTATTCGTTCAAAGTAACGATTATATATATGTAAGATCGTAAATCTTGGGATAATTCAGAGATCGATTCTGTAGTCTGAAAATCGAGTTTTTTATTATAAAGTAATAGATAAAATACAAAAATAAACAACAATTAATATCCGTCTATAACAATAAATAACAATAATTATATAAACGGGAAATAACAAGTTTTTGGTACAATGTTTACCCGAAAATCGAGAATCGATTTTCAACGTCCTGAGTTACCGATCTTCCTTCTTCAGTCCTTAAAATCTTAAATAACTATTCTGTAACCTTGTCTGTCTCTAATGTAACTCTCTGTCCGTCCGTATAGGAAAATGCGTGCTTCTCAAAATGGTTGTCCGTAAAACAAAAGAAGATCGCTCTATCCGTGAAACAAAACCTGTCGTGCTACCCGTAAAACAAAAAGAATCCCTATCCCACATGAACTCTAGGGAGTTTACATATATATATCGCGAGCCCAAATATTTCAATTTTGAATTACATCGGCTTATACTATGCGGTGAGGACAATGTCCGGGACGTGAAAAGCGTGAGAGGATGCGACATGTGAAGGTCGCACAACCCGAAAATCCATATCCATTACGTTTACTGAGAATCACGCTTGCGCGATTTCGCTCCGGTATCGAAGAAAACACGACTAACGACCCATCCTCGGTACGATACACTTTCCAACGATTAGTAAAATCATTACTTTACGTTAACGGAACGCACGAAGGAAGTTCCTTTACCGTTCTTACGTTATTACAAGCTCGTCGTATTCATTCCTATCTTTTCGCTACGTTTTTCTCAGTTTCGCGCGAGGAAAATTCATTTTACATGCGCTTTCCATAGCTAACTCTCGGTGACTAACTTTTTCCTTGCCGCACCACCACCATTGCGTCCGCAAATCAGAAAAAATGTCCCTATTCTGAATGAGCCAGACTTTGACTTTTACGATATATCGACATGATAGAGGGCGGAGAACAAGCTACGTCCAACTTAACACGTCAACGATTTTCCAAGATATAAAAAGGGGATTAGGAGCACTCACCTATTCAGGAAGCTACGAGAAGTTCCATATCCCTCGCAAGTGATCTCTGTAATAAAAAAGTCAAGGCGAAACAATATAATTAACGAGATACTCGAGAAGCAGAAGCGATGAAATCGTATAATTGTGGCAGGGGTAAGGCGCGAAAAAAAACGGAAGGGGATACGATGAATCGGTTTCTCCGGTGCGCTGCACAGTACAGCCAACAAAAAAAAAGGTACTTGAAGGCTTCGTCACCCTCGGTAGAAGTATATCGAGCGAAGATTCCCGTTTGTTTTCTGACTGGCAGGATTTACTCAGCGTACATCCCTCCGATGCATCCCCGCGAACAACGGGGGATGTTGTTTTCGCGAGTGCAGTTTTCTTCGGTCTCCGTTAGGGAAGATTCCAACGAACTACTCCATAGGGAGAGAAGTGGTTCGGGAGGGTCATTCCCGCACCTATTTCGCTTTCTCCTTCGTGCTCTGTCCACCGGTGTCATCCCGATGCGTCCTCTCTAATTGAAACCGATATACTACGTTCACGCATCGAGTCTCCACGGATTAAATTCTTCCGGGACTTCAAGATCCAACAAATCACTGATTCTTCTTTGCTTCTTGCATCTTTTCTCGAATATATATGTACTAACGTAAATCCTTGGGGTAAATAAGACGATAAATTCTGGAAAATCGAGTTTAATCGAATACAATAACAATTAATAACAAATCTACTACAAATTTTAGCTGGAAAAGCGAGAATCGTTTTTCTCTCGTGATCTAACCTATTGAGTAAAATGGCTGCCGGTAAAACAAAGCAAAAGTAAAATATATCGGTTGGCGGGTAGTTTGAATTCTATAGATTTTACATATATATACAATATATTGTAACTTCAATGGTCGAGCTATATGTCCTTCAACTCATTACGGATTAACGTTACGTTAACGCAACACTTTGTTTGTAACTTTCTTTCAGTCAACTTATACAATATTATTGAGCTGTATGGAGAAAACTGGAAAAAATCACTAAACTGTATAATTGTCACTTTTAATTCTACAAGCAGTATCTTTCCATCTATAAATCTCTCCGGAACGGAGGAGATCGAGAGTACGCGTGTTTCGAGAAATTCAGCTGCATCGGTTTTAACTAGAACATCGCCAACTGTGACGTTTCGATAAAATTAATATAAGCAGCCATAATTACAGGAAATAGCAGCGCCGCTGGTTTCCTCCGGTCGTCAACGAGTTAATTGCTTTACGTTTTAAAATCATCTGCACTAAAATTCAAGTGCTCCGATATCGTGTTTAATGCGGGTATCAGCGAAATTTTGAGGAAAAGCGCACGTAGATATCGGTCAATCGTGCTCCGACCTAAAGAGGCACGCCTTGATTGTGCAACGTCGAGACAAGGAATGGACTGCTCCAGTCCGCTATAATTATTTAGATTGCCGAGTACATCAAGGGCTCTTCCGCTGGTGCCTCGTGTGCGTACGGATCTACCAACTTATCAGTTGCTAGCGCACATTTGTATTTCGAGACACGACAATTACCAACAACCAATTGTACTGTAATACAGATATATGAAAATAAAAGGCATTTTGTTCGCTTACATAACGTTAAAATTGTAGATTAACCACGAGGATCACTAACGTTATGAATTTATTAGCGTCAAAGTTTACTGGTTGGTAGGACGTAACTGCGACGCAATTGGAATTTGCGAGCTTGTTGCGAAACTAGGAGCAAAAGGAACGATCGTTTTAAAAAACGAGCAACAACTTTCGCAAAGTTAACTACTCGAAAGTTTAGATCCGTGCTGCGGTTCGATTGGTTCCGCTTTGACGAATCAAATACAACCATATCGGCTCGAAATACGTCGAAGATGCCCCCTTTCCGCATAAGGAGTCCGATTAAATTTTAATGAGAACTTCGGCACCGATCGCCGATTCGAAACGAATAAATAAAAGTAGCGGGTTTTTCTGGGAAAAACCGCGGAGAATCCTCGGCGACGTATCGTTAAAGTTTTCAACGCGAT
The DNA here is from genome assembly GCF_910591885.1 of Bombus terrestris. Taxonomy (NCBI): domain Eukaryota; kingdom Metazoa; phylum Arthropoda; class Insecta; order Hymenoptera; family Apidae; genus Bombus; species Bombus terrestris. The sequence goes on along the minus strand of NC_063271.1, from coordinate 18,339,336 downwards.
ACCGACACGCGGCAAGAATTTCTAACAGGTCGAAATTCGTATTAGCAATTCCGATCACAAGCTTGCGCCTAGCACCGCGCTCTTGCTTCGTAAATCGACAAATTTCGTTGGACGGGTTTGTCGTATGAATAATGATCAAACCGCGATGAAAGATGTCTTTTTAAGGTTAATAGACACAGATATTCCAATTATACGGTTCTTAATCCTTTCAAGTTCTTCACGAAAGTAGAAATCGATTAATAATATGGAAACTTTCCTCACAACTGAAAAAAGAGACTTCTCAAGTAAAATAAACGAGTTTCGTTACAGCGAACATTACGAAATATTTAAGTCGAATTGCACGAGAGATAGACACGAAAATGGTGAATGGGTTTAGGTTCAAACGTGCGTCGGCGAAACATAGCCAACCTGTACAGTTCGCAATCACTTAACGAGCACTTTGCTTAATCAGAGATTTAAGATGCACGATACTTAGGCTTCCCTCTGGCAGAGCAGAATACGCGAAGCAGCAAGGCCGTCAGAAAGCATTTAATTTCCGGTGGATGATCAGAATAGGAAAAAAGCGAGGGCAAACGTGAATTTATTCGAGGTGCAAAACATCCTTTGCTTAATTAGATTCAACGTATAAGAGAAAGCTCGTCATCGACGAATTAGATAAAAAATTTCAGGAAAAGGTACATCCGCTTTTATCTTCAAAACATGACTTCAATTAATTTATCTCAATCGCTTGAGACACTGCGCGAGACATGCAGATATTAGAGGAAAAAGCTACATGTTATGTTGCTGAATAAGTTCTGCCCACCAGAGCAAATCTCCTACAAATTACATTTTCAGACACCCCCTTAATACGTAGGTATTGAGTTACTACGCTTGTTTCATAGAAATTTTCCTATTCAGATATTATTAGAAAAGGTCCTCTAACTATCGTTTAGCCCCATAATTATTTAAATAATGTTATATTCGAATCATCGGAATGCGATAAATTTTACGAATACGAGGATAGCTGGGTTAAAAGCGTTATTCTAATCTTTGTCAGACATTTAAAAGGGTTGGCATTTAGCGATTGAAGCCTAACTCGTAACAAAACTAACTTCTTACTTCTCCTATTTCGAGACACAATCGAATTGGGACTAATGGCATTAGCGAGATTGGCGAGTTCTTTGAAACTCGCGTAACTGAGCTACCCCTTCACAGATGGCACCCAGTTTGCTATAACTTTCGTGCTACGACATCGGTAAAGAAGATGCCCCAGGACAAGCAACTCTAAAGTTCCTCTGTGAAAACCGACATCGCTCGAGCGGCAAACAATTTTTCAAATCGATCGTCGGAAAATATCATGATAATATCCTGCGTAGCATTATGTTTTCGTTATGTAACAAGCAGAAAATGATAATTTCAATGAAAACACTTTGTTTTTCGCTGACAATGACACGGGTAGAAGAGAGAAGAAATATGAGGAAGAAACAAGATACGGGATAACGGAAAAGGAAAGAGAAGAAACAGATGGAATTTCGACTTCGATCAACTTCTTTCGAATGTAAGTAAAGTAAGTAAATATCGAAGAAAAGAAAATATGGCTAAAAGAACCGTGGGACCAACGGTACAACGGAAAGAAACGAAGAGGAAGGAAGAGAAGGAAAGCAAAGAGAAGCGAAGAGAAGAGAAGAAAGGAGCGGAGATGCGGACGCGTGCGGATTCGTTCGGTGGACTAGAGGGTGAATACCGTTGGCAAGAGCGAAGGTAGGTGCGGAGGTGAAAGTAGCAGCGCTAGAGCGACAGCAGAGCGGCGAATCGGAGGGTGAAGGTGGGTCGACCGAGAGAACGACGGAGCGGTAGACCGGCAGAACGGCAACCAGAGCGGGAGAACGAGAAAGCGAGAGGGTTCAGAACGGTGGATGACGATGGTCGGGGGTGAGGAAGGAAGGGAAATGGCAACGACGATCAATACTTCGCCACGCCTCGCGCCACCACCTACTCTGTCGGAGCGAAGCCCGACTTTTCCGACCATTTCGTCTCTCGGTCAAGAATGGAAACCATCCTGGATATGTCTTGCTGCTCGTGACGCTATGGTTTTTCAAAGTTCTCCGCAATTCGGATACATTGATCGCGCGCCTTCTACGAACAAGAGTTTAGTCCCTTCGGTCGATCGCGCGCCCTTTCGCCACTGTCCCAGCTCGCAAGCTACGAACTACCGAAACACCCACCTTCCGACAGTCTATCGTTTACAGTTTACACGTTCTCTAGTCAACCGTCTACCCTAACCGATACTTCATCGTCATATTTTTTGGAAAATCACCAACTGGTTGCAACGAAGTTACTTTTCTCGTTTGTTCCAAGAGAATATGAAATTGGGACAAACGATCACATATGTGACGAAACGGTTAGGAAGTGGCTAGGTACACATGACCTCGTTCCACGGGGTCACGATACGGGGGTGTGCGAAAACACGAGATGGCAGCACGCTACGGTGAAATAAGAACTTTTTACTATCCTTGATAGCTTTTATTTTCGTTACGCTCTGCGCTTAATTTATGTAATCTTGTGAACTTTAACCATGAGATCGATGCATTCGAGTAAATTAAACAAAACTTACGAGTACTTGCTTCGACTTTCGAGAATCGGCGAACGAACAAGGACTGTCTTACGATCGAGCATAATACCTGTCAAGATTCGTCTGCGAACGATTGCTATAACGAGTAGGCAACACGATATGTCTGCCGATAATTCATCTTCTTCGGAACCTCGTCTAGGGCTTTAAACGAAAATCGTAAATTTTACGAAAATAGCAATGTGCCAACGCAAGTAACATGCTAACGCGAAATAATATTATTTCGGACAATGGACTGATAACATGGTTCGAAAAAGAGACAAAGCGAGAAGCAAGTATGACTTACCCCTGACAAGGATTTTACGGCACCGAAATTCGATTTGGAATACGAAGCAGTTCACAATTCGCGACTAATTCGATTTTCTAAACTGAACAACGAACCAAATAGAAAGATATCGAGAGAGTTGGAAAATTCTCGTACTGGAGAAAATGTATAATAAACTAAAAGCTAGTACCTACAAGTCGATGAATCGTTATTGTTTAAATCGAATCACAGCAACGTGCAAAGCAACGGTAAGCGGATTTAGATATATCGATAAATAACTACGGCAAGCGGAAAGCAACAATGATGAAAATTGTACAAGAATGAATATTCCACGCCAACGATCTGCGGTTCGCAAAATTAAGGTCATAGCCAAGACCGTGGCAACGGAAGAACGAAAATATCGTTAATTTCGACTCGACGATATCAAATACGAATATCGACATCAATAAAGAAACCGGTGACGTAGAACGTATCTGATTTATAACATCAAAATTGAGTCCAAAGAATGCATCGATTACGCTGAACGCGTGTCGCGTATGAAAATCACCCGCGTGACCGATCAACACTGTAACCCACAGCGACAATTCGCTATCGTACTCTGAAAACTGACTAATTTTCTCCATTAACCACCGATGGTAGAAAGTTTAGCAAAACCTCGAAGGGCACGATAGGCAATTTATTCTATCGAAAAAGGAAATACATAAAATGTACGTGTAAACACAGGTTTGGGTAGCTGCCATCCAATCCATTGTCGCCCCCTCCCCCCACAATCGAGTCCCAAGTATTCTTTGTAATAAACGAACGAATCGAAGCAAGAAAACCCGAATACGCACGCCGCTCCAAAATTTTTACACGCCACGCCCACCTTCTACCGAAACCATTCACGCGATGCACGATATTTCGATAAATTGACCATTGCTTGCGTTTGCAAACACGATGTAAGAATACATCGATGAGAAAGGTATATCACGTTTCTTTGGGGTAAAAGGGCGAAGATACGATCGGTCCGAATTTAATGTCAGAAAACGCGTGGCGCGCTGTATCGTGCGTAAGCAAGCTACGTTTACGCGTGCTTTATCATCGAAGGGTCGTGATTGTGGTACACCAGCGGCGATAGTTTTGTTATGATATATGGAAATCTTGGATGTAAGAATAAACGTAAGAATAAACGTAGGAATAAACGTAAAAAAAAGCGAAAGAACCAGCTCAGTACCGCGTGATTCCGAAGTCGAAACGTGTAACACGCGGGTACTATTCGTCGATAAAAAAGTTCGTAAGTATGATACCCAGATTAAATTCGAAAAGACACCAAAAAATCACGATACGACGTCGAGAAGACATGTTTCGCGTGTCCAGATGCAAAATATAATATACTTTCGAACACAAACAGGGGATCGAATAAGTTCGATATAAAAAGCTCGATTCCGTTCGTTTGAAGAAACGATCCGGGGCGGAACGAACATCGTCACGTCGCGTCGTTGCATTACGTTCGATGTTGCGATCGGTGGTTGCAAGCAAGTGGCCAACACGAAAATAACGCGTGCAACTGCGCTACTAATGCGCTTTAAGGCAATGTGCTCGCAACGGGAACACCATAAGAGGTTACGGTTTGTCGAATTAATTTGGCTTCTTCCCTCTAAACGACAACGAGGAGAGGAACGAACATGGAAGACAGAAATCAAGGAAAACGCGAGAGCTGAATCGCGATGCACAGGAAGGAAAACCGAACGCGCTCGCGCGCTTATGCTTTTTGTGCCTGTGTGTGTGTGGGTACATGTGTGTATTAAGTGCGTGCGTGCGTGCGTGCGTGCGAGCGAAAGAGCGAGCGAGCGAACGAGAGAGGGGGGGGAGAGAGAATAAAAGGGAGAAGGAGGGAAAAAGAGGAGGGAGAAAGGGAGCGGAAGGGAGAAGGAGCCCGAAGAGATCGGAGGGTCGGATCGGAGGTTAACCTGTCAGTTGACGAATCGATGGTTCGAGCGAAGGTGATGAGTTGCAGAGTGACGACGAGTGAAAGCGAAAAAACCGGACATTATATAATAATTGGAAATACTCACCTTTGCTGGTGGATGCGTGGCAGCCAAGCACACTAGTGCCAATCGGCGACCGCCGCTAATCGCTGCGAGTTCACCGAGTTCACCGTCTGCCGCACTAAAAAACCTTAGAATTTATCACGAAAACATGATCGGGTAACTTTCATAGGACGGGCGAGGAAGGAGCTCACTCTCGAAGCACCAACACTCGATGACGTCATTCCACTAGCGGCAACATGGAGCCCAAAACGCGATAGGACGCGGGCTCGAGAGACTCGAGTTAGGTCGCGCTCGCTTCGAGCTGTCCCTCGAGCTAACCTCAAACCGCTCGGCCGTTACTCGCGAATACGCGAACCCTTCGATCACCACCGGCTGACAACGACCGACTCTCCCGTGCACCGACACCGACACCGACACCGACACCGACACCGACACCGACACCGACACCGACACCGCACCGACACCTCTCCTTTCTTTTCTCTTCTCTCTTCTCTTTCCCTCCTCTTTTTCTTTTCCTCTCTTTCTCGCTTTCTCTCGATGCTCCGCGCTGCGAGGCACACCACCGTCCGCGACTAGAATTCACTTCGGTCCGCTCCTTTTTCCACGTGATTTCCGAGAGGCCGCTAACAGAGGGCAGTCGCGTGCGCGCCCCCCACAACCGCGATTCCTTCACTGCGGGAAACCAGAGATTCGAAATCGAAGCTGCGCGTCGCGCTACCTCCTTCGCTTTTCCAACAGAGGACGTTGTCGGGCGACCGAATGGACCCGATGGGTCGGTCGTGCCGCGTCGTCGTGAGTCGTCACCAATCGTGTCGGGTCGTTTTTCCTCGCGTCCCGTCGTGTTGCGCCGCTTCGACAACGCCACCGTCGCCTACTTTTCCTAACCTCGCTTTCTATCGTATGCGGCGACTCATTTCTTCTTCGCGCACACGGCACCAGTTTGTCCTATGATTCGCAATTCTCGTATCTTTTGATATCGTTCGAACACGATTCTTCAGCTCGCATTTGTGTTCGCATTAGCGTTCGCGTTCACTCGTGCTTGTATCGTATCTTTTTCGAGAAACCTCCGAATCTCTGTAATCGCCGACCAAACGAAACGTTCGACACGACTGGCCCGTGCAGATCGACTCGTTCGCCCACTTTGCTCTGTGAACGCGCGCGCGCACGCGGCTACGCGATCGCGCCACGACCAAAATAATCGCTTCCTCGATCGACCGTCGACCACGACCTTGCGCCATTCCGTCGCGCGACGCACCGCGTTCGGACTCGTTGTCTCATTCCCTCCGTCTCGCCGAAACCTACGATCAATCACCTGTGGAGATGCCGACATCACCTTACGTCTCTCGAATCAATCAGATCGATGCGGTGCAATTAGACGAGGAAATCTACAAAGTGCTTAGGAATCAAGCCAGGGAAATCGGCAAGTATCAACAGATAGAGAAGATCGATCGATGGCAACCCGAGATCGACGCGCTCCTCAAATTTTTCATATGGAATTTCTCGCTGCGCCACGGAAAATCGACATTTGGTCAACAACTGCTCAATTTGCATTACGAAAACATTACAAGCGCAAAGTCCATTCTCTATATGCTTTCAACGATCGGCCCGGCGTATGTACGAGATAAAGTCGTCGATAGTGGCGCGAATCGTCGTTTCACCAATTTACTCGATCGTGTCGCGAACGTCTTGAAGCTCCTCGAGTTTATAAACTTGTTAATCTTTATGCATCGTGGGACGCAGCCTCGTGTCGTTGAATATATACTCGGAATCGCGAGTTCTTCCACAACTGTTCACAAACCGAGAAACATCGGCTACTCGTACATGACCAGGGAACTGCTATGGCACGGTTTGATGGAATTGTTTACTACCAGCTTGCCCATGATCAATTTCCATTACTTAAAGCACACGATGAAGAAACTATTCACGCGGTCAAAGGCCGTCGACTTACAACGCATATTTCCGACCATGAACTTGTCCACCAAGTGCGCCTATTGCGCCGATACACCGATTCTACCGGTACACGCTGGCTGTCAGCATATTTTTTGCTACTACTGTTTGAACGCTCACTTCACCGTGATGGTCGAGTTTCAGTGTCCCGAGTGTAGCACGCGACTCTACGCTACTAATATGAAAACGTACGAAGCTAGTTCCTCGACCTCGAGCAAACGAGAAATGTCGAGCACGGCATTTTAACGTTCTCCGTCTTATACCAATAAACAAACATTTTGTACATACAGATATATATATGTATACATATACATATACATATATATATATATATACATATATTTATATTTATACATACAATTGTACATGCATTGTGTTTTATTTCTTTCTTTTTTATTAAAAATACCAATACAAAATTCTCTCTATCTGCTTTCATACAACGTTACGATTTATTCGGTGTTTCCTTAGAAACGAAACGATGATGGATCTGGTATATGATATACTCCTTGCTTATCGGAATAACTGGATTACCGTATAAAAATATCATGCCGCCATATCGTAAAATGTTTTCCGTTTCGTATATTCGCGGCAATATGCGTTACATAGATTGGTCGTTGGTTTATTCATTAAGTCGTTTTACTTGCACGATGGGCGGGCACGTCCATTCATTACCTGCTAACACTCGGATGGACACGTTTGAATTCTTTTCGTCCACTCGGTTTCTTCGATATCTCGATTCGGTTGCGCTCTAATCTTGATTGGAATGTTTGCTTAGTCTCTACAGTAATAGGTAAGTTGCGAGAGCGTGCGATCGCACCAGCCGTTCCAATGATTCGATTGATATTCGTTGACAAAAATTGTTCGAAGACTTAAAAAGACGTACCGTGACTGTACCTTGTACGATCACCTGACGTATGTATATGTAGGTGTAATTAACAACCATATCCCGCTGTAGTACTGAATCCGTTAATCGTAGTAAAAATGTTGTTAGGCACGTCGTCACTCTTTTCACTTGGCGAAAGAAACTTGGCGAGATCGCATCAGCAAAGTAGACAAGATTAAAACACCTAACGTTTCGAAACAAGGCGGAACATAGTATATTTCATTTTATTCGTTAGTCTCCGAAAATATGATTCACCCGGATTGTATTTCATTGATTCTGAGAAACGTTTTACGGCGCACGATTAAATTGCCATCATGATAGGTACTCACGTTTTTACAAACGAAGCGTCTTTCGGAATACGCATCGTACTATATCGATACTATTATTACACTGCGCGTGGAAACATGCTCCAGAAAGGCATGTTCGGTCAGTCGAATGATCTCGCTGGATTGCTACTGTATGTTCGTCTCTCAATTTCTCTTCTCCTTCGCGAATCTTGTATCCGTGTTTCGTTTCCTTATTCTTTCTTTCTTTGCATGCAAATAGAAAAGAAATAAAATTCGTCAGCAAGAAAAGGTCTTCAGTTTTTGCGTATCAGATAGATCGAGGAGGAGAGAAAGAGAAAGAGAAATATGCGTCAAGAAATTTGCCATATGCAACGTGTCAGGAAGAAGACAGGAAATAAGACGAACGATACGACCTTGTACCGTGATGTTCGAAGCCTAGATTCGAATGCTTCGTTGTCGCTTCCTTACCTATCATCGCTTCTTTTTTACCTTTCTTCTTCTTTTCTTCCTTTTAATTCTAATCGTTTTATCAACTAATTGATCTGCTAAATCCCGCAAAATCAGCTGATGCACGTACCTACATGCACATACGTACGGTACGTATGTGTGTTCATGTGTATATACATATATACATATACCTATATTTTCTAGATAGGAACATCGAAGAACAGCGTAACGCATCTCTCTAAAAAAAAAGTCGTCGAGCATCGATCGATCGTGTAAGTATCTCGAGCAGCGTAAAAATACAAATAATAGAAAGGATACGAGTGGATTCGCGGTAAAAGGAATCTTGCGGTCATCGATCAAGCCTTTCCTCGGTAACAACAATGGTCGTTACGACAAAATCGTTCTGCGACGTCCCATCTCTACCGCGAAAACAAGAACGATAATTCTCCGTTACGAAAGCATGGGATAGGTACACGATTTTTGTTATCCGACCGGTGTAATGATCGGACGAAGAAAATCAAATTCGAATCGAATTTTATCAAAGAAAACGGTTAATGTTCGACACAAACACGAGTAACAGGGACGATCGGGTACAGTCTTGTTACATCACACACATACGCGCGCGCATACACTCGTACGCATAAAGTACACATAGCATGTATTCCTTTTCTAACATTTCGATCATTTTCAAGCATGCGATTTTGCCGCACCAAACAACAATAATTTATGCTTAAAAAGATTTCACAAAAGACTTAGTCAAGAACTATTAACGATAAAATCGTTCGACTCGTTAGGCATTCTCGATAAGTTTCATCGAGACGATATTTTGAATATTTTTCTTGACGCGCGATAAATAATAATTTATATCGCTAGTCGCACCGACAAATCGATCGATCACTTAAATCGCGATAAATTGATATTTGAAGGTGTTTACATGTTTAAATATTGTCGATCGTAGCGAGCAGAGCATGAGCTCGTTGCCGAACGCTTTCATTTCATCCATATACGAGTATACTCAGAAAAAAAGAAAAAAAAAAGATTTAAAATATTAATAATTTACGTAGAACACGAGTATCTTACTTTCGTAAAACGACTACTGTGTAAACGGACCACAACGTGCAGCTTGTTTTAACAAAAATATTCTCGTTCCCCGTATGTTTATCAAGTACTCGGATGTTGAGACAGAAAAGAAAATGAAGAAAAGAAGAGGAATCACGATGTACTCGTACGACGACCGATTATTCGAAATAATTTAGCTGCAGAATCGTTCGGCAGGCATTGCACGTTAGCGGTATAGCTGAGTATAGACTCAAATTATAGTTTCAAGGATAGTTCGGGAAAGTTGTTTCTCCTGTAAAACGATCGATCGTAATACGGTGAAAAAGACACAACTCGAAATACCCTCGAACGTTCAATCGCCCCCTCCGATCCGCTTCGTGGAAAAATCATTCGCATTTGTACGTTCGACGTCTTTCGCGAGTGAATAATAAATACTTTATTACATTGTAAAACTCGAAAACGCGGCTGCTGCGAGAAAATCCGAAACTCGCGAAAACCGAGAGAAACATGACCGTGTGCCCCTTTTTTCGCTTTATCTTTACGTGAGTTCGCATTTTCGTCTCGGTTGCCAGCTTAGGTTCTACGTTTCTGCCGAGTTTCGAGCTTAGTCGAGATTAAATATTTTAACTTCCCTAAAGCGACAGGTCGCCGAACGTACGGGATATCCTACGCCCATCGCGCATATCCAGCTTCAAAGCCTCGTTTTTCCGCACTTTGCTATACTAATTGAACCGTTATCGTTAATTTATAGATACTGTATACGCCTATCGTTCAGTCCTATTACGAACTCTTCACCGTTACACAAAAACATATATGATACAACGTGTCGAACGACACTACGACTCCCGGAGCATCGCGTTTCGCGCTCCGTACAAAATAATATGAAAACCATATCGATTCGTCGAATATCGCGCGACCACGATAGAAAGACCATTAGCAACATAAAAAAAAAGCTAACGAAACGAAAGTAGTAACGAGTTTCTTAACCTAAGGCACCTTTCGACCGCGTGAATCGAGGACTGCAGGGAAAAAAATAAAAAAAAAAAGCAAACGGTCCTTGACCACAAAAAGAATCATCCGCCTATTCTTTCGGTGCCTAGAATCGCAAATTAACATACTAATTATAACTTGATCCTACTGTCGAGTCGGCGAAAGGGCTCGCGTGATTTGATTTCGATCTCGATTTCGATTCTCGTTCGAGCATCATGAAACGCAATCGAGTCTGCGTGCGAACGCGAGGCTAATTTTAAGTACGACGCGGTCCTGTCTAAATTCTTTGTATTCGTTCTCACGAATTTTGCGAGACTCGTGACATGTTTCGTCCCTACTACCATTTGGTATCCAGATTGCATTTCTCCATCGACGACGAGGTCGACGACGTGGTCGTTTTGCGTTCCGCACCAGGAGCAGCGCTACCACAGAATGGACTAGTACGTTTGTTCATTTCTGAAAACGTACAGATGTTCGGGTGAGTATTAAAATTAATTGACGTACGAAATCGCTACCAATGAGATAGACGTTTACGTACCAGCGATTAATAACATTATTTTACGCCTTGCACCCCAAGCGGTTATCCCGATTTCGCATAGATCTTTTTCCGTCAGAGATGGAAATGTAGCCATGTCCACTTCGTGAGATGTGAACAGGCCTAGCAAACAGAAAATAAGCAACGGTATAGGACAACGTGAGCGAGCAGGTGAGCAAGCAAGACGAAGATGGGATTTACCATAAGCATTGAACGTTAGCGTTAAAACGCGACGTTGTATTATTATTATAAGCGATTTTTAGCCGCCACATGCACATCAGATCTACGCATTTAACGCTTACAGGAAATCTCACGTTTCCGTACGTATATTTAGCGTCGAGGCCGATTAACGAGCAAAAGCCAAAAGTTACAGACCCAAAAATTCAGCAAATAACAATTTTACTTACGAATATACTTTTCCAATCCGACGCTAACCAACATGCTAGTTAAGTCGTCGTACCGATGGGATGTGATTTTGTTCAAATGCGAAGTGGGCGTATGCTCCATGTAGTTGGAACTTAAGCCGATCTGTCCAACGCGGTCTTTACCGGATCCGATTCCAAAGTCAATCTCTCTGCTGAATACCGGCGTCGTTGGTTCCTTCCATAAATCAGATGGATGGGAGGTGGTAGATTCCTGCGGCTAAAAGGAACTTGCCAATATTGTTTTCGATTCACCGATTTGTATCGACATCTAATGATGACACTTTGGTTAAAAGAGGTACGCTTACCTTCTTTATGTCGCCCGTATTTATGGGAGGAATGGATTGACTGAGTCCGTAGCCGGACCAAGCGGAAGTAGGAACACGATAATCGTTGGTACTTGGTTTCCCTTGAATCACTTTCGCCGCTAGTATCTTTTTCTGCTCGTAATCGAAGGGAACGAGATTCTGTTGCACAGCCATTTCCAGCGATTTCTTCTCACAACCCGGCGCACGACGATCGGGTACCGTAAGATCGGACAACATGCTGGATAAATCTGTCGAACGAAAAAGTCCAATCCAGAATGATAATCTTCTGTCAATTTCAAGGGGGGCGTTTGTCGAACACTCACCTATATTATGACTACTCTCGATAGGATTGACCGGAGATATGTTACGCGGACTGATAGCTGGACTAGATAGAGAACTGGAAACGCTGCTCAACGACGAATAAGCTGCGGTTAAACAAAAATAAGAGAAAATATTTTTAATAGAAAGAACATAGCGGGTCGTAAAAGCAATCACACTTAAAAATATATATCGAATGTGAGAAAATAAGAAAAATGATAAAACTCACCGCTACCTTCCTTGCTTTCCACTAACGAATTACCGTTCAATCCGTGAGTACTGTGAAAGCCTACAGGCCCGTTCGAATGAAGTTGTCCGATACCGGTAAAAGCGTGATTTTGCAGTCCATGCGAATGAGGAGGCATCGCGTTGTTATGCATTACGTGCTGCGTCGTCAACAGGTGATTAAGGTGTGGATATGGATAAGAGTGATGAAGCGGCAGTGGAGAAAAGATGGACGGTAATGGTGGTAAATGACCCCAATGAGGCGACAAGGCCATCGGATTTGGCGAATGAGGAACAGGCGACACGCAGTATGGAGAATTCTGTGTATTCACCGTTAATATGCTCGACAAATTGTCCGATAGACTGCTGACTAAACTATTGGGACCTACGAATCATATTTCCACGATAGATTAATCATTAACATTTCATCGACTTGACGAATCGTTAGAAAGCGTATCGCTGAACGAGTCAGTGAAATCTCACTGGATTATACTCACTGGAGCCATTGCCAGTAGAGTTTCCTTGGAAAATATTACCAGCGTTTGGAATGTGATAGGTAGCCGGTATCTCGGCATGCACTCTGGGTTCGTCCAGGCCTAAAAGCTGTTTCCTCGCTTCGTAAATATTGCTAGCGTTTCGTTCGATTCCTTTGATGATCACGGAAAGTGTACTCTGCTTCGGCTTGTGCCTCACGTTTATGAACACGTCCAACGACTGCATTAGTTGGGAAACGTTCTCGCTATCTACCGAAGACATCGAGTCTTCAGGAAGGTCGAACATTAGGACCAAAGGCAGGGATCCCTGAAGAAAAATTTTCTCCGTTTTTACAAGATATATCATTTTACGTCATCGTAAACCGGATTCACAAACAGAAATGACGTTATCGGACTGATGTTGTTAACGGTATGATATATGTGTATTTTGCATGTACGGAAGAGGAAGAGAGGCAGAGAGTGCGTTGAGAAAAACAGACAAGTCAGTATAAGGAAAAAAATATAACCGAACAGATAAACGGTTCACCGATTGGCGATAAGAAAATCGAATCACGCGAACAACATGACCTACCACTAGCTGTTGTCGAGCCAAATAAACGTTGTGGATGCCACCTGTGATCGTAACGTTGCTCTTCTTTAAGCTAGGAATGTTCGGATCTCCGGCATCTGGGAACATTATTTGAGTGCCTGTGCGTTGCATGATCATCTTCAAATTGCTGCTCTGCTTTCCCAATACGATGCTGTGATGTTGCGGCGAAATCTCCATCGACATTTGTACTTGTATTTGACTCTACTCGGATGAGGAATGAGATTCGAATAAATTGGATCGTGCAAAGGCGAAAAACAGAACGAAAGGATGATTGTACTTACAGCTAAGTTTTGGCACATATAGTGAATTAGAAGCACGGTCGCTTCTTTCACTTGAGATACCTCCCATTCGCAACCTTTGACAACTACCAAAGTAGCATGCAATTTTGGTCTGGTACGAAACATCACTTGAACGTTGTATTTTTCCTGAATTTTAACTACGTACGGCGAAGTAGAATCGGGCACTGTTTGCGACGCACTCATGATTGGTAACTCGAACGAGAAGATCAGAGGCGTAAGATTCTGCAAAGACAAATATAGACAAATATATCGATAGGTATAACGAACGTACATTAAGCCGAAAGAAAAGGTATATCGAGATCTGTCAGACACGATCGAGATGAATCTCTCGACTTACCCTGACACGAGCACGGGCACGTTCGACTCCCTCCATTTCTCCCGCAATCGACACCTGGTTGCTCTTCTCCTGATGATTACTTCGATTACTGTCTGGAAAATGAATGTGGCATCCAGTTTCCTCCATCACCCGTTTAATCGTTAGTCCACCCTTTCCAATGATGTGCGAATGGTCCGTGTAACTAACGTCCAACTTCATAGTTACTCTGTTGCTTTGCTGCAATCGAAACGAAAGATCGTCGTCGATGTTTTCGAGGTTCCCGTTACTGGTGTAGCAGGCGTTTAACGCCAACGTTGCGTGCAAAGATCGCGAGATCGATCGACGCGGCGTGTATCGGAGCGAAGCGCGAGCACGGTTCAACGACGAAGTCGGCCGAAACTGCGGATAGCGCGACGGGAAAGATAAATTTTGATAAAGAGCGGCATCGAGCAACGTAGAAACTAATGGAAAATTACGCATCGCCCACGACGTTAGGAAACCGTTAAACTCTTCACGTAACGCGATCTGTTGAATTTTGTATTCGACGCAATATGCACGCGATTCCGATCGTCCGATCGTCTATCGAATATTATGTAAAAGGCTACGCGATTCGAATTCGTTCAGGTTACGACTAGCGTAAAGGTGAACGCTCCCATTCTGGAAAATTGCTACTTGCCTCTTATTTACTTCGATCGTGCTAAATTCGCGTGATTTCGCTGCGTATCTTACGTTCCAACGAGGAACAGCCATGACTAGGTTGTTACTTATGAAATCGTGCGACATTCACGGCGATCGATCGTCAGAGCAACAGGTTTGTAAGTACATATGCAGATGTCCGAGAAATTCCATCTACTCTTCGTTTCGTTGGAAGCGATTCGAAACGATCGGAATCGAGCAAAGTCGATGCGGTGCGGTACGATACGGCACATTACGATATCATGTGGTGAGATATGGTGCAGAGAGTGGATGAGGGAGTGTGTGTCGAAGTGGGAGGTAGAAAATGAGTGGGAGACGGTGAGCGAGAAGGAAAGAGCAGCTTGCACAGCCGGTGGCGGACTGTGTTACGTTGGAGTTGGAGATAACGGTACGTGGCAAGGAAATACAAGGCGGCCGATTCGGCCGGTCGGTTAACGCGAGCGAGACTGGTTCGCATGACGTCTCGCTTTCTCGACGAGGAATTCGCGGGGCTCCGTCTGTCCGTATAAATAGAATACCTTCTTCCTATGCGTTGCGGTTACATCCCTTTCTTTCTAATGACTCCGTAGTACCTTGCGACCAACGATTAACGAGAAAAACAGCCAGACTGCCGAAGATATTGATACAAGTCGGCGAAAGTTTCACGATGCGAAAAACAAAAATAAAACTGGCTGCCTCGACTATACGACAGTTTCATGCAAACGGAATGGTGCAACGACCTCGCGTTAATTCGACTTTTTTGAGAAAGTTCATTGAAAGGAAAACGAAAGAGATCGTTTGGATCGGTAAGAAATGTACAATTCGCGCGCGAGCAACGTCGAACGTTTCCATCGTCCAGTATGATCGAATACACCGAGCCGTTGCATCGAGTTACGTTACATCGCGCCGTGTCGTTATAGAGGTCTCGCTACGCACAACGCGCGAGCTTTTTATCATTCGATGGATTATCTGTGATAAGAGTGAAGAAATGTTTGTACGGCACGCGGATTCGATCGGTTCTATGCCGCTGAAAGTCGAATTTCGATCGACGAGGTCACCGCTAATCTCGCAGCTCGCGAATGACGTAATGTATCGGTAAACAGCAGCAAATCGCCCGTGACACCAGTCGCGAGATCGCACGCTTTTATCTCTCTTTTCCGTTGTTCGCTCGATGATACCCTCGACGACCGACTCGTCCGCGAATAGTTCACGAAACCAACGAAACGAAACGACTACGACGAAAACAGTGGGAAAATGCTGCTTACCCTCGTGTCCAGAATTTCCATTATTTTCTCCTTTGCGGCTCGTACGTCATCGGGTCGACCCGCGACCTTTATATGCGGATCTGTAAAAGAAACGAATTACTATATAACAGTGCGACAATATGTCCCCCCTTCGAGTTGCAGGTTACGAGGCACCGATCGCGATCGGTGAGCAGCTCTTACGCATCGACCGAGCCACCAGAACCGGCTGAGCTCTACAGCGGCACCGAACTGGCACCGAGTCACCGATTACCAAGAGGCTTTTAATATTCTCTGAGCGCCGCTTCTTCGAATATGCTTTTCTTCCTGAGTACGGAACACATCGAATTCGAAGACTATGACACAGACACGACGTTCAGAAATACGTACTTTGGGCGCAACAATCGTTCACCGATGATCGAATCGAACCGACAGTTTAGTTCGATCGAATTCCTCTCTCTTTCTCTCTAAATGCAGACAGAGACGAATGCAGAGTAAAGAGAGCGAAGCGCAAAGAGCAAACGCGAACAAGGCGTAAGGAGTATTTCGTAATTGGTCTCGTGGAAGGGATCGTTTCCCAAGAGGCGTAATTCGTTTGTTTCCTTGTTGCACTTCGTCCGGTTGCAGGGGCTGGATTCCGTGCAAACGGAGCTTTCCAAAAAAATCGATACTCGCCGGTGAATTCGCATAAAAATAGCGAGGATACAGAGAGGATGGCGAGGACCAAGCCGGTTGCTAAGAGGAGAAAACTCGAGCCGAATCGAAACGGTGACCCAGAAATAGATCGCGAACGACCGCGCGGGCGACCTTCGCGAATCTCCGCCGCGCGTGGTCTCCTAGCTGCACAGCAAAGGCAAAGATAACGCTGGACGGTAGATCGCGGTCGTCGATTCGCTCGTTTCGCGAGAAGCAACCGAACAACCGATCGATTATCGAGATACAAGCAACAGTGACCATTTTCGCCGATATAGTCCTTCACGGGTTACGTAACCTAACACCGATAAATCGCGCGCTAGTTTTTGTCTGTGCGTAAACCTCTACTTCTACTCTACCTGCTTCGCTCAAGGAGAACGCTCTTTCGAAAGAAAAAGGAAAAGGATCGGGATTTAAAGTCGTTCGGCACGTTAGGTGAACGACCAAACATTTCGTGGTAATCGAGTTATCTCGACGACCAACGTATCGTTTCTATGCAATCGACGATAAATCTCATCACGCGTATCGCGAGCCAACTTTCGCAATCTTTTTATTTTGTCAGCTCTTTAACTCCGACTTTAACCTTTTCCGGTTAACAGGCTCACCGAAATTAAATTAGACTTCATTCGCTACGTCACGATGAGACTCAAACGCAAATTTGCTAATTCTCGCGACTCAGATACACAACCACTTGTTATTCACGATATTATCGATCAACGATACGTGCGATTATCGCTGAAAATGGATCGAAACTCAAGAAAAAATAAAAGACTTTTATTTCGTAGAAAAATATTTGTCGACGTTCCACGTTGCCGTCATTGATATCTCGATTGGTTATTCATATTAATCGAGTTACTCGAATTCAAGCGACATGATGATTTTTCTAATAGGTGAATCATGTGGATGTTTATGCAAACATTTTTTAAATTTTAAATATGACGAATTCAATTAAAGAATCGCACGCTAAATATTGTTACGAACGTTCAACCTTGGATATTTTATATATATATATTTTACATCTTTAAATGAATAGAGATGCGTGCATAAATGCATAAACAGTCGCATTCTATTTATAACAACAAGGATAGAAAGTTGAAAGGACAAGTTGATTAATCTGGACGAGACTTTACGATAAACTTCTCTCGTGAAGAACCGCGACATGTATACGTAAGTATGCTTATCAATGGAAAAATTCACGGCGAGGAAATCCTTACATTATTTCACATTTGACTGTAGGAAATACGAATGTGAATGCGAATGCGGATGCGGATGCGGATACGGATACAAGCATGGATACGAATACGAATACGGATACAATTGACCTCGCACTCGACCTTTTAAAGACTCGAAAGTAGAATATGTAGCTCCATCATTGAGTGTCACTACCTCCGCGTTGTAAACCGATGTACGTACACGCGTACGATACTCGACTGAATTAGAAAAACTGATTTCCCAGTTCTTTGGGAAAGAATGACGTCATTACACAGCAACGTTCGAAGCTCTGAAAAAGTGACGATCGTTGGTTTACGTTCTGGCAATGAAAGAAACGTTGTCCAGGGGCGGCAAAGTTCGTCGTAGTGGAGGTAGAAAATCGGTAGGAGGTAAGACTATTTATACCAGATTACGCGATTTATCATGCACAATAGGTTCCTTCGGTGGCAGAGCAGTTTCGGAGGAGAAGGGACGGTAAACAGCTGTTCAAGTCACGAGGAAGGGATGAATCACCGAAAAGTTTCCATGGCAAGAGGTACGTGAGGGAAGGCTACTGGCAAACGAGCAGACGATCGAACCGCAAAACGTTTCCGTTCATCGGACGAACTTCGTCTAGCGATTTCGATGCGTCCGACACGCACTGGGAAACGCGTTTTACTTTGTCGACATGCACTGCTGCGCCAGAGCAAGCACACGAGTCGTTTCGTAATCACTTTCGATTAATGGGTGCGCTCTAATTATCGAGGCTACGTTCAGGAACGAGTCGCGTAATCGCGACGAATCGAAGCCGTCACCGGTGGAGCCGGCAACGAGCTCCACAAATTCTTAGTTTCTAGCTTCTAGGTTGTAAATAGAAGCACGACTGCCCGCTAGGCGAAACAAGATCGTCGGTGCTCGCAAGTCGTAGACTACGAGCTCTCAGCGTTTGATCAGAACGCAAAAGTACGGCGAACGTGTGGCGCTGTGGAAGAACGTGCAACGCGAAAATTCGCATACACGAGCTGCAAATAGACGTAAGAAAATACACGATAACAGCCAGCGTCAGCTGTCGAGCCAAGGCAACGCAACTACTCGCGTAATCGCATGCCGTGTATATGTAACAAGGTTCGGTCGGTAAACGATAAACAGTAGACACGATCGAACCGAAGAGAAGGAGAAGCCGAAGCTAATCAGGAAACGATCGGTGGATCCGCCGACCCTTCAAGGTCGACAGTGTCGTCGAACCTACTTACTTAGGTCGTGTCACGTCGCACCGCATAGCGTCGTTAACTCACGTATCGTTTCCGGGTGTTTAGCTCTCCACATCACACTTCGATATTTTCTATCGGCTCGTTTCTAACAAAATATTTGCCATTTGCGACACGTGTTGAAAATTTCGATCTAAGTTTTCGATCGTCTAAATGCAATTGCGATCTGCGGACGTGCTTCGAAGTACGTGCAAAGTCGCGCAGGCGCGCACTTACCTTTCTTCGACTTTGCTCCGATCTTTAGACGAGACGGCCACGTAACGAAGGTGTTTGTTTCCTCCATAATCTGTAATACATCAAAAAATTGCATTTAATCGCGATCAACTGTTTCGAGCGTTCGCCACGCACGCACACATACGAACTATCAGAGAATCGCGAAGTCGTCGAAGAAAATTGCAAATACGGTCCGATATCGAAAATTACCACGGTCATCGTTGTCGGGTGGTGATGGTATCTCGATCGGTATCGATCCTGATTACTTCGTAGTTCGATTTGGCAAGCCGAGGAATCGTCGTCGGTGAATCAGCAGCAGAGAAAAAGAAAGAGACGGAACGAACTCGGAGGAAAGAAGAGCTACGGTTCCGGCACTTATATCACAGTCACTGTTCGTATGGTTGTTCGAAATTTATTTTACACCAGGGGCATGATCGTTGTGCGATCTCTTCGGCGACGAGAAAACCCGTTCGGATCGAGAGCGGAGTAGAAAGAATCTCGAATGAGCGGAGACAGCTCCGGGTGACGTACTTTCACTGCCACGACTGTCGAGAGCCGCGAAACGTCCCGCCGCGCCACGCCGCGCCGCGCCGCGTTATCCGTTCACTTCATCGCGGCTACCCGATACGCGCGATTGATGAGCCGACACATCAACGACCATCGACCATCGATGACTTTTCTTTCGATCTTTTCCTCCTAAAATTTCTTCAAAATCCTTCCACGAGTTTCCTTTTTCGTCGGAATCGTCGCCGATCTTGAAATCCGATGCAGATTCGATCGGGGACTCGGCTCGTTCTCTGGATCGGCTGCCGGTTAATCGAGCCAACGTTCACGCACACTTTTCACATGCGATACGTACACTCGATCCGATCGCGTTATACGCGTAATACGGTAGCTAAATTTGTGCACAAATCAAACTTGGAATTTTAGTTGAGGCAGTTTGCGAACGAAACCGCAAGCAAAAAAATGACGAAAACGATGCCGACGAAACTCGCTGCGCTTTTCAACGTGACCGGCTGTCTGATTGGAAGAACGATGTTCGGAACGGCCACGTCGTCTCTCGCTTTTACCGCGTCCGGATCACTGGCACGACTGACTGACTAACAGCATATAATGTAACGGGACGGCTCGGTGAACCACCTCCCACTCGTCGTCGTCGCGACTCTAGCTGTCTCCATTCCTCCGGAGTTCCGTACTCCCTCCACTATTGCTTCGGCGGAGAAACGACAGAACAGAAACGAAGTAACGCGACCCGATCGCGACTATACTCCAACCATGCATCGGAACATCTCACCCGTTTCCGCCTGTTTCCATTGCCCTCTCCTTTCTTCTCTCTCTCTCTCTCTCTCTCTCTCTCCCGCGACGATTTAAAGAACCGAATACAAGAACAGGTAGTTTTCTGCACGATTCATCCGTACGATTCACCTACGAAACTTTGACTCCGTTTTCGGGCGGCTACTACCTGGAGACCTGTTCACGACTTCTTTGATGTTCGGTTCATTGATTACGTTACACGCGAAATCCTATTAATAGATCACAGACGAGCATCTGTGCGACAACAATCGATAAAATCTAACGATGTGCAAAAGCGAATGCAAACGTGAACACGCAATCAAATTCGAATGAACCAGTGTGAGCTAGTATGAGTGAAACGAAACTAAGCGAGACTAGACATGAGAAATACATACGTGGAAGTAACACGGCCGGAAAGTTTCACGGTCGGTCGTTCGATGGAACGCGTGAATCTCCTCCGAGCAGGGTTACCTGGAAGCGCATCAGATACATTTTGCGAGCAGGCACCATCGTAAAAGTTTGAATGGCAACCCGATCGACAGAGGTAAAACCGTTCTAGATTCATAGGGAGATTTGAAAACGAAAAGAGACGAGAACAGATAATTCAGCAAACCCGACAGCACCAACACGAAAAAATGTTTTGACGTAGAGCTTCGGAGGAGCGAGATTGAGTGTGTAGCGGCAAGTCGAGTAATGCCGGTCTATAAATAATCGGGCGGTGTATTTCCAGGGCCCCTTTTACGCAACGTGTCAACGATAAGGATAAGCGCGAACGTTGCCTTCGAACACGATGGCAAACGTTTTGCGTTCCCTGCACTCGTCTATGCGTCCTACACAACACGCGTTTATCGTTGTTCCAACTATTCGCAGGTGCACTACGCTCTACGCGACAAGCGTATCATCTATTATCTCACGACCATCGCTTTTATCGAGGAGAGAGGAACATGTCATATGTCTTTCGTTCTCGGATACGCCTTTCAGATGCAAGCTTGACTCCAAGTGGAACGCAAACGTTAATGGTCCGCAAAAGGTGAATTCGAAAGATCGGCCAGTAGAAAAGAGAAAACTTTCGACTCGAAGCCAAAACACCGAGCGGTGACTCGATAGAACAACAATTATCTATCGCTCCAGCAACAGCATCAAAGAAAACTGTACTGAAATAGCTCCGTTCGGTTTCATATAATCGCAAGGTCGCAACATTCTGCGCTACGAGCGCTGCTCGCGAAATCCATGACGTTTTTCGCCATCGTTCTTTCCACGGCTCTTACCCGTCTTGCGTACCCTACATTCGTTTTTTTTCGCGAAGAGACTCGAATAAATACGCGTAGCGATAAAAATCCTCAAAAATCGAGTAAGATCGCGAACGAAAACAATGCGATGATTCAAAGGTTGCACGATAGGTTTAATCTCAAGTTAAGACAGAGTTAATGTCAAAAATGGGAGCAGCAACGGAGCGACTAGTTGTCGATGCCATCGAATATTTCGAGCAACGAGTCACAGCGAGACGCACCGAAGGCGTAGTCCGAGTCCGCAACAATGACGATGACAACAAATTTAAGGCTGACCTTCCGTCCACGCAAATTGTATTATGTATTTTAAATTAAAATGGACAATGAAATATAGGTGTCGTTAGTCTTATACGATTACATTGCCAGAAATACGATACGTGTTACGCGTTGCATGTATATATTTTTACACATTCTTCGTATGACATAGGTCATAGGTTGCCAATGTCGCATGAACGAAAAATCTTTTATCGGTGACCGGTGATCGTCGACGAACAGTACTCAAAGAAGACAAAAAGTACACTGCGTAAATTCGAGAGAAAATTGGGGAAGATAATATAGCGCGCGGAAAACGAGTTTGATTACCGGATCGACCGATCGAGATATCGACATGAAGGACGTAACGCAACTTACGTTATGAAAAAACGTGTCCGCTAGCTTGGGTGCGTCATTATCACCTGTAAACAAAGAAAAATGTACGGTCAGGGTACAACGAACTCTCGTCCGTTTGTTCTTTTTCTTTTTCGATACATTCCATCTTCGAGGATGGATCGTACGTAAAAAGACACTGAAATGTTTGAAGATATTAATTAAGGGCGAAATCAGCGAGCACAGCTCGGATGTCAATTCCGACTTTGACACCGATTTGATTTGGTTCGTCAGCCAAACGGATAAACTTATCGCTGATATTTACGTGATTCGCTCGATTTCAGCACAGGCGTAAATATCTACATATGTATGTAGAGCGTCTCAATCAAAATAAACGTTACGATCCTGGTACTTGTAATCGTGACCAATTACCATTTGACAGTCTCTCTAATTCCGTTTACAAACAGATAATCTATTTAAATCGCGCGATATGTAGCTTTCGAGAATCGTAAACTCGCATATCGAATAAGAAGGAAAAAGAGAGAGAAAAAGAAAAAAGATCAGAAATCGAATGGCTCTGACCACACTCACCTAGTAGCATCTGTTCCAACTTTCGGCGATCAACGCGAAATCTTTCTTGCAGCAAGTCGTCTGGATTGCCAATGCCAAGTACAGCCGCAATGTCGAACAACTCTTGGCGACTCTCGAAGCCCGATTTACCAGAGACGCTGGTCGTCATTGTGCCCTCCGACGTCTCGGACATCGTCTCCGTCGCTTTTCTCTCGTTTTGTATCACCTCGTCGGGTCTCATCTTGTCCAGATTCTTCGATAACCACTCTTCACCGTTCCAACTCGATCAATCCTTCCTGTAGAAACAAATACAAAACGGAACGATTTACATATTCACTCGACTGCGGACGACACAACGCACGAGTCAAGGATAAAGGCATTCGAAACGAGGGCAGCGAAGACGCGAAATTTCAGGAAATCTGAGAATAATGGCGATGCGGTATCGGCCCATTTCTCCGAGGAAACGCGATGATATCGATCGTGAATTCGACGAGCGTGTCGCGTCAATGACGCGCACGAAATTGGGGAGCGCAATGATCTCGATCGCGCTATACGCCATGCCAGTCCCTTTATTTTCTCTTTCTATGTTTTCCCGCCATTTCACTTTCTCCTTGATCGTTTGTTTCTATATCTCTAACCCCGTTCGAATCGGCGCGTCGTCTTCCTTTTCTTTCTTCCGTGTTCCGTATTTCGTTCCGTATGCGTGGGTTGTACGCTACCACCACCGTCCAGGACCAACGACTATAGGACGCTTGTTGCCCACACCGTTCGCGTAAATAGCTTAAGGGATTCCGGTGAGCGTAGCGCCACCGGCCGATTTCTTGGAATTCGAGCTGAATTTCGTGGAAGAGGCTCGACAAACCAACCAATCGGAACCGGTAATTGCCCGGCTGACGATTCACTCGACGCGTGGTTTTTCTTATCCCTCTCCCCCCTCCGCCGACGCGGTTCGCGAGGCTACCTCTGTCATCTACCTTTCTCCCGTCGGTGTTCTCTTCTCGCTCCAACACACCTGTGCCAACGAATGTCTGCAAAAAATTGTTTTCGCCAACGCGCGACATGTCGCGTGTACCTACGTGACTCATGCCTCGTCGATTACCCTGACGAAAACAATGCATTCGATCGCCGGACGATACCCTAAACTTAATCCACCCGATACCGAAACTATACCTGCTGATACCGTCGAAATTCCGATCGGGACGCCCTTGATTAAATTTACCGCCATCCATCCGTTCACCCCCTATCGCGTTCCAAATTCTTTCTCGTCCTTCCTCCATTTGACATTTTGCCTCAACCTCGATGGATATTTGCTTCCTTCGAGTTTCGCCTCCTGTCCTTCGCGTAACCTCAACGCGATTCTACTAATTTTACACCGTTACGAGATGAGCGGAATGTAAGTCCATGTAATAATTAAAATCGTTATACTCGATCAAACTCGAAAGAATCGCGATACAATGATAGGGCCGATCACAGATCGTAATTCGAACATTTACCGAACCTAATCATTTAAACAAATAAAAACTCGTTTACTGGTTATCCAAATGGATCAACTATTCCAACATACGAACCTTGATTAACCGGCGCACTTTTTGCGTCGTATCACGATGAAAATTCAAGCGAATCTTGGTCAGTCGAGACAATATGGAACGTTTGACGATAGTGAACACGAAGACGACGGAAAGACGACAGCAACGACGAGGTGAACAACGAGGAAGCGACGCGACGACGGCACAGTCTCTCGCTACGTGCTTCCTACGACCGTTACCTTGACACCGTCGTGATGGACTGTGTCAACGAGGGTTTCGTCTCTCACCGGTTAATACCGATCGCTACCGACCAGTGCCGATTCATCGCCTATTGTTCAAATTTACTCTAGAACTAGAACGTCGCCCAAATTTTCCAGGATTTCTATCTACCTGATTAATTGAGCCTGCTCAATGAGCAGCGCAGTTAGGTTATGTATAGATTCTGTTCTTTTTTCCTGTTTTACGCAAATTACTTTCATCCTCACATATAACAACGTTTTGTCAGTTGTATATCTTAAAATTGCGCGATCGATCTTCTTCCTTTGCTTGGCCTCTTACTTGGTCAATATGAGTTAACGCTAGTAGTACTAAATCAATGAAAATGAGTGTTTAGAATGAGAAATTAATTTGTTTTTATTAATTTTTAATATTAATTATAGAAGTTTCTGAACAAAGCATCTGCCCGCCCCGTCCCATTACGTCAAAATAAACAAACGCTTACCATAAACCAAAATTGTCTACGATTTCATATGGTCTTCGTCTCGGTTATTCATCAAGGGTGAGTTATGACTAGTTGCGCAGTCCACTAGCTGTCCTCCGCGTCCTCCAAGAAAAATCGAATCTCAACTAGCCTTGGTCTACCAATCCTGGTCATGCTTTGAAACGTCTATTTTCGTCACCTGTTGAAAATCTTACATTTTACAAAGAAACGACAGTACTGCGATTCTGTTCGTGACCGATTATCAACGCCTTGCGTTGGCGCTCCTCCTGAGGACTCCGATCGCGTGTCGATTTTAAAGCAGACTAAGGGAGACTGTGTCGATCATAAAACGTTCTGCAATCGTTCCTTCGTACTCATTCCCGTCACCGCGTCCACCGCCACTCTTATCTTGGTTATTTTACTTCCCTGAGCTGCGCTTTCGTGACACACTCTTCTTTCACTATCCTCGCTTAACTTTCGCTTTCGATCACTCCACCTTCTAATCCTCCTTCCCTTCCTAGGTGATTCTTCTAATAATCCATCGAGAAACATATAAAATGCACCTATTACTTAGACCGAGACCTTTTTGTTTTTTTAAGACTACATTGCTCGTCGCAACGATTTATAGTATTAATATGTTTAGAGATTATACTAAAATCGATAGCGATCGCTTTCGCATCGAGAAAAGTGTAACGCAAGAACGAGCCCAGAGAAAGCCTTTTCGATTCGCTTGGCGTTATATGTTTGCAACCATATTTTTTTTGAAAAAGTAAAAACGTCATTTTCTTCGTGCGTGATAGCAACTTCGAACAGTGCTCGGACGCAAAGCAGACTTGTCGTTTGTTGCACGGTTTTCCACAAGATGTCGTTCATCGTTTACGCGCTGCCTTAGCGTGATACATGAACGAAAATGAAAGTTCATTTGGCTACAAGATGGCGTGCGTGTACGTTTTGTTTTCAGATCTTTTAGAGTATCAGATTAGGCAGTAGCCGATTATCGTTGATTGTACATACGTTAAATTTCGCAAATTTTCTCTTAAATTCGATCACTGAATTATAAGTTAAAAGGAAGGTAAAGTAAGGTAAGGTAAGTAATAAATTACATTTGTAGTTGTTCTGTTTGTTCTCCCTTTCGAACCGAGGAAATGAACAGAATAGGTATAAACGGAAATGTACGATAATTATTATTTTGCGGCCAGTTCCAAAGGATTTAACAGAAGATGCTTCAGACGCTACGCGAACGTTCGCAAAAACGCAAGAAGTTGCTCGCTCAGACGGTGAGTACTACTCAAACGTGATTTCATGACGTTGAGGTTATGATCGCAAATAAAAGTTTGTGAATGGTACGAATTCGTTTCTTCCATGTAGTTAGGTGTTTCGAGCGTAGACGAGTTGCGGCAAATTCTTGGAACGGATGTCGACGATACGCAGAAGAAAAAATTGAAATCGGTATCAGAGAGATCGGAGAACGGAGTGAAAGATTTAAAAGGTGAGACAGCTCCGACCGACGAAATCGTTTACAAAGACTCATCAACGTTTTTAAAGGTAGGCAAGTTTGTATTTATAACCAAGCAACTGTCTGTTTCCACTTTCGACTACGGATTTATTTTTTAAGGGAACGCAATCGTCGAATCCGCATAATGACTACTGTCAACATTTCATCGACACGGGTCAGCGACCTCAAAATTTCATTAGGGACGTGGGTCTGGCGGACAGATTCGAGGAATACCCGAAACTGCGGGAGTTGATCAAATTGAAAGATGATTTAATCGCCGAAACCGCAACACCGCCCATGTACCTAAAAACCGATCTGCTTACGTACAATTTGAAGGAACTGAATTGCAAGTTCGATGTAATCTTGATCGAACCCCCTTTGGAAGAGTACCAACGCACCTGCGGTGCTACAAACGTGCAACTTTGGAATTGGGATCAGGTGAGTAGAGATTATACAACGTACCTTTTCTCTACTCGTAACGCCTTTATTAAAAACAATCTATATTCGTAGATAATGGAATTGGATATCGGCGAAGTGGCGGCCAATCGGAGCTTCGTGTTTCTGTGGTGCGGCAGTAGCGATGGACTAGATATGGGACGTTTCTGTCTTCGGAAATGGGGTTTTAGACGATGCGAAGACATATGTTGGATTCGCACCAACATTAATAACCCGGGGCACAGTAAAAACCTAGATAGCAAGGCCGTACTTCAGAGAACCAAAGAGCACTGCCTAATGGGTATCAAGGGGACCGTCAGACGATCCACGGATGGAGATTTCATTCATGCAAACGTCGATATTGATTTGATCATTTCGGAGGAGCCCGAATATGGTTCTATAGAAAAGCCTGTCGAGATTTTTCATATAATCGAACACTTCTGTCTCGGCAGACGACGGTAAGCGAGAAAAGCATGTGTACATACGTATCAGAGCGTTCAACTCACTCAGCTAATCAACAATATTTTTCGCACTTTACATAGACTGCATTTGTTCGGTCGAGACAGTACTATTCGACCAGGGTGGCTTACTGTGGGCCCTGAGCTAACCAACACGAATTTCAACGCAGACCTCTATACTAGTTATTTTGCCAACGGTCAAATCACCACTGGTTGTACAGAACGTATCGAAGCTCTCAGACCAAAGTCTCCACCGCCAAAGGGGAAAGTCGCCGGTCGAGGTAGAGGCGGTTTCACTCGAGGACGTGGTAGAGGAAGGTAAAACGGTCCGCCATCGATGATCGTTTTAAATCCTTTCTTTACATATTGTAATGACCAAATACACCACACGTTGCCAGGACATTGACAACCAGATCACCACATCTCTTCCGTTAAAAGATTCGGTATCACGTGAAGAAAACTTGTACCTTTGTATTGTACGATAATTTGTTTTACATATTATGTTATAGCGTATTTCGAATATATCGTGCTACCGAATATTCCAAAACTCTTCAATTACATGTAAATATAATCACGCAACGAATTAGCTAACGCGCGAATGATATCGAAACTATCGGACATTTCTCTCACATCCTGACTTATGATTTAGAATCGAATATCACGATGTTTCTAACAATGTACACCGCATTACGTGTAAATACCTTTATCCATTCGCGTCCTATTTGGAATATTTTGTAACGCAAATCAATATACAACATGTTTGAAATAAAGTCGAGTGTCGAATCGATGGTCACCGAGAATATCAATGCTTTATGTCTACTTACGCGTGTGGGTCGCTTAACAATATATCAATCATTCACCGGCACAATTAGCCGAGAGGTTTTAGATTTTCGTCTAATTGCTTAAGAACGATTATACAAATCTTAGCATCTTAAGTGTACGCATTCTTAAAAAGCAAACGCGATTATTTCGAAACGTTTGAGATCCGGTCATATTACTTTGTACTTTGTGTCTTGAGAATATTGAAATTTCTATAAATACAACTTACTATATAGTTAACTACATTTACAACTTTTATACGATCCACGGAAACTTACGAACATACTTCTTGGCCCCAGTAAAGCTTCCGGTAGTGTAGAATACGTATTCGATAAATGGTTCGCAATTTCTCGCAATCTGAAACTTTCCATGAACTTTAAACGTAACGAAGAGGAACCAATCATGCTTGACGGCAATCGATTTACGACGCTTTTAAATTATAGATTTCATGGAATAACATCCTTTGATTTTCATCGCTGACGCATCGCCAAAAGTTTACAAAACGTTCGTTTCATAATAATTCGTATAACTTCTAAATCTACGTACGATTACTATGCTCGGCGAGTACAGTGAATTAAAGAATAGGATTATCTCGACAATAAAAAAATATAGAACACTGAATGTGCTTACCGATTCGGTTCATTGAACGTCTGAGAGAAAGAAAAGCTTGCGAAACCAAAATTATCGTTTTAATAAAATCACGAAAAAAAGATGACAAATTCATTGCTTTAAAACAATGATCGTCAATATGCGTAAAAATATCGAACGACGAACCTTGCGGTCAACGCGAGTATAAAATATATTTCTTTCTAGCTAATTACATATTGTCGTCGATATAAAATATACGAGAAACGAGTATCTACAAATTAAAATCGATCAACGGTACGATCGATCGTCGAAAGTATAAATTAGAAGGTGTTAATCGTCCGAGTTAAGAAACGCGTCTTTTTTTCACGCAGTCTTCCATACAGCGATTCGCTGGAAATGATCACATTTTTTTCTTTTCCCAAAAATGCAGTGTAAGCGAAGAGAACTATCTTACACATGGTAAAAGTTATTAGGCAGAAAAAAAGAGAGAGAGAGAGAGAGAGAGAACGAGAAAAAGAAAGAAACGCAATTTTTTTGAAATTCTACCAGCTATTAAGAAGAATACGAATATATATGTATAGCGATGAACTGGCAGGCACAGGCAGAACTCGTTGGTATCGACTGATCAATTCGTTCGTGAGCAAACGATGAGTCGCAGTGAGGTGGACCGTTTTTGAGAGTAGAGTTTAGTTCTGATCGGTCTCCATCGGATCGGTCTACAGTTTCAAAGTCACAAATAGGTCGACTCCCCTGTAAGCAGAGTCAATGTGAATTACGTGGAAAGTTGACTAGTTAGCATATATGTACATAGTTAACGAAACGCAAAACGCAAAATCGCGTCGAGCAAATGCGTACCTGTATAAAAGAATTTAAATTTCTGCGAATGCGAGTGGCAAGGATCTCGGTTTTCTCCGTTTCCTACTTTATGCAGGGTGTTTCCTAGCGTATTTCATAAGAACAAACAAAAATTATCGTTAAAACAGTAAACTCGCACTACGTTTAGAAAAGTTCGAAAAGGAAGAACAAAGAAAAGTAAAAGAGATACGGAAAAATGAAACGAACAAAATAGAGAGGAACAACGTGTTGTTGTTTAATTGCGTCCTCCGATGCTCGATAACCTTTCTTTTTTTTTTTCTTCTTCTTTTTAATGATTGAAAATGTTGGAGGGGACGATATGTGGAGAGTTGTATTCGTATATAATATCACAGAAAAAAATAATGCATCTTATTTATATTTTGAACATTCCGCATGAATCATATAAAAGTTAGTTTTAAGAGATATCACTTATAAAACGATATTCATGAACTTCGTATGAGAAAAAATATGTCCGAGAAGCGTGTACGTTACAAGAAGTAACAATATGGTACATACGTATGCCATAATTATTGGTACGTAAAAACGTATTTAGTAAGTTTACCTTCTTCGTTACTTTTAGAGGGTAAAAAACTGAGGTATCGCAACGATTGCTAGCGAGTCGACGTTAGTTCAGTGAACTACAGATGCGATTAAAATAGTTCGAGCGAGGTAAATTTACTAATTCGTTCGAGGTAATCCAAAACTCGCTACCTGATAACACGAATAAGTATTTCATTCGCTCTTGCGCTGTTTTCGATCATTGCACGCACACACGCACGCACGCATTCTCTCTCTCTCTCTCTCTCTCTCTCTCTTTCTCTCCCTCCTCCTTTTCTCTCCTCCCTCCCTTTCTCTCTTCCATTTTATCAACCATCAAATTTAATTTCGATGACAAAAAGAAAACCAAACATAGAAATAAAGATAGATTCTGAGACGCGGGATCAGAATTTATTGGAAAAACGAGAATGAGCTGTTTTTCCTCGATGCATTCTCTTCGACATACGTGAATCGCGTATCAACGTATTTATCGTGCCATAACTAATTTTATGCAAATTTCATAAGTTTACGGTACTTATATCAAGGAACGTAAAGATGCACCAGCGAACGATAACGAACGACCGCATTTCTTTTGACTTAACCGTGCGCGCGTATTCTTATTCGTATTCGTAATCTTGTCTAAGGCTCGTGGCTAAAATCTATACGAACGATCAACTCGGCAAGTTAGCAAAAGAGAGAAAGCGTTAATGTAAACACGCGAAATTTCAACATACTAATACGTTTCGTTAAAAGGAATAAGTTTTTGCAATATCATCTCTTGTTGCACATACGGACTCGGTCGATTTTGAATTTTCTTCCGTAGCGCGCGTGCGACTTGTCCGATCTGCGTATCGGTCTCAGCGTATACATAATCGAAAAGTTCGTTCATGGCTGCACGTACAAACGAACAAAATGAAGATACAATAACAGCGAAATTAAAAGAAATGCCAGTTAGGACGATGCATGACGCCACTCTATTTGTCATCATCGTTTTTAATTGCATCGAGTTACGAACTATCGTATCGCAACGTACAAGCTATGAGTTAGGAAAGGACGGCGTCAGAAACGATTCTTGTTGCGTTCTCTAAATTCATTTGTATCCTTTGCATATTCGATCAAATGGACGTTTCTCATCCAAAAGCTTAAAGAATTCGCGTATTGTGCGAGTGCTAAGGAAACAACGATACCTTTTATTCGAACAAAATTTCGCGAAAAATTTCGATCTACA
Organism: Bombus terrestris; assembly: GCF_910591885.1. NCBI lineage: Eukaryota > Metazoa > Arthropoda > Insecta > Hymenoptera > Apidae > Bombus > Bombus terrestris. Next base: position 18,307,655 of record NC_063271.1, on the reverse strand, counting down.
TCGAACGTTACCACGGTCGCGGGCGTGTACCAACCTTTTAAACGCATCGCGAACATCGTAACGTTACAATGTGATCTTTTTTTTAGCCGTAACACAGAGCAGAACCGCATAGCTTCCGAGTCCGACATCTATAGCTTTTCTATCTTTCTTTTTTCTCAATCTTGCTTTTTCTTGAGACCATGTAAACGAACAGCGATCAGAAACATTCGTAGAACATCCGATGAGTCGGTGTAGAATCTATTCGACGATATCGTCGTAACGATTTATCGATTAACGTCGTATCGCCTTCTACTTTCGAAAAGAATAAAAACTGCGAACCCTACACCGAATAGATTCGTTTATACAATTCTACTTTTCACGGCGCAATTCGCAAATTTTTCACAAATACCCTTAGCTTAGGTAAAAGCAAAAATGTTTATGCGAGCCGTGATCACGAGTCGAAGTGAAACATTGCACGGCCAGATTTTTCATGACTATGTAATACTTAGACGACTCACGCACGATACATTCTACATCGCTCGTCTATTTTCCTTTTGTTACGCTCTTTACCTCATTTTTATTCTTTTTTGCGCATATACATAAGTATCTGTGATCGCAAAATTCGTCAGATAAGATCATTCGATATACATATTCCTTTCGGTAGATTTGTAATAGCGAAACAAGTTTTGGTAAATTATACCGATTGCGATAGAAAAACATAAAGTTAGGTGTTTAGCTAATGTGGTGATACAACGTGTATCGATTCGATCGTCTTTACAGAGGAAAACAAAGTTAATACACAAGTACGATAAACGTCGTCGTTATCGAACGAAGAGCAAGCGACATCCTCGACGTTGTGGTTACCGATGTTAGAGTTCTCGTGAATATTGGTGATGCTGATGTTCTTCTTGTCCTTACCATTCTTGTTGCTGTATTTATTGACTTACAATTTATTAACGTTACGAAAATAATCTTGCTTTTTTTTTACAGCATTATTCTTCCATCTGGATTCATAATCTATATAAACACACTTTCTTTCTCAGCCTATAAGACCGACGCGGCTATTTCTTCAAACACCAGCCATTGTCTCGTATTCGCGAGAATGCGCAGTTTCACCGACAAAACGAGATAAGCGTTACACAAGCCGCATTATGTATCTTTAATATGCTGAGCATGGAACTTCTCTTTACCATTTACATCGATTCTTTCTTTTTATAACGTTTAGCCTTTCCACTCTTCTTTTTCATTTTCTTCTTCCTTTTACTTCTACCTTTCAGATTTTGTTCAGAGAACTTCCAGCTCGTTGATAATAAATATAAAATACATGGTTTAAAAAAAAACATTCGTTTATATTTATGCTTGGTGTTTGTAAATAAATTCCAATGGAATTCTACGATCAAACATATTCAACGAAAAGAAAGAATATGTGTGTAGCACGAGCCAAACTGATGCGCATTCGTCAAAGAAGTTAAGAAAGAAAGAAAGCGACATATTTTTGAGACACGAATCTTCGAGATACGAAACAAAATTTCGGTACTGATATAAACGTTTTCTTTGGCTTGTTGGAACTAATATGCGTCGTCTAACAACACTTTACATGTCGTTAAAAAGACACGATCGTTTGTTCGAGCGTAACATTCCAATCGAGCGTACATCTTCGATAATAAAGATGATAGTCGAATTTCTAATGTCCGCATGTGAATATGCGAGAGACAGCAATGTCGAAGAGTGTAGAGGGATGACTGGCGATGAACTCACAAAACATCTATCATTCCTCCGTCTGATAGAAGGCGGTATCGTCCAACACGCTGGTCCATGTCCACTAAGGGTGAACAGACATATAGAGAGGCAGTTGGTCAATATTGTGTATTTCAATTCTTAGATCGAATCTATAACTAAATACGGTGCGGTGCGGTGGAGGACAAAGTGAGCTCACTACCAAATATCTATATATTTCTCTTCTTCTTCTCTTATCCACATTCCTTTTCAAGTAAATTTCTCTCTCACTCCCACTCTCTCTTTCTTCCTTTCTTCCTTTTTATTCTTTTTGTTCGCGCGCACATTCTTCCAAAGATTCACGTTTCTCATCATCTTTTATCGACAATAAACGCGCGCGATAGACTAAACGTGTTAGTGATTAACGATTGAACAGATCACCCAACACACGTACCCACACCGTATTAAATTTATAAAAAAGATTTAACGCGCGATAACGAGACAACAGCACGTAGCATTATATTCGGACATGCGAAAGAAAAGGGGAAATTACAAAGCTGTATCCATTAAATCACATTAAAATACTATATAGCATTCTCCAAAGACCAAAACGCTCTTAAAGATCAT